>NC_083227.1:12647708-13877826 GCF_032191835.1 Heteronotia binoei | reverse complement strand
TGCTGGAATGGCCTTGGGCCAGCCATAGCTTTCGCAGGAGTTGTCCTTGAAAGGGCAGCAGCTGTGAGAGCCTTCTCAGCCCCACCCACCTCACAGGGTGTCTGTTGTGGGGGTGGGGAAGGTAAAGGAGAATGTGGCCGCTCTGAGATTCAGAGTATAGGGTGGGATATAAATCCAATATCATCATCTCTGTGTTTCTGTAAAGCCCTTCTGCCAGATCATTTGTGGAAATGCCGTTTGGGAAGGTGGAGGACTTGAAGGGCATTTTGCTCCCCTGTTTCCATGGCGTTCAGCTGAATCTCGCTGATTCACTTAAAAGCCGAAGGGGATTGCTGGAAAGAAGCAAGTTTAACACAGTCGCAAAGCAGGCTGTCTTCTAGCTCAGCCTAGCAGAACGATTGGTCCCTTCCTTTGACAACATCTTATTTGGACGCTTGGATCCATTTCATGGTGACATCAGAACTAGGCTACTGCAATGCACTACACCAGGGGTGGCCAAACTGTGGCTCAAGAGCCACGTGTGGCTCTTTCCCACATGATGTGTGGCTCTTGAAGTCCCCACCGCCCCATCGGCCAGCTTGGAGAACTCATTTGTCTCTTTAAGTCATGTCTCCAAGCCAAGCCAGTCACGGCTTGGAGAATGCTTTTAAAGTTGCTTTATTTCCACCTCTCTCTTAGATTCATAGAATCAGAAGGTACCTCTAGGGTCATCTAGTCCAACCCCCTGCACAATGCAGGAAACTCGCAAACACCTCCCCCTAAATTCACAGGATCTTCATTGCTGTCAGATGGCCACCTAGCATCTGTTTAAAAACCTCCAAGGAAGGAGAGCCCACCACCTTTCATCCCTTCCCTCCCATCTATTCCTTTCTCCCTCTCTCCCTCCCTCGTCGTGCGGCTCTCAAACATCTGATGTTCATGATTTGTGGCTCTCAAACGTCTGATGGTTATTCTATGTGGCTCTTGCATTAAGCAAGTTTGGCCACCCCTGCACTTTACATTGGTCCTCCCCTCAAAAGGAATTTGGGAACTCCAGTCGGTGCAGAATGCTGCAGCACAGCTATTATCAGCAACTAGGTGGAGCATGCATGCCTGAAACTCCCGTTCAGCCAGTTTTGGGGTAGTGGTTAAGGGCATGGTCTATAACCTGGGAGAGCCAGATTTGACTCCCCGCTCCTCCACTTGCAGCTGCTGGAATGGCCTTGGGTCAGCCGTAGCTCTCACAGAGGCTGTCCTTGAAAGGGCAGCTGCTGTGAGAGCCCTCTCCAGCCCCACCCACCTCACAGGGTGTCTGTTGTGGGGGAGGAAGGGAAAGGAGATTGTAGGCTCCTCTGAGCCTCTGTCCTTGAAAGGGCAGCTGCTGTGAGAGCCCTCTCCAGCCCCACCCACCTCACAGGGTGTCTGTTGTGGGGGAGGAAGGGAAAGGAGATTGTGAGCCGCTCTGAGCCTCTGTCCTTGAAAGGGCAGCTGCTGTGAGAGCCCTCTCAGCCCCACCCACCTCACAGGGTGTCTGTTGTGGGAGAGGAAGGTAAAGGAGATTGTAGGACGCTCTGAGCCTCTGTCCTTGAAAGGGCAGCTGCTGTGAGAGCCCTCTCCAGCCCCACCCACCTCACAGGGTGTCTGTTGGTGAGGAAGAAGATAAAGGAGATTGTAAGCCACTCTGAGAGAAGGGCGGGGTATAAATCTGCAGTCTTCTTCTGCTTTCACCTGCGGAGTGACCTTGGCTGAGTCACAGTTCTTGTAGTGGTTAAGCACACAGACTCTAATCTGGGAGAGCTCTGGGTTTGATTCCCCCCTTGCACCTGCTGAATGGCCTTGGGGGCAGCCATAGCTTTCGTAGGAGTTGTCCTTGAAAGGGCAGCTGCTGTAAAGAGCTCTCTCAGCCCCACCTACCTCACAGGGTGTCTGTTGTGGGGGAGGAAAGTAAAGGAGATTGTGACCGCTCTGAGATTCAGAGTATAGGGTGGGATATAAATCCAATAATAATCATCATCATCATCCTCCACATGCACCTACTATGTGACCTTGGGTCAGCCACAAGTTCTCTCAAAGCTGTTCTGCTCAAGAGCAGTTTCTGGGAGAGCTCTCTCAGCCCCCACCCCACCCCCGCCTCACAGGGTGCCTGTTGGGGAGAGAGGAAGGGAAAGGAGACTGTAAACTGCTCTGAGACTCTGAGTGAAGGGTGAGGTATAATTCCCCTCTCCTCTCCTCTTTCTGCAGTCACTGCCCATCAATTACTGGGCTCAAGTTAAAGGAGGGGCTGTCTCATACCAAGTCCTCCATGGCCTTGGAGCCTCAAACCTGCAAAACAATCTCTTTCCTTTGGGGACGGATGGTGGCTCAGTGGCTTGGTAAGCAGAAGGTCCCCAGTTCAATCCTCGGCATCTCCCAACTAAAAAGGGTCCAGGCAAGTAGGCGTGAAAAAACTCAGATTGAGACCCCGGAGAGCCACTAAAGGGGAGGGACGGTGGCTCTGTGGTAGAGCATCTGCTTGGTAAGCAGGAGGTCCCAGGTTCAATCCCCCGGCATCTCCAACCAAAAAGGGTCTAGGCAAGTAGGCATGAAAAAACCACAGCTTGAGACCCTGGAGAGCTGCAGCCAGTCTGAGTGGGCAATACTGACTTTGATGGACTGAAGAGGGTCTGATTCAGTAGAAGACAGGTTCATGTGTTTCTTATGCTCTGCCATGAGGGCTTCACTTGTCTGAGCAAGGACTTCTGTAGGTCCCACTCTGCACACAGACAGGATCAATAAAGACCTATATATGCACCGTCTCCTTTGAGATCCCCACATTGTGGTATCGCCTTCCTGAGGGGGTCACAAAGGCATCCATTGTCCTGCTTTCCCTCAAATTACGGACAATTCAGTTATTCAGGAGGGCTTTTCTACACAGGCAACAGGCACTGTCCAAAATTATACACAGAGAAATTCGTAGAAGACGGTAGATTTGTACCCCACCTTTCTCTCTGAATCAGAGTCTCAGACCGGCTCACAATCTCCTTTACCTTCCTCCCCCACAGTAGACACCCTGTGAGGTGGGTGGGGCTGAGAGAGCTCTGACAGAAACGGCCCTTTCCAGGACAACCTCTGCAAGAGCTATGGGTGACCCAAGGCCATTCCAGCAGCCGCAAGTGGAGGAGTGGGGAATGAAATCCGGTTCTCCACCTGGAGGTTCTCCACCCATAGGCCTGGCAGCACCCTCTGGGTGACTTGATGCCACCTGACTGGCATGAGTTAACTACCTAGCTGCTGGGCCCCCCATGACAGCCACTGTTACTTGGCAAATTCCTGGAGATTTGAGGGGTGGAGCCTGGAAAAGGTGGGTTTGAGGGTGGGATTTGACAGGTGCATTGCCATAGACTCCACCCTCCAAACCAGCCATTTCCTCCTTGGGAATCACTCTTGCCAATCCCCAGGTAAGGGCTGGAGGTCACTCAGAATTACAGCTGTTCTCCAGATGGCAAAGATCAGCTGCCCTTGAGGTGGGAGGGGAGTGAATGCCTGCCCTTGTGAGGGTGGGAAGACAGCAATGGGGGGGGGGGGCACTTGCCCAGAGCTGCTTTCTAGAGCCCATTGTATTTTTCCGCACAATGGGCCCTATTCCTAGTACATAAATAAATGTCTTAATTCATTAGCTGCCTTGGTGGCCACTGTAGGGGCAGAAAGGCAGGGAATCTGGATTTTGTAATTTAAAATAACTGAAAATAAATTCTCAGCTGTGGTGGTTGTAGGTGGGCCAGAAAGGACCCCCAGGTGTGATCGTGTGGGATGAGTTATAGAAGCCCTTTGGCTGCTACACATGAAAAGCGTTTGGGGTATTGCTTCATATCCCTCTGCCATTTTCCTGGTTCATTGTGTCCCCGTTTTATGTTTTTACTGTATAATCTTTATCGAATTCTATCAGATGCTATGCAATAAACATTGTTAGAGAGTATAGTCATTGTCGTTTTTAGTGTTAATTTTTAATTATTTATTGCTAATACAGTTGTTAATTATTTACTGTTAATACAAAAAGTATTGAAATAAAAGTATTACTACAAATTATATTTACAATAGCAAGTGTTTATAGGGTATAACAAGTTCTTACTTAGTAAAGAGTTCTTCTAAGAAATAAATCAAGGAAGAAGAAGATATTGGATTTACATACCGCCCTCCGCTCCAAAGAGTCTCAGAGTGGCTCACAATCTCCTTTCCCTTCCTCCCCCACAACAGACACCCTGTGAGGTGGGTGGGGCTGGAGAGGGCTCTCACAGCAGCTGCCCTTTCAAGGACAGAGGCTCAGAGCGGCCTACAATCTCCTTTCCTTCCTCCCCCACAACAGACACCCTGTGAGGTGGGTGGGCTGGAGAGGGCTCTCACAGCAGCTGCCCTTTCAAGGACAGAGGCTCAGAGCGGCCTACAGTCTCCTTTCCCTTCCTCCCCACAACAGACACCCTGTGAGGTGGGTGGGGCTGGAGAGGGCTCTCACAGCAGCTGCCCTTTCAAGGACAGAGGCTCAGAGCAGCCTACAGTCTCCTTTCCCCTTCCTCCCCCACAACAGACACCCTGTGAGGTGGGGTGGGGCTGGAGAGGGCTCTCACAGCAGCTGCCCTTTCAAGGACAGAGGCTCAGAGCGGCCTACAATCTCCTTTCCCTTCCTCCCCCACAACAGACACCCTGTGAGGTGGGTGGGGCTGGAGAGGGCTCTCACAGCAGCTGCCCTTTCAAGGACAGAGGCTCAGAGCGGCCTACAATCTCCTTTCCCTTCCTCCCCCACAACAGACACCCTGTGAGGTGGGTGGGGCTGGAGAGGGCTCTCACAGCAGCTGCCCTTTCAAGGACAACCTCTGCCACAGCTATGGCTGACCCAAGGCCATGCTAGCAGGTGCAAGTGGAGGAGTGGAGAATCAAACCCGGTTCTCCCAGATAAGAGCCCGCACACTTAACCACTACACCAAACTGTCTCTCCATGAATGAAAACATAGTATTGTTTGAGTTGAAAAGTAATTACTGGGAACCAAGGAAAAATATTTTTTTTCTCATAAGATTACAGTGATGTGTTTTAATAACAGCTATATGCTAACTTGCAATAAATAGAATCCTCCCAGATTTTGCTGTACCAACTTTGCAATGAAGGTAATTGTGCATCTTTCCACTTTTCAGCTAATAATGTTTCGGCAATTGATAAGAGCAGTACTAACCATTTCTTTTTTGTGTCATCCTGCAATGTTTGTGTTCACAATAGTTGAAATTGTGTCCCCCTGTTAATCCACACAGCTCCCCTGCCTAACTTGGAGAGGTTTCATGCTTCTCTGCCCCTTCCCCTCTGCCAAGTTATTGCGCAGAGCTGTTGCCAAATGTGTCCAGCCTGCTGAGGACCACTGTTCCCTCTAAGCTGAGTTAGAGTGAGCTAGCTCACAGATTTTAGCCTCCAGCTCACACCTTTTTGTCTTAGCTCAGGAGGATGACCCCAGAGCACAGTAATTTATTCCGTAGCTCACAAGAGCCAGTTTGGTGTAGTGGTTAAGTGTGCGGACTCTTATCTGAGAGAACCTGGTTGATTCCCCCCACTCCTCCACTTGTAGCTGCTGGAATGGCCTTGGGTCAGCCATAGCTCTGGCAGAGTGGAGGGCAGGATATAATCCAGTATCTTCTTCTGCAACTTTAATGCCAAGTAGCTCACATATGAACATATGAAGCCGCCTTATACTGAATCAGATTCTCGGTCCATCAAAGTCAGTATTGTCTACTCAGACTGGCAGCGGCTCTCCAGGGTCTCAAGCTGAGGTTTTCACACCTATTTTCCTGAACCCTTTTTTAGTTGGAGATGCCAGGGATTGAACCTGGGACTTTCTGCTTGCCAAGCAGATGCTCTGTCACTGAGCCACCGTCCCTCCCCCTCACGAAGTAGAATTTTTGCTCACAAGACTCCACAGCTTAGAGGGAACACTGCTGAGGAGGTGTCTGCAGTGGTTAAGCCCTTACCAGTCATTTTCTCCTGGGCGTCAACTGACATCCTCACAGAGATTTCACTGGGTCAGCAGTGTTTGTAAGCCCAAAGGCTCATGGTTTCCCGGAGCTTCTCTTTCACCCCTCCCACAATTTATTGAATTTTGAAATTGTTATTGAGTGTGCCTATATGTGTGCTTTCATGGTCCTGAGAGGAAGAGTTAACAAAGCAGGAGGGTTTTGGGGGTTTTTTGTATGTGTGTATTTTGTTCATGTGTGAGAGCCAGTTTGGTGTAGCGGTTAAGTGTGCAGACTCTAATCTGGGAAACCTGGGTTTGATTCCTCCACTTGCACCTGCTAGCATGTCCTTGGGTCAGCCATAGCTCTGACAGAGGTTGTCCTTGAAAGGGCAGCTGCTGTGAGAGTCCTCTCAGCCCCACCCACCTCACAGGGTGTCTGTTGTGGGGGAGGAAGGGAAAGGAGACTGTAGGCCGCTCTGAGCCTCTGTCCTTGAAAGGTCAGCTGCTGGGAAAGCCCTCTCCAGCCCCACCCACTTCACAGGGTGTCTGTTGTGGGGAAGGAAGGGAAAGGAGATTGTAGGCCGCGCTGAGCCTCTGTCCTTGAAAGGGCAGCTGCTGTGAGAGTCCTCTCAGCCCCACCCACCTCACAGGGTGTCTGTTGTGGGGGAGGAAGGGAAAGGAGACTGTAGGCCGCGCTGAGCCTCTGTCCTTGAAAGGGCAGCTGCTGTGAGAGCCCTCTCCAGCCCCACCCACCTCACAGGGTGTCTGTTGTGGGGGAGGAAGGGAAAGGAGACTGTAGGCCACTCTGAGCCTCTGTCCTTGAAAGGGCAGCTGCTGGGAAAGCCCTCTCCAGCCCCACTCACCTCACAGGGTGTCTGTTGTGGGGGAGGAAGGGAAAGGAGATTGTAGGCCGCTCTGAGCCTCTGTCCTTGAAAGGGCAGCTGCTGTGAGAGTCCTCTCAGCCCCACCCACCTCACAGGGTGTCTGTTGTGGGCGAGGAAGGGAAAGGAGATTGTAGGCCGCTCTGAGCCTCTGTCTTTGAAAGGGCAGCTGCTGTGAGAGCCCTCTCCAGCCCCACCCACCTCACAGGGTGTCTGTTGTGGGGGAGGAAGGGAAAGGAGATTGTAGGCCGCTCTGAGCCTCTGTCCTTGAAAGGGCAGCTGCTGTGAGAGCCTTCTCCAGCCCCACCCACCTCACAGGGTGTCTGTTGTGGGGGAGGAAGGGAAAGGAGATTGTAGGCCGCTCTGAGCCTCTGTCTTTGAAAGGGCAGCTGCTGTGAGAGCCCTCTCCAGCCCCACCCACCTCACAGGGTGTCTGTTGTGGGGGAGGAAGGGAAAGGAGATTGTAGGCCGCTCTGAGCCTCTGTCCTTGAAAGGGCAGCTGCTGTGAGAGCCCTCTCCAGCCCCACCCACCTCACAGGGTGTCTGTTGTGGGGGAGGAAGGGAAAGGAGACTGTAGGCCACTCTGAGCCTCTGTCCTTGAAAGGGCAGCTGCTGGGAAAGCCCTCTCCAGCCCCACTCACCTCACAGGGTGTCTGTTGTGGGGGAGGAAGGGAAAGGAGATTGTAGGCCGCTCTGAGCCTCTGTCCTTGAAAGGGCAGCTGCTGTGAGAGTCCTCTCAGCCCCACCCACCTCACAGGGTGTCTGTTGTGGGCGAGGAAGGGAAAGGAGATTGTAGGCCGCTCTGAGCCTCTGTCTTTGAAAGGGCAGCTGCTGTGAGAGCCCTCTCCAGCCCCATACACCTCACAGGGTGTCTGTTGTGGGGGAAGAAGGGAAAGGAGATTGTAGGCCGCTCTGAGCCTCTGTCTTTGAAAGGGCAGCTGCTGTGAGAGCCCTCTCCAGCCCCACCCACCTCACAGGGTGTCTGTTGTGGGGGAGGAAGGGAAAGGAGATTGTAGGCCACTCTGAGATTCAGAGTGGAGGGTGGGATATAAATCCAATATCTTCTGTATGTGTGCCTGGAAGTCATAGCTGAGAGCCAGTTTGGTGTAGTGGTTAAGTGTGCAGACTCTTATCTGGGAGAACCAGGTTTGATTCCCCACTCCTCCACTTGCACCTGCTAGCATGGCCTTGGGTCAGCCATAGCTGTGGCAGAGGTTGTCCTTGAAAGGGCATCTGCTGTGAGAGCCCTCTCCAGCCCCACCCACCTCACAGGGTGTCTGTTGTGGGGGAGGAAGGGAAAGGAGATTGTAGGCCACTCTGAGATTCAGAGTGGAGGGTGGGATATAAATCCAATATCTTCTGTATGTGTGCCTGGAAATCATAGCTGAGAGCCAGTTTGGTGTAGTGGTTAAGTGTGCAGACTCTTATCTGGGAGAACCAGGTTTGATTCCCCACTCCTCCACTTGCACCTGCTGGAATGGCCTTGGGTCTGCCATAGCTTTCGTAGGAGTTGTCCTTGAAAGGGCAGCTTCTTTCAGAGTTCTCTCAGCCCCACCTACCTCACAGGGTGTCTGTTGTGGAGGAGAAAGATAGAGGAGATTGTGACCACTCTGAGATTCAGAGTATAGGGCGAGATATATATCCAATATCATCATCATCTCCTGGTGATTCCTGCTGGGCTTGGATGTTCAGAGAGGTAGCTTCATATTGCCTGCCTCTGCATCCTGACGCTGGTATTCCTTGGTAGTCTCTCATCCAACTATTTGCCAGGGTCAGCCCTGCTTAGCTTCTAAAATTTGATGAGATTGGGCTTGCTTGGGCTATCCAGGTCAGGCAACGAAGCAGGGTTCAAACAAGCAAGTGAACAAGGGAGTCTTGGCCAGGGGTGTCAAACATGCGGCCCAGGGGACGAATCAGGCCCCCAGAGGGTTCCTATCAGGTCCCCAAGCAACTGGCTGTCATCTGCTTGCTTCCCCTTCTCTCTTGCTTCCTTCTGCAAACCAGCTTGCTCTGCAAGGTTTGCTCAATCACACGGGAGCTACAGAGCAAAGCCTCTATTTTCTCCATTGACTGAGGCTCCTCCCTTGGGGAGGAAGGGGGGGGGAGGCAGAGCTTGCTTTGACTGGCTCTCTCAATCGCACAACAGAGCTACTGAGCCAAGCCACTCTTCCTTCTAAGATGAGAGCCAGTTTGGTGTAGTGGTTAAGTGTGTGGACTCTTATCTGGGAGAACCAGGTTTGATTCCCCACTCCTCCACTTGCACCTACTGGGATGGCCTTGGGTCAGCCATAGCTCGGGCAGAGGTTGTCCTTGAAAGGGCAGCTGCTGTGAGAGCCCCCTCAGCCCCACACACCTCACAGGGTGTCTGTTGTGGGGGAGGAAGGGAAAGGAGATTGTAGGCCACTCTGAGCCTCTGTCCTTGAAAGGGCAGCTGCTGTGAGAGCCCTCTCCAGCCCCACCCACCTCACAGGGTGTCTGTTGTGGGGGAGGAAGGGAAAGGAGATTGTGAGCCACTCAGTAGAGGGCGGGATATAAATCCAATATCATCTTCTTCTTCTATTGGCTGAAGCTCCTCCCCCAGTCCCCTGGGGAGGGAAGGAAAGAGCCAGTTTCCTTTTCCCCATTCCATGGATCCCATGGGAGAAATTGTGTTTGTGTTCTTTATTAAGTTTATATCTCTGCTACCTAATCTAAATTAGGAACACACGCAGCCTGCCCGACAAGGCCTCATTTATGTCAGATCCGGCCCTCATAACAAACGAGTTTGAGACCCTTGCTCTAGGCTAACAATCTTTCTTCCTCAGTCTGCCTTTCAGGCAGTGGACAGGTGGTGTTTAGCCATAGTCTTTGCAGAGGTGTGGAAAGGGCGGCTTGCACCTCAAGTTCAGGCAGAGATGAGCAGAAGAAGATACTGGGTTTTTACCCCGCCCTCCACTCTGAATCAGAGACCGATTTCCCATTCACGCTGTCGGCCAATTTCACACTATCTGCCTCGGGGGCTGCAGCAAGCATCGGTGTTTTCACGCAGCAAACATAAACTGGTTTTTAGCGGTTTCTGTTTGCTGCACGAAAACGACGCTTACTGCAGCCCTGGGACAGATAGTGTGAAATCGGAAGGAAGTCCCGCTGAGAAGACAAACGTGAGAGCGGCGTAAGGTGAGTGGGAAATCGGTCTCGGAATCTCAGAGCAGCTCACAATCTCCTTTACCTTCCTCCCCAACAACAGACACCCTGTAAGGTGGGTGGGGCTGGTCACCGCACCTCAAAAAAGATATTATAGCATTGGAAAAAGTGCAGAGAAGGGCAACTAGAATGATTCAAGGGTTGGAGAACGCTTTCCCTGTGAAGAAGAGGTTGAAACTCTTGGAGCTCTTTAGCTTGGAGAAGTGTCGACTGAGGGGTGACATGATAGAGGTTTGAAAGATTATGCATGGGATGGAGAAGGTAGAGAAAGAAGCCCTTTTCTCCCTTTCTCACAACACAAGAACTTGTGGGCATTCAATGAAATTGAATGGATAGAAGGTTAGAATGGATAGAAGGAAGTCCTTCTTCACCCAAAGGGTGATTAACATGTGGAATTCACTGCCACAGGAGACAACTTCAAGAGGGAATTGGATAAATATATGGAGCAGAGGTGTCAAGATCCCTTGTGAGTTTGTAATGCTTTATTCTCTTACTGTCTGTACTGAAACACCTGCTATGCTGCTTGAAAAACGAAAGTATGTAGGCCTTCTTACACTGTCTGTCCTTCAAGGTCAGTCCTATCTGTTAGAATGTGTTGCTAACAAATACTGTGCTTTGAGAATGTCTGCCTTGTTACAATTGAGTTTGGTGTAGTGGTTAAGTGTGTGGGAGAACCGGGTTTGATTCCCCCCTCCTCCACTTGCAGCTGCTGGAATGGCCTTGGGTCAGCTATAACTCTGGGAGAGGTTGTCCTTGAAAGGGCAGCTGCTGTGAGAGCCCTCTCCAGCCCCACCCACCTCACAGGGTGTCTGTTGTGAGGGGAGAAGACATGGGAGATTGTAAGCCGCTCTGAGTCTCTGATTCAGGGAGAAGGGCGGGGTATAAATCTGCAATTCTTCTGCTGCTGTTTTAAACTTATCTTGTGCGGAAGTAACATCTAACTGCTTATATATACCATCACCTGTATCCCGCCTTAATTTCACTACTGGCTTTGCCAATGGTACTATCCTGTCTTAAAATAAACGCTAATCCTATTCAAATGGAGAGTCGTTATTATTGAAGATAGTCATAGACCTGACAAGAGGTCCATCAGTGGCTATTAGCCACAAAGTATTGATGGAGCCCCGTGGCGCAGAGTGGTAACGCTGCAGTACTGCAGTCGGAGCCCTCCGCTCACAACCTGAATTTGATCCCAGCGGAAGCTGGTTCAGATAGCCGAGTCCAGGTTGACTCATCCTTCCATCCTTCTGAGGTGGGTAAAAGGAGTACCCAGCTTGCTGGGGGGAAAGTGTAGATGACTGGGGAAGGCAATGGCAAACCACCCCGTAAAAAGTCTGCCGTGAAAACGTTGTGAAAGCAACGTCGCCCCAGAGTCGAAAACGACTAGTGCTTGCACAGGGGACTACCTTTACCTTTATAGATGGAACTCTCTTTTCTGGGGCAGTGATGCTCTGTATCCTTGGTGCTTGGGTGGGGGGGCACAGTGAGAGAGCTTCTAGTGACCCGGTCCCACTGGTGGGCCTCCTGATGGCACCTGTTTTTTTTGCCCATTGTGTGACACAGAGTGTTGGACTGGAGGGGCCATTGGCCTGATCCAACATGGCTTCTCTTATGCTCTTATGTGACACAGAGTGCTGGGCTGGATGGGCCATTGGCCTGATCCAACAAGGCTTCTCTTATGTTCTTATGTGACACAGAGTGTTGGACTGGATGGGCCATTGGCCTGATCCAGCATGGCTTCTCTTACATTCTTATGTTCTCTCAGAAGCTGCTCTTTCAAGGACAACCTCTGCCAGAGCTATGGCTGACCCAAGGCCATTCCAGCAGCTGCAAGTAGAGCAGTGGGGAATCAAACTCGGTGCTCCCAGAGAAAAGTCCACGCCCTTAACCCTCCCTCCTTTCACAGAGGGACTTTTGCTCCTGTAGCTGCTGCAGGCGCCTGAGGGAAGGAGGTTCTAAGTGCCACGCCCCTTTGCCTATGCCAAGCTCTGCAATGGACTGCCCTCTTCCAGAGTACAGTGTCTGCCTGGCATGATCTCTGATGAAGGAACCTGCTTTTTCTTTCAGCGCCCCTTTTCCTTTGAGGAGGTGACCGTGTGTTTCAGCAAAGCTGAGCCGGCGCTGCTGGAGTTGAGCCGAAGAACTCTCTACAAGGGAAGTCACAATGGAGAACTATGGGAGCTCGGCGTTTCTGGGTAAGGATGTCTCATAGGTGCCAAAGGTGCAAATGGCTGCCATTCAGGGGTTGTTTCGTCGAAAAATAGGTGGCAGAGGTCATTGCGTTTGATATTTTTTTTATTAATTTTGAAGCATATAAATAAATATGAATATGCATCTAAAATCTTACGGAAACAAGCTAATGCAAGCACAAATACTTACATATGCATAATGAAATATCATAGAAGGACGTAAACTGTGTAGATGTAACAAAACGCGGCTGACTAAGTATAAAAGATATCTCTTTCCACGGAGAGAGGTCAGGATTTATGCAGAATTAAAAGTGCGGCGGTAATTTCTGTATCAGAATACAGCCAATCAAGATAAACATATATTACTATAAATAATAATAAGGCATCGATATGAGTGTTTAACTAAATATGCAGATTATTCCAAAATTACTGTTAGGTGCGCGGAGCTTATTAGCATAACTCATTAGCATATGCTCCCCCCCCCCCAGCCAAAAGCAACCCGATGCAAGAAAGGAGAGCCCCAGGCAAGAGAGACCTGCTTGGGCTGGCTAGAGATCCAGCCAGCCCAAGCAGGCCTCGCTCACCTGGGGCTCTCTTGGGCCGTCCTCCCCCCGCCCCCCATCAAAATGCCAGCAGGCCATCCGCCACCCAAAATAACATAAGCAGGGCTCTTTTTTTTTTTTTTTGCAGCAGGAGCTCCCTGATGTAGCCCATCCTTCAAGAGTTTACAGAGCTCTTAGTGCAGGGCCTACTGTAAGCTGCAGGAGGATTGGCTACTTCAGGGGGCAGGGCCTAATATGCAAAGGAGTTCCTGCTACAAAAAAAAAGCCCTGCACATAAGAAGTGGAGAAAGGGTGGGGCAGGCTTCTCCAGGGGTTAATGAGGGCTGCTGGGGGTGTGGCAAAGCCCCTGGTGGCTGACTGGCTGGCCGTTCTAATCCAGGGATTGTTATGCAGCTGCACCTGCTATTCAGAGGACATTCCCTCTGCACGCTCGTCAGTGGGCAAGAGAGGAATGCCTTGGCCACGGAGGAGGGCCGGCTGGACCGCCTCCTTCGTGGCCCAGTAGTCCAAAGGAGACGTTTCCTGCGACTCGTTGGGCTCCGGAAGATAGTCCCTCGCCATCGCAGCACCCGTCTCCGCTCTCAGGGGCCTACCGCTCCCAGAGAGGCCAACGAGCCACCCAATGAGTGTCATCTCGGCACTCTTCTTGGCGTGAGCCTGGTGGGAGACACTGCCTAGCCGGGGAGGTTGGGGACGAACAGCAGCGGAAGTGGCAGATGAGCTGCTTCCACCCCGCTCCGCCTCAGCTGTCGGCACTGGGCCCGCCCTGACTCTGCAGCGCTCGACCTTCTGGGAGAGCTCGTCTCGCCAGCGATCGAGCTTGTTGGCCCGCTTGGCGATCGTGCCCTTAAGGTGCGGATCTAACATGGTCGCCATCATATAGACCGTATCCTGGGTGAAAGTCTGAAAGCGGGCCTCAAGCCCTTCCTGCAGCCTAACAACCAGGGCGTGCACCACTGGAAGAATGTCTGCACGGCCTTGAGCTGGGACTAGAAACAAGGCCAGGTCCTCACAGGCCATGTGGACCGTAGGGACGACCAGCACGATGCTCGGTTATAATGGACAATGTAGGTGGGGAGGAGGAGGAGGGGGAACCCTCAGAAAGGTTCAGGAGCTGTGCTCCTGTGAGCTCCGGCTGATTCCGAGGCCTGCTGGGATGAGGCATAAATCAAACTGCTGCTCACGACTACCTCGTTTTCAGGCCTGGCTCACTGCTTGTACCCTGTTGGGCAGTTGGGGCAGCAGGGAAAGGGAGAATTCAGCATTGTCAGGGAGGGTAACCGAATATATCCGAAAAGGATCTCGGGGTCTTAGTGGACCATACGCTGAACGTGAGTCAACAGTGTGATGCGGCGGCTAAAAGGGCAAATGCAATCGTGGGCTGCATCAGCAGAAGTATAGCGTTCAGATCACGCGAGGTGACGGTATTTCTTTACTCTTGCTCTGGGAAGACCTCACCTGGAATATTACGTTCAGTTTGGGGCACCATATTTTAAGAAGGATCTAGACAAGGGTCCAGAGGAGGGCAGCGAAGATGGTGAGGGGTCTGGAGACCAAGTCCTATGAGGAAAGGTTGAAGGAGCTGGGCATGTTTAGCCTGGAGAGGAGGCGGCTGAGAGGATCACCATCTTCAAGGACTTGAAGGGCTGTCATCTAGAGGATGGTGTGGAATTGTTTTCTGTGGCCCCGGAAGGTAGGACCAGAAGCAATGGGTTGAAATTAAATCAAAAGAGTTGCCGGCTCAACATTAGGAAGAACTTACTGACCGTTAGAGCGATTCCTCAGTGGAGCAGGCTTCCTCAGGAGGTGGTGGGCTCTCCTTCCTTGGAGGTTTGTGCAGGGGGTTGGACTAGATGACCCCTGGGGTCCCTTCCAACTCTATGATTCTGTGAAGCCACCTGGCTGGCCCCAGGGCATCTAAGGCAAGTGTTGTGGCCATCGCAAGCCAGAGAGGGCTGTCCTGGTCTGCAGCTAAGGAGGGGCTCAGAAGCAACGTTCCCTCTAAGCTTCAGAGTTCCCTCTAAATTGGAGAGCCAATTTGGTGTAGTGCTGAAGTGCACGGACTCTTATCTGGGAGAACCGGGTTTGATTCCCCACTCCTCCACTTGCAGCTGCTGGAATGGCCTTGGGTCAGCCATAGCTCTCACAGAGCTGTCCTTGAAAGGGCAGCTTCTAGGAGAGGTCTCTCAGCCCCACCCAACTCACAGGGTGTCTGCTGTGGGGGAAGACAATAAAGGAGTTTGTAAGCCACTCCGAGACTCTGATTCAGAGAGAAGGGTGGGGTATAAATCTACTGTCTTCTTGAGAGCCAGTTTGGTGTAGTGGTTAAGTTTGCAGACTCTTGTCTGGGAGAACCGGGGTTTGCTTCCCCACTCCTCCACTTGCAGCTGCTGGAATGGCCTTGGGTCAGCCATAGCTCGAGCAGAGCTTTCCTTGAAAGGGCAGCTTCTGCGAGAGCTCTCTCAGCCTCACCCACCTCCCAGGGTGTCTGCTGTGGGGGAGGAAGATAAAAGAGATTGTGAGCCACTCTGAGATTCGGCGTGGAGGGCGGGATACAAATCCCATACCACCTTCATCTTCTGAGCAACAATTCTACTTTGTGAGCTACTAGCATTAAAGTTGTGAGCTGCTGCATCAATGTTTGAGTGTGTTTGAATTGCCAAGTTGAGTTACAGGACGGTTTTCACGGGGGCAGTTAACATATGAACATATGAAGCTGCCTTATACTGAATCAGACCCTCGATCCATCAAAGTCAGTATAGTCTGCTCAGACTGGCAGCGGCTCTCAAGCTGAGGTTTTCATGCCTACTTGCCTGGACACTTTTTAGTTGGAGACGTTGGGGATTGAACCTGGGATCTTCTGCTTACCAAGCAGATGCTCTACCACTGAGCCACTGCCCCTCCCAAGCTTTACCACTCTGCGCCACGGGGCAGAATCAAATAGGAACTTTTAAATTATATTTATATCATGCTGCCTCTCAACATCAAGTATTCTCTGTTTCACCACCATTTTGGCTTGATCGTAGGGGTGTGTTGCCCAGATCACTCACGCACGTCCACCCAAGTAGCTAGCAAAAGTATCCTCCTCCTACCAAAGAGAAAATATGCCAGGATTGTAAACCTATGTCTATCAGGGTCGAGGTATACACCCAACACTCAAGAAATGAAGATGTGAAGGTTTGGAGATACCCTTCACTCAGAGCAGCTTACAATTCCCTTCCCTGCCTCTCCCCACAACCCACACCCTGTGAAGTAGGTGGGGCTGAGAGAGCTCTGAGAGAACTGAGACTGAACCAAAGTCACCCAACAGCTGCATGCAGAGGAGTGGGGAATTGAGCCCCGTTCTCCAGATTAGATTCTGTCACTCTTAACCGCTATACCAAACTGGCTCTCTGAAGCAGGGGTGTCAAACATGCGGCCTGGGGGCCAAATCAGGCCCCCAGAGGGCTCCTATCAGGACCTTGAGCAACTGGCTGTCATCTGTTTCCTTCTCCCTTTCCTTCTGCATCACAGCTTGCTTTACAAGGCTTGCTCAATCGCACAGGTGTTACAGAGCAAAGCCTCTATTTTCTCCATTGGCTTAGGCTCCTTCCTTGGGAAGGAAGGGGGGAAGCAGAGCTTGCTTTGCCAGGCTCACTCAATAACGCAGCAGAGCTACTGAGCCAAGCCTCTCTTCTTTCTATTGGCTGAGGCTCCTCCCCCTCCTGGTCCCCCGGGGAAGGAAGGAAAGAACCAGAGCTTCCTTTGTCCAGTTCCCTGGATCCCACAGGAGAAATACAGAGAAAGCACCTTTAAGACCACGAGTGCTAATGTTTTAAGCATGTTTTATTTTTAGTTTTTTTAAATCTTTAATTGTGTTTGTCTGTGTCCTTTACAAAGTTTATTTCTCAGCTACCTAATCTTAATTAGGTACACACATGGCCTGGCCCCAACATGGCCCAGCCCGACAATCTCTCTGTCAGATTCGGCCCTCAAAACAAATAAGTTCGACACCCCTGCTCTAAAGGAGATGAGCTTCCTAAACAGCAACAGCAAAAAAATTAAATGTATTAAGTTAACAGAAAGGGGAACCAGGTTAGGTCAGGAAAATAAAAGCGCGGGCACTACAAAAAGGAAATAAATGCACATGTGAAGTGCAAGAACAGTATAAACCAGGGGTGGGGAATAGTGGCTCTCCACATGTTTTTTTGCCTACAGCTCCCATCAGCCCCAGCCATTGGCCATGCTGGCTGGGGCTGATGGGAGTTGTAGGCAAAAAACGTCTGGAGAGCCACTGTTCCCCGCCCCTGGTTTAAACTCTTTCCCTCAGTTAGGGCAGGTCTCGTCTTTCAATCGGAGGGACTCACTGTACCAGAACAGAAGCAATTGTGTGAGACAAGAAAAAACAGCGCATGACCTTACCAAGAATATTTCATAAATGATTAATGCAACACTCCTCGTAATAATTTATAGAAAATTCAATAAAGTTTTATCCATCGATTTATGCGATATAGATTTGCTTTTTTCCTCCTTTTCAACAAGATGCTTGTGCCAAGAAATAATTGCTAGTTCATAAATTATTTGTTTGCAACTGGAATCAATAGAAGGACATCGGGACCACTACCTCAGCGGTCCTAGCTCATTTAAAAAAACCTGTTTCAAAAAACCTTCTTTAGGGAGGTATTAAGAACATAAGAGAAGCCATGTTGGATCAGGCCAATGGCCCACCCAGTCCAACACTCTGTGTCACATAAGAATATAAGAGAAGCCATGTTGGATCAGGCCAATGGCCCATCCAGTCCAACACTCTGTGTCACATAAGAACATAAGAGAAGCCATGTTAGATCAGGCCAATGGCCCATCCAGTCCAACACTCTGTGTCACAGAAGAACATAAGAGAAGCCATGTTGGATCAGGCCAATGGCCCATCCAGTCCAACACTCTGTGTCACATAAGAACATAAGAGAAGCCATGTTGGATCAGGCCAATGGCCCATCCAGTCCAACACTCTGTGTCACAGAAGAACATAAGAGAAGCCATGTTGGATCAGGCCAGTGGCCCATCCAGTCCAACACTCTGTGTCACACAGTGGCCAAAAAACCCAGGTCCCATCAGGAGGTCCATCAGTGAGGCCAGGACACTAGAAGCCCTCCCACTGTGCCTCCCCCCAAGCACCAAGAATACAGAGCATCACTGCCCCAGACAGAGAGTTCCAACAATGCCCTGTGGCTAATAGCCACTGATGGACCTCTGCTCCATATATTTACCCAATCCCCTCTTGAAGTTGGCTATGCTTGTAGCTGCCGCCGCCACCTCTTGTGGCAGTGAATTCCATGTGTTAATCACCCTTTGGGTAAAGATATACTGTATTTTTTGCTCCATAAGATGCACTTTCCCCCCCCAAAAAAGTGGGGGGGAAAGTGTGTGCGTCTTAAAGAGCGAATACTGCAAAAAATTCACACAAACGCCTCTAAAAACTAGGTGCGTCTTATGGTCAGGTGGTACTTCCTTTTATCCGTTCTAACCCAGCTGCTCAGTTCTTGTATTGTGAGAAAGGAAGAAAAGTACTTGTTTCTCTACCTTCTCTATCCCATGCATAATTACTGATTATGCATGATTAGAGATTAGTGATCATCCCGTATCTCCATAACATTCCAAACCTAAGAGCAATACATACATTGACTATATAGTTGTACATTATGCCATATTAAATTACAATGCAATACAAATATATAGTGATATTGTCACTGGCACTTTACTCATCACTTGGTACTGTCTGGGAGAACCGGGTTTGATTCCCCACTCCTCCACTTGCACCTGCTGGAATGGCCTTGGGTCAGCCATAGCTCTGGCAGAGGTTGTCCTTGAAAGGGCAGCTGCTGGGAGAGCCCTCTCCAGCCCCACCCACCTCACAGGGTGTCTGTTGTGGGGGAGGAAGGGAAAGGAGATTGTAGGCCTCTCTGAGCCTCTGTCCTTGAAAGGGCAGCTTCAGTGAGAGCCCTCTCAGCCCCACCCACTTCACAGGGTGTCTGTTGTGGGGGAGGAAGGGAAAGGAGATTGTGAGCCGCTTTGTGATTCCGAGTGGAGGGTGGGATATAAATCCAATATGATCATCTTTTAAGGAAAGCAAGCGCAAATCAGACCTCCTCCTGTGGGTGCTAATGGGATCTCTCTCTGTCTTTATTCCAGCAGGGGATGATCAGAGGGACGAGGAGAATGGGGAATTGCATCTTCTGTCTCCAGATGAAGTCAAGACTGAAGACCTGAGAGAAGATTTTGGGAATCAAGAAATACCCAAGGAAGACCCAGTCAAGAAGAAGGATGAACCTATTTCTTGCCAAGAGGAGGATTTCCATGAAGTAATTCACGTGGTGGAGGAAACGTACCCGTGCTTGGAATGTGGAATGGACTTCTTAGATGAAACCCAATATAATATCCATTTGCAAATGCACAGTGGAATGGAGACCCCTCAATGCCTGGAGTGTGGAAAGAGCTTCCTTGATAGAGCAGAACTAATTAGCCACCTAAGAACCCATGCAGGAGAGAAGCATTATAGTTGCTCAGACTACGACGAGAGTTTCTCACAGGAGTCTGACTTTATTGAGCACCAAAGCATTCATTCAGGAGAGGAACCATCAATCAGTTCAGAGAGTGGAATGGCATTCTCTGATGGAAAGCAGGAAAATCTACATTTCCCAAGGAATACCATAATGAAGGCATATAAATGCTTTCAATGTGGAAGGTACTTCAAATACAGGTCACAGCTCCTTGTGCACCAAGCAATACACACGGAGGAGAAATCGTTCGAATACTCCGAATGTGAAAAGAGATTGAGTGACAACAGCAATTTCAGTTTCAATCTTCAACAGCATCTAAGAACCTATACAGGCGAGAAGCCTTTTGAATGCTCAGTATGTGGAAAGAAATTCAGTCTGAGAAACGAACTTCTACAGCATCAAACAACACACACAGGGGACAAATCGTTTGAATGCGCAGAGTGTGGAAAGAGATTCAGTTACAAACGTAGTCTTAAACAGCACCTAATAATCCACAGAGATTACAATCCTTTTGAATGCCCAGAGTGTGGAAAGAAATTCATTCAGAACAGCCATCTTCAGCTACATCTAAGATCCCATACAGGAGAGAAACCTTTTGAGTGCTCAGTGTGTGGGAAGAGATTCAGCAACACAGGTGGCCTTCAAAAGCACTTACGAGTCCACACAGGGGAGAAACCTTTCGAATGCTCAGAGTGTGGAAAGAGATTCACTCTGAGTGGCGACCTGCAACAGCATCTACGAACCCACACAGGGGAGAAACCTTTTGACTGCTCAGAGTGCGGAAAGAGATTCAGTTGGTGCAGTGATTTGCAACAGCATCTAAGAACCCATACAGGAGAGAAACCTTTTGAATGTTCAGAGTGTGGAAAGGGTTTCATTCGGAACAGCCATCTACAGCGGCATCTAAGAACCCACACAGGGGAGAAACCTTTTGAATGCTCAGTGTGTGGGAAGAGATTCAGTCAGTCGTGCAATCTTCAGCTTCACCAAAGATCCCACACAGGTGAGAAACCTTTTGAATGTTCAGTGTGTGGAAAGAAATTTGGTGAGAAGGGGAGTCTTCGCAAGCATCAGAGATCGCACACAGGGGAGAAACCTTTTGAATGCTTACTGTGTGGAAAGAGATTCAGTCACAGTAGCACTTTTCAATTGCATCAAAGACTCCACACAGGGGAGAAACCCTATGAATGTTCAGTATGTGGAAAGAGATTCAATCAGAGTGGCCATTTGCTACAGCATCAAAGAACCCACCCCGGTGTGGAACATTATGAATGCTCAGAGTGTGGAAAAAAATTCAGCTTCCCTGACAGTCTTCAACGGCATGAAAAAACCCACTTAGAGGAAAAACTTTTTGAATGCTCAGAGTGTGGGATGAAATACAGTCGGAGTTACAACCTTCAGCAGCACCTAAGAATACACAATGGTGAGAAACCTTTTGAATGTTTGGCCTGTGGAAAGAAATTCAGTCAGCGTTCCAATCTTCAGCGGCATCTGAGAACCCACACAGGGGAGAAGCCTTTTGAATGCTCAGAGTGTGGAACAAGATTCACTCAGAGTAGCCATCTGCAGCAGCATCTACGAATCCACACTGGGGAGAAACCTTTTGACTGCTCAGAGTGCGGAAAAAGATTCAGTCGGAGCAGCGAACTCCAACAGCATCTAAGAACCCACACAGGAGAGAAACCTTTTGAATGTTCAGAGTGTGGCAACAAATACAGTCAGCGATGCGAACTTCAAGAGCACCTAAGAATCCACATAGGGGAGGAACCTTTTGAGTGCTCAGAGTGCGGAAAGAGGTTCCGGTTACCTAGCAGTCTTCAAAGACATCAAATAATCCACACAGGGGAGAACCTTTTTGAATGCGCACAGTGCGGAAGGAAATTCAGTCGAAGTTATGACCTTCGGCAGCACCTAAGAATCCACAATGGTGAAAAGCCTTTTGAATGTTTGGATTGTGGGAAAGGATTCAGTCAGAGTTCCAATCTTAAGCGGCATCAGAGAACCCACACAGGGGAGAAACCTTTTGAGTGCTCAGAGTGTGGGAAGAGGTTCACTCAGAGTGGCCATCTGCAACACCATCTAGGAACCCACACAGGCGAGACAGCTTTTGAGTGCTCAGATTGGTTCGAGAAGTTCACTGAGAGTGACAGTCTTCACGAGGATCTAGGAACTCACACAGAGGAAGAAACCTGAGTGCTCAGAGCGTAGAAACAGATTCCATCACAGTGGCAATCTTGTACTGCAGAGAACCCACACAGGGGAGAAACTTTCTGAATGCTAACAGCACAGAAAGAAATTCACATTGTCAGTTTTCAAAGACAGCAGATAATCCACTCAAGGGATAAACTTTTTGAGTGCTCTGAGTATGGACAGAAATTCAGTCTGAATGAGTCTTCAGCAGTATCTAAGAACCCATCCAAGGAGAAACCAATGTTCTGTTTAGCTTGTGAAAAGCGCTTTTCTCTCCTTTCACTTGAAAAAGACAACCACAGACCCTAGAAAGGGTTGAACTCAAATAGATTTTACATGGAAGAAAGCAAGGATGTGTTCTGAGGGTGGAAAGTGATTCAAGACCAGCCCATATCTCTTTAACCACTGAGGAATTCACACAGGAGAGGAACCTCATAAATGCTCACTGTATAGCAAGAGCTTGAGGCAGAGACCCAGCCTTCCTGTTTGTAGGATAATAAACACAAGGGCAAAACTTTCCTATAGTGGATTCTGGTGAGGCTCTTCTTTAAGTGCCCAGGTGTTGGTGGCTCAGAAATGCTCCAAAAGTAGATATAGGAAGAAGAGCCTTTTTAGTGGTTGCCCTCCTTCAGTCATCTGCCAAACAATACTCCCTCTAAGCTGTGGAGTCTTGTGAGCAAAAATTCTACTTTGTGATCTAGTGGCATTAAAGTTGTGAGCTCCTGCATAAATTAGTTTGCTCTGGGGCCATTTTTCCTGAGCGAAAACAAAAACGAGTGCGTTGCAGGTTAAAAAACTGTTTGCTAGCTCACACTAACTCAGCTTAGAGGGAACACTGCTTCCAAGCTACTTCTGACATCTTCAAAACTGGCAAAAAACCCAGGCCTGTTTTCCAAACTCTGTGATGAAATAGACACATCAAGGATAGCAGATGTCTGTGGATAGATTTTAGGTGGTCCATGAACTTGGATGGGGGGGCAGAAATTACCTCTTTATTTTCACTACCCTCTGGCTGAAATTCAGCATTTCTTTCCATTATGAAAGTAGGCAACCAACCACAGTAGTATTAGCAGTACCTGTCGTAAAGAAAATAGTTCCTTGAAAACTTTGACCTTTGTAAAAATCTTTGGTTCAGGCTGCAAGAGTGGCCTAGAGAGTGTTCCCGGAAGACCGTTGGAGGCCTAGAACAAACCGACCTTGCTAGATAGATAAGATGCAGCTGGGCATGAGAGAAGATGTAGCTTGCACTGACTAACAGTTAACGTTCCAAACAATTGAGACCTTTGTGAGCGAGGCACCCAAATTGC
The DNA here is from genome assembly GCF_032191835.1 of Heteronotia binoei. NCBI lineage: Eukaryota > Metazoa > Chordata > Lepidosauria > Squamata > Gekkonidae > Heteronotia > Heteronotia binoei. Next base: position 13,855,029 of record NC_083227.1, on the reverse strand, counting down.
AGGAAGTTTCATTTCTCTTCCCCCTGGTCAAGTCACACCATAGATCACATGGTCAGCAATACAGAGTTACATCGTCTCTCAGGGTTCTGATTGGCTCAACAGAACTTGAACCAATTTGGGCCCCTCACCGTAAAGACAATTTGCTTTTGCCAGTTAGTAGCTTTTAGCTTCTTAGCCATTTTTCCTTGATGGTGATTGTTTAGGGTTGCCAGGTTTAATTCAAGAAATATCTAGGGACTTTGGGGGTGGAGCCAGGAGCAAGGCTGCGGCAAGCACAATTGAACTCCCAAAGGGAGCTCTGGTCATCACAATTAAAGGGACTGCACACCTTTTAAATGCTTTCCCTCCTTTGGAAATAATGGATAGAGGCACCTTCTTTGGGGGCTCATAGAATTGGACTCCCTGGTCCAATCTTTTTGAAACTTGGGGATTTCTTATAGGAGAGGCAACTGATGCTATGCTGAAAATTTTGTGCCTCTACCTCTAAAAACAGCCCTCCCTAGAGCCCCAGATACCCATGGATTGATTCTCCATTATACTCTATGGGGACTGGTCTCCATTGGGAATAATGGAGTTCCCAGCAGACATTTCCCCCCCCACACACTGCTTTCTGATAACTCTAAAGCAGGGAGAGGGTCTCCGAACCATGGAATCCCCTGCCCCCAGCTGGGGATTGTAGCAACCAAGAGTCACACAGAAAGTGGAACTGGAAACAAAAACCCCAAGGCTCTGTGTATAAACGCCTCTTCACGATGTCAACACAGTATTCCAGAAATGCACCCAAAAATTATTTTGTATAATAAAGCTTTACTTCTCACAGTGTGCCCAAGCACACAGGTAGTACTAGAGAATAACAAAATTCCAATTTGTACACTTATAATATTCCACCGATGGGAATAACGAAAATTCCAAATGACATTTTAATAATCCGCTCAACCTGTACAGCTACAGGCAAAACCGATTTAACGTCCTGTTTCGCATATCAGCTTTTTCTGGCTTCTGAAATCACGATCAATAAATACACTTTCCACTTATCCACAGCACTGTGCTCCACACTCAATCTCACACTTTTGTCATTTGGAATTTACATTATTACCATTGGCAGAATATTATAAGTGTACAAATTGGAATTTTGTTATTCTCTAGCAATACCTGTGTGCGTGGGCACCCTGAGAAGCAAAACTTTATTATTATACAAAATAATTTTTTGGGTGCATTTTTGGAATACTGTGTTGACATCGTGAAGAGGCGTTTATACACAGAGCCTTTGGGTTTTTGTTTGCAGTCCACCAGTTACTTTGCTCCTGGGAGCCATCTTGATTGATTGCTTGCTTGCATGGGCCATACAGCTTGCTGACCCTCAGGTATGTTTGGAGAATGAGGGCCGCTTTGCTGCTGTAACCTTAAGCCTGAGTTGGATTAACATCTGGTAACGTGGAATCTTGTTTGTATTAGCTAGTGCCTTAATGGATTAGGGTTTTTATTTTCCCTCACAGTCTTGTCTCTGAACTATTTTTTTGCACCTTAATAAAAAAAATAGCTGTATTTTTTCCGTTGTGGTTTTTGCCTTCACTGACCTCAAATCTAATTCCAGAGCCTTGATCCAGTGACCACCTGGTTTGGTGTAGTGGTTGCGTGTGTGGACTCCTATCTGGGAGAACCAGGTTCGATTCCCCACTCCTCCGCTTGCTGCTGCTGGAATGGCCTTGGGTCAGCCATAGCTCTTGCAGAGCTGTCCTTGAAAGGGAAACTTCTGTCAGAGCTTTCTCAGCCCCACCCACCTCACAGGGTGTCTGCTGTGGGGAAAGAAGATAAAGGAGATTGTAGGCCGCTCTGAGCCTCTGTCCTTGAAAGGGCAGCTGCTGTGAGAGCCCTCTCCAGCCCCACCCACCTCACAGGGTGTCTGTTGTGGGAGAGGAAGGGAAAGGAGACTGTAGGCCGCTCTGAGCCTCCGTCCTTGAAAGGGCAGCTGCTGTGAGAGCCCTCTCCAGCCCCTCCCACCTCACAGGGTGTCTGTTGTGGGGAAAGAAGATAAAGGAGATTGTAGGCCACTCTGAGACTCTGATTCAGAGAGAAGGGCAGATATAAATCTGTAGTCTTCTTCTATCTCCCTGGTAACTGATTTGTGTTTCGAAACTCAGCCTGCAGGCCCACCCTGCAAGGTTGACTTTCTTGTTAATTCCCTGAAAGGCTGAGAGACTTGTCCTTTTGCTTCTGAGCTGCTGGGATAGACCAGGGGTGGCCAAACTGTGGCTTGGGAGGCTCTTTCACACATACTGTGCGGCTCTCAAAGCCCCCACCACCCTGTCAGCCAGCTTGGAGAAGGCATTTGTCTCTTTAAATCACTTCGCCAAACCAAGCTAGCCAGTGGCTTGGAAAATGCATTTAAATTTGCTTTCTTTCCACCTCTCTCTCTCCCTCCTCCCCCATCTATTTGCCTTCCCTTCTTCCTTGCAACTTCCAAACATCTGACACGCATGTCTTGCGGCTCTCCAATATCTGACATTTATTCTATGTGGCTCTTACATTAAGCAACTTTGGCCACGCCTGGGGATGGACTTAAAGGACTGGCGGCAGCTACTGAGATAAGGTTGAGAGCAATTGCACTCTGGTCCTTTTTTTTGCAGCTGCTTTCCCCTAACGAAAGTCCTTAGCCTGAATTTGAATGAGGGCTTTTGACACCCATGACTTTCACTCAGAGGACTCACAGGGTTTTTTTTCTTTTCATATATTAGTTGTTGCCATTTGCACTCCTCACTACTCTGAAATTAGGGTAATTATTAGACCTGCCATTTGATTGTATGTAATCACAGTCTTCCTGTCTACAAACCCTTGTGTGGCAAAGCCAGCCAGCGATTGGGCAACTCTGTGCCTACTTGCCATTCAGCCATGAAACGGTTTTGAAGTGGAGTGTTCTTGCACTGGTGACCTAGACATCTACATTGATTTCGGGTATTCCCTGTGTCCAATTTTTTTTGTTGATCAACATGTGGGAGGAAGTGAGCTATTGTCATTCTTCGTTGAAGTTCTGCAAAAGAAGAAGAAGAAGAAGAATTGCAGATTTATACCCTGCCCTTCTTTCTGGATCAGAGACTCAGAGCAGCTTACAATCTCCTATATCTTCTCCCCCCACAACAGATACCCTGTGAGGTGGGTGGGGCTGAGAGGGCTCTCACAGCAGCTGCCCTTTCAAGGACAGAGGCTCAGAGCGGCCTACAATCTCCTTTCCCTTCCTCCCCCACAACAGACACCCTGTGAGGTGGGTGGGGCTGGAGAGGGCTCTCACAGCAGCTGCCCTTTCAAGGACAGAGGCTCAGAGCGGCCTACCATCTCCTTTCCCTTCCTCCCCCACAACAGACACCCTGTGAGGTGGGTGGGGCTGGAGAGGGCTCTCACAGCAGCTGCCCTTTCAAGGACAGAGGCTCAGAGCGGCCTACCATCTCCTTTCCCTTCCTCCCCCACAACAGACACCCTGTGAGGTGGGTGGGGCTGGAGAGGGCTCTCACAGCAGCTGTCCTTTCAAGGACAGAGGCTCAGAGCGGCCTACCATCTCCTTTCCCTTCCTCCCCCACAACAGACACCCTGTGAGGTGGGTGGGGCTGGAGAGGGCTCTCACAGCAGCTGCCCTTTCAAGGACAGAGGCTCAGAGCGGCCTACCATCTCCTTTCCCTTCCTCCCCCACAACAGACACCCTGTGAGGTGGGTGGGGCTGGAGAGGGCTCTCACAGCAGCTGTCCTTTCAAGGACAGAGGCTCAGAGCGGCCTACAATCTCCTTTCCCTTCCTTCTCCACAACAGACACCCTGTGAAGTGGGTGGGGCTGGAGAGGGCTCTCACAGCAGCTGCCCTTTCAAAGACAGAGGCTCAGAGCGGCCTACAATCTCCTTTCCCTTCCTCCCCCACAACAGACACCCTGTGAGGTGGGTGGGGCTGGAGAGGGCTCTCACAGCAGCTGCCCTTTCAAGGACAGGCTCAGAGCGGCCTACAATCTCCTTTCCCTTCGTTCCCCACAATAGACACCCTGTGAGGTGGGTGGGGCTGGAGAGGGCTTTCCCAGCAGCTGCCCTTTCAAGGACAGGCTCAGAGCGGCCTACAATCTCCTTTCCCTTCCTCCCCCACAACAGACACCCTGTGAGGTGGGTGGGGCTGGAGAGGGCTTTCCCAGCAGCTGCCCTTTCAAGGACAGGCTCAGAGCGGCCTACAATCTCCTTTCCCTTCGTTCCCCACAATAGACACCCTGTGAAGTGGGTGGGGCTGGAGAGGGCTCTCACAGCAGCTGCCCTTTCAAAGACAGAGGCTCAGAGCGGCCTACAATCTCCTTTCCCTTCCTCCCCCACAACAGACACCCTGTGAGGTGGGTGGGGCTGGAGAGGGCTCTCACAGCAGCTGCCCTTTCAAGGACAGGCTCAGAGCGGCCTACAATCTCTTTTCCCTTCCTCCCCCACAACAGACACCCTGTGAGGTGGGTGGGGCTGGAGAGGGCTTTCCCAGCAGCTGCCCTTTCAAGGACAGAAGCTCAGAGCGGCCTACAATCTCCTTTCCCTTCCTCCCCCACACCCTGTGAGGTGGGCGGGGCTGAGAGGGCTTTCAAGGACAACCTCTGCCAGAGCTATGGCTGACCCAAGGCCATTCCAGCAGCTGCAAGTGGAGGAGTGGGGAATCGAACCCAGTTCTCCCAGTTAAGAGTCCACGCACTTAACCACTACACCAAACTGGCTCACATTGACTGTTCCAATGTGAATTCTTACCTCTCCATAATGCCGCAACAGCCTTTTGTAACACTGTTAGGTGCGGGGGATATGAGGTATACTCAGCAAGTTCACTCAACTTCCAATTGTTATTTAATGTGCTAATAAAGACGCATATCTATTACTGTATTGTAACGTTTAGAAATATTTTGATAGCTGTGTTTCAGTGTGATTGGTTTCCTTGGTAATCCTCTGCATTTTGTTCTGTGTATAAAAACATTCTTCTGAGATGGGGTTGGAAAATTTCTGGCTACAAACCCAGGTGTGAGTGTCTTTGTGTGACTGCACACACATATAAAAGTACTGTTGCCAGGTCTCTTGTTGGGAAGTACCTGGAGCCTTTGGGGGGTGGAGCCAGGAGACGGTGGGGTTTGGGGAGGGGCCTCAGCATGGAACAGTGCCGTAGAATCCACCCTTCCAAGCTGCCATTTTCTCCAGGGGACTGATCAAAGCCACCAAGTAATACACCGTCTTACAATTTGCAAAAATATATTACAAGGATTGTGTACAACACGTAATAAACAATACAATATTGATAGAGGCCAGCGGTGCTAAGGCCTTTTAAAGTAACAGAAACCCCAAGCGGGTCAAAAACCCCATCCCCAAAGTCCAAACTTGGAAATAGTCCAACAAATTCACAAGGTGGGTGCTCCTAAGGAACATAGCTTCAACGCAGCCACTTCCTTAAAAAGATGTCTTTCTAGATTTTGATGACGTTTCAGTTCCTTCAGTTTTAATGGCTCAATTGTTCAGGAGCCCCATTTTACATCCTTTAATCGCAGAGAAATCTGAAATTTGGAGAAAAGTTTCTTAAAAGCCTGCAGCAGAGCCTCCAGAGACCAGGCAAGAAGAAGAAGGAAGAGGAGAAGGAGGAAGAAGAAGAAGAAGAATTGCAGATTTATACCTCGCCCTTCTCTCTGAATCAGAGACTCAGAGCAGCTTACAATCTCCTATATCTTCTCCCCCCACAACAGACACCCTGTGAGGTGGTTGGGACTGAGAGGGCTCTCCCAGCAGCTGCCCTTTCAAGGACAACTACAAGAGCTATGACTGATTCAAGGCCATTCCAGCAGCTGTAAGTGAAGGAGTGGGGAATCAAACCTGGTTCTCCCAGATAAGAGTCCACACACTTAACCACTACACCAAACTGGCTCTCACTACTACAGGAGAGATGCACCTCTCACTCTTGGCCTGGGGGTGGCACAAGGAATTCACTGCCACAAGAGGTGGCGGCTACAAGCATAGACAGCTTCCAGAGGGGATTGGATAAACATCTGGAGCAAAGGTCCATCAGTGGCTATTAGCCACAGCTTATCGTTGGAACTCTGTCTGGGGCAGTGATACTCTGTATTCTTGGTGTTTGGTGGCGGGGGGACAATGGGAGGGCTTCTAGTGTCCTGGCCCCACTGATGGACCTCCTGATGGCACCTGGGTTTTTTTGCCCACTGTGTGATACGGAGTGTTGGACTTGATGGGCCATTGGCCCGTTGGCCTGATCCAACATGGCTTCTCTTGTGTTCTTATGACATCACCGGAAGGTGTACTAAATTAGATCAGCTCAGCATCTACCTTAAAATGCTTCTTGAATTGTAATTGTCATACTCATACTTTTCAAATTACTTTCTCCTATGTGGCCACAGCGGCATGATGAAGATTTCCATCTGTCTGCTTTATCTGTGTTGGTTATCCCCCCCCCCTTTTTGTGTGTGGAAGAAAACTCTTTTGTCAACTCTTTTAGCAAAATTCTCATGGGGGGGGGGGTTGTAACAGAGCCCAGAAGCAAGTATTTGGGGGGGGGGGAGTAAGAAAGAGCACAATAAAATGTAGAGGTTCCAGACCTCCGCTCCAGTAAGCTCCTGCCCCCAAATGGGGCCTACCTCCCCATCAGGACAGACTGCCAACAGGACGCTCCAGGCAGGGAGAGGGAGTGGGCTCACCAGCAAAGAGATACGAGGGAGGGTACAAGTAGGGTTGCCAATCCTCAGGTGGGGGCAGGGGATCCCCCGGGTTGGAGGCCTTCCCCCCCCCTTCAAGCTCATCAAAAAGCGGGGGGTGGGGGGAGGAAATGTCTGCTGGGCACTCCATTATTCCCTAAGGAGACCGATGCCCACCAAAGGGTATAATGAAGAATTGATCTGGGGCTCTGGCGGGGAGGGGGCTGTTTTTTGAGGTAAAAGCACCAAACTTTCAGCATAAAATCCAACGCCTCTCCTCAAAGCACCCCCCAGGTTTCAAAAGGATTGGACCAGGGGGTCCAATTCTATGAGTCCCGAAAGAAGGTGCCCCTATCCTTCATTATTTCCAATGGAGTGAAGGCATTGTAAAAGGTGTGCAGTCCCTTTAAATCTGATGGCCAGAACTCCCTTTGGAGTTCGGTTATGCTTGTCACAACCTTGCTCCTGGCTCCTGCCCCGCCCCCAGTGTCTCCTGGCTCCACCCCCAAAGTCCCCAGCTATTTCTTGAATTGGACTTGGCCACCCTAGGTACTAGAGCAGATATTTCCCGTGGAATCCTAAAATCGCTTTCCTGGGAGGTTTGTAGGCCGCACTCTGTGGCCCTGTGTCTTGCTGGCCTCCAGTCCCCCACCGCAGCTGCTGCTCTCTCCCCCCTCCTCCCCCACCTCTCTTAGGCAAGCAAAGCCCGGCCTTCCATCCCACGGTGCAGCTGTCTCTTCTTGCCTGCTGTTGGCAAGGCCGGCAGACCCAGCCGCCTCCACCCCTCCGGTTCCCAAGCCGGCAAAGCAAGCTCCACACTGCCCTCCAATGCCACACCGGTGGAGTTTACATAGGGTGCCAATCCCCAGGTTGGGGCAGGGGATCCCCCAGTTTTGAGGCCCTCCCCTCTGCTTCGGGGTCATCAGAAAGCAGGGGGCGGGAGAGGAAATGTCTGCTGGGTGCTTCATTATTCCCTATGGAGACCGATCTGCATAGGGTGTAATGGAAAATTGATCGGTGGGTATCTGGGGCTCGGGGCGGGTCTGTTTTTTGAGGTAGAGGTACCACATTTTCAGCACAGCATCTGGTGCCTCTCCTCAAAACACCCTCCAAGTTTCAAAAGGATCGGACCACCAGGGGGTCAAATTCTATGAGCACCCAAAGAAGGTGTCCCTATCCATTATTTCCAATGGAGGGAAGGCATTTCAAAGGTGCGCGGTCCCTTTAAGTGTGATGGCCAGAACTCCCTTTGGAGTTCAATGATGCTTGTCGCACCTTTGCTGCTGGCTCCACCCCCAAAGTCTCCTGGCCCCACCCCCAAAGTCTCCTGGCCCCACCCCCAAAGTCTCCTGGCTCCACCCCCAAAGTAGAATTGGACCTGGCAACCCTACGTTTACTGGTGGGTTGTGTTTTTTTTTTGCAGCCAGCTCAAATGAGCAAGCAGGAGTGGGTGGATGGGGGGATGAAAACTTTCCCCTGTACAATATTATCTCTTCCGCTGTGGAAGACAATAGCACCTCATTTGATTTCTAAGGCCCCCTCTCCTAGGGTTCCCAACTCCAATTCAAGAAATATCTGGGGGCTTTGGGGGTGGAACCAGGAGACTTTGGGGGTGGAGCTGGGAGCAAGAGTGCGACAAGCATCACCGAACTCCAAAGGGAGTTCTGGCCATCACATTTATAGGGACTGCACTCCTTTGAAAGGCCTTCCCTCCATTGGAAATAATGAAGGATAGGGGCACCTACTTTGGAGGCTCATAGAATTGGACCCCCTGGTCCAGTGTCTTTGAAACTTGGAAGGTATTCTGGGGAGAGGCACCAGATGCTATGCTGAAAATTTGGTGCCTCTACTTCAAAAAACAGTCCCCCTCAGAGCTCCAGATACCCGCAGATCAATTCTCCAATATACCTATGGGAATTGGCCTTCATAGGGAATCATGGAGTGCCCAGCATACATTTCCAAACCCCCCCCCCCCTGCTTTCTGATGACCCTGAAGCAGGGAGAGGGCCTCCAAACCGGAGGATCCCCTGCCCCCAACCTGGGGATTGAGCAACACAACAGAGAAACGTGGATGTGTGAAGCAGGGTAAAGGTACAAAAACCTCCACGAAAACCAGCTTCTCTCTCAGCCCCACCCACCTCACAAGGTGTCTGTTGTGGGGGAGGAAAATATAGGCGATTGTAAGCGGCTCTGAGTCTCTGATTCAGAGAGTAGGGTGGGGTATAAATTTGCAATTCTTCTTCTTCAGATGTGCCCTAAGGGAGAGAGGCAAGGGGTGGGGAATAGTTCAGGCTTGACCACTGCTTGGGGAAAGGTCAAACTTTACTCTCCTTGGGCCAAGTGTTGCCTAGCTCGGGCTGCCGATCCCCAGGTAGGACAGGGTGAAGGTACAAAAACCTCCGCGAAAACCAGCTTCAACAGTAAAGAAATGTAAGTGTAATTTACAAAATAGTTATAACACAACTAAACATAGGAAAAGTGAAGTCAATCACCATTTAAAGTGACGGAACACTGGCCACACCCGTATTATCCGTAGCACTTAACTCTTTAAGCATGAAATTTCTTGGAACTGAAGATCCGGGCTGTGGTGAAAAAAGGTCAATATTCAAACAGAGTGCAACGTTCCAGTCTTTCTGGCGAACAGATGAGCAGAATGACGCAATGCGGCAAGCCATCAGAAGAACGCAGCAGAGTTGCGCTATTCTCTCTGTTTCACAGAGTGCTTCAACGAGTTGCATAAACAGTTATAAGCTTTAAACATCATTCATAAAAATCCACGAATGCTTCCAATAATTATAAAACTACTTACAAACGTTCAAGAGTATGTTACTAAAATTCTTTCCTAGGAGAGCAATGCTTCGATATTCTTAGAGATGTAATCGACACTGATTACAAGAAATCACATGATTATATGTAAAACATTACAGCACGGGTGGCCAACGGTAGCTCTCCAGATGTTTTTTGCCTACAACTCCCATCAGCCCCAGCCATTGGCCATGCTTGGTACCATTTTGTTAGATGTCTGTAACTTTAAAGAACACTGTAATGTAATTGGGGAAGGACGGTGGCTCAGTGGTAGAGCATCTGCTTGGTAAGATTGAACCTGGGACCTTCTGCTTACCAAGCAGATGCTCTACCACTGAGCCAACTGGAAAAACATATATGAACAAGTGGCTTCTTAGACAAGAAATGTGCTGGATTTTTAAACTCCAAACCTTAATGCCAAATGGGTTAAATAATGATTGGGACCTTTTGTGTTTTCTTTTAAACTGTCATGCATTAAAGATTTTTGGTACCATTTTGTTAGATGTCTGTAACTTTAAAGCTGCTAGTTTGTAATCTGCAGTTTTATACACTAGAGTATCCAAAAAAGCTACTGTCTGGACATCCGCTTTGTAGCTAAATTTAATACAGGGATGTACATTGTTCATCCATTCTATAAATGGGACTACAACATTGTCATTGGATAATATGGCCAGTCCATCATCTATACACCTCCAAAACCATAAAACAGAGGAAGAAAAAGGGTTTTCAATGGCCTTGGGTCAGCTATAGCTCTAGCAGACGTTGTCCTTGAAAAGGCAGCTGCAGTGAGAGTATATATATATATATATATATATATATATATATATATATATACACGTACCTTAATTGTAACTTTTCCCCACATGTATTTTTTTAATTATTTATTTCTTACAAAAATTAAATAATAGCCTTACAATTGTGGATGGGTCCCCTATGTCTCCGATATTTTTAGACCCAGTCCACCATTGCCATCAGCTGACTGGCAGCTTGGAGAATGCAATTAAAGTTACTTTATTTCCACCTCTCCCTCCCCCCAAATCTATTTGCCTGACTGTCTTGTGGCTGTCAAGCTTCTGACATCCATGTCTTGTGGCTCTCAATCTTATGGTAAGGGGTCTGGAGTCCAAGTCCTATGAGGAAAGGTTGAAGGAGCTAGGGATGTTTAGCCTGGAGAGGAGGCGGCTGAGAGGTGATATGATCACCATCTTCAAATACTTGAAGGGCTGCCCTAGAAAGGATGGTGTGGAATTCTTTTCTGTGGCCCCAGAAGGTAGGACCAGAACCAATGGGTTGAAATTGAATCAAAAGAGTTTCCGACGCAACATTAGGAAGAACTTCCTTGGAAGGTGGTGGGCTCTCCTTCCTTGAAGGTTTTTAAGCAGAGGCTAGATGACCATCTGACAGCAATGAAGATCCTGTGAATTGAGGGGGAGGTATTTGTGAGTTTCCTGCATTGTTCAGGGGGTTCGACTAGATGACCCTGGAAGTCCCTTCCAACGCTAGGATTCTATGAAGTGGGCTCTCCTTCCTTGGAGGTTTTTGAATAGAGGCTAGATGGCCATCTGACAGCAATGAAGATCCTGTGAATTTAGGGAGAGATGTTTGTGAGTTTCCTGCATTGTGCAGGGGGTTGGACTAGATGACCCTGGAAGTCCCTTCCAACACTAGGATTCTATGAAAGAGGGCTCTCCTTCCTTGGAGGTTTTTCAACAGAGGCTAGATGGCCCTCTGATAGCAATGAAGATCCTGTGAATTTAGGGAGAGGTGTTTGTGAGTTTCCTGCATTGTGCAGGGGGTTGGACTAGATGACCGTTGAGGACCCTTCCAACTCTGGGATTCGATGATTTGACGTTTATTCTATGTGGCTCTTCTGTGAAGCAACGTTGGCCACCCTCGGCCTAGAATCCCCCGTGCAGAGTTACTCGCGAGCCACCTCGGCAAGCTGCCTGGCAGAAGTCCGGCCCCTACGTCCGGGTCTGGCGCGGTGGAGCGGCGGGGCGGAGGAAGCTTTTCTCCTTCCTCTGCAGCACTGAACGAGTTAAAGCGAGCGATCCGCTTCCTAGAGAGGCCCGGCAAGGCATGGGTGGGGGGATAGAGAAAAAGGTCTTTTCCGGGGGAGGGCTCTGCTGTTGAATGGCAGGGGGGGAGCTGCAGATTTGCAACATCAAAGCCTTGCCGCCGGAGCCTGGGGAAGTTTACTTACGAGTAAGTCATTGGGGGTAAACCTTTTAAAGGCCTGCAAGAGAGAAATGCGGGCTTGGTGCATTTTGGATGGGGAGTTTGCTTTGCTATAAAGTGACTTTTCAATGCCATGGTTTGATAAATGCCTGTTCCGTGGAGACAAAGGGCCGGGCCTCTTTGTGGCTCCTCCCGGCTTCCTTCTAGGGTTGCCAATCCCCAGGTGGGGGCAGGGGATCCCCCTCCCCCCGCTTCAGGGTCATCAGAAAGCAGGAGGGGAGGGAAATGTCTGCTGGGCGCTCCATTGTTCCCTATGGAGACCGATTCCCATAGGTATAATGGAAAATTGATCCGCGGGTATCTGTGGCTCTGGCGGGGGGCGGCGGCTGTTTTTTGAGGTAGAGGCACCAAATTTTCAGCATAGCATTCAGTGCCTCTCCCCAAAATACCCTCCAAGTTTCAAAAGGATTGGACCAGGTGATGCAATTTTATGAGCCCCCAAAGAAGGTGCCCCTCTCCTTCATTATTTCCAATGGAGGGAAGGCATTTAAAAGGTGTACAGCCCCTTTAAATGTGAAGGCCATAACTCCCTTTGGAGTTCAATTATGCTTGTCACAACCATGCTCCTGGCTCCACCCCCAAAGTTCCCAGATATTTCTTGAATTGGACTTGGCAACCTTACTTTCTTTCCTGCTTTGTCTCAGCGGATCCTGCCCTCCTGTTGGGGCTCATGGGGGTAGAATTGGGCATGGGGGGCAGGCTGTGAGTTGGAGTGGGTTGGCCCTGATCCAAAGAATGGCCACTGGAGATCAGTCATCTTTGTGGGACGCCCAGGGCGCAATCTCCCCCCCCCCCCAAAAAAAAAAATGCTTTCTGCCTTTATGAAAGCCCTAAAGCCAAATCCTTTATAGTCTGGTTTTGGCTGTCATCCATTTACATATGATACACCAGGGGTGGCCAAACTGAGAGCCACATAGAATAAACATCAGATGTTTGAGAGCCGCAAGACATGGACATCAGATGTTAGGAAGGAAGGAAGGAAGGAAGGAAGGAAGGAAGGAAGGAAGGAAGGAAGGAAGGAAGGAAGGAAGGAAGGAAGGAAGGAAAATAGATGGACGGGAGGGAGGGAGAGGTGGAAAGAAAGCAATTTTAACTTAAATGCCTTCTCCAAGCCACCAGCTGGCTTGGTTTGGAGAAGTGATCTAAGGGGACAAATGCATTCTCCGAGCAGGCCAATGGGGCAGTGGGAGTTTGAGAGCCTCACACAATATGTGTGAAAGAGCCACAGTTTGGCCCCACTGAGATACACCATTATCTGCATCTCAACCAAATTTCCTGATGATGGACGCAATAAAGCTTTTAAAATTGCTACCATTTTAAAAAGTTTTATTAGTTTCAGGAAAAGAAATAGGGGTAGGGAATAGAAAACAGAATACGTATTAACCTTGTTCTGCAGAAAGTTACTTTCAAAGAATAGAAGCCTACATCTGCAATACTTTCTTAATATACATAAATTGTCACATATTATTATCTCTATGCTAAACATCATCAACATTTTGATATTTTATATTATGAATCTTTTAGTTAAGGTATCTATTAAGTTTGACAATTCCAATAAAGGCAATTTTGTAATATGAAATACAAGAAAAAAAGGAGAAGCTTTTAAAATTGCTGCCAGGCTGCTGACTCTTTTAAGATCCTTTGGGTTCTATGGAACAAAATTAACAATAATTCTATTGGATAGTTTATTGCAGGGGTGGCCAAACTTGATTATAATGTAAGAGCCACGTAGAATGAATGTCAGATGTTTGAGAGCCGCCAGACGGGAACGTCAGATGTTTGAGAGCTGCAAGGAAGGAAGGCAAATAGAATTTTTGGAGGGAGGGAGAGGGAAAGAAAGCAACTTTAACTTTAAATGCATTCTCCAAGCTGCTGGCTGGCTTGACTAAGCGATTGAAAGAGAGAAATGCCTTCTGCAAGCTGGCGGACAGGGCGGTGGGAGCTCGGAGAGCCAAGCAATATGGGTGAAAGAGCCACGTGGCTTCCAAGCCAGAGTTTGGCCACCCGTGGTTTATTGAGTGTACCATCCTGTGTTCAATCACTCTGTGTGAACTCCCCTGAGTCCCACTGAGAAAGGCAGACTTTTAACAAGATAGATCCAAGTGGGCAGCCGTGTTGGTCTGAAGCAATAGAAGAAAGTAGGAGTCCAGTAGCGCCCTGAAGGCCAACAGTTTTATTTAGAATGTAAGCTTTTGTATGCATACTTCTTCCGACAAGGAATGAGGTGCGTTGAGCAAAGCTACATATAACTGGTGGGCTGCTTGCTAGCAACAGGGCAATTAACAGACAGCTTTTATTACCTTTTATTGGCTTCCCACGCAAATGCTATCCAGACCAAATGTTCTTTCAGTTTGTTAATTACGCTATTTTGCCACTGGATTGACATGACATGATAGAGGTTTACAAGATAATGCATGGGATGGAGAAAGCAGAGAAAGAGGTCCTTTTCTCCCTTTCTCACAATACAAGAACTCGTGGGCATTCGATGAAATTGCTGAGCAGACAGGTTAAAACGGATAAAAGGAAGTCCTTCTTCACCCAAAGGGTGATTAACGTGTGGAATTCACTGCCACAGGAGGAAGTGGTGGCGGCCACAAGCATAGCCACCTTCAAGAGGGGTTTAGATAAAAATATGGAGCAGAGCTCCATCAGTGGCTATTAGCCACAGTGTGTGTATGTGTATATATATATATATATAAAAAATTTTTGCCACTGTGTGACACAGAGTATTGGACTGGATGGGCCATTGGCCTGATCTAACATGGCTTCTCTTATGTTCTTATGTGACATAGAGTGTTGGGCTGGATGGGCCAGTGGCCTGATCCGACAGGGCTTCTCTTCTGTTCTTATGTGACACAGAGTGTTGGACTGGAGGGGCCACTGGCCTGATCCAACATGGCTTCTCTTATGTGACACAGTGTGTTGGGTTGGATGGGCCATTGGCCTGATCCAACATGGCTTCTCTTATGTTCTTATGTGACACAGAGTGTTGGACTGGATGGGCCACTGGCCTGATCCAACATGGCTTCTCCTATGTGACACAGAGTGTTGGGCTGGATGGGCCATTGGCCTGATCCGACAGGGCTTCTCTTCTGTTCTTATGTGACACAGAGTGTTGGACTGGAGGGGCCATTGGCCTGATCTAACATGGCTTCTCTTATGTTCTTATGCTCTTAATTGTGTACCACGTTGCATTTTGAACCACTGCCCGCCCGCTATATGCGGCTTTGCTCACTGTACCTCATTCCTTGTCTGAAGAAGTATGCAAGCATACAAAAGCTTACATGCTGAATAAAACTTCGTTGGGCTCAAAAGTACTGTTGCAGGGGTGGCCAGCGGTAGCTCTCCAGATGTTTTTTGCCCACAACTCCCATCAGCCCCCAGCCAGCACACACACACACACACACATATATATATATGTTTGTGTGTGTGTATTTCTGTATATGTATGTATGTGTGTGTGTGTATATATATATTGGCCACTGTGTTACCCAGAGTGTTGGACTGGATGGGCCATCGGCCTGATCCAACATGGCTTCTCTTATGTTCTTATGTGACACAGAGTGTTGGACTGGATGGGCCATTGGCCTGATCCAACAGGGCTTCTCTTATGTTCTCATGTGACATAGAGTGTTGGACATGGATGGGCCATTGGCCTGATCCAACATGCCTTCTCTTATGTTCTTATTGTTTCACGTCCCATCTGCCATTTTCCTGGTGGTTCGTTGTGTCCCCCTGTTCACCCAGGCAGCCCCTCTGCCCTAACTTGGAGAGGCTTTGTGGTCCTCTGCCCTTTCCCCTCTGTCTAGGGTTGCCAAGTCCCCCGCGACCTCCCAAATGGCTAGAGCGTCCGGGAAAACCATAGAGTTTGCCCAGACGCTCCTGGAGCGGTCGGCGTGTGATGTCACTGGTGCATTTGGGCCGGTGGTTTGGAAACCTCCAAGCTGGGAGAACCCCCTCCTGGCCTGGGAACTTGGCATCCCTAACTCTGCCAAATTCTTGCACAGAGCTGTGGCCAAACCCGTCTGGCCTATTGAGGAGGTACCTGCAGTGGTTGAGCTCTTAACAGTCATTTTGTGCCAGGCTCCAGCTGACTTTCGTACAGAAATTTCAGTGGGTCAGCAGTGTTTATAAGACCCCAATTCTCATGGGTTCCTGGTGCTTCTTTTCCACCCCTCTCGCAATTTACTAAACTTCCTTACCAATTTTACTGAGTGTGCCTATGGCAGCTGTGAGAAGGGTGAATGAAACTGGATTTTTGTTGTTGTTGTTGTGTGTGTGTGTGTGTGTGTGAGAAAGAGAGAGAGAGCGCGTGGCTGCTTTTTGGCAACCCCTAGTGGGGCTTGGACGTTCAGAGAGATAGCTTCGTATTGCCTGCCGCTGCGCCCCGGCCCTGGTATTCCTTGGAAATCTTCCATCCAAGTACTTACTAGGGTTGGCCGTGCTTAGCTTCCAAAATCTGATGAAATCGGGCTTGCCTGAGCTATCCAGGTCAGGGCAACGAAGTAGGATTTAAACAGGCAAAATGAACGAGCATCTAATTGTTGTGGGGGTCTGTCTAGACCAGGGGTGTCAAACATCAAGTCCAGGGGCCGAATCAGGCCCCTGAGCAACTGGCTGTCATCTGCTTCCTTCTCCCTCCCACTAGTTGTAAGCTTCTCTTTATTTCCATAATTGCCCAGGACATTTAGAAGTCTTTTTAGGCCAAGAAGTCTTTAGAAGTCTTTTTGAGAGCCAGTTTGGTGTAGTGGTTAAGTGTGTGGACTCTTATCTGGGAGAACTGGGTTTGATTCCCCACTCCTCCACTTGCAGCTGCTGGAATGGCCTTGGGTCAGCCATAGCTCTGGTAAGAGTTGTCCTTGAAAGGGCAGCTGCTGTGAGAGCCCTCTCAGCCCCACCCACCTCACAGGGTGTCTGTTGTGGGAGGAGAAGATATAGGAGATTGTAAGCCGCTCTGAGTCTCTGTTTCAGAGAGAAGGGCGGGGTATAAATCTGCAGTCTTCTTCTTCTTCTTCTTACTTTTATTAATCTCCAAGTGAGATTAATAAAAGGGAACACAGGCAGTGGCAAATCAAATGCAAGACTGATCAGGCAGGCAAAAAGGGACTATGAGGAGCATATTGCAAAAAATATAAAGACCAACAATAAAAATTTCTTCAAATATATTAGAAGTAGGAAACCAGCCAGGGAAGCAGTGGGGCCCTTGGATGACCATGGGGTAAAAGGATTACTGAAGGAGGATGGGGAAATGGCTGAGAAGCTGAATGCATTTTTTGCCTCCGTCTTCACCGTGGAAGATGAGAAGTGTTTGCCCGCCCCAGAACCACTAATATTGGAAGGGGTGTTGAAAGACCTGAGTCAGATTGAGGTGACAAAAGAGGAGGTCCTACAACTGATAGACAAATTAAAAACTAATAAGTCACCGGGTCCGGATGGCATACATCCGAGAGTTCTGAAAGAACTCAAAGTTGAACTTGTGGATCTTCTAACAAAAATCTGTAATCTTTCATTGAAATCTGCCTCTGTTCCTGAGGACTGGAAGGTAGCAAATGTCACCCCCATCTTTAAAAAGGGTTCCAGAGGAGATCCAGGAAATTACAGGCCAGTCAGTCTGACTTCAATACCGGGAAAGTTGGTAGAAACCATTATCAAGGACAGAATGAGTAGGCACATTGATGAACACAGGTTATTGAGGAAGACTCAGCATGGGTTCTGTAAGGGAAGATCTTGCCTCACTAACCTGTTACATTTCTTTGAGGGGGTAAACAAACTTGTGGACAAAGGAGACCCGATAGATGTTGTTTACCTTGACTTCCAGAAAGCTTTTGATAAAGTTCCTCATCAAAGGCTCCTTAGAAAGCTTGAGAGTCATGGAGTAAAAGGACAGGTCCTCTTGTGGATCAAAAACTGGCTGAGTAATAGGAAGCAGAGAGTGAGTATAAATGGGCAGTCTTCGCAGTGGAGGACGGTAAGCAGTGGGGTGCCGCAGGGCTCGGTACTGGGTCCCATGCTCTTTAACTTGTTCATAAATGATTTAGAGTTGGGAGTGAGCAGTGAAGTGGCCAAATTTGCGGATGACACTAAATTGTTCAGGGTGGTGAGAACCAGAGAGGATTGTGAGGAACTCCAAAGGGATCTGTTGAGGCTGGGTGAGTGGGCGTCAACGTGGCAGATGCGGTTCAATGTGGCCAAGTGCAAAGTAATGCACATTGGGGCCAAGAATCCCAGCTACAAATACAAGTTGATGGGGTGTGAACTGGCAGAGACTGACCAAGAGAGAGATCTTGGGGTCGTGGTAGATAATTCACTGAAAATGTCAAGGCAGTGTGCGTTTGCAATAAAAAAGGCCAACGCCATGCTGGGAATTATTAGGAAGGGAATTGAAAACAAATCAGCCAGTATCATAATGCCCCTGTATAAATCGATGGTGCGGTCTCATTTGGAGTACTGTGTGCAGTTCTGGTCGCCGCACCTCAAAAAGGATATTATAGCATTGGAGAAAGTTCAGAAAAGGGCAACTAGAATGATTAAAGGGCTGGAACACCTTCCCTATGAAGAAAGGTTGAAACGCTTAGGGCTCTTTAGCTTGGAGAAACGTCGACTGAGGGGTGACATGATAGAGGTTTACAAGATAATGCATGGGATGGAGAAAGTAGAGAAAGAAGTACTTTTCTCCCTTTCTCACAATACGAGAACTCGTGGGCATTCGATGAAATTGCTGAGCAGACAGGTTAAAACGGATAAAAGGAAGTACTTCTTCACCCAAAGGGTGATTAACATGTGGAATTCACTGCCACAGGAGGTGGTGGCGGCCACAAGCATGGCCACCTTCAAGAGGGGGTTAGATAAAAATATGGAGCAGAGGTCCATCAGTGGCTATTAGCCACAGTGTGTATGTGTGTGTGTGTGTGTGTATATATATATATATATATATTTGGCCGCTGTGTGACACAGAGTGTTGGACTGGATGGGCCATTGGCCTGATCTAACATGGCTTCTCTTATGTTCTTATGTACTTCCTTCTGTGTGACAGCTTGTTTTGCAAGGCTTCCTCAATCGCACAGGAGCTACAGAGCAAAAGCTCTATTTTCTCCATTGGCTGAGGCTCCTCCCTTGGGGAGGAAGGGGGGGACGAATAGCTTGCCTTGCCAGGCTCTCTCAATCGCACAACAGAACTACTGAGCCAAACCTTCTATTAGCTGAGGCTCCTCCTCATCCTGGTCCCCTGAGGAAGGCAGGAAAGAGCCAGAGCTTCCTTTGCCCAGTTCCCTGGATCCCATGGCAGAAATACAAAGAAAGCTCCTTTAAGACCAATGAGTGCTAATGTTTTAAGCCTGTTTTAATAACGTCATACCACCCCCCCCCCCGGCAGGTTTCAGATGAGGCCAAAGCACAATGGATCACAGTAATACTCCATCAGCCTATACAACCATGGACAATTCAACAAAAGCCCTGTGTGTAGCATTCATGGTTTTGGCGGCAGCCTTTGCTTTAGTCAACAGAGATCAGCTCTAGGAAAAGCTGGCAAAGTCTAACATTGATAAGAGACTGCTGTTTTTATACAGTAGTTACACTGTGACACATTCGCACAAATTAAGGTGGACCCTTCAGGTTCTTTACCAAGAGGTATTCTGGTAGGCAAAGGAGTAAAGCAAGGGTATGTTTTAACTCGTCTCCTATTCAATTTATAGGTAAATGCCATTGTCCCCAAATTATCCAAATTTGTCCTGCCCCCTATAGACATCAATAAGAGCCCCGTGGCGCAGAGTGTTAAACCTGCAGTACTGCAGTCCTAAGCTCTGCTCACGACTTGAGTTGGATCCCCGGTGGAAGCTGGGTTTTCAGGTAGCTGGCTCGAGGTTGACTCAGCCTTCCATCCTTCCGAGGTCGGTCAAATGAATACCCAGCTTGCTGGGGGTGAAGTGTAGATGACTGGGGAAGGCAATGGCAAACCACCCCGTAAAAAATCTGCCGTGAAAATGTTGTGAAAACAACGTCATCCCGGAGTTGAAAACAACTGGTGCTTGCACAGGGGACCTTTCCTTTCCTATAGACATCAGAAAATATCAATCCTGTTTATATGCCGATGATAATGGCACTAATTTCCCTAACCAGAGTTGGAGAAGAAGATTTTGGATTTATATCCCGCCCTATACTCTGAGTCTCAGAGCGGTCACAATCTCCTCTACCTCCCCCCCCCCCAAACAAACACCCTGTGAGGCAGGTGGGGCTGAGAGTGCTTTTATAACAGCTGCCCTTTCAAGGACAGCTTCTAGGAAAGTTATGGCTGACCCAAGGCCGTCTCAGCAGGTGCAAGTGGAGGAGTGGGGGAGTCAAACCTGGTTCTCCCAGATAAGAGTCCGTGCACTTATCCACTACACCAAACAGGCTCTCAAAAAGACTTCTAAAGACTTCTTGGCCTAAAAAGACTTTAAACGTCCTGGGCAATTATGGAAATAAAGAGAAGCTTACAATTAGTGACATAAAAACCAATGTGATTTTTTTTGGAATAGACCAAAAAAGTTTATCTGGAGAATACGTGGCATATCACCAGAGCAGTGTAAAACCTATAAATACCTTGCCATGGCTCCTGAATTGGAATGTCCATCTAGCCTCAATTAAATCCTCAGCTTTTAAGATTACTGGAGCAATAATAAGATTTTATTACACTGGAGGTAGCTTTCTTATAGATCTGCACTGAAGCTCTTTAGGATCGAAGTTTGGGGCTGGAAGGGACACATTCTCAATGGTTTAGAAACAATTCAGAGTTCCTTTCTGAGTCGCATCTTAGCATTGCCAAAAGAGAGGGCAGCGGCTCTGTTGAGGTCAGAATTTGGCCTGCCCTCAAGTCAAGGCCTGTACCCATTTTATAATTCTAAATCATAGAAGACAACCCAACTTACTCTCAACATGTCAGAGTATTAAAGAAAATTGTTTTAAGATGATGTACAGATGGCATATGACTCCTAAAAAGCTGGCAAAGATGAACAATAAGATGCCAGATAGATGTTGGAAATGTAAAAAACATGAAGGTTCTTTCTACCATATGTGGTGGACTTGTGAAAGAGCGAAAAAGTATTGGCAGATGATTCAACAAGAGATTTCTAAGATCTTGGGATACGAATTTAACAAAGTTCTAGAGACTTTTCTGTTGGGATTACAAATGGAAAAATTTCCAAAAGAAGATAAAACTTTAATCTGGTACTTGCTCTCAGCTGCTAGGACTTCGTATGCGCAGTTGTAGAAGCAAGAAAAAATACCAGAGAAATGGGATTGGATTGTAAAAGTTATGACATGGAGTTAAATGGACAAGTTAACAAGAACCTTAAGAGACTATGATTTAGAAGTATTTAAGATGGAGTGGAAAATGTTCAGAAGATACGTAGAAAAAAGAGTGGAAAATAAAAGGACTTTGGACAATTTTTGATAATGACTAAGTACAAGAGGGAGGAGGATATTAATTTTGGTTCTTATTAAGTAAGGGTACCTTTAATATTAAGATTTTAAGTATATAACACCGGCGGGGGTCAAGTAACGGGAGGAGGGGTGGGTGGAAAGTAATATATGGGATAGATTAAAAAAGTAATTATTAATGATGTAAGAAATTGAAATTTATTACCATATGTTACTAATAAAATGGTTTGAAATCAGAAAAAAAGAAAACCCAACTTAACACCGGCTCATTCAGCAATTCTAGCTTTCATATTTTGTTACGCGGGGATAGGGCCTGCTCTGATTTCCTTTCTAATATCACCACTCGCTGTACCATTCCAGATGATTTGCTCCAACCTGGATTTGTGAGAATGGGGATTTAAAGGGGACTCTGTAATTGATAACTTCTCAGCTATACACCAGAAATTTGCCCCATGGAACAAAGATGAAGGCAGCCCCGCGGCGCAGAGTGGTAAAGCTGCAGTGCTGCAGTCTGAGCCCTCTGCTCACGACCTGAGTTCGATCCCAGCGGAAGCTGGTTCAGGTAGCTGGCTCCAGGTTGACTCGGCCTTCCATCCTTCCGAAATCGGTAAAATGAGTACCCAAATGAGTAGATGACTGGGGAAGGCAATGGCAAACCACTCCCACAGTCTCCTGGCTTCATCCCCAGATATTTCTTTAATGGGTCTTGGCAACCCAAACCTCCGACCAAACTTATAACAAAGAATAATTTTACTCAGAATAGAAATATAATAATAAAATTCTTACAATTCAGTATAAATTATATTGTGCGCTACAAGGACTGAAAACATGCTCCAAAATTTATAAGGCAAATTAATGCATTTACAGTGTTGCTTTTTCAGACAATGCCAACTGAGCTATTAAAAGGCTGGTACTCTACAATCCCCGCTGCTCAACGTATTTGCCTGTGTAAAAGCTCTGTGGAAGATCCACCATACTAAGTTCTGACGTGTTCTTTGTATCTGGGGACCCAGGAATAAATTCCTGGCCTTGATTTTAGCTCATCTGCAGCCCTTTTCAGATCCCAGAAAATTAGTTTATAACAGAACCCTGTTTCCTCCAGATTAGCTCTTTTTGCCCTGACTGCTAGGAAGATGAGAGAAAACTTTGTTTCTAAAAGCGCCTCTAATCGATTTTTTTTTATATTATTGTGTTGATTGCATGCCGAGGTATTAGAATTCTAACTTTGGTTGTTTGCAGTTTTGTTTTAGAGATGTTTTAATTGTGGAGGCTGATGGCCATCACAGTAAATTTGTTGGTGATGATGACGAAGCAAATGACTGAGGGAAGTCTTATCTCAGGGGTGGCCAAGCTTGGTTAACATAAGTGCCACATAGAATAAAGGTCAGACGTTTGAGAGCTGCAAGACGCAAATGTTAGATGTCTGAGAACCACAAAGGAAGGAAAGAAGGCAGATAGAGGCAGACACCCCATGAAGAAGAAGATGATGATATTGGATTTATATCCCGCCCTCCACTCCAAAGAGTCTCAGCGGCTCACAATCTCCTTTACCTTCCTCCCCCACAACAGACACCCTGTGAGGTGGGTGGGGCTGAGAGGGCTCTCACAGCAGCTGCCCTTTCAAGGACAACCTCTGCCAGAGCTATGGCTGACCCAAGGCCATTCCAGCAGCTGCAAGTGGAGGAGTGGGGAATCAAACCTGGTTCTTCCAGATAAGAGTCTGCACACTTAACCACTACACCAAACTGGCTCTGAGGTGGGTGGGACTGAGAGAGCTCTCCCCAGAAGCTGTCCTTTCAAGGACAACTCTGTAAGAAGCTCTAGCTGACTAAGGCCAGGGGTCATTTTGTAGAAAAATAAGTGGTGAAGCTCATTAGCGTAACTCATTAACATATGCAGCCCCCCCCCAGCCGAAAGCAACCTGACGCAAGAAAGGAGAGCCCTGGGCAAGTGAGACCGCCTGTTTGGACTGGCTAAAGATCCAGCTAGCCCAAGCGGACCTCACTCAACTGTAGGGCTTCCAAGTCCCCAGTCCGGGCGGTTTCCCAACCTGCCAGCCCACATTAGGCTGGTGGGTGGAACTTCCCCCGATGTTGCTGGTGCGATGACGTCACCCAGAAGTGACGTCATCACACCAGTAACGTCGCGCGGCAACTGCTCTAGGTGTTTCTGGGAAAACTCTTATTGTTTTCCCGGACACTCGAGACATTTGGGAGGGGAAACTCGATGGTACAATAGGTAGCATAGAGTTTTCCCCTCCCAAATGGCTAGAACATCTGGGAAAACCATAGAGTTTTCTTGGAATCACCTAGAGCAGTCGCCGCATGATGTCACTTCTGGGTGACATCATTGTGCACACCCCGCCAGGGCTTAAAGGTACTTGGCAACCTTACTCACCTGGGGCTCTCCTTGGCTGCCCCCCCCCCCCAGTCAAAAGGCCAGCAAGCCACTCGCCACCCAAAATCACATAAGAAGTGGAGAAAGGGTGGCACGGGCTTCTCCAGGGGTTAATGAGGGCTGCTGGGGGTGTGGCAAAACCCCTGGTGGCTGGCTGGCTGCCCGCTTTCCTAATCCAGGGATTGTTATGCAACTACACCTACTGTTCAATGGACAAGATAGGTAGGTGGGGAGGAGGGGGGCTGTCAGAACATAAGAACATAAGAGAAGCCATGTTGGATCAGGCCCCCTCCTCCCCAATATATGTGTGTGTATACACACACACATACACAAACACATATATACACACACTGTGGCTAATAGCTACTGATGGATCTCTGCTCCGTATTTTTATCCAATCCCCTCTTAAAGCTGGCTATGCTTGTAGCCGCCACCACCTCCTGTGGCAGTGAATTCCACATGTTAATCAAGAAAGGTGCAAGAGCTACGCTCCTGTGAGCTCCTGCTGAATCTGAGGCCTGCCAAAGGCCATTCCAGCAGCTGCAAGTGGAGGAGTGGGGAATCAAACCTGGTTCTCCCAGATAAGAGTCCGCACACCTAACCACCACACCAAACACTTTAGAAATAAAGTGCGCAATCATCCTGAAACCATCCCCCCTCCTCCCCACCCCAGCTAGGGTTGCCAAATCCAATTCAAGAAATATCTGGGGACTTTGGGGGTGGAGCCAGGAGACTTTGGGGGTGGAGCCAGGAGATATTAGGGGTGGAGCCAAGATCAAGACTGTGACAAGCATAATTGAACTCCAAAGGGAGTTCTGGCTATCACATTTAAAGGGACGGCACACCTTTTCAATTCCTTCCTTCCATAGGAAATAATGAAGGATAGGGGCACCTTCTTTTGGGGCTCATAGAATTGGACCCCCTGGTCCAATCTTTTTGAAACTTGGGGGGTATTTTGGGGAGAGGCGCTAGATGCTATATTGAAAATTTGGTGCCTCTACCCCAAAAAACAGCCCCCCCCAGAGCCCCAGATACATGCGGATCAATTCTCCATGGTTTTCTATGGGAATAAATCTCCATAGGGAATAATAGAGTTCCCAGCAGACATTTCCCTCCCCTCCCCCCGCTTTCTGATGACCCTGAAGCCGGGGGAGGGCCTCCAAACCGGGGGATCCCCTGCCCCCACCTAGGGATTGGCAACCCTAACCCCAGCCCAATGGAAAATTGTCTTCCACAAAACCAGTCCTTGGTGCCAGAAAGGTTGAGGACCACTTGTCTAGAGACTAACAACAGTTTAGTTCAGTTTAGTTTAGTTGATTTATATTGTACCCTCCCTGCCAAAGCAAGTTCAGGGCAGCTCACAAACATACAGAACAACAATAAAAACAGTTAAATTAAACATTAAATAAAGAATTTAAAACAGTTTAAACAATTTGGTGCTAATTCTGTAAGATTTATTTATTTATTTATTTATTCCGTAACTTATATCCCGCCCTTCCCACAAGTGGCTCAGGGCGGCTTACAACAAATAATAAAACAATAAAATCGGAACAAATTAATACATTTAAATTCAAACATTTAAAACCTAAAAACCTTAAAATTTTACATTTTACATTAAAACTGTGCAGTATAATCACAAAAATCTAAGATCTAGAAAGCTACATTTGTCTAGTCAGGCGTAGGCTAACCGGAAGAGGGTCGTCTTACAGGCCCTGCGGAACTGAGTAAGATCCCGCAGGGCCCTCACCTCTTCCGGTAGCTGGTTCCACCACATAGGGGCCATTGTGGAAAAGGCCCTGTCCCTAGTTATTTTGAGGCGCACTTCCTTGGGCCCGGGGATGGTGAGAAGATTTTGAGTCCCAGACCTCAGTACTCTCTGGGGAACGTGTGGGGAGAGACGGTCCCTCAGGTAGGCAGGTCCCAGGCCATATAGGGCTTTAAAGGTGACATTCAACTTTTCTTCCTTCTTCATCTCCCTCTCAAGCAAGTGGACAGGTGATATTCAGCCATCATCTTTGCAGGGCTTTTTGGCCTGCTCATCTTTTACCTCAGAAACATTCTGGTCTCTTAGACACTTTACTGGTTTCTGCTAAAACTGCTAGAGCCTCCTGCTATAACTCTCTGGTTCCGTAAATTATGGGATCACTTTCTCATGGATGCTGTTAACTGACATAATAAATAACTCTTTGTGCTCTCCAGTTTTGAAGGCAAATGGTTTCCTGTTTTGGAATTTCCTACCCCATACAATTTATTTCTTCAGGGTGCTCCCATGTACATAAATGATTATGATATTTTTAACTTTTTGTGGATAGTGCTCTAAGGTGAACAGATTCCTTTTCCTTTTTTTAACTGTGCTTGTTAACTTCTAAAAAAATTTTGTTCTTAATTTTTAGGCGGTGATCTATAAATGCACACTACACTGTGTTATTATGAAGAATAATATATGCTTACTCTTAAATTTTCCGGTAATTTACTCACTATGTTGTGGCCATTTTGTATGGCCTTTCGCACTAAGTTTTTCTTAACTCTTTGTAGAATACCTAGGGCATCTTGTTTAGGTAATATTCTATTGGTTGTACTTTCTTTATATCTTTAAACCTGATGTTTATCTGTCGATACAGTTGATACAGATATTGATACAGTCTTTGGAGATTTATAATTTAAAAAAAAAAATTTGCGGTGATGTCTCTCTATTCTGTATTTTTGTCCAAATGATTTTTGAACATATGAACATATGAAGCTGCCTTATACTGAATCAGACCTTTGGTCCATCAAAGTCAATATTGTCTTCCCAGACTGGCAGCGGCTCTCCAGGGTTTCAAGCTGAGGTTTTTCACACCTATTTGCCTGGACCCTTTTTTGGAGATGCCAGGGATTGAACCTGGGACCTTCTGCTTCCCAAGCAGATGCTCTATCACTGAGCCACCGTCCCTTCCCCCTTTTCTTTGTACTTGTAATGATTCCTGCTGTTCTATTTTTGGTATTTTAGTAAAATCAATTTATTTAAAGAATATCTTTTACAGAGGTGTGGAAACGGCTTCTGCTCCTCCAGTCCAGGTAGAGGAGATGAGGGGGGGGCAACCTGGGTCCCCCCTCTCCTTTCACAGAGGGGCTTTTGCTCCTGCAATTGCTGTTAAGGTGTCTGAGGGAAAGGGGGTATAAGTGTCACTCCCTTTGCGCATGCCCTGACACCCTCTTGAACTGCCGCCTTCCAATGTACAGTCTCTGCCTGGCATGATCTCTGACGAGGAAATCTGCCTTTTCTTCCAGCGTTCATTTTCCTTTGAGGAGGTGGCCGTGTATTGCTGGATCCGGGCCAAAGAGTTCTACGCAGGGAAGTCATGCTGGAGACCTGTGGACGTGTGGCCTCTTTGGGTGAGGATCTTTGCTCCTACACTTGCAGCTGCTGGAATGGCCCTGGGTTAGCTGTGTCAGAGCCCTCTCAGCCCCACCCATCTCACAGGGTGTCTGTTGTGAGGGAGGAAGATAAAGGAGATTGTGAGCCACTCTGAGACTCTGATTCAAAGAGAAGAGTGGGGTATGAATCTTCTTTTCCTCCTCCTCCTCCAAAGGTTCAAAGGGCTACTATTGAGGTAAGGCATGAATCAAAACTTCAGGGCTTTTTTTGTAGCAGAAGATCCTTTGCATATCAGGACACACACTCTGATGTAGCCCATCCTCCAAGCGCTCTTAGTACAGGGCCTACTGTAAGCTCCAGGTAGATTGGCTCCATCATTTCCCTATGAAGAAAGGTTAAAATGCTTGGGGCTCTTTAGCTTGGAGAAACGTCGACTGCAGAGTGACATGATAGAGGTTTACAAGATTATACATGGGATGGAGAAAGTAGAGAAAGAAGTACTTTTCTCCCTTTCTCATAATACAAGAACTCGTGGGCATTCAATGAAATTGCTGAGCAGTTGGGTCAGAACGGATAGAAGGAAGTCCTTCTTCACCCAAAGGGTGATTAATATGTGGAATTCACTGCCGCAGGAGGTGGTGGCAGCTACAAGCATAGCCAGCTTCAAGAGGGGATTGGATAAAAATATGGAGCAGAGGTCCATCAGTGGCGATTAGCCACAGCATATTGTTGGAACTGTCTGGGGCAGTGATGCTCTGTATTCTTGGTGCTTGTGGGGGGAGCAAAGTGGAAGGTCTTCTAGCTTCAATTGTGAACCTCCTGATGGCTCTTGGATTTTTGGCCACTGTGTGACACAGAGTGTTGTCCTGGATGGGCCATTGGCCTGATCCAACATGGCTTCTCTTATGTTCTAAGGGTGTGTGGCCTAATATGCAAAGGAGTTCCTGCTACAAAAACCACCTTGCATGCACTTATATACATAATGAATAGTCAGTGGTTCTGCCAGAAATCTACTAACCCTGCCCCGTTAATTATTACTTGTTATTGCAAACACCTGCCTAATGACATGTTAATTTCTTATGCCCCTTTCCCATGTTAGCCTCTCCCAAGCACCAAGAATACAGAGCATCATTTGCCCTAGACAGAGAGTTCCAACAATACGATGCGGCTTGTAGCCACTGATGGACCTCTGCTCCGTATTTTTATCCAATCCCCTCTTGAAGTTGGCTATGCTTGTAGCCGCCACCACCTCTTGTGGCAGTGAATTCCATGTGTTACTTTGGGTGAAGTACTTCCTTTTATCCATTCTAACCCGACTGCTCAGCAATTTCATTGAATGTCCACGAGTTCCCGTATTGTGAGAAAGGGAGAGAAGTCCTTCTTTCTCTGCCTTCTCTATCCCATGCATAATCTTGTAAACCTCTATCATGTCACCCCTCAGTCAACGTTTCTCCAAGCTAAAGAGCCCCAAGTTTGATCAGGAAAATAAAAATGCAGGTGTTACAGAAAAGAAATAAATGCACATGTGAAGTGCAAACACAGTTTAAAGCCTTTCCTCTATAAACTTCTGGCTACTAAGGGAGAAAATAAAAGGGAAGAATCGAAAAGATAGAAATGTGTTTCCTGAAGACAGCTGGGAAGCTCTGGAGAAGCACAGAATAGGATGGAAAAGTAGAGAAGCCAACTATACAATTGGGGGAACGGGCTGGGATTCAAAACTTGCTACAAATTAAGAAATTAACATGTCATTGACTTCCAGAAAGCTTTTGATAAAGTTCCTCATCAAAGGCTCCTTAGTAAGTAAAAGGACAGGTCCTCTTGTGGATCAAAAACTGGCTGAGTAATAGGAAGCAGAGAGTGAGTATAAATGGGCAGTCTTCGCAGTGCAAGGAGGTAAGCAGTGAGGTGCCGCAGGGCTCAGTACTGGGTCCCATGCTCTTTAACTTGTTCATAAATGATTTGGAGTTGGGAGTGAGCAGTGAAGTGGCCAAGTTTGCAGATGACACTAAATTGTTCAGGGTGATGAGAACCAGAGAGGATTGTGAGGAACTCCAAAGGGATCTGTTGAGGCTGGGTGAGTGGGCGTCAACGTGGCAGATGCGGTTCAATGTGGCCAAGTGCAAAGTAATGCACATTGGGGCCAAGAATCCCAGCTACAAATACAAGTTGATGGGGTGTGAACTGGCAGAGACTGACCAAGAGAGAGATCTTGGGGTCGTGGTAGATAACTCACTGAAAATGTCAAGACAGTGTGTGATTGCAATAAAAAAGGCCAATGCCATGCTGGGAATTATTAGGAAGGGAATTGAGAACAAATCAGCCAGTATCATAATGCACCTGTATAAATCGATGGTGCGGTCTCATTTGGAATACTGTGTGCAATTCTGGTCACCGAACCTCAAAAAGGATATTATAGCATTGGAAAAAGTCCAGAAAAGGGCAACTAGAATGATTAAAGGGTTGGAACACTTTCCCTATGAAGAAAGGTTAAAACGCTTGGGGCTCTTTAGCTTGGAGAAGCGTTGACTGCGGGGTGACATGATAGAGGTTTACAAGGTAATGCATGGGATGGAGAAAGAAGTACTTTTCTCCCTTTCTCACAATACAAGAACTTGTGGGCATTCAATGAAATTTCTGAGCAGTCAGATTAAAACGGATAAAAGAAAGTACTTCTTCAACCAAAGGGTGATTAACATGTGGAATTCACTGCCACAGGAGGTGGTGGTGGCTACAAGCATGGACAGCTTCAAGAGGGGATTGGATAAAAATATGGAGCAGAGACTTTGAATATAGATAGAATTACAAGCGCAAATCAGGAATAAGAACATACAAACATAAGAGAAGCCATGATGGATCAGGCCGATGGCCTATCCAGTCCAACACTCTGTGTCACAGAAGAACATGAGAAGCCATGTTGGATCAGGCCGATGGCCCATCTAGTCCAACACTCTGTGCCACATAAGAACATAAGAGAAGCCCTGCTGGATCCGGCCAATGGCCCATCCAGTCCAACACTCTGTGTCACATAAGAACATAAGAGAAGCCATGTTGGATCAGGCCAGTGGCCCATCCTGTCCAGCACTCTGTGTCACGCAATGGCCAAAAAACCCCAGGCGCCATCAGGAGGTCCATCAGTGCAGCCAGGACACTCAAAGCCCTCCCAGTGTTGCCCCCCGCAAGCACCAAGAATACAGAGCATCACTGCCCCAGATGGAGAGTTCCATCTATACCTTGTGGCTATGAGCCACTGATGGACCTCTACTCCATATGCTTATCCTTTGGGTGAAGAAGTACCTCCTTTTATCCGTTCTAACCCAGCTGCTCAAAAAATTTCATTGAGCACTCACAAGTTCTTTTATTGTGAGAGAGGGAGAAAAGGTCTTCTTTCTCTGCCTCCTGCTGTGGGTGCTTAATGGGATCTCTCTCTGTCTTTATTCCAACAGGGGATGATCCGAGGGACGAGGAGGATGAGGAACTGCATCGTCTGTCTCCAGATGAAGTCAAGACTGAAGACCTGAGAGGAGATTTCAAAAATCAAGGAAGACGCAAGGAAGACCGGGTCCAGAAGAGGGATGAACCCATTTCTTGCCAGGAGGAGGATTTCCATGAAATAATTCATGTGGTGGAGGAAACATACAAGTGCTTGGAATGTGGAATGGACTTCTCAGATCAAACCCAATATAATATCCATTTGCGAATGCACAGTGGAAAGAAGACCCATCAATGCCTGAAGTGCGGAAGGAGTTTCCTTTATAGAGTAGAATTAATTAGACATCTAACAACCCATGCAGGAGAGAAACATTATAGTTGCTCAGACTATGATGAAAGTTTCACACAGAAATCAGATCTTATTAAACACCAAAGCATTCATTCAGGAGAGAAGCCATCGATCAGTGGAATTACATTATCTGATGGAAAACAGGGAAATCTACATTTCCCAAGGAACATCATAATGAAGGGATGTAAATGTTTTCGGTGTGGAAGGTACTTTAAATACAGATCACAGCTCCTTGTGCACCAAGCAATACACACAGGGGAGAAACCTTTTGAATATTCCGACTGTGGAAAGAGATTGAGTGACAGCAGCAATTTCAGTTTCAGTCTTCAACAGCATCTAAGAACCCATACAAGTGAGAAGCCTTTTGAATGCTCAGTATGTGAAAAGAAATTCAGTCAGAGAAACGATCTTCTACAGCATCAAACAACCCACACAGGGGAAAAACCTTTTGAATGCTCAGAGTGTGGGAAGAGATTCAGTTACAGACGCAGCCTTCAACAGCACCTAAGAATCCACAGAGGTTACAATCCTTTTGAATGCTCAGAGTGTGGGAAGCGATTCAGTAGGAGTGGCCATCTTCAGCTACATCAAAGATCCCATACTGGGGAGAAACCTTATGAGTGCTCAGTGTGTGGGAAGAGATTCAGCAACACAGGTGGCCTTCAAAAGCACTTACGAGTCCACACAGGAGAGAAACCTTTTGAATGCTCAGAATGCGGAAGAAGATTTGGTCTGAGTGGCGACCTGCAACAACATATGAGAATCCACACAGGGGAGAAACCTTTTGAATGCTCAGAGTGCGGAAAGAGATTCAGCCGGAGCAGCGATCTGCAACAGCATCTAAGAACCCACACAGGGGAGAAACCTTTTGAATGCTCAGAGTGCGGGAAGAGTTTCATTCGGAACAGTCATCTACAACGGCATCTAAGAACCCATACAGGGGAGAAACCTTTTGAATGCGTAGTGTGCGGAAAGAGATTCAGTCAGTCAGGCAATCTTCAACAACACCAAAGAACCCACACAGGTGAGAAACCTTTTGAATGTTTAGTGTGTGGAAAGATGTTTGGTGAGAAGGGGAGTCTTCATAAGCATGAAAAATCCCACACAGGGGAGAGACCTTTTGAATGCTTACTGTGTGGAAAGCGGTTCAGTCACACTGGCACTCTTCAACTGCATCAGAGAACCCACACAGGGGAGAAACCTTATGAATGTTCAGAGTGTGGGAAGAGATTCAGTCAGAGTGGCCATTTGCATCAGCATCAAAGAACCCACACAGGGGAGAAAGCTTTTGAATGCTCAGAGTGTGGGAAGAAATACAGTCGGAGTTACGACCTTCAGCAACACCTGAGAATCCA
Source organism: Heteronotia binoei (assembly GCF_032191835.1). Lineage (NCBI taxonomy): Eukaryota > Metazoa > Chordata > Lepidosauria > Squamata > Gekkonidae > Heteronotia > Heteronotia binoei. Next base: position 13,823,004 of record NC_083227.1, on the reverse strand, counting down.
CAACGGCGAAAAACCTTTTGAATGTTCGTACTGTGGAAAGGGATTCACACAGAGTTGCCAACTTCAGCGGCACGTGAGAACCCACACAGGGGAGAAGCCTTTTGAATGCTCAGAGTGTGGGAAGAGATTCAGTCAGAGCGGCCATCTGCAACAGCATCTAAGAACCCATACAGGCGAGAAAGCTTTTGAATGCTTGGATTGTGGAAAGAGATTTTGTGAGAGCAGCAGTTTTCAGAAGCATCTAAGAACCCATGCAGGGGAAGAAACTTCTTGAGTGCTTAGAGTGTAGAAAGAGATTCAATTACAGTGGCAACCTTGTAGTGCATCAGAAAATCCACACAGGGAAGAAACTTTCTGAATGCTCCCAGTGTGGAAAGAAATTCAGCCCGAGTGTCAGTCTTCAAAGGCATCAAGTAATCCACACGGGGGAGAAACTTTATGAGCACTCAGAGTGTGGGAAGAGATCCATTCTTTCTGAATGCTCACACTGTGGAAAGAAATTCAGTCCGAGCATCAGTCTTCAAAGACATCAGATAATCCACATGGGAGAAACTTTATGAGTGCGCAGAGTTTGGAAAGGGATTCATTCTTTCTGAATGCTCACAGTATGGGAAGAAATGCAATCAGAGCGTCAGTCTTCCAAGGCATCTAATAATCCACACAGGGGAGAAACTTTATGAGTGTGGAAAGAGATTCATTCTTTCTGAATGCTCACAGTGTGGAAAGAAATTCAGTCCGAGTGGCAGTCTTCAAAGGCATCACATAATCCACTCAGGGGAGAAACCTTATGAGTGCTCAGAGTGTGGAAAGAGATCCATTCTGAATGTCAAACTTCAATGGCATCTAAGAACCCATACAAGGAGAAACCATCTAACTGCTTAGCTTATGAAAACCACTTTTCTCTTCTTTCACAGACCATACAAAGCGTTGAAACCATGTAAACTCTTGTGAAGTGCTTGTATCTGCCCCGAATCCCTACCCTAACATAGAAGAAATGATAGAAATATTTGGACTGAGGACAGAACTCAAGTAAATCTCACAAGGAAGAAAGCAAAGATGTGTTCCGAGGTTGGAAGGAGTTTCATGACCAGCCCATATCTCCTTAACCACTGAAGGATCCACACCGAAGAGGAACCTCATAAATGCTCACTGTTTAGCAAGACCTTGAGGCAGAGACCCACCCAGCCTTCCTGTTTTTAGGATAATAAACACAAGGGCAAAATTTTCCTATAGTGGGGTCTGGTGAGGCCCTTCTTTAAGTGCTCAGGTGTTGGAGGCTCAGAAATGCTCCAAAAGTAGTTATAGGAAGAAGAGCCTTTTTGGTGGTTGCCCCCCATTTAGTCTGTCTGCCAAGCAACTTCTGAGTTCTGCAAAACTGGCTTCAAACATACCTTTTCCCTAAACCCTGTGATGAAATAGACACATCAAGGATAGCAGATGTGGTCTAAACTTGAAAGGGGGGGGGGGAATTACCTCTTTATTTCCACTGACCTCTTACTGAAATGCAGCATTTCCTTCATTTGTGAATGTGGGCAACGCACCACATTAGTATTAGCAGTCACTGTAACAGTGTCACCCACAGAACTTACAGATGTTTCATACTGCATTACTGTTGTTGCAGGCATCTCAAAACATCTGCCGTTCGATTGCACACGGTTGCAGCCTTACGACTGCACACCCTCGTATGACATAGTTGGCCAGCAACCAGGAAAATCTATGCGTACTCGTCATTCAGTTTTGAAACAGTTTTGAAGTTGAGTGTTCCTGCGTTGGTGAGCCAGACATCTACATTGATTTCTGGTATTCCCCGTGTCTTTTTGTTGTTGTTGATCAACGTGTGTGAGGGGAAGTGAGTCATTTTCCTTCTTTGTTGAAGTTCGGCAAAACTGCACAGTTCCAGTGTGGATTCTTACCTCTCCAAAACGCTGCACAGCCTTTTGTAATGCAGTTGGGCGTGGGGGCTACGAGGCGACGCAAAGCAAGTTCACTCAAGTTCCTTTTGTTATTAACTGCGCTAATTGGGCAACTCCATGCCTACTTGTTCTGCCATGAAACAAAACTGGGCATGGGGGCTATAAGGAGACACTCAGCAACTCCACTCAGGTTCCAGTTATTATTTAAATGCAGTAATTAAGAAGCCCATATATTACTGTATCATAATTTTTTAAAAAATTAATAATCGCATTTCAGTGTAGTTGGTTTCCTTGGCAATCTTCTGTATTTTTTTTTATGCATCTAAAAACGTTCTTCTGAGCAGTGTTGCCTCCAAGCTGAGTTAGCGTGAGCTAGCTCACAGATTTTTAGCCTCCAGCTCACACATTTTTGTCTTCGCTCAGCTCAGCCCAGAGATCCAGTTTGGTGTAGTGGTGAAGTGTGTGGACTCTTATCCGGGAGAACTGGATCTGATTCCCCACTTCTCCACTTGCACCTGCTGGAATGGCCTTGGGTCAGCCATAGCTCTGGCAGAGTTCGTCCTTGAAAGGGCAGCTGCTGTGAGAGCCCTCTCAGCCCCACTCACCTCACAGTGTGTCTGTTGTGGGGGGAGATTGTGAGCCGCTCTGAGACTCTGATTCAGAGAGAAGGGTGGGGTATAAATCTACTGTCTTCTTGAGAGCCAAGTTGGTGGAGTGGTTAAGTGTGCGGACTCTTATCTGGGAGAACCGGGTTTGATTCCCCACTCCTCCACCTGCTGGGATGGCCTTGGGTCAGCCATAGCTCTGGCAGAGGTTGTCCTTGAAAGGGCAGCTGCTGTGAGAGCCCTCTCAGCCCCACCTACCTCACAGGGTATCTGTTGTGTGGGGAGGGAGATAAAGGAGATTGCGAGCTTCTCTGAGTGGAGGGTGGGATATAAATCCAACGTCGTCGTAGTCATCGTCTTCTTCAGGAAAATTAACTCCAGAGCACAATAATTTTTGTCCACAAGACTCTGCAGCTTAGAGGGAACATTGCTTCTGAGAAGGGTTTTGGGGGTTACACCAGGCTGCCGAAGGGGTCCATGGCACAAGAAAGGTTAAGAAGCCCTGTGTGAGAGGGAAATCGCTGCCTTGGAGAAAAGCCGTTAGTAGGAAAACTGGGAAGAGGAGCAGGAGAGAGAGACCTCACACATCTAGGACAGTGACCCTGGTTTAGGGTCATCGTGGGGCCCGGAGAGCTCCCAGGATTAGAACTCATCTCCAGGTGACAATCAGTTGTCCCACAGGAAATGGCAACTCTGCAGGTGGACTCTATGGCATTACGCCCAGCGGAAGTTCCACTCTTCCCCAAACCCCTTCATCCTTAGGCTCCAACCCCATCTTTTCAGTGGTTTCCCAACTGGCAATGCTAGGTGGGTGGCTAGAGATGTTGCAAGCATGAACCAGGAGATGGGGTTAATGAAACTGCATTTGGCTAGAGTTGCCTGGTGCTTCCCGGCAACTGGTGGAGGAGGGGTGGGGGGGACTTAGCGGTAGAAAAAAGAAGGCGTAGGCCACGTTGCCAGCATTGCACGGGAAGGGACATCATCATGCCAATGACTTCTGGGTGCCACGTGTGGCTCTTTCACACATGCTGTGTGGCTCTTAAAGCTCCCCACCCACCCCATTGGTCATCTTGGAGAAGGCACTTGTCTCTTTAAATCGCTTTGCCAAGCCAGCTGGCTGTGGAGAAAGCATTGAAGGTTAAAGTTGCTTTCTTTCCACTTCTCCCTCTCCCATCTTTCTTTCTTTCTTTCTTTCTTTCTTTCTTTCTTTCTTTCTTTCTTTCTTTCTTTCTTTCTTTCTTTCTTTCTTTCCTTCTTTCCTTCTTTCCTTTCTTTCCTTTCTTTCCTTTCTTTCCTTTCTTTCCTTCCTTCCTTCCTTCCTTCCTTCCTTCCTTCCTTCCTTCCTTCCTTCCTTCCTTCCTTCCTTCCTTCCTTCCTTCCTTCCTTCCCTCCTTCCCTCCTTCCTTCCCTCCTTCCTCTGATGTTTATTCTATGTGGCTCTTATGTGAAGCAAGTTTGGCCACCCCCGCTCTAGTATTTGGACAAAAACTGTAACAAAACTGACTTCTACCATCAAGGCTTTGCTGAAATCCTAGAGCGTCACCTGGAAGTCGCTGGTGTGATGATGTCCCTTCCTGTACAATGCTGGCAGTGAGGCCTAGGCTGTCTTCTTTCTACCGGTAAGTCCCACTTCTGGCCAGCTGATTGGCAATGGGCCCTGCCCATGCTGGAGGATCTCGCAACCCTATTGGGAGTGGGGGTAGGTGGGCTTGAGGTGGTAACAGCAGAGAGGCAGCTCCAGATAAGAACATAAGAACATAAGAGAAGCCATGTTGGATCAGGCCAACGGCCCATCAAGTCCAACACTCTGTGTCACACAGTGGCAAAAAATGTTATATACACACATACACTGTGGCTAATAGCCACTGATGGACCTGTGCTCCATACACTGTGGCTAATAGCCACTGATGGACCTGTGCTCCATATTTTTATCTAAACCCCTCTTGAAGGTGGCTATACTTGTGGCCGCCACCACCTCCTGTGGCAGTGAATTCCACATGTTAATCACCCTTTGGGTGGATGTCCTGGAAAAGGCTGGAGTCAAACTGAAGTTTGCCGACGGGCAGGGCTTTTCCTGTAGCAGGAACTCCTTTGCATATTAGGCCCCCACTCCTGCTGTAGCCAATCCTCCCAGAACTTACAGTAGGCCCTGAAAGAAGAGCCCTGTAAGCTCTTGGAGGATTGGCTCCATTCGGGGGGGTGTGTGTGGTCTAATATGCAAAGGAGTTCTTGCTACAAAAAAAGCCCTGCCAATGGGACAAAATTATTCAGGACGGTGAAACCAAGGCTGGCTGCGAAGGGTTCCGGGAGGATCTCCACAGACTGGACACGTCGACAGCAATGTGGCAAATGAAGTTCAGTGTTGCTACTTGATCCGCATCTGAGGGACCAAAAAGCTCAACTTTGTGTCTAGGCAGGGGTGTGTTTTTTTGTAGCAGGAGCTGCTTTGCATGTTAGGCCACACCCCCTGATGTAGCCAATCATCCCAGAGCTTCCAGCAGGCCCTGTAATAACAGCCCTGTAAGCTCCAGGCAGATTGGCTACATAAGAGGGGTGTGGCCTAATATGCAAAGGAGTTCTTCTACAGAAGTCTGAACTTGCTGAGGCTGGGAGGGGAGAAGAGCTTGGGGCTGTAGTGGAGAGCTCAAGGAAAGCGTCAAACCTACCGGTTGTGGTCCATCGAAGTCAGCATTGCATACTCAGACTGGCAGCAGCTGTCCAGGGCTTCGGGCTGAGCTGCTGCGTGCCGTTTGTCTGACCCCCAAAGCCTCTGAGGGAAGAGAAAGGGACCAAATCTCCAGGAATGTCCCAAGCTGGAGGTGGCAACCCTCTCCCAACAGGTGCAATCCTGATGCGCGTTTTCCAAGGAGGAAGCCCCATCGAACCAGAGGATTGTGGGGAAGACCTGTTTTGCATCGCGGAAGAAGAACTGGCTTCAGTTTGCCCAGGGGTGGCCAAACTACAGCTGGTGAGCCACATGTGGCTCTTTCACACATTGTGCGGCTCTTGAAGCCCTCACTGCTATGTCTGCCAGCTTGGAGAAGTCATTTCTCTCTTTAAATCGCTTATCCAAGCCAGCTGGCAGCTTGGAGAATGCATTTAAAGTTGCTTTCTTCCCTTCCCTTCCCTGCCCATCTATTTTCCTCCCTCCCTGCTTCCTTCTTTCCTCAAATATCTGACATTCATGTCTTGCAGCTCTCAAACATCTGATGTTTATTCCCATGTGCTTCTTACATTAAGCAAATCTGACCATCCCTGAGTTTGCCTTTATTTCTCCCTCACATTTGCAGAGGGGCTAAGCAGCCAGGAATTCTCCCGTGCACAGTTACTCACGAGCAGCCCCATCCAGCTGGATTAAAGGGTGTTGCTGAGGGCAGCCTGGCTTGAGGAGAGGACAGGAGGAAGCCTGTTTCCATTAGTCTGATGGCACCTGGTCTTTTTGGCCACTGTGTGACACAGAGTGTTGGACTGGATGGGCCACTGGCCTGATCCAACATGGCTTCTCTTATGTTCTTATGTAACACAGAGTGTTGGACTGGATGGGCCACTGGCCTGATCCAACATGGCTTCTCTTATGTTCTTATGTGACACAGAGTGTTGGACTGGATGGGCCAATGGCCTGATCCAACAGGGCTTCTCTTATGTTCTTATGTGACTCAGAGTGTTGGACTAGATGGGCCACTGGCCTGATCCAACATGGCTTCTCTTATGTTCTTACGTGACTCAGAGTGTTGGACTGGATGGGCCACTGGCCTGATCCAACATGGCTTCTCTTATGTTGTTACGTGACTCAGAGTGTTGGACTGGATGGGTCATTGGCCTAATCCAACATGGCTTCTCTTATGTGACACAATGTTGGACTGGATGGGCCATTAGCCTGATCCGACATGGCTTCTCTTATGTTCTTCTGTGACACAGTGTTGGATGGGCCACTGGCCTGATCCAACATGGCTTCTCTTATGTTCTTACAAGCTGCTTCCTAGGGAGGCTGAACAAGGGGGGGGGGCAGGAAAGAAGAAAAGGATTGGGGGGGCTTTTTATCTGAATTGCCAAAGAGAACAAGGGAAGAAGAATTGTAGATTTATATCCCGCCCTTCTCCCTGAATCAGAGACTCAGAGCGGCTTACAATCTCCTATGTCTTCTCCTCCCACAACAGACACCATGTGAGGTGGGTGGGGCTGGAGAGGGCTCTCACAGCAGCTGCCCTTTCAAGGACAACCTCTGCCAGAGCTATGGCTGACCAAAGGCCATGCCAGCAGGTGCTAGTGGAGGAGTGGGGAATCAAACCTGGTTCTCCCAGAGTCCGCACACTTAACCACCACACCAAACTGGCTCTCTGTTCTGCAGGCTTCGGATCTGCAACAGCATGGAAAAGCCTTGCAGCTGGACCCTAGGAAGGTTTACTCACACATAAGTCATTTGGCGGGGGGTAAGCTTTTCAATCCTGGAAGAGAAGAAATGCCACCATCCTGTGTGTTTTTGATGGGGAGCTGGTATTTACAAAAATGAAATAATTTTTTAAATGTCAGCTCTGTGTAGACACATCCGGCCTCTTTCTGGCTCCTAGAGCTCTCTGCTGCCCTCTTGTGGGGAGAATTGGGCATGGGGAGGGGCTGTGGGTTAGAGTGGGTCAAATCCCTCCTGCACCAGACCCATAGAATGGATTTATACCCAGCCCTTCACTCAGGAGTCTCAAGAGTGGCTTGTAATCCCCTTCCCTTCTTCTCCCAAAGACAACCTGAGAGGTAGGTGGGTCTGAGAGAGAACTCTTTTGAGAACTGTTCTTGAGAGAACTATGACTGACCCAAGGTCACCTAGCTGGCTGCATATGGAGGAGTGGGGAAATGGCTGTGGTTAAATGGCTAAGAGTGAACATACTGAAACAAAATCCTGGGAAGTTCAGTGATGCTGGCTGGGAAGGTGGAGGTCTTGAAGGACATTTTGCTCCATGCTTTCTGTGGAGTTCAGCTAACCATAGCGGACTCCCTTAAGAGCAGTGTTCCCTCTAATCTGAGTCAGTGTGAGCTAGCTCACAGTGTTGTTAGCCTCTGACTCACGCCTTTTTGGCTTAGCTCAGGAAGGATGACCCCACCCAGAGCACACTAATTTACACAGTAGCTCACAACTTCAATGCCAGTAGCTCACAGAGTAGAATTTTTGCTCACAAAACCATCGTTTAGAGGGAGTATCTCTATAGTTTAGATTAGAGGGGATTGGATAAATATATGGAGCAGAGGTCCATCAGTGACTATTAGCCACAGCTTATTGTTGGAACTCTCTTTCTGGGGCAGTGATGCTCTGTATTCTTGGTACTTGTGGGGGGGCACAGTGGGAAGGCTTCTAGTGTCCTAGCCCCACTGATGGACCTCCTGATGGCACCTGTTTGGGTTTTTTTGGCCACAGCGTTACTCAGTGTTGGACTGAATGGGCCATTGGCCTTATCCAACATGGCTTCTCTTGTTCTTATTGCAGAAGAGCCTCGGGGGTTTTACTTGCTCGGTTCCGCAAGGCTTGCAAGACAAGTTAGCTTTTAATTGAACGATGACCACCGCCACAATATTAGACCCAATTGGATGCCTAAGAACACCGAATGCCATCCTGAATCACATGGAATCAGCACCAAATTGTTTAAACTGTTTTCAACTGTTTGTTTTAATGCTTACTGTTTTTATTGTTATTCGGTTATGTTGTGAGCCACCGGGAGTCTGTTTCAGCAGGGAGGGTGCGATATAAAACAAACTAAACTATTGCCGGGGATAGTTAATGTAGTCGCAAAAAAGGCTGTCTTCAAACTCGGCCTAGCTAAAACAACGGTCCCTTACTTTGAGAACAGCCTCCAGCTGGGGATCTCCTGCTTTTACAACTGATCTCCAGCTGGCAGAGATCAGCTCCCCTGGAGAAAATGACTGAGCAATTTGCCCTCAATGTGCGTGACAGGACTTATGGGTTCCATTTAAAAGCCGACAGTCTTGATAAATGTTGAAACCGTAATGTGACTGGGACTTTTTTCCCTCAGGATCTACGTTTAAAAACACTCTTTGGACTTTACATGACGAACTTTTGAAGAGTTTTACAGAAACTGCGCAGAAATTTTATATCACAAGTTGTGGACTTTCGTGATAGTGCGCTTGTGTGCGCATCTCAATGGGCAAGCCATTGAATGTTTGTATTGTCTATAATCGAGTAGTCTTAACAATAAATTTGTATGTGTGTTGGCTTCTCTTCACAGCACTATATTTTTGTTCGGGTAAAAATTTTGGACAGGAGGCGAAATAAAGAAGTACTGCTTACTACAGAGTGGACTTCTGAGACTTAGTTCCACAGGATGTAGTGATGGCCACTCACTTGAAGCAGGAGTAGACAGATTCATGGAAGGCAATTCCACCCATTAATTAAAATATTCATATACTAGGTGTCCCGTCCACTTTCTCCAATCCAGCCCACACTTTGGAAACATTTACACACTTCCTTGGTTGACCCCTCTGTGGTAGAGCATCAGGTGTCCCACACCCAAATCCTGAGGGGCAAAATCTCCCAATATTTGTCCTCCTCCTGAGAAGGATGCATCCCACTATGTTGGGAGTCCCTTTTTTGTTTTTTTGCTGGATCCAGTTCAACAGCAACCATCCTATGGAAGTCAATACTGTGTACTTGTTAGAGCAGGGATGTCAGACTTGTGTTATGAGGGCCAGATCTGACATAAATGGCCACTAACCACACGTTTCATGAAATGTAATGCCAGGTAGCGTAAACATAAAAGGACACAGGAAAACACAATAAAAAGATACTTTTTTTTAACATAAAATACAAACATGATTAAAGCAATAACACACTTGCTACATTTTATTTAAGAATCTTTGATAACTGACACCTCTCCAGCCTCCCCCCCTGCCCTTTAAAAGATACCTGCCTAAAATGGAAAGGTGGAGGAATAGTATAGAATCATATAGTTGGAAGGGACCTCCAGGGTCACCTAGTCCAACCCCCTGCACAAGGCAGGAAACTCACAAACACCTCCCCCTAAATTCACAGGATCTTCCTTGCTGTCAGATGGCCATCTAGCCTCTGATTACAAACCTCCAAGGAAGGAATCATAGAATCATAGAGTTGAAAGGGACCTCCAGGGTCATCTAGTCCAACCCTGTACAATCCAGGAAACTCACAAACGCCTCCCCCTAAATTCACAGGATCTTCATTGCTGTCAGATGGCCATCTAGCCTCTGTTGAAAAACCTCCAAGGAAAGGAGAGCCCAATTTCATAGAATCAAAGAGTTGGAAGGGACCTCCAGGGTCATCTAGTCCAACCCCCTGCACAATGCAGAAAACTCACAAACACCTCCCCCTAAATTCACAGGCGTAACTTTGTCCATGGGGTCGCAAAGAGTTGGACTCGACTGTGCGACTGAACAACAAAAATTCGCAGGATCTTCATTGCTGTCAGATGGCCATCTAACCTCTGTTTAAAAACCTCCAAGGAAGGAGAGCCCACCACCTACCTCCCGAGGGAGCCTGTTCCACTGAGGAACCGCTCTAATGGTCAGGAAGTTCTTCCTAATGTTGAGACGGAAACTCTTTTGATTTAATTTCAACCCATTAGTTCTGGTCCTACCTTCTGGGGCCACAGAAAACAATTCTACACCCTCCTCTACAGTAGGATTTGGCAATGCAATTTTAAAAACAAAATATCAAGAATTGCAGATTTATACCCGTCCTCTCTGAATCAGAGAGCAGCTTACAATCTTTTATCTTTTTCCCTCACAACATACACCCTGTGAGGTGGGTGGGACTGAGAGAGTTTTCACAGAAGCTGCCCTTTCAAGGACAACTCTTGCGAGAGCTATGGCTAACCCAAGGCCATTCCAGCAGCTGCACAAGGATATAGCACAAGCACCACAGCAGAAACTAAAAATATAAACTATAACTATAAAATGCTCTGAGCCTAGGAAAATATGAAATGGCTGGGCATTGCAAGTTTACCCCCTTCTACTCAGAGTGGCTGTAGCTCTTCAGGGTTTTTTACAGGTTGGCTTGAGATATTTTTTGTTGTCCTCTTCAGCATTCTACATTGGAGCCCCATATTAGGAGGGTGTGTTAAAACTGATCTTTTCTGTGCAAAACTGGAGCTCCTTGAGTGTTTAGAACTCTAAATTTTAATTGTGGCTGCTTCCAAACCTCCCCGCCCCCCCGGTCTGCCTAAAATGGTAAGGTGGGGAAATTGTGGGGTTTGCAGTTAACATACAAAACTGGAAACTGAAACAAATGCTCCAACCAAATAGGACCAAACGGAATCGTACAGATATTAGGGAAGGGGGAACAGCAGACTGTTCCAGTACATACAAAAAGTTGCAAAGAAAATACAGAATGGATTTTCCATGAAGGTCTCTGGGCACAGACACAGAATGGAAAAATCCACTCCACATTTTCTTTGCAACTTTTTCTGTGTTTCCATGGAGCCCAGAGAAGAAGCCAGCGACCACAAAGGCAGCCCTGTCCTCTGCTTCTAAAAGTTTGATCTTGAAAGGGGGAGGACAGCTGCGAAGGGAATGGGGGGGAAGAGAGCCATGGGCCTGATTAAAACCCTTGGTGGTCCAGTTCTGTCCCATGGGCTGCGAGTTTGACACCTCTAGGTTAGAGCTGTGGAATATGGTCTCAAAGACTCATGCTTGAATTCCCATCTTACTGTGGAAGCTCACTGGGTGATTTGGAGCCAGTCATGTTCTTTCAATCAAACCTAATTCCCAAAACACTGGAACTTGAGGGCATCCAAGGAAGCAGTAGGTTCAGAATGGACAGAAGGAAATGCTCCTTTGCACAGAGAGTGATTAAAACTGGAGGCTGGAAAACTGGGCTAAAACCAATAAAATGAATGTTAACAGGGATAAATGTAAAGTTCTGCATTTAGGTAGGGAAAATCCAATGCATGGTTATAGGATGGGGGAGACTTGTCTTAGCAGTAGTATGTGTAAAAAGGATCTAGGGGTCTTAGTGGATAATACGCTGAACATGAGTCAACAGTGAGATGCGGTGGCTAAAAAGGCAAATGCAATTTTGGGGCTGTATCCACAGAAGTGTAGTGTCCAGATCAAGTGATGTGATGGTATCGCTTTACTCTGCTCTGGTAAGACCTCACCTGGAGTCTTGTGTTCATTTTTGGGCACCACATTTAAAGACGGATACAGACAAGCTGGAATGGGTCCAGAGGAGGGCGACGAAGATGGTGAGGGGTCTGGAGACCAAGTCCTATGAGGAAAGGTTGAAGGAGCTGGGGATGTTTAGCCTGGAGAGGAGGCGGCTGAGAGGTGATAGGATCACCATCTTCAAGTACTTGAAGCGCTGTCATATAGAGCAATGGCCCCCAACCTTCTTGGCACCAGGGACCGGTTTTGTGGAAGACAATTTTTCGATGGACCGGAGGGAGTGGGGATGCTGGGGGTTTTGCTGCCCCAAACTGCCCCCATGCCCACACCCTGTACCTGCCTCCCATGGGGGGTCTTTAAATAAGGAGTTGGTGAAGGTCTCTTCCTCACTCCGTGGCCCGGTTGCTAACAGGCCACGGACCAGTACCGGTCCACGGCCCGGGGGTTGGGGACCCGATACAGAGGATGGTGTGGAATTGTTTTCTGTGGTCCCAGAAGGTAGGAACAGAACTAATGGGTTGAAATTAAATCAAAGGAGTTTCCGGCTCAACATTAGGAAGAACTTTCTGACAGAGTGGTTCCTCCGTGGAACAGACTCCCTCTGGAGGTGGTGGGCTCTCCTTCCTTGGAGGTTTTTAAACAGAGGCTAGATGGCCCTCTGACAGCAATGAGGATCCTGTGAATTTAGGGGGCGGGGTTTTTGAGTTTCCTGCATTGTGCAGGGGGTTGGACTAGATGACCCTGGAGGTCCTTTCCAACTCTATGTGATTCTAAAATGTGGACTATATTGCTGGATGGTGGTTGTGAGGATAAAAAGCAGCCGATGAGAATGATGCACGTTTCTTTGGATCTCACTGTGAAGAAACCCGATGGATGGATGGATGGATAAATAAATACTGCTGAAGATGAAAGCAGATAAAAGGTAGGTTGGTTAATGGCTGAGAAGAAGAGAAGGAGGCTGGGAAAAGGGAGAGTATATGAGGATTGCCAAGAGGAAGGAAAGAGAAAATAGTATTGGGGGGGAAGGGGGGAAAGTGAGGTGCCTTCCCAAGTCCTTGAGGGCTGTTTATCACGCAGGTTGGCCTGGCCCAGTGGCCAACATCTCAGAACTGGGCCACAGTTTTCTTAGGAAGAGGATACTGGAGGGAGAGAGAAGGAAAGCTGAAGAAAGAGGGTCAAAAAAATATAGGCTGGCTGTGGGATGGGAAGCAGAGAAGGAAACATGAAAGAGGAGAAGGCCTGCACTGGGGTTTTTGCCACTCCCGGCAAGAGAAGGCAGCCTGGGAGCGAGGCCAAGCTGCCTCTTTCCTCTGCCGGTGTCTCAGGCAGCAGAAAGTCGTGGCGGACCAGCTGGTCTGTGGGGAGGGGGCACCTAGCGGCACCCCGTAGGCCATGCGGCACCCTAGGCAGCCTAGGCAGCCGCTTACATTGCCTACTCCCACGTGCTGGCCTTAAAGAAGAGATGCTGTGGGGAAAGCAAAATATGAAATAGTGAGGGAGGTTATACACAAGCTTATACACAACGCCGCTTATACACAAGTCCTTGCTGGTTCCCACTTGGAAATAAATATCAAAGTGCTGAAATTTTTACACCTATCAAACACACGTCTTTGCAAATGCACCCCTTTCAAATATTTAATCCTCACAACTATCTTGCAAGGTCTTTTAGCCTGAAAATATGACAGGCATCCAAATATCTTCCATGCCTATTACGGATTTGAACCAGGGCTTTAAAAAATTTTTTAGCAGAAACAGTTTTGCATTTTAGGCCACACAATCCTGATGTTGCCGATCCTCCAAGAGCTTACGGGGCTCTTAGTACAGGGCCTACTGTAAGCTCCAGGATTGGCTACAGCAGAGGGGTGTGGCCTAATATGCAAAGGAGTTCCTGCTACAAAAAAAGCCCTGATTTGAACCCTTAACCACCAAATAGTAACCTGAGACTCTGGCTCTTGAACTTTTTGACTCACATAAGGAATGGCGGCAAACTGGCTCAGGTGCTTTCATGGGCATTAGTCATGGCCTCAAGTGTGAGTCTCAAGCACCTGCAAGAGGATTTCTTATGTAAAGCTTTATACACAATTGAAAAAAGACATGCCACACTAACCTTTGACACATTTAATGAAGCCCGGCTCATAAAAATACAATGCACAGAAAAGTAAATCTTGTGAACAAATGCATTTTTTCTTTAGAGGTCTGAAATGGGCAAAATCACGCTGACTCCTAAAAGGTCTCTCTCTCTCACGAACACACATACACAGTGGGCAGAGAACAGGCATGAGAAGGAACTCAGTCAAGGCTTTCCAGGCTCACCTTTTAGCATTAAGAAATGCTAAGAGGCCTAGCTAGAGACAATAGGAAGCTCCCTCAATCCCAGCAGGGAACAGAGATTTGGAGGAACAATATAATAGAGCAACTTCAGGAAGGAAACTCTGGAATCTTCAAGAAAAGCATCTCTGACCCAGCCTGACTTGATCAATGGGAACAGGGAACAGAGATTTGGAGGAACAGAATACTAGAGGGACTTCAGGGAGGAAACTCTGGAATCTTCAAGAAAAGCATCTCTGACCCAGCCTGACTTGATCAGTGGGTGGAGAAAAAAAAGATGATAAAACTCAGGGGAGCAAAAAGGAAGGGCTCTTGGGTGTGGCGACCAGACAGAACTCTCAACTGAGTGGAGGAGGCAGCTGCTGACCATGTGCTGTTCTGGGAGAGCTGAAGGAATCCTCAAGGTAATGGTCACTCTGTAGAGATCTGTAATTTCCTAAGCTAATGGGTCTGTCCTATATTTTAACACCTGATATATAGAGGGAGGGACAGAGGAATTGAATTTCCCCCCATAAGTTTTGGATCCCTTGCTCAGTTTGGTGCTGTGCTAAAAGTATGCTTGTAAACATTTTAATAAATACTTCATAACTTTTGATGCTGGTAGTGGTTCTCTGTACCATGTAGACATCTACCATCATAGACACACTTTTAAAAGGAGCGCCACAGGGAAGACCAGAAGTTGCCAAGCAGCTATTTCCAGGAGCGCACAAGGAACACTCTGAGCATTCAAACGGTTTTTCATCTATGTGGATTCTCCAGCACTGTTGAAGACTGCTACTGTTACTCAATATTTTTCCACACTGGCAACTCAAAATGTTTCTTCCATGTGGACTCTTCGGTCCTGCTGAAGATTGCAACTCAAACTGAATTTCTTTCCACACTCTGATAATTCAAAGGGCTTCTCCCCTATGTGGCTTGTTGGATGCTGTTGAAAATTGCCACTCAACCTGAACCTCTTTCCACACCTGAGCATTCAAAAGGTTTTCCCCTGCGTGGGTTCTCTGATGCTTTTGAAGATGGCCACTCTGACTGAATCGCTTTCCACACTGGGAACATTCATAAGGTTTTTCCCCTGTGTGGCTTGTCAGATGCTTTTGAAGATGGCCACTCAACCTGAATCCCTTTCCACACTCTGAGCATTCAAACGGTTTCTCTCCTGTATGGGTTCCTTGGTGAAGTTTAAGATGGCAACTCTGACTGAATTTCTTTCCACACAGTGTGCATTCAAAAGGTTTCTCTCCTGTGTGGGTTCTTTGATGTAGCTGAAGATTGGCACTCCGACTGAACCTCTTTCCACACTCTGAGCATTCAAAAGGTTTGTCACCCCTGTGGATTCTTAGGTGCTGTTGAAGACTACGTCTGTGACTGAATTTCTTTCCACACTCTGAGCATTCGAAAGGTTTCTCCCCTGCGTGGGTTGTTTGATGCTGTAGAAGATCATTACTCTGATTGAATTTCTTTCCACACTCTAAGCATTCAAAAGGTTTCTCCCCTGTGTGACTTCTCTGATGCCGTAGAAGAGTGCCACTGTTACTGAATCTCTTTCCACATTCTGAGCATTCAAAGGGCTTCTCTGCTGTGTGGATTCTCTGATGCTGCTGAAGATGGCCACTCTGACTGAATTTCTTTCCACACTCTGAGCATTCAAAAGGTTTTTCCCCTGTGTGGATCCTTTGATGCAGTTGAAGAGTGCCACTCTGACTAAATCTCTTCCCACACTCCGAGCATTCAAAAGGTTTCTCCCCTGTGTGAGTTCTTTGGTGCAGCTGAAGATTCCCACTCTGACTAAATTTCTTTCCACACACTGCACATTCAAAAGGTTTCTCTGCTGTGTGGGTTCTCCGATGCTTTTGAAGACTGCCACTCTGACTGAATTTCTTTCCACACACTGCGCATTCAAAAGGTTTCTCTCCTGTGTGGGTTCTCTGATGCTTTTGAAGACCGCAACTCTCACTGAATTTCTTTCCGCACTCTGAGCATTCAAAAGGTTTCTCCTCTGTGTTGGTTTTTTGGTGCACAAGAAGCTGTGATTTGTTCCATATGTGCTTTCTACACTGAATCGATTTACTTGGCTTCATTATCCTGTGCTTTGGAAAACGGACATTATACTTTCTTCCATCTCTCTTTTCAACCATACGGCCTTCTTTGTTTCTCTTGGGTCTGTCTCGATTTTTTACTTTCTTTTCCAGGCCTTCGTTTTTAACTCTATCCGGCAATTGTGGATGAAATTCCTCACCCTCTTCATTCCTCTGATCATTCTCTGCTGGAATAGAGAAAACCTGTTAACACCTGGAAGAGCTTGTAAATTCCAAAGGTGTGGTGGTAGTAAGAAAGGATAACGGCCCTTTGACCTCATCCAGCTTGGCTGATCGTAACCATCCCTCCACCTTTCCCCAGTATATCTAGTATTTAAGAAAACTTCACCCCCTCAAACAGCCACAGCTGAGCTCTTGCCCAGGAGGAGTTTCTGAGCCTCCAGATTTCAGGTCCTTAGAACAGCGGTCCCCAACCTTTTTGGCCCCAGGGACCAGCCCCAGGGCCGGCCTGCCGACCACGGCCCCAGGGCCAATTCGGCCTTTTCTCTGCGGCATTTCCTCCTCCCTCCTTTGCCCCCTGTGCAGTCTCGCCACCTCCTCCTGTTGTCCTCCCCCGTTTCCTCCTCCCTCCTTCGCCACCCCTCTGCACAGCTTCGCCTCCTCCCGTTTCCTCCTCCGTTTCCTTCTCCCTCCTTCGCCGCTGCTGCCCCCCATGTAGGCTCACCTCTTCCCCCCACCCCCGTTTTCACCATTTTAAGGCTGCGGAAGGGGCCATGAAGGCCTCCTAGGCTGACTGCCCCCCCCCCCCGATCAGCTGATGGACGGGAAAACCACAACAGCAAGTGACGCTGCCCTTGTCTCCTTCCCTTCCCCGGCCTTAAAATGGTGAAAACGGAGGGGGGGGGGAAGCACTGTGGGGGATGGGCCTCCCTCCCTCCTTACCCAATGTGCTGTATGACTGTACCAAACCAAATGCTGATCAAAACGGATTCAGAAGTCCCCTCATGGCTATTGCTTGCCTGTTGCCTTGACATGCAGGAAAAAAAAAACTTTGTACAAGCTTGCGCCTCATGGAAATGCAGTAAGATTTTTTTGCTGGACGTCAAATTGTGAGTATTACAGAACAGTAAGGCTCTTGAAAAAGCATTCTAATGCAAAATGTGATCTGACATGTAAGGAACACTTCACTTCTATTCCAGAAGTTTATTTTTCCTTTGGAGCCATATCATCAAAGAGGAGGGCTGGACTCCACACAGAGTGTTTGGAAAAGCGCAAAAACTTGTTGTGAACGTAGACATTATATATAAAAGGATGGCTTCTTCTCTGTGGTGGAACCTTACCCCATGAAAGAAACTGTTTTTTACTGTGTTATTTGGTATCTCTGTTTAAGAAACTGACACAGAGTATATAAATTTTTGGAATATATTTATTTCTTGTGCACAGTTTTTTTGTTTTTCCTACCGTTCTTCACTGTGTCTCCACTTGCCTTTTCCTGTTCCTTTGACATAACTGTGAAGGATACTCAGGCCAATTCCGCACTAGACCTTTAACCCTGGTTCAGTCCTGTTCCCAAACTGACATTCTATGCTTCAATCATGGAAGCATAGAAACAAACTCTATGAATTTATGATTCAAGTGTAGAAAATCAGTTTGAGGACAGGGCTGAACCAGGATTAAAGCTCTAGTGTGGAATTTCCCAAAACTCTCAACCGGCTTGGTGTGGTGGTAAAGTGTGTGGACTCTTATCTGGGAGAACTGGGTTTGATTCCCCACTCCTCCATTTGCACCTGCTAGCATGTACTTGGGTCAGTCATAGCTCTGGCAGAGGTTCTCCTTGAAAGGGCAGCTGCTGTGAGAGCTCTCTCAGACCCACCCACCTCACAGGGTGTCTGTTGTGGGGGAAGAAGATAAAGGAGATTGTAGGCCGCTCTGAGCCTCTGTCCTTGAAAGGGCAGCTGCTGTGAGAGCTCTCTCAGCCCTACCCACCTCACAGGGTGTCTGTTGTGGGGGAGGAAGGGAAAGGAGATTGTAGGCCGCTCTGAGACTCCGTCCTTGAAAAGGCAGCTGCTGTGAGAGCTCTCTCAGCCCCACCCACCTCACAGGGTGTCTGTTGTGGGGGAAGAAGATAAAGGAGATTGTGAGCCGCTCTGAGACTCTTGAGATTCAGAGTGGAGGGCGGGATATAAATCCAATATCTTCTTCTTTTCATTCATGAAAGAAATATGCTGTTGGAATCCTCTTGAGAAACTTTCCAGCCTGTCTTTTTATGCAAACCACTTGTCTGTTTCCACCGTAGTCTCTCTTATACTCAGGGGTGGAATTCTAGCAGGAGCTCCTTTGCATATTAGGCCACACACCTATGATGTAGCCAATCCTCCAAGAACTTAAACGGCACTTTTTTTGTAAGCTCTTGGAGGATTGGCTAAATCAGGGGATGTGGCCTAATATGCAAAGGAGCTCCTGCTAGAATTCCACCCCTGCTTATACTTATTGATTCTTTTGCAGATAGATAGATAGAGAAAAAAATATCATTCTTATATGGGGAAGGAAAGAAATTCAAGACTACACATTCTTCTGGAAGCACAGAACCATGGACACAATCAAAGCCCAGAATCCCAACCAGTATAAGAGGGACAGATCTGTGTGGCAAACCACACTAGTTCCACCAAGGTTTAACGTGATTCTTAAGTGGCGTGGTTTGACCCACAGATGTTCATGATTCAAGTCTCCCATTCCTTAGCTTTCTCAGTTACCAGAATGTGGCCATTAGTTAATTGTGAGGACCTGCATCCAATTGCTTAACCAGGAGGGAGGGGGAATTAGGAGGGTGCTGTTGCAAAGGCTGGCCACAGAGAAATGAGAATCTGTCCCCAAGCATGGAAAAAAATTCAGTCAGGGTAACGATCTTCTGCAGCTGCTGTGAGAGCCCTCTCCAGCCCCACCCTCCTCACAGGGTGTCTGTTGTGGGGGAGGAAGGGAAAGGAGATTGCAGGCCGCTCTGAGCCTTTGTCCTTGAAAGGGCAGCTGCTGTGAGAGCCCTCTCAGCCCCACCCACCTCACCTCTGTTGTGGGGGAGGAAGGGAAAGGGGATTGTAGGCCGCTCTGAGCCTCTGTCCTTGAAAGGGCAGCTGCTGTGAGAGCCCTCTCCAGCCCCACCCACCTCACAGGGTGTCTATTGTGGGGGAGGAAGGTAAAGGAGATTGTGAGCCGCTCTGAGCCTCTGTCCTTGAAAGGGCAGCTGCTGTGAGAGCCCTCTCAGCCCCACCCACCTCACAGGGTGTCTGTTGTTGGGGAGGAAGATAAAGGAGATTGTAGGCCGCTCTGAGCCTCTGTCCTTGAAAGGGCAGCTGCTGTGAGAGCCCTCTCCAGCCCCACCCACCTCACAGGGTGTCTGTTGTGGGGGAGGAAGGGAAAGGAGATTGTGAGCCGCTCTGAGCCTCTGTCCTTGAAAGGGCAGCTGCTGTGAGAGCCCTCTCAGCCCCACCCACCTCACCTCTGTTGTGGGGGAGGAAGTGAAAGGGGATCGTAGGCCGCTCTGAGACTCTGTCCTTGAAAGGGCAGCTGCTGTGAGAGCCCTCTCAGCCCCACCCACCTCACCTCTGTTGTGGGGGAGGAAGGGAAAGGGGATTGTAGGCCACTCTGAGCCTCTGTCCTTGAAAGGGCAGCTGCTGTGAGAGCCCTCTCCAGCCCCACCCACCTCACAGGGTGTCTATTGTGGGGGAGGAAGGTAAAGGAGATTGTGAGCCGCTCTGAGACGCTGAGATTCAGAGTGAAGGCTGGGGTATAAATCCAATGTCGTCGTCTTCATAAGAAGAAAGGACCTTTCATAACCTTCGCCTTGAGCCAAAGACACCTTCTCTAGCTTGGGTGATGGCCACAACACTGGACTCAGTTGGCACTGTATAACAGGAACTCATGAAACTGCCTTATACTGAACAAAGCAACGGACAAGCTCCAGCTTTAAGACCAACTAAGTTTTATTCAGAATGTAAGCTTTCGTATGCTCTTAAGCAGACTTCAACAGACAAAACTGGAATTCTTTACATTCTGAATAAAACTTCGTTGGTCTTAGAGGTGCTTTGTTCTATTGCTTCAGACCAAGACGGCTGCCCGCTTGGCTCTGCCTTATACTGAATTAGACCCTTGGCCCATTGAAGTCAGTATTGCCTCCTCAGGATGAGGTGTTTTACATCCCCTCCCACCTGCTTCTTTTCACTGGAGATGCTGGGGATTGAACCGGGGACCTTCTGCATGCCGAGCAGATGCTCTGCCAGTGAGCCACGGTCCCTCCCGAAGAAGTGGGACAGGCCTCAAAGCACTATCGCTATTCAATATTTTGATTCATGACTCCACAATGGCAGCAATTCAGACCTTTGTCACCTACGAAAGATCCTTACCCAGAAAGGCCACGTTCCCATAGTTCTCCAACATAACTTCCCGGTACAGAGCTCTTTGTCCTGGATCCAGCAGGGCCCACTCTGCCTCAGTGAAAGAGACGGACACCTCGTCTAAAGAAAACGGACACTGAAAGAAAAAGCAGAGTTCCTTGTCACAGAATCATGCTAGGCAGAGGTTGCACAGTTGAAAAAAGTGGTCTGGGAAAGGTATGGGATGTATGGCTTGGTGTGAGTAAAGGGAATAGCGTTCAGAAGATCTCTGTCAGGATGGACCTGCCATAGTTCCTGTTTGACCTGAAGCAGGCCTCATTTTGGACAGGAGCTCATAGGAGTGGAGCTCCGGAACCTCTAAACTTTATTGTGCTTTCTTTCGGGGGGGGCAGAGGGGGGTGCTTGCCCCGGGTGCGAACAGAGGGGGGGCACCAAATTGGGTACGGAGTCCATTGTATTCTATGGGACCATAAGAAAGAATGGCCCATAAGGGGGCATCATTTTTAATTCCCCCCCCCCAAAAAAAACATGTAGATCCGGTCCTGCTTTCTTTCTCCCCACCCCCAAAATACTTGCTTCTGGGCTCCGTTGTTCAAACCCCCTGTGAGAATTTTTGCTGAACTCTAAAATCTGACAAACTTTCTAATATCCCCCCTCCCACAAAGTTTTATTATGATAATTGTAATTCAAGAAGCATTTTAAGGTAGATGCTGATAGAATTTAGTACATCTGGTGATGTCTGGAGTGTGTGGCCCCTGTGTGACACAGAGTGTTGGACGGGATGGGCCACTGGCCTGATCCAACACGGCTTCCCTTATGTTCTTACGTGACACAGTGTTGGACGGGATGGGCCATTGGCCTGATCCAACATGACTTCCCTTATGTTCTTACGTGACACATAGTGTTGGACGGGATGGGCCATTGGCCTGATCCAACATGGCTTCTCTTGTGTTATTATGTGACACAGAGTGTTGGACTGGATGGGCCATTGGCTTGATCCATCATGGCTTCTCTTATGTTGTCATGTTCTGGTGCAGCCTCTTTTGGAATACTGTGTACGGTATGGGACAAAGTGGAGGAAGACGCTTTGTTCTGGTATGTGCTGTAGCAGTGATTAGTATGCTAATCAGGTTGTCATGCCAACGAAACTGAAGAATGCAAGTCCTGACCTTGAGGCTTCGTCTTCCCTGTGAACCAAGACATGTGGGAGGAGATTTGCTTGAGCGCACTTTTCTATAACTATAGGCAGGCCTTGAATTCAGTGGGAGCTCACAGGAGCACCGCTCCTGAACCTTTCTGAGGGTTCCCCCTCTTCCTCCCTACCTACCTTGTCCATTGGATAGCAGCTGCAGCTGCATAACAATGCCTGGATTAGGAGAGTGGGCAGCCCGGGCCTTTGCCATGCCCCCAGCAGCCCTCATTAACCCCTGGAGAAGCCCATGCCATCCTTTCTCCACTTCTTATGTGATTTTGGGTAGCAGGTGGTTTGCTAGCCTTTTGACCAGGTGGGGGGGGGGGAGGTGGCCCAGGTGAGCGAAGCCTTCTTGAACTATCTGGATCTCTAGCCAGCCAAGCAGGCCTTGTTGCCCAAGGCTCTCCTTTCTTGCATCAGGTTGCTTTTGGCTGGAGGGTGGGGGACCGGTTTATGCTAACCGGTTTATGACTTATCTTTCTACAAAACTACCCCGGACTATAGGTATCCATATTGAATGTATTATTCCCGGCTATGGCTTTCCAAGCAGAAGGTCATGCTCTGTATCTGATTTTTAATAAACCTTAACTACATATGTGCATGGGTGTGTTGTGTCAATAACTGCCAAAACCTTACACTCTCGCCTGAACACCTTGTGGAAACTGAAGGAGCAAAAGCACCTCTGGGAAAGAAGGAAGGACCCAGGCTGTTCCCAGCTCATCTTCTTACCTGGACTGGAGCTGCAGCAGCTGTTTCCACACCTCTGGAAAGCCAATGGCCCAACAGCATCTCTCCATTTTCTGTTAGAGAGACAAAGGAGGCAGGAAAGATGTCTGCTTGTTTGTTCCCCGCCTCACACACCCATATTCCCAGGTTGTGAAACCTTCTCTTGTGGACACTCAAAAAATCCTTGAACACTTTTTACTAAATTCTTGGAGAGGCAGAAGAGACGTACCAGGTACCGTTGAACCTCAGGAATGATAAAGGCTGCCAACATATTTCGTACATCTATGACAGGGGTCCCCAAACCCCGGTCCATGGCCTGTTAGCAGCCAGACTATGAGTTGTATAATTATTTCACTACATATTTCAATGTAGTAATAATAATAATAAGAGGAAGGAGGAGGAGGAGACGATGACATTGGATTTATATCTTGCACTCCGCTCTGAATTTCAGAGTCTCAGAGTGGCACACAATCTCCTTTAACTTCCTCCCCCTCAACAGACACCCTATGAGGTGGGTGGGATTGGAGAGGGCTCTCACAGCAGCTGCTCTTTCAAGGACAGAGTCTCAGAGCAGCTCACAATCTCCTTTCCCTTCCTCCCCCACAACAGACACCCTGTGAGGTGGGTGGGGCTGGAGAGGGCTCTCACAGCAGCTGCCCTTCCAAGGACAGAGGCTCAGAGCGGCCTGCAATCTCCTTTCCCTTCCTCCCCCACAACAGACACCCTGTGAGGTGGGTGGGGCTGAGAAAACTCTCACATCAGCTTCCCTTTCAAGGACAGAGGCTCAGAGCGGCTCACTTCCCCACAACAGACACCCTGTGAGGTGGGTGGGGCTGGAAAGGGCTATCACAGCAGCTGCCCTTTCAAGGACAGAGGCTCAGAGTGGCCTACAATCTCCTTTCCCTTCCTCCCCACAACAGACACCCTGTGAGGTGGGTGGGGCTGAGAAAACTCTCACATCAGCTTCCCTTTCAAGGACAGAGGCTCAGAGCGGCTCACTCCCCCACAACAGACACCCTGTGAGGTGGGTGGGGCTGGAAAGGGCTATCACAGCAGCTGCCCTTTCAAGGACAGAGGCTCAGAGCGGCCTGCAATCTCCTTCCCCTT
This sequence comes from Heteronotia binoei, assembly GCF_032191835.1. NCBI lineage: Eukaryota > Metazoa > Chordata > Lepidosauria > Squamata > Gekkonidae > Heteronotia > Heteronotia binoei. The sequence continues at coordinate 13,799,571 of NC_083227.1, read as the reverse complement.
CCTCCCCCACAAGAGACACCCTGTGAGGTGGGTGGGGCTGGAGAGGTCTCTCACAGCAGCTGCCCTTTCAAGGACAGAGGCTCAGAGCGGCCTGCAATCTCCTTTCCCTTCCTCCCCCACAACAGACACCCTGTGAAGTGGGTGGGGCTGGAGAGGGCTCTCACAGCAGCTGCCCTTTCAAGGACAGAGGCTCAGAGCAGCCTGCAATCTCCTTTCCCTTCCTCCCCCATAACAGACACCCTGTGAGGTGGGTGGGGCTGGAGAGGGCTCTCACAGCAGCTGCCCTTTCAAGGACAGAGGCTCAGAGTGGCCTACAATCTCCTTTCCCTTCCTCCCCACAACAGACACCCTGTGAGGTGGGTGGGGCTGAGAAAACTCTCACATCAGCTTCCCTTTCAAGGACAGAGGCTCAGAGCGGCTCACTCCCCCACAACAGACACCCTGTGAGGTGGGTGGGGCTGGAAAGGGCTATCACAGCAGCTGCCCTTTCAAGGACAGAGGCTCAGAGTGGCCGACAATCTCCTTTCCCTTCCTCCCCCACAACAGACACCCTGTGAGGTGGGTGGGGCTGAGAGAGCTCTCACAGCAGCTGCCCTTTCAAGGACAGAGGCTCAGAGCAGCCTACAATCTCCTTTCCCTTCCTCCCCCACAACAGACACCCTGTGAGGTGGGTGGGGCTGAGAGAGCTCTCACAGCAGCTGCCCTTTCAAGGACAGAGGCTCAGAGCGGCCGACAATCTCCTTTCCCTTCCTCCCCCACAACAGACACCCTGTGAGGTGGGTGGGGCTGAGAGAGCTCTCACAGCAGCTGCCCTTTCAAGGAGAACCTCTGTGAAAGCTATGGCTGACCCAAGGCCACGCTAGCAGGTGCAATTGGAGGAGCTGGGCAGTGCAGTGAGATACCGTGGGGCAAGAAAGAGGACGCCAATAAAGACACCGGATACTCAAAGAATTCACATCCCTTTGAGAAAGAACCGAAACGGACTGCTCAGACATTCAATATATGTCAAGGGAGAAATACTGAGGACATCTTCAAGCACTGTAACCTTATTGGAGTCATATTCTTATATAGCATCATTACAGCTCTTGGTATATTGTTTGTAACCCTTGTGAAGTGGCTGTTACACTGGTGTGAACAACAAGCTGTTGTATAAAATATTGAAGTGTATTATAAAACTGTCAAGAAATATATGCTGTTTCATAGACATAATAATTTGTTAGCGCTGAGAGTTTGTTTGGAGAGCCAGTTTGGTGTAGTAGTTAAGTGTGCGGACTCTTATCTGGGAGAACCGGGTTTGATTCCCCACTCCCCCACTTGCACCTGCTGAAATGGCCTCGAGTCAGCCATAGCTCTGGCAGAGGTTGTCCTTGAAAGGGCAGCTGCTGTGAGAGCCCTCTCCAGCCCCACCCACCTCACAGGGTGTCTGTTGTGGGGGAGGAAGGGAAAGGAGATTGTGAGCTGCTCTGAGACTCTTCGGAGTGGAGGGTGGGATATAAATCCACTATCTTCTTCTTCTTCTTTGTATCTCTCCCATGGGATCCAGGGAACTGGGCAAAGGAAGCTCTGGCTCTTCCCTCCCTACCCAGGGGACCAGGAGGGGGAGGAGCCTGAACCAATAGAAGGAAGAGAGGCTTGGCTTAGCAGCTCTGCTGTACAATTGAGAGAGCCTGGCAAGGCAAGCTCTCCCTGCCCCCTTCCTCCTCAAGGGAGGAGCCTCAGCCAATGGAGAAAATAGAGGCTTTGCTCTGTAGCTGCTGTGCGATTGAGCAAGCCTTGCAAAGCAAGGTGCTATGCAGAAGGAAGCAAGAGAGAGGGAGAAGGAAGTAGATGACAGCCAGTTGCTTGGGAGCCTGATAGGAGCCCTCCAAGGGCCTGATTTGGCCCCCAGGCTGCATGTTTGACACCCCTGCCCTAGAAAGTGTTTTTCAGCGCTCTGGTGCCCTAGAAAGTGGAGGCACTCTTTATTCACCAGGCCGAACAGCTCAGCCAATGTTTGTCTACCTTTCCTCCTTTGAGCCACCTTGAGTTCCTCTTATGGAAGGAAGGTGAGGTATGAATGTTTTAATGAATGAGAGGGATCACCCTCTGTGAATTTGTCTAATCCCTTTCGAGAGGAATCACAGCTAGCGGACATGGAGTGCTGTGTGTTATGTGAAGAAGAACTCTTTTCCTGACCTGCACTCTCTAATCATCACATTCACTGGGTGCCCCAACTGCATGGAGGCAGAACGAGTTCATACCACACGGGAGGGCATCTTGGGCACCCTCCTGGGCCTGCACCCTCTGCCCTTCCTCCAAGGAAGCTCCTTCTGCCTCAGGGAATGTCGCTTCTTCCTTCATGGATGGTGCCCACATCTGAAACAGCAGCAAGGGAAAGGAGTAAGAGACGGAATGGAAAACCCAGAAATGGATCCTGCCCCACTCCCACGCTCTGCACCCTTCCATCAGCAGACCTGATGAGTTATCTGGGGGTGGGGGCGGATAAGAAATTCTCTAGTAGAAGAGGCTGTTAAATCTCCCATTTGGATGATTCATAGAATCCTGGCGTTGGAAGGGACCTCCAGGGTCATCTATGCAGGAAACTCACAAACACCTCCCCCTAAATTCACAGGATCTTCATCGCTGTCAGAGAGCCATCTAGCCTCTGTTTAAAAACCTCCAAGGAAGGAGAGTCCAATCTCATAGAATCCTAGAGTTGGAAGGGACCTCCAGGGTCATAATGGGAGCACATACAGCCTGGACTGCGCGAGCTGCACTGGCTGCCAGTTATATATCGGGTTCGTTACAAAGTGCTGGTCATTACCTTTAAAGCCCTATATGGTCGAGGACCTGTCTATCTTAGGGACCGTCTCTCCCCATATGAACCCCAGAGAGCACTGAGGTCAGCCGGAAAAAACTTGCTGACTACTCCCGGGCCGAGAGAGGTGAAGCTGCAATGTACCCATAACCGGGCCTTCTCCTCTGTAGCCCCGAGCCTATGGAACCAACTTCCAGAGGAAATGCGGGCCCTGCGGGACCTTGAACAATTCCGCAGGGCCTGCAAGACCTTCCTCTTCCGACTGGCTTTCGCTGACGAAGAAAGAAATTGCTAATGGTAACCGCCATCCTAAAAGAACAGTACTAGCACTTTTATTAACTTAATTAACTAATTTTTAAACTTAATCAGAATTTTAATGCTTAAATGTAACTTTGTGTCCTTTGCTTTCTTTGTATAATTGAAATTTTATGATACTGTTAGCCGCCCTGAGCCTGCTTCGGCGGGGAGGGCGGGATACAAATAAAATTATCTAATCTAATCTAATCTAAATTATCTAATAAGAACATAAGAGAAGCCATGTTGGATCAGGCCAATGGCTCATCCAGTCCAACACTCTATGTCACACAGTGGCCCCCCAAAAATTATATACATATCTACACATATATATACACACTGTGGCTAATAGCCACTGATGGACCTCTGCTCCATATTTTTATCCAATCCCCTCTTAAAGCTGGCTATGCTTGTAGCCGCCACCACCTCCTGTGGCAGTGAATTCCACATGTTAATCGCCCTTTGGGTGAAGAAGGACTTCCTTTTATCTGACTGCTCAGCAATTTCATTGAATGCCCATGAGTTCTTGTATTGTGAGAATGGGAGAAAGGTACTTCTTTCTCTACTTTCTCCATCCCGTGCATTATCTTGTAAACCTCTCTCATGTCACCCTGCAGTCGACGTTTCTCCAAGCTAAAGAGCCCCAAGCGTTTTAACCTTTCTTCATAGGGACAGTGTTCCAACCCTTTAATCATTCTAGTTGCCCTTTTCTGGATTTTTTCCAATGCTATAATATCCTTTTTGAGGTGCGGTGACTAGAATTGTACACAGTATTCCAAATGAGACCGCACCATCGATTTATATAGGGGCATTATGATACTGGCTGATTTGTTTTCAATTCCCTTCCTAATAATTCCCAGCATGGCGTTGGCCTTTTTTATTGCAATCGCACACTGTCTTGACATTTTCAGTGAGTTATCTACCATGACCCCAAGATCTCTCCCTTGGTTAGTCTCTGCCAGTTCACACCCCATCAACTTGTATTTGTAGCTGGGATTCTTGGCCCCAATGTGCATTACTTTGCACTTGGCCACATTGAACCTCATCTGCCACGTTGACGCCAACTCACCCAGCCTCAACAGATCCCTTTGGAGTGCCTCACAATCCTCTCTGGTTCTCACCACCCTGAACAATTTAGTGTCATCTGCAAACTTGGCCACTTCACTGCTTACTCCCAACTCCAAATCATTTATGAACAAGTTAAAGAGCATGGGACCCAGTACTGAGCCCTGCGGCACCCCACTGTTTACTGTCCTCCACTGTGAACACTGCCCATTTATACTCACTCTCTGCTTCCTATTAATTAGCCAGTTTTTGATCCACAAGAGGACCTGTCCTTTTACTTCATGACTCTCAAGCTTACTAAGGAGCCTTTGATGAGGAACTTTATCAAAAGCTTTCTGGAAGTCAAGGTAAACAACATCTATTGGGTCTCCTTTGTCCACATGTTTGTTCACCCCCTCAAAGAATTTTAACAGGTTAGTTAGGCAAGATCTTCCCTTGCAGAACCCATGCTGAGTCTTCCTCAATAACCCGTGTTCATCAATGTGCCTACTCATTCTGTCCTTGATAATGGTTTCTACCAACTTTCCCGGTATTGAAGTCAGACTGACTGGCCTGTAATTTCCCGGATCTCCTCTGGAACCCTTTTTAAAGATGGGGGTGACATTTGCTACCTTCCAGTCCTCAGGAACGGAGGCAGATTTCAATGAAAGATTACATATTTTTGTCAAGTTCAACTTTGAGTTCTTTCAGAACTCTTGGATGTATGCCATCTGGACCTGGTGACTTATTAGTTTTTAATTCGTCTATTAGTTGTAGGACCTCCTCTCTTGTCACCTCAATCTGACTCAGGTCTTTCAACACCCCTTCCAAAATAAGTGGTTCTGGAGCAGGCAAACACTTCTCATCTTCCACAGTGAAGACGGAGGCAAAAAATGCATTCAGCTTCTCAGCCATTTCCCTATTCTCCTTCAGTAATCCTTTTACCCCTTGGTCATCTAGTCCAACCCCCTGCACAATGCAGGAAACTCACAAATACCTCCCCCCTAAATCCACAGGATCGTCATCGCTGTCTGAGGGCCATCTAGCCTCTGTTTAAAAATCTCCAAGCAATGAGAGCCCACTTTCATAGAATCCTAGAGTTGGAAGGGACCTCCAGGGTCATCTAGTCCAACCCCTGCACAGTGCAGGAAACTCACAAACACCTCCCCCTAAATTCACAGGAACTTCATCGCTGTCAGATGGCCATCTAGCCTCTGTTTAAAAACCTCCACAGAAGGAGAGCCCACCACCTCCTGAGGAAGCCTGTTCCACTGAGGAACCACTCTAATGCTCAGGAAGTTCTTCCTAATGTTGAGCTGGAAACTCTTCTGATTTAATTTCAACCCACTGGTTCTGGTTCGACCTTCCAGGGCCACAGAAAACCATTCCACACCCTCCCCAATATGAGAGCCCTTCAAATACTTGAAGATGGTGATCATATCAACACTCAGCCACCACCTCTCCAGGCTAAACGTGCCCAGCTCCTTCAACCTTTCTTCAAAGGACTTGGTCTAATATTGCTTGGACACAGATCTGGCAAGGAACCTTTAGGATTAATCCAGATATTGTTGCTTGAATTGGATATGTCTGGAGGGAATCCCCTTACCTGTTCTGCCTGCCTCTTTTCTGTCTGACTCAGGAGAAAACCTTCGGCCAGGGCCACCGCCTGGGAACTGGTCTCTGGCCCGCATCCTCTGGCCCAGCGCTGCATTTCCTGGGGCAGGATGGTCAGGAACTGCTCCAGGATCACCAGGTCCAGGATCTGCTTCTTGGAGTTCTTCTCTGGCTTCAGCCACTGGTTGCAGAGTCCATGGAGCTGGCTGCAAACCTCTCGGGGCCCACTGGCCTCATGGTAGCGGAATTGCCGGAATCGTTGGCAGTGTACGTCTGAGATTGCCACGAGCTCATCATGGATATCTGGCACTGGGCCTTCCCCAAATTCAACACCACTCTGACCATGTGTAGGATGGGTGCTTTTTCTTGTGGTCTTGCCAGTTCCAGGTCCTTCTGGGTTCTGCTCTTCCATCTCCTTCCCATTCTCTTGGGTCGCCTCTGACTGTGAAAAGATGTCTTTGCTCACTTGTCTACGAAGACAGGTTTCTCCCTTGGGTGGGTGGGTGGGGGAAGGCAGGCAGACAAGACAGAAAGAACACGCCAAAAGGAAAACAAAAATGAATGCAGATATACCACTGAAAATAGCAAACATTAATATACTCAAGACAGAGATACGGAAGAATTGCCAATGGGTCAGAACAAAAGCGCTTATTGTGGGTTGTAGACCAGTTTAATATCCTACCAAGCTATTTTAGATATGCCTGTTTAGTTCTTTGAGAAAGTTAACTGTCGATGGAGGCCTAGATCACAAATGTAACTAGGTTGGCATTTTTCATCTATTACTGTTGGATGGGTCTGTCACTGGTTGACAGATCACACCCAAAGAGTGCTTGTGAATGGTTCCTCGTAATCCTCTTGGAGAGGAGTGACAAGTGGAGTGCCTCAAGTATCTGTCCTGTTTTGTGCAACATCTTTATCAATGATTTGGATGAAGGAATAGAGGGCATGCTTATTAAATTTGCCAATGATCCTAGATTGGGTGAGGTAGCAAATACAGGAGAAGACAGAAGCAAGATACAAAGATGATCTTGACAGGCTGGAAAACTGGGCTGAAACAAAAAAAAGGAATTTTAATAAGATAAAGCTGCATTTAGGTAGGAAAAAAAATCAAATGTATCAGTGAAGGATGGGGGAGATGGCTTGGCAGTAGAATGTATGAAAAGGATCTAGGAGTCTTAGTGGATCATACGCTGAACATGAGTCAACAGTGTGACGCGGCGGCTAAAAAGGCAAATGCAATTTTGGGCTGTATCAACAGAAGTATAGTGTCCAAATCACGTGATGTGATGGTATCGCTTTACTCTGCTCTGGTTAGACCTCACTGAGAGTACTGTGTTCAGTTTTGGGCACTACAATTGGGCACGGCTGTTAATGAGGCTCCCCCGGTGGGAGCACATTCGGCCAGTGCTGAAAGAGCTGCACTGGCTGTCTGTTGCGTTCCAAGTCCATTTCAAGGTGTTGGTATTGACCTTTAAAGCTCTTTATGGTCAGGGGCCTGTCTATCTGTGGGACCGCCTTTCCTCATATATCCCCCAGAGAGCACTGTGTTCAGGGACAAAAAATCTGTTGTCTATCCCTGGACCAAAGGAGGCCAGGTTGCATTTGACACGAGCCAGGGCCTTCTCGGTGGCAGCACCAGAGTTTTGGAACGCTCTCCCGGAGTCCATAAGGGCCCTGCGGGACCTCCCTATGTTCCGCAGGGCCTGTAAGACCAAATTGTTTCAACAGGCCTTCGATGTCTAACTGACATCAGTTAGAGTACTCGGTGATCACCGTCCGAAAAGCAGAACCACAGAACCGCCAACATAGTAATGATACAGCACCATGAAATAGTTTTAAAAATATTTTAATTGTATTAACGTTTTATTGATTTATTGTTCTTAATTGTATAAAATGAATGTTGTAAGCCGCCCTGAGTCTGCTTGCGGAGAGGGCGAGATAAAAATTTAATGTAATAAATAAATAATGATAAATACAATTTAAGAAGGATATACACAAGTTGGATTGCATTCAGAGGAGAGCAACCAAAACTGTGAGGGGTCTGAAGATCAAGTCCTATGAGGAAAAGTTGAAGGAGCCGGGTATGTTTAGCCTAGAGAGGAGACAACTGAGAGGTGATATGATCACCATCCTCTTAAGTACTTGAAGGGCTGTCATCTAGAGCAGGGTTTCCCAAACTTTTCCCCCCTGTGGCCCGGTTATTTTTACAGATCTCCTTCATGGCCCACTAAAATTCAGGGGTGGAGCCAGGAGACTTTGGGGGTGGAGCTGGGAGACAGGAATTGTGTCGTAGAGCCGGGGGGAGAAAGGAAGAAAAACAGAGCTCAGGCTTTGCAGCCTGTGTCAGTCTTCAAGGCTAGCTTTTCTCTGCACAACACAGACATGGGGGAAGGAAGGAAACATAGCAGAGCTCATGCTTTGCTGGGGGCGGGGCTAGCTTTGGCTTTTCTTGTGACCCGGTGCCGGGTCGTGACCCTGCAAATGGGAAACACTGATCTAGAGGATGGTGCGGAATTGCTTTCTGTTGCCCCAGAAGATGGGACCAAAACCAGTGGGTTGAAATTAAATCAAAAGAGTATTTGGCTAACGTTAGGAAGAACTTTCTGACAGAGCGGTTCCTCAGTGGAACAGGCTTCTTCAGGAGATGGTGGGGGTCTCCTCATTTGGAGGTTTTTAAACAGAGGCTAGATGGCCATCTGACAGCAATGCTGATTCTGTGAATTAGGCAGATCATGAGAAGGAGGTCAGGAAGATATTTGTGGGGAGGTATTTGTGACGTTCCTGCATTGTGCAGGGCGCTGGACTAGGAAGACCCTGGAGATCCCTTCCAACTACGATTTTATGTTCTGCACCAAGCTAGACAATTGACTCCTCTTCCCATCTCACTCTGACTTAGCCATAGCAATTCATGCAACAGTCATCTTCAGGTCGGATTACTGTAACTCGCCCCACACAGGACTACCCTTGAGACTGTCCTGGCAACTGCAACTGGTCCAAAATGCACCAATGCAGGTTCTCACGGGAGCCCCACGCATCCAAGCAGTGCTCCAGCAGCTGCGCTGGCTCCAGATTGAATCCCGTATCAGGTTCAAGGTTCCGGTGTTAACCATCTAGGCACTAAATAACATATCCAAATGGTCTGGGACCAGCACGTCTAGGGGACTGCCTCTCCTGGTATGTCCCCAAAAGATATTGTGCTCATCTAATGACAACTTGCTAATTTGGAGGGACGGTGGCTCAGTGGTAGAGCATCTGCTTGGGAAGCAGAAGGTCCCAGGTTCAATCCCTGGCATCTCCAACTAAAAAGGGTCCAGGCAAATAGGTGTGAAAAGCCTCAGCTTGAGACCCTGGAGAGCCGCTGCCAGTCTGAGAAGACAATACTGACTTTGATGGACCGAGGGTCTGATTCAGTATAAGGCAGCTTCATATGTTCATCCCTCACCCATCAAACTCACAGTTTGCCCCAATCACATCCAGGCACAGTGATCCCTTACCACAGGAAAGGGCATCTTGGGCAAATTCCTGGGCTTGTCCTCTCTGCCCTGGCTCCAAAAAAGCTCCTTCAGCCTCAGGGAATGTAGCTTTTCTCTTCACGGATGGTGCCCACATCTGAAACATAAGCGAGGGAGAGGGGTGAAAGATAGAATGGGAAACAGACCAAGGAATAGATCAGCAGACCTGGTGGGTTTTCTGGAGCGATCAGAAATTCTCTAGTAGAACAGCCTGCTTAAGTAGGCCATGAAATTTTCCATTTGGATGATTAAGACTTGGACCCATGTCGGGCAGAGAACCTTTAGGGCAGGGGTGGTCAAACTGCTGCCCTGGAGCCACATGAAGCCCCCACGGCCCTGTTGGCCAGCTTGGAGAGCGTATTTGTCTCTTTAAATCACTTCGCCAAGCCAAGCCAGCCATCGGCTTGGAGAATGCATTTAAAGTTAGTTGCTTTCTTTCCCTCCCCACACCTTTTCCTTCCTTCCTTCCTTCCTTCCTTCCTTCCTTCCTTCCTTCCTTCCTTCCTTCCTTCCTTCCCTTGCAGCTCTCAAGCATATTGCATTCATGTCTTTGCAGCTCCTCAAACATCTGATGTTTATTCTATGAGACTCTTATGTGAAGCAAGTTTGACCACTTCTGCTTTAGGGTAACGCCAAATATCACTGTTTGAATATCTGGCCTTATCTGACAGCAATCCCCTCACCTGTTCTGGCTGCCTCTTCTCTACCTGACTCAGGAGGAAACCTTCAGCCAGGACCACCACCTGGGAACTGGTCTCCGGCCCACATCATCTGACCCAGCACTGCATTTTATGTAGCATTAAATGCCAACAATTCCTTTCAATTCTGTACGTAGGGCAAACCCACACCAGATCTTAACCCCCAAGAATCACAAGACTGAGAAACCAGAAGGAAAACATGTCAACTTTCCAGGACTAGAGATGTAAAATTTCTGGAAATTTTTTCGGTAAAAACGGAAATGTTGGGAAAAATTGAAAAAAAACCCTGAAAAAAGCACTTCTTTTTTCTTTTCTAGATTGAAAGTCATTCTGTTACTTTAGGAACATAAAATATGACTATGGACAACTTTACTTGGCATGAAATTATCACAACTAGCATATTAGAAATATAGTGTATCCGAACAGTTATTACAAACAGAATTTACTTTTTAAATAATATTTATTTGTAATTGTAGCAAATGGAGCAACAATCTCCTGAAGTGTTTACTAGTTTATGCGGAACAGACAAAAAAAACCCCTCCACAAAACAATTTTTAAAAATTCAGAAGTAACCATTATTCATATTTCCTCTCCACAGTATTAAATTTTTAAAAACTCATTCTCATAAAAAGAATTGAAGAGGGGGGAAGTGTATAGAAGAGAGTGTAGGACTGTTTCAATGAACGGGCATGACCTAGGACTTGCTTGTCTTTAGTGCACAGAAATTAGAATAATCTGATACCATACGTATTTTTTAGAAATGATTTGGAAAATATTTGAACACCTTCTCTTAAAATATTTTATTCACCGTGTTAAAATAAAACATTCCATAATCATTTTTTTCTTTTTTCTTTTTTTTCAATTTTTCAAAAAAAAAACAAAAAAGGCTTCAGGAAAAAAAATGGGTTTTTTTTTTTTAAATTTTTCTGGGCTTTTCCAGGCTTTCACATCGCTATCCAGGACACTCAATAGGGGACTTCAAAGTGCCTGTTTTATTGCAAAGAGATTTCAAAAACAGTGTAGAACAAGAGACTGCTGGATTATAAATTATTACAACATTCATGATGTTGGAAACCCCAGGGCTTAACAGAAATAATGAAGAATAGAACCAGAGAGGATTGTGAGGAACTCCAAAGGGACCTGTTGAGGCTGGGTGAGTGGGCGTCAACGTGGCAGATGCGGTTCAATGTGGCCAAGTGCAAAGTAATGCACATTGGGGCCAAGAATCCCAGCTGCAAATACAAGTTGATGGGTTGTGAACTGGCAGAGACTGACCAAGAGTGAGATCTTGGGGTCGTGGTAGATAACTCACTGAAAATGTCAAGACAGTGTGCGTTTGCAATAAAAAAGGCCAATGCCATGCTGGGAATTATTAGGAAGGGAATTGAAAACAAATCAGCCAGTATCATAATGCCCCTGTATAAATCGATGGTGCGGTCTCATTTGGAGTACTGTGTGCAGTTCTGGTTGCCGCACCTCAAAAAGGATATTATAGCATTGGAGAAAGTCCAGAAAAGGGCAACCAGAATGATTAAAGGGCTGGAACACTTTCCCTATGAAGAAAGGTTGAAATGCTTGGGACTCTTTAGCTTGGAGAAACGTTGACTGCGGTGTGACATGATAGAGGTTTACAAGATAATGCATGGGATGGAGAAAGTAGAGAAAGAGGTACTTTTCTCCCTTTCTCAAAATACAAGAACTCGTGGGCATTTGATGAAATTGCTAAGCAGACAGGTTAAAACGGATAAAAGGAAGTACTTCTTCACCCAAAGGGTGATTAACATGTGGAATTCACTGCCACAGGAGGTGGTGGCGGCCACAAGCATGGCCACCTTCAAGAGGGGTTTAGATAAAAATATGGAGCAGAGGTCCATCAGTGGCTATTAGCCACAGTGTGTTGGACTGGATGGGCCATTGGCCTGATCCAACATGGCTTCTCTTATGTTCTTATGATAGGGGCACCTACTTTGGAGGCTCATAGAACTGGACCCCCTGGTCCAACGTCTTTGAAACTTGGAAGGTATCCTGGGGAGAGGCACCGGATGCTATGCTGGAAATTTGGTGCCTCTATCTCAAAAAACGGTCCCGCCAGAGCCCCAGATACCCGCAGATCAATTCTCCAATATACCTATGGGAATTGGTCTTTATAGGGAATAACGGAGCGCCCAGTAGACATTCCCCCCCGCCCTTGCTTTCTGATGACCTTGAAATAGGGTTGCCGTCCAATTTAAGAAATATCTGGGGACTTTGGGGGAGGAGCCAGGAGACTTTGGGGGTGGAGCCAGCAGACATTAGGGGTGGAGCCAAGATCAAGGCTGTGACAAGCATAACTGAACTCCAAAGGGAGTTCTGGCCACCACATTTAAAGGGGCGGCACACCTTTTCAATGCCTTCCTTCCAAAGGAAATAATGAAGGAGAGGGGAACCTTCTTTTGGAGCTCATAGAATTGGACCCCCAGGTCCAATCTTTTTAAAACTTGGAGGGTATTTTGGGGAAAGGCACTAGATGCTATACTGAAAATTTGGTGCCTCTACCTCAAACTACAGCCCCCCCAGAGCCCCAGATACCCACAGATCCATGATTTTCTATGGTAATAAATCTCCCTAGGGAATAACAGAGTTCCCAGCAGACATGTCCCTCCCCTCCCCCCGCTTTCTGACGACCCTGAAGTGGGGGGAGGGTCTCCAAACCGGGGGATCCCCTGCCCCCACCTGGGGATTGGCGACTCTAAAGCCCACACGCAAAGAGGCCCCAGCTAAAAGCAGCCAAACCAACCACCCCCTGAAAAAAGGAAGGCTGGGCTTCAGCTACGGCACCTCCCCCTGCCATTGCAGCCAAGAAGGCAGGATCAAAAATGCAAACTCCGATGCAACATCTCCTCCCCTCCCTTACTTGCAGGAAGCCGGTGGGCAGAGCTCAGACGACAGCGAGGGACCGGGGATGATGCACGTCCAGGAAGGCAGCCCCGGCCCTAGCTCGGTTTGCAAGGGGAGGAGACACGTGCACGGATGAGGAACTGCGATTCGCTGCAATCCATACGGAGACTTCCGTAGGGGGAGGAGGGGGTTTCGTTCATAGGGAGGAAACAAGAGACGCTTAGAGAGTCGTAGAGGGGCGGTGGCCAAACTTGCTTAACGTAAGAGCCGCGTAGACTTAACATCAGAGGTCTGAGATCTGGAAGCAGGCAGGCAAACAGAGGGGAGGGAGAGAGAGGTGGAAAGAAAGCAACTTTAACTTTAAAATGCGTCCAAAGTGAAAAAGTCCCAGACTCTTTCATCATAGCGAAGGTGCCTCCGACTTCCTCTTCATCCAGTTTGGTATAGTGGTGAAGAACATAATAGAAGCCGTGTTGGATCAGGCCAATGGCCCATCCAGTCCAACAGTCTGTCACACAGCGGCTAATATATGTGTGTGTGTGTACACAGACACACATATATACATACATACATACATATACACACACACATACACACACACACTTATATACTGTGGCTAATAGCAAACTCTTATCTGGGAGAGCCAGATTTGATTCCCCACTCCTCCACTTGCACCTGCTGGAATGGCCATAGCTCTCACAGGGGTTGTCCTTGAAAGGGCAGCTGCTGGGAGAACTCTCTCAGCCCCATAGGGTGTCTGTTGTGGGGGAAGAAGATAGAGGAGATTGTAATCTGTTCTGAGTCTCTGATTCAGAGAGAAGTAAAGGTAAAAGGTAGTCCCCTGTGCAAGCACCGGTCATTTCTGACTGGGTGACGTTGCTCGGCAGACTTTTTACGGGGTGGTTTGCCATTGCCTTCCCCAGTCATCTACGCTTTCCCCCTAGCAAGCCAGGTACTCATTTGACCGACCTCAGAAGAATGGAAGGCTGAGTCAACCTGGAGCCGACTACCTGAGCCCAGCTTCCGCTGGGATCGAACGCAGGTCATGAGCAGAGGGCTCCGACTGCAGTACTGCAGCTTTACCACTCTGCGCCACGGGGCTCTTCTTCAGAGAGAAGGGCGGGGTATAAATCTGCTATCTTCTTCTTCCTGGTACCCTCCGGTGTACTTTTCCAGCTCTGCAGTGTCCTTTTTGAGATACAGTGATTAGAACTGCGGTTATTCCAAATGAGACGGCATCATAGATCTATACAAGGCCATTACAATATTGGACATTCTCAATCCTTTTCCTAACAACCCATAACATAGAGTTTGCCTCTTTCACGACTAAAGCACACTGGGTTGACACTTTCACTGAGCTATGCACTATGGGTTAGAACAGGGGTCCTCAAACCAAGGCCCGCGGGCCAGATGCGGCCCGCTGAGGACGTTTATGCGGCCCGCCGGGTTATGGCAAAATCAGACCGGAAGTGACATTCGACCTAAACTTGCGTTAGCAACGCACACTTCCGGCACTGGGCTGAGGCGGTGGAGACAGAGTGTGAGGTGATACCGAGGTGAGGTGAGTTCCCAGGCCGAGGTGTGTGGTGTGGGGAAGGGGGAGAGAGAGATTCAGAAGACGGAGAACTGACAGCCCGCGGCCTTGTACAGTAACGGCAGTCCGGCCCTCCAACAGTCTGAGGGACAGTGAACTGGCCCCCTATTTAAAAAGTTTGAGGACCCCTGGGTTAGAGGGTTGTGTTACCAACCCTGTTACCAACCCTGTCAAGAGTCCTGGCCAGATCAGCTCAGAGCCCCCGTTCACCACTGGGAGTCTAACTGCACACCTTGGTCCCGGCTACACCTAGACTTTGCGGGGGCATACCAGGGTCAAATATTCTTCATCCTGGTTGTCAAACATGTGGCCCAGGGGCCGAATCAGGCGCCCGGAGGACTTCCATCAAGCCCCCGAACAACTGGGTGTCATCTGCTTCCCTCTCCCCCTCTGTTGCTTCCTTCTGCATAACAGCTTGCTTTGCAAGGCTTGCTCAGTGGCACGGAGCAAAGCCTCCATTTTCTCCGTTGGCTGATGCTCCTCCCTTGGGGCGATAGGGACAAGGAATAGCTTGCATTGCCAGGCTCTCTCAATCATGCAGCAGAGCTACTGAGCCAAGCCTCTCTTCCTTCTATTGGCTGAGGCGCCTCCCCCTCCTGATCCCCTGGGGAAGGAAGGAAAGAGCCAGAGCTTCCTTTGCAATGTTCCCTGGATCCCATGGGAGAAATGCAAAGAAAGCACCTTTTAGACTGACTGGTAATGTTTTAAGCATGTTTTAAAAAATAATAATAATCCTTAATTGTGTTTGTCTGTGTCCTTTTTAAAGTTTATATCTCTGCTACCTAATCTTAAATAGGTACACACGGCCTGGCTTGGCCCAACCCAACCTGGCCTGGCACAACGAGGCCTCATTTATGTCAGATCCGGCCCTCAGAACAAATGAGTTTGACATTTCTACACTGATCTGAGTCTCAGTCTCAACAAGTTCTGATCCCATCAGCCTGTACTTGAAGTCGAGATGTTTTTGTCCCAGTGTGCATCATTTTATCGTTACTGATATTGTTGCCACGTCCAATTCAAGAAATATCTGGGGACTTTGGGGGTGGAGCAATGAGACTTTGGGGGTGGAGCCAGGAGACATTGGGGGTGGAGCCAAGATCAAGGCTGTGACAAGCATAATTGAACTCCAAAGGGAGTTCTGGCCATCACATTTAAAGGGACGGCACACCTTTTCAATTCCTTCCTTCCATAGGAAATAATGAAGGATAGGGGCACCTTTTTGGGGGGCTCATAGAATTGGACCCCCTGGTCCAAACTTTTTGAAACTTGGGGGGTATTTTGGGGAGAGGCACTAGATGCTATACTGAAAATTTGGTGCCTCTACCCCAAAACATAGCCCCCCCCCCCAGAGCCCCAGATACCTGTGGATTAATTCTCCATGATTTTCTATGGGAATAAATCTACATAGGGAATAACAGAGTTCCCAGCAGACATTTCTCTCCCCTCCCCCCCCCCGCTTTCTGACGACCCTGAAGCGGGGGGAGGGTCTCCAAACTGGGGGATCCCCTGCCCCCACCTGGGGATTGGCAACCCTATTGCCCACTTACCAAGTTCGTGGAGATTCTCTTCACAATCAGCCTCAGTTCTCGCCACCCTGATTATTATTTTTCAAGTGCAAACATTGATTTCGTAAATCAGACTTCTGTGCTGCTCTCACATGGCTCAGAGTGGTGAACGGCAATATAAAACACATTCAATTTTTAAAAATTCACAATAAAATAACACACATTTGCAAATCTAGGGATTACAAGAAAGGGGAGGCGGTTGCTACAATTTCTACAACTGAAGACTTACGGTAAACCTCTCTTAATAATAACTTAATTGCTGTATTAACTTAATAGCAGTAACATCAAGCCATCTTTATATATACTGAGTTTGTAGCACCGTTAAGTTTTACTGGATTTTAGACTATTTATGTAATTTAATTAATGTATGAACAGTTTTATATTGTTATTGTTTGATTTTATTGTTGTTGTATCATGGTATGCACCATGTCCTGTAAACCGCCCTGAGCCTGCCTTGGCGGGGAGGGCGGGGTATAAATAATAATAATTATTATTATTTGGGATAAAAAGGTACAGGTAGTCCCCTGTGCAAGCACCAGTCATTTCCAACTCTGTGAACTAACCATATTAATTTAATTGAATTAACATTCATTATATTCTTCCCTTCTTTTAACCTATTTCTATCCCTTTTCCAGTTCTTATATTTAAATGCGCTAATATTCCTCATGCCCCTTTAAATCCAAAAATCTCCTTTTTCTCCAAGGAATAGAAATTAAACTGAATGATGATTTTTCATTTCCAAATATCATCATCTGTATCTTTCAGAATTTCAAAGCTTTTAAAAATGTGAATTTGCTGTGTCATTTATTGTGCCGATTGATTGATAGTTTATACATCTTTTCTAAAAAAAGTATAAGCAATATAACAGTTATATGAGAAGTGTATACCAAATATTTAAGGAGAGAAGATTAAGCAGATGGTATAGAATGGCAACCCATTTGAAACAAAGCAGGAGTCAAGTGGCACCTTTAAGACCAACCCATTTTTATTTAGAACGTCAGCTTTCGCGTGCTCTTAAGCACACTTCATCGGACGAGGAATCCAGCACAGTGAGCAAAGCCATACAGAGCTGAGCAGAGCCATACAGAGCTGTCTCCGACCCTGGAGAACTGAAGTGAGCCATTGCAAGGCTACTCCACAGACTCTTAAGTTGGCGAGGCGTGGGCCAAAAGATAATTATCTACCATTTTGAATATGGCCATCAGATCTAACAGCAGCAGCAGAGCAGACCAGCCTCAATCCAGCTGTCTGTGGAGATAGTCTGTTAGGGCGACCGGCACTGTCTCCGTCCCATGACTAGGGTGGAAGCCAGAGTGGAATGGGTCAAAGGGCGATGTGTCCTCCAGGAAACTTGAGCTGCTCTGCCATCGCTCTCTCAGTTCCCTTGCCCAGAACATAAGAGAAGCCATGTTGGATCAGGCCAATGGCCCATCCAGTCCAACACTCTGTGTCACATAAGAACATAAGAGAAGCCATGTTGGATCAGGCCAATGCCCCATCCAGTCCAACACTGTGTCACACAGCGGCCAATATATGTTTGTGTGTATACACACACACACACACATATATACTGTGGCTAATAGCCACTGATGGACCTCTGCTCCATATTTTTATCCAATCCCCTCTTAAAGCTGGCTATGCTTGTAGCCGCCACCACCTTCTGTAGCAGTGAATTCCACATATTAATCACCCTTCGGGTGAAGAAGTACTTCCTTTTATCCGTTTTAACCTGACTTGAATGAAAGATTCAAGATTGGTAAGTAATTGGCTGCATCCAATGGATCTAAGGACGCCTTTTTCAAGAGGGACTTCTTTTAAACCCCCTGGATAGACCCCAGTGGTTTTAAAAAACAAATCTTTATTGGAAGTTGTAGAAGAATAACAATCACACTAGTAACAGAATTATGATACTAGTACGATGCTATACCAAAAATACCATGGTATAACAATTACCGAACCAACAGGAAAGACACCTATTGCCAGACGGATAGTGTAACAAGCAGAGTAAAAACACATCTACATAAAATAAAGTTAGGAGTATGTGCTGATAATTGCACTATATATTAATCCCAGGGCTTTTTTTGTAGCTGGAACTCCTTTGCATATTAGGCCACACATTCCTGATGCAGCCAGTCCTCCAAGAGCTTACAGCAGGCCCTTTAGGAAGACCTTGTAAGCTCTTAGAAGATTGGCTACATCAGGGGGGCGTGGCCTAAGATGCAAAGGAGTGCTACCAAAAAAGCCCCGATTCATACAACAATCCTAACCAAATTCCTGCGAAGAAGATTCAAAGCGTCATGGTACCAATGTTCCATACCGTAACTTTTCAGCCTCAAATCCTGTGCCGTGAATTCCAGAAAAGGGACAGATCGATCGTGTCCACTGGGGGCTCCCGTATTTCATCACCACTGGTCGTCACCAGCCATGACGGACGTGGGTCTAAGAGGCATGTGGTCGGCTTGACAGCACCCAAGATCCTGTTGAGGTCAGCTAGGAGAGCTGGCTAAAGTTGTCAAGCACTGAATCCAAAGACAGCCAAGGGGCCTCAGGTTCTCTCACTGGGTCAACAATGGCGGGCAGGTCATAGTGGAACGATTAAGATTTCAGCTGCAAAAAAAAAGCTCGCAAATAACTCACAGCAAAAGGCTGAATTTCTTGTATTTTGGGCTCTCCCTGAATGGGAGGTTAAAGATCTAATTCAGGGGTGGCCAAACTGTGGCTCGGGAGCCACATGTGGCTCTCTCACACATGTTGTGTGGCCCTTGAAGCCCCCACTGCCCCTTTAGCTGGCTTGGAGAAGGCATTTCTTTCTCTAAATAGTTTCTTCAAGCCAAGCCAATCAGCAGCTTGGAGAATGCATTTTTAAGTTAAAGTTGCTTTCTTTCCACCTTTCCCTTCCTGCTTCCCATCTATTTGCTTTCCTTCCTTCCTTCCTGTCTTGTGTCAGACTCTGTTCATTGATGTTATTTCTGAATATTGATTACTAGCCCTATTGATCAATAAAAGATACATGCTTACTAATCCATGCTGATATGCAATAGTAGAAGGGGGGAGCCATGTAAGGGCTAGCCCCAGAGTAGTTTCCCAGGAATATCAAAGGTTGTGAGTGAGGCTTTGAAGTAGAGAATGTCTGGGCAGATTCTCAACTCCTCCCTAGAGCCGGCAAGGACACCGCCGCAGGTAAATGTAACCACCAACGGAAAGAGATAAGGGGAGGCCATGTGAAATGTAGCACAGGCAAAGACAGCCTTTGTTTTGGGAATTAGGATTAGATGTGATTGCTTTGATTTGTAATGTTAAATACCAATGTCTCGAACTGTTAGCCATCAGTTCCAATGTCTATCATGCTGAAGTAACTTCGGAGTATACAATAAATGCAACTTTGTTTCAAATAATCAAGCTTGCTTATTTTGGGAACTTCAATTAACCTTTGCTGACATCTTGAGGCTCTCAAAACATCTGACAATCATTTCTTGTGGCTCTCAAACATCTGATGTTTATTCTATGTGGCTCTTATGTTAAGAACGTTTGGCCACCCCTCATCTAGTTACTCTAAATAATTGAACCAGACAAGAACTAGCAGATGCGATGGAAGCTGCAAAGAAATCTCTTTTTGCCGCTTTCACTGCCATCTCACAGGTCTTCATAAATGACGTATAGGATGCTCTTATAGCTTCATCAGGAGGCCGGAGCTAATCTCACGCTAGCTATCAGAATTCTCACTTCATCCCCCCCCCCCGAGCTCCATTGTATACCATGGAGCCAGGTTGGGGTACGAAGGAAAAGCAGCAATTTCAAAGAATTTCATCACTGGCTTCAGAGAGCTGGGTACTCCAGTCCTCTATCAGCTCATCTAAAGAATCTCTGGGAGATAACTGTAGCCGTGAAATCAAAAGACTTAATTAAAAGATTAAAGGGTTGGAACACTTTCCCTATGAAGAAAGGTTAAAACACTTGGGGCTCTTTAGCTTGGAGAAACGGCAACTGCAGGGTGACATGGTAGAGGTTTACAAGATTATGCATGGGATGGAGAAAGCATGGGATGGAGAAAGCAGAGGAAGAAGTACTTTTCTCCCTTTCTCACAATACAAGAACTCGTGGGCATTCGATGAAATTGCTGAGCAGTCAGGTTAAAACGGATAGAAGGAAGTACTTCACCCAAAGGGTAATTAACATGTGGAATTCACTGCCACAAGAGGTGATGGCGGCTACAAGCATAGCCAGCTTCAAGAGGGGGTTAGATAAAAATATGGAGCAGAGGTCCATCAGTGGCTATTAGCTATATACACACACTGTGGCTAATAGCCACTGATGGACCTCTGCTCCATATTTTTATCTAACCCCCTCTTGAAGCTGGCTATATATATATATTTGGCCACTGTGTGACACAGAGTGTTGGACTGGATGGGCCACTGGCCTGATCCAACAGGGCTTCTCTTATGTTCTTATGTGACACAGAGTGTTGGTCTGGATGGGCCACTGGCCTGATCCAACATGGCTTCCCTTATGTTCTTATGTGACACAGAGTGTTGGACTGGATGGGCCACTGGCCTGATCCAGCATGGCTTCTCTTATGTTCTTAAGACGTTTGCTCCTTGGGAGGACAGCTATGGTGAACCTGGGCAGTATAATAAAAAGTAGACACATCACCCTGCCAACAAAAGTCCGTATAGTCAAAGCGATGGTTCATTGACTACACTAAAGGCTTTCATTGTGTGGATCATAGCAAACTGTGGCAAGTCCTTAAAGAGATGGGAGTACCAGACCACCTCACATGTCTCCTGAGAAACCTGTATAAGGGTCAAGAAGCAACTGTCAGAACGGAATATGGAACAACTGATTGGTTTAGAACAGGAATTCGACAATACTACTGGGAATACCATTGCTTTGACTATACGGACTTTTGTTGGCAGGGTGATGTCTCTACTTTTTATTATGCTGCCCAGGTTCGCCATAGCTGTCCTCCCAAGGAGCAAACGTCTTTTAATTTCAGGGCTACAGTCACCATCGGCAGTGATCTTGGATCCCAGAAATGTGAAGTCTGTCCCTACTTCCATGTCTTCCCTTTCTATTTGCCAAGGTGTGATGGGGCCGGATGCCATGATCTTAGTTTTTTTGATGTTGAGTTTCAAGCCTACTTTTGTGCTCTCCTCTTTCACCCTCAAGAAGAGGTTCTTTAGGTCCTCCTCACTTTCTGCAATTAGAGTGGTGTCATCTGCATATCTGAGGTTGTTTTTCCCGGCAATCTTAATCCCGGCTTGTGCTTCATCCAGGCCAGCATTCCGGATGATGTACTCTGCATATAAATTAAATAAGCAGGGTGACAATATACATCCTTGTCGAACGTTTCCTCTTCTAAACCAATCAGTTGTTCCATATCCCGTTCTGACAGTTGCTTCTTGACCCTTATACAGGTTTCTCAGGAGACATTGAGGTGGTCTGGTACTCCCATCTCTTTAAGGACTTGCCACAGTTTGTTGTGATCCACACAGTCAAAGGCTTTAGCATAGTCAATGAAGCAGAAATAGACGTTTTTCTGGTACTCTTGTGCTTTCTTCATAATCCAGCGAATGTTGGCAATTTGATCTCTAGTTCCTCTACCTCTCCAAAACCCAGGTTGAACTTCTGGTAGTTCCCGATCTACATACTGCTGAAGCCTAGCTTGAAGGATCTTTAATATGACCTTGCTGGCATGTGAAATGAGTGCAATGGCGTGATAGTTTGAACATTCCTTGGCATTACCTTTCTTTGGGATAGGAATATAAACTGACCTTTTCCAATCCTGTGGCCACTGTTGTGTTTCCCAAATTTGCTGACATAATGTGTGCGTCACTTTAACAGCATTGTCTTTTAGGACTTTGAATAGCTCAACTGGGATACCATCATCTCCGCTCGCTTTGTTGTTAGTAATGCTTTCTAAGACCCATTTGACTTTACACTCCAGGATGTCTGGCTCAAGATCAACAATATCACCGTCATGGTTGTTAAGGACATTGAGATCCTTCTTGTAAAATTCTTCTGTGTATTCTTGCCACCTCTTCCTAATCTTTTCTGCTTCTGTTAGGTCCCTACCGTTTTTGTCCTTTATCATGGCCATCTATGCATGAAACGTTCCCTTGATTTCTCCAATTTTCTAGAAGAGATCTCTTGCTCTTCCCATTCTATTATTTTCCTCTATTGCTTTGCATTGTTCCTTCAGGAAGGCCTCCTTATCTCTCCTTGTTGTTCTCTGGAAATCTGCATTCAGTTGGGTGAACCTTTCCCTTTCACCTTTGCCTTTCGCTTTCTCCTATTGCTATTTAAATAGCTACTCTGACTGAATCTCTTTTCAGACTTTGGACATTCAAAAAGTTTGTCTCCTGTGTGGGATCTTTCATGGTTTTGAAGAGTGCTACTACAACTGAATCTCTTTCCAAACTCTGAGCATTCAAACTGTTTTACTCATGTGGGTTCTTTTATGCCGCTTAAGATGGCTACTGTGACTGAATTTCTTCCCACATGTTGAGCATTCAAAGGGTTTCTCCCCTGTGTGGGTTCTCTGATGCTGTTGAAGATTGCTATTCAGACTGAATCTCTTTCCACACTCTAAGCATTCAAATGGTTTCTCCCCTGTGTGGATTCTCTGATGTTGTTTGAGATACCCCTTCTCTCTGAATGTCTTTCCACACACTGAACATTCAACAGTTTTCTCCCCCGTGTGGGTTTTTTTATGCTGCTGAAGACTGCTACTCGAACTGAATCTCTTTCCACACTCTGAGCATTCAAAAGGTTTCTCCCCTGTGTGGGTTCTTTGGTGCAGTTGAAGATGGGCTCTCAGACTGAATCTCTTTCCACACTCTGAGCACTCAAACGGTTTCTCCCCTGTATGGGTTCTATTATGCCTTCGAAGATGGCCTCCAGTACTGAATTTCTTTCTACACACTGAACATTCAAAAGGTTTTTCCCCTGTGTGGGTTCGCTGGTGGACCTGAAGATTGCTAGTTGCACTGAATCTCTTTCCACACTCTATGCATTCAAAAGGTTTCTCCCCTGTGTGGGTTCTTTGGTGGAGTCGAAGATGGCCTCTCAGACGGAATCTCTTTCCACACTCGAAGCATTCAAAGGGTTTCTCCCCTGTGTGGGTTCTCTGATGTATTTGAAGACCGGCAGTCATACTGAATCTCTTTCCACACTCTGAGCACGCATAGGGTTTCTCTCCTGTATGGGTTCTTTTATGCCTTTGAAGACTGCTACTGCAACTGAATTGCTTTCCACATACTAAGCATTCAAAAGGTTTCTCCCCTGTGTGGGTTCTTTGGTGCAGTTGAAGATGGCCTCTCAGAGTGAATCTCTTTCCACACATTGAGCATTCAAAAGGTTTCTCCCCTGTGTGGGTTCTCTGATGGAGTTGAAGACTGCTACTTGTACTTAATCTCTTTCCACACTCTGAACATTCAAAGGGTTTCTCCCCTGTGTGGGTTCTTTGGTGCAGTTGAAGATTGCTACTCATACTGAATCTCTTTCCACACTTTGAGCATTCAAAAGGTTTCTCCCCTGTGTGGGTTCTTTGGTGACGATGAAAACTGCCACTCATACTGAATCTCTTTCCACACTCTGTGCATTCAAAAGGTTTCTCCTCTATGTGGGTTCCTTGGTGCAGTTGAAGACTGCCACTTGTACTGAATCTCTTTCCACACTGTGAGCATTCAAAAGGTTTCTCCCCTGTGTGGGTTCTTTGGTGGCGTTGAAGACAGCCGCTCATACTGAATCTCTTTCCACACACTGAGCATTCAAAGGGTTTCTCCCCTGTGTGGGTTCTTTGATGCTTTTGAAGATTGCCATTCATACTGAATCTCTTCCCACACTGTGAGCATTCAAAAGGTTTCTCCCCTGTGTGGGTTCTCTGGTGCAGTCGAAGATGGCCTCTCTGATTGAATCTCTTACCACACACTGAGCATTCAAAGGGTTTCTCCTCTGTGTGGGTTGTTTGGTGCAGCTGAAGACTGCCACTTGTATTGAATTTCTTTCCACACACCGAGCATTCAAAAGTTTTCTCTCTCTTTTGTATTCTTTGGTTCACAAGAAGCTGTGATTTATATTTGAAGTACTTTCCACACTGAATCAAATTACTTCTCTTTATTATACCATGCTTTGGAAGATGTACATTACACTTTCTTCCACCTCTCTTCTCAACCATATGGCTGCCTTTCTTTCTCTTACGTCTGCCTCGATTCCTGACTCTTTCCTTCTGGTTTTCATTTGTAATTCTATCTGGCATTTGCTGATGAAGTTCTTCACCTTCCTCGTTCTTCTGATCATTCTCTGCTGGAATAAAGAGAGAGAAAGAGAGCATAGCATCTTGGAATACAGGTATGGTCCAAAGGCATCTGTGTGACTGACATAGGAAAGGATTAACGGCCCTTAGCCATGTCCAGCTTGACTGACCTTAACTAACCCCTCATATTTCCCCTGAAGTTCCAGAATTTAATGATTTAAAAGTTGGGAACTGAGAAATTGAGACCTGGCCCCTTTCAGAATCTTTCTGAGGGCCCTAAATCCATGGCCAGATCTTGCACTAGGTGAACTAGGCAACTGCGTAGACCGCAGACTCAGAGGGTACAGAATCAGGTCCAGAAAGAGGAGTTTGAGTCCAGGGGTATCTAACACAGCTTTCCTTGGTCCCTCCTCCATCCTCCCAGAGTCTCAGAACGGCAGAGCTTCCATGCCACATGCCACCAGAAGAGCACCACCCATGGAAAGGGAAAGGATTTTTTAAAAGAAAAAAAAACCCACTCAAGTTTGTAGTTGTAAAAATCCCCCACCTCTGTGCTGATCATGGGATGGTCTGTCTGTCTTGCTTGGATTTTTTCTTTTCTTTCTTTTCCCCCCTTCCCCCCCTCCGGTGGTTATTGGGCTTTAGTTCAAACCTTCCAGGTCACCCTGAAGTTCACTTCTGTTTTCTGCACTCACCAAAGCCAATGAAAGGGTTGGTTTCCATGAGATTCAAAGAAGAAGGAAATAGTTCCTCTTAGCTGTTGGAGGTATTTCCCCTCAGTTGTTTTTCTAGTCAGTCATGCAGTGCTGGCGCTTCCGGACGCCCAGACAGTAAGTTATGCAGTGCAGTGGAATCCGGAAGCACAAGCACTGCACGACTGACTCGAAAAGCAACTGTGATTGTATCACTTGTTAGTCCCAATATTACATCTGTGCCTGACGAAGCATTCTGGGAAACGTTTCATTTACTGGTCCACTATTGTGCTTGGGTTTCCAATTTTGGGACATCTGGAATATATTGGTCATCTACAAGAAAATTTCGTTTTACCGCATTGGACTCCATGTGAGCGCATGAGTAAAAATAGAGCGCTTGCTCCTTAAACTACGGAGAGGCATGTATCTCGCAAGTGGAGTGGCATTAGAAAATGACTGTTTTGGTTCAGATCAGCATTGTGATTTTGCGACTGTGTGTGCATATAAAGTTGTATTTTTCGCACAGTAATCTTGATCAGCTATTTTTCATGTGTGTATAAATATATCAGTATTTGCAGCATTCAGCCGTGAGCCTTGTGCTTTTGTATTTTTGGTCTTCAAAATGGCGGCAATTCGCACCTTTGTCACCCAGAAAAGATTTTATTTTTATTTATTTATTTAGTGAATTTATAGTCCGCCTTTTCCCAAGATGGGCTCAGGGCGGATTACAACACAATAAAACAGTTAAAATCGCACAATAAAAGATCTTTACCCAGAGAAGCCATGATCCCATAGTTCTCCAGCATGACTTCCCGGTAGAGAGCTTTTTGTTCCTGATCCAGCAGGGCCCACTCTGCCTCGGTGAAATGCACGGCCACCTCCTCAAAGGAAAAGGGACTCTGAAAGAAAAAGCAGATTCTCTCATCAGAGATGGTGCCAGGCAGAGACTGCAGACTGGGAGGGCACGGGTTGTAGGGCTTGGCATGTGTAAAGGGATTGGCATTCAAAGCCTCTCTCAGCCAGAAACCCAGAAAGTACTATTCTCCCTTTCTCCCAATACGAGAACTTGTGGGCGCGCCATGAAATTGCTGAGCAGTCAGGTTAGAACGGATAGAAGGAAGTCCTTCTTCACCCAAAGAGTGAGTAACGCATGGAATTCACTGCCACAGGAGGTGGTGGCAGCTACAAGCATAGATGGCTTCAAGAGGGGATTGGATACACATATGGAGCAGAGGTCCATCAGTGGCTATTAGCCACTAGATGGAATTCTCTATTTTGGGGTGATACTCTGTATTCTTGGTGCTTGGGGGGGGCACAGTGGGAGGGCTTCTGGTCCCACTGGTGGACCTCCTGATGGTGCCCTGGTTTTTTTGGCCACTGTGTGACACAGAATGTTGGACTGGGTGGGCCATTGGCCTGATCCAACATGGCTTCTCTTATGTGACACAGAGTGTTGGACTGGATGGGCCACTGGCCTGATCCAACATGGCTTCTCTTATGTGACACAGAGTGTTGGACTGGATGGGCCATTGGCCTGATCCAACATGGCTTCTCTTATGTGACACAGAGTGTTGGACTGGATGGGCCACTGGCCTGATCCAACATGGCTTCTCTTATGTTCTTATGTGACGCAGTGTTGGACTGGATGGGCCACTGGCCTGATCCAACATGGCTTCTCTTATGAAATCACATCTCCCCCAAGCCCCAACCTGCCATCCGTATTCCAGCATCCGGTTTCCCACAGCAGCCTGCCAGATACCGCTATAAGCAGGGCACAGAAGCCAAATTTCCCCATCATTGTCTCCCAGAAAGTGTTTTTTTCTGTCCCAAAAGATGGAGGCTCCCTTTATTGACCAGGTTGAGTCCCTGAGGAATTGCCTTCTGTGAATTTGCCTAATCCCCTTTGTAGAGGCATCACAATGGGTGGACATAAATTAACTCTCTGTGTTGTGTGAAGAGGCTTTTAATTGGGTGAAGAAGTCTTTAAGGCCCTTTATGGCCTGGGGTATGCATATCTTCAGGACTGCCTCTCCCCATGCACCCCCTCCCCCACCCCGCCCTGGGCACTGCAATCAGCTACACAACATCTTCTTGTGATCCCTGGGCCTGCCTGGCTTTGATGAGGGCCAGGGCCTTTTCGGTCCAGGCCCCTACCTGGTGGAATGAGCTCCTGTTGGGAGATCCGGGCCCCGCGGGACCTATCCAAGTGCCACAGGGCCTGTAAAACGGAGCTCTTCCACCAGGCTTTTCCTAGATCCAGCGAGTGGCCTATGAAGCCATCGCTTCCCCAGCACCTGGCACTCTACCATCAAGGTGCTCAAGCTCTGTCGAAAGCTTCCAGCCTACACGACGTTGTGTGGTTCGTTGCGCTATCGCTCTCGAATCTGACCGACATTTCTGTGGCGATGATGTTTCTGAAGCGATTCGTTTTAATGTTGTTGTAATGTTGTAAGCCGCTCTGAACCCGCTTGTGGGGTAGAAATTGAAACATTAAATCTATCACGAGCGGGCATGGCGGCTCCATGCTCTGGCAGGTGTGTCAGGCGGCCGTGATGTATGGTGGAGACCCAAGGGGTGTGGGTGGGGCCCCGAGGGGTGTGGGAGGGGCTCCCAGCAGAGTCCCATCTCAGCCAGGACGGGACACAATCAAACTAAAATTTTTCTCCCTAATCTAATCTCTCTACCCATCACATTCACTAGGTACCCCAATCGGATCCAGGCACAAAGAGTCCTTGTCACAGGAGAGGGCATCTTGGGCACGCTCCTGGGCCTGTGTTCTTTGCCCTTGTGCCAAGGAAGCTCCTTCTGCCTCAAAGAATGTTGCTTCTGTCTTCAGGGATGGTCCCCACATCTGAAACAGCAGCAAGGGAGAGGGGTAAGAGATGGAATGGAACAGACTGAGGAATAGATCCTGCCCCACTTCTACCCTCTGCACCCTTCTATCAGCAGACTTGGTGAGTTATCAGGCTGCTGAAGGAGGCTGTAAAGCCTCCTTTTGGACAATATATCTCTCAGGGACACTTTAGGATAAGGCCAGACAGTGGTGGAATTCTAGCAGGAGCTCCTTTGCATACTAGGCCACACACCCCTGATGTAGCCAATCCTCCAAGAGCTTACAAGGTTCTTTTTTGTAAGCTCTTGGAGGATTGGCTACATCAGGGGTGTGTGGCCTAATATGCAAAGGAGCTCCTGCTAGAATTCCCCCCCCCCGAGGCGAGATATTGTTGATTGGACATATGGGAGGAAATCCCCTCACCTCTTCTTTCTGATTCTTCTCCTCTGCCTGACTCAGGAGGAAACCTTCGGCCAGGGCCACCGCCTGGGAACTGGTCTCCGGCCCACATCCTCTGACCCAGCACTGCATTTCCTGGGGCAGGATGGTCAGGAACTGCTCCAGGATCACCAGGTCCAGGATCTGCTTCTTGGTGTGCCTCTCTGGCTTCAGCCACTGGCTGCAGAGTCCATGGAGCTGGCTGCAAACCTCTCGGGGTCCCTTGGCCTCATGGTAGAGAAACTGCCAGAAGCGTTGGCAGAGGACGTCAGAGGCCGTGGTGTCCTTATCCAGGGTCTCTATCACAACTCTTTCCCAGAATGCAACACCACTCCCAGCTGGGAAGAGAAAGGGGAATTTGTTTGCTGTCTTGCCAGTTCCAGGTCCTCCTGAGTCCTGCTCTTCCATCTCCTGCTCCTTCCATTGAGTCACCTCCATCTGTGAAAAGAGGCCTTTATTCCCTTGTCTGTGAAGACAGGCTTCTCTCTGGGGGGGAAGGAGAGCCACAGACAATAACACTTCACAAGAAATGAGTGGAGATTCACCACCAAACATCACAAACCTTCATATGATCATTGGACATGTGAGAATTGCCTGGCTGGATCAGAATAAAAGTGCTTCTTGAGAATGTAAAAAGGTAAAGTAAAGGTAGTTCCCTGTGCAAGCACCAGTCGTTTCTGACTCTGGGGTGGCGTTGCTTTCACAACGTTTTCATGGCAGACTTTTTCACAGGGTGGTTTGCCATTGCCTTCCCCAGTCATCTACGCATTTCCCCTAGGAAGCTGGGTACTCATTTGACCGACCTCGGAAGGATGTTAAGGCTGAGTCTACCTGGAGCTGGCTACCTGAACCCAGCTTTCGCCGGGATGGAACTCACGTCATGAGCAGAGAGCTTAGACTGCAGTACTGCAGCTTTACCACTCTGTGCCACGGGGCTCTTTCTTGAGATTGTAGACTGGGTTTAATATCATGTTGCTGTTTGGTGTAGTGGTTAAGTGTGCAGACTCTTATCCGGGAGAACCAGGTTTGATTCCCCACTCCTCCACTTGTACCTGATGGCATGGCCTTGGGTCAGCCATAGCTCTGGCAGAGGTTGTCCTTGAAAGGGCAGCTGCTGGGAGAGCCCTCTCCAGCCCCATCCACCTCACAGGGTGTCTGTTGAGGGGGAGGAAGGGAAAGGAGATTGTAGGCCGCTCTGAGCCGAAAGGGCAGCTGCTGTGAAAGCCCTCTCAGCCCCACCCACCTCACAGGGTGTCTGTTGTGGGGGGAGAAGGTAAAGGAGATTGTAGGCTGCTCTGAGCCTCTGTCCTTGAAAGGGCAGCTGCTGTGAGAGCCCTCTCCAGCCCCACCCACCTCACAGGGGGTCTGTTGTGGGGGAGGAAGGGAAAGGAGATTGTGAGCCGCTCTGATCCTCCGTCCTTAAAAGGGCAGCTGCTGTTAGAGCCCTCTCAGCCCCACCCACCTCACAGGGTGTCTGTTGAGGGGGAGGAAGGGAAAAGAGATTGTAGGCCACTCTGAGCCTCTGTCCTTGAAAGGGCAGCTGCTGTGAAAGCCCTCTCAGCCCCACCCACCTCACAGGGTGTCTGTTGTGGGGGAGGAAGAGAAAGGAGATTGTAGGCCGCTCCGAGCCTCTGTCCTTGAAAGGGCAGCTGCTGTGAGAGCCCTCTCAGCCCCACCCACCTCACAGGGTGTCTGTTGTGGGGGAGGAAGATAAAGGTGATTGTAGGCCGCTCTGAGCCTCTGTCCTTGAAAGGGCAGCTGCTGTGAGAGCCCTCTCAGCCCCACCCACCTCACAGAGTGTCTGTTGTGGGGGAGGAAGGGAAAGGAGATTGTAGGCCGCTCTGAGCCTTTGTCCTTGAAAGGGCAGCTGCTGTGAAAGTCCTCTCAGCCCCACCCACCTCACAGGGTGTCTGTTGTGGAGAGTAAGATAAAGTAGATTGTGAGCCGCTCTGAGACTCTTGAGTGGAGGGTGGAATATAAATCCAATGTCTTCTTTTGTGTTACATACCAAGATATTTTAAATATGCTGCCTTGGCTTCTTTTGGGGAAGATAAGTGTCTGTGTTTGGCTTTTTAGAGATGTTACAAGCTTAGCCTCTCATTCCTTTGGCTCCATCTGTTCTGGGGGCTAATTCTTGAGGTAAATCCGAGCCCCCAAAAGACAAGAGGGACTGGCGAGGACTTTCCCCTTCCACGCATCTCTTCCATAGGCCCGAAGTATTAGGCAACGACTCTGTCCAACCGCCCACCTGAGAGGCCCCAACTCACCCAGACAGAAGGACCAGCTGCCTTTGGGAACAAGCCAAACCTTGCCCTTGAAAAACTCTGGATGGTCTCTAAGTGTGTCAGGAGAGATGGCCGCCCAAAGCCACACCGGAGGAGGGCAAACGTAAACCTGATGCTGACAAAGAATGGGATTGTGCCAGGAGTGTGGTTTGTATCCATGATGGGAAATTCCAGGAAATTTGGGGCTGGAACCTGGGGAAGGTGGGGTATACTGTCCTCATATGAACATATGAAGCTGCCTTACACTGAATCAGACCCTGGGTCCATCAAAGTCAGTATTGTCTACTCAGACTGGCAGCGGCTCTCCAGGGTCTCAAGCGGAGGTTTTTCACGCCTATTTGCCTGTACGCTTTTTAGTTGGGAGATGGTGGGGATTGAACCTGGGAACTTCTGCTTACCAAGCAGATGCTCAACCACTGAGCCACCGTCCCTCCCCTAAAGTCAGTCTTGTCTATTCAGACTGGCAGTGGCTCTCCAGGGTCTCAAGCTGAGGTTTTTCAAGCCTACTTGCCTGGACCCTTTTTAGTTGGAGATGCCGGGGATTGAACCTTGGACCTTCTGCTTACCAAGCAGATGCTCTACTACTGAGCCACCATTCCTCACTCCAAAGCAGCCGCTTTCTGGCCTCAAATTCATCTCTGGAACCTGGTGAGCGATTGTAATTCCATTCGCAGCCCCACATCTGGCAGATGAAGAAGAAAAAGGCACTGGATTTGTCCCCTGCCCTTCACTCGGAGTCTCAGAGCCACTTACAATCTCCTTCCCTTCCTCTCCCTACAACAGACACTGTGAGTTAGGTAGGGCTGAGAGAGCTCTTGAGAGAACTATGACTGACCCAAGATCATCCAGCAGCTGCAGGTGGAGGAGTGGGGAATCAAACACGGTTGTTCAGATTCAAGTCCGCTGTTCTTCATCCCTACACCAAACTAGTCAAAATGTTTGGCATTCTGGTCAACCAATCAGCATGAAGGAGTCAATCCCATTTGATCCTGTCTGGGCCTCCTAGCCACCAAAAGGTGAGCTTTGTATTCTTGTGGGCATCCCCCTTAGCTAGACCTGAACCCACGGCTCCTGGGACTGTGCCTTTGTGTTTCTCCCTGAGGTGTTGCCTGGGGGTCTGCAGCTGTCTCACCTGGGAAAAGATGGTGTTCCTCCCACCGAAACCCCAGTCCAAGAAGGAGAATTTGGCATTATGTTATGGCTGCCTCCGCCAAGTGAGCTGTGGAGGGATGGGTCAGGGGCGATGTGGCTGGATCAGCCCTGTTCTCTCTCTTGCGTTCAGTTGGTGGGCATCGTTGGCACTCCCTGGTGTTTACATCCTTCCAGCCAGGGTACTCACAGTGCTGTATGCCCATGTGCCATTTGTTTCTCCTGTTCCTGTATCTGTGGGAGGAGCAGGAGGAGGAGAAGTAGAAGAAGGAGGAGGAGAAGGAGGAGGAAGAGAAGGAGAAGAAGAAATTGGATTTATATCCCACCCTCCACTCCGAATCTCAAGAGTCTCAGAGCGACTCACAATTTCCTTTATCTTCCTCCCCCACAACAGACACCTTGTGAGGTGGGTGAGGCTGGAGAGGGCTCTCACAGCAGCTGCCCTTTCAAGGACAACCTCTGCCAGAGCTATGGCTGACCCAAGGCCATTCCAGCAGGTGCAAGTGGAGGAGTGGGGAATCAAACCCGGTTCTCCCGGGTAAGAGTCCACACACATAACCACCACACCAAACTGGCTCTCCAAGGGGGGGGGGGCATATCAGCATGCCCCGCCCCTCTCTGCCAGTCAGAGGGGAGTGACCTGGTGCTGTGCTTTATGGGCACTGCTGCTGACACCCTGATCTTCCCTGGCATTGCCGGGCTCTCTGCCCCTTGGCCACAGAGTTTCTGCAATTTTCTGCTTGTTTGTTGGGCGGTCCTGGGACACCAGCTGGTAGCTCTGGCCCCACACTGGGTCCACGTCAGGGCCTGAAGATGGGGCTGTGGTTGATTCCAGTGGAGGCAGGAGTTCTCTTCCCCCATGTCCCCGTTTTACTCATCCAACAGGGGGAAAGGCCAGCTTTTCAGTTTGGGCTTTTGGCACATTAAAATGACCAGCAACGAAACATCAGGTTCACACATTTCATTTTGCTTGTACCGAGATTGTCACTCTTCCTTCCCCCGCCACAGAAAAAAACATCTCAAATTCCATTTGCAAAGTGGAACAAAACTGGTGCCTAAGAGGGCTGCCAACCTCCCAGAATTACAACTGACAGAAATGAGTTCTCTGGAGAAAATGGCTGCAAGGGGGGAGGTGGGGAGCAGTGTTCCATCTATGTTGGGTCAGTGTGAGCTAGCTCACCATTTTTTAGCCTCCAGCTTAGGCCTCGGATTCAGTGGGAGCTCACAGAAGCACAGTTCCCAAATCTTTCTGAGAGTTTCCCCTCCTCCTCCTGAGAGTTCCACCTCCTTGTCCGTTGAATAGCAGGTGCAGCTGCATAACAACCCCTGGATGAGCTCCACCACCTATTTTTCTACAAAATGGCCCCTGCTCCAGCTCATGCATTTTTGTCTCCGCTCAGGGGGGAAAACGGCCCCGGAGCCACTGAAGTATGCTCTTGACTGCCAGTAGCTCACGAAGTAGACGTTTGGCTCACAAGACTCCACAGTAGGGTTGCCAATCCCCAGGTGGGGGCAGGGGATCCCCCGGTTTGGAGGCCCTCCCCCTGCTTCAGGTTCATCAGAAAGCAGGGGAGGGGAGGGAAATGCCTGCTGGGCACTCCATTATTCCCTATGGAGACCGATTCCCATAGGGAACAATGGAGAATTGATCTGCAGGCATCTGGGGCTCGGGGAGGGGGGCTGTTTTTTTGAGTAGAGGCACCAAATTTTCAGCATTGCATCCAATGCCTCTTCTCAAAAGACCCTCGACGTTTCAAAAAGATTGGACTGAGGAGTCCAATTCTATGAGCCCCAAAAGATGGTGCCCTGCCTATCCTTCATTATTTCTAACGGAGGGAAGGCATTTAAAAGGCGTGCGGTCCTTTTAAATGCAATGGCCATAACTCTCTTTGGAGTTCAATGATGCTAGTCACAACCTTGCTCCGGGCTCCACCCCCAGTCTCCCGGCTCCACCCCCAAAGTCCCCAGATATTTCTTGAATTGGACTTGGCAACATTACTCCACAGCTTAGAGGAGAGTTGGGAGGGAGGGCTCTATGGTCTGGTTCCCATCTGAAGTCCCTCCCTGTCTCCAAACCGGGCATTTTCCTGATTCCACCCCCTCCCGTGAATGCCCATCTATTTGTCTGGAGTTGGCAACCCCCAGCCTTCCTCCTTTCCAAGGTCTCAAAGCTTCCCCCTCCCCAATGACTTACTCCAAAGGAAACCTCCTGAGAATCCGGCCGCCAGGCTGTTCCCTGCTGTTTCTCTGCAGCCTCCCCATTCAAAAGCAAGCCCCTCCCACAGGAAAAGCGCCTTTCCTCTCCTCTGCACCCCCCCCTCCTTGCTCGGCCTCTCTAGCAAGCACCTCTTGGTGGTGCACAGTGGGTTGGTTGTTAACCCTTCCAGTGCTGCAGTCCCCTGGCCATGAACTCTCCTCTCGAAGCCCCAGAAACAGAAGAAGAGGAAGAGGAAGGAAGGAAGGAAGGAAGGAAGGAAGGAAGGAAGGAAGGAAGGAAGGAAGGAAGGAAGGAAGGAAGGAAGGAAGGATTTATATCCCGCCCTATACTCCTAATCTCAGAGTCAGTGGCCACAGTCTCTTTTACCTTCCCCCCAACAGACACCCTGTGAGGTAGGTGAGGCTGAGAGAGCTCTTACAGCAGCTGCCCTTTTCAAGGACAACTCCTACAAGAGCTATGGCTGACCCAAGGCCATTCCAGCAGGTGCAAGTGGAGGAGTGGGGAATCAAACCCAGTTCTCCCAGATAAGAGTCCGCGCACTTAACCACTACACCAAACTGGCTCAACCCCTGCATAGGAAAGAGGAAAACAGCTGGCAGGGGGAAAAACAGGAAGGAAGAGCGGGGAAGGAGGGATTTCCTATCCTGGAGTTGGCAACCCCGCCTCCTAGAAGGAACTGCCCTGTGGGACAAGGCTCATCCTAACATAGAGTTCTCTAGGTCCATCAACAGGGCGAAGGACTTGGGGATATTCAGTCATGGAAAGGGGTCTGAGGGGAGTATTTGAAAGGCTTCGCACTAGACTTTGAATCCTGGTTTAGCCCTGTCCCCACTAAAATCATATAGAATCATATGAACAAAGCAGGAGTCAAGTGGCACCCTTAAGACCAACCAAGTTTTATTGAGAACGTAAGCTTTCGTGTGCTCTCTAAGCACACTTCATCAGACGAGGGGATCAGGTATTGTGGGCTGCGATACATGCAGTCTGTTGTTTAGGAGTGCAAACGGGCTGTGGTCACATGATACAACAGTGTGCCTTGGCCATTTGGTCTGGATAGCCATAAAAGGTAATAAAGTTCCCTGCCGATTGGTGTCTTTGCAAATCGCAGAAGGACATGTGTTTTCTAGTTAAATTAGGCTACCTAATTTACTCGCCGACATAGGGGTTAGGGGGTTGGTCTTACAATGGCTTTCCTCCTTCCTCATGGGTCGGGGACAAAGGGTGGCAATTGGGGGTGAACGATCCCAGAGGCGCACACTAGACTGTGGGGTGCCCCAGGGAGCAGTTCTCTCCCCGATGTTATTTAACATCTATATGCGCCCTCTTGCCCAGATTGTCCGGAGGTTTGGGCTGGGTTGCCATCAATATGCAGATGACACCCAGCTCTATCTGCTAATGGACGGCCGGCCCGCCTCTGCCCCGGGGAGCCTGGATCAGGCCCTACAGGCTGTTGCAACATGGCTTAGGCTGAGTGGGCTGAAGCTGAACCCAGCGAAGACAGAGGTTCTCTGTGTGGGTCGTGGCGCTCTGGGGAGGGAAATATCTCTCCCGACCTTTGACGGTGCGCCGCTGAAGGCGGCGCAGCGGGTAAAGAGCTTGGGTGTTTTACTGGAGCCTTCATTATCAATGGAGGCCCAGATAACAGCCACTGCCAAGTCAGCATTCTTTCATCTGAAGCGGGCGAGGCAGTTGGCCCCCTTCCTAGAGCGCCGGGACCTAGCAACGGTGATCCATGCGACGGTCACCTCAAGATTGGACTACTGTAACGCCCTCTACATGGGGCTGCCTCTGTGCCGGACCCAGAGATTGCAGCTAGTGCAGAACGCGGCGGCCAGGCTGCTGCTTGGCCTCCCAAGATGGGAGCATATACGGCCGGGGCTGCGCGAACTGCACTGGCTGCCGATTGTATACCGGGTCCAGTACAAAGTGCTGGTGATTACCTTTAAAGCCCTATATGGCCGAGGACCGACCTACCTGAGGGACCGTCTCTCCCCGTATGAGCCCCAGAGAGCACTGAGGTCAGTAGGTAAAAACAGATTGACCACCCCTGGGCCAAAAGAAGTTAAACTTCGGACTACCTATGCATGGGCCTTCTCTACCGCGGCCCCTTCCTTGTGGAATCAACTCCCAGAGGAGGTGCGGGCCCTGCGGAACCTTGATCAGTTCCGCAGGGCCTGCAAGACCACCCTTTTCAAACAGGCATTCATGAACGGCTGACCAAGTCCACAAAGAAACATCAAAATGGTCCAGTCTGGAGATCCGCCATCATTCACAAACTGACAGGCATAGCGTCGATTAATAACGGTACTGTCAGATCTAACCTAATGTTTTTAGACTTAGTAACTGTTTTAACTAATGTATTAATCGGTTTGGGGTTAATTTAATGTTTTGTTAAATGTATTGTTGTTTTGCTGTTGTTAGCCGCCCTGAGCCTGCTTGGCGGGGGAGGGCGGGATATAAATAAAATTTTACTTTACTTTACTTACTTACTTATCAGCATCCATCTATAGAGTTGTTTTCTCTGACTGTACGATTCTCATGTAGAATGTCAGTTTGGGGATAGGGCTAAACCAGGATTAAAGGTCTAGCAGTGCAAAACTGGTCACAGTCACTCCGAAACAGAGAAGGAAGCTGTTCCTAATAAGAAAGACTGTGCAAACGAAACCATCCTACTAGGTCACCAGTGTCTACATGTTTGTTCGTTTCCTCTACCAGGGCCACGACTTATTCTGTCCTGGCCCCGACCTGGTGGAATCAGCTCCCTGTGGAGATCCGGGCCCTACCTGGCTTGCTGGCTTTTCGTAGGGCCTGCAAAACGGAGCTGTTCCGCCAGGTCTTTGGATGAGGCAGCGGGCGTCTATTTATCGATCAGCTGGCCTTCCCCCTACTGCTCTGCTGCTCTACTGCGCTGCTGTACTGTGGTACTATTTTGTGCTATACCACTTGCTGTCAGGTCCTCTTGCTGAATCGTCTCGCTGCACTTTGAGGAATGCTGTAATTGGTTTTATTGTGATTCCATTGCGATTTTATTTCTCTTTGCTGTACTCCGCTTTGATCCCCCAATGGGGGAATGGGCGGAATATAAATAAACAAATAATAATAATAGAACTCCAAAAGGTTGGTGAGGCAGTTTGGTATAGTAGTTAAGAGCACGGAGTCTAATCCAGGAGACCCCGGTTTGATCCCTCACTTCTCCACATGCATCTGCTGGGTGACCTTGGATCAGTCACAGCTCTCTTGGAGCTGTTCTCTCAAGAGCAGTTCTCTTTCAGCCCCACTTACTTCATAGGGTATCTGTCCTGGAGAGAGGAAGGGAAATGAGATTGTAAACCACCCAAAGACGCCAAATGAAGGGTGGGGTATGAATGCAATCACTTCTTCTTCTCCTTTGCAGGAGTTATGCTAATTTTCCCTCAGCGTCCCTCTGTGTGCTTAACAATTCTTTTATTCGGGGCTTTTTTTGAGCAGGAACGCACAGGAGCACAGTTCCGGGTGGCTTGGCATCACGGGGTGTGGCCTAGTATGCAAATAAGTTCCTGCTGGGCTTTTTCTACCAAAAAAAGGCCTGTGTGAAACAATGGTGATGTCAGGGGGTGTGGCCTTATATGCAAATGAGCACCTGATTGGCTTTTTCTACAAAGAAAAAGCCCTGTGTGAAACAACGGTGATGTCGGGGTGTGGTCTTATATGCAAATGAGCTCCTGCTGGGCTTTTTCTACAAAAAAAAGCCCTGTGTGAAACAATGGTGATGTCGGGGTGTGGTCTTATATGCAAATGAGCCCCTGCTGGGCTTTTTGTACAAAAAAAAGCCCTGTGTTAAACAATGGTGATGTCAGGGTGTGTGGCCTTATATGCAAACCACCTCCTGATGGGCTTTCTCTTCAAAAAAGCCCAGCTTCTATTACAATTTCATCCCTCTTTTCTCAGACGGACAGCCTCCTACCTCGAGACTTTACAGCAGGAGAGCTTTCAGCAGAGGAGTGGGACTGTTCTCCTAAGTCCTTGAGGGTCTCTTTCAGCATTCCCTGCAAGCTCCGCAGCATTGTGAGCAGAAATTCTACCCTGTGAGCAAAAAAACCCTAGTTGCATTGAAGTTGTGAGCAAGTCTACATTTTTTTTTTTTTTCCCAAAAACTTTTTTATTGAATTTAATAAACATACAAATAAAGCAATCAATGACTGTATCTGCAATCATTCTTTGTGTATAAGCATAGCATACCAGCAGAACACAAAATATATATATATATACAAAATACAAACAAAACAACACATACATACATTCACACACACATACAAAATTGGCAGCTGAATTAAAAAATAAATACTCTGTCCATATATTAATTACATCAAATTAATAATGTCATAATATCTACCAGGTATACATTTATTTATTTA
Source organism: Heteronotia binoei (assembly GCF_032191835.1). Lineage (NCBI taxonomy): Eukaryota > Metazoa > Chordata > Lepidosauria > Squamata > Gekkonidae > Heteronotia > Heteronotia binoei. Next base: position 13,761,313 of record NC_083227.1, on the reverse strand, counting down.
TTTATTTATTCTATGACTTATATCCCGCCCTTCCCACAAAATGGCTCAGGGCGGCTCACAACAAATGATAAAACAGTAAACAAAGTGCAAAATTATTACAATTAAAAAGTCAAAGCATTTAAAAACCATAAAATCTTAACATTAAAACTATACCGTATATTTCACTAAGGTCTGATAAGCTACATTAATCTAGTCAGGCGTAGGCTAGCCGGAAGAGGCTTGTCTTACAGGCCCTGCGGAACTGAGTAAGATCCCGCAGGGCCCTCACCTCTTCCGGCAGCTGGTTCCACCATGTGGGGGCCATTGTGGAAAAGGCCCTGTCTCTGGTTGTCTTGAGACGGACTTCTTTGGGCCCGGGGATGGTGAGAAGGTTTTGCGTCCCAGACCTCAGTACTCTCTGGGGAACGTGTGGGGAGAGACGGTCCTTCAGGTAGGCAGGTCCCAGGCCATATAGGGCTTTAAAGGTAATGACCAGCACCTTGTACCGGACCCGGTATATTATTGGAAGCCAGTGCAGAGCCCGAAGACCCGGCCGAATGTGCCCCCACCTTGGGAGGCCCAATAACAGCCGGGCCGCGGCATTCTGCACCAGCTGCAATTTCCGGGTCCGGCACAGGGGCAGCCCCATGTAGAGGGCATTGCAGTAATCCAACCTCGAGGTGACCGTAGCATGGATCACTGTTGCTAGGTCGTCGCGGTCCAGGAAGGGGGCCAACTGCCTTGCCCGCCTAAGATGAAAAAAACGCGGACTTGGCAGTGGTTGCTATCTGAGCCTCCATCTTTAGGGATGGCTCCAGTAGCACCCCCAGGCTTTTGACCCTGTCCGCCGCCATCAGCGGCGCACCGTCAAAAGCTGGTAGGGGGATTTCCCCCCCTGGACCACGACGGCCCAAACAAAGGACCTCTGTCTTCGCAGGATTCAGTCTTAGTCCACTCAGTCTGAGCCACTCAGCCACGGCCTGTAGTGCCCGGTCCAGATTTTCTGGGGCGCAGACCGGTCGGCCGTCCATAAGTAGATAGAGCTGGGTGTCATCCGCATACTGGTGACACCCCAGCCCATACCTTCGGGCAATCTGGGCAAGAGGTCGCATATAGATGTTAAATAACATCGGGGAGAGAACTGCTCCCTGGGGCACTCCACAATTAAGTGTGTGCCTCCGGGATAGCTCCCCCCCAATTGCGACCCTTTGTCCCCGACCTTCAAGGAAAGAGGAAAGCCACTGCAAGGCCAACCCCTGAATCCCCGCGTCGGCGAGGCGGCAAGTCAGTAACCGATGGTCGACCGTATCGAACGCCGCCGATAGGTCCAACAGCATCAGCACTGCCGAGCCACCCCGATCCAGATGCCGTTGAAGGTCATCTACCAGGGCAACCAACACCGTCTCCGTCCCATGACCTGGGCGAAAGCCGGACTGGAGTGGGTCAAGGACGGAAGCGTCCTCCAGGAAAGTCTGTAGCTGCCTCGCCACTGCCCTCTCGATAAGTTTGCCCAGGAAGGGCAAATTTGAGACCGGCCTATAGTGTGCCAATTGGGCCGGGTCTAAAGATGGTTTTTTTAAGAGGGGACGGACCACAGCCTCTTTGAGCGGCGCTGGAAAGAGCCCTTCTGTCAGGGATCTGTTTATGATATCCCGTATAGGATATCTGAGATCCCCTTGGCAAGATTTAATAAGCCAGGAAGGGCATGGGTCCAATTTACAGGTTGTTGGGCGGGCAGTTGAGAGAATCCTGTCAACTTCCTCCAGGCTGAGGGGGCCAAAACCATCCAGAGTATGATCCGAAGACATGCTCGGGGCCTCGGTTGCGTTAACTGTCTCTAAGTTGACGGGGAGGTCGAGGCGGAGTGATGCGATCTTGTCCGCAAAATAATTCGCAAAAGCCTCACAGCCTATCTCCAATTCAAAAGAATTTGGTCTGCCCTGGGGCAGCGTAGTAAGATCCCGAATTATATCAAACAATTGTGCCGGGCGCGAAGTTGCGGACGCAATCTTATCCGCAAAGTATGTCTTCTTTGCGGATTTGATTGCCATCTCATAGGTCTTCAAACTCTCTCTATAAGATGTTCGGGTCGCTTCGTCTCGAGTACGCCGCCATTGCCTCTCTAGTCGTCTGAGATCCCGCTTCAATTGCCGCAGTTCCTGGTTAAACCAGGGAGACGGCTTAGGGCGGGGGCGCAGAGGACGCCTAGGCGCGATCTCCTCGATGGCCCTGGAGAGTCCATCGTTCCAGGACTCTACCAGATCATCCAGGGAGTCGCCAGTGGGCCAGGTATCCCGCAGAGCCGTCAGGAACCGTTCCGGGTCCATCAGGCTCCGCGGGCGAGCTAAAATACGCTCTCCGCCTAAACAGGTTTGGGGTGACATATCCATACGAGCCTTGAGGGCAAAGTGATCCGACCATGGCACTGCTTCCATTGCAATATCGTTCACTTGTACTCCAGCCGCGAAGACCAGGTCTAACATGTGTCCCGCCTGATGAGTGGGTGTTGTAACAACCTGGGAGAGGCCTAGTGTCGCCATGGATGACACCAGGTCCATCGCCTGGCTGGAGGCCGCGTCGTCGGCATGGACATTGAAGTCGCCCAAAACCAATAGCCTTGGGCACTCCAACGCCCAGCCCGCCACGGCCTCCACCAGGGATGGTAAGGCGACGGCTGGTGCGTTAGGCGGTCGGTACACCAGCCAGATCGCCAACCCCTCCCCAACATCCCACATCAGGCCGGCACATTCAATACCCGGAATCTCCGGGGCCGGGAGAGCCCTAAAGGAGTAAGCCTCTCGTATGAGTAATGCCACTCCTCCCCCCCGCCCGCTAGTCCGGGACTGGTGAAAGACCGAGTAACCTGGGGGGGTCATCTGGGAGAGAGTGACGGTCTCCCCATCTCGCACCCAGGTCTCGGTCACGCAGGCCAGGTCCGCGTCCTGCTCCAGCAGATAGTCCCGAAGGACAGTGGTCTTATTATTGATGGACCTGGCGTTGCACAACACCAGTGTCGGAGGCGGGTGAATTCGTCTGGTCCCACTACCTGTCACCATCGGGATGGGACGCAGGCTGGAAGGTGGTCGAGCACTCTCATGTCTCAGCCTCCTTCGCTTATAAGTCTGCCTGCTCCCACCGTCATACCTTCCCCTCCCCAGGAGTACCGGAATCCCCAGACCAGTCATCTTCTATAGTGGACACCAGTTCGTCGACTGATGGTAGCAGTGCTTCGGAAGTAAAGTGCTGCTGTATACAAACTACGGAGCAGTAGGTGCAAGGTGTTAAAGTGCAGTTCTTCTTATGTCATAAAGCTCAAAACCTAAAGTGCAAAAACATGTACGCATCTGATCTACAGGACCAAAAGAAAATTTAAGAAATGGAAGCCACTTGTACATCAGAGATTCGTTACTTTCTGAATTGTTTATATTGCATAAACTATCTGCTATCTTGTCCATCGCATAGACCTCCCAGATTTTAGCATACCAGGCTTTAACTGGAGGAATATTGGGAGATTTCCAAAATTGGGCTAACACCATTTTAGCAGCAGCTAGTAAAAGGGATATCAGGGATTTATTGAGAGAAGTAATAGAAATATCTTTCCAACAGTCAAGCAAAATGAGTTCCAATCTTAAGGGTAAACTATAGCCCGTGATATCCTTGATTTTTGCCACAATTACTGCCCAAAACGACTGCACCCTCGGGCAAGACCACCAGCAGTGTGTAAATGTGCCCACCTCTCCACAATTTTTCCAACATTTGGAGGATTGATTTATCGCCATATGGCTTAATCTCTGAGGTGTTAAATACCACCGAAACAAAATTTTTTGAGTTTGTAATTGTATATTCAATGATTTTGAAACATACGAAGGAGAAGACCAGATTTGTTGCCAAACATCCTCCTGAAAATTAATTGAACTATTCCTTTGCCAAATTTCTTGATAGGATAACAAATCAACAGCATCAGTGTCTAGCAAACCCTTATAAATAAATGAAATCAGTCCCTTCCGCTTTAAAAAAGGAGAATATAGCAAGTGTTCAAAGAAAGTAAGAGGTCGATTGAAATTGTATTTCTTTAAGAGTGATGTCACCAAGTTGTTAGTTTGCAAGTATTCAAACCATGGGATTTTTGTCCCACCAGTTTTCTCTTCCAAAGATTTTTTGTCGAGCATTTTTCCATTGGACAAAATATCCACAAACCTAGAAAGGTTATATTTTTTCCAAATTGGAAAAGACTTGTAAAAAAACCCCGGTTGAAACCAAGAAACATCCACAAAATGAGATAGTGGAGATATTGGAGGGGCTAAAGAGAGGCGACGTTTGTCCCAAATCTGAAAAATAGCTTTAAGAAAAAGGTTGGAGGAGATAATAGGAGGTCTATTCTTCGGAAATTCCCATAATATAGAGTGAAACGATTTGTTATTTAGATAGGTATCTTCTAGGGCCTTCCAACCTGAATTTAAGTCAGCATCATGGTATCTAATAAGACCACCTAAAATGGCAGCTTCATAAAATTTATGGAGATCCGGAAGAGCCAGACCCCCTGAGGATTTAGAACGAATAAGAGTTGCATACCCTATTCTAGACAAGCCCTTGTTCCAAATATATCTTAAGAACGAACGACGCCAACCCACAAATAAATCCTCAGGAATAAGAATAGGAATGGCTCGAAATAAAAACAGAAATTTGGGGAAAATAAAAGATTTAATAATCTGAATTTTTTCATTCCAGGGAATGAGTGAAGAATTTTTATTCTTTTGCAGGGTAAGAATGTCCTTAATCAATAAATGATGATTAACTTTAAAAATATCTCCCAATTTCAAAGGTATATTGATCCCCAAATATGTCCAATATCTATCAATTTTTTTAAAGTGATAATTAGAGTAGATGGAGTCTTGGAGAGCATCCGAAATTGTGATGGGATAAAGAATGGTTTTGGATGGGTTTACTCGAAGGCCTGATATAGAAGAAAATACAGATAATAAATCAAAGACAGCCGGTAAAGAAGACTTAGGTTTTGTAACAAAAAGCACTAGGTCATCTGCAAACAAAGACACCTTAATTTGTTTCTTTCTAATAGGGATACCAGTGATAATATTGGTATCACGGATAGCATTAGCAAGAGGTTCTATTGCGATCGCAAAAAGCAGAGGAGACAATGGGCAACCTTGCCTCGTCCCTCTGAAAAGATTAAATTCTTCAGAATCCAAATTATTAATAGAAAGAATAGCAGAAGGCGATTTATATAAAGAATGGATTATCTTCAGAAAATTCGGGCCAAAGTTCATTTTCTGCAGTAAGGTTGTAAGATAAGGAACTTCCACGGAATCAAAGGCTTTTTCAAAATCAATAGACAAGATAAAAGAAGACTCAATATTAAATTTCCGGCAGTATTGAATAACATCAAGGACCATTCTAGTATTGTCCGTTAACTCACGGTGTGGGATAAAGCCCGATTGGTCAGGATGAATGCAGTTCCCTATAAAGGTATTAAGCCTAGCCACCAGAGCTGCTGTAAAAATCTTATAATCACAATTAAGGAGCGATATCGGCCTGTATGAACTAGGGTCTAGTAAGTCTTTGTCCTTCTTTGGAAGAAGTATGATTTTTGCCTGTGACCAAGTAACAGGGAAAGAACCAGACTGTACAAACTGATTACAGGCGTCTGCCAAGATGGGAGCCAACAAAATGTTAAAAAATTTATAAAATTCTGGTATAAAGCCATCTCGGCCTGGAGACTTATTGGATTTCATAGACTTGATAGTCTCCTGTATTTCAAGTGCAGTAAAAGGTTTGTCCAAAAAGGATTTAACCTCAGGAGAGACAGGCTTAATAACTGAGTGAGTGTCTAAGAAAGATGAAATAAGGTCTGCTGATGGATGCTGGGAGGAATATAGAGATGAATAGTACTTTTTAAACACTCCTACAATATCCTTAGTGGAATGTTTCAAGGTACCAGTTTTAGAACGAATGGAAGAAATAGCCATTGAGGATACTCTCTTTTTAACCTTCCATGATAGGAGTTTAAGAGATTGAGGAGTTCGAAACCAATATTTTTGTTTTATAAAAGCCATTTGTTTTTGAATCTTGGAGACGTCAAGAGATTCTAATTTTTTTCTTTCTATAAGAAGTTTTGAATAAGTTTTTTTGCTACCAAATTTTTTAAATTTCTCTTCCAATTTGGTAATGTTAGCAACCAAATCAGATCTAATTTTTTCTTTTTCTTTTTTATACGAAGAGGCAATAGCCATAAATCTGCCACGAATTACAGCTTTAAAAGAATCCCAAACTATATGCTGGGGTACTCCACACTCCATATTGAATTGAAAAAATTCTTTAATGTCTTTTTCAATGGAATCTGTAACCGATTTCATAGACAGAAGTTTACTATCCAATCTCCAATTAAAAGAAAAAGATCTGTCAGTAACGCCTGACATATACCCTTCCAACCATGCATGATCAGACCAAATCATTGGGCCAATTTCTACTTTAGAAAAAAGATTAGAAATAGAATCTGAAACTAAAAGAAAATCTATTCTGGAATAAGTTTGATGACGAGAAGAAAAAAAGGTATAATCTCTTTCATTTGGATGTCTGCTTCTCCAAATGTCTGACAGATTATAGGATTGAAAAACTTGAGCTAAATCATTTTGGCCATTCAAATCTTTTGATTGAGACCGTTTATTGGCAGATATAGGTAGCAGGCTTTTTTGAGATCTATCTAAAGAAGGATTAACAACATAGTTGAGATCTCCTCCCAAGATAATGGGCCCTGTATGAAAGGTTTGAAGTTGTGACAACGTATCTTTAATAAATGCAATTTGCCCATCATTTGGAGCATACACCGATGCCAGAGTATAAGGGCTACCATTAAAGACCCCATTGATAAAAATATACCGACCCCTAGGGTCAATTGAGGAATTTTCAAAAGTGAATTGGACTGATTTACCTATTAGGATGGCCACACCTCTTGCTTTGGAAGACCCATAAGCTTGAAATTGATGAGCAAAAAATTTGGACTGGAAGACCCTGGGCTGGTTACCCTTAAGGTGAGTTTCTTGCAAAAAAATTATATCTGGTTTCTGACGAGAGATGGCAGAGGCAACCCGTTTTTTCTTAATTAAATTATTTAGCCCGTTACAGTTTAGAGAAAGAAATTTCAAGTGGCACTCTGCCATAATTGAAAGAGGAAAAAACCAAGGTTATCAAAATTATTACAATTTATAGCATTTAACCCAGGTGCCACCAGGATAGCTCGAGATGAATCCTGTAGATCAAATTTCAAAGGTATGAGGACAGATTTCAAATCAAAGGCTTTAAAAAACTTCCAGCTAAAACCATAATAATTCAATACAGTTATGCTGCCCATAACAAAAACAAAAAACCATAACCAACACCAGTGGTCTAGCATTAACAGACACTAGCCACTAACTCACCCTCCAACTCTGTTAACCCAAACTTGGGAAAACAACAACTACTTACTTAAAAGGTTAAATTTGAAGCGGAAGTCTTCCTTGCTGAAGACACCACACAACTAGCAACAACTACCAAATGGAGCTATTTAAAAAAAACCGAAGTTCTCCATTCTCCCTCTCTGCCAAAAATGCTTATATTTAACAATATCAACCCAGCAAAATTAAAATTTATAAACAAAATAACAGAGCCGAATGTATAGAGAGTTTTATAATGAAAGGCCACACAAAGCTGATTGAATCAAGGCTAAAATGCCTAGAAAGCTACATATAATAAAATCTGTGCCTTTTATCAACTCAGATTAGTGAATTAAAGATAAGTACAGGCAAACTAATATACCATGTGTAACAGCATCGGATCTCGATCACAAAGTTATAGTGAGACTTAAGACACTATGATAAAAATACAATGAAACTTTAAACAGAATTGTGAACACTATTAAATACTGATCTCCCCAAACACTCCCCACCAACTATCCTTCAGCCTCTTATAAGCCTATGTAGGGAGATGTGATAGTAAGGGAAACAAATTTCCAAACCCTCATAATATCATACGGCACAAACTGACACACACATACATTCCCTACCAACCCTCTGTCTCACACACTCATTTCCATTCAAGAATTCACAAAGGAAGGGAAAAGGACCTGACACTTCATTAACTCACAGTAGAAAGAAGTATATTGATATAAAGCCCTGATCATACTATTCAAGTTTCTCACTCAGATCTACCCCCCCTCTCACTCTCTCTCACTCTCTCACTCACTCCCACACCCTCTCTCGTCACCCAGCCTCCCCATTCAAACACCTACTTCCACTTACTTTTTAAACCATATATTCCAAGTCACTCCACTCTTCCAATCATGCATACCCAATCAACCAAGAAGATTTCCTTTAATGAGTTGATTTAAATTAATAACTCCCTCACATTCATAACATTGCTTTCAAAAAAATATAAATAACAAGGGGGGGAAAAAAAAGGGGGGGAACCCCCCAATTTCATATATAAACACTGCTTCATAAGCACCACGTAGGCAAAGCTTATAAGTCAGCAGTTCGGTAGGCAAAGCTTATATGTCAGGGGGAAAAGGACGCCAGGAATCCTCAACAAAAAAAAAAAAAAAAGGGGGGGGGGAGATTTCTGCATAGCAACAGTTCCAGCATTTAGCTTCTAGAAGAAACAGGCCGATCAGGACGGTTCAAAGGCACACGACGCCATCTAGTATCTGAAGTTATTGAATGAACATGTGAGGCTGCTTCCAGAAGGCCGGTGGGAACAGGAAGATTCATATCGCGGAGCATGCATAGGCCTGAGTCGAGATCTGCAGCTACAAATGACTGATCCTGCACTGTAACTTGCAGCTTGTACGAAGCAACCCATCGATATCTGATGTTTTCCCTGTTCAGGATTTCTATAATTGGCTTCAAATTTTTCCGCCTTTGCAAGGTTTCAGAAGACAAATCCTGTAGAATTTGGACGTTGTAATCTCCTAGCAGAAGAGGATTTATAGCCCGGGCTTTTTGCAGCAACTTGGATTTCACTGAGGCAGAAGAGAAACGGACTAAAATGTCCCTAGGCAACGAAGTTTTCTGTCTGCGCAATGGGCCAATTCTATATACTGTTTCCAGGGCACAGAGATCAGAGTCAGAAAAACCCAATGCCTTCGATAACCAGGAGACTATAAGAGTTTTTAAATCAGAGGGGGAGGCAGAATTCTCGGGGAGCCCACGAATTTTAACATTCCCCAATTTCAGTTGGTTCTCAAGTGCAATAATTTTATCAGTGGCCCATTCATCTCTTTTATAAAAATACTGAGAGTCCTCCTGCACAGCACTTGCCATGTTAAAAGCAGAATCTGCCGTCTCTGCCACCTTCTCTAAGGACGTTTTGAAACCCTCCAATTGAGCAGAAAGGGGCTGGATCATGGCAGATATTTTGTCAGTCATATTTTGTTCCAGTTTTTGAAAAGCCTCCATTACCTCAGAACGAAATGAAGCTAGGTCTGCTGCTGTGTTTTCCCCTCCTTCCGACGCCATCTTGCTTGCAGGGCTGCTTGCTTTTCCTGAGGCCTTAGCCTTGGGCTTTTTTGGAAAATAGTCTTTAACAGAGTTCCTTGAATTTCTTTTTGATCTGGATTTTTGACCATCTACTGTTCCCATACTAATTAAAGAAAGAAAAGAAAACAAACAACAACGCTGGGCGCTTGCTTAAGTGGATTTGGCAGGGGTAAGTAAGGAGCTCTGTTTTCAGGCGTCCATTCCCTATGCGTGCGACGCCACGCCCCAAGTCTACATTTGACTATCGCATGAATTCCCCAATTACCAGCTCTCAAGCCAGCAATGATTTTGTCTGATCTTTAATTGGCCGAATAGGCACTGGTCACACACAAGCCACAGACCCACAATTACTTAGAAAATAAGAAGGAAATTTTATTCCCTAGGGCAGGTAAACCCCAACAGCGTATGATAACTAACAAATAATAACTAGCTACCTAAACCTCAGCACAGGTAAGAGTCCAGCAGTCTAAAGTTTCCAGCTCCGCTCCAGGAGAAAATAATTACTGCTAGGGTTCCCAAAAATACTAACTGGCCCTCGGGCTACCGGTGCTTCTTGCCTCGACAAGAGCCCATATGGGGGAAAAAGATTTCCCCTTATCTATCTCTAGGGTTGCCAGGTTGGGGCAGGGGATCCCCCGGTTTGGAGCTCCCCCCCCCCAGCTTCAGGGTCATCAGAAAGCAGGGGGGAGGGAAATGTCTGCTGGGCACTCCATTATTCCCTCTGGAGACTTATTCCCATAGGAAATAATCGAGAATTGATCCGCGGGTAGAACATAAGAACATAAGAGAAGCCTTATGTTGGATCAGGCCAGTGGTCCATCCAGTCCAACACTCTGTGTCACACAGTGGCCAAAAAAAATTTATACACACACACACTGGCTAATAGCCACTGATGGACCTCTGCTCCATATTTTTATCTAAACCCCTCTTGAAGGTGGCTATGCTTGTGGCCACCACCAGCTCCTGTGGCAGTGAATTCCACATGTTAATCACCCTTTGGGTGAAGAAGTACTTCCTTTTATCCGTTTTAACCTGACTGCTCAGCAATTTCATCAAATGCCCACGAGTTCTTGTATTGTATCTGGGGCTCAGAGGGGGGGGGCTGTATTTTTAGGTAGAGGCACCAAATTTTCAGTATCGCATCCAATGCCTCTCTCCAAAATACCCCCGAGTTTCAAAAAGAGTGGACCAGGGGGTCCAATTCTATGAGCCCCAAAAGACGGTGCCCCTATCCTTCATTATTTCCTATGGAAAGAACGCATTTTAAAAAGGTGTGCGGTCTCTTTAAATGCGATGGCGACAATGCCCTCTGGAGTTCAATTCTGCTCCTCACGCCCTTGCTCCTGGCTCCACCTCCAGTGTCTCCTGGCTCCACCCCCAAAGTCACCAGATATATCTCGAATTGGACTTGGCAACCCTATCTAGCCGCCAGCCGGTAATTGCCAAAAATAATTGCCTACAGCTGGGTGCTCCACCCTGTAGCCACCCAACCGAAGAAGGCATCCTGCCAGGACTCTGTCTTCTTTTAAAAGGTGCCTTATGGCACTACACTATCCTTCCTGAGGCAAAGATATGTGAGCCAGAGGCTGAAAAACTGTGACCTGGCTCACGCTAACACAGGTTACAGCTGATTTTGAGCAGGAGCTCTGGAACTTCTAAATTGTATTGTGCTCTTTCTTTCTTACCCCCCCCCCCAAAAAAAAAACCCTGCTTCTGGGCTCCTGTCACATTCTCAGGGTGCAGGAGGCAGGAGTCCAAAGCCAGTCCAAGTTCAAAGTCCAGGAAGTCAAGCAGGAGCCAAGTCACCAATGCAGAACCACAAACCGGAATCAGAAGTCAATGTCCAAAAGCCAAAAGGTCAGGGTGCCAAGGAAATCAAGCAGGTCAGGATCAGGAATCAGGAAGGAGCGTGGCTGTAAGCCAGAGAATAGACTTGTTGCTGCCACAAGGTTACCAGGTCCTGGGTGGGAGCTATATGGGAGTCTCGATCAGCCTGCTCACTGAGTGGCAGTGACTCTGCTAGAACTCAGGGCTGAGCGATCAGAAGCATCAGCGTGCCTCATGTCTTCGCTCTGAAAGCTCTTTCCGGAGCCTGCTTCGAACTCTTGAGATGGGAGGAGAGCTTGGAGGAGATTGATCGTCAACAGCTGACACTGGTGCCTGGAGAGTGATTGATGGGCCAGCTGCTGTTTGTTCAGCTGAGGAACTGGCTGGCAACTCTTCCAGGTCTGTTAACCCTTCCAGCTCCTCCTCCTCAGGGCTCATGACAGCTCCATTGTTCAAACCTCCCTGTGAGAATTTCACTGAACTCTCAGATCTGACAAACTTTCTAATATTTCCCCCCACAAAAAATGGGGGGGGGGGACCAAAACATCTAAAGCAGGCAGATGAAAATTTTCATCCTGCCACTGGCCACATAGGAGAAAAGCCAGTTTGGTGTAGTGGTGAAGTGTGCGGACTCTTATGTGAGAGAACTGGGTATGATTCACCACTCCGTCACTTGCACCTACTGGAATGGCCTTGGGTCAGCCATAGCTCTGGCAGAGGTTGTCCTTGAAAGGGCAGCTGCTGTGAGACCCTCTCCAGCCCCACCCACCTCACAGGGTGTCTGTTGTGGGGGAGGAAGGGAAAGGAGATTATAGTCTTCTCTGAGCCTCTGTCCTTGAAAAGGCGGCTGCTGTGAGAGCCCTCTCCAACCCCACCCACCTCACCGGGTAGGGAAAGGAGATTGTAGGCTGCTCTGAGCCTTTGTCCTTGAAAGGGCAGCTGCTGCAAGAGCCCTCTCAGCCCCACGCACCTCACAGGGTGTCTGTTGTGGGGGAGGAAGGGAAAGGAGATTATAGTCTTCTCTGAGCCTCTGTCCTTGAAAAGGCGGCTGCTGTGAGAGCCCTCTCCAGCCCCACCCACCTCACAGGGTGTCTGTTGTGGGGGAGGAAGGGAAAGGAGATTGTAGGCTGCTCTGAGCCTCTGTCCTTGAAAGGGCAGCTGCTGTGAGAGCCCTCTCCAGCCCCACCCACCTCACAGGGTGTCTGTTGTGGGGGAGGAAGGGAAAGGAGATGGTAGGCCGCTCTGAGCCTCTGTCCTTGAAAGGGCAGCTGCTGTGAGAGCCCTCTCCAGCCCCACCCACCTCACAGGGTGTCTGTTGTGGGGGAGGAAGGGAAAGGAGATTGTGAGCCACTCTGAGATTCGGAGTGGAGGGTGGGATATAAATCCAATATCATCATCTTCTTCTAAAAAGGATGATGGGAGTAAGGTTTTATTATGGCAATTCTAATTCAAGAAGCATTTTAAAGGAGATGTTGAGCTGATATAATTTAGTACACCTTCTGGTGATGCCAGGGGTGTGGCATATGCAAATGAGATGTGCTAATGAGTTCTGGCACCACTTTTTCTACCAAATGACCCCTGGGTGGCAGCACCTCGGAACGTACCTTAGAGGAAACACTGCGGGCGACAACCCCGCTTGAAACCCTGCACAAGCTCGGCGAGGGGGCACTTATAAACCTCTATAATGGTTCTACAGTGCCTCTGTAATGCTATTGCCATTATAGTCGTGAGCGAGCAATTTGGCTACCGCATCAGTTAGTTTGCCCAGGGGCCCTCCTTCCTAAACTAAGACAAAAATGTGTGAGCCAAAGGCTAAAAAACTGACCTAGCTCATGCTAACTCAGCTTAAAGGAAACACTGGTGGCAACAGGCCTCATTTTAAACAGGAGCTCAGAGAGAGCCAGTTTAGTGTAGTGGTTAAGTGCGTGGACTCTTACCTGGGAGAACCAGGTTTGATTCCCCACTTCTCCACTTGCACCTGCTGGAATGGCCTTGGGTAAGCCATAGCTCTGGTAGAGGTTGTCCTTGAAAGGGCAGCTGCTGCGAGAGCCCTCTCCAGCCCCACCCACCTCACAGGGTGTCTGTTGTGGGGGAGGAAGGGAAAGGAGATTGTGAGCCGCTCTGAGCCTCTGTCCTTGAAAGGGCAGCTGCTGTGAGAGCCCTCTCAGCCCCACCCACCTCACAGGGTGTCTGTTGTGGGGGAGGAAGGGAAAGGAGATTGTAGGCTGCTCTGAGCCTCTGTCCTTGAAAGGACAGCTGCTGTGAGAGCCCTCTCAGCCCCACCCACCTCACTGGGTGTCTGTTGTGGGGGGGAAGGGAAAGGAGATTGTAGGCCACTCTCAGCCTCTGTCCTTGAAAGGGCAGCTGCTGTGAGAGCCCTCTCCAGCCCCACCCACCTCACAGGGTGTCTGTTGTGGGGGAGGAAGGGAAAGGAGATTGTAGGCTGCTCTGAGCCTCTGTCCTTGAAAGGGCAGCTGCTGTGAGCCCTCTCAGCCCCACCCACCTCACTGGGTGTCTGTTGTGGGGGAGGAAGGGAAAGGAGATTGTAGGCTGCTCTGAGCCCCTGTCCTTAAAAGGGCAGCTGCTGTGAGAGCCCTCTCAGCCCCACCCACCTCACAGGGTGTCTGTTGTGGGGGAGGAAGGGAAAGGAGATTGTAGGCCACTCTCAGCCTCTGTCCTTGAAAGGGCAGCTGCTGTGAGAGCCCTCTCCAGCCCCACCCACCTCACAGGGTGTCTGTTGTGGGGGAGGAAGGGAAAGGAGATTGTAGGCTGCTCTGAGCCTCTGTCCTTGAAAGGGCAGCTGCTGTGAGAGCCCTCTCAGCCCCACCCACCTTACTGGGTGTCTGTTGTGGGGAAGGAAGGGAAAGGAGATTGTAGGCCGCTCTGAGCCTCTGTCCTTGAAAGGGCAGCTGCTGTGAGAGCCCTCTCATTACCACCCACCTCACAGGGTGTCTGTTGTGGGGGAGGAAGGGAAAGGAGTTTGTAGTCCGCTCTGAGCCTCTGTCCTTGAAAGGGCAGCTGCTGTGAGAGCCCTCTCCTGCCCCACTCACCTCACTGGGTGTCTGTTGTGGGGGAGGAAGGTAAAGAAGATTGTGAGCCGCTCTGAGACTCTTTGGAGTGGAGGGCGGGATATAAATCCAATATCTTCATCTTCTTCTTCTTCTGGGGTGGGGTAAAAACTGAAGGCTCTGCAAGCGGCTAAGTCGAGGCAGCCAGCCCTAAAACTTTGGAGTGAAGAAGGGACCGTACCTTGCACACAAGCAGGGGGGGTTTCCTTCCACCTCCCGCCTCCTCACCCTGGCACTTTGCAGCCAGGGTCCATCTGTGCCCCCCCCCCCCAATCATTTCCACACATCTTCCTCCACCTCCCTCATCGCCACCTTCTGTTTTTGCTGCTGCGTTGCATTGTGCTCTGCTTAGCTCTCCTGGCTCCGGCTACCTCCAACTTAGCCATGGCAAAAAAGGGGGAAGGAGAGCAGTGCCCCCACAGGGGATATGGGCCTGCCATCCCTCCCTCTGCCCCAATTAGAGATGTGAAGGCCCGCGGAAAAAAACAGAAAAATTCGGAAAAAAACAGGTTTTGTTCCTGAAGCCTTTTTTTGTTTTTTTCCTGAATATTTTATTTTAACACGATGAATAAAATATTTCAAGACAAGGTGTTCAAATCTTTTCCAAATAATTTCTATAAGATATGTATGTTATCAGATTATTCTAATTTCTGTGCACTGAGGACAAGCAAGTCCTAGGTCATGCCCATTCATTGGAACTTAGTCCTACACTCCCTTCTATACACTTCCCCCCTCTTCAATCCTTTCTATGAGGATGAGTTTTTTATTTTTATTTAATACTGTGGAGAGGAAATATGAATAATTCTTACTTCTGGATTTAAAAAAATTGATTTGTGGAGGGTTTTTTGTCTGTAAACTAGTAAACAGTTCAGGAGATCGTTGCTCACCCAAGAGAGCAACAACGCCCGCTGCCGGTAATGGTTAAAGTGTAGTGTGAGGTCTGGGAGAACCGGGTTTGATTCCCCACTCCTCCACTTGCACCTGCTGGAATGGCCTTGGGTGAGCCATAGCTCTGGCAGAGGTCGTCCTTGAAGAGGCAGCTTCTGGGAGAGCCCTCTCAGCCCCACCCGTCTGTTGTGGGGGGAGAAGACATAGGACAGGGTGTCTGTTGTGGGGGGAGAAGACATAGGACAGGGGTGGCCAATGGTAGCTCTGCAGATGTTTTTGCCTACAACTCCCATCAGCCCCAGCCAGCATGGCCAATGGCTGGGGCTGATGGGAGTTGTAGGCAAAAAAACATCTGGAGAGCTACTGTTGGCCACCCCTGATATAGGAGATTGTGAGCCGCTCTGAGTCTCTGATTCAGAGAGAAGGGCAGGGTATAAATCTGCAATTCTTCTTCTTCTTCATTTGTTACAATTACAAATAAGTATTATTTTAAAAGTAAATTCTGTTTGTAATAATTGTTTGGATGCACTATATTTTTAATATGATAGTTGCGATAATTTCAATCTGGAAAAGAAAAAAAAATTACGTGACTTTTTGGTCCATACTGACCTGCAGGAAGTGACAACACCATCACATCTACCTATTGGTCATTACCGTTGCAAAGGCTGTAAAGCTTGCAAATATTCTCTACAGTTAAAAGAATATGTAGATTCAAGAACTAAAATGACTATTAAGTTGACTGGATTTACTAACTGTGATTCTAAGGGCGTTATATATGCCTTGATTTGTGGTGAACGTTTAAAAATCTATATAGGATGTTCTCGGAGGGCTGTTAAGACTCGTATCCTAGAACATATCTCAAGGGTTCGTCATCAAATTCCTGGCGCTCCTCTTTCCCAACATCATATGGAAACGGGCCATGATTTGGAATCCCTGAGATTCTTTGTGGTGCAGAAGGTAGAAGTCTGTAAGGGTAGGGGTGGCGATATACAAAGAATCTTGTTACAGAAGGAGGCGAGGTGGATACATCGCCTAAACACGATTGAACCCTTCGGTCTTAATCAATATAATGATCTCTCTTGTTTTGTATAGTTTTGGGGTATGTGTTTGTAACCTTATGAGGTCCCCTTTAAATGCTTAATTGATACCAGATGTGACTCGTCCTTTTAGGACGCTGATCATCTAGTATGGCGTCTTCTAGTATGGCCGTCAATTGGAATATCCAAAATGGGCATTTGAGAGAAGCCGGTCTGAGGACCTTGTCAGGTTGTATTACTTATTGTATTCTTGTAGTTATTGTTTAATCCTTTACCAGAGTTTATTGTATTATTGTCGTCACATTTGGTCTTTTCACACAGCTGGCTAATGAAGAAGCTGCAAATGCAGCAGAACGCGATTTAAACTGGTGATTGCGTGAAGGCAAGATTTTTTCCTTCAGAAGCCAACATCAATGGAAGGACTCCGTTTGGAATTTACTTCTGAGTCATAGTACTCCTTACAGACTTGGTGAAAAAGAATTTTTCGGAGTCATCCCTAGAAACTGTGTTTTTGTTTGGGACTTTATGTTCTCTATATGTTTTGAATGTTTGGAATGAAGTTTGGATGTTTTTGCACAATATAATGTATAGATTTGTCTATTTGTATTCTTGACACGATTGTTTTTAGATTTTCTGTTCATATTGTGTTGCCATTGCTTAT
Source organism: Heteronotia binoei (assembly GCF_032191835.1). Taxonomy (NCBI): domain Eukaryota; kingdom Metazoa; phylum Chordata; class Lepidosauria; order Squamata; family Gekkonidae; genus Heteronotia; species Heteronotia binoei. The sequence goes on along the minus strand of NC_083227.1, from coordinate 13,744,326 downwards.
TCTGCTTGTCCCTTTAACAGAGGCATTATGGGATATTATTGATCACTTCAGGCACCCATTTCCACGCAGTGAACCATCCCAGAGTGAAGTGCCGGTTTGAAATCATTCTGACGACTTTTTTTGTCCCATTTATCCATTGGAAATCCTGAAGGAAAATACAAACATTGTTGCACAACCATTTAGAGCATTGTGAGGTGTTGCAGGATTATGCAGAGCATTGTACCTTTTGTAAGACTGTGTTTTTTGGAGCACCCAATGCTAGAAGAGAAATCAAAGTAGGAATAACCAAATCGACCCTACACGTTGGGACTCCTTTGTTGGAATTGTAGTGTTTGGGGATTGCATATTTAAGTTTCCTATGGACTGCATTTAATATCAATGAATATACAAAGTTATTTGGTCACTATAACCATTTTGGTTGTTTTGTCTGTATCCTTAAAGTGACCTCTCTCTGTACACTAATTCGTCTCTTTAACAGAGGCATTATGGGATATTGTTGATCACTTCAGACACACATTTCCACACAATGAGCCTCACGATATTTTTTTTCTCCTGAGGTCTGTTAGCAACACTAATGCAGATACCTTTCCAAATTAAACAAGACAGGAAGAGGGAAAGAAAAATTTTCTCACTCTGGTCCATAAAGGCCTCAGTGTCTTTATAAGCCTTGGCAGAAGGGTTAGTCCAGGGCATTTCTGGCTCACAAAGTCTGAAGGTGGAGAATCAGACCAGGAAGAGGAAATCTTACTTCCCGATTCTCTCTGGGAGAAGCTGGGGGGTAGTTGAGGAGCACAACCAGGATTTGAGAATTTCTGTCGCATAACGCTCACCATTAACTCCACGGATACCAGACAATCTCCTCTATACTGGATGCTGTTGGGAGGTTTCTAACCCTTAAGAACTTCCTGGGGGGTTGAGTTGGGGGAAAAAACATTTTCCTTTCAATACAAATTAATCCCACTACCAGAATACTTTGGGCTTCCAAGTGGCCAGACCACCAAAAGCTCACAGCAGGCTGGACTCGCATGTGGGTGAAGGGGGGGGGGGGATTACGGTTCAGAAACGCCTCTCTGGAACTGCCTGTCAGATTAAAATATTTGTGAATTACAGGAGCCAGCTGGTCATGCTAAGTTTATGTTAATAGAAGAGAGGGTGTAGATATTAGTTACCCTCGAGTTGTCTGAATCTTCACAGGATTTGAGAAAGGAAATGTTTTTGTCAGTTTTCTAGATGTCAGAAAGAGTTAGATTGGCATATAACTTGAAGTAGCAAGTTTCATACAGGAAGGCAACCACTAAAAAGGCCCTTCTTTGTGCAACTACTTTCTGATCCTTTCTGAATCTCCAACACTTGGTATTCAAAGAACAGCCTCATCAGAATCAGCTATAGGAATGTTTTACCCTTCAATGGATTCTCTGAGGAACACAACAGTCGGAACTTTGCCTCAAGCTCCTACCACACTCTTAGTATTTATGAGGTTCCTCCTATACGCTAAAGAAGATGGGGATCGATCTTAAATTTACTTCAGCTAGCAGAGTCCAATCTTGCTTTCTTCCTTGTGGGATCTACGAAGGGTTCAAACATGGCTAAAGCTCCTTCTATTGTCTGAGCATTTGGAACATTTCATCTCAGTTATGGTAAGAGTTCTGTAAAAATAAAAGCTTTTTAGAAGTGTTTATATTATTTCAATGCTTGGTGTGCTCTGTGGCTTCCTTTTCCCTGTGAGATAACACAAGTGCTATTTTCATGAATTAAGCGGTTATGTGGTTTCTCCTTGTGTGGGCGATTAGATTTTTTTTTTAGAAGTGCAGCTCTGACGAAATGTTTTCCCACACTTTGAACAGTCAAAAGGTTTGTCTCCTGTGCAGGTTCTTTAATGTTATCAAAGATGGCAACTCCTACTGAATCTCTTTCCACACCCTGAGCATTCAATAGGTTTCTCCACTGTGTAGCTTCTCTTAATGCTGTGGAAATGGCTACTCTGAGTCTCTTTCCAGACTCTGAACATTCAAAAGGTTTGTCCCTTGTGTGAGATCCTTCATGGTCTTGGAGAATGCTGCTACAACTGAATCTCTTTCCAAACTCTGAGCATTCAAACGGTTTCTCCTATGTGGATTCTTTTATGCCTTTTCAGATGGCTGCTGTGACTGAATTTCTTTCCACATGTTGAGCATTCAAAAGGTTTCTCCCCTGTGTGGATTCTTTGATGCTGTTGAAGATTGCTATTCAGACTGAATCTCTTTCCACACTCTGAGCATTCAAATGGTTTCTCCCCTGTGTGGGTTCTCTGATGCTGTTTAAGATACCCCTTCTCCCTGAATGTCTTTCCACACACTGAACATTCAACCGTTTTCTCCCGTGTGTGGGTTCTTTGATGCTGTTTAAGATTGCTACTCTGACTGAATCTCTTTCCACACTTGGAGCATTCGAAAGGTTTCTCCCCTGTGTGGGTTCTTTGGTGCAGTCGAAGATGGGCTCTCAGACGGAATCTTTTCCTACACACTAAGCATTCAAAAGGTTTCTCCCCTGTATGGGTTCTTTCATGCCGTTGAAGATGGCCTCGCATTCTGAATTTCTTTCTACATACTGAACATTCAAAAGGTCTCTCCCCTGTGTGGGTTCGTTGGTGAAACTGAAGATTGCCTCTCTGAATGAATTTCTTTCCACACACTGAACATTCAAAAGGTTTCTCCCCTGTATGGGTTTGTTGGTGAAGCTGAAGATTGCTAGTTGCACTGAATCTCTTTCCACACTCTAAGCATTCAAACGGTTTCTCCCCTGTGTGGGTTCTTTGGTGCAGTCGAAGATGGCCTCTCAGACTGAATCTCTTTCCACACTCGAAGCATTCAAAGGGTTTCTCCCCTGTGTGGGTTCTCTGATGTATTTGAAGACTGGCAGTCATACTGAATCTCTTTCCACACTCTGAGCATTCATAGGGTTTCTCTCCTGTATGGGTTCTTTTATGCCTTTGAAGACTGCTACTGCAACTGAATCGCTTTCCACATTCTAAGCATCCAAAAGGTTTCTCCCCTGTGTGGGTTCTTTGGTGCAGTCGAAGATGGCCTCTCAGACTGAATCTCTTTCCACACACCGAACATTCAAAAGGTTTCTCCCCTGTGTGGGTTCGTTGGTGAAGCTGAAGATTGCTAGCTGCACTGAATCTCTTTCCACACTCTAAGCATTCAAACGGTTTCTCCCCTGTGTGGGTTCTTTGGTGCAGTCGAAGATGGCTTCTCAGACTGAATCTCTTTCCACACTCTAAACATTCAAAGTGTTTCTCCCCTGTGTGGGTTCGCTGATGTATTTGAAGACTGCCACTCATACTGAATCTCTTTCCACACTCTGAGCATTCATAGGGTTTCTCTCCTGTATGGGTTCTTTTATGCATTCGAAGACTGCTACTGCAACTGAATTGCTTTTCACATTCTAAGCATTCAAACGGTTTCTCCCCTGTGTGAGTTCTTTGGTGCAGTTGAAGACTTCCGCTCATATTGAATTTCTTTCCACTCTCTGAGCATTCCAAAGGTATCTCTCTCTTTTGCATTCTTTGGTTCATAAGAAGCTGTGATCTATATCTGAAGTACTTTCCACATTGAATTAATTTACTTCTCTTTATTACAGTGTGTTTTGGAAAATGTACATTACACTTTCTTCCACCTCTCTTCTCAACCACTTGGCTGCCATTCCTTCTCTCACATCTGCCTCGATTCCTGACATTTTCTTTCTGGTCTTCATTTTTAACTCTATCTGGCATTTGCTGATGAAGTTCTTCACCCTCCTCATTCTTCTGATCATCCTCTGCTGGAATAAAGAGAGAGAGAGAGCATAGCTCCTGGGAATACAGGTACGGCCCAATGGCATCCATATGACCTATGTAGGAAAGGATTAATAGTCCTTTGGCCTGGTCTAGCTTGGCTGACCTCAACTAACCCCTCACCTTTCCCCTGAAGTTCCACAATTTAAGGATTTAAAGGCTGGCTACTGAGAAATGGAGACCTGGCCCCTTTCTGAATCTTTCTGAGGGCCTTTCATCCCTCCTTTTCCTTTATGCCAAGACTCTTGGATGATGGCCATAACACTCGCCTCAGGTTCTTCTGGGCAAGTAACAGGACAGGAGTACAAAAGTTGTAATGCTGTTCGATATTTTGATACAGGCCTCATCAAAATGACAGCAAATCAGAAGGAAAGCTCTACTCAAGAAGCGAAAGAACTTTGGGCTCCACTCTACGACTGGATCAGGAAAAAGTATGGAGCGTCGAAGCGTATTTATTAGAAATTTAGAGCCATAGGGCTGTAGTCACAATAACGTTACTTTTTTCTGGCATTAGATTAGGGGAAGAAGGATAAGAAACTATGATAAAAGACTTATATATGTCGAAGTTCAGTAAAAGAACTGTTTATAGAAATCGTACCAGTCGAAATTGATAGATTTATGGATTAATATACCCCTTGTTTGTTTTTCCTTTCCCTCTTTCCCTCCATGTTTGTATCATCTTTCTTTCAAAACCCAATAAATATTGTTATAACCCAAATGGCAGCAATTCTCACTTTTGTCATTTATGAAAGATCCTTACCCAGAGAGGCCACAGTCTCATGGTTCTCCAGCATCACTTCCTGGTAAAGAGCTTTCTGTTCCCGATCCAGCAGGGCCCACTCGGCCTCTGTGAAACACACGGCCACCTCCTCGAAGGAAAAAGGACACTGAAAGAAAAAGCAGATTCCCTCATCAGAGATCATGCCAGGCAAAGACTGCAGACTGGGAGGGCACAGTCCGTATGGCTTGGCGTGGGTAAAGGCAGTGGCGTTCAGGGCTTGAATTCAGTAGGACCACACAGGCGCGCCGCTCCTGAACTTCCTCCAGCCAGGGTCTTCATGCAGTGGGGAGAGACTTCCCTGCTGTGTGCAGGGGTGGCCTGACATCCCATGGCACCCTAGGCAGACTTGCTGCCTGGTGCCCCCCCTCAAGTGCCCCCACGCCTCCCAACCACGCCTCCTCCCTCCCTTTGAACCCTTCCCCACCCCATGTCAATTTTGATGCTGGAACCAACTCTAACTTCGCGTGCCGTCTATCTAAAGCCTCTCCTCCCTGGCCGATAACTCAATAGCGGGTAAAACTGCACCGCGGGGCCAGGACGAGCTTACAGTCTGTCAGGATCAGTGTCCTGAAAGGCCGACCCTGCTGCCGCTGACTCCTCTCCCATCCAGGAAGTGGGGAGGGGAGGAGTTAGGGACAGCGGGGTCGCCCTTTCAGAGGACGCTGGTCCTGACAGACTGTAAGCATGCCCCAGCCCCGCGGTGCAGTTTTACCCGCGATTGAGTGATTGGCTGAGGCTTTATATAGCCGGAACACGGAGCTAGAGCCAATTCTGGCATTGAAATCGATATGGGGTGGGGAAGGGTCCCAAGGGAGGGGGGAGGAGGAAGCGTGTCGGGGAGGCATGGCAGGGGGAGGGGAAGGGAAGGGAATGGAGGGGCAGGGGGCGGCAGCGGGCGGGTGAGGGAGGTAGGCAAACTAGGTGCTTGCCTGGGGCACCAGGAGTGGGGTGGAGAGTCCAATTTGGTGCCCCCACCCTCCTGGCGCCCTAGGCAATCGCCTAGTTTGCCTAGTGGGCGAGCCGGCCCTGGCTGCATGCAGATTTCAGAGGAAGGAAGGGGAAAGAGCAAAAAGATGGGGATGGAGGAAAAGGAAAGGGAGGGAGGGAGGAAGGGAGGGAAGGAGGGAGGGAGTTCTCTGCCAAAGAAGCTGGGGCCAGGAGCTCTGTGCAGCAGGGAGGTTTCTCTTCGCTGCACAGAAAGCGTGCTTACAGGCGTCTCATGCCAAGTGCTTTAAGCCGCCCAGCAAGAGAAGCCTCCAGCCAACGGTCTGTGTGGTGTGGGCAGATACCTCTTAGTTGTACATAGATCCCGGGCTGGCTTGCTTTCCTGGGCAGCCTAAAGTACCCAGCAAGAGAACCCTCTAAGCACGCTCTCTGTGCACTGAGGAGAAACCTCCCCGCTGCATGGAGATCCTGGCCCCAGCTTCTTTGGTAGGGAAGTTCCTTCCTTCCTTCCCTCTTCCTTCATCCCCATCTTCTTTCTTTCTTTCTCCTTCCTTCTTTCTTCCTCCATCCCCATCTTCTTTCTCTTTCTCCTCCATCCCCATCTTCTTTCGCTTTCTCCTACCTTCCTTCTTCCTCCATCCCCATTCTTTCTCCTTCCTTCTTCCTCCATCCCCATCTTCTTTCTCCTTCCTTCCTTCTTCCTCTGTCCCCATCTTCTTTGTTTCTCCTTCCTTCCTTCCTCCTCCATCCCCATCTTCTTTCTCTTTCTCATTTCTTCCTTCTTCCTCTGTCCCCATCTTCTTTCTCCTTCCTTCCTTCTTCCTGTTCCCATCTTCTTTCTCTTTCTCCTTCCTTCCTTCTTCCTCCATCCCCATCTTCTTTCTTTCTCCTTCCTTCTTTTCCTCTGTCCCCATCTTTCTCTTTCTCCTTCCTTCCTCCTCCGTTCCCATCTTCTTTCTCATTCCTTCCTTCCTCCTTTTTAAACAGAGTCTAGATGGCCAATTGACAGCAATGAAGATCCTGTGAATTTGGGGGAAAGTGTTTGTGATTTTCATGCTTTGTGCAGGGGGCTGGACTAGATAGCCCTTGAGATCCCTTCCAATTCACATCTCAGCTGCCTCCTCTCCTCTCCAGGCTAAATATCCCCAGCTCCTTCAACCTTTCTTCATAAGACTTGGTCTCCAGACCCCTCACCATCTTTGTCGCCCTCCTCTGCAGCCATTCCAGCTTGTCTATATCCTTCTTAAAATGTGGTGCCCAAAACTCAACACAATACAATACTCCAGGTGAGGTCTTACCAGAGCAGAGTAAAGCGATACCATCACATCACGTGATCTGGACACTATACTTCTGTTGATACAGCCCAAAATTGCATTTGCCTTTTTAGCCACCGCATCACACTGTTGATTCATGTTTAGTGTATGATCCACTAAGACCCCTAGATCCTTTTCGCACATACTACTGCTAAGACAAGTCTTCCCCATTCTATAACCATGCATTGGATTTCTCCTACCTAAATGCAGAACTTTACATTTATCCCCGTTAAAATTCATTTTATTGATTTTAGCCGTTTTCCAGCCTGTCAAGGTCATCCTCCCCCCCACAATTTCATATCATCTGCAAATTTAATAAGCATTCCCTCTATTCCTTCATCCAAATCATTGATAAAGATGTTGAACAAAACAGGTCCCAGGACAGATCCTTGAGGCACTCCACTTGTCACTCCTCTCCAAGAGGATGAGGAACCATTCACAAGCACTCTTTGGGTCTTAGTAATCACATCCATTCTTTCTAAATGTTCCAAGACCAACTGTTTGATGATTTGTTCTAAAACTTTTCCAGGTATAGACGTCAAGCTGACAGGTCAGTAGTTACCTGGATCATCTTTTTTCCCCCTTCTTGAAGATGCGGACAGCATTCGCCCTCCTCCAATCTTCCTGTTCTCCAAGAATTCTCAAAAATAATAGTCAGAGGCTCAGAAATTACATCCACAAGCTCTTTTAGAACCCTTGGATGCAATTCATCTGGCCCTGAGGACTTAGTTTCATTTAAAAAAAACTAGGTGTTTATGTACTACCCCTATGCTGATGCTAGGTTGGAACTTCATACCCTCCTTATATGTTCTGTTTTTGCCATGTTGAGCACTGTTTCCCTCAGAAGAGAAGACTGAGGAAAAGTAGGAATTGAGGAGTTCCGCCCTCTCTTCATTACCTGTTACAATTTCACTTTCTTGCCCTCGCAATGGGCTTACCGTGTCCTTGCTCTTTTTCTTACTCTGAACAAAAGAAAAGAACCCTTTTTTGTTGTTTTTAGCATCTTTGGCCAGCCTAAGCTCATACTGAGCTTTAGCTTCCCTAACTTTTTTTTCTACAAGTACTGGTGCTTTGTTTATATTCATCCTTGGTTATAAGGCCCTCCTTCCAATTCCTAAAGGAGTCTTTTTTATTTCTCAAGTCTTTAGAGAACTGTGCATGGAGCCACTTCGGCTTCTTTAGGCTTTTTCCATTTTCTCTCCTCATAGGAATCATCTGCGATTGCGCTTTCAGTATTTCGCTTTTAAGAAACTCCCACCCCTCCTGAACCCCCTTCCTCCTAAGAACCCCTCCTGAACCCCCTTCACATGAGACATCACCAACACATTCGGCCCAGATGTGACTTGAGAGCATCTAGAGACTAAAGAGTGTATTTTGGCATGCTAATGTCACACCCAAATTTTCCGCCAGATGCAACATCAAAAATTCTGGTCACCACACCTCAACACAGATATTATACCATTGGAAAAAGGGCAGAGAAGGGCAACTGGAATGATTAAAGGGTTAGAACACTTTCCCTATGAAGAAAGGTTAGAACGCTTGGAACTCTTTAGCTTGAAGAAATGGCGACCGAGGGGTGACATGATACAGGTTTACGAGGTTATGCATGGGATAGAGAGGAAAGAGAAAGAAGGACTTTTCTCTCTTTCTTACAATACAAGAACTCCTGGGCGCTCCATGAAACTGCTGAGCAGTAGGGTTACAACAGATAAAAGGAAGTCCTTCTTCACCCAAAGGGTGATTAACACATGAAATTCACTACCCCAGGAGGTGGTGCCAGCTACAAGCATAGACGACTTCAAGAGGGGATTGGATAAATATGGAGTGGATGTCCATCAGTATCTATTAGCCACAAGGTATAGATGGAATTCTCTGTCTGGGGTAAGTGATAAGTTGTATTCTTGGTGCTTGGGGGGGCAACAGTGGGAGGGCTTCTGGTGTCCTGGACCAACTGGTGGACCTCCTGATGGCACCTGGTTTTTTGATCACGGTGTGACAGAATGTTGGACTGGGTGGGCCACTGGCCTGATCCAACATGGCTTCTCTTATGTTCTTCTGTGACACAGAGTGTTGGACTGGATGGGCCATTGGCCTGATCCAACAGGGCTTCTCTTATGTTCTTATGTGACACAGAATGTCGGACTGGGTGGGCCACTGGCCTGATCCAACATGGCTTCTCTTATGTTCTTATGTGGCACAGAATGTTGGACTGGATGGGCCACTGGACTGATCCAACATGGATCTCTTATGTTCTTATGTGACTCAGAGTGTTGGACTGGGTGGACCACTGGCCTGATCCAACATGGCTTCTCTTATGAAATCACACCTGCCATAAGAACATAAGAACATAAGAGAAGCCATGTTGGATCAGGCCAACGGCCCATCAAGTCCAACACTCTGTGTCACACAGTGGCAAAAAATTTTATATACACACATACACTGTGGCTAATAGCCACTGATGGACCTCTGCTCCATATTTTTATCTAAACCCCTCTTGAAGGTGGCTATACTTGTGGCCGCCACCACCTCCTGTGGCAGTGAATTCCACATGTTAATCACCCTTTGGGTGAAGAAGTACTTCCTTTTATCCGTTTTAACCTGTCTGCTCAGCAATTTCATCGAATGCCCACGAGTTCTTGTATTGTGAGAAAGGGAGAAAAGTACTTCTTTCTCTACTTTCTCCATTCCATGCATTATCTTGTAAACCTCTATCATGTCACCCCGCAGTCGACGTTTCTCCAAGCTAAAGAGTCCCAAGCGTTTCAACCTTTCTTCATAGGGAAAGTGCTCCAGCCCTTTAATCATTCTAGTTGCCCTTCTCTGCACCTTCTCTAAAGCTATAATATCCTTTTTGAGGTGCGGCGACCAGAACTGCACACAGTACTCCAAATGAGACCGCACCATCGATTTATACAGGGGCATTATGATACTGGCTGATTTGTTTTCAATTCCCTTCCTAATAATTCCCAGCATGGCATTGGCCTTTTTTATTGCAAACGCACACTGTCTTGACACTTTCAGTGAGTTATCTATCATGACCCCAAGATCTCTCTCTTGATCAGTCTCTGCCAGTTCACACCCCATCAACTTGTATTTGTAGCTGGAATTCTTAGCCCCAATGTGCATTACTTTGCACTTGGCCACATTGAACCGCATCTGCCACGTTGACGCCCACTCACCCAGCCTCAACAGATCCCTTTGGAGTTCCTCACAATCCTCTCTGGTTCTCACCACCCTGAACAATTTAGTGTCATCCGCAAACTTGGCCACTTCACTGCTCACTCCCAACTCTAAATCATTTATGAACAAGTTAAAGAGCATGGGACCCAGTACCGAGCCCTGTGGCACCCCACTGCTTACCGTCCTCCACTGCGAAGACTGCCCATTTATACTCACTCTCTGCTTCCTATTACTCAGCCAGTTTTTGATCCACAAGAGGACCTGTCCTTTTACTCCATGATTCTCAAGCTTTCTAAGGAGCCTTTGATGAGGAACTTTATCAAAAGCTTTCTGGAAGTCAAGGTAAACAACATCTATCGGGTCTCCTTTGTCCACATGTTTGTTCACCCCCTCAAAGAAATGCAACAGGTTAGTGAGGCAAGATCTTCCCTTGCAGAACCCATGCTGAGTCTTCCTCAATAACCCGTGTTCATCAATGTGCCTACTCATTCTGTCCTTGATAATGGTTTCTACCAACTTTCCCGGTATTGAAGTCAGACTGACTGGCCTGTAATTTCCCGGATCTCCTCTGGAACCTTTTTTAAAGATGGGGGTGACATTTGCTACCTTCCAGTCCTCAGGAATGGAGGCAGATTTCAATGAAAGATTACAGATTTTTGTTAGAAGATCCACAAGTTCAACTTTGAGTTCCTTCAGAACTCTCGGATGTATGCCATCCGGACCCGGTGACTTATTAGTTTTTAATTTGTCTATCAGTTGTAGGACCTCCTCATTTGTCACCTCAATCTGACTCAGGTCTTTCAACACCCCTTCCAAAATTAGTGGTTCTGGGGCGGGCAAAAAGTTCTCGTCTTCTACAGTGAAGACGGAGGCAAAAAATTCATTTAGCTTCTCAGCCATTTCCCTATCCTCCTTCAGTAATCCTTTTACCCCATGGTCATCCAAGGGCCCCACTGCCTCCCTGGCTGGTTCTAATATATTTGAAGAAAGTTTTATTGTTGGTCTTTATGTTTTTTGCAATATGCTCCTCATAGTCCCTTTTTGCCTGCCTGATCACAGTCTTGCATTTGATTTGCCACAGCCTGTGTTCCCTTTTACTAATCTCACTTGGATTGGTTTTCCACCGCTTAAAGGAGTCCTTCTTACCTTTTACAGCTTCCATTACTTTGTTTGTTAACCACGCAGGCCTTTTCTTATGCCTGTTTGTGCCTTTCCTAACTTGTGGTATGTATTTTATCTGAGCTTCTAGGATTATAGTTTTAAATAGCGTCCAAGCTTCCCCAAGGGTTTTGACCGTATGTACCTTTCCTTTCAGTTTCTTCCTCACATGCCTCCTCATCTCAGTGTATTTACCCCTTTTAAAGTTAAACGTGGTTGTGGCAGTCTTTTTGGACAACTCCCTATTTATACAAACGGTGAAATCAATAACATTATGGTCACTGCTCCCAAGCGGCGCAATCACTTTTACATCTCTCACCAAGTCTTGGGCATTACTTAGGACCAAATCCAGGATCGCCCCACCCCTGGTAGGTTCTGAGACCATCTGCTCCATAGCACAGTCATTGAGAGCATCAAGAAACTCAATCTCTTTCTCTCGACCAGAACACATATTGACCCAATCAATCTGCGGGTAGTTAAAATCACCTATTACAACACAGTTTTTACGTTTAGCCGCTATCTTTAAGCCTTCCATCATATTATAATCGTCCTCTCTCTTTTGATTTGGTGGGCGATAACAAACTCCCATAGTTAAATTTCCTTTTGGGCCCTCTATTTCAACCCAAAGCATTTCTAAAAGTGAATCTAATTCTCTGATCTCAGTCTTACTGGACCGTATATCCTCTCTGACATACAGAGCCACCCCACCTCCAACCCTTCCCTCCCTATCCTTCCGATATAGCTTATATCCAGGAATCACCGTGTCCCACTGATTCTCCTCATTCCACCAAGTTTCTGAAATTCCCACAATGTCTATGTTTTCTCCCAACACTAAACATTCCAATTCACCAATTTTACTTTGAACACTTCTAGCATTTGCATACAAACATCTATAATTTCCCAGGCGAGCTAGGCCCGCCACCTTCCTCCTGCCGCCTCGAGACACTGGCAGACAGTCCCAAGAACCCAACCTGCCATCTGTATCCCAGCGTCCTGTTTCTCACAGCGGCCTGCCAGACGCCCCTGGCCTATACGCAGGGCATGGAAGCCAAATTTCCCCATCGATATTGTCTCTCAGAAAGTGTTTTTTGCTGCCCCAGAAGATGGAGGCTCCCTTTATTCACCAGGTTGAGTCGCTGAGGAATTGCCTTCCATGAATTTGCCTAATCCCCTTTGAGAGGTATCACAATGGGTGGACATTGAGTCCCACAAATTAACTCTATCTCTGTGTGGTGTGATGAAGCTTTTAATTCCACACCCCCCCATGACCTAAACTCTCTACCCATCACATTCACTAGGTACCCCAGTCGGATCCAGGCACAAAGAGTCCTTGTCACAGGAGAGGGCATCTTGGGCACACTCCTGGGCCTGTGTTCTTTGCCCTCGTGCCAAGGAAGCTCCTTCCGCCTCAGGGAATGTTGCTTCTGTCTTCAGGGATGGTCCCCACATCTGAAACAGCAGCAAGGGAGAGGGGTAAGAGATGGAATGGAACAGACCGAGGAATAGATCCTGCCCCGCTTCTACCCTCTGCATCCTTCTATCAGCAGACCTGGTGAGTTATCTGAAGGAGGCTCTAAAATCTCCCTTTTGGACAATATATCTCTCAGGCACACTTTAGGATAAGTCCAGACAGTGGTGGAATTCTAGCAGGAGCTCCTTTGCATACTAGGCCACACACCCCTGATGTAGCCAATCCTCCAAGAGCTTACAAGGTTCTTTTTTGTAAGCTCTTGGAGGATTGGCTACATCAGGGGTGTGCAGCCTAATATGCAAAGGAGCTCCTGCTAGAATTCCCCCCGAGGCCAGATATTGTTGATTGGACATATGGGAGGAAATCCCCTCACCTCTTCGTTCTGATTCTTCTCCTCTGCCTGACTCAGGAGGAAACCTTCGGCCAGGGCCACCGCCTGGGAACTGGTCTCCGGCCCACATCCTCTGACCCAGCCCTGCATTTCCTGGGGCAGGATGGTCAGGAACTGCTCCAGGATCACCAGGTCCAGGATCTGCTTCTTGGTGTGCCTCTCCGGCTTCAGCCACTGGCTGCAAAGTCCATGGAGCTGGCTGCAAACCTCTCGGGGCCCATCTGCCTCATGGTAGAGAAACTGCCGGAAGCATTGGCAGTGTACATCTGAGGTCATGGTGTCCTTAGCCAGGGTCTCTGGCACAACTCTTTCCCAGAATGCAACAGCACCCCCAGCTTGGAGGAGAAAAGGGCCTTTGCTTGCTGTCCTGCCAGTTCCAGGTCCTCCTGAGTCCTGCTCTTCCATCTCCTGCTCCTTCCATTGAGTCACCCCCATCTGGGAAAAGAGGCCTTTATTCCCTTGGCTGTGAAGAGAGGCTTCTCTCTGGGGGGGAAGGAGAGACACAGACAGGAACACGTCACAAGGAGAAATGGGAATGGACCAAACATCACAAACCTTCAGGGGACACATGAGAATTACCCTGGTGGGTCTGAACAAAAGTCCTTTTCGTGCTTTGTAGACCAGGTTTAATATCATTTTGCTATGTAACATACTAAGATATTTTAAATATGCTGCCTTGGTTTTTTTGGGAAAGAGAAGTGTCTCTCTTTGGCTTTTTAGAGATGTTATACAAGCTTAGCCTCCCATTCTTCTGGCGCCGTCAGTCCTAGGGTCTAATTCTTAAGGGAAACCAGAGCCCCCCAAAACTAGAGGGACTGGTGACGCCTTTCCCCTTCCAAGCGTCTCTTCAGGGGGCCTGAAGTGATAGGCAAGAACTCTGTCCAAGCACCTACTCGACGGGGCCCAACTCTCCCAGACAGGGGAACCGTTTTCCAGAGTCCAGACTCCTTTGGGAACAAGAAGAAGAAGATGATATTGGATTTATATCCCGCCCTCCACTCCAAAGAGTCTCAGAGCGGCTCACACTCTCCTTTACTTTCCTCCCCCACAACAGACACCCTGTGAGGCGGGTGGGGCTGGAGAGGGCTCTCACAGCAGCTGCCCTTTCAAGGACAGAGGCTCAAAGCGGCCTACAATCTCCTTTCCCTTCCTCCCCCACAACAGACACCCTGTGAGGCGGGTGGGGCTGGAGAGGGCTCTCACAGCAGCTGCCCTTTCAAGGACAGAGGCTCAGAGCGGCCTACAATCTCCTTTCCCTTCCTCCCCCACAACAGACACCCTGTGAGGTGGGTGGGGCTGAGAGGGCTCTCACAGCAGCTGCCCTTTCAAGGACAGAGGCTCAGAGCGGCTCACAATCTCCTTTCCCTTCCTCCCCCACAACAGACACCCTGTGAGGTGGGTGGGGCTGGAGAGGGCTCTCACAGCAGTTGCCCTTTTAAGGACAGAGGCTCAGAGTGGCTCACAATCTCCTTTCCCTTCTTCCCCCACAACAGACACCCTGTGAGGTGGGTGGGGCTGGAGAGGGCTCTCACAGCAGCTGCCCTTTCAAGGACAGAGGCTCAGAGCGGCTCACAATCTCCTTTCCCTTCCTCCCCCACAACAGACACCCTGTGAGGTGGGTGGGGCTGGAGAGGGCTCTCACAGCAGTTGCCCTTTCAAGGACAGAGGCTCAGAGCGGCCTACAATCTCCTTTCCCTTCCTCCCCCACAACAGACACCCTGTGAGGTGGGTGGGGCTGGAGAGGGCTCTCACAGCAGATGCCCTTTCAAGGACAGAGGCCCAGAGCAGCTCACAATCTCCTTTCCCTTCCTCCCCCACAACAGACACCCTGTGAGGTGGGTGAGGCTGGAGAGGGCTCTCCCAGCAGCTGCCCTTTTAAGGACAGAGGCTCAGAGCTGCTCACAATCTCCTTTCCCTTCCTCCCCCACAACACTGGAATCCCTAGGCCAGCCATTCCCCGCTGGTAGCAGTCGCTATCTTAGCCACCACCAATGTACTACTATCATTAATGCTCCCCAGTCCACTCCGCCCTACTAGATCCCAATATTCAAATTAACACAATAAAACCCCAACCCTCAATTTCCCTTGTATATTAATTGGTAAAAATTTAGATCAAATGGCAATGAATTATAAATCCCACCCTATTAATCATCCTCAAATTAATTAGCCCAAAAAAATTATTTTTTTTTACAATTCAACCCAATATATACAGTAAACCAATCAAAGTGAGTTGATTAATAATTTTTTAAAAACTAGTAGTTCATGAGTAGGTGGAGGTAGGATGTTGTTAGAGTGCAATATAAGTTCTTTTAATAAAGCAAAGAAGGGTACCGAGAGCGATATATTGCGAGGTAGAATGTTAAGGATGAACCATTGGCCTGATCTAAGAGGGCTTCTCTTATGTTCTTATGTGACACAGTGTTGGACTGGATGGGCCATTGGCCTGATCCAACAGGGCTTCTCTTCTGTTCTTATGTGACACAGAGTGTTGGACTGGATGGGCCACTGGCCTGATCCAACATGGCTTCTCTTATGTTTTTCTGTGACACAGAGTGTTGGACTGGATGGGCCATTGGCCTGATCCAACAGGGCTTCTCTTCTGTTCTTATGTGACACAGAGTGTTGGACTGGATGGGCCACTGGCCTGAGCCAACACGGCTTCTCGCGTTCTTCTGTGACACAGAGTGTTGGACTGGATGGGCCACTGGCCTGATCCAACAGGGCTTCTCTTCTGTTCTTATGTGACACAGAGTATTGGACTGGATGGGCCACTGGCCTGATCCAACAGGGCTTTTCTTATGTTCTTCTGTGACACAGAATGTTGGACTGGATGGGCCATTGACCTGATCCAACATGGCTTCTCTTATGTTCTTATGTGACACAGAGTGTTGGACTGGATGGGCCATTGACCTGATCCAACATGGCTTCTCTTATGTTCTTATGTGACACAGAGTGTTGGACTACATGGGCCATTGGCCTGATCCAACATGGCTTCTCTAATGTTCTTATGGTATCAGATTATTCTAATTTCTGTGCACTGAGAAGCAAGTCCTAGGTCATGGCCATTCACTGAAACTTCGTCCTACACTCCCTTCTATACACTTCCCCCCTCTTCAATTCTTTTTATGAGGATGAGTTTTTTTATTTTTATTACATACTGTGGAGAGGAAATATGAATACTTGTTACTTCTGGATTTTTAAAAATTGTTTTGTGGAGGTTTCTTGTCTGCTCCACATAAACTAGTAAACAGTTCAGATTGTTGCTCCATTTGTTACAATTACAAATAAATCTTATTTAAAAAGTAAATTCTGTTTGTAATAATGGTTTGGATATACTGTATTTTTAATATGCTAGTTGTGATAATTTCATGCCAAGAAAATTGTCCATAGTCATATTTTATGTTCCTAAAGTAACAGAATGACTTTCAACCTGGAAAAGAAAAAAGAAGTGCTAATGCAGAATTTTATTTTTTTTTTCAGTTTTTCAGAAAATTTCCTTTTTCAACTGAGCGTCAAAATTTTTGAAAATTTTACATCTCTAGAAGGGAGCTCAACATCAAAAAAACTAAGATCATGGCCCCATCACACCTTGGCAAATAGAAGGGGAAGACATGGAAGTAGCGGCAGACTTCACATTTCTGGGATCCAAGATCACTGCAGATGGTGACTGCAGTCATGAAATTAAAAGACGTTTGCTCCTTGGGAGGACAGCTATGGCGAACCTGGGCAGTATAATAAAAAGTAAGAACATAAGAACATAAGAGAAGCCATGTTGGATCAGGCCAATGGCCCATCCAGTCCAACACTCTGTCACATAAGAGAAGCCATGTTGGATCAGGCCAATGGCCCATCCAGTCCAACATTCTGTGTCACAGAAGAACATAAGAGAAGCCATGTTAGATCAGGCCAATGGCCCATCTAGTCCAACACTCTGTGTCACACAGTGGCCCCCCCAAAAAAGTAGAGACATCACCCTGCCAACAAAAGTCCGTATAGTCAAAGCGATGGTATTCCAAGTAGTAATGTATGGCTGTGACAGCTGGACCATAAGGAAGGCCGAGCGCAGAAGAATAGATGCTTTTGAGCTGTGGCGCTGGAGAAGAATCCCTTGGAGTGCAAGAAGGCCAAATCAGTCAGTCCTAAGGGGAATCAACCCAGACTGTTCCCTGGAAGGTCAGATGCTGAAGCTGAAGCTCAAATACTTTGGCCACCCAATGAGAAGGGAGCACTCCCTGGAGAAGACCCTGATGCTGGGAAAGACAGAAAGCAAAAGAAGAAGGGGACAGCAGAAGATGAGATGGCTGGACAGCGTTACCAATGTAGCAAACACGAATTTGAGCAGACTTTGGAGGATGGTGGAAGACAGGAGGGCCTGGCGTGACTTTGTCCATGGGGTCGCAAAGAGTCGGACTCAACTGTGCGACTGAACAACAACAAAAAATGTCCTCACTCCACTTTCTGGCCTCTAAGTCATCTCTGGAGCCTGGTGAACAATTTTAATTCCCTTAGCAGCCCCACATCTGGGAGATGAAGAAAAAAAAAGGATCGGATCTGTCCCCTGCCCTTCACTTGGAGTCTCAGAGCCACTTACATTCTCCTTCCCTTCCTTTCTCCATGACAGACACCCTGTGAGGTAGGGAGGGCCAAGAGATCTCTGAGACAGCTGCTCTTGAGAGAATTGTGACAGACTCAAGGTCACCCAGCAGCTGCATGTGGAGGAATGGGGCCTCAAGCCCCATTCTCCAGATTCGAGTCTGCCGTTTCTTAACCACTCCACCAAACTAGTCACAATGCTTGGCATTCTGGGCATCCAGTCAGCGTCGAGGAGTCATCCCATTGGATCCCATCTGCCCCTCCTAGCCATCAAAAGGCAAGTTTGGTATTCTAGCAGACATCCCCTGAACCCACGCCTCCTGGGACTTTGCCCTTGTGTTTCTCCCTGGTTTGCTGCCCTCGTCTGTAATTCTCTCATCAGGCAAAAGATGCCATTCCTCCCACCCAAACCCCAGTGCAGGCGGGAGAATTTGGCATTGTGTTACGGCTGCCTCCGCCAAGCGAGCCGTGGAGGCATGGGACGGGCGATGCAGTTGGAACCACCCTGTTCTCTCCCTGTGTGCTCAGTTTGCAAAACACTGCTGAGGGTGGGCATTTGAACCCACATCTGTGGCACTCCCTGGTGTTTACATCCCTCAAGCCACGGTCCTCTCAGTGCTGTATGCCCTTGCGCCATTTGTTTCTCCTGTCTCTGTACCTGTGGGAGGCTTATAACAGGGAAGAAGAAGATGATATTGGATTTATATCCCGCCCTCCACTCCGAAGAGTCTCAGAGCGGCTCACAATCTCCTTTACTTTCCTCCCCCACAACAAACACCCTGTGAGGTGGGTGGGGCTGGAGAGGGCTCTCACAGCAGCTGCCCTTTCAAGGACAACCTCTACCAGAGCTATGGCTGACCCAAGGCCATGCTAGCAGGTGCAAGTGGAGGAGTGGGGAATCAAACCCGGTTCTCCCAGATAAAAGTCCGCACACTTAACTACTACACCAAACTGGCTCTCCAGGGGTGTGTGGCCATATCACCATGCCCCGCCCCTCTCTGCCAGTCAGAGGGGAGTCAGCTGGTGCTGTGCTTAGTGGGCACTGGTGCTGTTTCCATGACCTTCCCTGGCACCGCTAGGCTCTCTGCTCCTTGGCCACAAAATTGTTCGTTTCCCACCCACACTGGGCCCCACATCAGGATCCTAGGATGGGGCTGTGGTTGATCCCAGTGGAGACAGGAGTTCTCTTCCCCCATACCCCCTTTTTACTCATCCAGCAGGGGGGAAAGACCAGCTTCGAGTTTGTTTGTTTTTGCACATTTAAATGTTGTTCAGTCGCACAGTCGAGTCCGACTCTTTGCGACCCCACGGACAAAGTCACGCCAGGCCCTCCCGTCTTCCACCATCCTCCGAAGTCTGCTCAAATCCGTGTTTGTTACATCAGTAACGCTATCCAGCCATCTCATCTTTTGCCGTCCCCTTCTTCTTTTGCCTTCTGTCTTTCCCAGCAACAAAACATCAGATTCACACGTTTCACTTTTCTTGCACTGAAAGACACGGATTATCACTGCTGTCCCCCCTCCTCCCCCCAAAAATTCCAAAGTTCCACTTGCAAAGTAGAACAAAACTGGTGCCTAAGAGTGTTGCCAACCTTTAGGCAGGACCTGAAGTTCTGCCAGAAATTGCAGCCAACTTCCAGCTGACAGAAATCAGTTCTCTGGAGAAAATGGCTGGGGGGGGGGGACGAGGAGCATTGTTCCGTCTACGCTGAGTCAGTGAGAGCTAGCTCACCGTTTTTTAGCCTCCAGCTCAGGCCCCGGATTCAGTGGGAGCTCACAGGAGCACAGCTCCTGAACCTTTCTGAGAGTTCCCCCTCCTCCTCCTGAGAGTTCCACCTCCTTGTCCATTGAATAGCAGGTGCAACTGCATAACAATCCCTGGATGAGCTCCACCACCTATTTTTCTACAAAACGACCCCTGCTCCAGCTCATGCATTTTTGTCTCAGCTCAGGAAAAATGGCCCCAAAGCCACTGAAGTGTGCAGTAGCTCACAACTTGAATGCCAGCAGCTCATAAAGTAGAAGTTTGGCTCACAAGGCTCCACAGCTTAGAGGAGGGAGGGCTCTATGGTCTTGTTCCCATCTGAAGTCCTTTCCCCGTCCCCAAACTGGGCATTTTCCTGATTCCACCCCCTCCCATGAATGCCCATCTCAGGGGTGGCCAAGCTTGCCACACACGAGAGCCACACAGAATAAACATCAGATGCTTGGGAGCTGAAGGAAGGAAGGAAATCAAATGGAGAGAGCGGTGGAAAGAAAGCAACTTTAAATGTAATCTCCAAGCCGTTGGCTGGCTTGGCTTGGGGAAGTGATTTAAAGAAACAAATAAATGCCTTTGGGGAGGGACGGTGGCTCAGTCGCAGAGCATCTGCTTAGTAAGGTTCCAGGTTCAATCCCCGGCATCTCCAACTAAAAAGGGTCCAGGCAAATAGGTGTGAAAAACCTCAGCTTGAGACCCTGGAGAGCCGCTGCCAGTCTGAGTAGACAATACTGACTGTGATGGACCGAGGGGTCTGATTCAGTAGAAGGCAGCTTCATAGATGTTCATATATACGCCTTCTCCAAGTTGGCCGGTGGGGTGGGGTGGGTTTTTTTTTTTTTTTTGAGAGCTACACAACATTGTAAAAGCTACCCAACATTGTGAACATCCTGAGCCACCGTCTGGCCACCCCTGGCTCATCTTATTGGCCTGGAGTTGGCAACCCCCAGCCTTCCTCCTTTCCAAGGTCTCAAAACTTCCCCTTTCCCAATGGCTTACTCCAAAGGAAACCTCCCGAGGATCCGGCCGCCAGGCTGTTCTCTGCTGCTTCTCTGCAGCCTCCCCATTCAAAAGCAAGCCCCTCCCGCAGCAAAAGCGCCTTTCCCTCTCTCCTCCTTGCCCGGCCTCTCTAGCAAGGCCCTCTCGGTGGTGCAGGCGGGGGGGGGGGGGGTCGTTAACCCTTTCAGTGCTGCAGAGGAAGGCGAAAGGTGGCTTCGTCCTCTTCCAGCTGGCTCAGCAACTCTTGCAGCCCCAGGAACAGAAGGAGAAAGAGGGAAATCCCCTCCTAGGAAGGAGAAAACAGCTGGTGGGTGGGGGACGGGAGGAGAAGCGGGAGGAAGGGGAAGAGTATTTCCCGTCCGGGAGTTGGCAACTCTCAATCACAGCTCTGGTTTGCCCCTTGGCGCAGAGTGGTAAAACAGCAGTACTGCAGTACTGGGGTCTGAACTCTGCTCACTCAGGACCTGAGGTCGATTCCGGCGGAAGCTGGATTCAGGTAGCCGGCCCAAGGTTGACTCAGCCTTCCATCCTTCCGAGGTCGGTCAAATGAGTCCCCACCTGCCTGGGGGGAAAGTGTAAAAGACTGAGGAAGGCAATGGCAAGGAAAGGAAAGGTCCCCTGTGCAAGCACCAGTCGTTTCTGACTCTTGGGGTGACGTTGCTTTCACAACGTTTTCACGGCAGACTTTTTTACGGGGTGGTTTGCCATTGCCTTCCCCAGTCTTTTACACTTTCCCCCCAGCAAGCTGGGGACTCATTTGACCGACCTCGGAAGGATGGAAGGCTGAGTCAACCTTGGGCCGGCTACCTGAATCCAGCTTCCGCCGGAATCGACCTCAGGTCGTGAGCAGAGAGTTCAGACCCACAGTACTGCAGTACTGCTGCTTTACCTTTCTGCGCCACAGGGCAAAACGCCCTGTAAAAAAAGCGGGAGTCAAGTGGCACCTTTAAGACCAAACCATTTTTATTTAGAATGTGAGCTTTCATGTGCTCTTAAGCACACTTCATTAGACGAGGAATCCAGCACAGTGAGCAAAGCCACACATAGCTGAGCAGAGCCATACAGAGCTGGTAGGCGGTGGCCCAGAATGCAACATGGTACAGATTTAAGAACCAATGACAGTGAAGTCAAATTATCTGGTAGGCAGCGGTTTAGAATGTAAAATGGTACGATGACAGAATAGTAAAATTAACAAATTGAGCAAACCTTTGATTTGAGTAGCACGAGCATGTGAAAGCAACAAAACAGCAGTATGCAGTAAAATTACAGTATGCGCCCTGTAAAACGTCTGCCATGAAAATGTTGTGAAAGCAACGTCACCCCAGAGTCGGAAACGACTGGTGCTCTCACAGGGGACTTTTCCTTTCCTTTCCACTCAGAGGTGGGAAGGAAGCTGCAGAGGGCTCTGGACCCCTAAGAAGAAACAGGGGGCTGTGATCACACCCACTAACTAATGCACTTTCACTCCGCTTTCAGGGTACTTCCCAAAGGGATTTTCCTGGGTAGACTGGAAAAATCCAGTTGGACGGGGGAGTGAAAGCGCATTCTTAGGCTGCGTGATCACAACCAGGGGCTGTGCAAACGAAAGCATCAACATAGGTGGAATGAAAGGTTTTCTGGCTTTTGCTGTGGACCACTGTGGCTGTCTGTGTCTTTCGGACAAGGAGAGACACTGGCCGTATGAAGGGGAAGAAGCCCCCCCCCTCAGGGATGGGGGGCAGCACTGTGTGTGTGTGTGGGGGGCAGTTATAATGTTCCAGCCCCGCCAGTAGACCTCCTGATGGCACCTGGTATTTTGGCCACTGTGTGACACAGAGCATTGGACTGGATGGGCCACAGGCCTGATCCAACATGGCTTCTCTTATGTGACACAGAGTGTTGAACTGGATGGGCCATTGGCCTGATCCAACATGGCTTCTCTTATGTTCTTCTGTGACACAGAGTGTTGAACTGGATGGGCCATTGGCCTAATCCAACATGGCTTCTCTTATGTTCTTATGTGACACAGAGTGTTGCACTGGATGAACCATTGGCCTGATCCAACATGGCTTCTCTTATGTTCTTCTGTGACACAGAGTGTTGAACTGGATGGGCCATTGGCCTAATCCAACATGGCTTCTCTTATGTTCTTATGTGACACAGAGTGTTGCACTGGATGAACCATTGGCCTGATCCAACATGGCTTCTCTTATGTTCTTCTGTGACACAGAGTGTTGCACTGGATGAACCATTGGCCTGATCCAACATGGCTTCTCTTATGTTCTTACGTGACTCAGAGTGTTGGACTGGATGGGCCATTGGCCTGATCCAATATGGCTTCTCTTATGTTTTTATGTGACACAAAGTGTTGAACTGGATGGGCCATTGGCCTGATCCAACATGGCTTCTCTTATGTGACACAGTGTGTTGGACTGGATGGGCCATTGGCCTGATCCAACATGGCTTCTCTTATAGCTATTTTTTGAGGTAGAGGCACCAAATCTTCAGTATAGCATCTAGTGCCTCTCCCCAAAATACCCCACAAGTTTCAAAACGATTGGATCAGGGGGTCCAATTCTATGAGCCCCAAAAGAAGGTGCCCCTATCCTTCATTATTGACTAGGGAAGGGAGGCAATTGAAAAGGTGTGCTGTCCCTTTAAATGTGATGGCCAGAACACCCTTGGAGTTCAGTTATGCTTGCCACACCCTTGCTCCTGGCTCCGCCCCCAATGTCTCCTGGGTCCACCCCCAAAGTCCCCAGAATTGGACTTGGCAACCCTACCAACATGTCATGGTCAACCATGTCAGACGCTGCTCTCAGATACACAAACCCACCACCCTGGCTGTTGGAAGTTAACCGGCCCACATCATGAACGGAGGCAAACTGGGCCGAGTTCACTCATGAGGATCAGCCTTGGTCTGAGGTAAAAGTCTTAGACATCTGCAAGGATGTTTGCAACATCCTTTTTGGAACTTTATACACAACTGAAAAATGACATGCCACATTGACTTTTGACATATTATTTTATTTGGAATTCTGTGTACAATTCTGGTCACCGCACCTCAAAAAGGATATTATAGCATTAGAAAAAGTGCAGAAAAGGGCAACTAGAATGATTAAAGGGCTGGAACACTTTCCCTGTGAAGAAAGATTGAAACGCTTGGGGCTCTTTAGCTTGGAGAAACATCGACTGTGGGGTGACATGATAGAGGTTTACAAGATTATGCTTGAGATGGAGAAAGTAGAGAAAGAAGTACTTTTCTCCTTTTCTCACAATACAGGAACTCGTGGGCATTCGATGAAATTGCTGAGCAGTCAGGTTAAAACGGATAAAAGGAAGTACTTCTTCACCCAAAGGGTGATTAACATGTGGAATTCACTGCGACAGGAGGTGGTTGCGGCCACAAGCATAGCCACCTTCAAGACAGGTTTAGATAAAAATATGGAGCAGAGGTCCATCAGTGGCTATTAGCCACAGCGTGTGTGTGTGTGTGTATATAATTTTTTTGGCCACTGTGTGACACAGAGTGTTGAACTGGATGGGCCATTGGCCTGATCCAACATGGCTTCTCTTACGTTCTTATGTGACACAGAGTGTTGGACTGGATGGGCCACTGGCCTGATCCAACATGGCTTCTCTTACGTTCTTATGTGACACAGAGTGTTGGACTGGATGGGCCACTGGCCTGATCCAACATGGCTTCTCTTACGTTCTTATGTGACACAGAGTGTTGGACTGGATGGGCCACTGGCCTGATCCAACATGGCTTCTCTTACGTTCTTATGTGACACAGAGTGTTGGACTGGATGGGCCACTGGCCTGATCCAACATGGCTTCTCTTACGTTCTTATGTGACACAGAGTGTTGGACTGGATGGGCCATTGGCCTGATCCAACAGGGCTTTTCTTATATTCTTATGTGACACAGAGTGTTGGACTGGATGGGCCACTGGCCTGATCCAACATGGCTTCTCTTATGTTCTTATGTGACACAGAGTGTTGGACTGGATGGGCCATTGGCCTGATCCAACATGGCTTCTCTTATGTTCTTATGTGACACAGAGTGTTGGACTGGATGGGCCATTGGCCTGATCCGACATGGCTTCTCTTATGTTCTTCTGTGACACAGAGTGTTGGACTGGATGGGCCACTGGCCTGATCCAACAGGGCTTCTCTTATGTTCTTCTGTGACACAGAGTGTTGGACTGGATGGGCCATTGGCCTGATCCGACATGGCTTCTCTTATGTTCTTTTGTGACTCAGAGTGTTGGACTGGATGGGCCATTGGCCTGATCCAACAGGGCTTCTCTTATGTTCTTATGTGACACAGAGTGTTGGACTGGATGGGCCATTGGCCTGATCCAACAGGGCTTTTCTTATGTTCTTCTGTGACACAGAGTGTTGGACTGGATGGGCCACTGGCCTGATCCAACATGGCTTCTCTTATGTTCTTATGTGACACAGAGTGTTGGACTGGATGGGCCATTGGCCTGATCCAACAGGGCTTTTCTTATGTTCTTATGTGACACAGAGTGTTGGACTGGATGGGCCACTGGCCTGATCCGACATGGCTTCTCTTATGTTCTTATGTGACACAGAGTGTTGGACTGGATGGGCCATTGGCCTGATCCAACATGGCTTCTCTTATGTTCTTATTTATAAACCGCCCTCCCCTGAAGGGCTCAGGGCAGTGTACAACATGGTCAAAATGTACAACAAAATTAAAATATACAATTAATTACCAATAAAATCAGTGGGCGTCATCCAACCCATCGATGGTGTATAGCCAGGGATGTCGAACTCATTTGTTATGAGGGGGGGATATGAAATAAATGAGACCTCGTCAGGGCAGCTCATGCATGTCATATAATGTAATGCCAGGTAGCGGAGATATAAACTTTATAAACGACACAAACACACACAATTGAAGATTTTTTAAAAAACTAAATAAGATATGCTTAAAAGATTAGCACTCTTACAGTTGGATCCCTGTGGAAGCTGGGTTCAGGTAGTCGGCTCTAGGTTGACTCAGCCTTCCATCCTTCCGAGGTTGATAAAATGAGTACCCAGCTTGCTGGGAGGAAAGTGTAGATGACTGGGGAAGACAATGGCAAACCACCCTGCAAAAAGTCCTCCGTGAAAACAACGTCACCCCAGAGTCAGAAACAACTGGTGCTTGCACAGGAGACCTTTCCTTTGCCTTTAATATTTTATATAACAGTTTCTGATAACTGATACTTCTTGCTTTGAATAATTGCACCAAAAACTGGAGACAGTGTCTGTGCTATAGCAGTCTTGAGTATGCTGTTCAGGTGATTATCTGTAAGTTGCAAACCTACTTTTGATTTATTGACATTCATTACAGAAATCACATGGTCAATGCTTTCAGCCTACGATCCGGGGGGAAACATGAAATGGCTGGGCATTGCGAGCCTTTGTACATAGGCTGCTTTGTGTGCTGGCCAGCCAATGGAGAAAACAGAGGCTTTGTTCTGTAGTTCCTGTGTGATTGAGCAAGCCTGGCAAAGCAAGCTGCAATGCAGAAGGAAGCAAAAGAAAGAAGGAAGCGAGGGGGGAGTTCTTTTAAGGCAGGTCCACTTGCTGCTCAGAGAAATAACTTTGCATCGTACCAGTACTATTATTGCTGGACCTGGTGTTATACAACATCAGTGTCGGAGAAAGGTATACTTTTGTGCTTCTCCACCAACATGCCTTGGGATAGGATGAAGGTTGGAAGGAGACCAAGCATATCCATATCTGTCTCCTTCGTAACAACTTTTCCCAGCGCCATCCCTTCCTCTGCCCCAAATACTAGACCCCTGGCCCGTGTTGGTATTCCAGAGGATCTCAGAGACTTCTCACACATCACAGTTCCTCCCCTCACCCACATGTCACCAAGCAGCTGTAATAAATGAATAAAAGCTTTGCAAGGCCTGTAAGACCACACTCTTCCGGTTGGCCTTTAACTGATTCTGAGTCACCGTTATCGTAGGAGAAATTAAAGAAATACTGAAGCCATCGGAAGTGAAACACCAAATGATATTAGCACCAGATTGTTTTTAACTGCTGGATTTAAATTGTTGTTGTTCAGTCGCACAGTCGAGTCCGACACTCTGTGACCCCATGGACAAAGTCATGCCAGGCCTTCCTGTCTTCTACCACCCTCCAAAGTCTGCTCAAATTCGTGTTAGTTACATCGGTAACGCTGTCCATCTCATCTTTTGCTGTCCCCTTCTTTTGCCTTCTCTCTTTCCCAGCATCAGGGTCTTCTCCAGGGAGGGCCCCCTTCTCATTGGGTGGCCAAAGTATTGGAGCTTCAGCTTCAGCATCTGACCTTCCAAGGAACAGTCTGGGTTGATTTCCCTTAGGACTGACTGATTGGATCTTCTTGCAGTCCAAGGGACTCTCAAGAGTCTTCTCCAGCACCACAGCTCAAAAGCATCTATTCTTTTGTGCTCGGCCTTCCTTGTGGTCCAGCTCTCACAGCCATACATTACTACTGGGAATACCATCGCTTTGACTATATGGCCTTTTTTTTGCAGGGTGATGTCTCTACTTTTTATTATACTGCCCAGGTTCGCCATAGCTGTCCTCCCAAGGAGCAAACGTCTTTTAATTTTATGGCTACAGTCACCATCTGCAGTGATCTTGGATCCCAGAAATTTGAAGTCTGTCACTACTTTAATTTAAATTATGATGTATTAATGTTGTGAAATTTTACTGTTTTATTGTGATTTTATTGTGGCGAGCCGCCCTGAACCTGCTTCGGCGGGGAGGGCGGGGTATAAATCGAATAAACTAAATTAAATTTAAAATTATAATAATTAAACCTACCAGGCAAGTGCCAACAACTAAATTTCTAACTCATGAACTCTCCTTCCTGCTCACCCAAACCTCCCGTCGTAATTCCCTCCCCAATTCTTCTAAGAAAGAAAGAAAACTAATCTACTGCTGATTGACTAATACAATTATGGGTGGGAGTACTTCTCCACAACTCACATAACTTGATCTAATTAACCTGACCATTAAAAGGGGTGGCAAGAAAACTTGACAAAGCTCAGTTCATAACACGCCCCTCGCAAAGCACAGAAAACCCAAAGTCTGATTTGACTGATGCAAAGTCTAATTTCTTTAATTAACTATGACACTTCCTTAGCTGAGTTTTGTTTTCTCTGATTCATTAAGAAACATTCAATCTGCTGTTGCCAAGTGCTTGAGAGGGGGGAAAAGTGGTGGTGTCAAACTCATTTGTTATGAGATCCGAATATGACCTTGTTGGGCCAGGCCATGTTGCGTTGGGCCGTGTGTGTTCCTATTTAAGATTAGGCAGCAAAGATATAAACTTTATAAAGGACACGAACACAATTCAAGAATGTTTTTTTTTTAAAAAAACCCTTAAAAATAAAACATGCTTAAACACTAGCTCTCGATCTTAAAGGTGCATTCTTTGTATTTCTCCTGTGGGATCCAGGGACCCGGGCAAAGGAAGCTCTGGCTCTTTCCTTCCTTCCCCAGGGGACCAGGAGGGGGAGGAGCCTCAGCCAATAGAAGGAAGAGAGGCTCAATAGCTCTGCTGTGCAATTGAGAGAGCCTAACAAAGCAAGCTCTGCCTCCTCCCCTTCCTCCCCAAGGGAGGAGCCTCATCCAATGGAGAAAATAGAGGTTTTGCTCTGTAGCTCCTGTGCGAAAGCAAAGGAAGCTGTTACGCAGAAGGAAGCAAGAGAGAAGGAGAAGGAAGCAGATGACAGCTAGTTGCTCGGGGGCCTGATTCAGCCCCCGGGCCACAAGTTCAACACCCCTGCATTATGAGATATTATTTATCAGTTCAGACACCCATTTTCACACACTGAGCCTCAGGGAAAGAGACAGGATATCTTTTCCCCTGAGAGCAACACGAAGGCAGACACCTTTCCAAAATAAACTCGAAAGTCAGATGGAAAGAAAAAAAATTCTCATTCTGCTCCATACAGGCATAGTCTCCAGGAGAGCTTCGGGGAGACTTGGCCCAAACCTTGGCCCAGAGCATTTCTGGCTCGTGGAGGGTTTTTTTTGCGGGTGGGTGGCAGTCAGACTAAGAGGAGGAAATCTTACTTCTCCTTCCTGATTCTCTCTGGGAGAAGCTGGGGGTGAGTGGAGCGCACAACCAGGATTTGAGAATTCATGTCCCTCAATATTCACCATCAACTTCAGAGATACCAAACAATTTCCACACGGCTAAAGCTCTTTCTGTTAGTCTAACCATTTATAACATTTCTTCCTGGTTACAGTAAATGTTCTGTGAAAATAAACACTTTTTACAAGTGTTTGTATTATTTCAGTACTTTATTTATGTGGCCTGTGGCTGTCTTTTAGCTGAGAAATAAGAGAACTGCTCTTTTCACGGGTTAAGAGGTTACGCGGTTTCTTCTTCTATGGGGTTCTTAGTTTTGTTTTGTTTTCAAAAACGCAACCCTGACTGAATATTTTTTCACACTGACCAGTCAAAAGGTTTGTCTCCTGTGTGGGTTCTTTAATGATACCAAAGATGGCAACTCCTACTGAATCTTTTCCCACACTCTGTGCATTCATTACGCTTTTCACCTGTGTAGGTTTTTCTAAGGCTGTTTAAATAGCTACTCTGAATGGATCTCTTTCCATACTTTGAGTATTCAAAAAGTTTGTCCCCTGCGTGGGATCTTTCATGGTCTTGAAGAGTGCTACTACAACTGAATCTCTTTTCAAGCTCTGAGCATTCAAACTGTTTCTCCTGTGTGAGTTCTTTTATGCCGTTGAAGATGGCCGCTGTGATTGAATTTCTTTCCACATGTTGAGCATTCAAAAGGTTTCCCCCCTGTGTGGGTTCTTTGATGCTGTTTAAGATTCCCCTTCTCTCTAAATGTCTTTCCACACTGTGAGCATTCAAAAGGTTTCTCCCCAGTGTGGGTTGTTTGATGAGATCGAAGATGACCACTCGTACTGAATCTCTTTCTGCACATTAAGCATTCAAATGGTTTCTCCCCTGTATGCGTTCTTCGATGCTTTTGAAGATTGCTATTCGTACTGAAACTCTTTCCACACTGTGAGCATTTGAAAGGTTTCTCCCCTGTGTGGGTTCTCCAGTGCAGTTGAAGATTGTTACTCGCACTGAATCTCTTTCCACACTGTGAGCATTCAAAGGGTTTCTCCCCTGTGTGTGTCCTTTGGTGCAGTCGAAGATGGCCACTCAGACTGAATCTCTTTCCACATATTAAGCATTCAAAAGGTTTCTCCCCTGTGTGGGTTCTTTCATGCTCTAGAAGATGGCCTCTCTGATTGAATCTCTTTTGACACACTGAACATTCAAAGGGTTTCTCTCCTGTGTGCGTTCTTTGATGCTTTTGAAGATTGCTACTCATATTGAATCTCTTTCCACAAACTAAGCACTGAAAAGGTTTTTCCCCTGTGTGGGTTCTCCAGTGCAGTTGAAGATTACCTCTCTGAATGAATGTCTTTCCACACACTGAGCATTGAAAAGGTTTCTCCCCGGTGTGGGTTTTCTGGTGCAGTTGAAGATTGCTACTCATATTGAATCTCTTTCCACAAACTAAGCATTGAAAAGGTTTCTCTCCTGTGTGGGTTCTCTGGTGCAGTTGAAGATTGCCACTCAGACTGAATCTCTTTCCACACTCTAAGCATTCGAAAGGTTTCTCCCCTGTGTGGATTCTTTCATGCAGTTGAAGAGTGCCGCTCTGATTGAATCTCTTTCCACAGACTGAACATTCGAAAGGTTTCTCCCCTGTGTGGGTTCTCCAGTGCAGTTGAAGATTGCCTCTCTGAATGAATCTCTTCCCACACATTGAACATTCAAAAGGTTTCTCCCCTGTGTGGG
Organism: Heteronotia binoei; assembly: GCF_032191835.1. Taxonomy (NCBI): domain Eukaryota; kingdom Metazoa; phylum Chordata; class Lepidosauria; order Squamata; family Gekkonidae; genus Heteronotia; species Heteronotia binoei. Next base: position 13,714,095 of record NC_083227.1, on the reverse strand, counting down.
TTCTTTGGTGCTGCTGAAGATTTTGAGACTGACTGAATCTCTTTCCACACACTACGCATTCAAAAAGTTTCTCTCCTCTTGGTATTCTTTGGTTCACAAGAAGCTGTGACCTGTATTTGAAGTACTTTCTACACTGAATCAATTTACTTCTGTTCGTTATAGTGTGGTTTGGAAAATGTACATTACGCATTCTTCCATCTCTCTTCTCAACCAAACAGCTATCTTTCTTTCTCTTAATTCTGCCTCGATTCCTGGTATTTCCTTTCAAGTCTTCATTATTAAATGGATCTGGCAACGGCAGATGAAGTTTCTCACCCTCTTCGTTTTTCTGATCATTCTCTGCTGGAATAAAGACAGATATAGCATTAGCCACCTGCAGAGCCAGTGTGTCCGTTAGGTTTCCTGGAGCACAGTCCTGGGGGGAGAGCGCCAGTTAGACCCTCCTACCTGCCCTCACCTCTGAGGTGAGGGAAATAGCAAGCTCAACAGCAACTGCCAGGGGGCTTCTGGCCTCAGAGCGCACGCTTGCCACTCGTTCACCATCGTTCCATCCCTCATGTCTGTGCTTTCAGACTCACTAGCAGCGGCACTGAGCGCCTGTGAGCACAGGCAAAGTCCAAAGGCATCTATATAACTGATGTAGGAAAGGACTGACAGCCCTTTGGCCTGGTCCAGCTTGGTTAAACTTAACTAAACCCCGCTCCCCGCATTTCCAAGTATTTCCAGAATTTAAGGATGATGATGATGAAGATGAAGATATTGGATTTTTATTCCGCACTATACTCTGAATCTCAGATCCTCAGCACGTTAATAATCTCCTTTCCCTCCCCCCCCTCCCCACAACAGACACCCTGTGAGGTGGGTAGGGCTGAGAGGGCTCTCATAGCAGCTGCCCTTTCAAGGACAGAGGCTCAGAGCAGCCTACAATCTCCTTTCCCTTCCTCCCCGACAACAGACACCCTGTGAGGTGGGTGGGGCTGGAGAGGGCTCTCACAGCAGCTGCCCTTTCAAGGACAGAGGCTCAGAGCAGCCTACAATCTCCTTTCCCTTCCTCATCCACAACAGACACCCTGTGAGGTGGGTGGGGCTGGAGAGGGCTCTCACAGCAGCTGCCCTTTCAAGGACAGAGGCTCAGAGCAGCTCACAATCTCCTTTACCTTCCTCCCCCACAGACACTCTGTGAGGTGGGTGGGGCTGAGAGGGCTCTCACAGCAGCTGCCCTTTCAAGGACTTCTGTAATAGCTATGGCTGACCCAAGGCCATGCCAGCAGCTGCAAGTGGAGGAGCGGGGAATCAAACCTGGTTCTCCCAGATAAGAGTCCGCGCACTTAACCACTACACCAAACTGGCTCTCACCAGTGAGCACCTGAGAGGACAGGTAAAGTCCAAAGGCATCTATATAACTGATGTAGGAAAGGACTGACAGCCCTTTGGCCTTGTCCTTAACTAACCCCGCCCCACCCACATTTCCCAATATTTTCAGAATTTAAAGATTTAAAGGCTGGCCATTACAAAATGAGGATCTGGCCCTTTTCAGACTGTTTCTGAGGGTCTCTCATCCCACCTTTACCTTAGGTCAAGACATTTTTTCTGGCTTAGGTGATGGCCATAACATTGGCCTCAGTCGCCTCTGGGCAAGTAACAGAACAGGCGTCAAAACAGCAATGCTGTTCAATCTTTTGATACAAGCCTCATCGCAATCGCAGCAATTTATACCTTTGTCACCTCTGAAAGATTCTTACCCAAAGAGGCCACACACCCATAGTTCTCCAGCATGACATCTCGGTAAAGAGCTCTTTGCCCCGGATCCAGCAGGGCCCACTCTGCCGCTGTGAAATACACGGCCACCTCCTCAAATGAAAACAGACACTGAAAGAAAAAATCAGATTCCCTCATCAGAGATCACGCCAGGCAGAGACTGAAGACTGGGAGGGTACAAATGTATGGCATGGAATGGATAAAGGCCAGGTCTCATTTTGGGCAGGAGCTCACAGGAGCGGAGCTGCAGATCCTCTAAATTTTATTAAGCTCTTTCTCTCCCCACCCCGCCACCCCCCCAATACTTGTTTCTGGGCTCCATTATTCAAACCCGCTGTGAGCATTTTGCTGAATGCTTAAGATCTGACAAACTTTCTAATATTTTTTCCAACCCCCCCAAAAATGGGAAAATGACCTAAACACGTAAAGCAGACAGATGGAAATCTTCATCATGCCACACAGGAGAAAGTAATTTAAACAGTGTGAGGGGAGCAACGTTCCCTCTAAGCTGCAGGCATTTGTGAGCAAAAATTCTACTTTGTAAGCTAAAGTTGTGAGCATTAAAGTTGTGAGCTACTGGCATTAAAGTTGTGAGCTACTGCATAAATTGTTGCGCTCTGGGGCCATTTTTCCTGAGCTAAAAATGTGTGAGCTAGCTCACACTAACTCAGCTTAGAGGGAACGTTGGGGAGGGACGGTGGCTCAGTGGTAGAGCATCTGCTTGGTAAGCAGAAGGTCCCAGGTTCAATCCCCGGCATCTCCAAAAAAGGGTCCAGGCAAAATGGTGTGAAAAACCTCAGCTTGAGACCTTGGAGAGCCACTGCCAGTCTGAGAAGACAATACTGACTTTGATGGACCAAGGGTCTGATTCAGTATAAGGCAGCTTCATATGTTCTTCATATGTTCATATGTTCAACATTGAAGGGGAGTAAGGTTTTATTATGACAATGATAATTCAAGAAGCCTTCTAAGGTAGATGCTGAGCTGATATAATTTAGTACACCTTCCGGTGATGTCAGGGGTGTGTGGCATGTGCAAATGAGCTCCAGCACCTCTTTTTCTACTAAATGATCCCTGGTAAAGGGAGTATCGTTCAGAGCCTCTCTTGCCCAAAAACTCTGTAGAAACTACAGGAGCAAACCTCACCCCTAGGAGAAGAAAGAGGAAAGGAGATTGGATTTATACCCTGACCTTTGCTCAAAGTCTCAGAGAATCTTACAATATCCTTTCCCTCCCCACAACAGATTTCCTGTGAGGTAGGTGGGGCTGAGAGAGCTCTTTGGAGAACAGCTGTGAGGCAACTTTTGATTGACCCGAGGTCACACATCAACACCGCATGTGGAGGAGTGCCGAATCGAACCTGGTTCTCCCAAATTAGAATCCACACTCTTAACCACGACACCAAGCTGAAAGGAGTGAAGTCCCAGGTTGACCCCTGTTGAAATCCCCTACCTGGACTGGAGGTGCGGCAGCTGCTTCCACACCTGTGAGAAGATGACGGCTCGACAGCATCTCCCCACTGCCTGTTAGTGAGACAAAGGAGGATGGAAGGGTGTTTTCCACGGCTTTCTATCCCATTTTCTTCTTTGTTCCCTGCTTCATGGACCCCATTTCGAGGGGTGTGAAATCTCACCCTGTGAAATCTCACCTCACAGCTCTTTGTAACACTTTTTACTAAAGTAGGGGAGAGGCAGAATAGAAGCATCTACAGTACCTAAGCCTCCGGGATTATAAATGCTGCCAACATATTTCAGACTTCCGTGAGACCAGTTTCAAGCCGAGGGTGGGGGTGGGGGGTGGGAGGGGGCTGCAAATGATATCGCATGCCACGTCGCCCTTACATTCAGCCCAGACATGATTTGACAGCGCCTGGAGACCCAAGGCTTTAAAAAGTTTTATTAGTTTCAAGAAATCAGGGATAGGAAATAGGGAAGAAGAAAATAAGAATACATATTAATCTTTTTCTGTATAGAAAATACTTTCAAAAAATACAAGTCTGCAATATTTTCTTAAAATACGCAAGTTGTCAGTTGTTTCTTGTCTCTAAACTATACATCACCAACGTTAGAGTATTTTATATTATAAATCTTTTAGTTAAAATGTCTAGTAGATCTGACAAATCCAATAAAGGCAATCTTGTAACACAGCGTATAGGAGAAAAAGGAGATATAAGTTCACACCAGATAATTTTAAGAGTCTTGAGTGGAGACTCAAGAGAACATGAATGAGTTTTCAGAGTTTCTCTTGGCATGTTAACTTCGAGAGCAAATTTTCAGCCACACACAGCATCAACATGACATCACAACTGCCACAAGCCTCCTCCCCCCCCAAAAAAAGCTCTTGGGGGGTGCCAGGACACAGCCCACCATCCCTAATCCTATTTCCCTCAGTAGACCACCTATAAGCATGGGCACAGAAGCCAAATTTCCCCATTATTGTTGTCCTCTAGAAAGTGTTCTTCAGAGCTCTGCTCTCCCAGAACATTGAGACTCCCTTTATTCACTAGGTTGAATAGTTGAAGAATTACCTTACGCTAATTTGTGTAATCCCCTTTGAGAAGCATCACAACTGGTGGACATTGAGTTCCGCAAATAAACTCTGTCTCTGCGTTATGTGAAGAAGGATCTAACCCCACCGCCCCCAGCCCAGACCTGAACTCTGTGCTCATCGCATTCACTAGGTACCCCAATTGTATCGAGGAACGAGGAGTCCTTACTGTTGGAATTCTGAAGATTCAGATTGCATGTCGAGGCAATGTCTAAATTCAGCCATTAGAGGGTTAAATATGTTCACCAATTCGTATTGTGTAGATGACTCAGAAAGGGCTAATGCAGGGTGTCAAAGATGTGGCCCGGGGGCCGAATCTGGCCCCCAGAGGGCTCCTATCAGGCCCCTGAGCAACTGGCTGTTGTTTGCTTCCTTCTCCCTCTCTCTTGCTTCCTTTTGGATCTCAGCTTGCTTTGCAAGGCTGGCTCAATTGCACAGCAGCCTCAGAGCAAAACCTCTATTTTCTCCATTGGCTGAGACTCCTCCCCCTCCTGGTCCCCTGGGAAGGAAGGGAAAGAGCCAGAGCTTCCTTTGCCCAGTTCCCTGGAATGTTTTAAGCATATTTTAAGTTTTTTAAAAAAAATCTTTAGTTGTGTTTGTTTGTGTCCTTTAAAAAAGTTTATATCTCTGCTAAAAAAAAAAGGTACTTTTTACGGGTTGGTTTGCCATTGCCTTCCCCAGTCAGCTACACTTTCCCCCCAGCAAGCTGGGGACTCATTTGACCGACCTCGGAAGGATGGAAGGCTGAGTCAACCTGGAGCCGGCTGCCTGAAACCAGCTTCCGCCGGGATCAAACTCAGGTCGTGAGCAGAGAGTTCAGACTTCAGTACAGCAGCTTTACCACTCTGCGCCACGGGGCTCTCTGCTACCCAGTCTTAAATAGTCAGTCCAGCCTGGCAAGGTCTCATTTATGTCAGATCTGGCCCTCATAAGAAATGAGTTTGACACCCCTGAGCTACTGGTTCACTGCCAGTGAGATGAGAGCTGATGGAACGTTAATGGAGAGGGCTGGAAACGAAGCAGTTGGCAGCTTCGGATCTGTGGGGAGCTGACGGAGCACCAAGCTCGTTAGCGACAGAGTAAGGATGTAGTCTATAACGTTATTATTTTCACTCCAGTGTCCCAATCCCGATATATATATTTCAATACTAAAGATCTCTCAGTTTCTTTTGCGTTCTAGTTGTTGATAGTCCTGTTAAGAACCCAGGCAACATTGCAGCTTGGAAATTTCCAGGTTCACTGGACTAAGGTGAAGTTCATTGGCCAAAGCAGGCATCCAATTAGGTGTCAGTAAGGAATGTCCAGCCTTCTTGAACCTCCCATCTCTCCTCCCTTGGACCTCCCAGCACCTGAGGGGTCTAAGAGAGTCTATTTAACCTCTGACCCAACTCCACTCATGTGTGCTTTCTATTCAGCAACCCCTATTACCCGCTGTCTAGATCCATCCCCAATTCTGGCCACAGTGTTGGGTCCATTTCCCCTGTCCTCTTAAGTCGCCATTGGAAACCTTCCTGGAAGACTACGATGGTAAATATTACCCTGTCTGTTTATCAAATATGTTCCCCTATTGATCTATCTATATTTCCTAGACCTGTGTGAATGTGTGAGTGTTTTGTATTTTTACCTTGTATGAAAGAAATATTATTCTAAATAAATTACAATTGATTTTTACTAAATTAGAGTCTCTTATTGAGCATTGACTCTCTGAACGGTTGAGCCTGGTATACAATTGATAACAAAGATTCCTTTTTGGGGCTAACTGTCTCTCAATCTAATTCCCCAATCTCATTTTGAGAGCAGTTTCCCTAACAGAAATTGGTGGAGAAAGCTTGGGCATTATCCTGTTTGTAGGAACACACGCGAGCCGACACGCGTGTCTTCATACAGACAGACGTAGGGTTGCACCGTTCAAACAGTCTTGCTAGGGAGGCTATTGTGTGAGTGATTGAGTGAATGAGTTCTGTGTGAACGGCTCTAGCGAGCATCTCTATATAATTGTGGGTTGGGCTACTCCCATTTCTACCATTCAGCGTTGGACTTCTCAGCCGCCCCGAGGAGGCCAGACACCTCGCAAGAGGACTGAGCCCGATCGAATGCAAGGGGGAAGTCCCGTGAAGCCTGGCCGCCGTCCCGAGGCCTTTCTAAACGCGTCTATCGTGGGAGGGAATGTCAGGATAGGTCAGAGCTGTTAAGATCTGGATAGAGCACCCTTCCCTTCTCCCTTTTCTTTAGAGCTTAGTGCACACACGCACACACACTACATACACATACACTGACACACACACGCTAAGTCCTTACACAAACCTGGGCCAAGGCTAGTCTAAGGCATTTCTTTGGCCGAGCGCAGCCGGCGGCTGGCTCGTTGCCCTAACTGTGGTTGACGCGCAGCCGGCGGCTGGCTCACCACACTTTTCCTTTGGTTGACGCGCAGCCGGCGGCTGGCTCACCACACTTTTACTTTGGTTGATGCGCAGCCGGCGGCTGGCTCAACAAGTTAAAACCCCCTAGCCGAAGCGCAATCGGAGATTGGCAGTAGGCAAAACAAAAAGGGAACTTAAGAAACCAACCCAAGTGTTAAAATAGCACATAGGAGCCAGAAAGCATCTGGAAATATGTTGCTAGTTCTTACACTTGACTGTGCCTTTAAGAGAATTTAGGGGAAGGAGCAAGAAGCTCTCCATTAGGGTTAAAAATTTGTCCCGGGCGTGAGGAGATAGGAACTCTTCCCAGCTGAAAAATTTCCCTTTTACTTAGAGCCAACGGAGGAAAAGTTCAGGCTCTGAGACTTTTAAAACCTTTTGGTGAACTCAGACTTTTGATGGTTTGGAGGCAGAGGCTAGAGAAAAGCCCCTCCTGAGGAGCTCAACAATGTGTGCAAGGCCATAAGCCCATGCCACAAACATTTGTTAGTGTTGCAGAGAACTAAGGAAGGTCCTGCAACTCTCTCCTTTACTTGTGAGACACACAGAGGTGTCCTGCAAGTTCTTTGCTCCCCAATAAGCAGGAAAAGTGCCAGGGAAGGCTCCTGCATCAGTTAATTTTGGTGGCCTGTGGTTAGGCACCTAACAGTGCAGGAAAACCAGCCCTGCAAGTAAAGTTAGAACTTTGAAAGGAACTAAATTGTAAGCTATGGAAATCTTTGCCAAAAAGGAAGAAGTCCCCAAGTTGGAAAAATGGTTAATAAAGAAAGGGGACAACCCCTGGAACAAGGGAATCTTTAACCAAGGCTCTGATCCCCTTCAGTCCTTTAGAGATATATTTGAGGAGAACTGTAGCAACAAAACAATAAGTTCGGGCAAAAGAGACCTTTTTGCGACATGGGGTTTGTTTGAAGCCCTACGGGATAGCACTACCTTGATTAAACAACTCAAGGAACAGCTTACACAAAAAGAGGTGCAGACAGAAAAGAAGGGAAAAGAATTGGAGGCAAGCCTTAAGAGACATGCAGAGGTGCTGGAGGATGAGTTCCGGAAGCATACAGCGGAAAAGGAACTCATACTCCAGACCCATGAGGCTGAAAAAGCAGAATTGCATAGAAAACATGCCGCAGAGGTAAATAGACTGGCGGCGGAAAACAATTGCTTGGACCTCGACTGGCAACATGCAAGTCGAACCATAGAGGAGATTAAGGCAGAGAAACACACCTTAAACTTAGCACACCAAGACATCATGTCCGCTCTAAAAAAGGCCCAATCACAGGTAAAGGCGTTGGGAAAAGAGCTGGAACAAACAAAAGACCGAAATAATAAGTTGCAACATGCTGCTGAATACGCTGCGGAAAAGAACCGCAAAGCGAGAGAAGCAGCCAACCATGAGGCATGTAAAAAGAAGATTGCCGCTCTACAAAAGAAGTTGGCCCTTAAAAGTGCTTTCATAGCTGCCGTCTCACCCCCTGGCCTCTATGAGTTTTCATCAGACGAGGAGAGTGAGGATGAAGAGGTGGTAGAAGGAAATAAAAGCAGGTCAGCCCCAGTCCGTCCTGTGGTCACTAAAAAGACCACAGCCAGAAAACAGAATGGAGCTGAATCTGTAAAAGTAGTGAAGGAAACCAGATCTTGGGGAGCAGAGGACATTAAAATGGCTGCCAGCTTCCTTGGCCCCTATAACATAGACACCTCAGTGTTGTGGATGGCCAGCGCTAGAATTCACTACAAAGAAGCCTCCTTAACTGAATTAAACCATGTGCTGAGATTATGCGCCTCAGGCCCTGAACTAGACAAAGTAAGAAATGTAATGTATCGCCTGAACCTGTCTAATGCCACCATCTTAGAATGGATGGCTGAGGTACTATTTGCCACCTGGGATGGAGAGGATATAAAAGATCTCTACCATCAGACCTTACAAGGTCATGATGAGCGTCCAGTGAGCTATCTAATAAGGAAGAAATTCCTAGCAGAAGCAGCTAAGGTAGTATCACCCAAAGACAATGGGGAACCAGATTATGAGAATCAAAATTTCATATCCGATGTGATCAGAGGTCTCAATATACCCACCTTGAGGTGCTATGGCATAACAGCCCTGGTAAACACCACCTGGAAAGATCTAGAGGCTAATCTTGACAGAGTTGGCAATTTTATGGAAAGAGAGAGTAGAATGAAAGCTGACTATGCAAAAAGGGAAATAGTTCATGAAGACTACACAGCTAGATTAAGTGCGCATGAGAAGGAGATAGCAAATTTAACCCACTCTCTCCATGAGGTCAAATGGAGACTGGAGAATGCTTTAAAGCATGCCCAAGTCTCTGAACAAAGAGTTGCTGTTTTAGAAACACAGCTCACTCAGGCACAATATAATCAAGAGCAGGGTGGGCATGGAAAAGAGAGCCAGAACTGGAAGTTCCAAAACAATGGCCTTGGTTCCAGCTCTTCTTGCCATCCCCAGCTTGCCCCAAAGGTTCCCCTTCACAAGCAGGCTTATGCTCCTAGGCAGACACAGTCAGCCTCTGGGCAACCCTGGCCTCAGCGGACCCCTCGAGACAAAGTCAGAATGGCAGCTTGGTCCCAGCTTAGAGCCACTGGAGCAGACATGAAGCAATTTGATAAGCAGCCCACACATGTGCTACTTGCTGCACTTTCAGAAGCCATGAAGCCACCAGGGCACATGGCTCCCAATGCCACAGGGTTTGCAGAAAATGGAGATAGCTTCCCCAAAGCTACTGCTTTGGAAAATTTCCCTAATAAGGAAAGGGTAGGGAAACTTACAAATCCTACTCAGGAAAAAGATTTAGAAATCCAAAAGCTTGCTGAGAAAAATCAGGAACTTCAGCAAAGGTTAGAAGCTAGGAAAGAAAAGGAAACTGCTAGTCTCCTGCAACATGTCCTGGAGTCTTGCAGGGCCACAGAGAGGAGACTGGAAATTCTGGAAGTGCAGGATAAAAGGAAACATGGCAGGGCAAACCCAGCTGTGCAGCCCCAGACTTCTTTCCCCCATGAAAATGAGAAAACAGTCCCTATTTCAGTTCTCTTACCCCAGAATCATGAAGGAAATGTGGTCTCTGAGCCTATGCAGAGTTCCACAATCATGGCACAAGGTATTCATTTTAGCAAGGACTTGCTCCAGACACTCCTACATGAGCAAGTCTCAGCCCTTCTGGCTAGAAATTTACTGTCTTTAGCTCATCCCATTTGGGGAATTTGAAAGCCAGAATTCTGTGGAACTTCAGAGAATGGTAGTCCCACATGGGCAGGCAAGGTTCCTTTGTCTCTGAACCTTCCCCCACCCAAAGGAAAATCTAACATCTAGACTTGAATGTCTCTTAAAACAGAGAGATCTGGCTTTATTAGGTTTAAAGGTAACAAGGGCGCCTTTTCCCTTGACTAAATAAGAAAACATACAAGCAATGACTTGGACTACAATTAGACCAGGCCATTTCTCCAGGTGAGGCCTGGAGATCTCCTGGAATCCCAGCAAGGGTTCCAGCCTGCAAAGTTAGTTTTCTCTGCAGGGTAATGGGAGCTTGATGTAGTATGTATTTAGTTTAACCCTTTAAAGATGCCAGCATCAAGCACCTGAGAAAGAGACTGAACTAGTTTTTGTTAATTCAAAGCTTTCAGAGCAAGATGTAAGAAACTGTTTTAACTTTCAAATTGGCTGAATGAAAATCTGTGAAACTCACAAGTTCATCTTTCTCTCTCTTGCTTATAAAGTCAGGAAATATTTATTTCCTCAGTTCTATGAATGTTAAATGGTATAGCCTCTGAGCTTGTACAGAGTGCCTGCAGATTAGTCCAAATAGAGCTGGCTAAAGTATTGCAAATGCTCAGCACTCCTGCCATCAGGAAGAAATGCTAATTGTTCTCCCTCTTGCTCAATGGAAATCTGTAGCAGTAAAGATTTGATAAGTAACTAAGGCAAAGGAATGGAGTTTTAAATGCATTGCCCTGAGAAATTAAATTTTTGTTTATCTCAGGTCTCCCTAAGGCACAAGCAACTCAGTGTCTTTGAGAGAGAGAGCCTCATTGTCTTATAAGAGGTGTTGCCTCTCCTTCTCAAAGGTCACAGCAACACAAGACAGCTAACCTCAAATGGGCAAGTCTGTCATTTAAATCTGAAAGTACAGAAAGGAGAACCTCCAGCTGCAAGAGCAGCAACAACTAATGTAGTACTGATTGGCAAATCTCCTGCAGACCCTCTTGAAAATAAAATCAGCCAAATTCAGCTTGAGTCAAGGAAACTGGGAAAAGAGTTACAATTTTGAGCCCCACCCAGGCAGAAAGCTCATTATTCTCCTCCTCCACCTTTCTTTGTAAAAATTTATCAGGATTAGATAAGAGTACTGGCCAAATCCATTGTGTCTGTTTTAGCCTTTTGTTAAAGCTAAGCCCTCACTTTACCCAAGAGGGAAGGAATTTTGGTTTGTCTGTTAAAACCCTCCCCGCCTTCTTCATCTAGGGGGGGTGGAAATACAGTTGAGGTATTTTTTTTTTTGTGCTATTTTGAATTCTCATCTTCTGATTTTGGGTCTAAAAAGATATAATTTCAAAAGTTTTTCATTACCAAACTTTTTTTTATATTGCAGTCTCTCACAGAGACAGCCTCTTCCCAGCCAGAGAATACCTGGGCGGAAGATGTGCATACTACTGTGTTTTTGTAAGGTCGCCAGTCTCCAGGTGGGACCTGGAGGCCTCTCCCAAAATCATAGCCTTTTCCCCAGTACATTGAGGCTAGTGCCTCTGGAGGAAAAGAGTGTCCGGGAAATGGACTGCATGCCTTGTGATTTTCAAATTTGATTCAAAATTTCAGGAATCTCCAGCCTGGAGCTGGCATCCCAAAGCTCTACTTACAGCCAGTCCTTCTCTGCTAGAGAAAATCCCCTGTCTGTAAACTGCCCTAATACTAAGAGTTCTCTTAGATTAGAAGCTTTCTTTCTGTTATTTATTTTTGCTGCACCTTTTAAGTCTTAAAATATTTTTCTAGTGACTGGTACCAATCTCCCCTATACTTAGATTTCGTAGCTTTAATTTTAAGGGAAACACTTTTAGGAAATTGCTCCTCAAAGTCTATTGGGCATTCCCAGTGCTTTGTAGTAAAAGGAAAGTGCTGTGCAATCTATAGGCCCTTTGCTAAACATTAGAGCTAAGAAAATTTTATCTCACAAATTTTGGTTCCTACAAGAAGTACAGGACATCTGTACACTCCCTTGGGGTAAAATTACCCTCTCCCTGTGCTTTTTCTCTCTCAAGCCTCAAGAATTAATACTCTTGTTTTGACAGAATTCCTGAAGGTTTTTGGTCTCCATTAGAAATTTGGATTCCTCAAATGTACTTCAACTATTGATATCTTCATTTTCTCTCTGAATGCCATTTGCATCATCAATCTTCCCTTTTAGCTATTTGGTGAAGCTTGAGTTTTAATTTTAGTTTAATCCAGTCTGCCTGTGGAAAGAGGTATCCACATGTTCTTAAGAGGCCCCAACTTGTGGGCTCAGTATCTTTGTTTGGTCTTAAGCAATATAATGACCAATGGATGGTTCTGCCTCCACCTATATCTTGTTAGAACTAGACTTTTTCTGAGTTAAAACCCTTTTCTATTTTCCCATGTTCTCAAGGAAATGAGCAATAACCTGTTAGATTCTTAATGTAGATTCCTCAGGGTCCATTTCTGATCATGATTTTCTTCTTGCTACTAAATGTTCTTTTGTGTTATTTTTGCATCTATAACCAGTTGGCTGAGCCTATCAAGGCTCCCCAATTCAAGTCTTGTTGTATTATGCTCAAATTTTGGTCTACTTGGTATCCTGACAGGATGTTGCCTTCCAGCAACACATTCTTTGCACTCTGTGTATGCACAGAGGAAAATCATTCTCTGGCACAAGCCTTAAACCTGGAGCATTGTGCCATCATCCTAGTTTTGCCTTTTACTCCATAAAAGGTTTCTTCTTAAAGGGATATGCTTTCATGCTTCAAGTCTTTCTTGTGACTTGTCCTTGCAACAACCCAGCATTTTTCTCTTGATACTACAGATGCCTTGCCACATCTTTTCTCTTTTTATGAATTGTTTAATGTGTCTGTCAAGGTGAATTAACCATAATTTGATTTCTAGGATGTTGTAACTGTTTTGTTAAGTTTGCTCATCTTTTCTTTCAATATAGATGTGCAGGGAATCTGGACCTGCAAATCAAGTCTAATGCATGCTCAGTAGTTCTAAGAGTTGTTGATAAGCTTGTTAAGAATTGTTTTATGTATGTGTAACCCTTATGTTGCTTTTCAGAATTCTTGTTTTGTTAAGTTTTTGTTGAAATCTGTGCTCACATGTGAGATCGTTTCAGCTGAACTAGCCCAGAGAAAAACTGGATGTAGTGGGACCTGATCAGCTCACTTATGTCCAGGTTTTTAATTTCTCTGATCTAGCTCACCTCTCATATAAAGCTAGCTAGCATTTTTCTATTGAGGCCTCAGTTTTTGTTTTTGAAGTTTTTCTATTGTTTTGACAATTTATTATATTCCAAAGCTATAGCAAAGGTTTTATTTTGTCTCCTCTCTTCTTTGTGAACTATTTTCATTATATGGGGGACGCCCCAACTATGGTCAGTTTCCTGGAGCTCCAACCTTGCGCACAATGTTTTATTTTAAGTTTTATGTTGCAACAAAGTATATTTGGGGTTGTGTTTTCTGAATTGTGTATGTTACTTCCCTTCCTTGACAAGGAAAAAGCCTCCTAAAGTCCTGAATGATTAGTGTAATAGGCAAACCTGCCCAATGCAGGCCCCTAACATGACATATGTAAGCTTGTGACGTAAAAGCTCACTGGTCACCACACTCTGGACAGGAGGACACTTCACTAATAGCTTTTTGAAACTCCTTTCTTCATGGTTGAATGTATGCATTTTTGATCTGCTGTCACTGCTCCCTACTCTGGTACAGAATCATCCCCCATGTTGTCATGTGTGAATGTCTTTGGTTCCTTTTTGGTTCTTTCCTCAAAGCCCACCGTTGCTCTATGGACCATCAGTGATACAGGCAGAAAAGCACCATTGCCAATTACATGCTGGGTTACAGGAAGACTCCCTTTTAGCAACAATAAAGACAGATTTCGCTGGGTGCTAGGGGGGGTGGGAAGACTCTTTAGTTCACCCTCCACTAGGACTTTCACATACCCAATAGGTACATGGAAGAAGATCCTCTTCAAACCCCAGTATAAGAAGCTTATCAAGGGGGGGAGAAGAAGAAAAGAAGACTCAAGATTAAGATATGGATTCAGTTGTAACCATAAACTCTAACGTACCTGTGTGTTTTCCTAATCAATTATTGTCATGATTGTGTGTGATTTATAGATCAATTCTTGTTATTTATCTGGTTTAAATAGCAGTAATGATTTTATGAACTCAACTTTTATTTCAATGATTGTAACCCTGTGTTTTAATACTGTATGCCCTACAATGTTGCCAATGCCTGTTATCCCTGCATCGTAGTATTCAAAGGAAGGAACCTTTGGCCTATTGGAATATTTTTCCAAATTGATTTTTGAGTAGTTTAGATAGTGGCTCCAACCTTTTTAGATAGACGGTACACCCCGGTAGACAATTGAAGCTACGTGGACTCGCCGCCTGTCAACTACAGATATGGACATTGTGTTATTGCAAGACCTCGCCACCACATGGTGACATAGGTCTTGAGGGGGGGAACTGTGAGGAAAAGCCCCCTACTTTTCATACATGTGAACATCATGATCACCAGCATGGTTGCCAGGGTGCCTGGAGATTTGACTCTCACACCTCTGCTCTAAGAAGTGGACTTTGCTTGCAGTTTCTGGCTTATGTGGATACCATAAGCCTCAGCTTTGCATTCTACGTCTCTGAAGACATGCTCCAGCTGCTCCTTGTGTGCCCAGTCTTGGCCACTGCAGTGGAAGAAGCCACCATGTTTCCAGCCTGGCTCCATGGACCTAGAGCTAACAACAGCAGAATCCAGCTTGCTTTCCTGACCCAAGCTTACCCTGCCAGGCTGAACTCATTCCTTCTTAGTGGGAAAGTCACACGTACACACCCTGAGCCTGCAAGCAACCCATCTGTTTTAAGAATGGATTAATAGCTCCACTGTTGATCCTAATTGCTCAGCAATGCCAGAACAATAAATCTTGCCCAGCAGAAGATGAGAAAGAGGAAGGACATCTCCTGTCTTCATCAAGTCTTTTGTCTAACCCGGGTGGTACCTAGGCCAGCATTTGATTACCTATTGTCACCCTCCTAGTTAATCCCATTTAAACTTAAGTATCCAGCCATTCCCATTCTTACTCCAGTCTAAGTACCCTGGGGCCAACCCAGGCAACATTGCAGCTTGGAAATTTCCAGGTTCACTGGACTAAGGTGAAGTTCATTGGCCAAAGCAGGCATCCAATTAGGTGTCAGTAAGGAATGTCCAGCCTTCTTGAACCTCCCATCTCTCCTCCCTTGGACCTCCCAGCACCTGAGGGGTCTAAGAGAGTCTATTTAACCTCTGACCCAACTCCACTCATGTGTGCTTTCTATTCAGCAACCCCTATTACCCGCTGTCTAGATCCATCCCCAATTCTGGCCACAGTGTTGGGTCCATTTCCCCTGTCCTCTTAAGTCGCCATTGGAAACCTTCCTGGAAGACTACGATGGTAAATATTACCCTGTCTGTTTATCCATATATGTTCCCCTATTGATCTATCTATATTTCCTAGACCTGTGTGAATGTGTGAGTGTTTTGTATTTTTACCTTGTATGAAAGAAATATTATTCTAAATAAATTACAATTGATTTTTACTAAATTAGAGTCTCTTATTGAGCATTGACTCTCTGAACGGTTGAGCCTGGTATACAATTGATAACAAAGATTCCTTTTGGGGGCTAACTGTCTCTCAATCTAATTCCCCAATCTCATTTTGAGAGCAGTTTCCCTAACAGCAAGGCTGGCTCAATTGCACAGCAGCCTCAGAGCAAAACCTCTATTTTCTCCATTGGCTGAGACTCCTCCCCCTCCTGGTCCCCTGGGAAGGAAGGGAAAGAGCCAGAGCTTCCTTTGCCCAGTTCCCTGGAATGTTTTAAGCATATTTTAAGTTTTTTTAAAAAAATCTTTAGTTGTGTTTGTTTGTGTCCTTTAAAAAAGTTTATATCTCTGCTAAAAAAAAAAGGTACTTTTTACGGGTTGGTTTGCCATTGACTTCCCCAGTCAGCTACACTTTCCCCCCAGCAAGCTGGGGACTCATTTGACCGACCTCGGAAGGATGGAAGGCTGAGTCAACCTGGAGCCGGCTGCCTGAAACCAGCTTCCGCCGGGATCAAACTCAGGTCGTGAGCAGAGAGTTCAGACTTCAGTACAGCAGCTTTACCACTCTGCGCCACGGGGCTCTCTGCTACCCAGTCTTAAATAGTCAGTCCAGCCTGGCAAGGTCTCATTTATGTCAGATCTGGCCCTCATAAGAAATGAGTTTGACACCCCTGAGCTACTGGTTCACTGCCAGTGAGATGAGAGCTGATGGAACGTTAATGGAGAGGGCTGGAAACGAAGCAGTTGGCAGCTTCGGATCTGTGGGGAGCTGACGGAGCACCAAGCTCGTTAGCGACAGAGTAAGGATGTAGTCTATAACGTTATTATTTTCACTCCAGTGTCCCAATCCCGATATATATATTTCAATACTAAAGATCTCTCAGTTTCTTTTGCGATCCAGCAGTCCATTGAACTGTCTAGGAAATTTTAAGCAATTTCCCTCACAAGATTTCCTAACGCTGCTTACCACAGGAGAGGCCATCTTGGGAACAATCCTGGGCCCGTGCTCTTTGCCCGTGCTCCAAGGAAGCTCCTTCGGCCTCAGGGAATGTTGCTTCTGTCTTCAGGGATGGCCCCCACATCTGAAACAGCAGTGAGGGAGAGAAGTAAGAGATGGAGTGGAACAGACCGAGGAATAGATCCTGCCCCACTCCAAGACTCTGCATCCTTCTATCTGTAGATCTGGTGAGTTACTTGAAAGCAGCAAAAATTCAGGCTACTGAAGGAGACTGTAAAATCTCCCTTATGGATTATTAATGCTTGGACAAACATCTCTTAGGGATATTTTAGGACATGGGTGTCAAACACGCAGCCCAGAGGGCGAATCAGGCCCCAGAGGCTCCTATCAGGCCCCCTGAGCAACTGGCTGTCATCTGCTTCCTTCCCCCTCTCTCTTGCTTCCTTCTGCATCACAGCTTGCTTTGCCAGGCTTGCTCAATCACACAGGAGCTATGGAGCAAAGCCTCTATTTTCTCCATTGACTGAGGCTCCTCCCTTGGGGAGGAAGTGGGGAGGGTTAGCTTACTTCAAAGGAAGCTCTGGCTCTTTCCTTCCCCAGAGGACCAGGAGGGGGAGCCTCAGCCAATAGAAGGAAGGGAGGTTTGGTTCAGTGGCTCTGCTGTGCGATTGAGAGAGCCTGGATAGCACGGGAGAGATACAAAGAAAGCAGCTTTAAAACCAACAAGTGCTAATGTTTTAGGCATGTGTTTGTTTGTGTCCTTTACAAAGTTTATATCTCTGCTGGCATTACATTTTATGACACACACTGCCTGGCCCAGCAAAGGTCTCATTTATGTCACTCCGGCTGTCGTAACAAATGAGTTTGATATCCCTGCTTTAGGATAAGGCCAAATATCATTGCTTGAATTGGATATATTGAAGGAAAACTCCTCACCCGTTCTGCCTTCCTCTTCTCCTCTGCCTGACTCAGGAGGAAGCCTTCGGCCAGGGCCACTGCTTGGGAACTGGTCTCCGGCCCACATCCTCTGACCCAGCACTGCATTTCCTGGGGCAGGATGGTCAGGAACTGCTCCAGGATCACCAGGTCCAGGATCTGCTTCTTGGTGTGTCTCTCTGGCTTCAGCCACTGGTTGCAGAGCCCATGGAGCTGGCTGCAAACCTCTCGGGGCCCATCGGCCTCATGGTACTGTAACTCCCGGAAGTGTTGGCAATATACATCTGAGGTCATCAGGGTGTCCTTAGCCAGGGTCTCTGGCACAGCTCTTTCCCAGAATGCAACAGCACTCCCAGCATGGAGGAGATCAGCTTTGCTTGCTGTCCTGCCAGTTCCAGGTCCTCCTGGGTCCCGCTCTTCCATTTCCTGCCTCTTCCATCGAGTCTCCTCCATCTGTGAAAAGATGCCTTTATTCCCTTGGCTGTGGAGATAGGGTTCTCTCTGCGGGGGGGAAGGAGAGACACACGGAAAAATGGAAATACACCACTGAGCATCACAAACCTTCATAAGCTCAGGGGACACATGAGAATTGCCCTGGAGGATCAGAACTGAATTGCTTCTTGTGAGTTGTAGACTTTGTTTAATTTTTTTTCTCTTTTGCTACGTTACATACCAAGCAATGTTCCCTCTAAGCTGCAAAGTCTTGCGTGCAAAAATTCTACTTTGTGAGCGACTGGCATGAAAGTGGTGAGCTCCTGCATAAATTAGTGTGCTCTGAGGTCACCTGAGCTAAGACAAAAATGTGTGAGCTGGAGGCTAAAAATCTGTGAGCTACCTCAACTCAGCTTAGAGGGAACACTGAAACCAAGGTATTTTAAATATGCTGCCTTGGGGTTTTTTTGGAAAGTTAAATGTCACTCCGGGGAGACATGAGAATTGTCCTGGTGGATCAGAACAAATGTGCTTCTTTTGGTTTGTACACTGGGCCATACGAACATATGAAGCTGCCTTTTTACTGAATCAGACCCTCGGTCCATCAAAGTCAGTATTGTCTACTCAGACTGGCAGCGGCTCTCCAGGGTCTAAAGTTGAGGTTTTTCAAGCCTATTTGCCTGGACTCTTTATAGAGATACCAGGGATTGAACCTGGGACCTTCTGCTTACCAAGCAGATGCTCTACCGCTGAGCCACCGTCCCTCCCCCCAAAATGGTATTGAACATATGAAGATGCCTTATACTGAATCAGACCTTTGGTCCATCAAAGTCAATATTGTCTTCTCAGACTGGCAGCGGCTCTCCAGGGTCTCAAGCTGAGATTTTTCACACCAATTTGCCTGGACCCTTTTTTTGGAGATGCCAGGGATTGAACCTGGGACCTTCTGCTTCCCAAGCAGATGCGCTACCACTGAGCTACCGTCCCTCTCCCACAGCAGCTGCCCTTTCAAGGACAACCTCTGCCAGAGCTACGGCTGACCCAAGGCCATTCCAGCAGGTGCAAGTGAAGGAGTGGGGAATCAAACCCGGTTCTCCCAGATAAGGTCTAATATTTCTGCTATATTACATACCAAGGCATTTTAAATATGCTGCCTTGGTTTTTTCAGAAAGTTTAGTGTCTCTGTTCGGCTTTTTAGAGGTGTTGTAAGCTTAGCCTCCTATTCCTTTGGCTCTGTCTTTCCTAGGGGCTAATTCTTAAAGTAAACCAGACTGGTGAGGCCTTTCCCCTTCCATGTGTGGCAGAATTTCTTTTGGGGATGGGTCTCTTATGAAATTGGCAACAAATGGTCCAAGCTATTCAGCTCTATCATGCATTCATATTGCTAACAGCTTAGGCTAGGTCAGTAGAAAAAGTGGGTGAAAGGTAAAGAGCTATCTCAGAACAGGCCTAGCCTTATATGGTATGAGAAGAGAAGAACTGCAGATTTATACCCCGCCCTTCTCTCTGAATCAGAGTCTCAGAGCTGCTCACAATCTCCTATACCTTCTCCCCCCACAACAGACACCCTGTGAGGTGGGTAGGGCTGAGAGAGCTCTCTCACAGCAGGTGCCCTTTCATGGAAGAAGACAACGACGACATTGGATTTATATTCCGTCCTCCACTCACGAATCTAAGAGTGTCTCACAATCTCCTTTATCATCCTCCCCCACAAAAGACACCCTGTGAGGTGGGTGGGGCTGAGAGAGCTCTCTCACAGCAGGTGCCCTTTCAAGGAAGAAGACGACGACGATATTGGATTTATATTCCGCCCTCCACTCAAGAATCTAAGAGTGTCTCACAATCTCCTTTATCTTCCTCCCCCACAACAGACACCCTGTGAGGTGGGTGGGGCTGAGAGGACTCTCACAGCAGCTGCCCTTTCAAGGACAACCTCTGCCAGAGCTATGGCTGACCCAAGGCCATGCTAGCAGGTGCAAGTGGAGGAGTGGGGAATCAAACCTGGTTCTCCCAGATAAGAGTCCGCACACTTAACCACTACACCAAACTGTCTCTCAACCTCTGCCAGAGCTATGACTGACCCAAGGCCATTCCAGCAGGTGCAAGTGGAGGAGTGGGGAATCAAACCTGGTTCTCCCAGATAAGAGTCCGCACACTTGACCACTACACCAAACTGTCTCTCAGCCTCTGCCAGAGCTATGGCTGACCCAAGGCCATTCCAGCAGGTGCAAGTGGAGGAGTGGGGAATCAAACCTGGTTCTCCCAGATAAGAGTCCACACACTTAACCACTATACCAAACTGGCTATGAGCAGGTAGGAGCAAACTGGTATGAGCAGGAAGCAAGATACTGGCCATCTGTAGATCCATCTGCAGATTCTGGAGTGTAGCTGACGCAGATAAATCCGGTAAGATAAGAGATAATTGATAAAGTTCTGAGGGGGAAATAGTTTAAAAACCCTGAGATTTCAGCAGAAGTTGTTGGCCTGCATGAGAGACATGGGGTCTCTGTGTCGGTCAAGCCAAGAAATTAACAACCTTTGTTGATTTCAAGCCACGAATTTAACATCTCTTACTTGAGGCCTCAAACATAAGAGTGTGGCTCTAATATAGAATGGGACTTAGGTTTTCATAGATGTAATTCTCTTTAAAGGTATTAGATTATAGAATAGAGTAAGTTTAGCTATGAGAATTGGGTAAAGTTCATCTGAATACCAAATGCATAACCTTCTACTGTATCCGGAAGCTATACTAGTATTATCTATCATTTTGCTTTTCGAGTTACATATCTTTAAGCCTTCTGAGTAAAAACTTAAAGTGGAATAAAGTTTAACTGGGTAAGTTCCTGGGGTTGTTTGGGTTACTGAAGGTATAGTGAGGTGTAGTGGTTAAGTGTGCGGACTCTTATCTTGGAGAACCGGGTTTGATTCCCCACTCGTCCACTTGAACCTGCTGGAATGGCCTTGGGTCAGCCATAGCTCTCATAGGAGTTGTCCTTGAAGGGGCAGCTGCTGGGAGAGCTCTCTAAGCCTCACCCACCTCACAGGGTGTCTGTTGTGGGGGAGGAAGGTAAAGGAGATTGTGAGCCGCTCTGAGACTCTTCGGAGTGGAGGGCGGGATATAAATCCAATATCATCTTCTTTTTCTTCTACATAAGTATATCCCGCCTCACCATGCATCTCTTCAATAGCATTAGGCAAGAACAGTGGAATCTACTACTGAGGGAGGTACTACTGAACTCCCCTTCATTGGAAGTCTTGAAGCAGCGGCTGGATGCTCTAGGCCAGGGGTGTCAAACATGCAGTTTGGGGGCCAAACCAGGCCACCGGAGGGCTCCTATCAGGTCCCTGAGCAACTGTCATCTGCTTCCTTCTCCCTCTCTTTTGCTTCCTTCCGCATAACAGCTTGAATTGTAAGGCTTGCTCAATCGCACGGGAGCTATAGAGCAAAACCTCCATTGGCTGAGGCTCCTCCCTTGGGGAGGAAGGGGGGAGGAATAGCTTGCTTTGACTGGCTCTCTCAATCGCACAGCAGAGCTACTGAGCCAAGCCTCTCTTCCTTCTATTGGCTGAGGCTCCTCCCCATCCTGGTCCCCTGGGGAAGGAAGGAAAGAGCCAGAGTTTCCCTTGCCGAGTTCCCTGGATCACACGGGAGAGATAAAAGAAAGCACCTTTAAGACCAGGGGTGTCGAACTCATTTGTTATGAGGGCCGAATCTGGTATAAATGAGACCTTGTTGGGCCAGGCCATATGTGTACCTATTTAAGATTAGATAGTAGGGATAAAAACTTTATAAAGGACACAGACAAACACAAAGATTTTTTTTTAACTTAAAGCATGCTTAAAATATTAGCACTTGTTGGTCTTAAAGGTGCTTTCTTTGTATTTCTCCCATGGGATCCAGGAAACTGGCAAAGGAAGCTCTGGCTCTTTCCTTCCTTCCCCAGGGGACCAGGAGGGGGAGGAGCCTCAGCCAATAAAAGGCAGAGAGGTTTGGCTCACTAGCTCTGCTGTGCAATTGTGATAGCCTGGCAATGCAGGCTTTTCCTTCCCCTTTCCTCCCCAAGGGAGGAGCCTCAGCCAATGGAGAAAATAGAGGCTTTGCTCTGTAGCTCCTGTGCAATTGAACAAGCCTTGCTAAGCATGCTGTGACACAGAAGGAAGCAAGAGAGAGGGAGAAGGCAGCAGATGACAGCCAGCTGCTTGGGGGCCTGATAGGAGCCCTCTGGGGGCCTGATTCGACCCCTAGGCCAGATGTTTGACACCCTGTTTAAGACCGAGTGCTAATGTTTTAAGCTTTTTTAAAAAATGTATATTTGTGTTTGTCTGTGTCCTTTTTAAAGTTTATATTTCTGCTACCTGATCTTAAACAGGAACACACACGGGCCTGACATGGCCCAACCCAACAAGGTCTCATTTATGTCAGATCCGGCCCTCATAACAAATGAGTTCGACACCCCTGCTCTAAGCTGATCTGCATTGAGCAAGGGGTTGGACTAGATGGCCTCTATGGCCCCTTCCAGCCCTGTGATTCTAATGATTCCACCAGCAACAGATTCATACATTTAACTTTTCTTGTACTGAGAAGTAATAGTTGCAAACCCGCCCCCCCAGTCCCAAATTCCACTTACATAGTGGAACAAAACTTGTACCTGACAAGGTTGCCAACCTCCAGTCAGGATCCAAAGTTCTCCCAGATTTCAATGGACTTCCAGCGGACAGAGGTCAATTCCCCTGGAGAAAATGACTGTATTGGGGGGAGGGTCTATGGCAGGCGTGGCCAAACTGCGGCTTGGGAGCCACATGTGACTCTTTCACACATATTATGTGGCTCTCAAAGCCCCCACTACCCCATTAGCTGGCTTGGAGAAGGTATTAGTCTCTTTAGATCACTTCTTCGAGCCAAGCCAGCTGGCAGCATGGAGAACGCATTTAAAGTTGCTTTCTTGCCAACCTCCACTGCGCTCCCCCATCTCTTTGCTTTCCTTCCTGCTCTCAAGACGTCTGACGTTCGTATCTTGCAGCTCTCAAACATCTGATGTTTATTCTATGTGGCTCTTACGTTAAGCAAGTTTGGCCAGCCCCGATCTATGGCCTTGTTTCCATCTTAAGTCCCTCCCTGGACCAAAACCGGGCCTTTCCCCAAATGAGACCACCCCCACCCACCCCCCTCATGCCCAGGAATTTCCTATCCAGGAGTTGGCAACCTTAGCACAGAATGACCCCAGCCTCCCTTCATTCCAAGATCTCAAAGCTTCTCCCGCAATGATGACTTACTCCTAAGGAAACCTTCCTGGGATCTGGTTGCAAGGCTATTCTCTGCAGCCTTTCCAAGCCTCTGTCGCCCTGCAAAAGCAACCCCCCCCCCCCCAAAGAGCCTTTTCTCCTTCCTGACCTCCCCCTCCCCTTGCTCGGCCTCTCTAGCCAAACGGCTCTTTGGGTTTAACCCTTTCGGTGCTGCAGGGGAAGGCACAACCGTGTCCTGTCCTCTCCAGGCTAGGCTGTCTGCAGGGACGCCCTTTGCAGTTGAATGGGGCTGCTCGGGAGTAACGGTGCACGGCCCGGGGTAGCGTTCCCAGAAAAGGGAGAATGAAGCTGGTTCCCTCTTCCTTCCTTCTTCATTGCGATCGACTGGTTTTTTTTTTTTAAATAGGCGAGTGTGGATCAATAACTTCCTAATAGATTGGATTTATATCCCGCCCTCCACTCCGAAGAGTCTCAGAGCGGCTCACAATCTCCTTTCCCTTCCTCCCCCACAACAGACACCCTGTGAGGTGGGTGGGGCTGGAGAGGGCTCTCACAGCAGCTGCCCTTTCAAGGACAGGCTCAGAGCGGCCTACAATCTTCTTTCCCTTCCTCCCCCACAACAGACACTCTGTTAGGTGGGTGGGGCTGAGAGGGCTCTCACAGCAGCTGCCCTTTCAAGGACAGGCTCAGAGCGGCCTACAATCTCCTTTCCCTTCCTCTCCCACAACAGACACCCTGTGAGGTGGGTGGGGCTGGAGAGGGCTCTCACAGCAGCTGCCCTTTCAAGGACAGAGGCTCAGAGCGGCCTACAATCTCCTTTCCTTCCTCTCCCACAATAGACACCCTGTGAGGTGGGTGGGGCTGAGAGGGCTCTCACAGCAGCTGCCCTTTCAAGGACAGGCTCAGAGCGGCCTACAATCTCCTTTCCCTTCCTCCCCCACAACAGACACCCTGTGAAGTGGTGAGGCTGAGAGGGCTCTCACAGCAGCTGCCCTTTCAAGGACAACCTCTGCCAGATCTATGGCTGACCCAAGGCCATTCCAGCAGGTGCAAGTGGAGGAGTGGAGAATCAAACCCGGTTCTCCCAGATAAGAGCCCGCACACTTAACCACTATACCAAACTGGCTCTAATAGGGTTGCCAATCCTCAGGCGGGAGTAGGGGATCCCCCAATTTGAAGGCCCTCCCGCCTATAGTAAAATGGTAAAATATATGGGGAGAACTTCATACTTGCAGGTAGAAAGAACTGGGTATTTCACTTGGAGGTAGACTTGTAACTGATGTCTTTGCATTTCGCTTGGTCTCTGTTTTTCCCCACTTCGTATCCACCCCTTCCCCTCTTTAATGTATCTACGCTTGTGCCTTTTCTCGTTGTAGTTAAAATCAATAAAAATGATAAAATCTGGCCCTCCCGCCCCCCACTTCAGGGTCATCAAAAAGCGGGAGAAGGAAATATCTGCCTGGTAGAATGGAGAATTGATCTACGGGTATCTGGGGCGGGGGGGGACTGTTTTTTTTTAGGTAGAGGCACCAAATTTGCAGCATAGCATCTGGGACCTCTCCTCAAAACACCCTCCAAGTTTCAAAAATATTGGCCCAGGGGGTCCAATTCTATGAGCCCCAAAAGAAGGTGCCCCTATATTATTTCCAATGGAGGGAAGGCATTTAAAAGGTGTGCTGTCCCTTTAAATGTGATGGCCAGAACTCAATCATGCTTGTCACAACCTTTCTCCTGGCTCCACCCCCAAAATCTCCTGAGGTCAAGGTAGTCCCCTGTGCAAGCACCAATCATTTCCAACTCTGGGGTGACTGTCACATCACAACATTTTCATGGTAGACTTTTTACGGGATGGTTTGCAATTGCCTTCTCCAGTCATCTACACTTTTGCTTCTGGGGGGTGGCGGGGAAGGAGCCCCATGGCGCAGAGTGTTAAAGCTGCAGAATTGCAGCCCAAGCTCTGCTCACAACCTGAGTTTGATCCCCGGCGGAAGCTGGGTTCAGGTAGTCGGCTCCAGGTTGACTCAGCCTTCCATCCTTCCAGGGTCGGTCAAATGAGTCCCCAGCTTGCTGGGGGGGGGGGGGGGAGTGTAAATGACTGAGGAAGGCAATGGGAAACCACCCCGTTAAAAAGTCTGCTGTGAAAACGTAATGAGGCAATGCCACTCCAGTCGGAAACGACTGCTGCTTGCACAGGGGACTTGTCCTTTTTTAATTCTGGGGGGGAGGGGCATAATGAAAGTCTGGCAATAGATGCACAGCTGTTTCTTTAATTGTGGAATGTCGAGAGTAATGAACTGAGACCCTGCCACTAGATTCCGTCCCCTGAACCATGGAGGAAACATAACAGCATCTTATTTAAGGTGGGGCAATTGACCCAGCTGTACAGCGTTACTGATGTAACTAACATGAATTTGAGCAGACTTTGAAGGATGGCAGAAGACGGGAGGAC
This sequence comes from Heteronotia binoei, assembly GCF_032191835.1. Lineage (NCBI taxonomy): Eukaryota > Metazoa > Chordata > Lepidosauria > Squamata > Gekkonidae > Heteronotia > Heteronotia binoei. The sequence goes on along the minus strand of NC_083227.1, from coordinate 13,688,540 downwards.
CTGGTGTCGCAAAGAGTCTGACTAAACGATGCAACTGAACGACAACAAATGGACCCAGCCATTAAGAACATAAGAGAAGCCATGTTGGATCAGGCCAATGGCCCATCCAGTCCAACACTCTGTGTCACACAGTGGCCTATATATATATATATACACACATATATACGGTATATACGGTGTGTGTGTGTATATATATATATATATATATATATATATATATATATACGGTGTGTGTGTATATATATATATACACACACACACACACTGTAGCTAATAGCCACTGATGGACCTCTGCTCCATATTTTTATCCAATCCCTTCTTGAAGCTGGCTATGCTTGTAGCCACCGCCACCTCCTGTGGCAGTGAATTCCACATGTTAATCACCCTTTGGGTGAAGAAGGACTTCCTTTTGTCCATTCTAACCCAACTGCTCAGCAATTTCATGGAATGCCCATGAGTTCTTGTATTGTGAGAAAGAGAGAAAAGGACTTCTTTCTCTGCTTTCTCCATCCCATGCATAATCTTGTAAACCTCTATCATGTCACCCCGCAGTCGACGTTTCTCCAAGCTAAAGATCCCCAAGCGTTTTAACCTTTCTTCATAGAGAAAGTGATCCAAACCTTTAATCATTCTAGTTGCCCTTTTCTGGACTATGCTATAAAATGCTTTTTGAGGTGCGGTGACCAGAATTGTCATCTGCAAACTTGGCCACTTCACTGCTTACTCCCAACTCCAAATCATTAATGAACAAGCTAAAGAGCATGGGATCCAGTACTGAGCCCTGCGGCACCCCACTGCTTACTGTCCTCCACTGCAAAGACTGCCCATTCTGCCTACAATCTCCTTTCCCTTCCTCCCCCACAACAGACCCTGTGAGGTAGGTGGGGCTGGAGAGGGCTCTCAGCAGCTGCCCTTTCAAGGACAACCTCTGCCACAGCTATGGCTGACCCAAGGCCATGCCAGCAGGTGCAAGTGGAGGAGTGGGGAATCAAACTCAGTTCTCTCAAATAAGAGTCTGCACACTTAACCACTACACCAAACTGGCTTTCTCTCCTTGAGGAGTTTATATTTCACAGTTCAATGATACAGCTCAATGATTTTTTTGCCAGCAGAACAAACAGACAGCTTTGAGCTAACGATTTTATTTAAAATAAAGCATAATTCTTTTTATTGGGCAAGAACTTAACAAATAACTAATGGTGCAACAAGCTCTAAATGAGTATTCATACTTTTATCATTTCTTAAACTTGAGCAAAATGCGTAATGAATACAATTACGTTAAATCAGGTTTTAAGATGATAGAAAGAATGCAATACAAAACATGAATCCAATCACACAAGATATGCTCGCCAAATGTGAGGTCTGTTCTGATTGGAAGTCAACTGCAGAAACCCTTCATGGCACTTTTGACAAAGAAGGTAAAAATTAGCAAGAAAAAATAAATCTCTCTGACTTTGCTACATGACTGGATTGTCCTCTAAATAGGACATTTTTATAGCAGGAATTCCTTTGTATGTTAGGCTACACACCCTGATGTAGCCAATCCTCTAAGAGCTTACAGGGCTCTTATTACAGGGCCTGCTGCAAACCTCTTGGAGGACTGGCTACATCAGGGGTGTGAGGCCTAGTATGCAAAGGAGTTCCTGCTACAAGAAAAGCCCTGCCTCTAAATAAAGGTATTTGGAACCTAAAGCTAACTCAGATGAATATCAGATGAATAATATAAGGTAAACTCTTGATAACTCTCATTAAAACAATAACATCAAGGTTGAGTCAGACCAATATGGCTATCTACCTGAATCAGATCAAAATTATGAAGAAAAAGAAGATATTGGATTTATATCCCGCCCTCCACTCCAAAGAGTCTCAGAGCGGCTCACAATCTCCTTTGCCTTCCTCCCCCACAACAGACACCCTGTGAGGTGGGTGGGGCTGGAGAGGGCTCTCACAGCAGCTGCCCTTTCAAGGACAACCTCTGCCAGAGCTATGGCTGACCCAAGGCCATTCCAGCAGGTGCAAGTGGAGGAGGGGGGAATCAAACCCAGTTCTCCCAGATAAGAATCCACACACTTAACCACTACACCAAACTGGCTCTCCACACTTAACCACTACACCATACTGAACCTAAAATTAGAACTGTTCATGGTTAAAGAATGATCAGTCTGCTATTTTTTCAGCTATGCTGCCTTGCAAAGTATAACTCTTGAATTTTTGGTCCAGTGCCTAACCAACGGTTGAACTTTACCAAGGTTGGAATTCTAGCAGCAGCTCCTTTGCATATTAGGCCACACACCCCTGATATAGCCAATCCTCCCGGAGCTTACAAAAAAAGCTCTTGGAGGATTGGCTACATCAGGGGTTTGTGGCCTAATATGCAAAGGAGCTCCTGCTAGAATTCCACCCCTGAACTTTACCGAGGTGAAGAAACTATCAACACACATACAAATGATTAAAATCATGACTATATGTCACCTTGAGCAACAAAAGCCATTATACTCAGGCAACCAGCGGAAACTGCTTTGAGAAAGTTCAAAATAGTCACCCCAACTTGGATAGCCCAGGCAAGCCCAGATCTCAGAAGCTAAACAGGGTTGACTCTGGCAAGTACTTGGATGGGAGACCTTGGAATACCAGAGGTGGGAGGTAGGGGCAGGCTTTATTCAGCCACCTCTCTGAATATTCTCCAGGCCCCCAGTAGGAGTCAGCCGCCAGAGGTCACCATGACTTCTAGGTGCACGCACACACACACATGCTCATAAAAATATGAAAACAAAAAAGAAGAGAAAGTTCTAGTTAGTCTGTAATGTTTAAGAAACGCTGAAGAAGAGAGGCCAAAGACCATCACATTCTGAAGAACAAAGCAGCCTAAATATCAGAGGCACCAAGAGAAGTGTTCTTTAAAAGGAGGTGCAATACAGCTTCATTAAATGCTACAGGAACCGCCCTCACAATCAAGAGGGCATTTATACCCCTGAGGTCTACTTTGCTGGTTTTCGTGGCAGGTTTGTCCCATGTGGATTCTTTGATGCCGCTCTACCTACAGTCTGAGCAATTATAAGGTTTCTCCTCTGTGTGGATTCTTTGATGGGAACTAAGGCTTGAGCTCCGACTAAAACTCTTTCCGCACGCTGAACATTTGTATGGTTTCTCTCCCGTGTGGATTCTTTGATGTGTAGTGAGGTTGCTCTGTTGATTGAAACTCTTTCCACACCCTAAGCATTTATATGGTTTCTCCCCTGTGTGGATTCTGGAATGATTTGTAAGTTGGGACTTTTTCCTGAAGCTCTTCTCACACTCTAAGCATTTATATGGTTTCTCCACTGCGGGGGTATTTGGATGGTTAGTAAAGTTGGAGTTGTTAATGAAACTCTTTCCACACTGTAAGCATGTACATGATTTCTCCCTTTTGTGGATTCTTAAATGAGTAGTAAGGCTGGCCTTATGGCTGAAGCTCTTTGCACACTCTGAACAATTATATGGTTTCTCCCCTGTGTGGGTATTTTGATGGTCTGTAAGATGGGACTTTTTACTGAAGCTTTTCCCACACCCTAAGCATTTATATGGTTTCTCTCTTATGTGGGTATTTTGATGGTCAGTAAGATGGACCTTCTGACTGAAGGTCTTTCCACACTCTTGGCATTTATATGGTTTCTCTCCTGTGTGGGTTCTTTGATGGGTATTAAGATTGGCTTTCTGACTGAAACTCTTCCCACACTCCAAGCAATTATATGGCTTCTCCCCTGTGTGGGTATGTTGATGGTAATTAAGACGGGACTTCTTAGTGAAGCTCTTTCCACACTCCATGCATTTATATGGTTTCTCCCCTGTGTGGGTATTTTGATGGTCAGTAAAGTAGGCCTTCTTACTGAAGCTTTTCCCACACTCTAAGCATTTATATGGTTTTTCCCCTGTGTGAGTGCTTTGATGGTCAGTAAGGTGAGACTTCTTAGTGAAGCTCTTTCCACATTCTAAGCACTTATAGGGTTTTTCCCCTTTGTGAATTCTTTGATGTATAGTAACATACTCCTTCCGACGGAACCTCTTTCCACACAATAAGCATTTATACGGTTTCTCCCCTGTGTGGATTCTTCGATGGATAGTAAGATGGCCATTCTGACTGAACCTCTTCCCACACTCTAAGCATTTATATGGTTTCACCTCTGCATGGGTATTTTGATGGTTGGTAAGGTGAGACTTTTTACTGAAGCTCTTTCCACACTGTAGGCATTTATATGGTTTCTCCCCTTTGTGGATTCTTTGATGGATAGTAATGTTCTCTTTCCGACTGAAGCACTTTCCACACTCTAAGCATTGATACGGTTTCTCCCCGGTGTGGATTCTCTGATGGATAGTAAGGTGGATATTCTGAGTGAAGCCCTTTCCACAATTTGAGCATTTATATGGTTTCTCCCCTGTATGGATTCTGTGATGGGAAGTAAGGCTTGAGTTACAGCTGAACCTCTTTCCACATTCTGAGCATTTGTATGGTTCCTCTCTTGTGTAGATTGTTCGATGAGAAGGAAGTAGTCCACTAAATATGGAATTGTTTCCATACCCACACTCTGCATATGTATATGGTTCCTCTCCTATGTGGACTGTTTTATGGAAACTGAGGTACTCCTTCCAAATGAAGCTCTTTTCATACTGTGTGTATTTATAAGTTTTTTCATCAGTGTGAATTCCTTGGTGTTCAGTAAGGTGGTTTGTTTTGCTGAAGCTCTCTCCTGAAGAAGCAATGGACTCTTTCCTGCACATGAAATTTAATTCAATTTCCTGTGCCTCCTCTTCTTCTCTCTTGCTTTCTCCCTCTGTAGGAACACACAGGATATTTAAATAAGAGAGGAATCAGTGAGCAATCGCAATTAACTCCGGTTTTGAAAAAGAGAACGAAAAAAAAAACTTATAAAGAAAGGCATCCCATTCAGACAGTCATGTAAAATAAGGTTTTTGCTCCAACCATTCTATCCCCTGGCCATTTAGAGTTTATTACAGTCCTTTGTTTGGTGAGTTTGCATACCAAGGTTGGATGAGGCAGATTGGAAGGTTACTGTCAGTCATTGAGGATATACAAGGGAAGATAGCACAACAGCCAATTCCTATATTAGATAGCAATCCTAAGCACTTCTACTCAGAATCTTACTCAGGTCTATTACTCACAGGAAGTGGCGGTGGATACAAGCATAGACAGCTTCAAGAAGGGATTGGATAACATCTGGAGTAGAAGTCCATCATCATCTATTAGCCATTAGGTGTAGATGGAATGCTGTGTCTGGGGCAGTGATGCTCTTCTTGGTGCTTGGAGGTGGGGGGGGGGGGGAGACAGTGGGAGGGCTTTTGGAGTTCTGAGGGCTTTTGGAGTTCTGGAGTTCTGATCTACTGATCTACTGATGGCACCTGGGTTTTGGCCACTGTGGATGGAAAGTATTGGACTGGATGAGCCATTAGCCTGATCCAACATGGTTTCTCTTATGTTCTTATTGTTTTTTTATTATTACTATTTTTACTGTTGCATAATCAGGCCTGCTGTCCAACTTCCTATCAAAGGGATGTTGGACTTGATCTGAAATTCATCCTTTTTAGCAGTGACAGCTGGAAGGGAAATGCACACTCTTTTCCACACCAGATTCAACTGAAAGTTTATCCCATTGTGGGAGAGAAGATTCTTCCAGATCTTGGAGACAGCATCGAACACAATTCAGATGCTAGACAACTATTAGAGAAAAACAATTTTAGCCAGAGTGCCACACTGAGATCTATAAGTGATGTCTTTTTTTGGAAAGACAAGGACCTATAGAAGGAGCACTAGAGAATTCCCTACAATGGATAGCTTCTTAACAGAAGCCTGAATATCTTGGTTGAAAAGAAGGAACCTTCTCTCTAAGACCAACTTCCCATCTTTCTTTAGTCCCAAGACAGTGCACAGCAGTAAGATTTTCTGTAGCTGTCCCATATCCCAGGTGGGAGAGAGTAGTAAGCCCTGCCCCCATAAGAACATAAGAAGAGCCTTGTTGGATCGGACCAGTGAGGGTCCATCTAGTCCAGCATCCTGTTTCACACAGTGGCCAACCAGTTCCTCCAGACAGCCAACAACACAGCAAAGAGGCCAAGGCCTTCCCCTGAGGTTGCCACCTGTCTTTGGGATTCGGAGGCTAACTGCCTCTGTCCTCCTCAGTCTCCATGCCTACTAGCCACTGATAGACCTTTCTTCCATCAATCTATCCAATCCCCCTTTAAAACTGTATATTCCTGTGACAACCACTACATCCTCTGTCAGTGAATGCCAACGTTAATCAATGTCTGTGTAAAGTAGTCCTTCCTTTTGTCTGTCCTGAACCTACTGCCCATGAGCTTCATTGGATGGCCTTGAGTGCTAACCTTTTGAGAGAGAGGGGAAAAAAATTCTCTTTTTCAGCTTTCTCTACCCCATTCATCCTGTTCAATATATACAAAAGCCCTTTTGTGGTGGAAAAAGGGAGCACTCAGATTGGTTGGGATTGTACTGCATCAGACTTTGGCCCGTCAAACCATCAGCCTAGGTCTGTTGCATTCCATTCACTGAGGGTGGGAGGAGGGCAACAGCCACAGAAAGCCTTCCTCCAATGGGCTGAGAGTTCCTGGATCTTCCTGGGGAGTGTATAAAAGGAAGAGAAATGAGCCGAGCCCCTCTGTTTGGAGCAGCTCTGCTTTCATTTTCCTGGTAGTCTTAAAGACGTTGGTTGAAATACAGGAGATGGTTCTGGTGAGTAAATTGCTCGATAGACTAATTGCCCCAGTGAGATCACAAAAGTGTGTGTGTACAAACTGCGTTTGTTTGGCTGCTTTGTGTGAGAGAAAGTGCGTGTGTTCACTTTAATTTAGTGGCAGTGCAGTCAGTTGCTGGGGAACAAGGAAATGAAGACTGTATTCAGGCGAACAGCAATGTTGTATTTTTATTGCCGGGGGGGAGGGAGAGGGAATGGGAAAGTCTCCTGGCTCTACCCCCAAAGTCCTCAGGTATTTTCTGAGTTGGACCTGGCAACCCTACAGCCAAGCTTGGTTCTGTCAGTAAAAGGCTGGGGGAAGAGGCCCTTTCCAGGCCTATTTTGATGACACCTGACTGGGCCTGGCTGCTTGCTCCTGTTCAGAAAATACAAGAACCACCCCCCCGGTGATATACTGGCTATTAGTATATTTAGTAAAACATTTTAAAGAAGTCCTATAAATCTTTTTAAACGTATTATAAAGAAGTTCAGCTTTGCAAGAATGCAAAGAAAAGTCCGTCCAACAAGCACCTGGATGTTGGCTCATTTCATAAAAAGTTTTCCTCAGGAGTATTTTTTTTTTCTCAAATAGCTTCTTATTACAATTCAGTGTTAATACTGGGGAGCCAGCCAGGTCTTGGCATCTTCTCTAAACATATGCAAAAGCCTTCTGAATTTGTTTGGCAAAATGCTCTCTGCAATCTCTTTATTTTCTCAGATTTTCTCATCTTGGAATAAACCATGGTGATTATAGCAAGCTATGACACAAAGCTGGATGGAAGTGGATAACTTTTAAAAAAAAAATTCTTGCTGATTATCAAGAACTTGTCTCTCAATCTCACTTAAAAATTTATATTATTTATACTAGAAGCAAGGCAGTCCCTAACCGGACGCAAAAGCCTTCTGGATTTAGCTGGCCAAATGCTCTCTGCGTTACATTTTTATTAGAAGCCAGTTCTGAGCCTCTTTTCTAACCAGATTCAAAAGCCTTCTGAATTTTGATGGCAATACCACTTAAGTGTTTAATTTAAAAGTAAGCCAGTCATGAACCTCTTCTCTTAGATGCAAAAACCGTCTGAATTTTACTAGGGAAACGCTCTCTCCAAAAGGCTTGAAAACTAATTCTGCTTAAAGAAAACTGATCTATGCAGCTCCAGGCAGCTGCATCTTGGATATCTCTTTCTTAAAGGTAGTGTAAAACACAGAGATGTAGTAAAGTTTCAGTGATATAAACGGTGTTCATAAATGGTGTTCCATTAGGAAGGAGTGGCCAAATTTGCTCATTGTAAGAGCCACATAAAATAAATGTCAGATGTTTGAGAGAAGGAAGGAAGGAAGGAAGGAAGGAAGGAAGGAAGGAAGGAAGGAAGGAAGGAAGGAAGGAAGGAAGGAAGGAAGGAAGGAAGGAAGGAAGGAAGGGAGGGAGGGAGGGAGGGAGGGAGGGAGGGAGGGAGGGAGGGAGGGAGATAGTTGGGGAGTGGAAAAGAGCAACTTTAACTTTAAATGCATTCTCCAAGCCACTGGCTTGGCTTGGAGGAGCCGCTAAGCGTAAAGTGATACACACTGAGACACAAAAATCCCAGCCATGTCCAGGCTGATGGGGCTCTGAAGTTGCTGAGACCGAGAGGGGAAAAGATCTTGGGGTCATAGTGTTTTAATGTTTCCAAACTGAGCTAGGAGGAGGAAAGGCCAAAATAAAATATTTTAACAAATAAATAAATATTATTACCCAGAGAGGCTAGATTCTGGTAATTCTCCTCCATGACTTCCGTGTATAGATTCCTTTGGGCCAGATCCAGCAGTGCCCACTCTTCCCCTGAGAAGTACACAGCCACGTCCTCGAAGGTGACCAGACCCTGGAAAAAAGAAGGCATTCTTTGCTCTTCACAGAAAACCCAGCAGGACCCAAAGCTGCCTCAGGAACATTCAAAGCTTTCCTAGCGGGCAGATCTCAGAGAACGACAAAGAGAGGGGTTACTCCAGTCCGCAGGGGGAAATGCAGGTAGACGCAAGCAGGTGGAGTTTCCCCAAAACTTCCTTCCCTACCTGATCCTGATGCATGGTGACTGTTCCTACCGCAACAGAAAAAGGCCCAGAATATTCCACTTGCGTCATTTCAGTGCCTGTGAGGAGATGGGAAAAGAAGAAAAGATTGGATTTATCCTCCGCCCTTCACTCAGAGTGGCTTGCAAACTCCTTTCCCTCCCCCTCCCCTCAACAGACACCCTGTGAGGCAGGTGGGGCTGAGAGAACAGCTCTGACTGAGAACTGCTCTTGAGAGTACAGCTCTGAGAGAAATGCGACTGACCCAAGGTCACACCAGCAGCTGCACGTGAAGGAGTGGGGAATCAAACCCGGTTCTCCCAGATTAGAGTCTGCACTCTTAACCACTACGCCAAACTGGCTCTCATGGCTGTTGTTACGTTATCTTGTTTACCGCTTGGCCAAATTCAAGTGATTTTTCTATTTAAAATGCTGTGTTTTGAGAGCTGTGCAGCCAAAAAAGAGCAACGCAGACAATGGGGCAGGAATAAAGGTATAAACCTCCGCGAAAACCAGCCTCCACATTCAGTTTACTAAGACTGTTAGCAGTAAAATTTCTCAAGTAGTCACCAACAAATTTGTGCGCGTTTCGAGAACTGGCATGACATGATGGATGCAGAGTTGGACAAGGGACTTGAGAGACCTGGGTTCAGATTTCCCCCTTCCATTATGGAAGCTCGCTGGGTGAACTTGCGTTCATCACCTGCTCTCCACTTGACCTACCTCACCAGGCTGAGGTTGTGAGAAAAAGGGAGGAAAATCGAGAAAAATGTTCTAAGCTGCTTTATGTTCCAGCTGGGGAGAAAAATTAACACGTGGAACTCACTGCCAAATGAAGTAGTGGCAACTACAAGCATAGACAGCTTCAAGAGGGGCTTGGATGAACATATGGAGCAGAGGTCCGTTAGTGGCCATTAGCTACAAGGTATAAGAACGTAAGAGAAGCCATGTTGGATCAGGCCAATGGCCCATCCAGTCCAACATTCTGTGTCACACAGTGGCCAAAAAACCCAGGTGCCATCAGGAGGTCCACCAATGAGGCCAGGACACTAGAAGCCCTCACATTGTTGCCCCTCCCAAGCACCAAGAATACAGAGCATCACTTGCCCCAGACAGAGAGCCAGTTTGGTGTAGTGGTTAAGTGTGCGGACTCTTATCTGGGAGATCCGGGTTTGATTCCCCACTCCTCCACTTGCACCTGCTAGCATGGCCTTGGGTCAGCCATAGCTCTGGTAGAGGTTGTCCTTGAAAGGGCAGCTGCTGTGAGAGCCCTCTCAGCCCCACCTACCTCACAGGGTGTCTGTTGTGGGGGGAGAAGATATAGGAGATTGTAAGCCGCTCTGAGTCTCTGATTCAGAGAGAAGGGTGGGATATAAATCTGCAGTCTTCTTCTTCTTCTTCAACAATAGGCTGTGGCTAATAGCCACTGATGGACGTCTGCTCCAGATGTTTATCCAATCCCCTCTTAAAGTGGTATGGGGCAGTGATGTTCTGGCTTCTTGGTGCTTAGGGGGCAACACTGGGGGGTCTTCTGGAGTTCTGGCCTCACTGGTGGACCTTTTGATGGCCCCTGGGTTTTGGCCACTGTGTGACACAGCGTTGGACTGGGTGGGCCATTGATTGAGTTGACATGACATGGCTGCTCTTAGGTTCCCATGTTTTTACACAGCCTCCAACCAGTTCCTCTGGACAACGAACAACAGGGCCTATAGGCCGAGGCCTTCCCCTGATATTGCTTGCCTCCTGGCTCTGGGATTCAGAGGATCAGTGCCTTTGAACGTGTAAGTTCCCTTCCATCACAATGGCTAGCAGCCATTGATAAATTTATCCTCCACAAATCTGCCTAATTCGCTTTTAAAGCTGTTTGTTCCTGTGGCCACCACTGCAGCCTCCGTTACGTGGGTGATCATTCTTAGAGGGAATCATGGAGGAACATGGAATCTGAGAGAATAGTTCTGCCATCGATAAAGCTAATAAATTATTTTTCTTACACGTTAGATTTTAGCTAGTACCGCACCTCTTCCCCCCTCCCCAACACCAGATCGCGGCATCTGGATCGTGGCGATTCAGCACTGCTGATACTGTTAGCAGCATTCAATACGGTCGGCCATGAGGTGTTGGCACACTGCCTTGCCGACACGGGGATTCAGGGATTAGCCTTACAGTGGCTGACCTCCTTTCTCCATGGTTGGGGACAGAGGGTGGCTCTCGGGGGGGGGGGGGATTGTCCCAGCAGCATCCACTAGAATGTGGAGTGCCGCAGGGGGCAATCCTTTCCCCTATGCTATTTAATATCTATACGCGCCTCCTCACCCAGATGGTCTGAAGCTTTGATTCCTCCAGATTTGATTCCTCACTCTTCCCCAGAAAGACAGCTGGGTCAGTCACAGATCTCTCAGAACTCTCTCGGCCCCTCCAAACTCACAGGGTGTCTGTTGTGGGGAGAGGAAGAGAAGGCTATTTTAATTCGCCACAGGGTATTGATGGAACTCTCTGTCTGGGGCAGTGATGCTCTGTATTCTTGGTGCTTGTGGCGGGGAGGGGGGGCACAGTGGAAGGGCTTCTAGTGTCCTGGCTCCACCAGTGGACCTCCTGATGACACCTGGTTTTTGGCCACTGTGAAACACAGAATGTTGGACTGGATGGGCCATTGGCCTGATCCAACATGGCTTCTCTTATGTTCTTACATCTGGGGCAGTGATGCTCTGTATTCTTGGTGTTTGCAGGCGGAGGCACAGTGGAAGGGCTTCTAGGGTCCTGGCCCCACTGATGGACCTCCTGATGGCACCTGGTTTGTTGGCCACTGTGTGACACAGAGTGTTGGGCTGGATGGGCCATTGGCCTGATCCAACGTGGCTTCTCTTATGTTCTTATGTTATATAGAGTGTTGGACTGGATGGGCCGTTGGCCTGATCCAACGTGGCTTCTTATGTTCTTATGTCTGGGGCAGTGATGCTCTGTATTCTTGGTGCTTGGGGTGGGGGGACAGTGGGAGGGCTTCTAGTGTCCTGGCCCCACTGGTGGACCTCCTGATGGCACCTGGGGTTTTTTGGCCACTGTGTGACACAGAGTGTTGGACTGGATGGGTCACTGGCCTGATCTCTTATGTTCTTATGTTAGGAGGAGGAGACTGGATTTATATCCCGTCCTTTACTACCCAAAGGAGTCTCTGAACGGCTTACAAACTCCTTTCCCTTCCCCTCCCCACAGCAGACACCCTGTGAGGTAGGTGGAGCTGAGAGAGCTCTCCCAGAACTGCTCTTGAGTAGAAGAAGACTGTAGATTTATACCCCGCCCTTCTCTCTGACTCAGAGGGGCTTACAATCTCCTTTATCTTCTCCCCCCACAACAAACACCCTGTGAGGTGGGTGGGGCTGAGAGGGCTCTCACAGCAGCTGCCCTTTCAAGGACAACTCCTCAGATAGCTATGGCTGTCCCAAGGCTATTGCAGCACCTGCAAGTGGAGGAGTGGGGAATCAAAGCCGGTTCTCCCAGAATAGCTGTGCTGAGAACTTGTGACTGACTCAAGGTCAAATCAGCCGGGTGCATGTGGAGGAGTGGGGAATCAAACCGGGCTCTCCCATGCACTTAACCACTACACCAAACTGAAAGGAAGGAAAGCTGCAGTAGTGCCCATGAATCCTTACCCACTGAACTGGGAGCTCCATCACTTTCCTGCCTTATCCCCTGGAGGAGGACACTTTGTCTGGGGTCTGAAGAAGGCTTCTCTTTTCCTTTGGACAGCCCCTGAAATGACAGTAAAGAAGTAAGAAGAGCCAGGAGATAAGGAACCATGCAGTTAAAAGTCTATGATGGGGCCAAGGCTTAGCAGAGAGTGTCCAGCTAGTCCAGCATTCTGTAACAAACAACAATCCACAACAGGTATGCAGAAATGTAGCTGGTAAAGCATTTCTCATCTCCATGCCATACGAAATTTCTGCAAGACCCTAAGAAGAGCCCTGCTGGACCAGACCATCTAGTCCAGCATCCTGTCTCACACAGTGGCCAACCAGTTCCTCTGGAGGGCCAAAACCAGGGCAGAGGCCTTCATAAGAACATCGGAAGAGCCCTGTTGAATCAGACCAAAGGTCCACCTAGTCCAGCCTCCTGCCTCACACAGTGGCCAACCAGTTCCTCTGGAGGGCCAAAACCAGGGCAGAGGCCTTCATAAGAACATCGGAAGAGCCCTGTTGAATCAGACCAAAGGTCCATCTAGTCCAGCCTCCTGCCTCACACAGTGGCCAACCAGTTCCTCCAGAGGGCCAACAACAGGGCACAGAGGCCGAGGCCTTCCCAAGCTAAGAACATCAGAAGAGCTCTGCTGGATCAGACCAGTGGCCCATCTAGTCCAGCATCCTGTCTCACACAGGGGCCAACCAGTTCCTCTGGAGAGCCAAGGACAGGGCAGAGAGGCTGAGGCCTTCATAAGATCCTAAAAGCCCTGCTGGATCAGACCAGTGGCCCATCTAGCCCAGCATCCTGTCTCACACAGGGGCCAACCAGTTCCTGTGGAGGGCCAACAACAGGGCAGAGAGGCTGAGGCCTTCATAAGAACATCAGAAAAGCCCTGCTGGATCAGACCAGTGGTCCATCTAGTCCAGCACCCTGTCTCACACAGGGGCCAATCAGCTCCTCTGGACAGCCAACAACTGGACCTAGAGGCTGAGGCCTTCCCCTGAGGTTGCCTCCTGGCTCTGGGATTCACAGGATTAGTGCCTCTGAATGTGGATGTTCTCCTCAGCCACCATGGCTAGTAGCCACTGACGGACTTACTTCCATGAATCTACCTAATCCTCTTTTAAAGCTGTTTATTCCTGGGATCCTCACTACATCCTCTGGCGGCGACTTCCACATTTTAATCACTCTGTGCAAAGTAGTCCTTCCTTTTGTCCGCCTTGACTCTACTGCCCATCAGCTTCACCGGATGCCCTCGAATTCTAGTATTTTGGGAGAAGGAAAAGTGTAGTTCTCTGTGTCCACTCTCTCCACCCCCTGCAAATTTTATAAACCCCTCTCACGTTGTGCTCCTTCTAAGTTGAGTTGGTGTGAACTAACTAGGGTTGCCAAGTCCAATTCAAGAAATATCTGGGGACATTGGGGGGTGGAGCCAGGAGATTTTGGAGGCGGAACCGGAAGCAAGGGTGTGACCAGCATCACTGAACTCCAAAGGAAGTTCTGGCTATCACATTGAAAGGGACCACTGCACACCTTTTAAATCCCTCCTTGGAAATAATGAAGAATGGAGCACCTTCTTTGGGGGCTTTTTTGAGAGCCAGTTTGGTGTAGTGGTTAAGTGCGCAGACTCTTATCCGGGAGAACCGGGTTCGATTCCCCACTCCTCCGCTTGCACCTGCTGGAATGGCCTTGGGTCAGCCACCTGCTGGAATGGCCTTGGGGAGGGACGGTGGCTCAGTGGTAGAGCATCTGCTTGGGAAGCAGAAGGTCCCAGGTTCAATCCCTGGCATCTCCCACTAAAAAGGGTCCAGGCAAATAGGTGTGAAAAACCTCAGCTTGAGACCCTGGAGAGCCGCTGCCAGTCTGAGAAGACAATACTGACTTTGATGGACCAAGGGTCTGATTCGGTATAAGGCAGCTTCATATGTTCATAACTTTCGTAGGAGATGTCCTGTAAGAGCTCTCTTAACCCCACCTACCTCACAGGGTGTCTGTTGTGTGTGCGTGTGTGGGGGGAAGGTAAAGGAGATTGTGACTGCTCTGAGACTCTGAGATTCAGAATATAGGGCAGGATATAAATCCAACATCATCATCATCATCGAATTGGACCCTGTGGTCCAATTTTTTTGAAACTTGGACGGTCTTGTGAGGAGAGGCATCGGATGCTATGCTGCAAATTTGGTGCTGCTACCTCAAAATCAGTCCCCCCCCAGAGCCGCAGATACCCGCCAGTCGGTCTCTATAGGGAATAATGGAGTGCCCAGCAGACATTCCCCTCCCCTCCCTCCGCTTTCTGTTGACTCTGAAGCAGGGGGAGGGCCTCCAAAACGGGGGATCCCCTGCCCCCACCTGGGGATTGGCAACCCTAGAGATAACTCAGTTTTTTAGCCTCCAGCTCACGCATTTTTGTCTTCCCTCAGGAAAAACGGCCCCAGAGCAAACTAATTTGTGCAGCAGCTCACAGCTTTAATGCCAGTACCTCACAAAGTAGGGTTTTTGCTCACAAGACTCCACAGCTCAAAGGGACCATGCTCATGTCCCCCCTGAGTCATCTCTTCTCAACTGAAAAGTCCCAGACTCTTCGGCCTTTCCTTCTAGGGAAGGTGCCCTAACCCCCTCATTGTCTTACTTGTCCTTCATCACATACAAGATCAATCTGGGGAAGGGAACTTTTGACTCTCAAAATGTCATACCCCCAAATCTCGTTGGTTCTCTGAGGCACCACTGGATTTGAATCTTGCCAAAAAAGTAAGATTTTTTTAAAATTAATTATTGACATGGCCACTTGGCAGAAGCTTGCTGAAAGGCTTACAGACATTTCAGGTGGTTGTGAGGAAAATCGTAGCGCAGCTTAATGGCCAGCTGCGGCCCTGAAGTCACCACTGCTACAAGAAGTGAGAGAGGCTGAGTGTTCATACGTGAAGTCTGACGGAGGAAGAAGATATTGGATTTATATCCCACCCTCCACTCGGAATCTCGGGGTCTCAGAGTGGTCAAAATCTCCTTTACCTCCCCCCCCCCAATACACAACAGACACCCTGTGAGGAGGGTGGGAATGAGAGAGCTTTTACAGCAGTTGCCCTTTCAAGGACAACCTCTGCCAGAGCTATGGCTGACCCAAGACCATTCCAGCAGGTACAAGTGGAGGAGTGGGGAAGAAGAAGACTGTAGATTTATATCCCGCCCTTCTCTCTGAATCAGAGACTAAGAGCAGCTTACAATCTCCTATATCTTCTCCCCCCACAACAGACACCCTGTGAGGTGGGTGGGGCTGGAGAGGGCTCTCACAGCAGCTGCCCTTTCAAGAACAGAGGCTCAGAGTGGCCCACAATCTCCTTTATCTTCCTCCCCCACAACAGACACTCTGTGAAGGGGGTGGGGCCGAGAGGGCTCTCACAGCAGCTGCCCTTTCAAGGACAGAGGCTCAGAGCGGCCTACAATCTCCTTTCCCTTCCTCCCCCACAACAGACACCCTGTGAGGTGGGTGGGGCTGGAGAGGGCTCGCACACCAGCTGCCCTTTCAAGGACAGAGGCTCAGAGCGGCCTACAATCTCCTTTCCCTTCCTCCCCCAGAACAGACACCCTGTAAGGTGGGTGGGGCTGAGAGAGCTCTCTCAGAAGCTGCCCTTTCAAGGACAACCTCTGCCAGAGCTATGGCTGACCGAAGGCCATTCCAGCAGGTACAAGTGGAGGAGTGGGGAATCAAACCTGGTTCTCCCAGATAAGAGTCTGCGCACTTAACCGCTACACCAAACTGGATGCAAGAGCGCTGTAGGCATCCTTTAGCTCCTTGGAACATGGGAAGAATAAAAAGTGAGTGTG
The DNA here is from genome assembly GCF_032191835.1 of Heteronotia binoei. Lineage (NCBI taxonomy): Eukaryota > Metazoa > Chordata > Lepidosauria > Squamata > Gekkonidae > Heteronotia > Heteronotia binoei. The sequence goes on along the minus strand of NC_083227.1, from coordinate 13,672,260 downwards.
GAAGGGGCCCCGTCTATAACCTTTGCTCAGGAGTCACTAAGGCCACCCTGGAATCACCTATTACATTTCCTGCACTCTGGACCTCCCAGAATGCAACTCTCTCACCTGCTCTTCCTGCATTTTGTCCTCTGCCTGGCTCAGGAGGAAACCTTCCGCTAGGGCCACCGCTTGGGAACTGGTCTCCGGCCCGCATTCCCTGACCCAGCTCTCCATCTCCGGGGGCAGGACAGCCAGGAACCGCTCCAGGATCACCAGGTCCAGCATCTCCTTCTTACTGTGTCTTTCTGGCTTCAGCCACTGGCAGCAAAGATGGTGGAGTCGTCTGCAGGTCTCTCTGGGCCCCTCGACCTCTTGGTAGTGGAAGTTCCTGAAGCTCTGTTGCTGGATACTGGAACTGGTGGAGTCCTCACCTACAGCCTTCTGCACTGTTCTTTCCCAGAATCCCTTGTTTTCTCCATCCTCCATGGCCTCAGGAATTCCTTCTGCTCCACACCTGGCAGAGGCCTCGTCTTCTTCTGTCTTCCAGGAGAGAGACAAGCAGAGATAGAAAGTTCTTCTACCTGTTTCTTCCTTTCCAAGAATATCCAAAGGGGCTCTGAAAAGCACACAAGCTGCTGTGTGACCAAAATACGATGCTCTCTTAGTAGACAACCAAAAGAGGATGACTCTATCTGGCAGCGGAACTTCTAACTGTGGGAAATGAGAAAAAGACAAAAGAAAGAGTTCTTTCAACTGCGGCCCACAGCCTGAAGCTCTCCTTGGGTTGAGAGTCCCAAGGTAGAAACCTCAGTGGTGCCCGGTTGAATCAGACCAACGGCCCCTGTATCCCAGCTCCTTTTAAGGACATAAGAGGAGCCTTGCTGGATCACACCAATGGCCAGTCTAGGGCAGCATCCTACAGCCAATCTTCTCCCTCTCTCTTGCTTCCTTCTGCATAACAGCTTGCTTTGGGAGGTTTCCTCAATCGCACAGGAGGCTTCCTCAATCACACAGGAGCAAAGCCTCTATTTTCTCCATTGGCTGAGGCTCCTCCCATGGGGAGGAAGGGGAAGAGGGATGGCCTCTGCTTTGCAGAAAACTGGTTTTCTGGGTTACACCTCTGAGGATGCCAGACACAGTGGCTGGTGAAACGTCAGGTCTCACAATGCCAAGGCCACGGCCACGGCCACATAGCATGAAAATCTACAACAACCCATTTATTCGACTGTTTCTGTAAAGAATGAATATTGGCATGTTTGTGTTCCAAGTATTCTGAGTGTGTTTGAATTGTCAAGTTGAGTTACAGGAGGATTTTCACGGTTTTCGGTGCCTTCCTCATCGCCCTCTCCCCATGATTCTCACTTTTGTCGTCAAACCTCCAGATCTCCCAGTCTTACATCAGATCTCCCAACAGCAGCATTCTGTCACTCTGGGGTGGCCAAGCTGTAGCTGGGGAGTCACGTGTGGCTCATTCACACATGTCTGTAGCTCCTGAAGCTCCCACCCCACCAGCCAGCTTGGAGAAGACATTCCTTCTCTCTTAGCGGAGCCAGCCGGCAGTTTGGAGAATGCATTTAAAGTTAAAGCTGCTTTCTTTCCACCCCTCCCTCTCTCCCTCATCTATTTCCCTTCCTGCCTTATAATAATAATAATAATACTTTTTATTTGTATCCCGCCCTCCCCGCCAGGGCAGGCTCAGGGCGGCTCACAACATACAAATGGAGTACACAATAAAACCATACATAGTGATTACAGTTATAATTATAAAATCATCATTAAATCAATTTACAAGTTGTATTAAAATTAACATTGTGGTGCCTTAGAATCATAGACCACCAAGGTCATCTAGTCCAACCCCCTGCACAATGCAGGGAACTCACAAACACCTCCCCCTAAATTCACAGGATCTTCATTGTTGTCAGATGGCCATCTAGCCTCTGTTTAAAAACCTCCAAGGAAGGAGAGCCCACCACCTCCCGAGGAAGCCTGTTCCACTAAGGAATCGCTCTAACGATTCCTGCAATGCCACTGAGGATGTTCTCCGCAGCTGAGAACGAAACGTCTGGAAGAAAAACTTTCTCCAGTAGAGCACGGCACTTGAGCCCGAAAGATTCTACAAACCCTAATGGTCAGGAAGTTCTTCCTAATGTTGAGTCGGAAACTCTTTTGATTTAATTTCAAGCCATTGGTTCTGGTCCTACCTTCTGGGGCCACAGAAAACAATTCCACACCATCCTCTAAATGATAGCCCTTCAAATACTTGAAGATGATGATCCTATCACCTCTCAGCCGCCTCCTCTCCAGACTAAACATGCCCAGCTCCTTCAACCTTTCTTCACAGGACTTGTTCTCCAGACCCCTCCAAACTCCACACTTTCCAGGTTCCACCTCTCCAAATCTGCAGATGTTTTCCAACACAGAGCTGGCCACTTGAGTTCAGTTTGGGACCTCATGCCCCCCCCCACTTCCGTCTCTGTCTCCATTCACCATCCAGTGTCCCCCCCCTCCTTTTATGGCTACGTCCTTTCACCCAAGTGCATTTGGAACTCACCAGACAGCCAAGTCCAGTTCAAGAAATATCTGGGAACTTTGGGGGGTGGATCCAGGAGACTTTGGGAGGTGAGGCAGGAGATATTGGGGTGGAGCCAGGAGCAAGGTTGTGGCAAGCATCACTGAACTCCAAAGGGAGTTCTGACCATCACATTTAAAGGGACCACAGACCTTTTAAATGCCTTCCTTCCATAGGAAAAAATGAAGGATCGGGGCCCCTTCTTTTGGGGGCTCATAGAATTGGTCCGATCTTTTTGAAACGTGGAGGGTTTTTTGAGCAGAGGCATCGGATGCTATGCTGAGAATCTGGTGTCGCTACCGCAAAAAACAGCCCCCCCCCCAGAATCCCAGGTACCTACCAATCAATTCTCCATTATTCCCTACGGGAGTCGTTCTCCATAGGGAATAATGGAGTGCCCAGCAGACATTTCTTCTCTCCCACTACCCACCCCGCTTTCTGATGACCCTGAAGCGGAGGGGGGGGGGTGTCTCTAAACCGGGGATCCCCTGCCCCCACCCGGGGATTGGCAACAGAAGTTAAACAACTACTGTGATGGTAAACAAAGAATATAATAACCAATTAAAAAGACTCTCATATATTTGAATGCTCAACATTTTAAAATTTACAAACTTCATATCCCAATAAATATTCATTCATATATTTCCTATTATAAATTAGGCATGCTTCATATTCCAATAGAGGTCCAATAGTAACCTTGCCTATTGCAAAAAAAAGTCATGTTTCATATTGCAAATTAGGCATGCTTCATGTTGTTAAAGAAGCCCAAGGAAGTACTTCTTCACCCAAAGGGTGATTAACATGTGGAATTCACTGCCACAGGAGGTGGTGGCGGCCACAAGCATAGCCACCTTCAAGAGGGGTTTAGATAAAAATATGGAGCAGAGGTCCATCAGTGGCTATTAACCACAGTGCGTGTGTGTATATATATATAAAAATTTTGCCACTGTGTGACACAGAATGTTGGACTGGATGGGCCACTGGCCTGATCTAACATGGCTTCTCTTATGTTCTTATGTTCAATATTAGCATATCCATATTGCAAACCAACCCTACAAGACTGGGGTTGCGGGGGGGGGGGGGGGAGGTTGCCTGGCTGCTGCGCTCCTCCTCGCGAGAAAGCCCCAGCCTACTTTTTCCAGGGGGGGGGGAGAAGACGACGCTTCGAGGACTGCAGACCCTCCCCAGAAAGCCCAAGAGCGAGGCCCTTGCATGCAAAGGCCCCGGAGGGGTGGGGGGCAGAGACGGCTTGCAGTGCAGAAAATGCAATACCAAACCAGCCCTAGAACGACCATAAAAGCTTACCGGAGTCGCCCAAGTTGCAAGAACTGGCGGAGTTGCAGGGAATAATCGGGGGCCGGGGGATACATTCCGGATCCTACGAATTCCCCCCCCCTTTATCCCCCCCTCCCCAAATAGTGTTAAGTCAGTCGAGCTCTGCTTCCTAGAGAGGCAGGAAGGCGCGCCCTTCACTGATCTACCCCTTTGTCCATTATCCCCCCCGCCCCAGCAATCAATCTTTGCAAAATGGGCTTTGCATTTTCGGGGGTGGGGGGGAGTACAAGGCTTTCCCCCGCTGTAGGATGCAGACTGGCCAATCCCCAGCTCCCAGCGGGGGTTCTTCCGCTTTCCCAGGCTTCTTCCCTTGGAAAGGCTTCCTCTTGGGATGGGGTGTCTGTGTTCCTTAGAAGAAGTTGGCAGCAACTCGTGAGTAGAGCCCCCAGAAACCCGCGGGGAAGAAATGTCCGCTGGGCACTTCATTATTTCCTATGTGGAGATCGATTCTCATAGGGTGTAATGTGGAATTGATCTGGAGGTATGGGCAGGGGGGGCTGTTTGTTGAGGCAGAGGCACCAAATTTTCAGTATGGCATCTAGTGCCTCTCCCCAAAATACCCCCCCCCCAAGTTTCAAAACGATTGGACCAGGGGGTCCAATTCTATGAGCCCCAAAAGAAGGTAGCCACAGTGTATGTGTGTATATAACATTTTTTGCCACTGTGTGACACAGAGTGTTGGACTTGATGGGCCGTTGGCCTGATCCAACATGGCTTCTCTTATGTTCTTATGTTCTTAAGGTACCCCTATCCTTCATTATTGACTAGGGAAAGGAGGCATTTAAAAAGGTGTGCATTAGGTCCCTTTAAACGTGATGGCCGGAACTCCCTTGGAGTTCAATGATGCTTGCCACACCCTTGCTCCTGGCTCCGCCCTCAGTGTCTCCTGGCTCCGCCCCCAAAGTCTCCTGGCTCCACCCCCAAAGTCCTCAGATATTTCTTGAATTGGACTTGGCAACCCTAGTAGGATGGTGGAGGACGGAGGGTAAATGGAGCATTGGTTTTTCTTGAGGGGGGGCGGAGTTAGAGCAAGCATGTAAGAAAAGGTGTTTGCCAATCCCCAGGTGGGGGCAGGGGATCCCCGGGTTTGGAGGTCCTCCCCCCACTTCAGGGTTATCAGAAAGCGGGGTGGGGGGGAGAGGGAAATGTCTGCTGGGCACTCATTATTCCCTATGGAGACCGATTCCCCATAGGGCACAGGTGGCCAAAGTGGCTCTTTCACACATATTGTTTAAGTTTATTTCAATTTATATCCCGCCCTCCCCACCGAAGTGGCTCAGGGCGGCATATTGTGTGACTCTCAAAGCACCCTCCCCCCACAAAAATCAGTAATCTTGGAGAAAACATTTGTCTCTTTAAATCACTTCTCCAAGCCAAGCCAGCCAGAGGCTTGCAGAATACAGTTAAAGTTAACTTTATTTTCTTTCCACCTCTCCTACCTCACCCCCTTCCTTCCTTCCTTCCTTCCTTCCTTCCTTCCTTCCTTCCTTCCTTCCTTCCTTCCTTCCTTCCTTCCTTCCTTCCTTCCTTCCTTCCTTCCTTCCTTCCTTCCTTCCTTCCTTCCTTCCTTCCTTCCTTCCCCTCTCAAGTATCTGTCATTCATGTCTTGTAGCTCTCAAACATCTGATGTTCGTTCTGTGGCTCTTACATTAAGCAAGAGTATAATGGAGAACTAATTTGTAGGTGTCTGGGGCTCTGGGGAGGGCTGTTTTTTGAGGTAAAGGCACCAAATTTGCAGCATAGCATCCAATGCCTCTCCTCAAAAGACCCTCCAAGTTTCAAAAAGATTGGACCGCAGGGTCCAATTATATGAGCTTCCAAAGAAGGTGGAGGGTTACATGAGCCCCCATGTCTCCTGGCTCAACCCCCCCAAAGTCCCCAGATATTTCTTGAATTGGACATGGCAACCCTACCCATGCTCCTTCCAGCCTCTCTTTTGTCTTTCCAGACTGAGCAAGGAGGGAGCTGGACTAAGGGTGCCAAGCGTCAGGTAGGGCCCGGAGATCTCCCGGAATTACAACTTGTCTCCCGGACAGAGAAGAAAACGGCTGCTTTGGAGGGTGGCTGCCCTGGGACCAACTTCAGGTCTAGGCTCCTGGAGTTTGAACTTGCTGAGACTGAGCGGGGGGAAAAGATCTTGGGGTTGTGGTGGAGGGTTCAAAGAAAGTGCCAACCCAGTGTGTTGGGGGTTAAAGCAGGAGTCAAGTGGCACCTTTAAGACCAACAAACGCTGGTATGTAAGCTTTCGTGTGCTCTTAAGCACACTTCATCAGATGAGGAATGAGGCACAGTAAGAAGAGCTACATACAGCTGGTGGGGTTTAGAATGCAAAGAGGTACGGAGTTAAAATCCAATTGCAGAACAGTAAAATTAAAAAATTCAGAAAACCTTTGATCTGGGTTGCGTTAGCGTGGGAGACGGAAAAAACAACCAATATTGTAATGTCCTTGTATAGATCTACGATGTGGCCTCATTTGGAATATTGTATACTGTTCGGTGACTGTAGCCACGAAATGAAAAGATGTTTGCTCCTTGGGAGGACAGCTATGGCGAACCTGAGTAGTATAATAAAAAGTAGAGACATCACCCTGCCAACAAAAGTCCATATAGTCCAAGCGATGGTATTCCCAGTAGTAATGTATGGCTGTGAGAGCTGGACCATAAGGAAGGCCGCGCGCAGAAGAATAGATGCTTTTGAGATGTGGTGCTGGAGAAGACTCTTGAGAGTCCCTTGGACTGCAAGAAGATCCAATCAGTCAGTCCTAAGGGAAATCAACCCAGACTGTTCCCTGGAAGGTCAGATGCTGAAGCTGAAGCTCAAATACTTTGGCCACTCAATGAGAAGGGAGCACTCCCTGGAGAAGACCCTGATGCTGGGAAAGGCAAAAGAAGAAGGGGATGGCAAAAGATGTGCAGAAGAATAGATGCTTTTGAGCTGTGGTGCTGGAGAAGACTCTTGAGAGTCCCTTGGACTGCGAGAAGATCCAGTCAGCCAGTCCTAAGGGAAATCAACCCAGACTGTTCTTTGGAAGGTCAGATGCTGAAGCTGAAGCTCAAATACTTTGGCCACCCAATGAGAAGGGAGCACTCCCTGGAGAAGATCCTGATGCTGGGAAAGACAGAAGGCAAAAGAAGAAGGGGAAGGCAAAAGATGAGATGGCTGGACAGCGTTACTGATGTAACAAACACGAATTTGAGCAGACTTCGGAGGATGGTGGAAGACAGGAGGGCTTGGCGTGACTTGGTCCATGGGGTCGCAAAGAGTCGGACTTAACTGTGCGACTGAACAACAACAACAACATAGTGTTCGGGTTCCCGTATTTCCAAAGGGACATTGCAGGGCTGGAAAAAGAGCAGAGGAGGGCAACCAAGATGAGGAGGTTGGATCCCCTTCCCTAAGAGGAAAGGCTGAAGAGTCTGGGACTTTTCAGTTGAGAAAAGAGATTATTAAGGGGGAACACAATAGAGCAGGAGTGTCAAACATGCGGCCCAGGGGACAAACCAGGCCCTCGGAGGGCTCTTCTCAGGCCCTCAAGCAACTGGCTGCCATCTGCTTCCTTCTTCTCTATTGCTTCCTTCTGAATAACAGCTTGCTTTGCAAGGCTTGCTCATTCACACAGGAGCTACAGAGCAGAGTCTTTATTTTCTCCATTGGCTGAGGCTCCTCACTTGGGGGGGGAGGGAGAGCTTGCTTTGCCAGGCTCTCTCAATTGCACAACAGAGCTATTGAGCCAAGCCTCTGTTCTTTCTATTGGCTGAGGCTCCTCCCCCTCCCAGTCCCCTGGGGAAGGAAAGACCCAGGGCTTCCTTTGCCCAGTTCCTTGGATCCCATGAGAGAGATAGAAAGAAAGCATCTTTAAGCACCGACGAGTGCTAATGTTTTAAACATATTTCATTTTAAGGTTTTGTTTTTTTTAAATTTATAATTGTGTTTGCCTGTGAACATAAGAACATAAGAGAAGCCATGTTGGATGAGGCCAATGGCCCATCCAGTCCAACACTGTTTCACATAAGAACATAAGAGAAGCCCTGTTGGATCAGGCCAATGGCCCATCCAGTCCAACACTCTGTGTCACTTAAGAACATAAGAGAAGCCACGTTGGATCAGGCCAATGGCCCCTCCAGTCCAACACTCTGTGTCACATAAGAACATAAGAGAAGCCATGTGGGATCAGGCCAATGGCCCATCCAGCCCAACACTCTGGGTCACATAAGAGAAGCCCTGTTGGATCAGGCCAATGGCCTATCCAGCCCAACACTCTGGGTCACATAAGAACATAAGAGAAGCCATGTTGGATCAGGCCAATGGCCCATCCAGTCCAACACTCTGTGTCACATAAGAACATAAGAGAAGCCCTGTTGGATCAGGCCAATGGCCCATCCAGTCCAACACTCTGTTTCACATAAGAACATAAGAGAAGCCCTGTTGGATCAGGCCAATGGCCTATCCAGCCCAACACTCTGGGTCACATAAGAACATAAGAGAAGCCATGTTGGATCAGGCCAATGGCCCATCCAGTCCAACACTCTGTGTCACATAAGAACATAAGAGAAGCCCTGTTGGATCAGGCCAATGGCCTATCCAGCCCAACACTCTGGGTCACATAAGAACATAAGAGAAGCCCTGTTGGATCAGGCCAATGGCCCATCCAGTCCAACACTCTGTGTCACATAAGAACATAAGAGAAGCCGTGTTGGATCAGGCCAATGGCCCATTCAGTCCAACACTCTGTGTCACATAAGAACATAAGAGAAGCCCTGTTGGATCAGGCCAATGGCCCATCCAGTCCAACACTCTGTGTCACATAGTGGTCAAAAAACCCAGGTGCCATCAGGAGGTCCACCAATGAGGCCAGGACACTAGAAGCCCTCACATTGTTGCCCTTCCCAAGCACCCAGAATACAGAGCATCACTTGCCCCAGACAGAGAGTTCCAACAATACCCTGTGGTTAATAGCCACTGATGGACGTCTGCTCCAGATGTTTATCCAATCCCCTCTTGAAGGTGGCTATACTTGTGGCCGCCACCACCTCCTGTGGCAGTGAATTCCACATATTAATCACCCTTTGGGTGAAGAAGTACTTCCTTTTATCCATTGTAATCTGACTGCTCAGCAATTTCATCGAATGCCCACGAGTTCTTGTATTGTGAGAAAGGAAGAAAAGGACCTATAGATTCAGGACAGAAAAAAACCAACACTTCTTTACACAGATTCAGGAGGGAAGCCATTAGCTTGAATCAGCAAAACAGAAGTTTGACTCCAGCGACGCCTTGAGGACCTTTGAAGTTTTATTCTGGGTAGAAGCTTTCGTGTGCACATACACATTTTCACACAAAAGATTATACCCAGAGTAAAACGTGGTTGGTCTTCAAGGTGCCACTGGACTCAACCGTCTTTACACAGAGAGTGATTAAAATGGGGGAATTGCTGCTAGAGGATGTAGCGAGGGCCACAGGATTAAACAGCTTTAAAGGGGGATTAGATAGATTCATGGAAGATACGTCTATAAATCTAGCCATGGTGATCGAGGAGAAACTCCACATTCAGAGGCACTAATCCTCTGAATCCCAGAGCCAGGAGGCAACCTCAGGAGAAGGCCTCAGTCTCTCTACCGTGGTGTTGGCTCTCCAGAGGAACTGTGTGAGACAGGATGCTGGACTAGATGGGCCACTGGTCTGATCCAGCAGGGCTCTTCTGATGTTCTTATGAAGGCCTCAGCCTCTCTGCCCTGTTCTTGGCTCTCCAGAGGAACTGCTTGGCCACTGTGTGAGACAGGATGCTGGACTAGGTAGACCACTGGTCTGATCCAGTAGGGTTCTTTTTAAAGTTCTTATGGTCAAAGGACAGGATGTGCCCACCTCATTTCACCTTGCCAGACTGCCCAACTTGGTTGAGGACCTTTTGGTCAGGTTTGGCCAGGCTGGTGCTTCTTCCCCAGTTCAGGGAGTGGACAGCAAACTCTCTTTCAATGCCACCCTGCTCCAATCTATCTTGGTAACATGTGAATGTTGGCAAAAACAAAATGGCCCCTCATCAGTGGTCAGGTACGTCCTTGGCCCCCTGCCTGCAGAAGAACGTCTTATGCTGACCCCACAGTGTCATGAAAGAGGATGACACCAAACTTAGGTCAATTCAGACATTTTAAAAACCCCCAAATGGGGAGCTTTGGTAGACCATTCTAGATTGTGGGAAGGGTTGTGGCTCAGTGGTTAGAGCAGAGGTGTGAAACATTGGTTATGAGGGCCAGATCTGACATAAATGAGACCTTGTTGGGCTGGGCCATGTTGGGTTGGGCCGAGCCAAGTCAGGTCAGGCCATGTGTGTACCTATTTTAGGTAGCAGAGATATAAATTTTATAAAGAACACAGACAAACACAAATATATTTTTTAAAAAACTTAAAACATGCTTAAAATGTTAGCACCCTTTGGTCTTAAAGGTACTGTCTTTGTATTTCTTCCATGGGATCCAGGGAACTGGCCAAAGGAAGCTCTGGCTCTTTCCTTCCTTCCTTCCCCAGGGGACTGGGTGCGGGGAGGAGTCTCAGCCAATAGAAGAAAGGCTTGGCTCAGTGGGTCTGCTGTGCAATTGAAAGAGCCTGGCAAAGCAAGCTATTCCTCCCCAAGGGAGGAGTCTCAGCCAATGGAGAAAATAGAGCTCTTGCTCTATAGCTTCTGTGCAATTGAGCAAGCCTGGCAAAGCAACTTGTTATGCAGAAGGAAGCAAGAGAGAGCGAGGAAGCAGATGACAGCCAGTTGCTTGGGAGCCTGATAGGAGCCCTCCGGGGGCCTAATTCGGCCCCCAAACTGCATGTTTGACACCCCTAGGTTAGAGCATCTATTTGTCGTGATGAAGGTCCTACATTCAGTTCCCAGCTTCTCCAGTCAAAAGGACTACACAGTAGGTGGTGTAGAAGAAGAAGAAAAGCTGGGTTTTATACCCTGCTCTTCACTATCTGAAGGAGTCTCACTTACAAAGACATGTAGGGCGAGGTATTTGTGAGTTTCCTGCATTGTGCTGAGGGTTGGACTAGATGACCCTGGAGGCTCCTTCAAACTCCATGATTCTAGGTAGGTGGGGCTGAGAGAGCTCTGAAAAAGCCGTGACTGACCCAAGGTCACCCAGCTGGGTGCATGTGTAGATGTGGGGAATCAAATCCGGTTCTCCAGATTAGAGTTCCCCGCTCTTCACCACTAACACCACACTGGCTCTCTGGCGAGCCGCTGCCAGTCTGAGTAGACAAGGGTTCTGATGCAGTATGAGCAGGAATGGAATTTTAGCAGAAGCTGCTTTGCACATTAGGTCCTCCCCCCATGTAGCCAATCCTTCAAGAGCTTACAGTAAGCCCTGTAAGAAGAGCCCTGTAAGCTCTTGGAGGATTGGCTACATCGGGGGGGGGGGGCTAATATGCAGAGGAGCTCCTGCTAGAATTCCACCCCTGAGTATGAGGCAACTTTATGTGTTCATGTAAGTGTTTGTGGTTCCAAGAAGCAATATACATCCAGAAATTGGCTTCCGCTGGAGCGATCAACTTACATCATTTGCACGGGGAGTATGTCTGAATGAATGAGAGTTCTCAGCTAAATTTAGTCTGGCTGTATAAAAGAAATCCTTAAAAGCTAAAGAATCCCACACCCTGACTCTCTAGCTCACTCGCTCTCGAACCATTTTGGTGTAGAAAGAGCCAGTTTGGCATAGTGATTAAGTGTGCGGACTCTTATCTGGGAGAACTGGGTTCGATTCCCCACTTCTCCGCTTGCAGCTGCTGGAATGGCCTTGGGTCAGCCTCAGCCATAGCTCTTGCAGAGGTTATTCTCCAAAAGGCAGCTTCTGAGAGAGCCCTCTCAGCCCCACCCACCTCACAGGGTGTCTGTTGTGGGGGGAGAAGATATAGGAGATTGTAAGCCGCTCTGAGTTCAGAGAGAAGGGCAGGGTATAAATCTGCAATTCTTCTTCTTCTTCTGTTTAAAATAAAAGAATCCCTGTGTGAAGAAAAGCACAACTTCTTGTGGGACAGCCATCGGATTCAGCTGTTCAGAGGTAATTAATCTACTTAGATGTGAAGGGATTTGTTTGTATCACACCTAAGAATAGACTGTTGTGATCCCGACTCGTAACTTTTTTTCTTTGGTAAAGTTCAGGCTGTCTTCACTCACTCAAAACAATCAGCATATGATGAACATGCATTAGTGGATTCGTGTAAGCAGTTCTCCTCCCAACGCTACACGCTCCCAAGGAATTGCACGGAAACGCCGGAAGGTCACAGGTGTGATTCTCCCCGTATTATTATCAAAATCATAGTGATTTCTTCTCCCTGAATCTCCAAGGATGGTTCTAAATATCCACATTGAGACCAATAACTCGATCACAGGACTCAAGAACAATTGGATGTCGCCCTGAGCGGCCGCGTCCCCAAAGACTGGCTTGTAAATAGCTCCTGTTCCACAAGGTATTCTTTTGTTCGAAACACTTTTGACCCTGACTTTCTTTAACAAAGACTCTGGGGGAGAGGAGATTGAATATAACCCCTCTCAGGTCCGAAGGCCCAGCTGTGAGGGCGGAATAGCTACCGCCTCGGTTTTACAAGGGAGTTTTCACTGTTTCTTATGAGGTATGCGCATATCCCAAGAGAGATGGCTGAAATGGGCAGACCTACAAAGAAGCTGAGGCAATTATTGCTCTAGCCGCCTGTGAGGTATTAAGGGCAAAATTGTGGGAACGGCAACAGACCACCCACATCCACCATTATTCCAGCACGGGGAACTACCTGATTAGCCGGCTTCTATTGCCAAAACTCCGATCCAGGATCATGCGCTGGGTTTTGCTGCTCTCGAAAGCAAAGTTTGGATCATATTTCCTGGCAATTTGTAATAACGACGGACCCACACAAAACACAAGCCAACGTTTCGTTTATAAGAACGACGGTTTCGGTGCAGGAAAATCCCAGCTGATAACAATTATTGTAATTGAAAAGATTGTGAGGGCTGCCGGCCTGTAAAGCAGGTGAGTGAAAACATGCTCAGCAAAAACAATGTCCACAGGGATCTTTTTAATGGTGTGTGTGTGTGTGTGTGTGCATGCCTGGAAGTCATGGTTGACTTCTGGCAACCTCTAGTGGGGCTTGGAGACAAAAGACGTTCAGGGAATTGACTTGACGTTGCCTACCTCTGTGTTATGGCCCTGGTATTCCTTGGACGTCTCTCATCCAAGTACTTGCCGGGGACAGCTCAGCCCAGCTTAGCTTTCAAAGTCGGATGAGATTGGATTTGCCTGGCCTATGCAGGTCAGGGCCACCCACATGGATTTTGAATTGGTTATTCTATCCCAAAACAGTGACTTAAGAACACAAGAACGTAAGAGGAGCCATGCTGGATCAAGCCTATGGCCCATCCAGTCCAGCACTCTGTTAAACAGTGGCCAAAACCCAAGTACCACCAGGAGGTCCACCAGTAGGGCCAGGACCCGAAAGCCATCCAACTGTTGGCCGCCCCCAAGCACCAAGAAGACAGAGCACTACTGCCCCACACATAAGAGAAACCATGTTGGATCAAGCCAATGGCCCATCAAGTCCAACACTCTGTGTCACATATTGGCCATCAGGAAGTCCATCAGTGGGGCCAGGATACTAGAAGCCCTCCCACTGTGCCCCCCCCAAGCACTAAGAATTCAAAGCATCACTTGCCCCAGACAGAAAGTTCCAACAATATGCTGTGGCTAATAGCCACTGATGGACCTCTGCTCCAGATGTTTATCCAATCCCCTCTTGAAGCTGGCTATGATTGTAGCTGCCACCACCTCCTGTGGCAGTGAATTCCACGTGTTAATCACCCTTTGGGTGAAGAAGGACTTCCTTTTATCCGTTCTGACCTGACTGCTCAGCAATTTCATGGAGTGCCCACGAGTTCTCATATTGTGAGAATGGGAGAAAAGTACTTCCACGTGTTAATCACCCTTTGGGTGAAGAAGTACAGGCAATCCTGTTGTTTATAGTTGATGATGTTCCTTTATGGATAGTTGTTTTAATGTAGTCCCTTTAGGGCAAAAGCCTTTACTTTTGTTTCATTTTTGACTTTGAGTGTGTTGGACCTTGACTGTGACTAGCAAGGCCCAGACCAGGCCTTCAATTTGCTCTAAAAAATGCCAACGCCATGCTGGGAATTATGGAAGGGAATTGAAAACAAATCAGCCAGTATCATAATGCTCCTGTATAAATCAATGGTGCGGTTTCATTTGGAATACTGTATACAATTCTGGTCACCGCACCTCAAAAAGGATATTATAGCATTGGAAAAAGTGCAGAAAAGGGCAACTAGAATGATTAAAGGTTTGGAACACTTTCCCTATGAAGAAAGGTTAAAACGCTTGGGACTCTTTAGCTTGGAGAAACGTCGACTGCGGGGTGACATGATAGAGGTTTACAAGATAATGCATGGGATGGAAAAAGTAGAGAAATAAGTCCTTTTCTCTCTTTCTCACAATACAAGAACTCATGAGCATTCAATGAAATTGCTGAGCAGTCCGGTTAAATGGATAAAAGGAAGTACTTCTTCACCCAAAGGGTGATTAACATGTGGAATTCACTGCCACAGAATGTGGTGGTGGCTACAAGCATAGCCAGCTTCAAGAGGGGATTGGATAAAAATATGGAGCAGAGGTCCATCAGTGGCTATTTGCCACAGTGTGTGTGTGTGTGTGTGTGTGTATATATATATATATATATATATATATATATATATATATATATATATATATTGGCCACTGTGTGACAGTGTTGGACTGGATGGGCCATTGGCCTGATCCAACATGGCTTCTCTTATGTTCTTACATGACACAGAGTGTTGGACTGGATGGGCCATTGGCCTGATCCAACAGGGCTTCTCTTATGTTCTTACATGACACAGAGTGTTGGACTGGATGGGCCATTGGCCTGATCCAACAGGGCTTCTCTTATGTTCTTATGTGACTCAGAGTGTTGGACAGGATGGGCCATTGGCCTGATCCAACATGGCTTCTCTTACGTTCTTCTGTGACACAGAGTGTTGGACTGGATGGGCCATTGGCCTGATCCAACATGGCTTCTCTTATGTTCTTATGTGACACAGAGTGTTGGACTGAAAGGGCCATTGGCCTGATCCGACATGGCTTCTCTTATGTTCTTCTGTGACACAGAGTGTTGGACTGGATGGGCCACTGGCCTGTTCCAACATGGCTTCTCTTATGTTCTTAATAAAGGTCTGTCAGATCTTGGAAGCCTAGCACTGTCAGCCCTGGTTATTCTTCAGATGGGAGACCACCAACGAAGCCCAGGTTTGCTACACAGAGGCAGGCAATGGCAAACTACCTCTGCTCATCTCTTGCTCTGACCTGGATAGCCGAGCCTAGTCTGATCTTGTCAGGTCCTGGAAGCTGGAAATGAAGCAGGGTTGGTCCTGCTCAGGCCCGGCTCCTCCGCTAGGCAAACTAGGCGGTTGCCTAGGGCACCAGGAGGAGTGGGGATGACAAATTGGGCTCCCCCCCCCCCTCCTGCTGCCCAAGACAACCGCCTAGTTTGCCTGGTTGCCTCCCCCCCCCCGCCACGGCCCCCCACCTGCCTTCCTTCCCTGACGCTACAATGCAGCTGCGCTCCTTCACCCCCCCTTAACGCACTGAGGCGGGGCCTTCTCCTGTGCAGATTTCAAAGCATCAGATGGTGCGCCGGCCGCATTGGAGCTGGTAGGGCCCAACCTTGGTGTGGTGCGTTCGGGGGGCGGGGGTGGGACAGAGCGCGGCTGCATTGCAGCGCTGGGGTGGGAGGGAAGGCGTGTGGCAGCAAGTGGGGTGGGACCCGAGCCTCGTTGCGCAGGAGGGCAATGGCAGGGGGGCAGGCAGGAAGCCTGCCTAGGGTGCTATACGTCCTCAGGCCGCCATCGGTCCTGCTTCGTATTTGCATGGGAGACCACCAAAGAAACTCAAGGGTTGCTACGCAGAGGCAGGCAATGGCAAACCAACTCTGAACCAGTGTTCCCTCTAAGCTGAGTTAGCGTGAGCGAGCTCACAGATTTTTAGCCTCCAGCTCACACATTTTTGTCTGAGCTCAGGAAAAATGCCCCCTCCCCCCCAGAGCACACGCATTTGTGCAGGAGCTCACAAACTTTAATGCCAGCAGATCACAGCTTTAATACTGGTAGCTCACAAAGTAGAATTTTTGCTCACGAGACACTGCAGCTTAGAGGAAACACTGCGTGAACATCTTTTGCCTTGAAAACTCTACAGGGTCGCCATACGTCAGCCAGTGGTACGTCGCATACACATTTAATTCAGAGGTTTTAATTTTTTTTTTTTTTTATTATTAGTGTGAAGTCTTCAGTGCATGAAGTAAAATGAACTAGACATTATGGGTCAGGAGGTAAATGCAGGGCTACTGTTTTTTGGCACCAATTGCGTGTGTATGTTTTTTTTTTTTTTTTTGCCATAATAATTTTTATTTTCTTTGTATCAATGTCAATGGCATTAATACACCCACTTCATCAACTTACTGTCACATAATATATACACGTTATTTACATAAGTAGAGTTGAATAAACTTCCTTGAGGAGAATATCCGCGGCATCTATCTTAACTTAAATACAAACAGTGTTTAACTTTAGATCGTTACATTACAATTACACGACTTTTTATCTGCTTTATAGAATTCAGAACAAATTATAAATACAACAAATCATTTTTAGATAATTTTTAGATAATAATTATTTTTAAGTTTTTTCGGTTTTATCAGTGATAAAAATATTTTCTTTTTTCTCGTACCATTCATAAAACTTGCCCCAGTTTCTAACAGCGTCATCTTTAGATTCTCCTCTTAACATATTTGAAAGTACATCCATTTCGGCGGCATCCAAGACTTTTTCGATAACTTCACTCAGGTTCGGACCCCTCTCCTGACGCCAGTACTTAGCGTACACTATCCTTGCCGCAGTTATAATATAAATCACCATGTATTCTTCTGCTTGTGGAACTGTATTCTTAATAAATGATAATAGCATCACTTCTGGTTCAAAGACAAAATCTCTAGCTAATATTTCCTTTATCATACAGTGTATCTTTTTCCAGAAAGTTTTGGCCACTTTACAGTTCCACCACATATGATAAAATGAACCAATATCTACTTTGCACTTCCAACATACAGGTGACATTGCACGGTTAAATTTAGCTATCTGTACCGGGGTAAGATACCATCTGTGAAATAGTTTAAAAAAATTTTCCCTGTAATTAATTGGCTTTATCACTTTGTAATTCTTTTTCCAGAAATTGGACCATTGTTCTAAACTAATATTATGTTGTAAATTCTGCGCCCATTTCACCATAGAGTTTTTAACCACTTCATCTTCTAATTTAATTTGCAACATATAATTATAAACTTTCTTAATTATTTTCTCCTCTTCCCTTAATAGCAATTTATCAAAATCGAAGTTTACTTTTGTAAATCCTTTCGCCTTGTCTGAGTTATATTTGGTTATTACTTGATTTCTGGTCCACCAATCCATACTTATCCCTCTAGAGTCTAGATCTTCTTTTCCTCTTAAGTTATCTTTATCATCCAAAATATCTTAAGTTATCTTTATCATCCAAGATATCTTATTATCTTTTTAAAGTTAACCAGTTGAGGCAAAATTGACGCCTCTTCAGGAGATATCCATCTTGGTGTCTTAACATAAATCAATCTTCTAATTTTTAACCAAACCTCATAAATGGTTTTGCGGATCAAATGATTTTTAAAATATTTCTGCCCTTTCTGCACATTCCATAGATTAGCATGCCAACCTGATTGTAGATCTGAGCCTTCTAAGGCTAATATACGCGTATTCTCCAGCCGGATCCATTCTTTTAGCCAAAGTGTGACACACGCAACATAATATGTTTCCCAATCTGGGAGTCCCAATCCGCCCATATCTTTTTTGTCTTTTAAAGTTTTCCATTTTATCCGAGATCGGTTGCCTTGCCAAATAAAGGCTCTTACTAGTTGGTCTATTTTAGTAAAGAAGGGTTTCCTTATCCCAAAACTAATCATTTGAAACAGGAACATGACTTTAGGAAGGACCATCATCTTAATTAATGCTATCCTTCCCATAAAAGACAGTTTCATATTTGCCCATTTTTTTAAAGAGGAGTCAATTTCCTTTAACAGAGGTACATAATTATTATCGTATAGATTGCTACACTTATTGGAGAAAGTTATCCCCAAATATTTTATTTTTGTTTCATTACTAAATCCGGTTAATCTTTCAAGCTCTCTCACCTCTTGTGGGGAGATATTTTTATTGAGCATCTTAGATTTTTGCTTATTTATTCTTAGACCCGCGACCTGACCATAGTCTTCTAATTCTTTTAAAATCTCCTCCACGGATTCTCTGTTATTCTGTGATATCAATACCAAATCATCGGCATATGCTAAAATCTTATACGACTCTTTCTTAATTTCTAATCCTTTGATTTTGCTATTAGCCCTGATTAGGTTATTTAAGATTTCCAGTAATAAAATAAAGAGCAGCGGAGAGAGTGGGCATCCTTGTCTTGTGCCTTTATGTATCTTTACCTCTTCTGTTAAGTCTCCATTAATAATAAATCTAGCAACTTGTTCTGTATACAGAGCTTGTATGTTCTTAATAAAAATCTCGCCAAAACTCATCTCCCTTAATGCTCTGATCATAAAATCCCAATTAACATTATCGAAAGCCTTCTCGGCATCAATAAACAAAAGAATCAACTGTGCACAATAGCGGACCATAATCCGATTATGATATCTATAAAAGATGTTAAGAAAAGACCAGGATGGAGGTTTAATATGAGGCTTTTAGATGATAAACAATTTGTGAAATTTATTAAGGAGGAGATGAAGGTATTCTTTCAGATTAATTCCCAGAGAGAGACTTCCCACAGATTACTGTGGGAGACTAGTAAAGCGTATATGAGAGGGTTAGCAATAAGTTTTAATAATTTCAAAAAACGAGAAGAGAATAAAATTTTAGCAAATTTAACTGAATTGCTTAGGCAGAAAGAGAGTTACTTAAAAGAGAAACCTTCGGTTCAACAAATTAAAGCTGAAATGAAGTTAGTACAACACAAGATACATTTAATATTCTTAGATGAGATGAAAAAGAAGATTCAATATACCAGATCTCAATTTTTTGAAAATGCAAATAAGCCAGGTAAATGGTTGTCATACAAGATAAGAAAAGAGAAAGAAAAGAAAATAATAAGGGTCTTGAAAGATAAAGATGGTAGTCAGAAAGCAGCAACAGAAGAAAAGAAAAAAATAATATGGGATTTTTACTCTCAATTATATAGTAAAGATGAGGTAAATTCTGATAAGATAGAAGCTTATTTTAAAGACAAAAAAATGATACAGAACTTAACCGAAGAGCAAAGGATTAGTCTAGCAAGTCCAATTACAATTGATGAAATTGAAGAAGTATGGGCCAGACTAAAAAAGAACAAGGCAGCAGGACCAGATGGGCTGCCAGCCGAATATTACATATGCTTTAAAGAGGATATTATAATCCAATATAAAAACCTGATTGAGGAGATTTGGGAAACTCAGCTAATTCCGGAGTCTTGGAAAAGGGCAAATGTTTCACTTATTCCCAAAACATCAAAAGACCTAGAGGATATTAAGAACTACCGCCCGATTTCTCTATTAAACATAGATTACAAGATTTATACCTCTATTTTAGCGAATAGACTTAAAAAAATTCTGGCAAATATAATCCATTCTGATCAGGCTGGATTCCTCCCGAAAAGATATATGCGAACAAACATCAGGATTATATCTAATATATTAGAATATTACGACTTACATAGAGAAAAATTCAGAGGTTTTAAATAGGGTTTTTTTAATTGTTAACAATATTACCGCATATTTATAATTGTATTATATTTTACTTTGTTATGCTCTCCAGAGACGTGGCATGGGGATTTTCTAAATAAATAAAAAATAGAATTCTTGCTCGAAACCAGAATACCAACCTATTTTAATCCAAGAACCCTGAGTGAAAGCAAAATAAAATCAATTGCTTGGATAATATAAGGTAAAAATGGAAGATGATGATATTCGATATATATCCCGCCCTCCACTCTAAATCTGAGTGGTCACAATCTCCTTTGCCTCCCCACCACACACACATACAACAGACACCCTGTGAGGTAGGTGGGGCTGAGAGAGTTCTTACAGCAGCTGCCCTTCTTTCAAGGACAACTCCTGCCAGAGCTATGGCTGACCCAAGGCCATTCCAGCAGGAGCAAGTGGAGGAGTGGAGAATCAAACCTGGTTCTCCCACATAAGAGTCCGCCCACTTAACCACTACACCAAAGTGGCTCTGGAAAGGTATTGAAATGTTTAAGAAAGCTCCAATGAATAATATGGTTCTTCCAATTTAAATTTCTGACTATTCTCCTCAGAACACAGATCCAGGGGGGAAGTGCTGAGAGAGGGGAAAGAAATCCCCACCCCCCCACACACACACACTTCATAGTTTTATGCTGATATTAGATCAAGCTGTTTATGTCTCATGTCAGCTCACAGGAAACACTGTGATGGTGTTGGAAAATGTCATGAAGCTGGAGCTAACTTATGGTGACTCCACACGTTTTCAAGGCAAGAGACCTAGAGGAGAGGCTGACAGTGAGACAAAGAGCCCTAATTCCTCCTCAACGGTTAATATGGTTGTTAGTAGGCCTGCCCCGGCTTGCAGGTGTCCATAGTTTGGGCCTTCCTGCTGATACATACTTGTCCCTTTCAAGGCCGAATTCAAGAATGTAGTAATTGTTTAATCATGAGAACATGTGCTCAATGGGAGATGGGAGAGGGGAATTAGGGGTGGACAACATCTTCTGGAAAGTCCCATCAAAAGAGATTCCTGATTGGATCTGAGAAACCACCTGGAACCAGAATCAATCTATCTATCTATCCATCCATCCATCTATCATCTATCCATGCATCCATCAATCATCTATCCATCCATCCATCCATCATCCATCCATCCATCCATCCATCCATCCATCCATCCATCCACCCACCCACCCATCCATCCATCCACCCATCCATCCATCCATCTATCTATCCATCTATCCATCTACCTTCCAACATCTGACATATATTCTATGTGGTTCTTAAATTAAGCAAGTTTGGTCGCCCCTTTTAAGAGTTTAACATTTGGGTTTGCAGTTAAATAAATAAGAGGTGTCTTGAAACAAATGTCTCTTGTTCTCTCTTTATGCAATTGGGAAGCCGGTTTCCCTCCTTCCCCAGTGAACACAGAGGGGATGGGAATCCATGAAAAGGTTCCAGGACTCTTCATTTTCCCAACACTGACCCTACTTAGCTTCAGAGAACTGGCAAGATTGGGCTAGCATGGGCCATCCAAGTCACAGCTTTTTTATATACAGCTTTATGTATTTAAGATAGATCTATGCCACCTCTTCAGAAAGCTGGTAAGATAAAACCCTAGGTCAGGGGTGGCCAAACTTAGTTAACATAAGAATAAACGTCAGATGTTTGAGAGCCGCAAGACATGAATGTCAGATGTTGGAGAGTCGCAAGACATGAATGTCAGATGTTGGAGAGTCGCAAGACATGAATGTCAGATGTTGGAGAGTCGCAAGACATGAACGTCAGATGTTGGAGAGCCGCAAGACATGAACGTCAGATGTTGGAGAGCCACAAGACATGAACGTCAGATGTTTGAGAGCTAAAAGGAAGGAAGGAAGGAAGGAAGGAAGGAAGGAAGGAAGGAAGGAAGGAAGGAAGGAAGGCAAATAGATGGTGGAGGTGGAAAGAAAGTAACTTTAACTTTAAATATGTTTTCCAAGCCACTGGCTTGCTTGGCTTGGAGAAGTGATTTAAAGAGACAAAATGTCTTCTCCAAGCTGGCTGATGAGGCTTCGAGAGCTGAACAATACGTGTGAAAGAGCCACACGTGGCTTCCGAGCTGCAGTTTGGTACCCCTGCCCTAGGTAAAAAGCAAACACAATATAAAAATTCTAATGGACAGAAGGGGAAGATATCTTCTGGTGTGGATAAGTATGCCCAGAGCATGCCAAAGGATGTCTTCTTGCACAGAGACTTCAGCATAATTACGCATACTTTTCACTTTTCCAAAAGCCTCCTCATTCTTATGTTGGATAGAGACCCCTGGGGGAAGTCAAGGCAAACGAAGGCTATGAAGGGATGCTCCTTTCCTGTCATATCAAGGGATATCACTTTCTCTCCTCAACGGGGCTTTTTTTTTGTAGAAAAAGCCCAGTAGGAGCTCTCCCCTGCCTTCCCGGTGCTAAAGCCATCGGGGAGACATTCAATGATGCCTCCCCGGACCTTCCCCAGCATGTAGGGTGGCCAAGTCCAATTCAAGAAATACCTGGGGACTTTGGGGGTGGAGCCAGGAGAAAGGCTGTGACAAGCATCACTGAACTCCAGAGGGAGTTCTGGCCATCACATTTAAAGCACACCTTTGAAATGCCTTCCCTCCACTGGAAATAATGAAGGCTAGGGGCACCTTCTTTGGGGAGCTCATAGAATTGGACCCCCTAGTCCAATACTTCTGAAACTTGGAGGGCATTTTGCAGAGAGGCCCCGGATGCTATGCTGATAGTTTGGTGCTTCTGCCTCAAAAAAACACAACCCCTCCAGCGTCCCAGATCAATCCTCCATTACACCCTATGGGAATCGGTCTCCATAGGGAACAATGGAGTGCCCAGCGAACATTTCCCTCCCCTTCCCCTGCTTTCTGATGACCCTGAAGCAAGGGGAGGGCCTCCAATTCGGGGGATCCCGTTTCCCCACCTGAGGATTGGCAACCCTACCAGCGTGCCAGCTGGAGCCCTGGCCAGTCAAGGCGGAGCTTAGCTCCTGTGCGCTTCTGCCCAAAAAAAGCCCTGCTCCTCAGTAACGAGGAGGAGGCTAGTTTCTGTCCCATTTTGATTATGTGTGATTGAAATACAATTCAGCTAGATTCGAATCCAGTAGTAGCACCTTAGAGACCTACAGCAGGGGTGGCCAACGGTAGCTCTCCAGATGTTTTTTTGCCTACAGCTCCCGTCAGCCCCAGCCAGCATGGCCATGCTTTTTTGCCTACAACTCCCATCAGCCCCAGCCACTGGCCATACTTTTTTGCCTACAACTCCCATCAGCCCCAGCCATTGGCCATGCTTTTCTGCCTACAACTCCCATCAGCCCCAGCCATTGGCTATGCTTTTTTGCCTACAACTCCCATCAGCCCCAGCCATTGGCCATGCTTTTTTGCCTACACCTCCCATCAGCCCCAGCCATTGGCCATGCTGGCTGGGGCTGATGGGTGTTGTAGGCAAAAAAAGCATCTGGAGAGCTACCGTTGGCCACCCCTGGCCTACAGGAATTCTGGGGCCTAAGCTTTGTCAGGTTCCTGATTTCGATATAATTAAAAACTCTCTTTGTTAAATTCCTGAATTAAACACAAATTCAGTCCAGCGCCGGAGGCGTACGCCTGAATTCCACCTTCTGATACCAACGTTATCTTTGGTCCGGCCTTGACAGAAGGAAAGCTTGAAATCCACCTAAGGCCTCCACAGCTTCACTTCTTGGTGGCCTCGTCCTCAAGAGCATCGAGGAGGTGAAGTCCTCAGAAAGGCAGCTGATGAATCCAGAAGAGAGAGGGGTCCAGAAGAGACACTGGTCCTCTTTGCTTCTTCCTTCGTGAACCTGAAGTGCTGCCAGTTCTGGGGGGTTGATGACGAGAGGGATCGTGCTATAGGGTTAAGAGAGAGAGAACCTGGTTGGGGTGATGCTAACGTGACGCAGCTCTAGAAGCCCATCAGGAGGAAGTGTCCGGTGGGATCCCAGCACACCTCTCTACCAACGTTCCTTCTAAGCTGCAGAGTCTTGTGAGCAAAAATTCTACTTTGTGAGCCACTGGCCTGAAAGTGGTGAGCTATTGCATCAATTAGCGTGCTCCGGGGTCATCTTTCCTGAGCTAAGACAAAAATGTGTGAGCCGGAGGCGAAAAACCTGTGAGCTCGCTCACGCTAACTCAGCTCAGAGGGAACGCTGCTCTCTACCCCCTGGCACAACAGCGAGTGGTAGCAGCCCCAGCAGAGGGAGAAGGCAAGGAAGTCTTGGGCTGAAACGTCTTCCCGAAACACGGTTGTATGCACTGTTAGGATACATCTCTTTCCCGCTGTATGTAAGGACCCCCCACCCCTCGCTTACTCCAAGAGTCATCACTAGGGCTGCCAAACTCCCGGGCCGGGTGGGGATTCCCCCACCCAGCAGCAGGGCCATAGCCAAGATTTTAAAAGTCAGGGTGCTTTTTTAAAAGTCAGGGGGCCCCCTTTCCCATCCACTGCGGGGCTTCCCGCTTCTCAGAAGCTTTCTGGGATAGGGGGAAAGCTGGAGGCTCTGAAAGCGGCCAAGTGGAGGCAGCCAGCCCTAAAACTTGGGCCAGCTGGGGTGGGATCCTCCCCTGATGTCGCCGGCACAATGACGTCACTCGCAGTGCGCGCTGGCCGCTCTAGGAGGTTCCAGGGAAAACTCTATGGTTTTCACGGATGCTCTAGCAATTCGGGAGAGAAAACTCTATGGTACCTATTGTACCATAGAGTTTTCCCTCCCAAATTGCTAGAGCGTCCAGGGAAAACCATGGAGTTTCCCCAGAAGCTCCTAGAGCGGTCGGCGCGCAACATCACCGGCACGATGACATCACTTGACTTGGCAACCCTAGTCATCACTGCTGGGTTAAAGGATACCTCACAGAATGCAGATTCTTCACAGTTCATAAATATGCATGAACACATGAAACTGCCTTATACTGAATCAGACCCTGGGACCATCAAGGTCAATCTTGTCTTGGCAGCGGCTCTCCGGGCTCTGAGGCACAGGTCTTTCCCATCAGCTACTGCCAGATCTTCTAACCGGAGATGCCAGGGATTGAACCTGGGACCTCCTGCATGCCAAACAGAGGCTCCTCCATTGAGCCATCATCCCCTCCTATCAAGAAGAAGAAGATATTGGATTTATATCCCGCCCTCCAATCAGAATCTCAGAGCGACTCACAATCTCCTTTCTCTTCCTCCCCCACACCAGACACCCTGTGAAATGGTTAGGGCTGAGAGGGCTCTCCCAGCAGCGGCCCTTTCAAGGACAGCTCTGCAAGAGCTATGGCTGACCCAAGGCCATTCCAGCAGGTGCAAGTGGAGGAGCGGGGAATCAAACCCGGTTCTCCCAGATAAGTGTCCGCACACTTAACCACGACACCAAGGTCAGTATTGTCTACTCAGACTGGCTGCGGCTCTCCAGGGTTTCAGGCAGAGGTCTTCCCCATCACCTACTGCCACATCGTTGAACTGGAGATAGTGGGGATTGAACCCAGGACCGTCTGCATGCAAAGCAGATGCTCTATCATGGAGCCACAGTCCCTCCCTTCTGAGCAGGTAAGATGCCAATCAGGTTTCCCTTTTATTAGCCACCTGCTGAACTGCTAAATCTTGTGGCAGTTTGTCCCATAAGCTCCAAGGGGAAGGGGTCTCGGATCTCCTCCGTCTAGGCATTCTTGACTTCCATCTTCTCTTGACCATTTCATTTTGGGAAAGGACTGCTTACAGCTGGGGTGTAGAGATGAGAAGGATTTCTCCCTAAATGTTATGATTCTGGTTGGCACCTCCCTCTGGAGACATGTGAACACCTCTTCCTCTTATTGCACCCCTTTCCTTCCTCTTTCACTCACCTCATTTAGGATTGCTGGGTTTCTGGATTGTCTCCTGCTTGGGAGGAAAGGAGAACTGTTGAGGTCTTCAGGCTACATGTGCATTTATTTATTCATAAACTGCTTTTCCCTCCTGGCAGCTTCAGACATATTTCTACCCTCCTCTGGTTTCTCACAAACCAGCGAGGTAGGCCAGGCCCAAGTTCGCCAGGTGAGCTTCCGTGGTAGAAGTCGGAATTCGAACCCCGGTCACCCAGAGTTCTAGTCTAGCACTTTGTCCCAGGGCCAGCCCTAGACTATCTGGGACCCAAGGCAAGGCTGACTTGGAAAGAAAGGAAAGGAAAAGTCCCCTGTGCAAGGACCAGTTGTTTCCGACTCTGGGGTGACGTTTTCGCGACAGACTTTTTACGGGGTGGTTTGCCATTGCCTTCTCCAGTCATCTACACTTTCCCCCCAGCAAGCTGGGGACTCATTTGACCGGCCTCGAAAGGATGGAAGGCTGAGTCAACCTTCAGCCGGCTACCTGAACCAGCTTCCGCCGGGATCAAACTCAGATTGTGAGCAGAAAGTTCAGACTGCAGTACTGCAGCTTTAACACTCTGCGCCACGGGGCTATAAAAAGGTGGTCCCCTATGCAAGCACCAGTCGTTTCCGACTCTGGGGTGATGTTTTCACGGCAGACTTTTTAATGGGGTGGTTTGCCATTGCCTTCCTCAGTCTTTTACGCTTTCCCCCCAGCAAGCTGGGTCCTCATTTTACCAACCTTGGAAGGATGGAAGGCTGAGTCAACCTGAGATGGCTATCTGAACCAGCTTCCGCTGGGATCAAACTCAGGTCGTGAGCAGAGAGTTCAGACTGCAGTACTGCAGCTTTAACACTTTGCGCCACGGAGCTATAAAAAGGTAGTCTCCTGTGCAAGCACCAGTCGTTTCTGACTCTGGGGTGACGTTGCTTTCACAACGTTTTCACGGCAGACTTTTTTACGGGGTGGTTTGCCATTGCCTTCCCCAGTCATCTACACTTTCCCCCCAGCAAGCTGGGTAGTCATTTTACTGACCTCGGAAGGATGGAAGGCTGAGTCAATCTGGAGCCAGCTACCTGAAAACCCAGCTTCCGCCGGGGATCGAACTCATGTCGTGAGCAGAGAGTTCGGACTGCAGTACTGCAGCTTTAACACTATGTGCCACGGGGCTCTTACAAGTCACATGGGGTGTGTGCCTCATTAGGTGCCCCCAGAAGGCCAGCGCTCTAGACAATCTCCTAGTCTGTCCACTGTATCACAGTGCACTGGTAATTGTCCTTCTTATCTGAAGAAGTGAGCAGTGATTCATGAAAGCTCCTTCCCTGTCACAAATTTTTGTTAGTCTTTAAGGGGCTCCTGGACTCTGGCTCTTTCCTACTGCTGCAAACAAACATGGCTATGCGGGGGGGGGGGGGGTTGTAGCAGGAACTCCTTTGCATATTAGGCCACACCCCCTTGATGTAGCCAGTCCTCCAAGAGCTTACGGAGCTCTTCGTACAGGGCCTACTGTAAGCTCCAGAAGGATTGGCTAGATCAGGGAGGTGTGGCCTAATATGCAAAGGAGCTCCTGCTACAAAAAAAGCCCTGTGGCTACCCATCATGGTCTATTCTTAAAATATTTGAAGTGGAAGTATCATAATGTCCCTGTATAAATCGACAGTATCATAATGCCCCTGTATAAATCGATGGTGCGGCCTCATTTGGAGAACTGTGTACAATTCTGGCCACCGCACCTCAAAAAGGATATTATAGCATTGGAAAAAGTGCAGAAAAGGGCAACTAGAATGTTTCAAGGGTTGGAACACTTTCCCTGTGAAGAAAGGTTAAAACGCACGCTTGGGGCTCTTTAGCTTGGAGAAACGGCAACTGCAGGGTGACATGATCGAGGTTTAGAAGATGATGCATGGGATAGAGAAGGTAGAGAAAGAAGTACTTTTCTCCCATTCTCACAATACGAGAACTCGTGGGCACTCCATGAAATTGCTAAGCAGTCGGGTCAGAACGGATAAAAGGAAGTCCTTCTTCACCCAAAGGGTGATTAACACGTGGAATTCACTGCCACAGGAGGTGGTGGCGGCTACACGCATAGCCAGCTTCAAGAGGGGATTGGATAAACATATGGAGCAGAGGTCCCTCAGTGGTTATTAGCCACAGGGTATAGATGGAACTCTCTGTCTGGGGCAAGTGATGCTCTGAGAGGAATCCCATTCAAGGTGATAACACCTATAACACACTTAGAGTGATGTAAAGTCCCCCCCCCCACCTCACCCCAATGTCCACGCATTTTGAGTTGCTTACTCCCAAGACTGCATGCCGAGCAGATGCTCTTCCACTGAATCATAGAATCGTAGAGTTGGAAGGGACCTCTAGGGTCATCTAGTTCAACCCCCTGCACAATGCAGGAAACTCACAAACACTTCCCCCTAAATTCACAGGATCTTCATTGCTGTCAGATGGCCATCTAGCCTCTGTTGAAAAACCTCCAAGGAAGGAGAGCACACCACCTCCTGAGGAAGCCTGTTCCACTGAGGAATCGCTCTAATGGTCAGGAAGTCCTTCCTAATGTTGAGCCGGAAACTCTTTTGATTTAATTTCAACCCATTGGTTCTGGTCTGACCTTCCAGGGCCACAGAAAACAATTCCACACCATCCTCTATAGGACAGCCCTTCAAGTCCTTGAAGATGGTGATCATATCACCTCTCAGCCGCCTCCTCTCCAGGATAAACATGCCCAGCTCCTTCAACCTTTCCTCATAGGACTTGGTCTCCAGACCCCTCACCATCTCCGTTGCCCTCCTCTGGACCCGTTCCAGCTTGTCTATATCCTTCTTAAATTATGGTGCCCAAAACTGAACACAATACTCCTGATGAGGTCTTACCAGAACAGAGTAAAGCGATACCATCACATCACGTGATCTGGACACTATACTTCTGTTGAGCCATGGGCCGCTCTCTAACTCCTGGGTTTTAGGACGGGATTCCGTCACACTTACCTCTGGGGCTGCTGGAAGACACACGGGTTCTTGCTGAAAAGGAGAGAAAAGACAGAGGGTGGATGGGTGGGTGGAGGCCGCTGTGCTTGCCTTCCCTATCTCTTTCAGAGCAGACGAACCTGGTTTTCTTCAGCCACAGGATGAGCATATCCCCAACACAGAGGCACACAAGAATTATAAATATTAATATTTTCCGGACAGTCTCCTAAACATGTCGTTACCAGATAAGTTTTCAGGCCTGCTCCACTGAGTCTTGCTTTGGGCAAAGGAGGGCTCTCTAAACAACCAGGAACAGAGCTGGCCGATCAGGTACATTGGATGGAAAATCAGACATGTAGAGGCAGATCTGAGAATCCAGACTGGGAACACGCCTGGCCCAGCCACTAGGCAGACTAGGCTAGTCTTCTGGGGGTGCCAAACTGGGCACCCCCCAGGTGACTTGGTAATATTATCAGTGCAGGAGAGCACCAGATGTTAGTTTTCCCTAGAGCAGCGGTCCCCAACCTTTTTGGCACCAGGGACCAGTTCTGCGGAAGACAATTTTTCCACGCTGCGGAAGACAATTTTTCTACTCTGCGGAAGACGATTTTTCCACGCTGCGGAAGACAATTTTTCCACGGACCGACAGTGGGGGGTGGGCGATGGTTTCAAGATTATACAACTGTGCATTTTATTTCTATTTGTTTGGTGTGGTGGTTAAGTGTGCGGGCTCTTATCTGAGAGAACCGGATTTGATTCCCCACTCCTCCATTTGCACCTGCTGGAATGGGCTTGGGTCAGCCATAGCTCTTGTAGGAGTTGTCCTTGAAAGGGCAGCTTCTGGGAGAGCTCTCTCAGCCCCACCCACCTCACAGGGTGTCCATTATGGGGAAGGAAGGGAAAGGAGATTCTGAGCCACTCTGAGACTCTGAAATTCAGAGTGGAGGGCAGGATATAAATCCAATGTCATCTTATTATTATTATTGTTGTTGTTATTATTACTACACTGTAATATATAATGAAATAATTATACAACTCACGGCCTGGTTACTAACAGGCCACGGACCAGGACCAATCCATGGCCCGGGGGTTGGGGATCCTTGGTCTAGGGTGCCAGACGGTCTAGGGCCAGCTCTGAGTGGGCATCTCCCTTCTAGCAGAACGCTGGTGGCTGCCATCTGCATAGAACAGTGCCACCTTCCATACTTCTTCCTCCTCAGCCCTTTTTCATTTTATGGTCCACCCCCTCAGCAGTTTCTCCGCAGTTTATCGATTCCTTGATACACACAACCCCAGATAATTTCTTTGAGGGAGTGTGGGGAGGGGGGGAGGTCAGCCCTTCTGAAAGCTCCTCCTTTCTATTTGGGGGAAGACTGCATGGTATAGCCCAGGAGTGGCCAAGCTTGCTTAAACCTAAGAGCCACACAGAATAAACATCAGATGGCTGAGAGCCACAAGATATGAACGTCAAATGTTTGAGAGCCGCAAGGAGGGATGGAAGGAAGGCAAATAGACGAGGAGAGGCAGAAGGGAGGGAAAGGGGGAAAGAAACTTTAAGTGCATTTTAAAGAAAGAAAGAAACCTTAAAGTGCAACTTTAACTTTTAAGTGCATTTTCCAAGCTGCCTTCTGCAAGCCAGAGGGCAGGGCAGTGGGGGCTTGGAGATCCACACAATGGCTGAGAACAGATGGGCATTCTGGGGCACCTTGGAGGTGGCCGAAAGCGGGATGGCTCAAAAAGAACCATCCCGGAGCCTCCACATGGTCCCCTGCCAGGCGGCCCCATCCCATCCTTGAGGCGCCCAAGCGCCTCCACAAGGGGAGGCACCTCAGAAGTCCCTACTCTTTTTTTTTAATGGGTTGAGAGCTCATGCGCAGAAGCGCTCTGACTGGCCTGTAAAGGGGGGGGGGGTGAAGCCGGAACCGGCTCGGACGGCTTGGCACTTCCACACACAGCCAAGTCGCCTTGTGTGCGCCCTTCCCCTTCCAAACGGCGCGGAGGCGACTGGCAGCCGGGCCAAAACATTGTGACCGCTTCCGAAGTGGTAGTTTTTTCGACCGGGCGGATCGGCCTAGAGGACGGGGAGGCAGATGTGATCATCTGCAGGGATTTTTTGGGCCAACTTCGGAAGCGTCTCTGTCGGCCCAAAGGGGCCGTTTGTAATCAGCCATCATGTGTGCAAGAGCCACATGTGGCTCCCACGCCACACCCCTGCTGTAGCCCAATCTTATCAGATCTTGGAAGCTCTGCAGGGTTGGTACTTCAGCCATGCACCCCTGATGTAACCAGTCCTCCATGAGCTTACAAGGCTCTTCGTACATGGCCAACTGTAAGCTCTTGGAGGATTGGCTACATCAGGGATGTGGGTGGCCTAATAGGCAAAGGAGTTCCTGCTACAAAAAAAGCCCTGCATCTAGTTAATGCCCATAATGCTGTTCTCCAGTTAGTCCATAATTCTTGTAGGCACGCCTCGGTGTGGTGTGGGCACCATCACATCTGAAGGTGTAATACTTCTGCCAGGAATGTGTAGTTAATCCCCAGGTGGGGGCAGGGGATCCTCCACTTTTAGGCCCTCCCCCCACTTCAGCCAGTTTGGTGTAGTGGTTAAGTGTGCGGACTCTTATCTGGGAGAACCGGGTTTGATTCCCCCCTCCTCCACTTGCACCTGCTAGCATGGCCTTGGGTCAGCCATAGCTCTGGCAGAGGTTGTCCTTGAAAGGGCAGCTGCTGTGAGAGCCCTCTCCAGCCCCACCCACCTCACAGGGTGTCTGTTGTGGGGGAGGAAGGGAAAGGAGATTGTGAGCTGCTCTGAGACTCTTCGGAGTGGAGGGCGGGATATAAATCCAATATCATCTTCTTCTTCTTCTGGGTTATCAGAAAGGGGGAAGGGAGGGAAATGTCTGCTGGTCACTACATTATCCCCTAGGGACACTGATTCCCGTAGGGCAGGGGGTGGCCAACGGTAGCTCTCCATATGTTTTTTTGCCTACATCTCCCATCAGCCCCAGCCATTGGCCATGCTGGCTGGGGCTGATCGGAGTTGTAGGCAAAAAAAACATCCGGAGAGCTACCGTTGGCCACCCCTGCCGTAGGGCATAATGGAGAATTTATCTGCGTGTTTTTGGGACTCTAGGGGGGCTGGTTTTTGAGGTAGAGGCACCACATTTTCAGCATAACATCCAGAGCCTCTCCTCAAAACACCCTCCAAGTTTCAAGGAGATTGGACCAAGGGGTCCAATTCTATGAGCCCCAGAATAAGGTGCCCCTGTCCTTCCTTATTTCCAATGGAGGGAAGGCATTTTAAAGGTGTGCTGTCCCTTTCAATGTGATGGGCAGAAACTCCCTTTGGAGTTCAGTCGTGCTTGTCACACCCTTGCTCCTGCCTCCACTCCCAATGTCTCCTGGCTCCACCCCCAAAGTCCCCAGATATTTCTTGAGTCGGACTTGGCAACCCTAGGAATGTGCCAAAGAACAACCCCTTCCCCCCCCCCATGCTAATAGCATATATATGTATACAGTTTACTCACCGATGTACCAAAGGATCCCGACCAGAAGCAGGAGAGCAGCCACAGCCCCCAAGACACCCCCCACGATGGGCCATACTGAGTCTGAAATGCAAAAAGAGTGAAGTGACCACGGTGAAGCCCAAGGAATTCCACCTCGGTTAACCAGCCTCCAGGTGGGGAGGGGGGTGGAGTTCTCCTGGAGTTCCAGCTTGTCTCCAGACTACAGAGACCTGGAGAAAGCGACATCACATCCCCACAGAGGTCCCTCCCCTCTAGAGCTGCCAAGCTCCCGGGCAGGGTGGGGGTTCTCCCAAACCCCCCGGCACACAGTGGGCCAGCACGGGGATCCCCTCCCGATGTCACCGGCGTGGCCATTTTGCGGCTGGTCTTGCCTCCGGCGGCGGCCATTTTGTGCTTGTGCCCACAAGGCTGTGTCAGAATTCCAAAGTGGCCCACAAGCTCAAAAAGGTTCGGGAGCCCTGGGTTAGAGTGTCCGGCTGGAGGAGACATGGGCTCGAACCCTTGCTCGGCCATGAAAACTCGCTAGGTGACCTTGGGCCAGTGGCTCTCAGCCTAACCGGCCACACAGGTTTGTTGTTGTGAGGAGAAAACTGAGAAGAAAACAATGTTGACAGCTGGCTTGGGTCGTACCAGTGACGTCATGCGCTGGCTGCTCTAGGAGCTGACACTCTAGCAATTTGGGAGGAAAACTCTTTTCCTCCCAAATGGCTAGAGCGTCCGGGGAAACCATAGAGTTTTCCTGGAAGCTCCTAGAGCAACCAGCGTTCGACGTCGCCAGCCTGATGATGCCACTTGCGAGTGGTGCCATCGCGCTGCACAAAAGTAGTCCCCTGCCAGAGGCCACAGGGAACTCGGCAACCCTACTCCCTCTCCAAACCTCACCCGTCCTAGGCTCCACCCCCAAACCCCAAGGTGATGGCAACCCTAAATTCAGCTGATGATGGGAAGGAATGAAAGAATCTGTATACATACATGCAGCTCTCTTTTCGCAAAAAGAAACCCTAAAGCAAATTGAAACACACACACACCGCCTTGTAAAGCTGCCAAGGGAACAAAGCGGGGTCTTTTCTGTAGTGACTCTCTTATTTTCTCCTCAGAGAGAATCACTAGAACACAGGATTGCAGATTTTTAGGGAAACTTACAAAAGTGTCATTAAGAAGCCTGCACTTGTTAATGTGTAGCCCATCCAAAGGAATGCCAGAGCATTTTAAGACCAATGCATCCCGCTTTTGGAGGGTTTGTTTTTGGAAGACTTGGGCATACAAATCAGGGCTTTTTTTGTAGCAGGAACTCCTTTGCATATTAGGCCACACACCCCTGATGTAGCCAATCCTCCAAGAGCTTACAGGGCTCTTAGTACAGGGCCTACTGGAAGCTCCACGAGGATTGGCTACATCAGGGAGTGTGGCCTAATATGCAAAGGAGTTCCTGCTACAAAAAAAGCCCTGCTCAAAATCATGTAACTAACTGTCTCTTCTTCAACACTCTCCCTTCTGGCTGGCAGGGGGGAAATGTCAGGAAACTGGAAGGAGGGGGGGGACATGGGCAGCATCTCGGCACATTGATGTCACTCCCTGTGCACCTGGAAGTGACATCAGCATGCTGTTGAGTGACACTGGGACTAGGGCAAAAGTCTATGATTAAACCATAGAGTTTCACCCAAATGCAAGAGTGTCCCCAGTGACGTTCAGGTAGCACAGGAATGATGTCAGCAGTGCTGACCACACCCCCTGATGTCAGCAGGTCTGACCACACCCCCTGATGTAGCCAATTCTCCAAAAGCTTACAGGAGGCCCTGTACTAAGAGCCCTGTAAGCTCCTGGACGATTGGCTACGTCAGCTGGGCGTAGCCTAATATGCAAAGGGTTCCAGCAGTCACTCACCAGGTTGCTTTAGGGCAACGTGCTCCACGTGGCATCGGTAGCGGCCCCTGTCCTGCGGGTCGATCCGGATACTGAGCCAGGTGTAGAAGGTCCCGTCCGAGTTGGGGACGACACCCCCGTGGAGAGTCTCCTGCTCCCAAACCGCCCCGTCCTTCCTCCAGGCAGCCTCGATTTGCTTGGGGTAGAAGCCATAGAGCTGGCAGAGGAGGGTCTCCCGGCTGCCGTTGCTCTTCCGGTGGGTCACTTTCACCGTTGGGGGTTCTGCAAAAATGGGAACAGTTTCTAAAGACAACACATCCCTCGGCACTAGGAGGGGGCGCTGTGCCGGAAAGGCAGGGAGCTGTGTGTTCCTCAGGTGTCATGAAGTCACTTCCAGGCCTCATTCTGGGCAGGAGCTCATAGGAGCAGAGCTCTGGAACCTCTAAATTTTATTGTGCTCTTTCTTACGTAATCCAGTCCAACACTCTGTGTCACATAAGAACATAAGAGAAGCCATGTTGGATCAGGCCAATGGACCATCCAGCCCAACACTCTGTGTCACATAAGAACATAAGAGAAGCCATGTTGGATCAGGCCAATGGCCCATCCAGTCCAACACTCTGTGTCACATAAGAGAAGCCCTGTTGGATCAGGCCAGTGGCCCATCCAGCCCAACACTCTGTGTCACATAAGAACGCAAGAGAAGCCATGTTGGATCAGGCCAATGGACCATCCAGCCCAACACTCTGTGTCACATAAGAACATAAGAGAAGCCATGTTGGATCAGGCCAATGGACCATCCAGCCCAACACTCTGTGTCACATAAGAACATAAGAGAAGCCATGTTGGATCAGGCCAATGGCCCATCCAGTCCAACACTCTGTGTCACATAAGAACGCAAGAGAAGCCATGTTGGATCAGGCCAATGGCCCATCCAGCCCAACACTCTGAGTCACATAAGAACATAAGAGAAGCCATGCTGGATCAGGCCAATGGACCATCCAGCCCAACACTCTGAGTCACATAAGAACATAAGAGAAGCCATGTTGGATCAGACCAATGGCCCATCCAGCCCAACACTCTGCGTCACATAAGAACATAAGAGAAGCCATGTTGGATCAGGCCAATGGCCCATCCAGTCCAACACTCTGTGTCACATAAGAACATAAGAGAAGCCATGTTGGATCAGACCAATGGCCCATCCAGCCCAACACTCTGAGTCACATCAGAACATAAGAGAAGCCATGCTGGAGCAGGCCAATGGCCCATCCAGCCCAACACTCTGTGTCACATAAGAACATAAGAGAAGCCATGTTGGATCAGACCAATGGCCCATCCAGCCCAACACTCTGTGTCACATAAGAACATAAGAGAAACCATGTTGGATCAGGCCAATGGCCCATCCAGCCCAACACTCTGTGTCAGATAAGAACATAAGAAAAGCCATGCTGGATCAGGCCAATGGCCCATTCAGCCCAACACTCTATGTCACACAGTGGCCAAAAATAACAGGCACCATCAGGAAGTCCATCAGTGGGGCCAAGACACTAGAAGTCCTCCCACTGTGCACCCCCAAGCACCAAGAATACAGAGCATCACTGCCCCAGACAGAGAGTTCCAGCAATACGCTGTGGCTAATAGCCACAGATGGACCTCTTCTCCATATCTTTATCCAATCCCCTCTTGAAGCCGGCTACGCTTGTAGCCGCTACCCCCTCCTGTGGCAGTGAATTCCACGTGTTAATCCCCCTTTGATAAAGAAGGACTTCCTTTTATCCGTTCTAACCTAACTGCTCAGCGATTTCATCGAGTGCTCACGAGTGCTCACCTTTCTTCTGCGGGGCTTTTCTCTCATAGCCCAAGTATTCCTTCAGCTCTTCTGTGCAGTCCTCGTGCCGGAAGTACTTCCAGTGACCCGTCTCCTCGTGGGCCCTTCTGTCAATGTCCCTCCCGTCATAGGCTTCCCTGTGATAATACCTTCTTTTGGTCTGGTCTTCACTCAACTCACAGCCCTGGACACACTGGAAGGTGTGAAACCCTGGAAAAGGAGGACGATTCTGCTGGGGGTGGCCACGGATGGAACTGAGAAATATAGGGCACTCCCCCAATCCCAGACCCCACTCATGCAAAAGGCCAGCCTATGCTATGGCCAGGTGTAATTTTGACCAAAGTCTGAATTCAAGACCAATAAGTTTAATAGTATAAGCTTTTGTGTGCATTGTTAAAGAAGAAGATATTGGATTTATATCCCGCCCTACCCTCCGAAGAGTCTCAGAGCAGCCCACAATCTCCTTTCCCTTCCTCCCCCACAACAGACACCCTGTGAGGTGTCTTGGCTCTCACAGCAGCTGCCCTTTCAAGGACAGAGTCTCAGAGCGGCCTACAATCTCCTTTCCCTTCCTCCCTCACAACAGACACCCTGTGAGGTGGATGGGGCTGGAAAGGGCTCTCACAGCAGCTGCCCTTTCAAGGACAGAGGCTCAGAGCGGCCTACAATCTCCCTTCCCTTCCTCCCCCACAACAGACACCCTGTGAGGTGGGTGGGGCTGGAGAGGGCTCTCCCAGCAGCTGCCCTTTCAAGGACAACCTCTGCCAGAGCTATAGCTGACCCAAGGCCATCCCAGCAGGTGCAATTGGAGGAGTGGGGAATCAAACCCGGTTCTCCCAAATAAGAGTCCGCACACTTAACCACTACACTAAACTGGCTCTCTACCTCTGGGCTCATATTTTGTTCTATTGTTGGGACTGCATGAAGGATAGGGGCATGTTCTTGGGGCATCAGATGCTATGCTGCAAAATCCGTGCCTCTATCTCAAAAAAACAGCCCCCCCCCCGAGCCCCAGATACCAATGGATCGATTCATTATATCCAATGGGAATCTGATGACCCTGAAGCAGGGAGGATGGCCTCCATACCAAGGGATCCCCTGCCCCCACCTGGAGATAACACAACAAAAAATGCAAGCAAGTGACCAATTTACTAAGAAGTATATAGAAACCAGTCCAAATGTCCAAAACATGTATATTCAAGTCCCAAAGTAGTGTGGTGACAAGCCAACCGATTTAGTACTTGTTTCTTTCCAGTCTTCATCACACCTGGGACCACTAACAAAAGAAAATATTATACAAAAATAATAATTGCTTCTAATGCAATACGTTACTTTACCTTTAAGAGGTTTGTGTAATGGCGGCTGTAAATGAGATGTTTGCCTTTATAAACATGTTAGTTGCACCATTAGGGTGCGCAAAAAGCCACATACTGAGCTGTAGCCGATGTGAAATTGTTGCTGGAGATGCTCTGCGTCCCCCTTTTTTGAAAATTGTGTAAAGCATCTATATAATTGAATCAATATGTAAGTATGATATATTTTTTACTGGAAGAGGGTTGGTGGTGTCTGAATGTCCTTCTGATATTTTTGTATATTTTCTTTTGTTAGTGGTCCGAGGTCTGATGAAGACTGGAAAGAAACAAGTACTAAATCGATTGGCTTGTCACCACACTACTTTGGGACTTGAATATACACGTTTTGGACATTTGGACTGATTTCTATATACTTCTTAGTAAATTGGTCACTAGCTTGCATTTTTTTGTTGTGTTATCCATTATAGTGACCTCTCTCAGATTGTACTCTATCCCACCTGGGGATTGACAACCCTAGAAACTGCTATTTCCAGAACAACAATCAGAGACTCAGAGCGGCTTACAATCTCCTATATCGTCTCCCTCCACAACAGACACCCTGTGAGGTGGGTGGGGCTGAGAGGACTCTCACAGCAGCTGCCCTTTCAACGACAACTGCAATAGCTATGGCTGAGCCAAGAGCCATTCCAGCAGGTGCAAGCGGAGGAGTGGGGAAGCAAACCCAGTTCTCCCAGATAAGAGTCCGCACACTTAACCGCTACCCCAAACTGGCTCACCCCTGGTCTGGTTGTAATAATTCTGCAGAATCAAGAGGTAATCCCGAAGCCATCTCTCATTGACGTGCACCAGATCGGTCTGCTCATTCCAGTACTGCTCATTGAGGTTCTCCTCCATCCAGGCTGCCCGAGGGACGACCCTCCTTGTGTGGCTGTCAAAGTACTCAATGGGCTGGCCATCCACGTAGCCCACTTCTATGAAACGGGGCAACCCCTCACCGAACGTGGTCAATACTGTGCGGAAATAGGCGAGAGAGTGTGCAGTGGAGCCTGCAAAGGAAGAGAGAGGAAGGATTTAGGAAGCCTGTAGCCAAGACAGAGGGTGGGTTTGAGGAAGGAACGGAGCCCCGTGGCTCAGAGTGTTAAAGCTGCAGTACTGCAATCTTAAACTCAGCTCACGACCTGAATTCGATCCCAGCGGAAGCTGGTTCAGGTAGCCGGACCCAGGCTGACTCACCCTTCCATCCTTCCGAGGTGGGTAAAATGAGTCCCCAGCTTGCTGGGGGGAAAGTGTAAAAGACTGGGGAAGGCAATGGCAAACCACCCCGTAAAAAGTCTGCCGTGAAAACGTTGTGGAAGCAACATCATCCCAGAGTTGGAAACGACTGGTGCTTGCACAGGGGACCTTCCCTTTCCTTCTGAGGAAGGGTGGGACCTTACTGGAATATAATGCCATAGAATCCACCTTCCAAAATGGCTCATTTCTCCAGGTGAACTGATTTTGATTGCCTGGAGATCAATTGTAGGGTTGCCAATCCCCAGGGGGAGCAGGGGATCCCACAGAGGCCCTCCCCCCACTTCAGGGTCATCAAAAACCAGAGGTGGGAGGGAAATGTCTGCTGGGCACTCCATTATTCCCTATTCTGGAGTTTGGGGAGGCTGTTTTTTGAGGTAGAGGCACCAAATGTTCAGCATAGCATCCAGAGCCTCTCCTCAAAACACCCTCCAAGTTTCAAAAAGATTGGGCCAGAGGGTCCAGTTCTATGAGACCCTATCCATCATTATTTCCATTGGAGGGAAGGCATTTAAAAGGTGTGTGGTCCTTTTAAATGCGATGGCCAGAACTGCCTTCGGAGTTCAATTGTGCTTGTCACACCCTTGCTCCTGGCTCCACCCCATGTCTCCTGGCTCCACCCCCAAAGTTCCCAGGTATTTCTTGAATTAGACTTGGCAACCCTAATCAATTGTAATCCCAGGAGATTTTCAACCACTACCTGGAGGTCACAAATCAAAAATACACTGCTCCAGGCACTGGAAGAGGCAATTTTAGGAATAGCCAATCTTTTTTTTTTTTTTTACAAATATACAAATCCCAAATATAAAATATGGACTACGGTGGGTCAATCCAGTACACCATTTCAGATCTTCCTGAAGATCAACCCACCATAATCCATACTTTATATTTGGACATGATAGAAGTTTACAAGATGATGCATGGGATGGAGAAAGCAGAGAAAGAAGTACTTACTTTTCTCACAATACAAGAACTCATGGGCATTCAATGAAATTGCTGAGCAGTCAGGTTAAAACGGATAAAAGGAAGTCCTTCTTCACCCCAAGGGTGATTAACGTGTGGAATTCACTGCCACAGGAAGGGGTGGTGGTGGCTACAAGCATAGCCAGCTTCAAGAAGGGATTGGATAAAAATATGGAGCGGAGGTCCATCAGTGGCTATTAGCCACAGTATATTACTGGAACTGTCTGCGGCAGTGATGCTCTGTATTCTTGGGTGCTTGGGGAGGGGCTAAGTGGAAGGGCTTCTAGACCCACTTGTGAACCTTCTGATGGCACTTGGGGGGGGGAGGGTTGGTTGGCCACTGTGTGACACAGAGTGTTGGGCCGGATGGGCCATTGGCCTGATCCAACATGGCTTCTCTTATGTTCTTATGACTTTGCATGTTGTACAGTGATGCAGTATTCCTGGAGATTTGCTGCTTGCCCCTTTTGGGGCAGAACTTCCAAAATGAACTGAGTTCAGTTCCCCCTCATTCCAGTGGTAGCTGATTGGCTGGCTCCGTCAACTGCTGATTGGTTGGTTCTTGTGGCAATCGTGCAGCTACTGATGGTGAACTATTTGGTTCCTGGAGGTGGAGGAGGAGGAGGAGAAGGAGGAAGATATTGGCTTTACACCAGTTTGGTGTAGTGGTTAAGTGTGTGGACTCTTATCTGGGAGAACCGAGTTTGATTCCCCACACCTCCACTTACAACTGCTGGAATGGCCTTGAGTCAGCCATAGCTATCACAGGAGTTGTCCTTGAAAAGGCAGCTGCTGGGAGAGTCCTCTCAGCCCCACCCACCTCTCAGGGTGTCTGTTGTGAGGGGAGAAGATATAGGCGATTGTAAGCCGCTCTGAGTCTCTGGGCGGGCTATAAATCTACAGTCGTCTTCTTTATACCCTTCCCTTCACTTTGAGTCCTAGAGTGGTTCACAACCTCCTTTCCCTTTGCTTCCCCACAACAGACACCCTGTGAGCAATGTTCCCTCTAAGCTGTAGAGTCTTGTGAGCAAAAATTCTACTTTGTGAAGTATTGACATTGAAGTTGTGA
This sequence comes from Heteronotia binoei, assembly GCF_032191835.1. Classification (NCBI taxonomy): domain Eukaryota; kingdom Metazoa; phylum Chordata; class Lepidosauria; order Squamata; family Gekkonidae; genus Heteronotia; species Heteronotia binoei. The sequence continues at coordinate 13,631,826 of NC_083227.1, read as the reverse complement.
ACTACTGGCATTAAAGCTGTGAGCTACCACATAAATTAGTTTCCTCTAGGGCCAATGGTAGCTCTCCAGATGTTTTTTTGCCACAGCTCCCATCAGCCCCAGCCAGCATGGCCAATGGCTGGGGCTGATGGGAGTTGTAGGCAAAAAAGCATGGCCAGTGGCTGGGGCTGATGGGAGTTGTAGGCAAAAAATATCTAGAGAGCTACCATTGGCCACCCCTGCTCTAGGGCCATTTTTCCTGAGCTGAGACAAAAATGTGTGAACTGGAGGCTAAAACATTGTGAGCTAGCTCACACTAACTCAGCTTATGGGGAACACTGCCTGTGAGGTAGATGGGGATGAGAGCGTTCTCCAAGAACTGCTCGTGAGAGGAACAGCTCTGAGAGAGTTATGACTGACCCAAGGTCACTCCAGTAGCTGCATGTGGAAGAGTAGGGAATCAAACCTGGTTCTCCAGATTAGAGTCTGCACACTTAACCACTACACCAAATTGGCTCTTAACTCCTACACCAAACTGAACGAGGGGTTCTTAATCCAATCGTCAACTGAGGCAGTGAAAAATTTCTAAGACAGCTCACTAGAAAAGTTTCAAAGGCAGTCTTTTGAACATATGAAGTTGCCTTCTACTGAATCAGACCCTCAGTCCATCAAAGTCAGTATTGTCTTCTCAGACTGGCAATGGCTCTCCAGGGTCTCAAGCTGAGGTTTTTCACACCTATTTGCCTGGACCCTTTTTTGGAGATGTCAGGGATTGAACCTGGGACCTTCTGCTTCCCAAGCAGATGCTCTACCACTGAGCCACTGTCCCTCCCCACAGTCCCTTTTAACTCCTCCTCCATGATACTTTACATTTATATTCCAGCGGATGTCTTTTTTCGATCACTTCCATTCCACCAGTTACACAGCACAGCAGCTCACTACATCTGATCATCTGCAGAAGGTTGCTAGCTTAGTGAGTTATGTGCTGCGCACGTCTAAAAATATTTTCCCACATTCTTGGGGTCTTTATCTACTGATAAGAGTTGCGCTCAGCAGACTGAAGGCTTCTGAAGCCTCCAGATATTCTACTAACTCCTCGGGCACAGGAACCCATCGCTAATAGGGCTGCCAATCCCCAGATGGAATGAGGTTGCCTTAAAGAACAAAAGAAATTATATTAAATTGTTACAGGTAAGTTGGCAACCCTGATTAAGGTGTTGAAAGGTCTGTGCACCTTTGGGGCCAAGAGACTGCATAGCCAGCTGCATGCAATTATGGGGAACATTCTCCTAAAAAGGACCAACAGTAGGGAGTATCTTTGGAGCCATTTGGCCAGCAATAAGAAAGACTTTGGTCCTGCTTTAAATGAAGAATAACTTACTTCTTATACATATGTTAAGCAGCCCCGTGGCGCAGAGTGGTAAAGCAGCAGTACTGCAGTACTGTGGTCTGAACTTTCTGCTCATGACCTGAGTTCGATTCCAGCGGAAGCTGGATTCAGGTAGCTGGCCCAAGGTTGACTCAGCCTTCCATCCTTCTGAGATCAGTAAAATGAGTACCCAGCTTTGCTGGGGGGAAAGTGTGGATGACTGGGGAAGGCAATGGCAAACCACCCCGTAAAAAGTCTGCTGCGAAAGTGACGTCACCCCAGAGTCGGAAACGACTGGTGCTTGCACAGGGGACCTTTCCTTTCCTATACCTATTTGGTCTCATTGCTGCATAGCTTGCAACTGGAGAGCATTATGCCAAATGTAGAAGTGAAAGTTTGGAACCAGATATATAAGTGGCTTGCTCCATATAGAAAAGGAATTTGCAACAATGGGTGAGTTTTAAGAGTGTATGTTCCCTGTAATAGCTAAATTGTTTGGAGAGAAAGTTTTAGTTTCACCCCTGGGTCCTTGAAATGCATCATATTAGTTCATAAACAGCCTGTATTAGAGTTTTGTTATTTATATTTTCATGAAGCCTCAGGGCTTGGATCCAGTATGTATGAAGAGTTTTGTGGCCAGCAATGGAGCGGAAGACTTTGCTCATGCTTCTAGTAAAAGGAACTGGCTTACTCCCTTGTAATACACAGCACAAGTGGAAGATATTATACTACTGATGAAATGGGAACACAAAACGTGTCTATCATATTATTGTAACTAGTTACTCGTATGCTATATTAGTAAATCACTATGGGCTCTGTTGATAAGGATTTAATTGTATTTTATGGTTGTCAATGTGGACTTTTGCGTCAAATACATCAATTAAGTCTGAAGCAGGGACGGTGGCTCAGTGGTAGAGCACCTGCTTGGGAAGCAGAAGGTCCCAGGTTCAATCCCTGGCATCTCCAAAAAAGGGTCCAGACAAATAGGTGTGAAAAACCTCAGCTTGAGACCCTGGAGAGCCGCTGCCAGTCTGAGAAGACAATACTGACTTTGATGGACCAAGGGTCTGATTCAGTATAAGGCAGCTTCATATGTTCAAGCAGTTTTATAGTTAAAAAAACATATAAATATATTTTAAAAGTATTAAAAAGTCTGGTAGCCTCTTTATATCAGACATGTTGTTTGTTTTTTGTATAAATCCTCAGGTGGGGGCAGGGGATCCCCTGGATTGGAGGCCCTTCCCCCGCTTCAGGGTCATCAGAAAGCCCGGGGGGGGAGGGAAATGTCTGCTGGGCACTCCATTATTCCCCATGGAGACCGATTCTCATAGGGTATAATGGAGAATTGATCTGTGGGTATCTGGGGCTCAGGGGGGGTGCCATAGACTTTGCCCTCCAAAGCATCCATTTTCTCTAGGGCAGGGGTAGGGAACGTTGGCTCTCCAGATGTTTTTTGCCTACAACTCCCATCAGCCCCAGCCATTGGCCATGCTGGCTGGGGCTGATGGGAGTTGTAGGCAAAAAACATCCGGAGAGCCAACGTTCCATACCCCTGCGGGAACTGATTTATGTAATCTGGAGACCAGTTGTAATTCCAGGCAGTCTCCAGGCCCCACCTGGAGTGTTATGTTATACTAAGAGAGAAGTCACTATGGAGATAATAAAAAACACAACCACAAGGTTATAGTGACAATTAACTTAACAATTGCATTATTAACCATAAACACAAAGAAACATAAGTCCCTCATAAAGTCCTTAGGGTAGATACATATGGGAAAAGTCCAACACGAGAACGTCTTCTTCACATAGTGATTTCTTCAGTGAAATTTTCTTCAGCGAAATATGAATTTCCAAATGTCGCTTGAAATTCCCTGGACAGGTCGCTTAGAGCCTTTCGAGCAATTGCCACAAGTGAAGGTTTCTGTGGAGATGATGGTCCTTATAAGTGTCATGCAAGAATCTTATATTTGTTATTAAAAATTGTGAAATATCCCCCGTTGAAAAAAGAATTGGAAACAGGTGAGGCAGAAGTCGACGACCTGTCCAGGGAATTTCAAGCAACATTTGGAAATTCATATTTCACTGAAGAAAATTTCACTGAAGAAATCGCGACGTGAAGAAGACGTTCTCGAGTTGGACTTTTCCCATATGTATCTACTCTAAGGACTTTATGAGGGACTTACGTTTCTTGGTGTTTATGGTTAATATGATGATTGTTAATTACCGTATTTTTCGCTCCATAAGACGCACTTCCCCCCCAAAAAAAGTGTGGGGGGGAGTGTGTGCATCTTATGGAGCGAATACTGCAAAAAAGAGTGCACGTTATCTCGCTTCCACCAGTGCCAGCCGTTTTCGCCCACTGGCGTGCGATCTCTGGCTTTTTTTTTTTTGGAATGTCGGGCTATAGCGTTATAGTGCTATAGCGATGTCTCTGAGATGTCGCTATAGTGCTATAACGCTATAGCCCGACGTTCCAAAAAAAAAAAGCCAGAGATTGCGTGCCGGTGGGTAAAAAAGGGGTGCGTCTTATGGTCAGTTGCATCTTATGGAGCGGAAAATACGGTAACTGTCACTATAACCTTGTCGTTGTGTTTTTGATTACCCACCTGGAGTGCGGCAACCCAGACTTTCTCCACACAGACCCTCACCCTGGATGGCACAGAGGGCATCCTCCTCGTCGCTGTTGTCCCCACAGTGGTCTTCCCCATCACAGGCGAGAAGTTGGAGGATGCAGCGCCCATTCTTGCACGTGAACTGGTCGCTGGCGCAAGTGCAATTGGCTTCATCGCTGTCGTCCAGGCAGTGGTCAACGCCATCGCAGGTCCAAAACTCGTAAATGCATCGTCCGTTCCGGCATCGGAATTGGGACTCGACGCAGGTGCAGTTGGCTTCATCGCTGTCATCCCCGCAGTGGTCAAACCCATCGCAGCTCAGCTCGAGGGGCACGCAGCGCCCGTTGGCGCACTGGAACTGGCTGTCGGTGCAGGCGCAGCCGGCTTCGTCGCTGCCGTCCCGACAGTTGTCGTCCCCATCACAAAGTTCATCCTCCTCGACCCGGTGCCCGTTCTTGCACTGGAAGAACTGGCAAAGGCACCCAGTTTCGTCGCTGTCATCTCCGCAGTCGTCGTAGCCGTCGCAGGTCCAAAGCTCAGGTACGAACTCCCCGTTTTGGCACCTGAATTCATTGAGGAAGCAGAAAGGGCTGCAGAGGTCTTCATCTCCGTCCTCCCTGCAGCTTTTACCTGAAACCATCAGGAGGATAAGTCGTTTATAAATTTGGTCTAGCAAGCAATTTTTAGATTCAGAATCTGACTTTAGTTCATCACTGCCCAGAATAAATTTGTGAAAGGTATAGCCAGGCCTCATTTTGAGCAGGAGCTCACAGGAGTGGAGTTCTGGAACCTCTACATTTTATAGTGCTCTTTCTTTCTTTCTGCCCCGTGGCACAGAGTGGTAAAGCAGCAGTACTGCAGTACCGTGGTCTGAACTCTCTGCTCACGACCTGAGTTTGATTCCGGCGGAAGCTGGATTCAGGTAGCCGGCCCAAGGTTGACTCAGCCTTCCATCCTTCTGAGGTCGGTAAAATGAGTCCCCAGCTTGCTGGGAGGGAAATGGCAAATCACCCTGTAAAATATCTGCCATGAAAAGATTGTGAAAGTGATGTCACCCCAGAGTCGGAAATGACTGGTGCTTGCACAGGGGACCTTTCCTTTCCTTTTCTTTCTTACCCCCCCACTCCCACATATTTGCTTCTGGGCTCCATTGTTCAAACCCCCTGTGAGAATTTTTGCTGCACTCTCAAGAGTTGACAAACTTGACAAAAGTTAACAAAAAGTTGACAAACTTGACAAAAGTTGACAAACTTTCAAGTATTTCCCCCCCACAAAAATGGGAAAATAACCCAAACATATAAAGCGGACAGATGGAAATCTTCCTCCTGCCACTGTGGACACAAGGGAGAAAGTAATTCTAAAAGTATGGTGGGAGTAAGGTTTTATTACGACAATGATCATTCAAGAAGCACTTCGAGGCAGATGCTGAGCTGATATAATTTAATACACCTTCCGGTGATGTCAGGGGTGTGGCATATGCAAATGAGTTGTGCTAATCAGCTCTGGAACCTCTTGTCTCTACAAAACAACCCCTGGGTCTAGATCACGATGGTAGCCATATTGGTCTTTAAGGACTAACAAAATTTGTGGCAGGGTAAGAGCTTTTGTGAGCCAGGGCTCACTTCTTCAGATAAATCAAGGTTGCCAGGTCTGGGTTGGAAACTACCTGGAGACTTTGGGGGCGGAGCTGGGAGAGGGCGGGGTTTGGGGAGGGGCCTTAGCATGGTAGAAAGCACCTGTCTTCTCCAGGGGAGCTGATCTCTGCCAGCTGGAGATCAGTTGTAAAAGCAGGAGATCTCCAGGCCCCACCTGGAGGCTTGGCAACTAAACAAGGGGAACACAGCCAAGGTTGGGGGAAACGTAGGAGGCTGTGAGAAATCACTGTGCAAAGAACCATTACAACTCGCGTGACACGGCTTTATGCAAGAATTACACACTCTCCACAAACATTATAGCAGCGCTCAATCGCACTCTGCGATACATTGAGCATTTATGTTAACGCCGTTTAAAGGGAAAGCGCCGCAGTCAACTTTTTAGCAACAAGACTTCTAAGAAAAACATGCAAGGTTTGCCAGGTATAAACAGCAATTACTTCTGTGTGCAGCATGCAAAGTCTGCAGAACAAAGACAACAGCCCTTGAATTAAGCGTAGGCTTCGAAGAAGGAATCAAAGGTTGCTTTTCTGTGGATTGTCCACACGTCTAGATTCAATAATGTGGTAACACGCTTCCTAGGTTTTCTCATCTTCTTACCTTTCTTACCTTTAAAGCCCTATATGGTCTAGGACCTGCTTACCTTAGGGACCGTCTCTCCGCACATGTTCCCCAGAGAGTACTGAGATTGGGCTCCCAAAATCTGCTTGTTATCCCCGGGCCAAAGGAGGCCCGCCTGAAATCCACCAGGGACAGGGCCTTTTCCGTAACGGCTCGAACCAGCTGCCGGAAAAGGTGAGGGCCCTGTGGGACCTTGGCCAGTTCCGCAGGGCCTGTAAGACAGCCCTCTTCCGGCTGGCCTATAACTAACTGGCATTGGAAACTCTACAGAAGGTTGTAGTGTAGTATTCTGATAGCGCGCTTGTTTTATATGTTTTATTATTTTATTGTTTTAACTGCTGTAACTTGATATATTTTAAATCCAAAATTTATGTTAGATCTTATATGTTGTAAGCCGCCCTGAGCCACTTCGGTGGGAAGGGCGGGATATAAATCGAAATAAACTGGAAGAACTGAAACTTCATGTGTTTTGAATGTCTTCTTTGACCACATGATTATGACTCTGGAACCAAGGCCCATAAGGGAATCCATTCTAACAATATATTGCAGAGTGCAGTTAAGCACTGATATAATGGTTGTGGGAAGTGTGTAATTCTTGGTTTAAGCCGTGTTACACGAGTTGCAATTGTTCTGCGCGCAGCAATTTTTTCACAGACTCCTACATTTTTCCTCGCCTGGAGACTGGCAACCTTGTGGGCAGCCGTATTAGTCTGTCCGTAGCAGCAGCAAAGAGCAAGAATCCGGTAAAACCCAAAAGACTAACAACATCTGTAGCAGGGGATGAGCTTTCATGAGACGTGGCTCGTGTCTTCAGAAATCTCGTTGCTCTTTAAGGTGCTACAGGACACAAAAATTAATCAAAAATGGAATTAATGGAAATCGCACATTAATTGATTAAAACATTTATCAACTGGGGAAACTCACTGCAACGGGCAATGGCTATTAGTCTTCAAAAGGGGTTCAACAAACCCAGGAAGGGAGGAAGAAAGGAGGGTGGGAGGGATGAAGGAAGAAAGGGAGGAAAGGAGGAAGGGAGGGAGGAAGGGATTAAGGAAGGGATGAAGGAAGGAAGGAAGGAAGGAAGGAAGGAAGGAAGGAAGGAAGGAAGGAAGGAAGGAAGGAAGGAAGGAAGGAAGGAAGGAAGGAAGGAAGGAAGGAAGGAAGGAAGGGCATATTTGTGCTATCAGCTATGACTACCGAGTGGGAATTCCTCACTCAGAGGCAGAAGTCCTGGGAATGCTGATTGCCGGGAGGAAGAAGGTGTGTGTGTGGGGGGGGGGGGGCGTGGGTGGACTTTGGCCCTGCTTGTGGGAAACAGGATGCCGGACTCATTAGACGTTGGTCTGGTCCAGCAGGGCTCTTCTGAGGCTCTCATGTCCGGCAGCAGATCCCTTAGGCACAGAAAAATCCTTCCCTAGAATTGCTTCCTGACAACTTTTTTTAAAAAATGCAAATACTAGGGATTTAATATGGCATCATGCTTTTTTGGGGTGGGGGTGTCTTATTATCCAATCACATTTGCACCCCGGGGGCAGAAAAAGAAGACACCCTCTTTTCCTCTCTCTGCCCTCCATCATGCGAAAATAAGCCGCGCTAGATCAGACGAATAGTCCATCTAGTCCACCCTCCTGTCTCACACAACCAGTTCCTCTGGAGGGCCAATGGCAGGGCAAAGAGACTAAGGCTTTCATAAGAACATGAGAAGAGCCCTGCTGGATCAGACCAGCGGTCCATCTAGACTGTCCAGTATCCTGTCTCACACAGTGGCCAACCAGTTCCTCTGGAGGGCCAACAACAGGGCAGAGAGGCCGAGGCCTTCATAAGAACACGAGAAGAGCCCTGCTGGATCAGACCAGCGGTCCACCTAGACTGTCCAGTATCCTGTCTCACATAGTGTTCAGCCAACAACAGGACCTAAGAAGAGCCCTGCTGGATCAGACCAACAGTCTATCTCAGGGGTCCTCAAACTTTTTAAATAGGGGGCCAGTTCACTGTCCCTCAGACTGTTGGAGGGCCGGACTGCCGTTACCGTACAAGGCCGCGGGCCGTCAGTTCTCCGTCTTCTGCATCTCTCTCCCTTCCCCACACCACACACCCCGGCCTGTGAACTCACCTCACCTCGGTATCACCTCACACTCTGTCTCCGCCGCCTCAGCCCAGTGCCGGAAGTGTGCGTTGCTAACGCGAGTTTAGGTCGAACGTCACTTCCGGTCTGATTTTGCCATAACCCTGCAGGCCGCATAAACGTCCTCAGCGGGCCACATCTGACCTGCAGGCCGTAGTTTGAGGACCCCTGGTCTATCTTGTCTACCATCCTCTCTCACACAGCAGCCCACAAGTTCCTCTGGACAGCTGACAACGGGGCATAGAGGCCGAGATGTTCACCTGATGTGGCCTCCTGGTTCTGGGATTTAGAGGCTTCGTGCCTCTGAATGTGGAGTTTCCTCCCAGCTATCGGGGCTAGTAGCCATTGATAGACCTATCCTCCATTAGTCTATCTAATTCTCTTTTAAAGACATTTATTCCAGTGGCCATTACTACATCTTCTGGCAGCGAATGCCACGTTTGAATGAATCTCTGTGTAAAGTAGTCTTTCCTGAACCTCCTGCCCGTCAGCTTCATTAGCTGCTCTCGAGTTCTGGTATTTTGGGAGAGGGAGAAAAAGTTACCTTTGTCAGCTCTATCCATCCCATGCATAATTTTAGAAATCTCTCTCAACATCCCCCCCCCTTAGCTGTCTCTCTTCTAAACTGAAAACTCGTAGACTCTTCAGCCTTTTCTTCTACAGAAGGTGCTCCAACCCCCTCAGCATCTTGGTTGCCCACCTCTACGCTTTCCTAGTTCTGCAGTGTCCTTTTTTGAGATATGGTAACAAGAACTGCACACAGTCTTCCAAATGAGGCCACACCATATAATAATAATAATAATAATAAAATTATTTCTATTCCGCCCTCCCCACCTCGGCAGGCTCAGGGCGGCTAACAACATTTCATAAAAACATACAGTGGTTAAAAGCCTTTAAATATAACAATATAAAACAGTAAACATTAACTTAGCAGCATTAAAACAGTCCAGTAAGTGCAGTTATTCAGCGGTATGGTCTTAAACCGCATTGGCGGATACTTAATTGCCGATCTTCTTAACAGTCCAGGTATGCCAGCTTAAAAAGGGCGGTCTTGCAGGCCCTGCGGAACTGATCAAGGTTCCGCAGGGCCCGCACCTCCTCGGGGAGTCGGTTCCATAGGGTAGGGGCCGCGATTGAAAATGCCCGTACCCTAGTATTCTGATATTTAATCTCCCTCGGCCCGGGGATGGTCATTAGATTTTTCCCAACTGATCTCAGTGCCCTCTGGGGTTCATATGGGGAGAGACGGTCCCTTAGGTAAGGGCCATACAGGGGCGTTACAACACTGGCCATTTTATTCTCAGTCCCTTTCCTAATCATAGAATCATAGAGTTGGAAGGGACCTCTAGGGTCATCTAGTCCAACCCCCTGCACAATGCAGAAAACTCACAAACACCTCCCCCTAAATTCACAGGAACTTCATTGCTGTCCCATGGCCATCTAGCCTCTGTTTAAATACCTCCAAGGAAGGAGAACCCAATTTCATAGAATCATAGAGTTGGAAGGGACTTCCAGGGTCATCTAGTCCAACCCCCTGCACAATGCAGGAAACTCACAAACACCTCCCCCTAAATTCACAGGAACTTCATTGCTGTCCATCTAGCCTCTGTTTAAATACCTCCAAGGAAGGAGAACCCAATTTCATAGAATCCTGGAGTTGGAAGGGACCTCCAGCGTCATCTAGTCCAACCCCCTGCACAATGCAGGAAACTCACAAACCCCTCCCCCTAAATTCACAGGATCTTCATTGCTGACAGAGGGCCATCTAGCCTCTGTTTAAATACCTCCAAGGAAGGAGAGCCCAATTTCACAGAATCCTAGAGTTGGAAGGGACCTCCAGGGTCATCTAGTCCAACCCCCTGCACAATGCAGGAAACTCACAAACACCTCCCCTAAATTCACAGGAACTTCATTGCTGTCCATCTAGCCTCTGTTTAAATACCTCCAAGGAAGGAGAACCCAATTTCATAGAATCCTGGAGTTGGAAGGGACCTCCAGCGTCATCTAGTCCAACCCCCTGCAAAATGCAGGAAACTCACAAACCCCTCCCCCTAAATTCACAGGATCTTCATTGCTGTCAGATGGCCATCTAGCCTCTGTTTAAATACCTCCAAGGAAGGAGAGCCCAATTTCACAGAATCCTAGAGTTGGAAGGGACCTCCAGGGTCATCTAGTCCAACCCCCTGCACAATGCAGGAAACTCACAAACACCTCCCCCTAAATTCACAGGATCTTTGCTAATAATCCCTAACACTCAGGGGTTGTTTTGTAGAAAAATAGGTGGTGGAGCTCATTAGTATAATCATTAGCATATGCCGCCCCCCCACCACCACCACCCAAAAGCAACCCAATGCAAGAAAGGATGACCCCGGGCAAGTGAGGCCTGCTTGGGATGACTAGAGATCCAGCCAGCCCAAGCAGGCCTCACTCAGCTGGGGCTCTCCTTGGCTGCCCCAGCCAGTCAAAAGGCCAGCAAGCCACCCACCGCCCAAAATCACGTAAGAAGTGGAGAAAGGGTGGTGGCTGGCTGCCCGCTCTCATAATCCAGGGATTGTTATGCAGCTGCACCTACTATTCAATGGACAAGGTAGGTGGGGAGGAAGAAGGGGGACCCTCGGAAAGGTTCAGGAGCTGTGCTTCTGTGAGCTTCTGCTGAATGCAAGGCCTGCTAACGCTGACTTCCCAAAATCTTTGGGCATCTTCCTCATAAAGATCTGGGCAGACATCAAGGCGGTCAGAGAAGAGGCTCAGAGGGTGATGGAGAAAGGAACGCACAGGGATGGAGGGTCAGGGAAATAGCTCCTTCAGAAGATTTCAAAAACAGGTTCAGAGCTGTGCTCAGCTCAGCACGAAAACCCACAAGACCAGGAACGAAGCAGGAAAAACACGCACACAAAGCTGCTGCTTTGGAGTGAATCAGACCCTTGGAGTGACTCCGTCCATCAAGGCCAGCATAACGGACTCAGACGGGCAGCAGCTCCTCCAGGATCTCAGGAAGAGGTCTTTCCCATCACCTACTGCCAGATCTTTAAATCGGTGGTGGTGGGGATTGAGTCTGGGACCTTCTGCATGCCAAGCAGAGGCCCCATCACTCAGCCACAGCCCCGCCCCAAACAAGAGCACACATGAAGCTGCCCTGTACTGAACCAGACTCTTGGTCCATCAATGTCAGTATTGCTCAGCTACAGTTTGAGTCCAGTAACACCTTTAAGACCAGGAATGGCCAAACCTGCTTAACTTAAGAGCCACATAGAATAAATGTCAGATGTTTGAGAGCCTCAAGACAAGGGAGGAAAGAAGGAAGGGAGGGAGGAAGGAGGGTGGGAGGGAGGAGGGAGGGAGGAAGGAAGGAGGGTGGGAGGGAGGAAGGAAGGAAGGAAGGAGGAAGGAAGGAAGGAAGGAGGAAGGAAGGAAGGAGGAAGGAGGGAGGGTGGGAGGGAGGGAGGAAGGAAGGAAAGAAGGAAAGAAGGAAGGAAGGAAGGAAGGAAGGAAGGAAGGAGGGAGGAAGGAGGGAGGAAGGAAGGAAGGAGGGAGGGAGGAAGGAAGGAGGGAGGGAGGAAGGAAGGAAGGAAGGAAGGAAGGAAGGAAGGAAGGAAGGAAGGAAGGAAGGAAGGAAGGAAGGAAGGGAGGAGGGAGGAAGGGAGGGAGGAGGAGGAAGGAGAGGAGGAAGAAGGGTGGGAGGGAGGGACGAAGGAAGGGAGGAAGGAGGGAGGAAAGAAGGAGGGTGGGAGGGAGGGAGGAGAGAGAAAGGAAGGAAGTGAGGGAGGGAGGAGGAAGAAAGGAAGGGACGGTGGGAGGGAGGAAGGAAGGAAGGAAGGAAGGAGGGAGGAAGGAAGGAGGGAGGGTGGGAGGGATGAAGGGAGGGAGGGAGGGAGGAAGGAAGGGAGGAGGAAGGAAGAAGGGTGGGAGGGAGGGACGAAGGAAGGGAAGAAGGAGGGACGAAGGAAGGAGGGTGGGAGGAGGAGGGAGGAGGAGAGAAAGGAAGGAAGTGAGGGAGGGAGGAAGAAAGGAAGGGATGGTGGGAGGGAGGGAGGAAGGAAGGAAGGAAGGGAGGGAGGGAGGGAGAAAAGAAGGAAGGAGGGAGGGTGGGAGGGAGGGAGGGAGGAAGGAAGGAAGGAAGGAGGGAGGGAGGGAGGGATGAAGAAAGGTGAACAAATTGGAGAGGGAGGGAGAGGTGGAAAGAAAGCAACTTTAAATGCATTCTCCAAGCTGCAGGCTGACTTGGCAAAGTGATTTAAAGAAACAAAGAAGAAGAAGAAGATATTGGATTTATATCCCGCCCTCCACTCCGAAGAGTCTCAGAGCAGCTTACAATCTCCTTTACCTTCCTCCCCCACAACAGACACCCTGTGAGGTGGGTGGGGCCGAGAGGGCTCTCACAGCAGCTGCCCTTTCAAGGACTACCTCTGCCAGAGCTATTGCTGACCCAAGGCCATGCTAGCAGGTGCAAGTGGAGGAGTGGGGAATCAAATCAGGTTCTCCCAGATAAGAGTCCGCACACTTAACCACTACACCAAACTGGCTCTCCAAGTTGGCCAACGGGGCAGTGGGGTTATTGAGAGTCACAAACCATGTGTGAAAGAGCCACATGTGGCTCCTGATCTCAGTTTGGCTGCCCCTGTTTAAGACCAACAAGGTATAGTGCACGCACACTTCTTCTGAAAAAATAAAAATGGAAATTGCCAATCCATACACAGAGCAGCAGCAAGTTGGCATATGGCATATTAAAGTTGTTTGGCAGATGCAAGGACCAAACTGGAATAACAAGCTTCATTTCTATGGTCACCATTTGTTTGGGTTTAATTTTTTTTTGGGGGGAGGGGGAATCTAGTGGAGAAAACTATTATACAAAAAGGGTAGTCCCCTGTGCAAGCACCAGTCGTTTCTGACTCTGGGGTGATGTTGCTTTCATGTTTTCATAGCAGACTTTTTACGGGGTGGTTTGCCATTGCCTTCCCCAGTCCTCTACAATTTCCCCCCAGCAAGCTGGGGACATTTGACCGACCTCGGAAGGAGGGAAGGCTGAGTCAACTTCGAGCCGGCTACCTGAACCCAGCTTCCGCCAGGATCAAACTCAGGTTGTGAGCAGAGCTCGGACTGCAGTAGTGCAGCTTTACCACTCTGCGCCACGGGACTTCTCGAAAACTATTATTCTATGTGCTTATTTGCTGCTCATCCTCTACCTATATGTATGGATTGGTAAAATCCATTTCAACGTATCTGGGGTAGTGTGCATACACGTCAAAGCTGATGCCGAATAAAACTTTGCTGCTCTTAAAGGTGTCACTGGACGCAAACTTTTCTCTGCCTGCACACCAAAGCTTAAACCTTGAATAAAACTTTGTTGCCCTTAAAGGTGTCCTTGACACAAACTTTTCTCTGCATGCACACCAAAGCTTAAACCTTGAATAAAACTTTGTTGCTCTTAAAGGTGTCCCAGACACAAACTTTTTTCTGCATGACACACTTTTCTCTGTATGCACACCAAAGCTTAAGCCATGAATATAACTTTGTCACCCTTAAAGGTGTCCTGGACACAAACGTTTCTCTGCATGCACACCAAAGCTTAAACCTTGAATAAAACTTTGTTGCCCTTAAAGGTGTCCTTGATGCAAACTTTTCTCTGCATGCACACCAAAACTTATGCCTTGAATAAAACTTTGTTGCCCTTAAAGGTGTCCTTGACACAAACTTTTCTCTACATGTACACCAAAGCTTAAACCTTGAATAAAACGTGGTTGCTCTTAAAGGTGTCCCGGACACAAACTTTTCTCTGCACGACACACTTTTCTCTGCATGCACACCAAAGCTTATGCATTGAATGAAAATCTGTTTTAGAGATGCAACTGGATTAAGACTTTTTCCCCCGTCATGCACCTGAACGCTTATGCTCCTTGAATAAAATTTTATTTTATTGCATTAATATCCTGCCCTCCCCTAATGGGCTCAGGGCAGCTAAGGCCAAAACTTTGTTGGTCTTAAAGGTGCCCCTGGACTCCGACTCTAGACTGCTGCTTCTGACCAATACACCGACCCACCTGAAACAACCCACTCAGCCTGGCTGGAGCTCTCCAGGGGTGGAGGCAGCCAGAATCATAAAGTTGGACGGGACCTCCAGGGTCATTTAGTCCAACCCCCTGTGCAATGCAGGAAACTCACAAACCCCTCCCCCCAAATTCACAGGATCTTCATTGCTGTCAGATGGCCATCTAGCCTCTGTTGAAAAACCTCCAAGGAAGGGGAGCACAATTTCATAGAATCCTAGAGTTGGAAGGGACTTCCAGGGTCATCTAGTCCAACCCCCTGCACAATGCAGGAAACTCACAAACCCCTCCCCCCCAAATTCACAGGATCTTCATTGCTGTCAGATGGCCATCTAGCCTCTGTTGAAAAACCTCCAAGAAAGGGGAGCACAATTTCATAGAATCCTAGAGTTGGAAGGGACTTCCAGGGTCATCTAGTCCAACCCCCTGCACAATGCAGGAAACTCACAAACACCTCCCCCCAAATTCACAGGATCTTCATTGCTGTCAGATGGCCATCTAGCCTCTGTTGAAAACCTCCAAGGAAGGAGAGGCCAATTTCATAGAATCCTAGAGTTGAAAGGGACCTCCAGGGTCATCTAGTCCAACCCCCTGCACAATGCAGGAAACTCACAAACACCTCCCCCCAAATTCACAGGATCCTCATTGCTGTCAGAGGGCCATCTAGCCTCTGTTGAAAAACCTCCAAGGAACGAGAGGTCTTTCACATCGCCTGTTCCCCTATCCTTTGACCTGAAAGTGCCGGGCATCGAACCTGGGACCTTCTGGTGGCCAGGCAGAGGTTCTACCAGTGACCTGCAGCCCCTCCCTTTCCCCACCTTGCTCTTTTTAAAAAAGGTCAAGGCAGTCCCCTGTGCAAGCGCCAGTCGTTTCCGACTCTGGGGTGACGTTGCTTCCACGACGTTTTCACGGCAGACTTTTTACAGGGTGGTTTGCCATTGCCTCCCCAGTCCTCTACACTTCCCCCCCCAGCAAGCTGGGGACTCATTTGACCAACCTCGGAAGGATGGAAGACTGAGTCAACCTGGAGCCAGATACCTGAACTCAGCTTCCGCCGGGATCGAACTCAGGTCGTGAGCAGAGGGCTCTGGCTGCAGTACTGCAGCTTTACCACTCTGTGCCAGAAAGAAGAGGATATTGGATTTATATCCCGCTCTATACTCTGAATCACAGAGTCTCAGAGTGGTTGCAATCAATGTTACCTCTTAGCTGCAGAATCTTGCGAGCAAAAATTCTACTTGGTGAGCTACTGGCATAAAAGTTGTGAGCTGCTGCATACATTAGTGTGCTCTGTGGTCGTCCTTCCTGAACTAAGACAAAAATGTGTGAGTTGGAGGCTAAAAACCTGTGAGCTAGCTCACGCTAACTCAGCTTAGAGGGAACACTGCTCACAGTCTCCTTTATCTCTCCCCCACATACACAACAGACACCCTGTGAGGTGGATGGGGCTGAGAGAGCTCTCAGAGAAGCTTCCCTTTCAAGGACAACTCCTGCAAAAGTGGCTTGTCTTCCCTCCTCCACTTAATTATCACAACAGCCAATTTCAGAGTTAGATCAGATTGAGAGGTCACTTTATATGGTTGAGGGGGGGGTTTCAAACTTGGTTATCTGAAGAAGGAGGCATGCACACAAAAGCGAAGAAGAAAAAGAAAAAGAAGAAGACAGCATTGGATTTATATCCCTCCACTCCAAATTTCAGAGTCTCAGAACAGCTCACAATCTCCTTTACCTTCCTCCCCCACAATAGGCACACTGTGAGGTGGATGGAGCTGAGAGAGCTCTCAGAGAAGCTTCCCTTTCAAGGACAACTCCTGAAAAAGTGGCTTTTCACACTGTCTTCCCTCCTCACAACAGCCAACTTCAGAGTTAGATCAGGTTGAGATCAATTCTCACAACAGCCAACTTCAGAGTTAGATCAGGTTGAGAGAGGTCACCTTACATGGTTGAGGGGGGTGGGATTCAAACTTGGTCATCTGAATAAGGAAGGCATGCACACAAAAGCGAAGAAGAAGAAGACGACGACACTGGATTTATATCCCTCCACTCCAAATCTCAGAGTCTCAGAACAGCTCACAATCTCCTTTACTTTCCTCCCCCACAACAGGCACACTGTGAGGTAGATGGGGGCTGAGAGAGCTCTCAGAGAAGCTTCCCTTTCAAGGACAACTCCTGCAAAAGTGCATCTCTCCCGGCACCAGTGCAGCCCTCCCCGACTTACCAGGGTCTGTGTGAACTGCTTTGGCATTAAGCCCCCCAAAGTACTCACCAGAACAGCCCCGCAGAAGGAGCAGGAACCCCAGAAGCGGCAACGTCCACGCCATCTCACACTGTCTTCCCTCCTCCACTTAATTCTCACAACAGCCAACTTCAGAGTCAGATCAGGTTGAGAGAGGACACCTTACATGGTTGAGGGGGGTGGGATTCAAACTTGGTCATCCGAAGAAGGAAGGCATGCACACAAAAGCGAAGAAGATGAAAAAGAAGAGGACATTAGATTTATATCCCTCCACTCCAGATCTCAGAGACTCAGAACAGCTCACAATCTCCTTTCCCTTCCTCCCCCGCAAGAGGCACCCTGTGAGGGGGCTGGGGCTGAGAGAGCTCTCACAGCAGCTGCCCTTTCAAGGACAACTCCTGCGAGAGCTATGGCTGCCCCAAGGCGGTTCCAGCAGCCGCAAGTGGAGGAGTGGCGAATCCAAACCGGCTCAAGTTTCCCCCCAGGGGTTTAGCCCTCAGCAATCCTTTCCCATGGGGGAGAAAAAAAACCCAGGATCCTCGCAAGCCTTTGCAGGGAACACGCACACGTGTTCTTACCGGGGTGTGTGTGAACGGCTTTGGAGTTGAGCCCCCCAAGTACTCACCAGAACAGCCCCGCAGAAGGAGCAGGAACCCCAGAAGCGGCACCGTCCACGCCATCCGGAGCGCAAGCCAGCGCTTCTGGCCACTCCGGATCCGCTTTCTGGGCGAAGGGGGGTGGGGTGGAGAGGGGGGGGATCTGCCGAAGGTGGGGCTGGAAAGGCGGGGGCGGCAGGAAGCCCTGCGCCACGGGGGCAGCAGATCCTCCTTGGGATTGGACACAAGACGGTGAGAAAAAAGCCCCAGCGAGGAGAAAGTTTGGCTCCGGTCGTCCAACCCAGAGTCTCCGTCTCTTTCTTCCTCCTCCTCTTGGAAAATAAATTAGGAGGAGAGGGATCAAAGGGGGGAGGGGGGATCAAGAGGGGGGGGGGGGAGAGGCCCCTGTTCAGGGGCAGAGAGGACCTGCTGGCCACGAATTCCTTGCCAAGTGAAGGGCCCAGGAAACCCCTTTCCTCTGCGTGGAGAGCCCAAGGTCAAGGTCAGCAAAACCAACCATTCAACTCACGAGTCGTTCACATCTGGAATTCAGGTGGTGGCGGTGTATCTGGAATTCAGGAGGTGGTGGCGGCCACAAGCATAGCCACCTTCAAGAGGGTTTAGATAAAAATATGGAGCAGAGGTCCATCAGTGGCTATTAGCCACAGTGTGTGTGTGTGCGTGTGTGTGTGTGTGTGTCTGTGTGTGTGTGTGTATATATATATATATATATATTGGCCACTGTGTGACACAGAGTGTTGGACTGGATGGGCCATTGGCCTGATCCAACATGGCTTCTCTCATGTTCTTATGTGACACAGAGTGTTGGACTGGATGGGCCATTGGCCTGATCCAACAAGGCTTCTCTTATGTTCTTATGTGACACAGAGTGTTGGACTGGATGGGCCATTGGCCTGATCCAACATGGCTTCTCTCATGTTCTTCTGTGACACAGAGTGTTGGACTGGATGGGCCATTGGCCTGATCCAACATGGCTTCTCTTGTGTTCTTATGTGACACAGAATGTTGGACTGGATGGGCCATTGGCCTGATCCAACATGGCTTCTCTCATGTTCTTATGTGACACAGAGTGTTGGACTGGATGGGCCATTGGCCTGATCCAACATGGCTTCTCTCATGTTCTTCTGTGACACAGAGTGTTGGACTGGATGGGCCATTGGCCTGATCCAACATGGCTTCTCTTGTGTTCTTATGTGACACAGAGTGTTGGACTGGATGGGCCATTGGCCTGATCCAACATGGCTTCTCGTATGTTCTTATGTTCACCACCGCAGGACAGCTTCGAGAGGGCGTTGGAGCAACATCTGGAGCAGAGGTCCATCGGGCAGCTCTTAGGCCCAAGGGGTAGAGGGAACACTCTGTCTGGGGCAAGCGATGCTCTGTCTTCTTGGCGCTTGGGGGGACTTGGTGCTTCCGGCCCCACTGGTGGGCCTCCTGATGGCCCCTGGGTTTTTTTTGGCCACTCATGCGACACAGAGTGTTGGGCTGGATGGGCCATTGGCCTGATCCAATGTGGCTTCGCTTATATGTAGGGCATTTATATGCAAGGAGAGACCCTGTGGCACAGTGTGTTAAAGCAGCAGTACTGCAGTACTGTGGTCTGAACTCTCTGCTCACGACCTGAGTTTGATTCCGGCGGAAGCTGGTTCAGGTAGCCGGCCCAAGGTTGACTCAGCCTTCCATCCTTCCGAGGTTGGTAAAATGAGCACCCAGCTTGCTGGGGGGGAAGTGTAAAAGACTGGGGAAGGCAATGGCAAACCACTCCGTAAAAAGTCTGCTGTGAAAACGTTGTGAAAGCAACGTCACCCCAGAGTCGGAAATGACTGGTGCTTGCACAGGGGACCTTTCCTTTCCTATATGTAAGGAGTTGTCCTTGAAAGGGCAGCTGCTGTAAAAAGCTCTCTCAGCCGCACCTACCTCACAAGGTGTCTGTTGTGGGGGGGGGGTGAAGGTAAAGGAGATTGTGGCTACTCTGAGACTCTGAGTTTCAGAGTACAGGGTGGGATATAAATTCAATTTCTTCTTCTTCTCTTTGTGCTTAGGGGGCAAGAGTGGGAGAGCTTCTGGAGTTCTGGCCTCGCTGGTGGACCTCATGATGGCCCCTGGGTTTTGGCCACTGTGTGACACAGAGTGTAGAACTCAATGGGCCATTGGCCTGATCCAACATGGCTTCCCTTATGTTCCTCTGCTCATATGTTAAGAATCTGGACCTGTGGTTCAATGTAAAGCCTCTGACGACATTGGCATGATGACCAACGGCATCTGACTTAGGAAGCTTTGGCTCTTCAAAGTGTCTGCACCCCCAAATCTGGTTGTTTTCCTGGATTCGAATTTAGCTATGTAATTTGGTGTCAAATGGGGTTGAATAGGGTTAACATTTCCCATTTCTGATGGGAATAAAACTCAGGATTTCTCTGACATGGGAGCGGGGATGAAGCCTCTGTGCAAATGCCCCATCTAGGGTTGCCAGCCTCCAGGCGGAACCTGGAGATCTCTGGGAATTACAGCTTATCTCTGGAGAAAAGGGCTGTTTTGGAGCGTGGACTCAGTGACATTATACCCTGCTGAGGTCCCTTCTCAGGCTACACCCCCAAATCTCCAGGAATCTCTCAAACCAGAGTTGGCAACCCTAATTCCATTTGATATACATTTGATAGAGAGCCAGTTTGGTGCAGTGGTAAAGCATGTGGGGCACCTTCTTTGGGGACTCATAGAATTGGACCCCCTGGGCCAAACTTTTTGAAGCTTGGAGGGTGTTTTAAGAGAGACACCAGATACTATGCTGCAAATTTGGTGCCTCTACCTCCAAAAACAGCCTCCTCAGATACCCACAGACCTATTCACCATTATACCCTCTGGGAATCGGTCTCCATAGGGAATAATGGAGTGCCCAGTAGACATTCCCCCCGCCCCGCTTTCTGATGACCCTGAAATGGGGGGAGGGCCTCCAAACCGGAGGATCCCCTGCCCCCACCTGGGGATTGGCAACCCTACTGCCAGAGAATGTAGTAATGGCCACAGCCCCAGATGGCTTTATAAAGGGATTAAACAGATTCGTGGCGGAGAGGTCTACCAGCGGCTCCCGGCCCTGGTGATTAAGCAGCTAATCTCCGTATCAGAAGAAGTTAATCTTTATATCCCAGAGCCAGGAGGCGACTCAGGGGAAGGCCTCTGCTTCTCTGCCCTGTTGCCGGCCCTCCGGAGGAACTGACTGGCCACTGTGTGAGACAGGATGCTGGGCTAGATGGACCACTGGGCTGATCTAGCAGGGCTCTTTTTAGGTTCTTATGCAAACAAGCACATCTGGAATTAAGCAACAGATCCCCTGAGCCCCTGGGATGTGTTTTGCAGGAATGCTGCTAAGCCCACACATCTCACTGTTTCACAGGGAGCTTTTTTTAAAGCTATGGAACCTGTTTTAAATTAAAGCCAAGCCTGTTTTGTGGGAGCTGAAACAACCCAAGGGGGAGAGTGAAAGGGTGTTTTCTTTCACTGTGTATTTTTTTAAGGTTTGGGATTGTATGCTGTCTGGAGTCACGAGGTGAAGGCAGGAGACAAATATTTTAATACATCAATACATTGATAATGATCCCTTCTAGCTTTTTTCCCCCTGACCACTTCTGGTTCTTGCGGCCCAAATCAAATCAGATCTTGGGGGTACAATCAACCGGCTAGAACAAGCAATACTGGGGTTGTGGGTTTTGCAATGCAGAAGAATAATTCCCCTTCCTTGTTCAGGTTTCTGGGGTTAATTTCAGGAGTTTCAGAGTTTGATAGAGCCTTCATCTGTGCTTGCTTTATTATCCCTTGCTTATTTTTGGCTTATTTCTAGTTATAGCCTGCATTTCTCCCTGATCAGGGACCGAAAGTGGCTTTTCACACTGTCTTCTCCACGCCCCCCCCCCTCCACTTAATTCTCACAACAGCCAACTTCAGAGTTATATTTTAGATGGTATCATGTTTTAGTATTGTATAATAATTATATTTATATTTGTATAATAATTATATTTATATCATCTTTTATTGGTTATAGATTGGACTTTTATGAATTGTTCGCTGGTCTATGACTGTTATAAATAAATTCATTCCAGTGGTCAACCAGCTCCCCTGGAGGGCCAACAACAAGGCATAGAGGCTGAGGCCTTCTCCTGGCTCTGGAATTCAGAGGATTAGAGCCTCTAAAAGCGGCAGTTCTCTCACCCACCATGGCCTTTGGTAGATTTATCCTCCACGAATCTGTCTAATCCTTTTTAAAGCTGTTCCCCCCCCCCCATGGCCATCTTTACATCCTCTATAGCAAATTCCACATTTTAATCACTCTCTATGTAAAGTAGTATTTCCTTTTGTCCACCCTGAACCTACTGCCCGTCAGCTTCATTGAATCCTAGTATTTAGGATGTGGGAGAAAAAAATTCTCGCTGTCCACTTTCTCCACCCCACACATAATTTTATAAACTTCTATCCCAGGGGTGGCCAAAATGCGGCTTGGGAGCCACGTGTGGCTCTTTCACACATATTTTGTGGCTCTCAAAGCCCCCACCACCCCATTGGCCAGCTTGAAGAAAGCATTTGTCTCTTTAAATCACTTATCTAAGAATGCATTTAAAGTTGCTTTCTTTCCACCTTTCCCTCCCCATCTATTTTTCTTCCTTCCTCCCTTCCCTTCCTCCTTGTGGCTCTCAAACATCTGACGATCATGTCTTGTAGCTCTGAAATATCGTATGTTTATACTGCATGGCTCTTACATTAAGCAAGTTTGGCCATCCCTGTTCTATCGTATGCTCTACCCACCATGGTCTTTCCTCCGTTCAGTTTTTACTGCTGTGCAGCTTCTGGGTTTGTTTGGGTGTTTTTGCTCACAATATCTTTTCCTCCCAAGTTTTCTTCATGTTTTTAATTATTGTGGGGGGGGGGGGACTTGTAGAGAAATCATTGACCAGCAAATTATACTAGGCCTGAGTGCGAAAATAGAACACAAAAGAGAAGCTGGGTTGCATCAAACGCTCGGTGCAGAAAAGCCTCAAGTGGGATCTTCTGTGATGACGTGAGGAAGGAGGGGAACAGAGTCTGAATTGTACCCACAGTTGGAGATCATTTTTAATTTTTTGTTTGTAGCACAATGCTCTCATACTGTGCATAATTTTGTGTGCGTGATACATGAGAGCACTCCACATCACTGCTGTCTTGTTCCATCTACGCTGGAGGGAGTTCTCACTATCACACTTAAAGGGACTGCATTTCTTTTGAATCTCAGAAATAGGCTCATGTCCTGGGGATGCCTGACCCTGCTGGAATGGTCAAAGTTGTCTCTGCCACAGTGGCTACTCCACAACTTCCCAGCTCAGTTGTGCAGGATCCTCTTGTGAATCTCCATCTTTATTTTCAAACCAGAGTTTCTCTGATGTGCTCTGGGTGGTGTCCACATTCCCCTTCCCTAATTTTATCAGCACAACAAGCCTGCAAGATCATGGTCTGCCACTCTAAGCTTTTATGATTAATACAGAAATGTGAAGCGGGTGAGCCAATAACTGGCTGGTTGTTTGGAAACGTGGCATGAAATCCAGACTGCTTTTCATTCTTAGCTTTCTCCAGCATGGGATGGAAAGGAGAAGACTCCAGCAGAGCAGAAGAGACCTTTTGTTTCCCACAAACTGCTCCTCTGCTCTTCTGTTGACTGTGCTTTGATGGTCTTTGCTTTGCTGTCATTTCCCGCCTTTTTTTTTCCCTGAAAGAATTTCTCCCCTCAGGGGCTCTATCTGTGAGAACACATGTCTCTTTCAAAAACGTAGCATGTGGTGTGCCCCCAAAGAGCAGAGGTGTTGAGGTAATTGATGGCCCAAACATTGATAGGAAATTTCTGCATTTTCTGAAGAATCTGCTGTCATTATCTCTTGCGTATGAGTAGATTGAGCAATGAGTTTGAGTATGTTGGTTTGCTTGCTTGTGACTGGCTGAACATAAGAACGTAAGAGAAGCCATGTTGGGTCAGGCTAATGTCCCATCCAATCCAAAAACTGATAGAGGTAGGTAGGTAGGTAGATGAGATGACAGACAGACAGACAGACAGATAGATAGATGATAGATAGATTTAAATTATTTTAATTGCTATTACTTTGTTCTAATTGTTAAATAGATGATAGATAGATAGATAGATAGATAGATAGATAGATAGATAGATAGATAGATAGATAGATAGATAGATAGATAGATAGATAGATAGATAGATAGATAGATGATGAGAGAGAGACAGACAGAACATAAGAGAAGCCATGTTGGATCAGGCCAATGGCCCATCCAGTCCAACACTCTGTGTCACACAGTGGCCAATATATGTGTGTGTGTGTATACACACACACACACACACATATTTATACTGTGGCTAATAACCACTGATGGACCTCTGCTCCATATTTTTATCCAATCCCCTCTTAAAGCTGGCTATGCTTGTAGCCACCACCACCTCCTGTGGCAGTGAATTCCTCATGTTAATCACCCTTTGGGTGAAGAAGTACTTCCTTTTATCCATTTTAACCTGACTGCTCAGCAATTTCACTGAATGCCCACGAGTTCTTGTATTGTGGGAAAGGGAGAAAAGGACTTCTTTCTCTACTTTCTCCATCCCATGCATAATCTTGTAAACCTCTGTCATGTCACCCTGCAGTCAACGTTTCTCCAAGCTAAAGAGCCCCAAGCGTTTTAACCTTTCTTCATAGGGAAAGTGTTCCAAACCTTTAATCATTCTAGCTGCCCTTTTCTGGACTTTTTCCAATGCTATAATATCCTTTTTGAGGTGCGGTGACCAGAATTGTACAAAGTATTCCAAATGAGACCGCACCATCGATTTATACAGGGGCATTATGATACTGGCTGATTTGTTTTCAATTCCCTTCCTAATAATTCCCAGCATGGCGTTGGCCTTTTTTATTGCAACCGCACACTGTCTTGGCATTTTCAGTGAGTTATCTACCACAAGATCTCTCTCTTGGTCAGTCTCTGCCAGTTCACACCCCATCAACTTGCAGGGCCAGAAGCCCTCCCACGCTTGCCCCTCAAGCACCAGAAATACAGAGCTTCTCTGCCCCAGACATAGAGTTCCAGCTATACCTTGTGGCTAATAGCCACTGATGGACCTCTGCTCCATATGTTTATCCAATCCCCTCTTGAAGCTGTCTAGGCTTGAACCACCACCACCACCACTTCCTGCAGTAGTGAATTCCACATGTTGATTACCCTTTGGGTGAAGAACTGTGGGCTGCTGAACATCTAAATAAAATTTATTTGAGAATAAGAGGAATGGTGAATAAGGAACTGGGAACCTACTTCAGCCTCAGTCTTGGCAGCCTTTGGAAACTCTTTGCTATGACTCATTTCCCTGCCTGCTTGTGAGAAGAAAATTTCTACCACTGGGAATCCATTTTGGTGAGGATTTCTTGACCTCTTCAACTTCTCTTGGCCACTCATTGTAAGGGGGTGGTCAGTAGGGTTGCCAGCTGTGACTCAGGAAATATCTGGAGACTTTGGGGGTGGAGCCAGGAGCAAGGCTGAGACAAGCAGGATTGAATGCCAAAGGGAGTTCTGGCCATCACATTTAAAGGGATCACGTTTCTTTTGACTGTCTTCCCTCCACTGGAAATAATAGAGGATAGGGGCACCTTCTGTTGGGGCTCATAGAATTGGACCCCCTGGTCCAATCTTTTTGAAACATGGGAGGTTTTTTTGAGGAGAGGCACCAGATACTATTCTGAAAATCTGATGCTTCTACCTCAAAAACAGCCTCCCCCCCCCCCGAGCCCCAGATGCCCATGGATTGATTCTGCATTGTACAGGGTAGCTTACATCAGGATACAACATTGAGTTGTAACTGAAATATTTGGAATCTTGGTCCTTATTTTTGTATTATTGAGTGTTCTCTTGTCAGGGTATGCATGTCTTTAGTGTTTTGTATGAGAATATATGTTTTTGTTTAAGTTGTGCTTCCCTTGTATTAATTTGGAGGCTGGACATCACAGAACCCGTGTGGGTTTTTCCCTGCCACCTGGCAAGAGCTTGGCAGCCATTCTCAACCTTTCCCTCCTAGGGCTTGGTCTCCAGGCCTCTGATCCGCCTCCTCGCTCTCCTCTGCACTCACTTCATTCTGTCCACTTTAGGGCTGCCAATCCCCAGGTGGGATAGAATACAATCCGAGAGAGGTCACTATACAATCTGAGAGAGGTCATTTTTATCTGTTTGTTAATATTTGTATAAGGTGAAAAAAAACAAAAATCTTCACAGTCATGATTCTTTTGCATAAAATGGCTGACCATAGGAGCTTCAATCTAGGGTTGCCAAGTCCAATTTAAGAAATATCTGGGGACTTTGGGGGTGGAGCCAGGAGACTTTGGGGGTGGAGCCAGGAGACATTGGGGGTAGAGCCAGGATCAAGGCTGTGACAAGCATAATTGAACTCCAAAGGGAGTTCTGGCCATCACATTTAAAGGGACGGCACACCTTTTCAATTCCTTCCTTCCATAGGAAATAATGGATAGGGGCACCTTCTTTTGGGGCTCATAGAATTGCACCCCCTGGTCCAATCTGTCAGAACTTAAGAACTCCAGGCAGATCCCATACTTAGTTTCCAAGCTAGGATTTTATTAGAGAGAACTAAGAACTGTTAGATACAAGGTACAAGATAACAGTGATGGCGAGAGCCAGCACTGGCCCAGTTTTATATAGTAAAACAAACAACCCACAAAGCTTTAATTCACACCGTTACAGGCACATCTGTCTTCCCACCAGTGCTATCAGCAAAGACGTTGCCTCCTTACTCTGAAGGCCACACGATTCGGCTTCAAAGGGTGTCAGTGTGAGAAAGTACAGAGATACAACATTATTCAGTCTACAGCCCCCAAATACTTTGGATACCATCGGGGCAGGGTTAACTACTACTCAGGCACTTCAGGTTAAGAAAGGTTACAATATGGGGTCGGTCTGGTTCAACGCTCAGGTCCACTCTATGCATACTTGCCAACCATCAATTATACTGGTTCTACATTAAGCTAGCAATAATAAAGTTACAAGTTCTGACATACTGCCCCCCCTAAGCGCCCTCCCCCGGGGGGTGGCGGCTTGGGCTTGTGCGGGTACAGCAGGTGAAACTTTTTTAACAATTGCGGCGCAGCTACGTTCTGAGACTCGACCCATTCATCACAGCTCGGGGGGAAGTGCTTCCACCTGATTAAGTAATACAGTTTCCCCCGTTTGACTTTGGAGTCCAGGATTTCGTGGACTTCATGGTGACTCTGACCCCTCACTGTCGTCGGAGGGGGCGGCGGAGCCCTGGGATGGAAGGACGTGGCACCAGGGTCTTTCCGGAGTAAGCTGCAATGAAAAACAGGATGGATTTTGCTTAGAGACTTGGGCAGCTCGAGTTCTGCAGTCACCTTATTGATTACTCGTTTGATCCTAAAAGGCCCAAGAAACTTCAACGCAAGTTTGCGGCAGGGCTGAGGAAGGGGGAGGTTTTTTGTGGACAAAAAGACAGTGTCTCCCACTCTCAATTCCCATTCAGGAGAGTGTTTTTTATCAAACTGTTTTTTGTAAGCCTTTTTCGCTTCCTCCAGGTTCTCCTGAATTCCCTTCCAGCTCTCCCGAAGGCCTTCCCACCATTGTTGGCACGATGTGGGTTCTGAGGGGGTGGCAGGGAGGGGAAGCGTTGGGAAAGGCTTGCCCTCATAGCCATTTATGATTTGGAAAGGAGAGGTTTTAGTAGAGCTGTGAAGGCTGTTGTTGTAGCCGTATTCAGCGAATGGGAGTAGGTCCACCCAGTTGGACTGTTGGAAGTTAATGAAACAGCGGAGGTACTGTTCTAGAAGGCTATTAACCCTCTCCGTCTGTCCGTCCGACTGGGGGTGGTAGGCTGAGCTGAGGCCCTGCTCAATACCTGCAAGTTTGCAAAACTCCCGCCAGAAGTTGGCAACGAACTGCGTCCCGCGGTCGCTAATGACCTTGTCTGGGAACGAGTGTAGGCGTACAATGTGTGTAAAGAAAAGTTGGGCAAGTTTTTTAGCCGTGGGGAGCTGCTTGCAGGGGATGAAGTGGGCTTGTTTGGAGAATGTATCGACCACTACCAAAACAACAGTTTTGCCCTGCGACGGCGGGAGCTCCACAATGAAATCCATAGACACTACCGACCAAGGCCGGGTGGCTGTTGGGAGGGGCACTAGGTGGCCGGGAGGTTTACCCCCTCTTCGTTTAGCCATCAGACAGGTAGGACATGAGAGGACGAATTCGGAGACGTCTCTTTTGAGCCTAGGCCACCAAAACTGTCGGGTAAGGAGGTTGAGGGTTTTGACATAGCCGAAATGGCCCGCCAGGCGGCTGGAATGACAATGCTCTAAAATCTGCTTGCGGAGGGAGGAGGGCACACAGATCTTTTCGTTGTGCAACAGGAGGCCGTCCTCGCTTTTACGGAGGTTCGGTGGTTGATCTGCTTCCCGAGCAGTCTCCGCAACTAACTGAGACAAGAGGTCTGGCTCCGGGGGGCCGATCCTCTTCCCGGAGCGGGTGGTGACCCCCCCCGCGATGGCCGAAGGGGGGATAAGGGAGTCCACCACCTCCTCGCGGAGGCTCTCGTGCTGTGGCAGGCGGGAGAGGGCGTCCGCCAAGAAATTCTTGGTACCTGGGATGTGTTTCAGTACAAAGTCGAATTTGGCGAAAAACCCAGCCCACCGGATTTGTTTTGCAGTCATTTTGCGGCGCCCGGTCAATGCCTCGAGATTTTTGTGGTCAGTCCAGATTTCAAATGGGACTCTGGCCCCTTCAAGCCAGGAGCGCCAGGTTTTCAAGGCAAACATGACTGCAAAAGCCTCCTTGTCCCACACTGACCAATTTTTCTGCTCGTTCGAGAACTTTCGTGAAATGTAGGCGCAGGGGCGCAGAACCCCGTTGTCCCCCCTTTGCATTAATATGGCTCCGACGGCGGCGTCGGAAGCATCACATTGAACCACAAAAGGTTTTAACTCGTCAGGGTGGGCCAACACGGGCTCCGAGGTGAAGAGGCGTTTCAATTCTGTAAAGGCTTTTTGACACTCGGGCGTCCACGTTAGGCGCGCGCCCGGCTTTTTTGCCTCTGCCCCCTTCCCCTTTGTTTTAAGGAGCTCCGTAAGGGGTAACATGATGGTGGCGAACCCCTTTATGAAGTCGCGGTAAAAATTTGCGAACCCGAGAAAACTTTGGAGCTGTTTGCGGGTTCGTGGGGGCTCCCAGTCTAGCACCGCTTGAACCTTTGCTGGGTCCATTGACAACCCTTCCCCCGATACTCGGAAGCCTAGATAGTCTAGTTCAGTCTTGTGAAATTCACATTTTGATAGTTTGGCATACAACTTGTGCTTGCACAGGGTGCTCAACACTTTTCTGACTAGTGGTACATGTGACTTGAGATCTGGCGAATAGATAATGATGTCATCAAGGTACACCACCACCCCCTTAAACAGGAACTCTCGCAGAACCTCGTTGATAAAGTTCATGAATACCCCAGGGGCCCCCTGTAGCCCGAAAGGCATAACCAAGTACTCAAATTGTCCTAGCGGGGTATTGAACGCGGTCTTCCACTCGTCCCCCTCCCTGATGCGGACTCGGAAGTACGCGTCTCGGAGGTCGAGTTTTGTGAATATTTTCCCTGTGGCCACAGTGTTCAATAGGTCCTTAATCAATGGGATCGGGTAGGCGTTAGACATCGAAATCCCGTTTATCGAGCGAAAATCTGTGCAAAGTCTAAGCGACCCATCCTTTTTCTTTCTGAAGAGGACGGGGGCGGCATGGGGGGCTGTTGCCGGTCGTATGAACCCCCGCTTCAGGTTTTTGTCCAAAAATTTGCGGAGTTCCTCTTTCTCCGCCCAACCCATGGAGTACAGTTTCGCTTTTGGCAGTTGCTGCCCCGGGATCAGTTCGATTGCACAGTCCGTGGGGCGGTGAGGTGGTAACTCATCCGCCTCCTTCTCACTAAAGGCCAGTTTTAAGTCCCGGTATTCTTTGGGGATCGAGGCGACCTCCTCGAGGGTGAGGCAGGCTCGCTCATTCCGGGGAGGCGGATGCGGCCCCCATTCGGGGCGCCAATGGTGGTGTTCGCACCTCCAGTCCGGGAATCGGACGATCTGCTCCTCCCACCTTATGTCTGGCTGGTGGCGGGCGAGCCAACCCGAGCCCATCACCACATCAAACGAGCAAGAGGGGGCAATTACAAAAGTTTCGATCCCCCAATGCTCTTCGGTCCCAACGGGGACCGCCTGCGTTTCTAGCTTACATGGCTCTCCCCTCATGGGCCCCCCGTCCATCTGCTGGAAAAGCATGGGTAGCGGGAGGGGGGACGTGGCTAATCCTAGCGCCTCTACTAGGCGGGGGGTGATTAAGTCCCGGTTGCACCCCGAGTCGATTAGTGCTCGGGTATGCATGAACCGTTTTAGGTTCGGGTTGAGAAGGGTTACGGCCATAAACAATAAACCCCCAGTGGCTCTCACCGTGAGGAGTGCCGGCTGTTGCTGGACCTGCTTCGCGGCACCCATTAAAGCAGGTCGTTGTCGTTTCCCGCCGACTCGGTGTCGTCCGACTCCCCGGTCGATTCTTCCACGGTTTCTGGTTCGGCGGTAAAATCCTCGTCAGTCGCCAAGGTGGTGGCGACGGAGCCCCGTCCGGGCTCTTTCGGCCGATTACTCTTTTTCTTCTTGGGCCCCGATGCGGTTGGCCTGGCTGTCGGCGGGGTGGACCCCGCTTTGGCTGGGCAGTTGGAGGCGAGGTGGTCCGGGTCGCCGCACCGGTAACACTTTCGGGCAGTGGTGGGGGTCGAGGTTGTCGGGGCCCGCCGCCCCTCCGCCTTGGTAGGTGTGGATTTCAACCCCTTCTTCGCCAGTTGCTGTCGGCGAAGCCCCACGTGCTGGATGTTGGTCTCGACCTCTCCGGCTAGCTGGATCCACCCGACCAAGGTGTCGGGTCGCCCGTGGCTGTAGCAGCGGTCGAGGACGTTCGGGTTCAGCCCGTTACAAAAAGCAGTGTATTTCATAATCTCGTTCCACCCTCTCACTGCCGCGCAGTAGCCCAGGAACTCCGTGGCATACTCGCGAATGGATCGGTTGCCTTGTTCGATGCGCTGGAGGGCTGCGATGGCTTTCTCCTCGCGGAGCGGGTCGCCGTACTGGCGGAGCATGGCGTGCAGGAACCCCGCTACGGTTGCTAGCTCGGGCTTCCTCGCGGTGAACAGCCCGACGTACCATTTGCGGGCTGGACCTCTCAGTCGGGACGCAATGTGGTACACTCGGCTGGCTTCGGTCGGGTAGTCCGCACCCCAGTGGGTAAAGAACGTGTCGCACTGTATGGTGAAGTACTCCACGTCCTCTGGGCTCCCGTCGAATGTAATTTTCAGCTCTCTCCCCCCCCCTGCGACCGGGGGTGCCGCGGGTTGGGGCACCGGGGCCGGCAGGGCCGGTAGGGCTGGTGCAGCTGGGGCCGGCGGCGCTGGCGGTGCGGGCACGGGGACCGCCGGGGGCGCCGGAACTGGCGGCGCCGGAGGCGCTGGGACCGGCGGCGCGGGGGCCCCCGGGGCCGGAGGCGCCACTGGTTGTGGGGCCGGTGGGGCTGGAGCGGGCACCACCGGCGGCGCGGGAGCCAGCGGGGCCGGTGGAGCCACGGGCGGTTGCCCCAGCGGCAGCCCTCCCACGGGGATCCCCAGGACCGCCGTCTGCAAGGTGCGGAGCTGGTCGTAGATCGCGCCTAGGTTCTGTTGCATCTCCTCGGCCATCATAACTCGGGAGGCGTGTACGTCGTTGTGAATTTCCCGTACATAGTCGAACAGGTCGTTGCGGAGGCTCCGGACCGGGTCGTCCCCGCCTCGCGGTTCTGGACCTTCGCCCTGGTCGTCGTCTCCGTCTCCGCTTGCCCCGTCGCCCAGCATACTTCTGTACCGCTGCTCCGCCGCGTCGATCGCCGCCGTGGACTTCCGCGGGCTCCAGGATCGGGGTGCGGCGAACGCGTCCACCGAGAAAGGTGCGGGCACCTTAATCTTGCGCCTCACCCCCGTCACCTTCGGGTCGAGCGGCGGGTCCTCCGTTGGAGTGGTGGGCTCTCCGTTGTCTGGAACCTTTGCAGCCATCGGGCCGGGTTTCCAGTTCAGATAAGCTCCGAAACAATGGGATCACTGTTATAATGTCAGAACTTAAGAACTCCAGGCAGATCCCATACTTAGTTTCCAAGCTAGGATTTTATTAGAGAGAACTAAGAACTGTTAGATACAAGGTACAAGATAACAGTGATGGCGAGAGCCAGCACTGGCCCAGTTTTATATAGTAAAACAAACAACCCACAAAGCTTTAATTCACACCGTTACAGGCACATCTGTCTTCCCACCAGTGCTATCAGCAAAGACGTTGCCTCCTTACTCTGAAGGCCACACGATTCGGCTTCAAAGGGTGTCAGTGTGAGAAAGTACAGAGATACAACATTATTCAGTCTACAGCCCCCAAATACTTTGGATACCATCGGGGCAGGGTTAACTACTACTCAGGCACTTCAGGTTAAGAAAGGTTACAATATGGGGTCGGTCTGGTTCAACGCTCAGGTCCACTCTATGCATACTTGCCAACCATCAATTATACTGGTTCTACATTAAGCTAGCAATAATAAAGTTACAAGTTCTGACACAATCTTTTTGAAACTTGGGGGGTATTTTGGGGAGAGGCACTAGATGCTATACTGAAAATTTGGTGCCTCTACCCCAAAAAACAGCCCCCCCCAGAGCCCCAGATACCCCTGGATCAATTCTCCATGATTTTCTATGGGAATAAATCTCCAAAGGGAATAACAGAGTTCCCAGCAGACATTTCCCTCTCCCCCCCACCCCGCTTTCTGACGCCCCTGAAGCAGGGGGAGGGCCTCCAAACCGGGGGATCCCCTCCCCCCACCTGGGGATTGGCAACCCTACTTCAATCACATGGTTCCTAGGAAATGAAGGCGTGCCCAAGATCCTGCTGCAAAAAGAGGCATACTGGATACACCAGTTGAATTGCATTTCTCCATATGGACTGAATATGACCAATGATTTGACATGCTTTTTATGAATGGTCTTCTTTATAATATTATGAGTGCTGTGACATTCTTTGTATGGAATATTTTGTATGATTTGACATGATTTGACATGCTTTTTATGAATGGTCTTCTTTATAATATTATGAGTGCTGTGACATTCTTTGTACGGAATATTTTGTATGTTGTATCTGCTGTGATATCGTTTGTGGTGTTTGTGTCTTTTAGCATGTTGCATTAGAAATACGTTACCTTTAAGAGGTTTGCGTAATGGCAGCTGTAAATGAGATGTTTGCCTTTTTAAACATGTTAGTTGCACCATTAGGGTGCGCAAAAAGCCACATACTGAGCTGTAGTCGTTGTGAAATTGCTGCTGGAGACCCTCTGCGTCCCTCTTTTTTGAAAATTGTGTAAAGAATCTATATAATTGAATCATTGTGTAAGTATGATATATTTTTTTCACTGGAAAAGGGTTGGTGGTGTCTGAATGTCCTGATATTTTTGTACAATATTTTCTTTTGTTAGTGGTCCCAGGTCTGATGAAGACTGGAAAGAAACAAGTACTTAATCGATTGGCTTGTCACCACACTACTTTGGGACTTGAATATACACGTTTTGGACATTTGGACTGATTTCTATGTACTTCTTAGTAAATTGGTCACTAGCTTACATTTTTTGTTGTATTATCTCCAGGTGGGGGCAGTGGATCCCCCCGGTTTGGAGGCCCTCCCCCTGCTTCAGGGTCATCAAAAAGCAAGGGGGGGGCAAATGTTTGCTGGGCACTCCGTTATTCCCTATGGAGACTGATTCTCATAGGACAGGGGTGGCCAACGGTAGCTCTCCAGATGTTTTTTGCCTACAACTCCCATCAGCCCCATGCTGGCTGGGGCTGATGGGAGTTGTAGGCAAAGAAAACATCTGGAGAGCTACCGTTGGCCGCCCCTGCCATAGGATATAATGACTTGATCCACCCCCAAAGTCCCCAGATATTCCTTGCACTGAACTTGGCAACCCTAATCCACATCCTTCTTGAAGTGAGGCCTCCAAGAACTGCACACAAGACTCCAAGCCGTTTCACCCATTAATTTCACTGAGTGCCCACAAGTTCTTGTATGGTGAGGATGGTGCCATAAACCCGTGCTTGACCAGCCATGCACTGTCTCCTGCTCTCCAATGTCCTTTTTTGCCACGTGGCCACCAGACAGGAAGACAGAATTCCCAGTGCCTGGCTAACTCTTGCAGCTGGCTCCAACCCTGCCTGCTTCCTCCCTTCGAATGGGGCACATGGGCAGAACGCCAACCTTTCACCCCACCAGCTGGCTACACAAAAGGCAGTTTTATTCCTGAAGTCTGGCTATTGAGGATTCCTCCCTCACCCTTCTTCCCATCACAGACAGGAGAGTGATGTTACAGTCAGCTTGCTTGTGGATTCCCTAATGCAGGGGTGTCGAACATGGAGTTTGGGGGCTGAATCAGGCCCCTGGAGGGCTCCTATGAGGCCCCCGGGCGACTGGCTGTCATCTGCTTCCTTCTCCCTATATCTTGCTTCCTTCTGCATAACAGCTTGCTTTGCAAGGCTTCCTCAATTGCACAGGTGCTACAGAGCAAAACCTCTATTTTCTCCATTGGCTGAGGCTCCTCCCTTGGGGAGGAAGGGGGGAGGAATAGCTTGCTTTGCCAGGCTCTCTCAATTGCACAGCACAGCTACTGTGCCAAACCTCTCTTCTATTGGCTGAGGCTCCACCACCACCACCCCAGTCCCCTGGGGATGGAAGGAAAGAGCCAGAGCTTCCTTTGCCCAGTTCCCTGGATCCCATGGGAGAAATACAAAGAAAGCATCTTTAAGACCTTGAGTGCTTAAGACCTTAGCATCACGAGTGCTAACATTTTAAAAACATATATTTGTGTTTGTCTGTATTCTTTTATAAAATTTATATCTCTGCTACCTAATCTTAAATAGGTACACACATGGGCAACCCGACATGAGGTTTACTTCGTGCTCTGCTTGGTGGGCTGGCGGTAGGTGTGCTATCGGGGAAGTTGTTGGGTTTAATTTAAATGTTCATGGGGGGGAACAATAATACAGGGTTTTTAGGAGGGTTGCTAAGAAAGGAAAGAGGAATGGTATAGCCCAGGGGTACCCAAACTTGCTTAACATAAGAGCCACAGAATAAATGTCAGGTGGTCGAGAGCAGTAAGCTGAAGTATAAAGTAAAGGCAGCACTTAAAGTTGTACGGACTTCCACACCCTCTCCTGCTGGGACAGAGGCTATGGTGGCTCAGTGGTAGAGCATCTGCTTGGTAAGCAGAAGGTCCCAGGTTCAATCCCCGGCATCTCCAACTAAAAAGGGTCCAGGTAAATAGGTGTGAAAAACCTCCGCTGGAGACCCTGGAGAGCCGCTGCCAGTCTGAGAAGACAATACTGACTTTGATGGACCGAGGGTCTGATTCAGTACAAGGCAGCTTCATATGTTCATATGATTCCACACACCCCCCCCACACACACACCCTAAAACAGGATAAAAGCCTCTATAAAACCCTGTATTATTGCTCCTCCCCATAAACATTTAAATTAACCTCCCCCCCCACCCAACTCAAGCAGGCAGAGATTAAAAACAGCCCCCTCCCTTTGAGACACTTTGCAACTTAGATGACGCCCCCTCCCGATTTAAAAATCCATCCTCGCGAATCTGGAGCGCGCGTAAAAACGCGTCCCTGCTGCGCCTTTCTCGCTCCTCGGTGGAAGCGGGTTAAAGGAAGAGAGTCCAGCTTCCTAGAAAGGCAAGCAGGAAAGACAAAGAAACAAAAAGGGGAGGGGGATCCGAATTGGCCCCGCCGCCTCCTGCCCCGCCTCCTTTTTGGAGAAGAAGTCCTTTGATTCCTCTGCAGGTTGCAATTCGTTTCCTAGGAGCGATCTGGTGAGTTTCTGCTAGCCCGTTTGGTTGCAGGGGCGCAAACGCAAGGCTGCGGAATCGGGGAGGCCAGGGGGGGAAAGCAGATAAGGGCGAGGGGACAAAAAGGTAGAGGTGAAGGGGGTGAGTCGAAGCTGTACGGTTGGCCGTGGGTGAGGAAAGCAGAAGCATTATGTGAGCACCATCTTCAAGCCCTTGAAGGGCTGTCATATAGAGAATGGTGCAGAATATTTTTCCGTGGCCCCAGAAGGTAGGATCAGAACCAAGGGGTTGAAAATACATCAAAAGAGTTTCTGTCTCAACATTTGGAAGAACTTCCTGTTAGAGCAGTTCCTCAGTGGAACAGGCTTTCTTGGGAGGTGGTGGGCTCTGCCTTCTTTGGAGGTCTTTAAACTGCTCACGACTGATCCCGGCGGGAGCTGGGCTCAGGTAGTCGGCTCCAGGGTGACTCAACCTTCCATCCTTCCGAGGTCGGTCAAATGAGTCCCCAGCTTCCCCAGTGTGGGTGACTGGGGAAGGCAAGGGCAAACCACCCCGTAAAAAAGTCTGCGGCGAAAACGTCATGAGGCGATGTTGCCCCAGAGTCGGAAACGACTGGTGTTTGCACAGGGGACGACTTTTACTTTAAACAGAAGCTAGATGGCGATCTGACAGCGATGTGGATGCTGTGAATTTAGGAGGTGGTATTTGTTAATTTTATTTTTATTTATTCTTTACGGTTTATAGCTTGCCCTTTCCCAAGTGGCTCTGGGCGGGTGGCAACGATCAATAATACAAAATTGAAATCAAATACACTATACAATCTAAAAGCGATATAACGATCTAAAAACGAACTCCAGTTCCGCAGTTGGTAATAGCAGTTGCCTCCACTCCTTCCATACATCCCCCGGCTGGTGTAAGATAAATGGGTCAGCGGAGTTTTATCATCAGGGTGCCTGCAGCAGGGAGGCCGCAGAGTTTCCTGCATTGTGCAGGGGGTTGGACTAGATGACCCTGGGGGTCCCTTCCAACTCTAAGATTCTGTGATGGGGACAATCCAGCCACCCACTGGTCTTGCAACTCAGGGGTTCCTGAACCCAACACCGCAGGACCTGGACGAAGGCTGCCCCCACTCCGACTCCTGGGCAAGGGATCTGTCCTCTGCTTTCTATTCCATCCCGCAAGGATCCCAAAAGGAAGGAGCTTGCAACCAATACTCCTTCTAAGCTGTGGAGTCTTGTGAGCAAAAATTCTACTTCCAGAGCTAATGAGCTACTGCATCCGCTAGTTTGCTCTGGAGGCTGTTTTTTTCCTGAGCGAAGACAAAAATGTGTGAGCCAGAGGCTAAAACGCTGTGAGCTAGCTCAGGGGTGGCCAGACTTGCTTAACGTAAAAGCTACATGGAATTAACTTGCTTAACGTAAAAGCGACATGGAATTATTGTATAATTTAAATGCTGTTTTTAAACTTATTATATATTGTATAATTTTATTGAACTTCTTGTTAGCCGCCCTGAGCCTGCCTAGGCGGGGAGGGCGGGATATAAATAAAATTTATTATTATAAACATCAGATGTTTGAGAGCTACACGACCATGCGTGTCAGATGCTTGAGAGCCGGGTGGCAGGCAGGAAAGCAAACAGATGGGAGGGAGAGATAGAAAGAAAGCAACTTTAAATGCATTCTCCAAGCCGCCGGCCAACGGGGCTTTGAGAGCCACACAGTATGTGTGAAAGGGCCACATGTGGCTCCCGAACCGCAGTTTGGCCACCCCCGAGCTAGCTCATACCAACTCATCTTAGAGGGAACACTGCTTACAACTGCCCTGCAGTGTAGTGTGCTATTCATTTGGGATTGCTAGTGCGGGAGGTTATTGAGCATGGATTGCGGCAGTCTTGTGTGGTGTTCCAGAGATGGTCTTCACATCGTAGATTTGGGGAGGGGGGGCAACAGCACGGGATGTTGGAAGGAAAAACCAGACTTGCTGCCAGATAGTCCCCCCTCCTGACTGGAGAGATCGATTATGACAGCTCTGTTGTGTAGTCGACTGTTAAAAGCCCCATATTGAAGATCTGGTTTATGTGTGTCTTTTAGCGATGCTCTATATCAGGGGTGGCCAACGGTAGCGCTCCAGATGTTTTTTTGCCTACAACTCCCATCAGCCCCAGCCAGCATGGCCAATGGCTGGGGCTGATGGGAGTTGTAGGCAAAAAAGCATGGCCAATGGCTGGGGCTGACGGGAGTTGTAGGCAAAAAAGCATGGCCAATGGCTGGGGCGGATGGGAGTTGTAGGCAAAAAAGCATGGCCAATGGCTGGGGCTGATGGAGTTGTAGGCAAAAAAGCATGGCCAATGGCTGGGGCTGATGGGAGTTGTAGGCAAAAAAGCATGGCCAATGGCTGGGGCTGACGGGAGTTGTAGGCAAAAAAGCATGGCCAATGGCTGGGGCTGATGGGAGTTGTAAGCAAAAAAGCATGGCCAATGGCTGGGGCTGATGGGAGTTGTAGGCAAAAAAGCATGGCCAATGGCTGGGGCTGATGGGAGTTGTAGTCAAAAAAACATGGCCAATGGCTGGGGCTGATGGGAGTTGTAGGCAAAAAAGCATGGCCAATGGCTGGGGCTGATAGGAGTTGTAGGCAAAAAAGCATGGCTAATGGCTGGGGCTGATGGGAGTTGTAGGCAAAAAACATTTGGAGAGCTGCCGTTGGCCATCCCTGCTCTATATTACTGGGTTTGCCAGCCAACAGGTGAGGCCTGGAGATCTTCATGAATGCCAACTGATCTCCAGACCACAGAAAAAAGGAAGTCCTTCATTAGAGAAGGTGAAACCAAGTCCTTCTTCACCTAAGGAGTCATTAACCTGTGGGATTCGCTGCTGCAGGAAGTGGCGATGGGCAGCTAGAAACATAGATACAGCTTCAAGAAGGGATTGGATAAACATCTGGAGCAGAGGTCTGTCGGTGGCTATTAAATAAAAAGGTAGTCCCCTGTGCAAGCACCAGTCGTTTCCGACTCTGGGGTGACGTTGCTTTCACAACGTTTTCACAGCAGAGTTTTTACAGGATGGTTTGCCATTGCCTTCCCCAGTCATCTACGCTTTTCCCCCAGCAAGCTTCTGGATACTCATTTTACCAACCTTGGAAGGATGGAAGGCTGAGTCAACCTCGAGCCGGCTACCTGAACCAGCTTCCGCCGGGATCGAACTCAGGTCGTGAGCAGAGCTTAGGACTGCAGTACTGCAGCTTTACCACTCTGCGCCACGGGGCTCTTGTCCGGCTATTAGATACAAGGACATTTAGATGGAACACTTTGTCGGGGAGGGGGGGGTGATGTGTTGTCTTCTCGATGCTTGGGGGGTAACGGTTGGGGGGTTTCTGGAGTTCTGGTCCTGTTGGTGAACCACCTGATGGCACCTGGTTTTTGGCCACTGTGTGACACAGACTGAGCGGGCTGTTCTGGATCCAAGCAGCTCAGCTGAGTCTCTAGAGTGCTGTTACCAGACGGTGGCCAATGCACACACACACACACACTTGCAGAACTTTTACAGACTTTATTGAAATCCCGAAGTGTTCAACTGGTGTACTCACTGCGCCCTGTCATTGGGTGGGAAATTCAAGCTGAAATACAGTTCTTAGAGATGTCAAAAGTGTGGTGGAAAGAGAGATGAAGCTCTCCAGTCTGCCATTGTTACGGTAAATACTAACAAAGGGGTGGGGAAGAGGGGCAATAAAAAGCAATCAGCATATTTCGCGGGGTCAACTAAGACCAGATGAGCCTCCTACAATAGACCATAAAGGCTCAGGAGCATACTAAAATACAAATCCCGTAATCCCATGGCATTTAAAGGTACATAAGAACATAAGAGAAGCCATGTTGGATCAGGCCAATGGCCCATCCACTCCAACACTCTGTGTCACATAAGAACATAAGAGAAGCCATGCTGGATCAGGCCAATGGGCCCATCCAGTCGCAACACTCTGTGTCACAGAAGAACATAAGAGAAGCCATGTTGGATCAGGCCAATGGCCCATCCAGTCCAACACTCTGTGTCACAAAAGAACATAAGAGAAGCCATGTTGGATCAGGCCAATGGCCCATCCAGTCCAACACTCTGTGTCACATAAGAACATAAGAGAAGCCATGTTGGATCAGGCCAATGGCCCATCCAGTCCAACACTCTGTGTCACAAAAGAACATAAGAGAAGCCATGTTGGATCAGGCCAATGGCCCATCCAGTCCAACACTCTGTGTCACAAAAGAACATAAGAGAAGCCATGTTGGATCAGGCCAATGGCCCATCCAGTCCAACACTCTGTGTCACGTAAGAACATAAGAGAAGCCATGTTGGATCAGTGGCCAATATGTGTGTGTATATGTATATGTATATATATATATACACACACACACACATATAAATATACACAAATATACACGCTGTGGCTAATAGCCACTGATGGACCTCTGCTCCATATTTTTATCCAATCCCCTCTTAAAGCTGGCTATGCTTGTAGCCGCCGCCACCTCCTGTGGCAGTGAATTCCACATGTTAATCACCCTTTGAGTGAAGAAGGACTTCCTTTTATCCGTTTTAACCTGACTGCTCAGCAATTTCGAATGCCCACGAGTTCTTGTATTGTGAGAAAGGGAGAAAAGGACTTCTTTCTCTTACAGAATTATCTCCCTCTTGCTGAGTTAGCCCTCTTCTCCTTCATGGGGCAGAACACAGGCCAGTGGCCCAATCCAACATGGCTTCTCTTATGTTTGTTCCTTTGGAGAAAATGGCTGGTGCAACTTCAGGGAATTATAGCCACTGAGGCCCATCTCCTTCTCAAACCTCACCTTCTCCGGGGATTTCTCAATTCAGACCTGGCAGCCCTATAATCTGCATTTCAGGAGAGGAAGGAGAGCCAAAATTGAATAAAGGGCAACAGCTGTGGGCTTCAACTCTCAGGTGGGTTCTTGGTGCCCTGACAGAACTTTGCTTTGCTGTTCTGGAAACAACCCACGACACGTGCACAAATAAATCTTCCTTGCTTTTAATCCATTTGGTCAGACCAGATGTCGTTGGAGGCAACGACGAGGAAATGCCTCAACTGGATGTGTTATTGGTGTGATCCAGTGGGGGAGCAGTGTGTCTCACTGCAACATGACACAGCGTGACGTGGGACAGGTGTGTTGTTATCAAGGGCGCAACCCAAAGTGCTCTTTTTAAGGAGGTGGTATATACACTTCTGGTCCACATCTCACTGAAAATGTCAAGACAGTGTGCGATTGCAATAAAAAAGGCCAACGCCGTGCTGGGAATTATTAGGAAGGGGATTGAAAACAAATCAGCCAGTATCATAATGCCCCTGTATAAATCGATGGTGCGGCCTCATTTGGAATACTGTGTACAATTCTGGTCACCGCACCTCAAAAAGGATATTATAGCATTGGAAAAAGTCCAGAAAAGGGCAACTAGAATGATTAAAGGTTTGGAACACTTTCCCTGTGAAGAAAGGTTGAAACGCTTGGGACTCTTTAGCTTGGAGAAACATTAATTGCGGGGTGACATGATAGAGGTTTACAAGATTATGCATGGGATGGGGAAAGTAGAGAAAGAGGTACTTTTCTCCCTTTCTCACAATACAAGAACTCGTGGCCATTCAATGAAATTGCTGAGCGGTCAGGTTAGAACGGATAAAAGGAAGTACTTCTTCACCCAAAGGGTGATTAACATGTGGAATTCACTGCCACAGGAGGTGGTGGTGGCTACAAGCATAGCGAGCTTTAAGAGGGGATTGGATAAAAATATGGAGCAGAGGTCCATCAGTGGCTATTAGCCACAGTATGTGTATATATATATATATATATATATATATATATATATATATATATATAGGCTCCAAGCGAGTGACCCCCTTACCGGCTTACCGCCCTCCCAAGTGAAGGCATTCACCACCACCACCCCAAAAGGGAACTGATCTCTGTCATCTGGAGAGCAGTTGTAATTCTGAGTGGCCTCCAGCCCTCACCTGGAGATTGGCAATAGTGGTTCTGAAGGTGGATATGGCATTGTACCTGTCTGTGAGATCCCACCCCTCCTCGAACCCCACCCTCTCTACCCTTTAAATATCCAGGAATTTCCTAGCCTGAAGTTGGCAACCCTATCTCCTTCCCTTTATCTGCCCCTCCAACTTCAGTTTTCCATGGATGTTGTTAGTTGGCCTGGAAAGTAAACCAAGAGAAGGGCTCAGGAGGAAAGAGGAATAATTTAGTCTGGGAAGCGGGAAGGTTGAGAGGGGGGTAAAATGTCCACATGAAATGCATACACAAAAGATCAACGTTTCCCCCATCCTCTTGTGTCCCTCACAGGAAGTGGCGCCACGAACTGGACCATCCCCTCATTGGGGTGGGGTGGAAAGAACTACAATGCAGCTTGCTCAGGTAAGGAGAGAACCCATGGATTGCAGAGGTTAGAATGTTGGAACTGGGAGACCGGGGTTCCAATCCCCACTTAGCTGCAGCTGCTGGGTGACCTTGGAGCATTCTCTCTCTCTCTCTCTCCGTAAGCCACCCCACAGGGCTGTTGTGAAGATAGAAAGAGGATAGGAGAATCATGTACATCACCTGGTGCCTCTGGAAGAAAGCCAGAATAAAAAGCGTAGTACATAGAGAGAAAGAGGATACTCACTGAGAGAAGAAGACCATAGATTTATACCCCTCCTTCTCTCTGAATCAGAGTCTCAGAGCGGCTTACAATTCCCTTTACCTTCTTCCCCCACAGACACCCTGTGAGATGGGTGGGGCTCTCTCCCAGAAGCTGCTCTTTCAAGGACAGCTCTGCGACAGCTATGGCTGACCCAAGGCCATTCCAGCAGCTGCAGATAACCACTGCACCAAACTGGCTCTCTGCAGGGCTACAGAGAGCTACAGGGGACTGTTGGGAACACATGAAGCTGCCTGGTACAGAAACATCCCCTTGGTCCATGAAGGTCCGTATTGTCTTCTCAGACTGGCAGCAACTCCCCAAGGTCTCAGGCAGAGATCTTTCACATCACCGGCTGCCTGGTCCTTTTAACTGGAGTCGCTGGGGATTGAGCTTGGGACCTTCTGCATGCCAAGCAGATGCTCTGCCATTGAGCCACGGTGGCGTGCCTCTGCCCCATTGCTTCTCCTGTTGCAGAAATTAACCCTGCCTACTCAGAAGGCCAAGAAAGCCATTGGACAATACTAGCGTGGTGTGAAAGGCAGGGGCCTTTTTGCTTCCCCAGCCCTGCAGGAGTCAGGGTCAAAACTT
This sequence comes from Heteronotia binoei, assembly GCF_032191835.1. Lineage (NCBI taxonomy): Eukaryota > Metazoa > Chordata > Lepidosauria > Squamata > Gekkonidae > Heteronotia > Heteronotia binoei. The sequence goes on along the minus strand of NC_083227.1, from coordinate 13,589,355 downwards.
GAAGACATGGACGATAATTTTATCAGTGGCTACTAGTCATGGTAAAGTTTTACTCCAGTGGCTGGCTCCTTTAAGACCAACAAAGTTTTATTCAAGGCATATGCTTTTGTGTGCACGCGCACCTCTGCAGGTAAAGTGAAACAAAACTTCCTCAGCCAATTAGGTAGTGTCAAAGATGTGTAAGTAGCTGGGCAGCTCAAAACTTAGTTCTTACATCTGTTTAACTCTTGTATTGGTATACTAATTTACTGTTCACGGGTGTTACCAATCACCTTAATCCAATCTCCACTATCATCAAGGCTTTTTTTTTGGTAGCAGGAACTCCTTTGCATATTAGGCCACATCGGGGCTTTTTTTTGCAGCAGGAATTCCTTTGCATATAGACAAGGTGGAATGGGTCCAGAGGAGGGCGACAAAGACGGTGAAGGGTCTGGAGACCAAGTCCTATGAAGAAAGGCTGAAGGAGCTGGGGATGTTTAGCCTGGAGAGGAGGTGGCTGAGAGGTGATAGGATCGCCATCGAAGGGCTGTCCTATAGAGGATGGTGTGGAATTGTTTTCTGTGGCCCCAGAAGGTAGGACCAGAACCAGCCGGTTGAAAAAGATCAAAAGAGTTTCTGGTTCAACATTGGGAAGAACTTCCTGACCGTTAGACTGGTTCCTCAGTGGAACAGGCTCCCTTGGGAGGTGGTGGGCTCTCCTTCCTTGGAGGTTTTTGAACAGAGGCTAGATGGCCATCTGATAGCAATGAAGATCCTGTGAATTTAGGGGGAGGTGTTTGTGAGTTTCCTGCATAGATGACCCTGGAGGTCCCTTCCGACTCTAGGATTCTATGAAATTGGGCTCTCCTTCCTTGGAGGTTTTTGAACAGAGGCTAGATGGCCATCTGATAGCAATGAAGATCCTGTGAATTTAGGGGGAGGTGTTTGTGAGTTTCCTGCATAGATGACCCTGGAGGTCCCTTCCGACTCTAGGATTCTATGAAATTGGGCTCTCCTTCCTTGGAGGTTTTTGAACAGAGGCTAGATGGCCATCTGACAGCAATGAAGATCCTGTGAATTTAGGGGGAGGTATTTGTGAGTTTCCTGCATTGTGCAGGGGGTTGGACTAGATAACCGTGGAGGTCCCTTCCAACTCTAGGATTCCATGAAATTGGGCTCTCCTTCCTTGGAGGTTTTTGAACAGAGGCTAGATGGCCATCTGACAGCAATGAAGATCCTGTGAATTTAGGGGGAGGTATTTGTGAGTTTCCTGCATTGTGCAGGGGGTTGGACTAGACGACCCTGGAGGTCCCTTCCAACTCTATATGATTCTATGATATTAGGCCACACCCTCCTGATGTAGCCAATCCTCTTGGAGCTTCCAGGGCTCTTCCTACAGGGCCTACTGTAAGCTCTTGGAGGATTGGCTACATCAGGGGGTGTGTGGCCTAATATGCAAAGAGTTCCCGCTACAAAAAAAGTCCTGGCTATAATTGCCCAATTATTTATGCGTCTTAACGCTAACCAGCCCTTCCTGGCAACTAACCCTGCCACACTCTGTAATGGTTTTAAAAGGAATAGGCCATAAGGTAGGGAGAGGGGAAAATAAATTGAGCGACAGAATTAAAAATTAAAAAATATACAAGTCCTGCTGGAAGCTTTTAAGCCCTCCAGGGAATCGCCCAGTTACTGCGCTTACGTCTGTGCACGGTGTCCTTTCTTCCTCTTTCAGGAGTCCGTGACCTTCAAGGAGGTGTACGTGTATTTCACCGATGAGGAGTGGGCTCTGCTGGATCAGGAGCAAAGAGCTTTGTTTATTGATGTGATGCTGGAGAATTATGGGATCGTGGCCTCTCTGGGTAAAGTTTCCTCGTTGTCCTTGGCTGGTGGATGCTTAAGTTAGAAACAGCTCAATGAGTCCAACAAGAAGGGTTGGAGTCTTTGATAGTAATAATTATTATTAAAAGTTTCTTTATATTCCGTAGGGGCTCAGGGCGGAGCACAACATAAATAATAAAATCTCAATAAAATCATATCTTAATAAAAGTCAATTGCAGTTATTCAATAAACAAAATAGCTCGGCAGAACAGTCTGGGTTTTTTTTATTCGAAAATTTTTTATTGGTTTTCTAGAAAGTTAAAGGGAACGGGTAAAAGGGAAATAGAAAAATTCTCTGTGTCACACAGTGGCCACAACCCAAGTGCCACGAGGAGGTATATTATCACGAAAAGGGCAACTAGAATGATTAAAGGTTTGGAACACTTTCCCTATGAAGAAAGGTTAAAACGCTTGGGGTTCTTTAGCTTGGAGAAACGTCAACTGCGGGGTGACATGATAGGGGTTTACAAGATTATGCATGGGATGGAGAAAGTAGAGAAAGAAGTCCTTTTCTCCCTTTCTCACAATACAAGAACTCGTGGGCATTCAATGAAATTGCTGAGCAGTCAGGTTAGAATGGATAAAAGGAAGAAGTCCTTCTTCACCCAAAGGGTGATTAACATGTGGAATTCACTGCCACAGCAAGTGGTGGCGGTTAAAAGCACAGCCAGCTTTAAGAGGGGACTGGATAAAAATATGGAGCAGAGGTCAAACAGTGGCTATTTGCCACAGTGTGTGTATATATATATATATATATATATATATATATATATATATATATATATATATAAATATATATATATATATATATGTGTGTATGTACACACACACATATATTGGCCACTTTGTGACACATAGTGTTGGACTGGATGGGCCACTGGCCTGATCCAACATGGCTTCTCTTATGTGACACAGAGTGTTGGACTGGATGGGCCTCTGGCCTGATCCAACAGGGCTTCTCTTATGTTCTTATGTGACACAGAGTTTTGGACTGGATGGGCCATTGGCCTGATCCGACATGGCTTCTCTTATGTTCTTATGTGACACAGAGTGTTGGGCTGGATGGGCCATTGGCCTGATCCAACATGGCTTCTCTTATGTTCTTATGTGACACAGAGTGCTGGACTGGATGGGCCATTGGCCTGATCCGACATGGCTTCTCTTATGTTCTTATGTGACACAGAGTGTTGGACTGGATGGGCCATTGGCCTGATCCAACATGGCTTCTCTCATGTTCTTATGTGACACAGAGTGTTGGACTGGATGGGCCATTGGCCTGATCCAACATGGCTTCTCTTATGTTCTTCTGTGACACAGAGTGCTGGACTGGATGGGCCATTGGCCTGATCCGACATGGCTTCTCTTATGTTCTTATGTGACACAGAGTGTTGGGCTGGATGGGCCATTGGCCTGATCCAACATGGCTTCTCTCATGTTCTTATGTGACACAGAGTGTTGGACTGGATGGGCCATTGGCCTGATCCAACATGGCTTCTCTTGTGTTCTTATGTGACTCAGAGTGTTGGACTGGATGGGCCATTGGCCTGATCCGACATTCAGTCCAACACTCTGTGTCACATAAGAACATAAGAGAAGCCCTGTTGGATCAGGCCAATGGCCCATCCAGTCCAACAATCTGTGTCACACAGTGGCCCCAACCCAGCTGCCATCAGGAGGTCCACCAGCAGGATCAGAACTCCAGAAGCCCTCCCACTGTTGCTCCCTCAGGACCAAGAAACAGAGCACCACTGCCCCAAACATAAGAACATAAGAAGAGCTATACAGGATCAGGCTAAGGGCCCATCCAGGCCTACACTCTGTGTCACACAGTGGCCAAAACCCAAGTGCCATCAGGAGGTATATTATCTTCTTCTTCTTCTTCTTCTTCTTCTTCTTCTTCTTCTTCTTCTTCTTCTTCTTCTTCTTCTTCTTCTTCTTCTTCTTCTTCTTCTTCTTCTTCTTCTTCTTCTTCTTCTTCTTCTTCTTCTTCTTCTTCTTCTTCTTCTTCTTCTTCTTCTTCTTCTTCTTCTTCTTCTTCTTCTTCTTCTTCTTCTTCTTCTTCTGGTGCTTTGAACACTTTGTCGTCAAAAGTAATTGGTCTCTTTATTTTTAAAGGGTTAGTGCCTAATCCTGGCATGGTGTTTCGGCTGAAAGAAGAAGATGTGGTTATTTACCATTTAGAGGAAGGGAGGAGTTTGGCAGGTGGGTATCTAGGTGGCTCCGCGTCTGTGTTTTGGGCACTGCTTGCAAAACTGAACTTTTCCAATAAGGTTTGGTGTTATCCTTTTGTGGCTGCACATTATCTCCCTTCCCAAAGTCTTTTGTTCCCCGCAAGGAAGCCTTGATATCTTTGCCCTTCCACTCTCTACAGTCCCAATGACAGAGAGTAAATGGACATAAGTCTGACCAAGGGTGGAATTCTAGCAGAAGCTCCTTTGAATATTAGGCCACACTCCCATGATGTAGCCAATCCTCCAAGAGCTGAGCCTTGCAAGCTCTTGGAAGATTGGCTACATCATGGGGGTGTTGCCTAATATGCAAAGGAGCTCCTGCTAGAATTCCACACCTGTGTCTAACATTAGAAAGCACAACATACAAAAACCGGCGGGGGAACATTTTAACTTTCCCGGACAATTCAGTTGCTGACCTCCGAGTATCAGTTCTCTTACAAAGGAATTTCAAAGGGAGATTAGGAAGAGAGACTGCTGGCTTGCAACTGATAATGAAGCTCAGGACAATGTATCCTCCTGGACTGAATCAAGATCTTGGTTTCCTCTCTCCTGACTAATGCTGATTTCTCCAGGCCTATGACCTCTCTGCATATCACACGTCACTCCACTCTCCACGGTGTAAGGACAGATGGACTCAACATGCTAGCTATCTGAAAAAGTGAGCAGTGAGCATTCGCGAAAGCTCAGACCATGCCGCAAACTATGTTAGTCTTTAATGTGCTACTGGACTCTTGCTCTTTTCTACTGCTACAGACAAACTAACGCAACTTTCTCCTATAACCGTTTTGATATCATGAGCAGAGATCATGATGCACCCCCTGCCTTACATGTCTGCAGGAATTCACAAACTTGCCTCTCTCTCCTTTTCCTGTTTTGGGATTGGAGTACAAAAAAACCTTTGGAATGCCTGAATAGTTTTCTAACTGGTTCTTTCTTTCTTTCTTTTTTGTAAGAATCTCCGAAACCTGAGCCGATCTCCTGGCGAAAAGAAGAGGAAGATGGGCCCATCCAGGACTGCACAGAAGGGGAGATATTGACACGTAAGTGCTCAGATATGGGTGGGGACCTTTTTGGGGGGGATGGGTAAAAGGAAATACTTCTTAATGCAATGGGTAATTTGATTGGGGAATTTGCTGCGAGCGGGTGTAGAGATAATGGCCACAAGCATAGATGCCTTAAAAAGGGAATAAACAGCTTTCAAAAAGGATTAGATAGATTCATGATGACCTTGACACAGGATACAGGATGACCCTGACAGGCTGGAAAACTGGGCTAAAACCAATAAAATGAATTTGAACAGGGATAAATGTCAAGTTCTGCATTTAGGCAGGGAAAATCCAATGCATGGTTCTAGGATGGGGGAGACTTGTCTTAGCAGTAGTATGTGCGAAAAGGATCTAGGGGTCTTAGTGGATAATACGCTGAACAGGAGTCAACAGTGAGATGCGGTGGCTAAAAAGGCAAATGCAATTTTGGGGCTGTATCCACAGAAGTGTAGTGTCCAGATCACGTGATGTGATGGTATCGCTTTACTCTGCTCTGGGAAGACCTCACCTGGAGTATCATGTTCAGTTTTGGGCACAACATCTGAAGAAGGATCTAGACGAGCTGGAACGGGTCCAGAGGAGGGCGACGAAGATGGTGAGGGGTCTGGAGACCAAGTCCTATGAGGAAAGGTTGAAGGAGCTGGGGATGTTTAGCCTGGAGAGGAGGCGGCTGAGAGGTGACAGGATCACCATCTTCAAGTACTTGACGGGCTGTCATCTAGAGGATGGGATGGAATTGTTTTCTGTGGCCCCTGAAGGTAGAACCAGAACCAAGGCGTTGAAATTAAATCCAAAGAGTTTCCGGCTCAACATTAGGAAGAACTTCCTGACTGTTAGAGCGGTTCCTCAGTGGAACAAGCTTCCTAGGGAGGTGGTGGGCTCTCCTTCCATGGAGGTTTTTAAACAGAGGCTAAACGGCCATCTGACAGCGATGAGGATCCTGTGAATTTAGAGGGGAGGTGTTTGTGTGTTTCCTGCATTGTGCAGGGGGTTGGGCTAGATGACCCTGGAGGTCCCTTCCAACTCTTATGATTCTATGAAGGATAAATCTATAAATGGCTGCTAGCCACGGTGACTGAGAGGAACCTCCACACTCAGAGGCACTAATCCACTGAATCCTGGAGCCAGGAGGCACATTAGGGGACGGCCTTGGCCTCAATGCTCTGTTGTTGGCTGTCCAGACTTGGCCACTGTGGGAGACAGGATGCTGGACTAGATGCACTGTTGGTCTGATTCAGCAGGACTCTTCTCATGCTTTTTAAAAGTAATTGGGCTTGATCCCTGGATTAGATGCTCAGATTGGCTACCTAACAGATCAGGGGTGGCCAAACTGCAGCTCAGGAGCCACATATGGCTCTCTCATGCATATCGTGTGGCTTCAAAGCCCCCACTGGCCCATCGACTGGCTTGGAGAAGGCATTTGTCTCTTTAATTCACTTCTCCAAGCCAGGCCAGCCAGTGGCTTGGTGAATGCATTTAAGTTAAAGTTTATTTCTTTCCACCTCTCCCCCCTCTATCTTCCTTCCTTCCTTCCTACCCTTCCTTTCCTCCCTCCTTCCTTCTGTTATGAAGGAGAGCCAGTTATGAAACTGAGAGCCAGTTTGGTGTAGTGGTTAAGTGGTTATCTGGGAGAACCGGGTTTGATTCCCCACTCTTCCACTTGTACCTGATGGCATGGCCTTGGGTCAGCCATAGCTCTGGCAGAGGTTGTCCTTGAAAGGGCAGCTGCTGGGAGAGCCGTCTCCAGTCCCACCCACCTCACAGGGTGTCTGTTGTGGGGGGAGAAGATATAGGAGATTGTAGGCTGCTCTGAGCCTCTGTCCTTGAAAGGGCAGCGGCTGTGAGAGCCCTCTCAGCCCCACCCACCTCACAGGGTGCCTGTTGTGGGGGGGAGAAGATATTATAGGAGATTGTAAGCCGCTCTGAGTCTCTGATTCAGAGAGAAGGGCAGGGTATAAATCTGCAATTCTTCTCCTCCTTCTTTCTTCCTTCCTCTTTTGGCTTTCTAAACATCTGATGTTTATTCTATGGCATTCATGTCTTGCTGCTCTCAAACATCTGTTTATTCATTCTATGTGGCTCTTGAATGAAACACGTTTGTCCACCCCTGTAACAGATCTTCTCTTTTTCCCCTCCAGCAGATGGTGAACCAGGCAGTGAAAATTCTGGAGAGCCATTTGTGCTTTCTGTAACCAGAGATAGTCCTGGAGTGAGGGAAGAAAACTTTGGGAATCCAACCGTAGCAAGAAGGCAGGATGAAAACCAGGTTGGGGAGAAACCATACAAATGCCTGGAGTGCGGGAAGACTTTTTCTGAGAAATCCAGCCACAAGAGACATCAAACGGTTCATTCTGAGGAGAAGCCGTATGAATGCTTGCAGTGTGGGAAGACCTTCCGGTGGAGCACAAACCTCACGTCCCATCAGAGAACCCACACAGGGGAGAAACCATATGTGTGTTCAGTGTGTGGAAAGAGGTTCAGCCACAACAGAAAACTTACTTACCATCTACAGGTACATACAGGCGAGAAGCCATATAAGTGCTCAGAGTGTGGCAAGAACTTTGGAAAGAAGGATCACCTGGTTGCTCATCACAGAGTGCACACGGGGGAAAAACCGTATACGTGTTCTGAGTGCGGGAAGAACTTCAGGTGGAGCACAGATCTGACTTCCCATCAGAGAATCCACACAGGGGAGAAACCATATACGTGCCCCGAGTGCGGGAAGAGCTTTAGCCGGAGCACAACTCTGACTTTGCACCAAGTAATGCACACGAGAGAGAAACTCTTTCGGTCTTTGGAGTGCGAGAAGAATTTCGGTCGCGGCTCGAGTCTTCCTTCCCACCAAACGATCCACACAGGGGAGAAACCACATAAATGCCCAGCCTGTGGCAAAAGCTTCCGGAAAAAAGACCACCTTACTTCACACCTAAGAATCCACACAGGGGAGAAACCGTATACATGCCTAGTGTGCGGGAAGAGCTTCAATCGGAACGGAACCCTCACCTTGCATAACAGAATCCACACCGGTGAGAAACCGTACCAGTGCACTAAGTGTGGGAAAAGCTTTAATCAAAAAGTAAATCTTACTTCCCATCAGAGAATCCACATGGGGGAGGAACCTTTTGCACCTCACCGGTCTCCTCCGATCTTACACCAACTCTGGGACAAGGCTGTGTACTTCCAAACTGCTACAGGACCAAGTGTGATGCCGACCGAATACCCAAATGGAAACTCCTAGAGCTGCCAGTAGAGGAAAGAGTTTCTGCCAATTCCACCACCTCCTGAGATGGTGGGCTCTCCTTCCTTGGAGGTTCTTAAACAGAGGCTAGAGGGCCATCTGGCAGCAAGGAGGATCCTGTGAATTTAGGGGGAGTTATCTGTGAGTTTCCTGCATTGTGCAGGGGCTTGAACTAGATGACCCTGGAGGTCCCTTCCAATGCTAGAATTCTATGATTCCAGGAGGTTAGCTAAGTCACGCTGCACTGGGGACAAAAGAAAGCAAAGTACTTGTACCAGTGGACAAGTTTAAACAACCCTTTAGCGGGGGCCTGCTCAGAGTGTGTCCAGTGTGTGAGCAATACAGCAGAGAGGGGCCTCCAGTGGAGGGGCAATGCAGTTGGAAGGGAGGTTGAAAAAGGATGGGCCTGGCCCCACCATAGCTACACCCTGCTCTTTATGTGCACAGACAAGAGGGAGCAGAGTTGGCTTTATGACCCAGTTTGGTGTAGTGGTAAAGTGTGCTGGGAGAACCGGGTTTGATCCCCACTCCTCCGCTTGCAGCTGCTGGAACAGCCTTGGGTCAGCCATAGGTCTCACAGGAGTTGTCCTTGAATGGGCAGCTGCTGGGAGAGCCCTCTCAGCCCCACCCACCTCACAGGATGTCTGTTGTGGGGGCAGAAGATAAAGGAGATTGTAGGCCGCTCTGAGCCTCTGTCTTTGAAAGGGCAGATGCTGTGAGAGCCCTCTCAGCCCCACCCACCTCACAGGGTGTCTGTTGTGGGGGAGGAAGGGAAAGGAGATTGTAGGCCGCTCTGAGTCTCTGTCCTTGAAAGGGCAGCTGCTGTGAGAGCCCTCTCAGCCCCACCCACCTCACAGGGTGTCTGTTGTGGGGGAGGAAGGGAAAGGAGGTTGTAGGCCGCTCTGATCCTCTGTCCTTGAAAGGGCAGCTGCTGTGAGAGCCCTCTCAGCCCCACCCACCTCACAGGGTGTCTGTTGTGGGGGAGGAAGGGAAAGGAGATTGTAGGCTGCTCTGAGCCTCTGTCCTTGAAAGGGCAGCTGCTGTGAGAGCCCTCTCAGCCCCATCCACCTCACAGGGTGTCTGTTGTGGGGGAGGAAGGGAAAGGAGATTGTAGGCCGCTCTGATCCTCTGTCCTTGAAAGGGCAGCTGCTGTGAGTGCTCTCTCAGCCCCACCCACCTCACAGGGTGTCTGTTGTGGGGGAGGAAGGGAAAGGAGATTGTAGGCCGCTCTGAGCCTCTGTCCTTGAAAGAGCAGCTGCTGTGAGAGCCCTCTCAGCCCCACCCACCTCACAGGGTGTCTGTTGTGGGGGGAGAAGATAAAGGAGATTGTAAGCCGCTCTGAGTCTCTGATTCAGAGTGAAGGGCAGGGTATAAATCTGCAGTCTTCTTCTACCTATGTGTACAATACCAGACTTAGGAGTAAAGCAAGGGAAGGGTTGCTGATGTGGTGTGTATCACGTATTGTAAATCTTCTTCGGTGCATTGAGTGGGCTAGGCCCATGGAATGATTGGTTCAGTTCCTGCTTCCCATGTTCAAATTCCCGCTCTACCACAGATGTTTGGTGGGTGACCTTGGGCCAGTTGCACAGTGCCAGCCTAACCCACATCTGGATGGCTCTGGTTTGGCTTGATTCAGGTATAAAGTAGAACAATTGCCATGTAAGAACTAACATTGCACTCAGTATTGTCTACTCAAAACAGCAGTGGCTCTCTGAGGTATGATAAAGGTCACATGGCCTAGCACTTGGCTTTTTAAAAAAAACTAAATATGCCAAGGATTGAACCTGGGACCTTCTGCGTGCCAGGCTCTCCCTTCTTCAACTCACCATCTTTAAATTTGGAACCACTGCTCAAAAGAGCCAGTTTGGTGTAGTGGTTAAGTGTGCAAATTCTTATCTGGGAGAACCGCGTTCGATTTGGAGGTTGGACTAGATGACCCTGGAGGTCCCTTCCAACTCTATGATTCCCCACTCCTCCACTGGAATGGCCTTGGGCTAGCCGTAGCTCTGGCAGAGGTTGTCCTTGAAAGGGCAGCTGCTGTGAGAGCCCTCTCAGCCCCACCCACCTCACAGGGTGTCTGTTGCGGGGGAGGAAGGGAAAGGAGATTGTAGGCTGCTCTGAGCCTCTGTCCTTGAAAGGGCAGCTGCTGGGAGAGCCCTCTCCAGCCCCAACCACCTCACAGGGTGTCTGTTGTGGGGGAGGAAGGGAAAGGAGACTGTAGGCCGCTCTGAGCCTCTGTCCTTGAAAGGGCAGCTGCTGTGAGAGCACTCTCAGCCCCACCCACCTCACAGGGTGTTTGTTGCGGGGGAGGAAGGGAAAGGAGATTGTAGGCCGCTCTGAGCCTCTGTCCTTGAAAGGGCAGCTGCTGTGAGAGCCCTCTCCAGCCCCACCCACCTCACAGGGTGTCTGTTGTGGGGGAGGAAGGGAAAGGAGATTGTAGGCCGCTCTGAGCCTCTGTCCTTGAAAGGGCAGCTGCTCTGAGAGCCCTCTCCAGCCCCACCCACCTCACAGGGTGTCTGTTGTGGGCGAGGAAGGGAAAGGAGATTGTAGGCCGCTCTGAGCCTCTGTCCTTGAAAGGGCAGCTGCTGTGAGAGCCCTCTCTAGCCCCACCCACCTCACAGGGTGTCTGTTGTGGGGAAAACAAAGCAGTAGACAAGTGGACCTTTAAGACCAACTTAAGTTTTATTCAGAACGTAAGCTTTCGTATGCTCTTAAGCAGACTTCATCAGACAAAATGGGAATGGAAGCAGCAATTCTTAATATAAGTGGGCAGTGTAGAATCATGGGAATGTTTTTAGCAGATTAAAAGAATCACAAATAGGGATCTGTGTTTGTTAGCGTTAGGACAAAACAGGGCTGAAAAAACACTGGAGGGTGATAAAAAGCAGACTGCCGTTGAAGGTGCGAAGTGCCATAAATCTGGGTAACGTTCTGGCTTTGTTAGTTTAAATAGAGGGCATGGTTTCTCAAGAGATGGGCAGGATCGAGGTGCATTTCCAGAACATAATCTCCCACACGGGGGTCCTGCCTGGGCCAATTTCTGTGGAGGGAAGCTCAGTGAGATTGTAATTCAGGTAGGGTTGTCAAGTCTCCCATGTCCTCCGGCACCTATTGTATCATAGAGTCCCCCCCCCCTCAATTGCTAGAGCGTCCAGGAAAACCATAGAGTTTTCCCAGAAATGCCTAGAGTGGCTGGTGCACGTCGTTGCCAGCGTGATGACGTCACTTCCGGGTGATTTCAAGGAGGTTTCACCTCGCCAGTCCAATGTGGGCCAGCAGGTTGACAACCACCAGGGTGAGAAAGACTCCACTCCACCCCTAAATTCGACACACATTGCTTTTAAATGAGCCAAGGCTTCTTTTTGAGAAGAGACTACTGGGGGAAAAACACCCAATTTAGTGGCCTTTTGGATCCCCAAAAGTGGTTCAGAAGGAATCTTTTGCAGTCAGCAGTGTTCCCTCTAAGCTGAATTAGTGTGAGCTAGCTCAGTTTTTTAGCCTCTGGCTCACACATTTTTGTCTTGGCTCAGGAAGGTTGGCCCGTGAGCAAACTAATTTATGTGGTACCTCACCATTTTAATGCCAGGAGCTCATGAACTAGGAAGACCCCACAGCTTAGATGGAGTACTGGCAGTCTTTCCCTTAACATATTATTAATGCCTCTCTGCACAAAAGGAAGGACCTTAAACTAGGAGAGGGGAGTTGACAGTAAGATTTTGGAGAGGCCCCACTTTATCATTAACTGATACTCCACAAATCTGTTAGATCGAAGGACATAAGAACATAATAGAAGCCATGTTGGATCAGGCCAGTGGCCCATCCAGTCCAACACTCTGAGTCACGTAAGAACATAAGAGAAGCCCTGTTGGATCAGGCCAATGGCCCATCCAGTCCAGCACTCTGTGTCACATAAGAACATAAGAGAAGCCATGTTGGATCAGGCCAGTGGCCCATCCAGTCCAACACTCTGTGTCACATAAGAACATAAGAGAAGCCATATTGGATCAGGCCAATGGCCCATCCAGTCCAACACTCTGAGTCACGTAAGAACATAAGAGAAGCCCTGTTGGATCAGGCCAATGGCCCATCCAGTCCAACACTCTGAGTCACGTAAGAACATAAGAGAAGCCATGTTGGATCAGGCCAATGGCTCATCCAGTCCAACACTCTGAGTCACGTAAGAACATAAGAGAAGCCCTGTTGGATCAGGCCAATGGCCCATCCAGTCCAACACTCTGAGTCACGTAAGAACATAAGAGAAGCCATGTTGGATCAGGCCAGTGGCCCATCCAGTCCAACACTTTGTCACATAAGAGAAGCCATTTTGGATCAGGCCAGTGGCCCATCCAGTCCAACACTCTGAGTCACACAGTGGCCAAGAAACCAAGTGCCATCAGGAGGTCCATCAGTGGGACCACAACACTAGAAGCCCTCCCACTGTTGCCCCTTTCAAGCACCAAGAATACAGAGCATCATTGCCCCAGTCAGAGAGTTTCATCAATACCCTGTGGCTAATAGCCACTGATGGACCTCTGCTCTAGATGTTTATCAAGTCCCCTCTTTGAAGCTGTCTAGTCCAGAATCATGTCTCATAGCTGGTAGTGGACAACCAGTGTCCCAGGAGTGTAGAAAAGCCAAAACCTTCCCTTGACATTGCCTCTTGGCTCTGGGATTCAGTGGATTAGTGCTTCTGAATGCGTGGGTTCCCCTCAGTCACCATGGCTAGTAGCCATTGATAGGCCTCTCCACCACGAAATGTGTCTAAGAAGAAGATGAAGAAGATATTGGATTTATATCCCGCCCTCCACTCCGAAGAGTCTCAGAGCAGCTCACAATCTCCTTTACCTTCCCCCCCCCCCCACAACAGACACCCTGTGAGGTGGGTGGGGCTGAGAGGGCTCTCCCAGCAGCTGGCCTTTCAAGGATAGAGGCTCAGAGTGGCCTACAATCTCACAGCAGCTGCCCTTTCAAGGACAACCTCTGCCAGAGCGATGGCTGACCCAAGGCCATGCTAGCAGGTGCAAGTGGAGGAGTGGGGAATCAAACCCGGTTCTCCCAGATAAGAGTCCGCACACTTAACCACTACACCAAACTGGCTCTCCACACCAAACTGGCTCTCGTTCAAAAACATTTTATTTCTGTGGCCATGCCAACATCCTCTGGCAGTGAATTCCACATTTTAATCACTCTCTAGGTAAAGAAGTGTTTCCTTTTTCCTCTGTATTAATTCAGAAACCCATGCCTTTGAACCACTGCGATATATTCTGGAGACTTTTGGTTTATTTAAAACCAACTGTATTCTGGGAATCAAACAGGAAGGTGAAATAGAACACACCTGGGATTAAAAACTCTTCTGGGCACTCCCTCCCCCCTTCCATTTGCTAAAGTATGAAAATGAATTTCTCAGAGCCTTAGGAGTACAATTACAGTCTGGAATGTGCTAATGTTTTGCTTTCAACTGGAAGGGGACCGCGTTTTCTCAAGCCTGTGTTTCATAGCTGGTAGAGGGCAGGGGATTAAAGGTTATGAACCAGTGCCCTTGATTATCCCTGACAATGGACACCACACTGAATGAACAGTGGTTCACCTCCAGGTGGCAAGTAGAAAAACAAGCAGCACACAGTAGAAAGGTAATAAAGGTAGTCCCCTGTGCAAGCACCGGTCATTTCCGACTCTGGGGTGAGGTTGCTTTCACAATGTTTTCACGGCAGACTTTTTATGGGGTGGTTTGCCATTGCCTTCCCCAGTCGTCTACACCTCTCCCCCGCAGCAAGCTGGGGACTCATTTTACCGACCTCGGAAGGATGGAAGACTGATTCAACCTCCAGCCGGCTACCTGAACCAGCTTCCGCTGGGATCGAAAGCAGGTCGTGAGCAGAGTGCTCCAAGTGCAGTACTGCAGCTTTACCACTCTGCACCACGGGACTCATTTAAAGGTAAATGTAGTCCCCTGTGCAAGCACCAGTTGTTTCCGACTCTGGGTTGACGTTGCTTTCACAACATTTTCACGGCGGACTTTTTACGGGGTGGTTTGCTATTGCCTTCCCCAGTCATCTACACTTTAATGTTTAATTCGATTTATACCCTGCCCTCCCTGCCGAGGTGGGCTCAGCAAGCTGGGTACTCATTTTTACCAACCTCAGAAGGATGGAAGACTGAGTCAACCTGGAGCCAGCTACCTGAACCAGCTTCCGCTGGGATCAAACTCAGGTCGTGAGCAGAGGGCTCCCGCTGCAGCTTTACCACTTTTACCACAAAGATTTTATCAAAACTGAAAAATACTGATGCACACTCAAAAAAGGACAATAGCTCAAAAGGCAAACAGCAAGTCTCTTAATGGTGCAAAATCCAGTGGGGTAAAATAGCTTACAAGTCCACGTTTACGCTCAATTGAATGTTCGTATAGATGTCTTCAGGAGCCCCGTGGCGCAGAGTGGTAAAGCTGCAGTACTGCAGGCGGAGGCCTCTGCTCACGACCTGAGTGCGATCCCAGCGGAGGCTGGTTCAGGTAGCCGGCTCCAGGTTGACTCAGCCTTCCATCCTTCCAAGGTCAGTAAAATGAGTACCGAGCTTGCTGGGGGGGGGGAGTGTAGATGACTGGGGAAGGCAATGGCAAACCACCCCGTAAAACAGTCTGCTGTGAAAACGTGAAAGCAACGTCACCCCAGAGTGTAAAACGACTGGTGCTTGCACAGGGGACTACCTTTACCTTTATAGTCTTCATAAGGACTACCTTTACCTTTATAGATGTCTTCATAAGGATGCAATCCTTCGCTGATAAACCCACAGGAGGGGCACAGAATTCAAATTCCAGCACAATAAACGACGACGGCATCAGTCTTCTCCTCCTCTACGCACTTGCCAGCTAATTAACTGTCACGTTTTGCGGTCGCACAAGGCAACCTCAGCTTTATCAAGAGCGATCATTCAATTCAGGAAAAGAACCTTCAGAAGTTCTCACTTCCATTTTCTTATACACCAAATAGCATACGAAATTGCCACCAGGTAGCGCCTGGAGATCTCTTGGAATTAAAATGTATCTCCAGTTCTTCTTAGGGTTGCCAATCCCCGGGTGGGGGCAGGGGATCCCCCGGTTTGGAGGCCTTCCCCGCGCTACAGGGTCATCAGAAAGCGGGGAGAAGGGAGGGAAATGCCTGCTGGGAACTCTATTATTCCTTATGGAGACTTATTCCCATAGAAAATAATGGAGAATTGATCCACGGGTATCTGGGCCTCTGGGGGCCTGTGTTTTGAGGTAGAGGCACCAAATTTTCAGCATAGCATCCAATGCCTCTCCCCAAAATACCCCCCGAGTTTCAGAAAGATTGGATTAGGGAGTCTAATTCTTTGAGCCCCAAAAGAAGGTGCCCCTATCCTTCATTATTTCCTATGGAAGCAAGGCATTTAAAAGGTTCACTGTCCCTTTATTTAGTTATTATTTTATTTAATTATTTACTACTATAAATTTCTATCCCGCCCTCTCCGCAAGCGGACTCAGGGCGGCTGACAACATTCGTATTCACAAATTGAAACCAATAAAACATAATTATAATTTAAGATGTTAAAACCATTTTGTGGTGCTGTATCACTACAATATAGTAAGCGGTGATCACGTAGTACTCTGTAATGATGTGGGGTGGCAGTTCTCTCCCAGTTAGATATCAAGGCCTGTCAAAACAGTTCGGTCTTACAGGCCCTGTGGAAAGTAGAAAGATCCCGCAGGGCTTTAAATGTGATGGCCAGAACTCCCTGTGGAGTTCAATTCTGCTTGTCTCACCCTTGCTCCTGTCTCCACACCCAAAGTCTCCTGGCCCCACCCCCAAAGTCCCCAGATATTTCTTGAATTGGACTTGGCAACCCTAGTTCTTCTGCAGAAAATGGCTACTTTAGAGTAGGACAGTCTCGATGGCATTATTCCTGAGGAAACCCCACCCCCCTCAGAAATTTCCGAACTCAAGAGTTAGCCAAACTGGAGAGCCAGTTTGGTGTAGTGGTTAAGTGTGCGGACTCTTATCTGGGAGAACCGGGTTTGATTCCCCACTCTTTCACATACACCTGCTAGCATGGCCTTGGCTCAGCCATAGCTCTGGCAGAGGTTGTCCTTGAAAGGGCAGCTGCTGTGAGAGCCCTCTCCAGCCCCACCCACCTCACAGGGTGTCTGTTGTGGGGGAGGAAGGGAAAGGAGATTGTAGGCTGCTCTGATCCTCTGTCCTTGGAAGGACAGCTGCTGTGAGAGCCTTCTCCAGCCGCACCCACCTCACAGGGTGTCTATTGTGGGGGAGGAAGGGAAAGGAGATTGAAGGCTGCTCTGAGCCTCTGTCCTTGAAAGGGCAGCTGCTGTGAGAGCCCTCTCCAGCCACACCCACCTCACAGAGTGTCTGTTGTGGGGGAGGAAGGGAAAGGAGATTGTGAGCCGCTCTGAGACTCTTCAGAGTGGAGGGCGGGATATAAATCCAATATCTTCTTCTATCCCACCCATCTTCCAAGAGCTCCACACAGGGCACTTGCCCCTTGTCTGAACCTCCCCCCCCCCCCACAAAGTAGTTTAGTTGGGGAGGGAACATTTGGCCTAATGAGAGTAAAGTTTGAACTCATCAAAGGCTCCTTAGAAAGCTTGAGAGTCATGGAGTAAAAGGACAGGTCCTCTTGTGGATCAAAAACTGGCTGAGTAATAGGAAGCAGAGAGTGAGTATAAATGGGCAGTCTTCGCAATGGAGGACGGTAAGCAGTGGGGTGTCGCAGGGCTCCATACTGGGTCCCATGCTCTTTAACTTGTTCATAAATGATTTAGAGTTGGGAGTGAGCAGTGAAGTGGCCAAGTTTGCAGATGACACTAAATTGTTCAGGGTGGTGAGAACCAGAGAGGATTGTGAGGAACTCCAAAGGGACCTGTTGAGGCTGGGTGAGTGGGTGTCAACGTGGCAGATAAGGTTCAGTGTGGCCAAGTGCAAAGTAATGCACATTGGGGCTAAGAATCCCAGCTACAAATACAAGTTGATGGGGTGTGAACTGGCAGAGACTGACCAAGAGAAATATCTTGGGGTCATGGTACATAACTCACTGAAAATGTCAAGACAGTGTGCGTTTGCAATAAAAAAGGCCAACGCCATGCTGGGAATTATTAGGAAGGGAATTGAAAACAAATCAGCCAGTATCATAATGCCCCTGTATAAATCGATGGTGCGGTCTCATTTGGAGTACTGTGTGCAGTTCTGGTCGCCACACCTCAAAAAGGATATTATAGCATTGGAGAAAGTCCAGAAAAGGGCAACTAGAATGATTAAAAGGCTGGAACACTTTCCCTATGAAGAAAGGTTGAAACGCTTGGGATTCTTTAGCTTGGAGAAACGTCGACTGCGGGGTGACATGATAGAGGTTTACAAGATAATGCATGGGATGGAGAAAGTAGAGAAAGAGATACTTTTCTCCCTTTCTCGCAATACAAGAACTCGTGGGCATTCGAGGAAATTGCTGAGCAGCCAGGTTAAAACGGATAAAAGGAAGTACTTCTTCACCCAAAGGGTAATTAACTTGTGGAATTCACTGCCACAGGAGGTGGTGGCAGCCACAAGCATGGCCACCTTCAAGAGGGGTTTAGATAAAAATATGGAGCAGAGGTCCATCAGTGGCTATTAGCCACAATGTGTGTGTATGTATGTGTGTGTGTGTGTGTGTGTGTGTATATATATAATTTTTTTGGCCACTGTGTGACACAGAGTGTTGGACTGGATGGGCCATTGGCCTGATCCAACATGGCTTCTCTTATGTTCTTAAAGAATACAAAAATAAAAAATAACCAAATATTGTGCAAAAACAAACACTCTTGTCTAGTAAATACAAAATTAAGTAAATTATATTATGTAATGAACAGCCTCCAAAAGTGGGCATGCATTCATACAGTAGAAATTAAAGACAAACAAGAGTCTCAAATACAGTATTACAGGGAGGACCTCACACAGTCTCTTAATTTTCCAAACAGAGTACTAGGGCTCAATAATAAAGTTTCACAGGAGTCCCTCCGTTGCTTGTTGACTTCTGAAGGACAAATTCTAGCCTTCACGCAAACTCTGGCTTTGATTGTGTTCTGCTGCTCCTGCAGCTTCCTCCTAAGCCAACTGTAAACAACAGAGGTGACCGATAAAAAACACCCTAAACAAAAGCAATATTGACAAAAACATACAGAAACAGTTGATAAAACAACCTGAAACTTCCAGCCAAGTTCTTGTTGGAGCGAGAATCTACATAAACCCAGTCTGACAGCTACAGTATGACAGCTGGTGATCTAGCTGCCAGGCTAGGTCACAGTGACCTGATCAGCAGACCGGCTTGAGCCGGCAGAAGCCAAGTGATGCAATCTGCTGAGTCAGCACGGCCAGGATTGGCTGCTTGGACTATATATGATCTGTGTGTGCATCACACAGGTCTCTCCCTGTGAGATGGTGGTTAGGCGAAGCACTTTGTCCGTGGAGGTGATATTGTATAGACTGCACAAGAGAGCACTTGTTGTGTATATATGTTAATACACCTTTTGGCACTAGTTGCACGTGTCTGCCTGATTTTCTTTCCTGAAGCCCTGTGTCGGGCAAGTCATCTCCCTCACTCTGCTACTCCCGCTCCGACAGGGTTATGGGCCCAGGGCGGTTCCGCTGCGCGGAGGAGAGAGTTGAGAGTTGAGCTGACTGTGAGTTTGGAAAGAGCCGGAGGCGAGGAACGCCGGTGAAGGACACAGAGGCACCACCGTTCTCTGTTTGAGAGCCAGAGGGACGTCGGCAGCCAGCTGTGAGGCGGAGTCGGCACGATGGCTCAGCAACAGCTTGGAGTAGCCGTTGAGAAGCTCACCTCAGCCAACTACGCGGTGTGGAGCCTGAGAATGCAACACTACCTCAAGCGTGAAGGGCAATGGCTGTTCGTGAGTAACCCCCCTGCTGACTTATCTCCTGCCGAGACTGTGTTATCGGATAAGGCACTGGCCAACATAGTGCTATCTATAGGAGATGACCAGCTGGTTTATGTGCGAGGGAAGGACACTCCCAAGGCTGCCTGGGACGCGTTGAGTGCGGTGCATGTTAGCACCACTGCTGGTTCCCTCATGGCCTTGACAAGGAGGATGTTCCGCACCGTTATGCCGGCTGGAGGGTGTGTGAAAGATCACATCAAACGGCTAACGGACTGTTTTGTTGAGCTGGAGGCAAGAGGCAAGACTGTAGCTCCAGACGACAGAGTGTACATTTTGCTGTCGTCGTTGCCACCTGAGTACACTCCCCTGATAACTTCTCTGGAGACGGTGGACGTAGCGACCCTGACCATGGAATACGTCTGTGCCCACCTGCTTGACTTCCAAGAGAGAATTGCGGCCGTGAGCTGTCCGGGGGTGTCGGCCGGGCAGCGTGCTGTTATCGGTGTGTCCGGGAAGACAGCCAAGAATGAGCCAGCTTTTGCTGCTGGCAGGCGTCCGAAGGTGGAGGAAGTGGAGCCGACTGCGTTTGCAGTCCGTCGCTGCTATGGATGCGGGTCGTCGCAGCACCTGCTCCGAGCTTGCCCTGAGAGGGAGAAGAGGCGGGGGCGTGTGCGGCGAGAGCGGAGGACCGCCAGCCCGTGTGAGGAAGCAACCCGGCTGGTCACGTCTGCAGTAGAGAGCACAGGGTCTGCTTGGATTTTAGACTCCGGGGCAACGAGCCATCTCTGCTGCGAGAAGGAGTTGTTGAAAAACATTGACAGTCCTGAGCATAAGTATGTGAGATTGGCTGATGGGACCACTGCCAATTCTGTTTGCTCAGGCAATGTGGAATTTCCTGCACTGAAATGTATGTTGCAAAATGTGTTGTATGTACCCTCACTGCAGTCTAACCTGTTGAGTGTTAGCACACTGTTTGACCAGGGATACCAGGTGAGATTTGAGAAAACCTGCTGCAAAATCCTGGGAGGTGGGGGAAAGTTGCTTGTGACAGGAAAGAGGGAAGGTAAACTGTATGTGGTCCAGAGTGATTGTGCCCAGGTGGCTCAGGTGTCGAATGAGCCTGTGCACAATAATTGTATACATTTGCTCCATAGGAGACTTGGGCACTGCGGATTTAGGGCGTTAAAGAAAACCCTGGAGCTTGTGCCTAGTTTGAAAGTAAATCCTTGCAAATGTTACTTGGATTGCCAGGTCTGCAAGAAGACCAAAAGCAAGGCGTGTGCTGTTGCTAAAGAAAGCTCAAGGGAAAGCACACGAGCCCTGGAACTAGTCCATTTAGACGTTATTGGCCCATTGCCAAAGAGTCTGTCGGGGAGGAGATACTGCTTGGTGGCCACCGACGACCACACGAGGTACGCGTGGGTTTTCACCATGGTGCATAAGTCTGAGGTGTATAAGACATTCACCAAGTGGGTCAAAGCAGTGGAGAGACAATTAGGGGTTAATCTCCTGGCTGTACAAACCGACAGAGGGGGGGAATTCTTATCTAACCAGATGAAACGTTGGCTGGAGAACAAGGGCATCGCCCACCGTCTGACGAACCCGGCAACGCCCCGAGAAAATGGGCATGGGGCTGTATTGCAGAATGTGATGTATTGCATGTTAGAGGATGCACAACTGCCAATGACCTATTGGGCAGAAACCATACATGCAGCTGTTTTTTTGCAAAATAGGGTTTGGTGTAATACTGTGAAAAATGTGCCTTACAGGTTACTGTTGAACAAGACCCCAGATTTGAGTTCTTTAAAAGTCTTTGGGTCACGGGCTCGGGTTGGCATCCACTCCACGAGTAGCGGGGAGGGGGATGTCCGGGCAGAGAGCCTAATTTTTCTGGGCTACAAGCCAAGGGCCAGGTGTTATCGTTTCTGCAATAGCAAAAGCAAGATAACACTTAGTCAGAGTGCCCAGTTCAATGAAGAAAGCAGCTGGCCAAGGTTGCACTCCTTGCAGAAACAATTTGTCCTGCTGCCAAGTAGCGATAACGATGTTGGAGCGCAGCCCAGAACTCCAGCCCAGGAGGTGGCACCCAGTGGGGCTGGAGAAGGTGAGCCGAATGCTGGCACAGAGCCTGACGAGCAGAGTCAGGAGGCAGAGCCTCAAATGCAGGAACTGGAGGTAAAGTGTGAGAGTCAGGAGGTTCAACACCCAATTACAGGGGCAGAGCAACCAGCCCAGGAGGTGGGAACAGAGCAACCCGAAGAAGACAAAGCTGGTCCAAGCACAGGGCCACGGGTGTCTGCCAGGTCCACCAAAGGCCAACGTCCCGCTAGGTACAAGTGTCCCTATGTCACTCTGACTGTCAATCCAGACCCACCCGGATTTGAGGAAATGTTAAAAGAAAAGGCTAAGAAATGGAAAGCCTGGGTGGCAGAGTGCGAGGCAAGGGAGAAGGAGGCTGAAGCCAAGCGTCTGAAAGAGCTGGCTGAACAGGAACACGATGATGTGTTTTACAATCATGATGAGTTCCTGAACGAATTCCGGAAAGGGTTCCGAGCTACGTAAATATGAACTGTAATGTTGCTGGTGGACATGTATGTAAACTGTGTAAAGTGTTTTGGTGCACTGGGTTTAAATAGATTAGGAGGTGTGTTGGAGCAAGAATCTACATAAACCCAGTCTGACAGCTACAGTATGACAGCTGGTGATCTAGCTGCCAGGCTAGGTCACAGTGACCTGATCAGCAGACCGGCTTGAGCCGGCAGAAGCCAAGTGATGCAATCTGCTGAGTCAGCACGGCCAGGATTGGCTGCTTGGACTATATATGATCTGTGTGTGCATCACACAGGTCTCTCCCTGTGAGATGGTGGTTAGGCGAAGCACTTTGTCCGTGGAGGTGATATTGTATAGACTGCACAAGAGAGCACTTGTTGTGTATATATGTTAATACACCTTTTGGCACTAGTTGCACGTGTCTGCCTGATTTTCTTTCCTGAAGCCCTGTGTCGGGCAAGTCATCTCCCTCACTCTGCTACTCCCGCTCCGACAGTTCTCTCTCAAAACGCCCATTTTGGTATCTTAATTAGCGGCTTAGGCTAACTGAGCACACAGATTTTTTAAAAAAGGACGGTCACAGCTGTTGTTACTCAGCCATTTAAAGGAGACATCACCAAAATCTAACAACATACCCAAGAAACAACATACATTATATATAACAAGAAAGATCATTGTATTGATTAAGGCCAAAAGGTTCAATAGTGTTTAAACGATGTATCCACCGTGCCTCTTTTGTAACATAGAAGAAGATGATGATATTGGATTTATATCCCGCCCTCCACTCCGAAGAGTCTCAGAGCGGCTTACAATCTCCTTTACCTTCCTCCCCCCCAACAGACACCCTGTGTGGTGGGTGGGGCTGGAATCCTTTGCAAATCATCCCCTCTACTTTCACCAATTTTCTGAATCACAAAGAATTTTAAGGATTCTAAGTCATGATCAGTCTCAATAAAATGTTGGAGAGGAACACCAGGAACTTCATGGCGAACCCTTGAAATGTGTTCCAAAATACGTGTCTTAATCGCCCTACAGGAACATCCTATGTACATTTTGGAGCAATCTCTACAGACCAGGGCGTAGATGACACCTTTAGAGTCACAGTTAGTGAACCCTGTTAATTTAATAGTTATTTGGGATCTAGGATCCACATACTCTTTTGTTTGTAGTGAGCACTTGCACGCTTTGCAACCCTTACAACGAAAATGACCAGGGGGGCAATCGAGAAGACGTCTGTGCAGTCTTCAAATCAGTATGCACCAAATAGTCCCTAAATTACGAGATCTACGGAAACCAACTATAGGTGGGGAGGCACATCCTGCAATGCTGGAAACAATACCCCAGTGGCGCAAAATGATATTTTTAATCGCTAATGCCTTCGGAGTATATTGTAGTGAACAAAATAATCTTTGAGTTTCCCTAGCCTCTCCATTATGTTTACTCCTACGCTGTAACATAAGGGAACGTTCTTGTTTGGCAGCCCTAATTTTCGCCCCTTTGATGACTGTTTTCTGGATAACCCCGTTCCTTAAATTGCACTGTCAGTTGATTACAGGATTTCTCATACTCAGTAACTGAGGTGCTATTTCGTTTCATGCCTAAGAATTGCCCACGTGGGAAGGTTATTACGCAAAACAGGAGGATGGAACGAAGCATAATGTAGATACCCATTCTTAGCCACCGCCTTTCCAGCAAAGAAGGCAGAATCAAGTCTTCCCCTCTCCTCGCCTGGGGAGCCCCCTCACTTACTTGCAGGACGTCAATTCAGGTGGGTAGCCAAGTTGGTTTAAAGCAAGGGTGGCCATATTGTGGCTCAGGATTCACATGTGGCTCTTTCACACATGTAGCTCTCAGCCCCCATCACCCCATTGGCCAACTTGGAGAAGACATTTCTCTCTTTAAATCATTTCTCCAAGCCAAGCCAGCCAGCAGCTTGGAGAATACATTTAAAGTTAAAGTTGCTTTTGTTCCCCCTCCCCCTCAAATTTTCCTTCCTTCCTTCCTTCCTTCCTTCCTTCCTTCCTTCCTTCCTTCCTTCCTTCCTTCCTTCCTTCCTTCCTTCTCTCAAACATCTTCTGATGTTCATGTTTTGCGGCTCTCAAACATCTGATGTTTATTCTATGCAGCTCTTACATTAAGCAAGTTTGGCCACCCATTGGTCTAAAAGAATAAAAAAGAGTACAGTGGCACCTTTAAGAACAACGTTTTATTCAAGGTATGAGCCTTTGTGCGCAAGTACACTTCTTCATATACAGCGCAACAGAAGAAAACCATTCAAATATATAGACAGGGCTGAACAGCAAATTAGCACATAACATCATGAAGACATTTTGAGCTAAAACAGGAACAGGCCAAGCATACAGGGACAACAGCTATATGGATCCAGTTAAGGGAGAACAACAGTTAAAGCAATAAATATGTCAAAACAGGAGATGTGTGTAAGATAAATTTCCACTCTCTCAAGTGTGAAGGTAACAAAGAACATAACTTCCTTTTAGTTGGGATGGGGTGCACTATATTTCAAGTTTCATAGCATTACATTATAATACGTTGTTCTACATAGCAGTATATTATTCTTTAGAGGTGTTATATTTTGCATTGCACTACAAACAGTGTTCCATTATATTAGGAGAGAGAGAGAAGAATGCATAAAAATACAGAGGATGTATTGCCCTTCTTGGTGAGAATGAGTTTAGCATATATAAGAAATCAATACCCCTGTTAAGTCCTGTGTGTGTGTATTTGTTCCAAGTGTTGTAATAACTTGTAATTCAGCAATTTTCCTTTCCCTTCAGTTCCTGAAGTTCCATTGCAATAAAACAGCTACTTTCAGGTCACCCATTGAATGTTTTACAAGGTTAAACTATTCTACAGGTTTCTCAGTCTTGTGATTCTGATGTCAGATTTGTGTCCATTTATCCTTTGGCATAGGGTTTGTCTGGTTTGCGCTATGTAAAGAAATGAAGGGCATTGTTGGCATTTAATGGCATATACAATGTTAAAAGAGGAGCAAGTGAATGAGCCCGAGATGGTGCAGTTAATGTCGTTACATCCAGTGATTGTGTTGTCTGGGTTGTATGTGGCAGCAAAATTGACATCTGGGTTCATTGCAAGCTCTGGTACCAGTATCCATGTTTAAATTACATGTTGCATTATTGTGGGCAAGGAGCTATTTGAGATTGGAGGGTTTTCTCTGTGCAAAAAAATGTCTCCCCCTCCCGTGGTTGTGAAAGAGAGCTGCCATTGTCCAGTAGAGGTTGTAAGTTGTTCAGGATGCATTGAACTGTTTTGAGTTGAATGTGACTAGTGGTGTTCTATTATTGTCTTTTTAAAGGCCTGTCTTGTAACAGATTTTCTCTAGCTTTCTTACTCTGTTTCTGGCTTTGATAATCTTTATCAGTGGATACTTCAGTGTCTTGCCTTACTGCTTCCTAAGGTTTCAAAACATTTGGTAGATTAACTCTTTAGTTAATAAACCACTGTATATTAATAACTTCTGACTGGGGAGTCACACTTTTTCATTTCACAACACTCCTCTTTCTCTCAAATCCTTTCTCTTCTTAACTCAGGTTTCTGTCAGCTTCTTCCTCTCACACTGATACTGTTAGCTTTTGAATCTCTCTCGAGCCACTAACATGTCTTCTAAGTATTTCTGCTTTTCTTCTATAGAATTTTAATGCTTTTCACAACACTATATGGAATTCTGATCAGAAGGGTGCTCCTCAGACTCTGTAGATTGCTGACTGTGAAACCACAACTGCTGTGAAAAACATTAAAGACTCTATAGAAGAAAAGCAGAAATACTTATTTATTTATTTATTTGATTTATATCCCGCCCTCCCTGCCGAAGCAGGCTCAGGGCGGCTCACAGTATAAAACCACAACAAACAATTAAAACCATACATATTATAAAATTATACATTCAAAAATTAAAACAGCCAAAATAATTTGGTGCTAGTCTCTTTGATGTCACGTAATTTCAATTTCAATGGCGACAGTATTTCTTCAATTTCCCTACGATACAGGCTCAGTGTCGGTTGAAAGCCAGTCGGAAGAGAGTGGTCTTACAGGCCTTGCAGAACTGGACAAGGCCCTCACTTCCTCTGGTAGTTGATTCCACCAGTGGGGGGCAGCAATCGAGAAGGCCCTCTCTCTAGTGGTCTTTAATCTGGCCTCGTTCGGCCCATGGATTGTTAGTAGATTTTGAGATCCAGATCTAAGTACCCTCTGGGGAACGTGTGGGGAGAGATGGTTCCTAAGGTAGGTGGGTCCTAAGCCATACAGGGCTTTAAAGGTTATAGCCAGCACCTTGTAGCGAATCTGGTATACTATTGGCAGCCAGTGCAGTTCCCGCAGTTCCGGCTGCATGTGCTCCCACCTGGGAAGCCCCAATAGCAGCCTAGCTGCCGTGTTCTGCACTAGCTGTAGTTTCCGGGTTCAAGACAGGGGCACCCCCAAGCAGAGGGCATTACAGTAGTCCAACCTTGAGGTGACCATTGCATAGATCACCATTGCCAGGTCACCGCGTTCAAGGAAAGGGACCAACTGCCTCACCTGCCTAAGATGGAAAAAAAGTGGATTTAGCAGAGGCTGCTATCTGGGCCTCCATTGTCAAGGCAGGCTCCAGCAGCACCCCCAAGTTTCTGACATTGTGCGCCATTGTCAGTGGCGCACCATCAAATGCTGGTAAGGGGATTTCCCTGCCTGGAACGCTGCGACTCAGGCAAAGGACCTCTGTCTTCATTGGATTCAGCCTAAGCCATCCTGCCATGGCTTGCAATGCCAGGTCCAGATTTTCTGGGACGCAGCCATCCATCAGCAGATAGAGCTGGGTGTCATCAGCGTACTGGTGACAACCCAAGCCATACCTCCAGGCAATCTGAGCAAGGGGGTGCATGTAGATGTTGAACAACATCGGGGAGAGCACCACCCCCTGAGGCATCCAACAATTAAGCGGGTGCCTCCGGAACGACTCTCCCCCAATCACCACCCTTTGTCCCTAACCATCTAGGAAAGAGGAAAGCCATTGCAAGGCCAACCCCTGAATCCCTGCATCAGGGAGGCGGCGGGTCAGTAACTGATGGTCAACCGTATCAAACACAGTCGATTTTAGCCACCATTTTCAGTTTGAATCCCCACTCATGCCATGGAAGCTTGCTTGGTGACCTTGGGCCAGTCACATTACTCTTAGCCTAGCTCTAACCTGGATAATCCCAGATAGCCTGATCTTGTCAGATCTCAGAAGATAAGCAGGGCCAATGTGGAGACAGGCAGTGGCAAACCACCTCCAAATGTCTCTTACCTTAAAACACCTACAGGGACAACGTGAGTCAGCTGTAACTTGATGGCAAAAAAAAAAAAAAATCCATCACACCAGTCATGTTCTTGCAGGCACTTGGGAAGGCCCTGACTTGGATAACCCCAGCTTTTGGGTTCCATTATGAAGCCCAAGAGCTGACCACTCCCAATATCTACAAGGCATTTTTGAGAACTAGGAATCTACCTTTTTACTAACTAGTACTAGCCAAAAAAATCATAAAATAAAGATCACAAGCTTCACCAGACTGGATGTTAAGAAACACATTAATCCCCACACACACACGCACACACACACACAAGAAGGTACCCTTATCCTCCATTGTTTGCTAAGGATTAAAGTCAACTCAGAGAATCTCTGCAGTCGAAACTGAAGATGCGGTGCATTTTGCAAACCCAGCAGAACCAGTGCAACATACAGAGTACCCAGCAGTACCAGTGCAATCACAGAGTGCCCAGCAGAACCTAGTGGCATTGTGGCAATGCCAGCTCAACAGGATTGATGTCAAACATAGAGGACATATAAGTTGCTAGAGAGACTCAAAAGCTAATAGAGTGTGAGAGGAAGAAACTGACAGAAACCTGAGTTAAAAAAGAGGATTTGAGAGAAAGGAGTGCTGTGAAGTGAATGAGTGTGACACCTCAGTCAGAAGTCATTAATATACACTGCTGATGACAGACCTCTGTATGACAACTGTAATGCAGCCACGTGGTTCTCACCATAGACTTCACGTTGCACTACGCTCCTCTGAGCTCATCAGGACACCTCGTTTGGCCAGTCTGCTTTGAGGGCCATCCTCCACTGACCTTCATTTCATCTCTGGTCTTCCGGTAGGCCTGTAACAGGTAGTGGTACTCTTGAGGTTATTCCTTTTGATCTACATGGGAGCACCCACCATCCTGTTCCGCTTCAGCTCAGTAATCACGCAAGTATGGGACTGCACAGAGATCAC
This sequence comes from Heteronotia binoei, assembly GCF_032191835.1. Classification (NCBI taxonomy): domain Eukaryota; kingdom Metazoa; phylum Chordata; class Lepidosauria; order Squamata; family Gekkonidae; genus Heteronotia; species Heteronotia binoei. The sequence goes on along the minus strand of NC_083227.1, from coordinate 13,561,267 downwards.
CAAAAAGATAAACGGGTTGCTTACCTGTGACTGATAATCTTCACGTCATCTTCTGTGCTGTCACGCATGCCCACCCAGCCTTCTCACTGCTGGCATCTCTCAATCATGGAATCAGAGAATCATAGAGTTGGAAGGGACCTCCAGGGTCATCTAGTCCAACCCCCTGCACAATGCAGGAAACTCACAAACACCTCCCCCTAAATTCACAGGATCTTCATTGCTGTCAGAGGGCCATCTAGCCTCTGTTGAAAAACCTCCAAGGAAGGAGAGCCCAACACCTCCCGAGGAAGCCCGCTTCGGTGGGGTAGTGCGGGATATAAATCAAATCAAATAAAAATTTAAAAAGCCTGTTCCACTGAGGAACCGCTCTAACGGTCAGGAAGTTCTTCCTGATGTTGAGCCGGAAACTCTTTTGATTTAATTTCAGCCCATTGTTTCTGGTCCTACCTTCTGGGGCCACAGAAAAGAATTCCACACCCTCCTCTATATGAGAGTCCTTCAATCACCTTTAAGTTAATGAGATTTACCAGCAGTGGTCTGAAGGAACCGAATGGCGCCTTCTCCTCAGCTCCAAGCGTGCACAGTTGATGCCTGATCCCCAGAACACAGGAGAAAAAAAAGCAGCAAAATGCTAGAGGCTAGTTCCGATGTCTTCCGAGGTTGGGTTCCAGGGTAGATGCCAAACCCAAGTGTGTGACTGCACAGATGAGCACCTGAAGATCATCAGTTACGGATAAGCAACTGTTTTTTTTTTACTCTGCTCGATAAAGGCACGATCCCAAAGAACGAATTCAAACAGCAGGCCCGGCGCATGAGGTTCTGCCACCAAAGGCAGAATTCCAACATGCACCCCCCCGCCAAAAATTTTATGCACATGTGGTATGATGACATCACAGTGACATCATTACAGCAGGCATGCGGCTTTCAGCTCTGAGGGATCGGGAGAAGCTGTTCCGATCTCTCAGAGACGAAAGGACAGTCGGCCCTTCCCTTCCCCCGTGCCCTTGGAGGGTGCGGAGGAAGGAAAAACACCACTTTCGGTTCTGAGGGAAGCTTCTCTGATCCCTCAGAGATGAAAGGACAGTTGGTCTTTCCGTTCCCCCGCGCCTTTGGAGGGCACAGAGGAAGGAAAAACACCGCTTTCGGTTCTGAGAGAAGCTTCTCTGATCCCTCAGAGATGAAAGGACAGTTGGTCCTTCCATTCCCCCGCGCCTTTGGAGGGCGCAGAGGAAGGAAAAACACTGCTTTCGGTTCTGAGAGAAGCTTCTCTGATCCCTCAGAGATGAAAGGACAGTTGGTCCTTCCATTCCCCCGCGCCTTTGGAGGGCGCAGAGGAAGGGAAAACACTGCTTTCGGTTCTGAGGGACTGGGGGAAGCTTCTCTAATCCCTCAGAGATGAAAGGACAGTCGGCCCTTCTGTTCTCCTGTGCCTTTGGAGGGCACGGAGGAAGGGAAAACACCGCTTTCAGTTCCGAGGCAAGCTTCTCCGATCCCTCAGAGATGAGAGGTCAGTCGGCCCTTCCCTTCCCCCATGCCTTTGGAGGGTGCAGAGGAATAGAAAATGCCACTTTCGGCTCTGAGGGATCAGGTTCCTTAGAGCTGAAAGAGTGGCGGAGGCTCAGGCGGGGCGGGGATGCCCACCCTGCACCCTTGCTGGGATCTGGCACCCTAGGCAATTGCCTAGTTTGCCTACTCCCACACGCGGGGCCCATCAAGGAGCAGTTGGCAGAGTTAAAGGTCAGACATAGCCCTTGGCCAAAGGTTCAATACAGGTCATTTCTGGCTCATGGAGTCAAGAGGGGGGTTTGCCTTAGAGGAGGGAATCGTGGTTCTCCTGGGAGAAGCTGGGGATGGGTGGGGAGCAAAAGCTTTGGGGGTTCATGTTCTACGATGTTCATCTTCAACTCCACACACATCAGAAAATTTCCACAATACTGGATGTTGTTGTTGGGGCGGGGTGTGTGTGTGTGTGTGTGTGTCTGACCCTTAAGAATTTAGAAGAAGAAGATATTGGATTTCTATCCCGCCCTCCACACCTAAGAGTCTCAGAGCGGCTCACAATCTCCTTTACCTTCCTCCCCCACAACAGACACCCTGTGAGGTGGTTGGGGCTGGAGAGGGCTCTCACAGCAGCTGCCCTTTCAAGGACAGAGGCTCAGAGTGGCCTTCAATCTCCTTTCCCTTCCTCCCCCACAACAGACACCCTGTGAGGTGGGCGGGGCCAAGAGGGCTCTCACAGCAGCTGCTCTTTCAAGGACAGAGGCTCAGAGCGGCTCACAATCTCCTTTCCCTTCCTCCCCCACAACAGACACCCTGTGAGGTGGGTGGGGCTGGAGAGGGCTCTCACAGCAGCTGCCCTTTCAAGGAGAACCTCTGCCAGAGCTATGGCGGACCCATGGCCATGCTAGCAGGTGCAAGTGGAGGAGTGGGGAATCAAACCCGGTTCTCCCAGATAAGAGTCCGCACACTTAACCATTACACCAAACTGGCTCTTTACTGAGGAATTCAACCTGTTCCTTTCAATCCAAATTAATCCAACTGCCGGAACACTTTAGGCTTCAAAGTGATGAAACTTCTAAAACTCACAGGCTGGACTGGGGAGGGATTAGAGTTCAGAAATGCCTCTCCAGAACTACTGGCCAGATGTGTGTGTGTGTGTATATATATATGTGTGTGTGTTTGTGTGTGTGTGTATGGCAGGCTGGCCATATTAGGCTTATGCGTAGATATAAGCTGCCCTCAACTTGTCTATTTCTTCACAAGATACTGGAAAGGAAATGTTTTTGCTAGTTTCATAGATGTCAGTTAGGCTGGGTACAGACGGGCAGCTTTGTGTGCACCGGAAGCATCCGGTGCACACAAATGTGCTGCCCAAAATGGAGCGGCCAAATTCCAATCAGATGCTCCCACACAATGTGCCCGTATATTGTGCGGGGGCATTTTGGCACCTTCACACAGTTGCTATGTGCCAACCCCTTAGAGCAGTTTGGGTTTCTTTTTTCCCTTACATTATTATTATGCACTCTAGACAGTAATTTTTTTTTTTTTAAGAATACTGGTGAGCACCTAGAGAGGATTGGCGGGTTCACACCACCAATCCACCTTGATTGCACACTCCTGTGTTCAGATGCCCAGAAAGATGGATGGAGTATGGCAGAAGAACTTGCTACCACTTGGGAAGAAAGGAAAAGTCCCCTGTGCAAGCACCAGTCGTTTCTGACTCTGGGGCGACGTTGCTTTCACAACGTTTTCACGGCAGACTTTTTACGGGGTGGTTTGCCATTGCCTTCCCCAGTCATCTACACTTCCCTGGGTACTTATTTTACTGACCACGGAAGGCTGGAAGGCTGAGTCAACCTCGAGCCGGCTACCTGAAAACCCAACTTCCACCGGGGATCAAACTCAGTTCGTGAGCAGAGCTTAGGACTGCAGTGCTGCAGCTTTAACACTCTGCGCCATGGGACTCTGTAGCTATTTGATCCATCTCAGAGATGTCGGAGGACAGGGCGAATGTGAGAGAGGGACGGCTGGCAGCTGTGCCTGCCTGACCTTGCTTTTTTAATTTGCCTGGGGGCCGTGCCTATGTTGACTCAAATTGGCTCTCTGAATTCAGCCTTAAGCTGGCAGATAACCTGAAATAATGAGTATCACGAAGCATTACATACAAGTTCTACCCTTATATGGTTTCTCTGAGGAACATGAAAGTCCGATCTGTGCTAGAAGCCCTTACCACTTACTGAGCATTTATGAGGTTCCTCCCTTGTGTGGAAGCCTCCATTCTAAAGTGGTGGGAGTTGATCTTGAATCTACTTCAGGTAGCAGAGCCCATCCTTCTTCCTTCCTTCCGCAATATCTGAGGGCTTCAAGCATGGCTAAAGTTCCTTCAATACTCTGGACATTTATAACATTAATTCTTGGTTAACGTAACATTTCTGTGTAAATTAAAGATTTTTACAAGAGTTTATATCATTTTCATGCTTTATGTGGTCTGTGTTCTTTCAGCTGTGAAATAAGAGAAGTGCTAATTTCACAGGTTATGTGGTAACATGGTTTCTCCTTGCATGGGTCACTGGATATTTTTGAAAATGCTACATCTCAGTCTCTTCCCACACTCTAAACATTCAAATGCTTTGTCCCCTCAGTTGGTTCTTTGATGGTATTGGAGATAACCACTCTTACTGAATCTCTTTCCAAACTGAGCATTTAAATTGGTTTCTCCTCTGTGTGGATTTTTTGATGCTTTTGAAGATTGCCACTCCGAATGAATCCCTTTCCACACTCTGAGCATTTGAACGGTTTCTCCCCTGTGTGGGTTCTCTTATGCAGGTGGAGATAGCGTCTCATAATAAATCTCTTTCCACACCATGAGCATTCAAAAGATTTCTGTCTTGTGTGGGTTTTTTTATGCCCATTAAGATGGCTACTCTGATTGAATCTCTTTCCACACTGTGAACATTCAAAAGGTTTCTCCCCTGTGTGGATTCTTTTATGGTCTCGAAGATGGCTACTGTGACCGAATCTCTTTCCACAGTCTGAGCATTCAAAAGGCTTCTCCCCTGTGTTGGTCCTTTTATGCCAATGAAGACTGCCGCTCCGATTGAATCCCTTTCTACACTCTGAGCGTTCAAACAGTTTCTCCCCTGTGTGGGATCTTTTATGCCGCTGAAGATAACGACTCGTAATGAATTTCTTTCCACATTCTGAGCATTCAAAATGTTTCTCCTTTCTGTGGGTTGTCTTATGCTCATGAAGATGGCTACTCCGATTGAATCTCTTTCCACACTCTGAGCATTCAAAAGGTTTCTCCCCTGTGTGGGTTCTTTTATGCAGCTGAAGATAGGAGCTCGTACTGAATTTCTTTCCACAATCTGAGCATTCAAATGGTTTCTCCCCTGTGTGGGTTCTTTTATGCAGCTGAAGATAGGAGCTCATACTGAATTTCTTTCCACAATCTGAACATTCAAAAGGTTTCTCCCCTGTGTGGATTCTTATATGCAGCTGAAGATTGCTACTATAACGGAATTTCTTTCCACACTGAGAGCATTCAAAGGGTTCCTCATTTGTGTGGGTTCTTTTATGGTCTTGAAGATGGCTACTTTGACTGAATCTCTTCCCACATTCTGAACACTCAAAAGGTTTGTCACCTGTGTGGGTTCTTTGATGATACTGAAGATGGCTACGTGTACTGAATCTCTTTCCACACTCTGAGCATTCAAACGGTTTCTCCCCTGTGTGATTTCTTTGATGCACTTGAAGATGGCTACGCGTACTGAATCTTTTTCCACACTCTGAGCATTCAAACGGTTTCTCTCCTGTGTGATTTCTTTGATGCACTTGAAGATGAGTACGTGTACTGAATCTCTTTCCACACTCTGAGCATTCAAACGGTTTCTCCCCTGTGTGATTTCTTTTATGCTCTTGAAGGTTGCCACTTTGACTGAATCTCTTCCCACACTCCGAGCATTCAAAAGGTTTGTCCCCTGTGTGAGTTTTTTGATGACAATGAAGATAGCGACTCATACTGAATCTCTTTCCACACTCTGAGCATTCAAAAGGTTTGTCCCCTGTGTGGGTTCTTTGATGATATTGAAGATAGCAACTCCTACTGAATCTCTTTCCACAATCTAAGCATTCAAACGGTTTCTCCCCTGTGTGGGTTCTCTGATGCACTTTAAGACTGCTACTATGAGTGTATCTCTTTCCACACTCTGAGCATTCAAACCGTTTCTCCCCCGTGTGGGTTCTTTTATGATACTGAAGACTGTTACTGTATTTGAATCTTTTCCCACACTCTGAGCATTCAAATGGTTTCTCCCCTGTGTGAGTTCTTTTATGCACTTGAAGATTGCCATTCTGACTGAATTTCTTTCCACACTCCAAGCATTCAAAAGGTTTCTCTCCTTCTTGTATACTTTGGTTCACAAGAAGCTGCGATCTACTTGTTTTTATTGTATTTTCCTTTGGATAATGTGCATTATGCATTCTTCCATCTCTCTTATCAACCAAATGACTGACTTTCTCTCCCTTAGGTCTGCCTTGATTCCTGAAATTTCTTTTCAAATCCTCATCATTAAATTTATCCGGTAATTGCAGATGAAGTTCCTTGCCCTCATAACTCTGATTGTCCTCTGTTGGAATAAAGACAGAGGGAGAGCATTAGCACTTGGTAGGAAAGGTAAATTCCAAAGGCTGAAGTAGGAAAGTACTGCCAGCCCTTTGACCACATTCAGTTTGGCTGATTTTAACTCACCCCCTCCACCTTTCCCCCAAATACTCGGGATTTAAGTATATCACAGCCTTTCAAGAGTCACAGCTGAGCTCTTAACCAAAAGGAGCTTCAAAGCCACCATATTCCATGTCCCAGAAGGACTCCTTCCTGTCTTGCCCAGCAGACTTTATACTTCTTCCATACTAAGAATAGCTTAGTAGTGTGGGAAACAGCTTTAGTTAGAAAAGCCACAGCCCTGCAGCAGCGACATCATCAAGAGTTAACGATCAGGCTTGGCTGAAAAAGACAGAAGAGTTAGTCTCACAAGCAATGAGAGACCAAGAGAACTAACATACCGTCCTTATTTCTAACAGAGAAACAACTTTCATTATGCCCGACTGAATCTCTACCGCTATGACATAGGCCTTTTTCACACAGCCTAAGTATTCCAGTATGGCAGCTGGTCAGTTACTGAACAGTAATGGGTTTCTGGCTGTCATTTCAGACAGACTCGATTCAGTAACTGGTTGCTACCGGAATACTATTACCTTTTCACACGGTTCCGCTGCTGTCCCAGCAGTAAGGCGTGCCTGAGTTGTTTTTTTCAAAGAGCAGTTCCCTCCAGTTTTCAACCCCTCCTTCTGAGTTGAAATCACTATGGGATGCTGTGTGAAATCCCCTGTAGCAATTCCGGGAGTGCCGGCTGTTTTCGTGCTCTTTTTTTTTGCCGGCTGGCATGTGATCTCTAGCTTTTTTTTTTTTTTTTAACATCGGGCTAAGATTGCTATAGCGATGTTTCAAAACAGCACCACCATTGGGATGCCTGGGCTCCATTGAGATGCCTGAGATCACTGCCACTGCCACTTGGCGGCAAGCACCCCACTGGATACACAGTTCAAGCGGGAGATCAGAGCACCAGGCATTGGTCTGTCACCTGTTGCTAACCCAGCCTGTTATGCACCCACCCATGCCCACAGGCTATTCAAAAGTGACTTGTGCCAAACTGCAGCAAATATAAATGTCAGGGGGGGGGGGTCACAGATTTCTGTGGGTTGTAGTTGGTGAGCGGTTTGTCTGGTTTAATAGGTTGGTGAGTGATTTGTCAGGAATTGTAAGGAGGATGAGTGGGTCAAGAGGTGTGGGCATGGAAGTATTAGCAACAGGTGGCAGACCAGTTCCTAGTGCCCTGATCTCCAGCTTGAACTGTGTATCCAATGGGGCACTTGTTACCAAGTGTCAGCGGCAGCAATCTCAGTGGAGCCCAGGCATCCCAATGGCGGTGCTGTTTTGAAACATCGCTATAGCACTATTGCGTTATGGTGATCTTAGTCCAACGTTCTCCCCCCATCCACCCAAAAGTCAGAGTTTATGCGCTGGAGGGCAAAAAAGGGTGCAAAAATGGCTGGCACTTATGGAAGCGAGATAAAAGCAGAATAGTGTGAAATGGCTCGCTTCAATCATGGAACCTTACTGGGGAAAAAAAACGCACACGTGTCTGAAAACTCCCATCACTGTCCTGGATTACTCCAGGGTGGCACAATACCGATTCCCTTCTAGTTTCCACTGGTAAGTTTGAAAAGGGCCATAGACTGTTTCCTGACTAAAGACTTGGTCAGTTAGTCTTTGATTTTCAGATGACTACCTTTTTACAGTGACATCCACTTTCATTACAATAGTAGCAATTTGCACCTTTGGTAGCTATGAAAGATCCTTACCTAGAGAGGCCACGTTCCCATAGTTCTCCAGCATGACTTCCTGGTAGAGAGCTCTTTGAGCGGGATCCAACAGGGCCCACTCTGCCACGGTGAAATACACAGCCACCTCCTCAAAGGAAAAGGGGCACTGAAAGAAAAAGCAGATTCCTTCATCAGAGGCTGCGCACTGGAAGGGAGTAGTTTGGGAGGGTACAAGTTGCATGGCTTAGCATGGATAAAGGAAGTGGCATTCGGAGTTTCTCTCACCCATATGCCTTGTAGAAACAGCAGGAGAAAAGGCCTCCTGAGAAAGGAGGAGGAACCCAGGCTAAAATCCTTTACCTGGACTAGAGGTGCAGCAGCTGTTTCCACGCCTCTGAAAAGATGACGACTCAACAGCATCTTTCCACTGTCTGTAGGTGAGAGAAAGGAGGAAAGAAGGGTATTTTCCACAGCTTTCTATTCCACTTCCTTGTTTGTTCCCTGCTTCATGCCCCCCCCCCTTCCCACGGGTGTGAAACCCTGCCCTGTGTACACTCAACAAATTCTTAAACACTTTTTACTAAATTCTTGGAGAGGCAGAAGAGAAGCACCAGATACTACAAGCCTCAGGGTTTATAAATGCTGCCAACATATTTCAGACTTCTGTAAGACCTGAGTCTGGCATGCGGGGGCAGGAAGAGGAGGGGAGAAATCACTCTGCATGACAAATCACCATGAAATTTGGCCCAAATATGACTTCAGCACATCCGGAGAGACTCCAAGGTAATATAAATGAGTCTGAGAGTGGCATGCTGACTTTAAAACCAGGTTTTCAGCCAGATGCAACATCAACGTAACACCACATCTGTTCCAAATCCCTCCCAAAGCCCCTCCTTTAAGTCGCTGGGTGTGTCAGCCCATAGTCTGCCATCTCTATTCCAGCATCTCTATTCCACCATCCTGTTTCCTTCAGTGGTGCACCAGATGCCCCTATAAGCACAAGCACAGGAGTAAAATTTTGTCATTATTATTGGCCCCCTCAGAAAGTGTTTTTCAGAACTTTGCAACTCCAGAAGGTGGAGGGTCCCTTTATTCACCAGTTTGATTAGTTGAGGAAGACTCAGCATGGGTTCTGGTTAGCATAACATTTCCGTGTAGAGTAAAGATTTTTACAAGAGTTTATATTTACAAAAATATGTAACCCTTCATTTAAATCTGCCTCCGTTCCTGAGAACCGGAAGGTAGCGAATGTCACCCCCATCTTTAAAAAAGGGTTCTGTTATTAAATAGAAAGTTAGTAGAATTAGTAGACACATCGATGAACAAACATTACTGAGGAAGACTCAGCATGGGTTCTGTAAGGGAAGATGTTGTCTCACTAACGTGTTACAGTTCTTTGAGGGGTGTGAACAAATGTGGGCAGAGGACCCAATCAAAATAGTTTACCTGGCCTTCCAGAAAGCTTTTGATAAAAGTTCCTCATCAAAGGCTCCTAAGTAAGCTCAAAAGTCATGAGGTAAAAGGACAAGTCCTCTTGTGGATCAAAAACTGGCTAATTAATAGGAAGCAGAGAGTGAGTGTAAATGGGCAGTCTTCGCAGTGGAGGACAGTAAGCAGTGGAGTGCCGCAGGGCTCAGTACTTAGTCCAGTGCTTTTCAACTTGTTCATTAATGATTTAGAGTTGGGAGTGAGCAGTGAAGTGGCCAAGTTTGCGAATGACGCTAAATTGCTCAGGGTGGTGAGAACCAGAGAGGATTGTGAGGCACTCCAAAGGGATCTGTTGAGGCTGGGTGAGTGGGCGTCCACGTGGCAGATGAGGTTCAACGTGGTCAAGTGCAAGGCAATGTACACTGGGGCCCCAAATCCTAAACTATAAATACAAATTGATTTGGTGTGAACTGGCGGAGACTGACCAAGAGAGAGATCTTGGGGTCATGGTAGATAACTCACTGAAAATGTCGAGACAGTGTGCGACTGCAATAAAAAAGGCCAATTTTATGCTGGGAATTATTAGGAAGGGAGTGGAAAACGAATCAGCCAGTATCATAATGCCCCTGTATAAATTGATGGTGCAGCCTCATTTGGAGTACTGTGTCCAGTTCTGGTCACCGCACCTCAAAAAGGTATTATAGCATGGGGAAAAGTACAGAAAAGGGCAACTAGAATGATTCAAGAGTTGGAACACTTTCCCTATGAAGAAAGATTAAAATGCTTGGGGCTCTTTAGCCTGGAGAAACGTCGGCTACAGGGTGACATGATAGAGGTTTACAAGATTATGCATGGGATAGAGAAGGTAGAGAAACAAGTACTTTTCTCCCCTTCTCACAATATGAGAACTCGTGGGCTCTGAATGAAATTGCTGAGCAGTCGGGTTAGAACAGATAAAAGGAAATACTTCTTCACCCAAAGGCTGATTAACATGTGGAATTCACTGCCACAGGAGGTGGTGGCAGCTACAAGCATAGACAGTTTCAAGAAAGGACTGGATAAACATGTGGAGCAGAGGTCCATCAGTGGCTATTAGCCACAGTGTATGGTTGGAATTCTGTCTGGGGCAAGTGATGCTCTGTATTCTTGGTGCTTGGGAGAGGGGGCACAGTGGAAGAGCTTCTAGTGTCCTGGTCCCACTGATGGACCTCCTGATGTCTCCTGAGGTTTTTTGGCCACTGTGTGACACAGAGTGTTGTACTGGATGGGCCATTGGCCTGAGCCAACATGGCTCCTCTTACGTTCTTATGCTCTCTGCCAAGATTTGTCTATCTAATGGAAGGAAGGTGAGATATGAACATTTTATTTAATGTGAGGAATTCATTTCCAAGAATTTGTTCAGTTAGTGGACACTGAATTCTGCATATGAATTCTGTGCTATGTGAAGAAGTGTTCAGTTTCCACCCCTGACCTGAACTCTCTACTCATCAAATTCATTGGGTGTCTCATCATATCCAGGCAGAAAGAGTCCTTACCAAAGGAGAGGACATCTTGAGCAGGTTTTTGTGCTCTCTCCTCTTGCTCCAAGGAAGCTCCTTCTGCCTCAGGGAATGTTGCTTCTACCTTCAGGGATGGCCCCCACATCTGAAACAGCAGGAAGGGTAATTAATTAATTAATTAAAGTATGGCACTGTGTGTAGCATAGCCACAAGATCCTAAGATTGTCTAGCAGCCAGAAGTTGTAGTTCTTTTAGCATCACACACTTAACACTTAGCACTTAAGGTCAGAGACGTTTCAGAGACAATTTGTCCTTGCCTGCTCTCTGTCACGGCTCTGGTATTCCTTGGAGGTCGCCCATCCAAGTAAAGGCAAAGATTGATCCTGCCCAGCTTCAAAGATCTGATGAGATCCGGCTAGCTTGGGCTGTCCAGATCAGAGAGCAGCAAGGGAGATGGCTAAGAGATGGACTGGAATAGACCAAGGAATAGATCCTGCCCCACTCCTAGACTCTGCACCCTTCCATCATCAGACCTGGTGAGTTACCCGGAGGGATAAGAAATCCTCTAGTACAGGGGTGGCCAACAGTAGCTCTCCAGATGTTTTTTGCCTACAACTCCCATCAGCCCCAGCCAGCATGGGTTGGCCACCCCTGCTCTAGTAAAAGAGCCTGCTGAAGGATGCCATTAAATCTCCCATTTGGATAATTAACTCTTGGACAAATACCTGGCAGGGAAACTTTATGATAAAGCCAGGAATTATTGCTTGAATTGGACATATTGGTGGAAATCCCCCTCACCTGTTCTGCCTGCCTCTTCTCCTCTGCCTGACTCAGGAGAAAACCTTCGGCCAGGGCCACTGCCTGGGAACTGGTCTCCGGCCCACATCCTCTGACCCAGCACTGCATTTCCTGGGGCAGGATGCTCAGGAACTGCTCCAGGATCACCAGGTCCAGGATCTGCTTCTTGGTGTGCCTCTCCGGCTTCAGCCACTGGTTGCAGAGTCCATGGAGCTGGCTGCAAACCTCTCGGGGCCTGTTGGCCTCATGGTAGCGGAATTGCTGAAAGAGTTGGCAATGTACATCCGAGGCCATGGCGTCCTTAGCCAGGATCTCTGGCACAGCTCTTTCCCAGAATGCAACACCACTCCCACTGTGGAGGAGAAGGGGGTCTTTGCTTGCTGTCTTGCCAGTTCCAGGTCCTCCTGGGTCCTGCTCTTCCATCTCCTGCCCCTTCCACTGAGTCTCCACCACCTGTGAAAAGACACCTTTATTCCCTTGGCTGTGAAGAGAGGCTTCTCTCTGGGAGGAAGGAGAGACACAGAAAATATCATATCACAAGGAGAAATGAGAATGGAGATACACCACCGAACATCACAAACCTTCATATGCTCATGGGACATGTGAGAATTGCCCTGCCGGATCAGAACAAAAGTGCTTCTAGTAGGTTGTACACCTGGTTTAGTATCATTTTGCTGTACTACATACTTAAATATGTTGCCTTGAGTTTTCGGGAAAGTTAAGTGTCTGCGTTTGGCTTTTTAGAGATGTTACAAGCTTAGCAGCAAGACAAGTGATAGCAAGGAATTGGAAAGAAGCTGAGGAACTGACAATTAATCACTGGAGGGATAAAATGAATAATATAATAATATTGGAGTATTTAACGATGAAGATACGAAGAATGAATGGATTAAAGGTTAGGGAACAAGAGGAGGGCTGGTTTAGAAAGATGGTGAGGTATCCGGAAAAGTTTAAACAATTTAAGACGATTGGTTGGTTAATGAAATGAATGGATAAGAAGTTTAAATAGAGGGATGGAGTTGTATTTGGATGAAATGTTAATAATTATAAATATATGGAATATTATAATGTATCTATGGCCTGGGACTCTCACAGAGGTGTAGTGGTGTTGGAATATATAACAATAAAATTTTAAAAATTAAAAAAAAAAAAGCTTAGCTTCCCATTTTTTTCACTCAGTCTGTCCAAGGGGCTAATTCTTAAGGTAAACCAGAGCCCAAAAAATATCAGGATTGGTGATGCCTTCCCTATTGCATGCATCTCTTCCGTAGGCCTGAAGCGTTAGGCAAAAACTCTGTCCAAGCACCTACCACCAAGGACCCGATTTCCCCAAAATCTAGCCTGTTTTGGGAACAAACCTAACCCCAGCCTTTGAGCAACTCCGGATGACCGCTAAGTGTGTCAGGAGAGATGCCCACTCAAAGCCACACCAGTGCCCCGCCTGTGTAGGGAAAATGTGTGATGCTGGCAGGGGTGGAATTCTAGCAGGAGTTCCTTTGCATATTAGGCCGCACCCCCCTGATGTAGCCAATCCTCCAAGAGCTTACAAAAAACCAGCCTTGTAAGCTCTCGGAGGACTGGCTACATCCGAGGGGTGTGGCCTAATATGCAAAGGAACTCCTGCTAGAATTCCACGCCGGATGCTGGCATAGAAGGAGATTGTGCTGGGGTGTGGTCTGTGTGTGGAATGGAGCTCTGAGGACTTCCTGAAGCTTCTCCCAGTTAAGGCACAGGGGCTGCTCGGATGAAGAGGAGTAGAGGGAAGCAGGGACCATTGCTTAATGTTGCCAAACACCAGGAAATTTGAGGCTGGAACCTGGGGAGGGCAGGATATGATGCTATAGATTCCACCTTCCAACGCAGCCAATATCTGCCCTCAAATTGATCTCTGTAATCTGGAGACCATCTCTGGGACCTATCTGCACTTTGGGAACCCCAGATCAAGAAGGTGGGGAGATGGGGGGAGAACCTGTCAAAATGCTTGTCTTTCTGGCCATCCAATCAGCATGGTGATCATCCCATATGATCCTGTCTGGGCCTCCTAGCCACCAAAAGATATATATCAGGGGTGTCAAGCATGCAGCCTGGGGGCCAAATCAAGCCCCTGGAAGGCTCCTATCAGGCCCCCAAGCAACTGGCTGTCATCTGCTTCCTTCTCCCTCTCTCTTGCTCCCTTCTGCATCACAGCTTGCTTATCCAGGCTTGCTCAATCGCACAGGAGCTACAGAGCAAAGCCTCTATTTTCTCCATTGGCTGAGGCTCCTCCCCCTCTTGATCCCCTAGGGAAGGAAGGAAAGAACCAGAGCTTCCTTTGCCCAGCTCCCTAGATCCCATAGGAGAAATACAAAGAAAACACCTTTCAGACCAACAAGTGCTAATGTTTTAAGCATGTTTTATTTTAAGGGTCTTTTTTTAAAAAAATAGTCACGTGTCCTTTAAAAAGTTATATCTCTGCTACCTAATCTTAAATAGGTACACACATGACCTAGTCTGACACAGCCTGGCCCAGCCCAACAAAGTCTCACTTATGTGTTGGTCTGAAGCAGTAGAACAAAGCAGGAGTCAAGTATCACCTTTAAGACCAACAAAGTTTTATTCAGAATGTAAGCTTTCGTGTGCTCTAAGCACACTTCATCAGATGAGGAATCAGGTACAGTGAGTCAGGTACAGTGAGCAGAGCTACATATAGCTGGCTTGGTAGAACATAAGAACATAAGAGAAGCCATGTTGGATCAGGCCAATGGCCCATCCAGTCCAACACTCTGTGTTACATAAGAACGTAAGAGAAGCCATGTTGGATCAGGCCAGTGGCCCATCCAGTCCAACACTCTGTGTCACATAAGAACATAAGAGAAGCAATGTTGGATCAGGCCAGTGGCCCATCCAGTCCAACACTCTGTGTCACATAAGAACATAAGAGAAGCCATGTTGGATCAGGCCAATGGCCCATCCAGTCCAACACTCTGTGTTACATAAGAACGTAAGAGAAGCCATGTTGGATCAGGCCAGTGGCCCATCCAGTCCAACACTCTGCATCACATAAGAACGTAAGAGAAGCCATGTTGGATCAGGCCAGTGGCCCATCCAGTCCAACACTCTGTGTCACATAAGAACGTAAGAGAAGCAATGTTGGATCAGGCCAATGGCCCATCCAGTCCAACACTCTGTGTCACATAAGAACATAAGAGAAGCAATGTTGGATCAGGCCAGTGGCCCATCCAGTCCAACACTCTGTGTCACATAAGAACATAAGAGAAGCAATGTTGGATCAGGCCAATGGCCCATCCAGTCCAACACTCTGTGTCACATAAGAACATAAGAGAAACTATGTTGGATGAGGCCAATGGCCCATCCAGTCCAACACTCTGTGTCACATAAGAGCATAAGAGAAGCCATGTTGGATCAGGCCAATGGCCCATCCAGTCCAACACTCTGTGTCACATAAGAACATAAGAGAAGCCGTGTTGGATCAGGCCAATGGCCCATCCAGTCCAACACTCTGTGTCACATAAGAACATAAGAGAAGCTATGTTGGATCAGGCCAATGGCCCATCCAGTCCAACACTCTGTGTCACATAAGAACATAAGAGAAGCCATGTTGGATCAGGCCAATGGCCCATTCAGTCCAACACTCTGTGTCACACAGTGGCCAATATGTGTGTGTGTGTGTGTATATATATATGTATATATATATACACACATACACACACACACACACACACATACACTGTGTGTATATATATATATACATACTGTGGCTAATAGCCACTGATGGACCTCTGCTCCATATTTTTATCCAATCCCCTCTTAAAGCTGGCTATGCTTGTAGCCGCCACCACTTCCTGTGGCAGTGAATTCCACACCTTTGGGTGAAGAAGTACTTCCTTTTGTCCATTTTAACCTGACTGCTCAGCAATTTCATCGAATGGCCACGAGTTCTTGTATTGTGAGAAAGGGAGAAAAGTACTTCTTTCTCTACTTTCTCCACCCCATGCATAATCTTGTAAACTTCTATCATGTCACCCCGCAGTCGACATTTCTCCAAGCTAAAGAGCCCCAAGCGTTTCAACCTTTCTTCATAGGGAAAGTGTTCCAAACCTTTAATCATTCTAGTTGCCCTTCTCTGGACTTTCTCCAATGCTATAATATCCTTTTTGAGGTGCGGCAACCAGAACTGCACACAGTACTCCAGATGAGACCGCACCATCGATTTATACAGGGGCATTATGATACTGGCTGATTTGTTCTCAATTCCCTTCCTAATAATTCCCAGCATGGCGTTGGCCTTTTTTTTACTATAGGCAGTGGTTTAGAATGCAAAATGGTACACATGTAAGATCCATTGACAGAATAGTAAAATTAACAAATTGAGCAAACCTTTGGATCTTAAATGTGTACCATTTTGCATTCTAAACCACCGCCTACCAGCCCAGCTATATGCAGCTCTGCTCACTGTACCTGATTCCTTGTCTGATGAAGTGTGCTTAGAGCACTTGAAAGGTTACATTCTGTGTGTCTTAAAGGTGAGACTTGACTCCTGCTTATGTTAGATCTAGCCCTCAAAACAAATAACTTCGATACCCCTGTTTTATGTTCTTGTGGGCATCCCCCTTAGCTAGACCTGAACCCACGCCTCCTAGGACTGTGCCCTTGTGTTCCTCCCTGTTGTGTTGCCCGGGAAGCTATACCTGTCTCCCATGTTCCTCCCACCCAAACCTCAGTGCAGGAGGGAGAATTTGGCACTGTGTTACGGCTGCCTCCACCAAATGGGGTGATGGGGCTGGAACACTCCTTTTCTCTCCCTGTGTGCTCCGTTTGCAAAACATTACTGCAGGTGGGCGTGGGTACATTACTTAAGCCACTGTCCTCACAGTGATGGAAATACACGTTCTTTTGTTTCACCTGGCCTTTGAAGCAACAGCAATTAACAGGCGATTTTTATTACCTTTTACTGCTACCCGGACCAAACGGCCTACCGAATTTATTACACTGTTTCGCCATGTGATCCTAACTTTTGTATTAGTTTGCGCTCTTAACCCGCCAAAGACATGCACCTCAGCCCACTGTCCCCTGTCCCCACGTCTGAAGATGTATGCACGCACATGAAAGCTTACGTTCTGAATAAAACTTTGTTGGTCTTAAAGGTGCCACTGGACTCCTCCTTTGTTCTACTGCTTCAGACCAACACGGCTGCCCACCTGGGCAGTGATGGATTGTGCTATTTGTTCCTCCCCCTTCCGCCATTTGTTCCTCCTGACCCTGAGTCCGTGGGAGGCTGATGCAAGGGGGTGTGGCCACATCAGCATGCCCCGCCCCTCTAGACTGGTTTTTAATTTAATGTTTCAATGTTTTATTGTTCTATATTGTAATTCTAATGTTTTATTTATTATGGTGTGTTTTTATGGATTGCTGTTAGCCGCCCTGAGCCTGCCAAGGTGGGGGAGGGCGGGATATAAATGAAATTAATTAATAAATAAATTTGCCAGGCAGAGGGGAATCTCTGCTGCTGTGCTTGGTGGGCACTGGCGCGGTTTCCGTGGTCTTCCTGTGGCACTGCTCGGCTCTCTGCACCTTGGCCCCAGAGTTTTCCCAGTTTTCTACTCTTGACAGTTGTGGGACACCAGCCAGCAGCCCTGGCTCCACACTGAGCCCTCATCAGGGTCTTAGGATGGGGCTGCAGCGAGCCCTAAGTGTTGGCACTGTAAGAAAGAGAAGGGATGGTACACCCACATGTGGTGGGAGTGCCCTGAGGCCAATAAATTATGGGAAATGGTAGCGGGAATGATAAAGAAATTCTTTCAGGTAGAACCGAGAATTAACTTTGAATTGATGCAGATGAGTATATTAAGGAATGAGACAATAGGGAAGAATAATCAAGATTTACTAAAAGCAATGATATCAGCGGGTAAAGCGGTAATAGCCGTAGGATGGAAGGATAAAAGTAAATGGAAGGAAAGAACTTGGCATGATTATCTCTCTGATTTTGTTCAGTCAGATATAGCTGCTATAATGTCTCAAGAAGGATCATGGGAGGAAAGAAGATCAAGAATCAAGGAAAAGTGGCAGATCTACCTGAAATGCACGAAGCAAGAAAAGAAAGTGGACATTCAGTGGAAGCGCCAAGTCCTTTGTCCCTGGCTGGAAGAAGATGATGTATAGACTAAGGGGGGGGTGGGATGGGGGGGGGAACATGTAAAATGGATATGAGAAAGTGTGTAGAGAAATGGATAATTAACAATAATAATAAAATATACATATTAAAAAAAAGGATGGGGCTGTAGCTTATTCCAGAGCAGGCTGGAGTTCCTTCCCCCTATGCCCCCTTTTAAACTCATCCAACCAAAGAAAGAAAACCCAGCTTTTTTGGGGGGGGGGGGGAGGTGTTTGCACATGTCAATGACTAGCAATAGAATGGCAGATGGAGCAGAGGTCCATCAGTGGCTATTAGCCATGAGCGTATGAAGCTGCTTTCTACTGACTCAGACCCTCGGTCCATCAAAGTCAATACTGTCAGACTGGCAGCAGCTCTCCAGGGTCTCAAGCTGAGGTTTTTCACACCTACTTGCCTGGACCCTTTTAGTTGGAGATGCCGGGAATTAAGAACCTGGAACCTTCTGTTTACCAAGCAGATGCTCTGCCACTGAGCCACTGTCCCTCCCCTAAAGTCAATATTGTCTACCCAGACTGGCAGCGGCTCTCCAGGGTCTCCAGCTGAGGTTTTTCACACCTACTTGCCTGGACCCTTTTAGTTGGAGATGCCGGGGATTGAGAACCTGGGACTTTCTGCTTACCAAGCAGATGCTCTGCCACTGAGCCACCGTCCCTCCCCTAAAGTCAATATTGTCTACCCAGACTGGCAGCGGCTCTCCAGGGTCTCCAGCTGAGGTTTTTCACACCTACTTGCCTGGACCCTTTTAGTTGAAGATGCCAGGGATTGAGAACCTGGGACCTTCTGCATACCAAGCAGATGCTCTACCACAGACCCACCGTCCTTCCCACAGTGTATTGTTGGAACTCTGTCGGGGCAGTGATGCTCTGTATTGGTGCTGGGGGGGGGGGGGGGGGCGGCAAAGTGGAAGGTCTTCTAGCCCCAATTGTGAACCTCCTGATGGCACTTGGTTTTTTTGGCCACTGTGTGACAGAGTGTTGGACTGGCTGGGCCATTGGCCTGATCCAACATGGCTTCTCTTATGTTCTTATGTTCAGATTCTCAGGGCTCTCCAGTCCACAAAACGAACCTTTTCCAGAACCCACACACACACGCATTCCAACGTCCACTCACTTGCCGGGAGTTGGCAACCGTGGCCGAGAATGATCCTAGCTTTCCCCTCCCACCACCAAAGTCTCCAAGCTTCTCCCCCAGGGGGACTCACTTCTTAAGGGAACCTTCCCGGGCATCCGGCTGCCTGGCTTCGTCTTGCTCTTGCTTTTCTACAAACCTCCCAGTCCTCTGCAAAAGCAAACCCCTCCTCCTGCTCCTCCTCCCGCAGGAAAAGCCTCTTCCTTCTTCTCAGCACCCCCCCTCCCCCCAAAAAACCTCGGCCTCTCTAGCAAGCAGCTAGGCGGGTTTTAACCCTCTCAGTGCTGCAGCGGAAGGAAAAACGCCTCCCGGCCCCTCCAAGAGAAGATTCAGCCCGGCTCCACTACGCGGCGCGATGCCTGGAGAGAAAACGCAGGACCTCAAGTGGGGAGCTAAAGTAGTTTGCGCCCCGGCTGAGAGTTTTTCACGTTATTTCTTGGAAGGAAGAGGGACAGAGCCCGGATTCGGAGCGAGGAGAATGAATCTGGGACCTTCAAGCAATAGACCCGGGGTGTCAAACATGCAGTTGGGGGGCCGAATCAGGCCCTCGGGCAACTGGCTGCCATGTGCATCTTTCGCCCTCTCTCTCGCTTTGTTCTGCATCACAGCTTGCTTTGCAAGGATTGCTAAAAGGCACAGGAGCTACAGAGCAAAACCTCTGTTTTCTCCATTGGCTGAGGCTCCTCTTCTTGGAGAGGAGGGAGGGAGGAATAGCATGCTTTGCCAGGCTGTCTCAGTCTCACAGCAGAGCTACTGAGCCAAGCCTCTCTTCCTTCTATTGGCTGAGGCTCCTCCCTCACCTGTCTCCTGGGGGAAGGGAGGGAACGAGCCAGAGCTTCCTTTGCCCAGCTCCCTGGATCCCATGGGAGAAATACAAAGAAAATACCTTTAAGATCAGCGAGTGCTAATGTTTTAAGCAAGTTTTATTTAAGGTTGTTGTTTTTTTAAAAAATAAATGTGTTTGTGTCCTTTATAGAGTTTATCTCTGCTACCTAATCTTAAATAGGTACACACACATCCCAGCCCAACGTGGCTCACCCAAACCAGCATGGTCTGGCCCACCAAGGTCTCATTTATGGGGGAGTGGTAGAGCATCTACTTGGGAAGCAGAAGGTCCCAGGTTCAATCCCTGGCGTCTCCAAAAAAGGTTGCAGGCAAATAGGTGTGAAAAACCTCAGCTTGAGACCCTGGAGAGCTGCTGCCAGTCTGAGAAGACAATACTGACTTTGATGGTCCAAGGGTTGATTCAGTATAAGGCAGCTTCATATGTCAGATCCGGCCCTCATAACAAATGCGTTTGACATCCCTGCCATACACTGACCTTTGGCAGCCCCAGAGGCAGATGGAGAAAAAAGGCAATCGAGGGCTCTTTTTGAGCAGGAACACAGTTTGAGCTGGCTTAGCATCAGGGGGTGTGGCCTAATATGCAAATGAATTCACAGTGGGCTTTTTCTACCAAAAAAGGCCCTGTGTGAAACAATGGTGACATCGGGGGTGTGTGGCCTAATATGAAAGTGAGTTCCTGCTGGGCGTTCAGAGTTTTTTGCCTTATTAAATAATTCCTTGAGCTCTCTGTTTGAAGGGCTTTTGTTTTGTAGAGCGGACTTGTTTAATGAGATGTGGACCGAGTAACTTACCTGTACTTTGTTACTGCTGGAGACACAGGATTTGGACGTTTTGTATTAATAAGAGTAATTGCATATAACTTCACATTGACTGTTGTACAATACATATAAAGTTCACTGTGATGCAAGATACTGAATTGTACGAGGAGTGCATTCTCCTGTCTTTTATATAGCAGTGTACTGTTTTAACTGAAAGAGCCCTGTGGCGCAGAGTGGTAATGCTGCAGTACTGCGGTTGGAGCCCTCTGTTCATGACCTGAGTTCAATCCCAGCGGAAGCTGGGTTCAGGTAGCCGGCTCTAGGTTGACTCAGCCTTCCATCCTTCCAAGGTCGGTCAAAGGAGTAACCAGCTTGCTGGGAGGAAAGTGTAGATGACTGGGGAAGGCAAGGGCAAACCACCCCGTAAAAAGTCTCCTGTGAAAACGTTGTGAAAGCAACATCGCCCCAGAGTCGGAAACGACTGGTGCTTGCACAGGGGACTACCTTGACCTTTACTGTTTTAACACAGGAGCCCATTTTTGCTATCAGTCATAACTCCGTCAGAGCTGTTCTCTCAAGAGCTGTTTCTGTTAGAGCTCTCTCAGCCCCACCTATCTCACAAGGTGTCTTTTGTGGGGAGGGGAGGGGAAAGGAGATTTTAAGCCGCTCCGAGACTCCAAGTGATGGACAGGGTATAAATCCAATCAACACTTTTTCTTCCTCAGGGCACTTCTAAAGACCTCTTCCCTTTGCTAGGGTTGCCAATTCTAAGTTTCAAAACTCCTGGAAATTGGAGGGGTTAGGGTTAGGGTTGGGGCCTGGGAAAGGTGAGGTTCAGGGAAGAAATCGTTTCAACAAGGCTACGATGAGATAGTCCACCCTTTAAAGCTGCCCTTTTCCACAGAGGGACTGATCTCTTGTCTGGAGACACATTATTCTTCAATATCTCCAGGAGGTTGGCAATCTGATCTCATTCACAGCACAAATCACGTGGCAGCCCCCAATTCCCACCCACCACCTGTTGCCTTTCCCAGCCAATCTCCTGAGTCTTCAGCTCTGGCCCTGCAAGGGGTACAACCTGAGCAATTCCCAAAATGCATGGAAGTGCCAGCAAAAGTGAGTCAAACCAAAATCCACCCCCTCCCCAAAGCTAGGCTGGGCTTCAGCTGCGGCATCTCCTAGCCATTCCAGCAAAGAAGGCAGAATCAAGTCTTCCTAGGCTTGCCAATCCCCAGGTCCTAGTGGGGGTTCTCCCTCTTTTCCCAGGCTCCTTCCCGCCCCCAGTCAGCTGGCCGGCGGGGAGACAGGGAGGGAGCCTCGCACCCACAGCTACCATGTGACTTCCCACCTCCTGAGGCTTCAGAAGTTGGCTGCAACAGAAATGTCTGCTGGGCACTTCACCATTCCTTATGCGGAGATCGATTCTCGTAGGGTATAATGGGGAATTGATCTGGAGGCATCGGGGACTCAGGGAGGGCTGTTTTTTGAGGTAGAGGCACCAGATTTTCAGTATAGCATCTAGTGCCTCTCCCCAAAATACCCTCCAAGTTTCAAAAGGATTGGACCAGAGGGTCCAATTCTATGAGCCCCAAAAGAAGGTGCCCCTATCCTTCATTATTTCCTATGGAAGGCATTTAAAAAAGTGTGCTGTCCCTTTAAATGTGATGGCCAGAACTCCCTTGGAGTTCAGTTATGCTTGTCACATCCTTGCTTCTGGCTCCGCCCCCAATGTCTCCTGACTCCATCCCCAAAGTCTCCTGGCTCCACCCCCAAAGTCTCCTGGCTCCACCCCCAAAGTCCCCAGATATTTCTGGAATTGGACTTGGCAATTCTAAGTCTTCCCCTCTCCTCACCTGGGGAGCCCCCTCACTTACTTGCAGAAGGACAATCCAGGTGGGTAGCCAAGTTGGGCTGAAGCAGGGCTGGCCAAATGGCAACTCGTCAACCACATGTGGCACTCTCATACGCACTGTGTGGCTCTCAAAGCCCCCATCACCCCATTGGTCAGCTTGGAGAAGGCATTTCTCTCTTTAAATCGCTTCTCCAAGCCAAGCCAGCCAACAGACCCTTATATTTGCTCCCCAGCTTCCTTAGGTCTCTACATGGGGCTACCCTTGCCGCTTTCTGCGGCAAAATGCCCCATTATCGATCAGACTTAAGCATTCCAAGTCATCGCAGGGCATTTGTGTTGGCTAGACTAAATGCGTTTCCCTCCAAAGTTTTACAAGGGAGATATCACCGAGTCCCTTTAGGCGGCAGACTCTGTTGCTGTGGAGCGAATATTCCCGACTCAATTCAGCATATATTGCTTGATTGTTCCTTTTACCATAATCTCCGTAAAGATTTATTTTGCAAGCTTTCTTTCTCCCCAGATTTGTCTATTCTGCCGCCCTGTTATTATTTATTGAACAATACTGAGGGGGAGGTTAGCGAGGCTGTGGCAAAATTTTTGGCTGACATCCTTAAATTTAAATCTGACCATGTATGAATGCATCTGTAAGCTCGGTTTTATTTTGATTTTATCTCCAATGTTTATATTTTTATATTCTGTGTATTTTTATTTGCGACTGTTATGCCATTAAAGGTTTGGTATGGGTATGAGCTTGGAGAATACATTTAAGTTTAAAGTTGCTTTCATTCCCCCTCCCCCTTATATTTTCCTTCCTTCCTTCCTTCCTTCCTTCCTTCCTTCCTTCCTTCCTTCCTTCCTTCCTTCCTTCCTTCCTTCCTTCCTTCCTTCCTTCCTTCCTTCCTTCCTTCCCTTCCCTTCCTTCCTTCCTTCCAACATCTGATGTTAATCTCTTGCAGCTCTCAAACATCTGATATTTATTCCACACGGTTCTCACGTTAAGCAAGTTGGGCCACCCCTGATCTAAAGCGATAGAACAAAGTTAAGAGTCCGGTGGCGCCTTTAAGAACAACGACGTTTTATTCAAGATATGAGCTTTTGTGTGCAAGCACACTTCTTCAAATAACATGCACTGGAAGAAAGCCATTCAAACGTATAGACAGGGCTGAAAAGCAAATTAGCACATAACGTCATGAAGACGTTTTGAGGTAAAACAGGAACAACAAACCAAGCGTACAGGGAGAACAACAGTTGAAGTAATAATCACGTCAAAATAGGAGATAAGTGTGTAAGAGAATCTTTCCCTCCACCCGTCAAGTGTAAAAGTAACAAAGAGCATTTTTTCCTTTTAGTTGGGGGAGGCGTGCAGCATATTTCAAGTTTCATTGCATTACATTACAATCACAACGAGTTGTTTTATTTATTTACATTAGACTTTTATCCCGCCCTCTCCGCAAGCGGACTCAGGGCGGTTTACAACAGTCATTTACACGATTAAAACAATAGGTCAATAACATCTATAAAACATTCATACAATTAAAATTTAAAAACTATTCCACGGTGCTGTACCATTACTATGTTGGTGGTTCTGCTTTTCAGAGGGTTGGTCACTGGGAACTCTAGCTGATGTAAGGTGGCAGTTCTCTCTCAGTTTAAGTATCGAAGGCCTGTCGAAACAATTTGGTCTTACAGGCCCTGCGGAATGTAGGAAGGTCCGCAGGGCCCTTATGGCCTCCGGGAGAGCATTCCATAATTCTGGTGCTGCCACCGAGAAGGCCCTGGCTCGTGTCAAACGCAACCTGGCCTCCTTTGGTCCAGGGGTGGACAGCAGCTTTTTGTCCCTGAACGCAGTGCTCTGTGGGGGATATATGGGGAAAGGCAGTCCTGCAGATAAACAGGTCCCTGACCATAAAGGGCTTTAAAGGTCAATACCAACACCTTGAAACGGATTCGGAACACAATAGGTAGCCAGTGCAGCTCTTTCAGCACTGGCTGAATGTGCTCCCATCGAGGGAGCCTCATTAACAGCCATGCCGCAGCGTTCTGCACTAACTGTAGTTTCCGAGTCAGCATCAAGGGTAGCCCCGTGTAGAGAGCATTAAAGTGATCTATTCTTGTGGTGACCGTAGCATGGATCACCATTGCTAAGTCATTGTGCTCCAGAAAAGGAGCCAGCTGCTGCACCCGCCAAAGATGAAAAAAGGCGGGTCTAATAGTGGCTGCTACCTGGGCCTCCATTGTGAGGGAGGACTCAAGCAGCACGCCCAAGCTCTTGACCTTAGGGGCCGGTATCAATGGCACCCCGTCTAGAGCCGGCAGCTGGACCCCTCCCCTTGGACCACCCCGGCTCAGATAGAGAACCTCCGTCTTCGTCGGATTCAATTTCAGCCGACTCAGTCTGAGCCAGGATGCTACGGCTTGAAGAGCCAGGTCCAGATTTTCCGGGGTACAGTCGGACTGGCCACCCATCAATAGATAGAGCTGGGTGTCATCTGAATATTGGTGACAACCCAGTCCATACCTCCTGACAATCTGGGCAAGGGGGCGCATATAGATGTTAAATAACATCGGGGACAGAACCGCACCCTAAGGCACACCACATGTGAGTGGGTGCCTCTGGGATGACTCCTCCCCTATCCCCACCCTTTGTCCCCGATCTTGGAGAAAGGAGGTCAACCACTGTAAGGCGGACCCCTGAATCCCCACATCGGCAAGGCGGCCAATACATCGTTCTTTAGAGGAGCTACATATTGCATTGCATTACAAAGAGGGTTGCATGATATTATTCAAGGGAGAGAGAGAGGAACGCATAAAAATTTATGTATTGTCCTTCTTGGTTAGAATGGGTTTGGCATATGTGATCAGATAAGAAACCAATACCCGTTTAATTCGGAGTGGTGGGGGAGAGGTATTTGTTCCGAGGGTTGTAATATTTTGTAATTCAGCAATTTCTCTTTCTGTTCTGTTCCTGAGGTTCCATTGCAATAAAACAGCTACTTTGAAGTCACTCATTGAATGTTTTGGGAGGTTAAACTGTTCCTTAACATCAATTGTTTGAGAGCCAGTTTGGTGTAGTGGTTAAGTGTGCGGACTCTTATCTGGGAGAACTTGGTTTGATTCCCCACTCCTCCACTTACAGCTGCTGGAATGGCCTTGGGTTAGCCAGAGTTATCGCAGGAGTTGTCCTTGAAAGGGCAGCTGTTGTGAGAGACCTCTCAGCCCCACCCACCTCACAGGGTGTCTGTTGTGGGGGGAGAAGATATTATAGGAGATTGTAAGCCGTTCTGAGTCTCTGATTCAGAGAGAAGGGCAGGGTATAAATTTACAGTCTTCTTCTCCTACAGGTTTCTCAGTCTTGATTCCTGATGCCACACTTGTGTCCATTTATCCTTTGGCTCGAGAAGCCCCGTGGCACAGATTGGTAAAGCTGCAGTACTACAGTCCAAGTTCTCTGATCATGACCTGAGCTCGATCCCCACGGAAGCTGGGTTTTCAGGTAGCCGGCTCGAGGTTGACATCCTTCCGAGGTCAGTAAAATGAGGACCCAGCTTGATGGGGGGAAAGTGTAGATGATTGGGGAAGGCAATGGCAAGCCACCTCGTAAAAAAGTCTCCCGTGAAAGTGTCGTGATGCGACATCACCCCAAAGTCAGAAACTACTGGTTCTTGGACAGGGGACTACCTTTACCTTTTATCCTTTGGCTTAGGGTTTGTTCTGTTTGCCCTATGTAAAGATCTGAAGGACACTGTTGGCATTTAATGGCATATAGTGTTAAAGATGAGCAAGTGAACGAAGCTGAGATGATGCGGTTGATGTTGTAAGGTCCAGTGATTGTGTTGTCTGGGTGTATGTGGCCGCAAAGTTGGCATCTGGGTTTATTGCAAGCTCAGATACCAGTGTCAATGGTCAAATAAGATGTTGCATTGCTGTGGGTGAGGAGTTGTTTGAGACTGGGGGATTGTCCTGTGTGCAAGAGAAGGTTTGCCTCCTAGTATTTGTGAAAAAGAGGTGTCATTGTCCAGTAGAAGTTATGTCATTGATGATGCACTCAATGGTTTTGAGTTGTGAGTTGGATGTGACCAAGTCATCATCTGTGCAGTCACACATGCCCATGCAGCCTTCCCACTGCTGACATATCTCAATCACTTACCTTTAAAATTGATGAGATTTACCAGAGACAGTCTGAAAGAACTGTGGAAGGGTGTTTTCTCCTCCTCCTCCACGTACACAGTTAATGTCGGATTCCCCAGAGCGCAGGAGAAAAAAGCAGCAAAATGCTAGAGGCTAGTTCTGGTATATTCCAAGGTTGGGTTCGAGTGAAGGTGTATGACTGCACAGAGGACCACTCGAAGTTCATCAGTTATGGATAAGCAACCATTTCTCTTACTCTGCTCAATAAAGGCACAATCCCAAAGGACAAATGAAAGGGGGAGTTGCCCAGTGGCGCAGAGTGTTAAAGCTGCAGTACTGCAGTCCTAAGCTCTGCTCACAACCTGAGTTTGATCTCCAGCAGAAACTGGGTTTTCAGGTAGCCGGCTCGAGGTTGACTCAGCCTTCCATCCTTCCGAGGTGGGTAAAATGAGTCCCCAGCTTGCTGGGGGGAAATGTAGATGACTGGGGAAGGCAATGGCAAACCACCCCGTAAAAAGTCTGCCGTGAAAACGTTGTGAAAGCAACGTCACTCCAGAGTCGGAAACGACTGGTGCTTGCACAGGGGACCTTTCCTTTTTTTTCTGGAAGAGTTAAAAGCCAGAGAGAAGCCTTGGCCGAAGCGTTAATATAGCTCATCTCTTGCTCATGGAGTCGGGGGGCAGGGTTTAGAGGAGGGAATCATACTTCCCCTTCCAGATTCTCTCTGGGAGAAGCTGGGGGTGGGTGGGGAGCAAAACCTTTGGGGATTCAGGTTCTACAATGTTCACCTTCAACTCTACAGGTACCAGAAAATTTCCACAACACTGGATGGTGTTGCTGGGGAGGGGAGAGCTGACCCTGGAGAATTTACTGGGTTGTTGAACCTTTTCCTTTCAATCCAAATTAATCCAACTGCCGGGACACTTTTGGCTTCAAAGTGGCGAGACTTCTAAAAGCTCACAGGCTGGACTGGGGAGGGATTAGAGTTCAGAAATGCCTCTCTAAAAGACACTCTGTGAGGTGGGTGGGGCTGAGAGGGCTCTCACAGCAGCTGTCCTTTCAAGGACAACTTCTGCGAGAGCTATGGCTGACCCAAGGCCATTCCAGCAGGTGCAAGTGGAGGAGTGGGGAGAACCCGGTTCTCCCAGATAACAGTCCGCGTACTTAACCACTACAACAAACTGGCTCTCCCTTTTATGGTTTCTCCGAGGAACACGAGAGTCCCATCTGTGCTACAAGCCCTTGTCACACAAGGAGCATTTACGTGGTTCCTCCTGTGTGTGGAATCTTCCATTCTAAAAAGGCGAGAGCTGATCTTGAATCTATTTCAGGCGGCAGAGCCCATCCTTCTTCCACAATATCTAAGGGCTTCAAGCATGGCTAAAGCTCCTTCAATTCTCTTGAGCATTTATAACATTTATTCCTGGCTAGCGTAGCATTTCTGTGTAAAGATTTTTACAAGGGTTTATATTTACAAAAATATGTAACCTTTCATTAAAATCTGCCTCCGTTCCTGAGGACTGGAAGGTAGCTAATGCCACCCCCGTCTTTAAAAGGGGTTCCGTTATTAAAGAGAGAATTAGTAGAATTAGTAGACACATTGATGAACAAACATTATTGAGGAAGACTCAGCATGTGTTCTGTAAGGGAAGATCTTGTCTCGCTAACCTGTTAAAGAGTTCTTTGGGGGGGGTGAACAAATGTGGACAAAGGGGACCCAATCAAGGTTGTTTACCTTGACTTTCAGAAAGCTTTGATAAAGTTCCTCATTAAAGGCTCCTAAGTAAGCTCAAGAGTCATGGGGTAAAAGGACAAGTCCCCTTGTGGATCCTAATTAATAGGAAACAGAGAGTGAGTATCAATGGGCAATTTTTGCAACGGAGGGTGATAAGCAGTGGGGTGCCGCAGGGCTCAGAACTTGGTCCGATGCCTTTTAACTCGTTCATTAATGATTTGGAGTTGAGAGTAAGCAGTGAAGTGGCGAAGTTTGCGGATGACACTAAATCGTTCAGGGTGGTGAGAACCAGAGAGGATTGTGAGGCACTCCAAAGGGATCTGTTGAGGCTGGGTGAGTGGGCATCAACATGGCAAATGAGGTTCAACGTGGCCAAATGCAAGATAATGCACATTGGGGCCAAAAATCCTAACTATAAATACAAGTTTATGCCCTCTACATGGGGCTGCCCCTGTGCCGAACCCGGAAACTACAGCTAGTGCAGAACACGGCGGCCAGGCTGTAATTGGGGCTCCCTAAGTGGGAGCAAATACAGCCGGGGCTGCGGGAACTGCACTGGCCGCCAATTGTGTACCGGATTCATTACAAGGTGTTGGTTATTACCTTTAAAGCCCTATATGGTCGAGGACCTGTCTACCTTAGGGACCGTCTCTCCCCATGTATTCCCCAGAGGGTACTTCGATCTGGTTCTCAAAACCTATTGGTAATCCCCGGGCCGAAGGAGGCCAAATTGAAAGTCACCAGGGAAAGGGCATTTTTGATCACTGCCCTCCACTGGTGGAACCAACTGCCAGAGGAAGTGCGGGCCTTGCGGGATCTTGGCCAGTTCTGCAGGGCCTGCAAAACCATCTTCTTCCAGCTGGCCTTGAATTAACAAAGAGCCTACATCGTAGATGGAAGGCCGTCGCACTGAAAAAATGGAATGATACAATACTTAGATCTTAGTATCAAATGGAATGCTGATTTTAACTACTGAATGTATAATTTTATTGAATGTACTATTTTACAGGCTGTACGGTTTTACGACTGTGCAGTTTTATGTTGTGAGCCGCCCTGAGTCTGCTTTGGTGGGAAGGGCGGGATATAAATCAAATCAAATCAATCAATAAAAATAAATAAATAAGTTGATGGGGTTGTAAACTGGGGGAGACTGACCAAGGGAAAGATTTTGGGGTTGTGGTAGATGACTTACTGAAAATGTCGAGACAGTGTGTGGTTGCAATAAAAAAGGCCAACGCTATGCTGGGAATTATTAGGAAAAGAATGGAAA
Source organism: Heteronotia binoei (assembly GCF_032191835.1). Taxonomy (NCBI): domain Eukaryota; kingdom Metazoa; phylum Chordata; class Lepidosauria; order Squamata; family Gekkonidae; genus Heteronotia; species Heteronotia binoei. The sequence continues at coordinate 13,531,769 of NC_083227.1, read as the reverse complement.
ACAGATCAGCAAGAATCATCATAATGCCCCTGTATAAATCGATGGTGCGGTCTTATTTGGAATACTGTGTACAATTCTGGTCACTGCATCTCCAAAAAAGATATAGCATAGGAAAAAGTGCAGAAAAGGGCAACTAGAAGAAGATGAAATTGGATTTATATCCCGCCCTCCACTCCGAACAGTCTCAGAGCAGCTCACAATCTCCTTTACCTTCCTCCCCCACAACAGACACCCTGTGAGGTGGGTGGGGCTGGAGAGGGCTCTCACAGCAGCTGCCCTTTCAAGGCTCAGAGCGCCCTACACTCTCCTTTCCCTTCCTCCCCCACAACAGACACCCTGTGAGGTGGGTGGGGCTGGAGAGGGCTCTCACAGCAGCTGCCCTTTCAAGGACAGAGGCTCAGAGCGGCCTACAATCTCCTTTCCCTTCCTCCCCCACAACAGACACCCTGTGAAGTGGGTGGGGCTGGAGAGGGCTCTCACAGCAGCTGCCCTTTCAAGGACAGAGGCTCAGAGCGGCCTACAATCTCCTTTCACTTCCTCTCCCACAACAGACACCCTGTGAGGTGGGTGGGGCTGAGAGGGCTCTCACAGCAGCTGCCCATTCAAGGACAACCTCTGCCAGAGCTATGGCTGACCCAAGGCCATTCCAGCAGGTGGAAATAGAGGAGTGGGGAATCAAAACCGGTTCTCCCAGATACGGGTCTGCACACTTAACCACTACATCAAACTGGCTCTAGTCTTGAAACTAGAATGTTTCAAGGGTTGGAACACTTTCCCTATGAAAAAAGGTTGAAACTCTTGGGGCTCTTTAGCTTGGAGAAATGTCAACTGAGGGGTGACATGATAGAGGTTTACAAGATTATGCATGGGATAGAGACGGTAGAGAAAGAAGTACTGGTACTTTTCTCACTTTCTCACAATACAAGAACTCATGGGCAATGAAATTGCTGAGCAGTCAGGTTAGAACGGATAAAAGGAAGTCCTTCTTCACCCAAAGTGTGACTAACAGATGGAATTCACTGCCACAGGAAGTTGTGGTGGCTACAAGCATAGCCTACTTCAAGAGGGGATTGGACAAACATATGGAGCAGAGGTCCATCAGTGAGTATTAGCCATAGCATATTGTTGGAACTCTCTGTCTGAGGCAAGTGATGCTCTGTATTCAGGGTGCTTGGGGGGGACACAGTGAAAGGGCTTCTAGTGTCCTGGTTCCACTGGTGGACCTCCTAATGGTACTTGGGGGTTTTTTGGCCACTGTGTGACACAGAGTGTTGGACTGGATGGGCTATTGGCCTGAACCAACATGGCTTATTTATTTATTTATTTGGTCAATTTATATTCTGCCCTTTCTCAGACAGCGTCTTATGTTCTTATATCATTTTCATGCTTTATGTGGTCTGTGGTTGTCTACCAGCAGTGAAATAAGAGAAGTGCTCATTTCATGGGCGAAGTAACATGAATTCTCCTTGCATGGGTCCTTAGATATTTTTGAAAATGCTTCAACAACTCAGTCTCTTCCTACACGCTAAACCAGGAGTGTCAAACATGAGTCCTGGGGGCCGAATTAGGCCCCCGGAGGGCTCCTATAAGGCCCCCAAGAAACTGTCATCTGCTTCCTTCTCTCTCTCTTGCTTCGTTCTGCATCACTATACACAACTCAATCGTTATAGTGACAAATTACTATGTAATGAAGTGCATATACAAAATACAAAACATAATCCATGAAATTTCTTCCACGAGTCCCGATAGGCAGGCTGTCGACTTTAAAAAGTCCTGCTTCGATTATCACTCTTCCAGCAAAGGGTGCTCCATAAATTTTCAAAAAAGACATCCCCATGTTGAACTTTCCAGTGCGTTGCTTACTGCTAAATGTTTTTTAAGATAATGTGGGAATGTAACTTCTCCAGGTGGATTCCAAATTGGCATAATACTCTAAGGCCTTGAGCCTTGTGGAAGAAATGTCATGAATTATGTTTTGTATTTTGTATACGCACTTCATTACATAGTAATTTGTCACTATAACGTTTGAGTTGTGTATATTGTTGTTCCTGTAGTGACTTCTCTCCTGTTGTCCTTCTACATCACAGCTTGCTTTGCCAGGCTTGCTCAATCGCACAGGAGCTACAGAGCAAAACCTCTATTTTCTCCACTAGCTGAGGCTCCTCCCTTAGGGAGGAAGGTGGGGAGGTAGCGCTTGCTTTGCCAGGCTCTCTCAATCGCACAGCAGAGCTACTGAGACAAGCCTTTCTTCGTTCTATTGGCTGAGACTCCTCCCCCCCTAATCCCCTGGGAAAGGAAGGAAAGAGAGAGCTTTCCTTCCCCAATTCCTTGGATCGCAAGGGAGAGCTATAAAGAAAGCACTTGTAAGACCAACGAGTGCTTATGTTTTAAACATGTTTTAAGTTTTTTGTTAAAAATCTTTAATTGTGTTTGTGTCCTTTATAAAGTTTATATCTCTGCTACCTAATCTAAAATAGGCACACATGGCCCAGCCTGATATGGCCTGGCCTGAAAAAGTCTCATTTATGTCAGATTCGGCCCTCATAGCAAATAAGTTCGACACCCTTGCTCTAAACATTTAAATGCTTCGTCCCCTCTGTTGATTCTTTGATGGTATTGGATATAACCACTCTTACTGAATCTCTTTCCAAATTGAGCATTCAGTCGGTTTCTCCTCTGTGTGGGTTTTTTGATGCTCTTGAAGACTGGCACTCCGATTGAATCCCTTTCCACACTCTGAGCATTTGAATGGTTTCTCTCCTGTGTGGGTTCTTTTATGCAAATCAAGATAGCGTTTCATAACAAATCTCTTTCCACACCATGAGCATTCAAAAGATTTCTGTCTTGTGTGGGTTTTTTTATGCTCATTAAGATGGCTACACTGATTGAATCTCTTTCCACACTCTGAACATTCAAAAGGTTTCTCCCCTGTGTGGATTCTTTTATGGTCTCGAAGATATCTATTCTGCCCAAATCTCTTTCCACAATCTGAGCATTCAAAAGGCTTTTCCCCAGTGTGGGTCTTTTTATGCCGATAAAGATTGGCCTGACTGAATTCTTTTCCACACTCAGAGCATTTAAACAGTTCCTTCTCTGTGTGGGATCTTTTATGCTGCTGAAGATAACGACTTGTAGTGAATTTTTTCCCACACTCTGAGCATTCAAAAGGTTTCTCTTTTCTGTGGGTTGTCTTATGCTCTTGAAGATGGCTACTCCGATTGAATCTCTTTCCACACTCTGAGCATTCAAAAGGTTTCTCCCCTGTGTGGGTTCTTAGGTGATAGTGAAGATAGCTACTCGTAGTGAATGTCTTTCCACACTCTGAACATTCAAATGGTTTCTCCCCTGTGTGGGTTCTTTTATGCAGCTGAAGATAGGAACTTGTACTGAACCTCTTTCCACAATCTGAGCATTCAAATGCTTTTGCCCATGTGTGGGTTCTTTTATGCTGTTTAAAACTGCTACTTGTATAGAATCTCTTCCCACACTCTGAGCATTCAAAAGGTTTCTCCCCTGTGTGGGTTCTTTTATGCAGCTGAAGATAGGAACTCGTACTGAATCTCTTCCCACAGTCTGAGCATTCAAAGGGTTCCTCATTTGTGTGAGTTCTTTTATGGTCTTGAAGATGGCTACTCTGACTGTATCTCTTCCCACATTCTGAACACTGAAAAGGTTTCTCCCCTGTGTGGGTTCTTTGATGATACTGAAGATGGCTACGTGTACTGAATCTCTTTCCACATTCTGAGCATTCAAATGGTTTCTCCCCTGTGTGATTTCTTTGATGTACTTGAAGATGGCTACGTGTACTGAATCTCTTTCCACACTCCGAGCATTCGAACGGTTTCTCTCCTGTGTGATTTTGTTGATGCACTTGAAGTTGGCGACGTGTACTGAATTTCTTTCCACACTCTGAGCATTCATATGGTTTCTCCCTTGAGTGGCTTCTTTTATGCTCTTGAAGATTGCTACTTTGACTGAATCTCTTCCCACACTCCAAGCATTCAAAAGGTTTGTCCCCCGTATGGGTACTTTGATGATATTGAAGATAGCAACTCCTACTGAATCTCTTTCCACACTCTGTGCATTCAAATGGTTTCTCCCCTGTGTGGGTTCTTTTATGCACTTTAAGACTGCCACTATGAGTGAATCTCTTTCCACACTCTGAGCATTCAAACGGTTTCTCCCCTGTATGGGTTCTTTTATGATAACGAAGACTGTGACTATATCTTAATCTTTTCCCACACTCTGAGCATTCAAATGGTTTCTCCCCTGTGTGAGTTCTTTTATGCACTTGAAGATTGACATTCTGACTGAATTTCTTTCCACACTCCAAGCATTCAAAAGGCTTCTCTCCTCCTTGTATACTTTGGTTCACAAGAAGCTGTGATCTATATTTGAAGTACTGTTCGCACTGAATGGATTTACTTGTTTTCATCATATTTTGTTTTGGAAAATGTACATTATGCATTCTTCCATGTCTCTTACCAACCAAATGACTGACTCTCTCTCCCTTAGGTCTGCCTTGATTCTTGATGTTTCTTTTCAAGTCTTCATTATTAAATGTATCTGGTAATTGTGGATGAAGTTCCTCGCCTTCCTTATTCCTCTGATTGTCCTCTCCTGGAATAGACAAAGAGAGAGCATTAGCACTTGGGAGGAAAGGTAAATTCCAAAGACTGAAGTAGGAAAGCATTGACGGCCCTTTGACAACATCCAGTTTGGCTGATGTTAACTCCCCTTCGACTTTCCCCGGAACACTCAGGATTTAAGCCTTTCAAGAGCCACAGCTGAGCTCTTAACTAGGGCTGTCAATTTGGTAAAGGGTTTACCAAATATTTACCAAAAACTGCCTTTTTGGTAAAATTCAGAATTACCGTAGGTAATTCCAAATAGTCATTTGAGCCTATTTCTGGAATTCCGAATAGTTGAATTCCGGATAATATCAGTGGTATTTGGAAATTTTTGGTAAAACCCTGTTGTCAATAGAAAACAATGGGAAAAGCAAAAGGCAGTCTGTGATTGCCTTTCCTGCCGTTCCTGTGGCTTTTCCCGCCTCTGGCTGGAGTGAGGCCCCTGATCCAATCACAGCCATGCATTTTGCAGATTGCAAAATGCAATGCTCAGGGATTTTCCCGCCTCTGTCTAGGGGGAGGGGGAGGAAAAGTCCCCTGATCCAACCACAACCAGGCATTTTGCAAATTATTATTTATTTATTATTTATTACTTTAAATTTCTATCCCGCCCTCTCCGCAAGCGGACTCAGGGCGGCTAACACCATACATTTTTACAATTTAACCAATAAAAAACTACAATTTAAAATTATTTAAAACACTTAAACATTTAAAACATTCCATTGCATTTTTGGTGCTGTATCACTATAATATAATTTAATGTAGATATAAATGTAAATGTTGATCATAGTACTCTGTAACGGTGTAGAGTGGCAGCTCTCTCCCAAATTAGGTTAGTTCTCAAAGGCCTGTCGAAACAGTTTGGCTCAGGTCTGTTGTGTGCTCCAGCAAGGAAGCTACTGCTGTGTTGCCAATTTACCATAGAGAGACTGTGAGTGAGCTTTTGTGCCCTTCGCTGTGCTCTGCTCTCTGTGGCCTGGCCTTAGCTGCTGGTGTTCCTGGCTAGACTGGAGGATCTTCATCTGGTAAAATGACTCCTTTTTTTGTGTTTATGGGGGCGGGGATTTCTGTTCAGATTAAAAGCAGGTTTATTTTTAACTTTTTGAAAACCTTTAGTTTTCCTCCTGTTTTGGTTAGTTGGTTTTCTGTTGGGGGCTGGGTTGCTTGGGGGTGGGTGGTTCTGGCATGACCTGGCTTAAAGTGCTTAATTTAATCCGTGTTATTTTTATATTCTTTTTTGGGAATTTTAAAAATGTTTTGGAATTGCCTGTTAATTTTTGTTGCTGTTGTTTGGAGCTGCCTGTTAAATTTATACCAGGCTTCGGCTGACCTGGTTGTGTGGGGTCTGATTTTTGCTCTGTTTTTCCTTGGCCAGGCTATGGTGGCTTACTGATCTGTTGAACTGCTGGTGGTGTTTTACTGTTTTTCCTGGTTGTGTTGGTGTGTATGTGTGTGGTTTGGGCTGCTTTTGGTTTCTGGGTGGTTGGCCTTTGCTTGGCTGTTCCTCTCTGGAGCCTGGCGGTGACCTGACCTGTTGAACTGCTGGTTGTCTTTTACTGTTTTCCTGGTTGTGTTGGGGATGTGTGTGCCTTTGTAAAGCCTTTTGGGGTGCCCACAGATAGGTCCAGCCTTTTTGGGCCTTCGGGGAGAATCGCCTGCAGCTGCCCTGTCATTTTGGGGGCTCCCCACAAACCCCCTCCCCTCCAGGCGGCTTCCATTATGCCCTATGTTGTGTCATTGACTTCAATGGCCCATAGGGTATAATGGTGGGATGGGAGACTTGGGGGTTCCTTGGGGAAGAGTCCCCTGAAGCTCTGCTGCAGTTTTGGGGGCTCTTCCCCCAAACCCCTTCCCCTCCAGGCAGCTTCCAATATACCCTATGTTGCCATTGACTTCAATGGCTCATAGGGTATAGTGGAGCCGAATATATCCAGATATCTCAGTATATTCAGATATATTCGGATACTACTATTCGGAAATATCCGGAATACCAAAAAAATTATTATTGAATATTTCCAGATCTGGATATTACCAAATTTTTTTTGATTGACAGCCCTACGCTTAACCAAAAGGAGCTTCTGCCTCCATATTCCAGGTCTCAGATGTAGAGATGTGAAGGCCCGGAAAAAAACCAGAAAAATTTGGGGGAAAACACAGTTTTTTTCAGGTTTTTTCCTGAAGCCTTTTTTGTTTTTTTCTGAAAAATTGGAAAAAAAGAAAAGAAAAAAATTGATTATGGAACATTTTATTTTAACATGATGAATAAAATATTTTAAGATAAGGTGCTCAAATATTTCCCAAATCATTTCTATAAAATATGTATAGTATCATATCATTCTAATTTCTGTGCACTGAGGACAAGCAAGTCCTAGGTCATGCCCCTCTTCAATTCTTTTTATGCGAATGAGTTTTTTATTTTTATTTAATACTGTGGAGAGGAAATATGAATAATTGTTACTTCAGGATTTTTAAAAATTGTTTTGTGGAGGTTTTTTTTGTCTGTTCCACATAAACTAGTAAACAGTTCAGGAGATGGTTGCTCCATTTGCTACAATTACAAATAAGTATTATTTAAAAAGTAAATTCTGTTTGTAATAACTGTTGGGATACGCTGTATTTTTAATATGCTAGTTGTGATAATTTCAAGCCAAGTACAATTGTCCGTAGTCATATTTTATGTTCCTAAAATAACAAAATGACTTTCAATTTGGAAAAAAAAAAAAATCGCGAATGTAGCATTTAAAAAAAAATTCGGAAAATTTTCATTCCCCCCCCCCCCCGGCAAAAAACGGAAAAAAATGGGGTTTTTTCCGAGCTTCAAAATTTCCGGAAATTTTACATCCCTACTCAGATGGCCTCCCTCCTGTCTTGCTCACCGGGCTTTATACTTCTTCCAAACTAAGAGTAGCTAAGTAGTGTGGGACACAGCTTTTGTTAGGAAAGGGATGACAAGCCTGCAGCAGAACATCATCAAGAAGAAAGGGACTTGGCTGAAAAAGACAGAAGAGTTAGTCTCACAAGCACTGAGACCAAGAGAACTAACATACCATCCTTATTTCTAACAGAGATATAACTTTCATTATGCCCTACTGCAGGGGTGGGGAATCTGTCCCGAGGGCCGTATACGGCCCTTGAGGTCACTTGGTGTGGCCCTCGGGGATTGCTGGGCCAAACCGAGCCATGTGGCAGCCTCCCTGGGGCCTGGCTGGCCAGCGAGGATCATGTGGCCCAGCCGCGCTGTGTAGTAGCCTCCCCAAGGCCAGGCAGGGATCACGGGGCCCAGATGTACTGTGCAGCAGCCTCCCTGGGGCCAGGCTGGCCGGCCAGAATTGCTGCAGGGCCTGAAAAAGTTACTGTCACCGTTCAGTTTGCATTTGATTATCCCAGATAGTGTGGCCTAATGTGCTAATGAGTGTGTTACCTAATATGCTAATATTAGGGGATGTGGTCTAATATGCTACTGAGTTCCTGCCGGGCTTTTTCTCCAAAAAACCCCTGGACCTATGCATTTGCCTAGGGCGGTAGGCCGGGTGTGTGTATGTGTGTGTGTGTGTGCCAGATTAGGCTCTCCCCACATGACTTCAAATAGAAAAACAATTATTTGCATTATTTTACTGGCCTGAATCATTCTCCTCGGCGGAGCACTGTTTTTTAAGTTGAAACAGTGTCAGGCTGCCTTATACTCTTTTTGAGCTGACACTGTTTCAGGAGATTTGATATCTTCAGTTCAGAAATTCTCAGAAATCCAGGCATTACAGCTTTTGGACAGCAAACAGAAAAGATCTTTATTCACACAAAGACGGGTGGAGCTGGGTCCAGGACAGTCTTTTGTTCTAGTTCAAGATGTTTCACTTTAATTTACTCTAGGCAGACGTTATACTGATATTGCTTATGCAGTTACTTTGCTGGTGGCTCTAAGAACACAGAAAATTATTCCACTTCTGCTAATATTTCCTGTTGTTCATAAGACCAGACTTCCCGGTTATAAAGGTAAAGGTAGTCCCCTCTGCAAGGACCAGTCGTTTCCAACTCTGGGGTGACGTTGCTTTCACAACATTTTCACTGCAGACTTTTGACGGGGTGGTTTGCCATTGCCTTCCCCAGTTGTCTACACTTTCTCCCCAGCAAGCTGGGGACTCATTTTACCGACCTCGGAAGGATGTAAGGCTGAGTCAACCTGGAGCTGGCTACCTGAACCAGCTTCCACTGGGATCAAACTCAGGTCGTGAGCAGAGAGTTCAGACTGCAGTACTGCAGCTTTAACACTCTGCGCCACGGAGCTATAAAAAGGTAGTCCCCTGTGAAAGCACCAGTCATTTCCGACTCTGGGGTGACGTTGCTTTCACAACGTTTTCACGGCAGACTTTTTATGGGGTGGTTTACCATTGCCTTCTCCAGTCATCTACATTTCCCCCCCAGCAAGCTGGGTACTCTTTTTACCGACCTCGGAAGGATGGAAGGCTGAGTCAACCTGAGCCAGCTACCTGAACCCAGAATTACCTCAGTTTTGCCTGACCTATGAGACTGTCCCCCTATCCAGGCCCTTTGGCAACCTTTTCCAGACTCCTAGCCTTTTCTCAACAGAGTAAAAACTTCCTCAGAGATGAGGGTGTGGCTTTTTTAAACACCAAGGAGCTTTCCTGTTTGAAGTTCCTTTTATTTAACTACCCTTTCTCTCTAGTGGTAATCAGCCGAATTTGGTCTCTAGCAACCGTTTCCCCTCAAACTTATTGCTTCTTCACAGATGTAGACACACACACAAACAGAGGGAGACAGTTCGAATGGAGTCTTGCTTGCAACCGTCCAAGTGAGGTGTCTGCCCTGCAGGTCATCTAGCGAGGGCAAGTATTATAACAGGGAGAGAAGGGATTTTTTTTTTCCTACTATGATTTGTTGCTTCTGTTCACTTTTTAAAAATGCCTGTAAATAGTTGCAGGTTGTAAATAAATGTTATGTTGGTTTAAAGTGGAGTCCCTCTGTACCACATAGTTTCCACAACCGCCTTAGAACACGCTACCATAAGAGGGGGGTCCAGAGAAGGGGGAAGGCATGCAGTTGGCAAGGGTGCCAATCCTCCAGGGGTCTCCCAAATAAGAACTTTGGTCTCTGTGATAACCAGGTGCTGGGTTGGCAGAGGACCTTGAGGCCAGACCTCAGAACTGGCAAGGGCGATTGGGAGTCCTGTTCCTCTCAGTCAGGTACCCCTAAATTGAGCAGGTGGCGGCAGCGCGCCCAAGTGGCAGGAAGAAGATTAGCTCCCTCCAGGAGTTGGCAACCCAAAAGGGAGTTGACGGGACTGGGTCTGAAGGCCGAATTGGGCCGGTTCCGCCACAAGGTGTGTAGCTTATCAATATTTTGATACATGCGTCATCACAATGGCAGCAATTTGCACCTTTGGAGCCTATGAAAGATCCTTACCCAGAGAGACCACGTTCTCATAGTTCTCCAGCATGACTTCCCAGTGGAGAGCTCTTTGGTCCGCATCCAGCAGGGCCCACTCTGCCACGGTGAAAGACACGGCCACCTCCTCAAAGGAAAAGGGACACTGAAAGAAAAGCAAATCCCCTCATCAGAGATTGTGCACTGGAGGGGAGTAGTCTGGGAGGGAACAGGATTTATGACTTGGCAAGGGTAAAGGAAGCGGCATTCAGAGTCTCTCTCACCCAGACGCCTTGTAGAAACAGCAGGAGAAAAGCCCACCCTCCGCCCCGAGAAAGAAGGAGAGACCCAGGCTGTCCCCTGCTCAAATCTGTTACCTGGACTAGAGATGCAGCAGATGTTTCCACACCTCTGGAAAGATGACGGCTCAACAGCATCTTTCCACTGTCTGTAGGTGAGACAAAGGAGGAAGGAAGGAAAGGTGTTTTCGGTGACTTTGTATTCCACTTCCTTGTTCGTTCCCTGCTTCGTGCACCCCCCTTCCCAGGCATGTGAAACGCTGTCCTGCGTACACTCAACAAATTTTTAAACACTTTTTACTAAATTCTGGGAGAGGCAGAAGAGAAGCACCAGGTACTATATGCATTAGGGCAGGGGTGTCAAACTCATTTGTTATGAGGGCCGGATCTGATATAAATGAGGCCTTGATGGGCCGGGCCATGTCAGGTTGGGCTGGGCCATATCAGGCCAGCCCATGTGTATACCTATTTAAGATTAGGGAGAGAGAGATATAAAGGACACAGAAAAACACAATTAAATATATATATTTTTTTATTAAAGCATTAGCACTTGTTGGTCTTAAAAGTGCTTTCTTTGTATTTCTCCCATGGGATCCAGGGAACTGAGCAAAGGAAAATGGCACAGTAGGCACTGGTAAAGATTTAAACAAATTTGTATTAGAGGTCGCTTAACCTACATGTTGTTACACTTCACACATTATATTCACACATTCTTGAGTGTACTCCGCTTTGTCCTTCTTGTTAAGACTAAGGTCTCTCTACTAGACCCCTTTCCCTCTGGCAAGATAGTCATTCTCTTCTCATTAAGAGCAATAACTCTGTCTCTTGGCATGTTTAGGACATTTCAAAGCCACCTCTAAACCCTTTTCCAATTCCTTTGCTAACTCCTTCCAGATGAACAGGGAGGGATGGTTGCTCAGTGTTACAGCATTTGCTTGGTAAGCAGAAGGTCCCAGGTTCAATCCCCAGCATCTCCAACTAAAAAGGGTCCAGACAAGTAGGCGAGAAAAACCTCAGCTTGAGACCCTGGAGAGCTGCTGCCAGTCTGAGTAGACAGTACTGACTTTGATGGACCAAGGGTCTGATTCAGTATAAAGCAACTTCATATGTTCATAAGGAAGCTCTGTCCCTTTCTTCCCTTCCTCAGGGGACCAGGAGGTTGAGGAGCCTCAGCCAACAGAAGGAAGAGAGACTAGGTTCAGTAGCTCTGCTGTGCGATTGAGCAAGCCTTGCAAAGCAAGCTGTTATGGAGAAGGAAGCAAGAAAGAAAGAGCAGGAACAGATGACAGCCAGTTGCTCGAGGGCCTGATAGGAGACCTCTGGGGGCCTAATTCGGCCCCCAGGCTGCATGTTTGACACCCCTGCCTTAGGGGTTATAAATGCTGCCAACATATTTCAGACTTCTGTAAGACATGTGTCAGGCGTGCAGGGCAGGAAGAGAAAGGGAGAAATGATTGCATGACAAATCACCATGAAATTTGGCTTCAGCACATCTGGAGACTTCAGGGTAATATAAGAAGACGATGATATTGGATTTATATCCTGCCCTGTACTCTGAATTTCAGAGCCTCAAAGCGCTCACAATCTCCTTTATCTCCCCCCCACACCCACAACAGATACCCTGTGAGGTGGGTGGGGCTGAGAGAGCTCTGACAGAAGCTGCCCTTTCAAGGACAACCTCTGTCAGAGCTATGGCTGACCCAAGGCCATTCCAGCAGGTGCAAGTGGAGGAGTGGGGAAATCGAACCCGGTTCTCCCAGATAAGAGTCTGCGCACTTAACCACTACGCCAAACTGGCTCTCAGTTTTAGAGTGTCTCTTGGCAGGCTGACTTCACAACCAGGTATTCAGCCAGACGCAACATCAACATAACACCACATCTGTTCCAAGCCCCTCCCAAAGTCCCTCCCTTAAGCTCCTGGGGGGGGGGGGTGCCAGTCCAAAGTCCGCTATCCCCATTCCAGCATCCTGTTTCCCTCAGTAGTCCACCAGATGCCCCTATAAGCACAAGCACAGAAGCCAAATTTTGCCATTATTATTGGCCCCCAGAAAGCGCTTTGCAAAGCTGTGCTGCCCCAAAAGGTTGAGGCTACCTTTATTCACCAGGCTGAATAGATCTTTTGAGTTTTGTCTACCTTACGGAAGGAGGGTGAGCTATGAACATTAAAATTAATGTGAGGAATTGCCTTCCATGAATTTGTTCAGTTAGAGGACAGTGAGTTCTGCATATGAACTCTGCATGGTGTGAAGAAGTATTCAATGGCCTTGGGTCAGCCATAGCTCTCGTAGGAGTTGTCCTTGAAAGGGCAGTGTCTGTGAGAGCCCTCTCAGCCCCACCCACCTCACAAGGCGTCTGTTGTGGGGGTGGAAGATAAAGGAGATTGTGAGCCACTCTGAGTCCCTGATTCAGAGAGATTGGCAGGGTATAAATCTGCAGTCTTCTTCTTCACTTGCAGCTGCTGGAATGGCCTTGGATCAGCCATAGCTCTCGCAGGAGTTGTCCTTAAAAGGGCAGCTGCTGTAAAAGCACTTTCAGCCCCACCTACCTCACAGGGTGTCTGTTGTGGGGGGAGAAGATATTATAGAAGATTGTAAGCCTTGAAAGGGCAGCTGGTGTGAGAGCCCTCTCAGCCCCACCCACCTCACAGGGTGTCTGTTGTGGGGGGGAGAAGATATTATAGGAGATTGTAAGCATTGAAAGGGCAGCTGCTGGGAGAGGACTCTCAACCCCATCCACCTCACAGGGTGTTTGTTGTGGGGGGGAGAAGATATTATAGGAGATTGTAAGCCTTGAAAAGGCAGCTGCTGGAAGAGCCCTCTCAACCACACCCGCCTCACAGGATGTCTGTTGTGTGGGGAGAAGATATTATAGGAGATTGTAAGCCTTGAAAGGGCAGCTGCTGGGAGAGCCCTCTCAACCCCACCCACCTCACAGGGTGTCTGTTGTGGGGGGGAGAAGATATTATAGGAGATTGTAAGCCTTGAAAAGGCAGCTGCTGGGAGAGCCCTCTCAACCCCACCCACCTCACAGGGTGTCTGTTGTGTGGGGAGAAGATATTATAGGAGATTGTAAGCCATGAAAGGGCAGCTGCTGGGAGAGCCCTCTCAACCCCACCCACCTCACAGGGTGTCTGTTGTGGGGGAAGAAGATAAAGGAGATTGTAAGCCGCTCTGAGCCTCTGATTCAGAGAGAAGGGCAGGGTATAAATCTGTAATTCTTTTTCTTTTTCCATTTCCACCCCTGACCTGAACTCTCTGCTTATCAAATTCACTGGGTGCCCCAATCATATCCGGGCACAAAGAGTCCTTACCAAAGGAGAGGGCATCTTGGACATGTTCCTGCATTTGCGCTCTCTCCTCTGGCTCCAAGAAAGCTTCTTCTACCTCAGGGAATGTTGCTTCTAACTTCAGGGATGGCCCCCGCATCTGAAACAGCAGCAAGGGGAATTAATTAATCAATCAAAGTATGGCACTGTGTGTAGTATATAGCCAGGAGATCCTCAGATTGTCCAGCTGGCTGGGGCTGATGGGAGTTGTAGGCAAAAAACATCTGAAGAGCCAGCGTTCCCTACCCCTGAGAAGTTGTAGTTCTTTTAGCGTTATGCACCACTAAGTAGTGAGCTAACTTGTTTTTAAGGCCAGAGACGTTTCAGAGATAGTTTGCCGTTGCCTGCCTCTGAATCACAGCCCTGGTATTCCTTGGAGGTCGCCCAGCCAAGTACCAGCCAAGACCGATCCTGCTTAGCTCCTAAGATCCGAGGAGATCTGAGATCCGGCTAGACTGGGCTATCAAGGTCAGGGAGCAGTGTGAGAGACGAGTAAGAGGTGGAATGGAACAGACCAAGGAATGGATCCTGCCCCACTCCTAGACTCTGCACCCTTCTATCAGCTGATCTGATGAGTTATCTGGGGGGGATAAGAAATTCTCTAGTAGAAAAGGCTGCTGAAAGAGGCCGTAAAATCTCCCTTTTGGATGGTTAATACTTGGACAAATATCTCTCAGGGACACTTTATGACAAGGACAGATATTTTTGCTTGAATTGGACCCATCTGGAGGAAATCCCCCTCACCTGTTCTGTCTGCCTCTTCTCCTCTGCCTGACTCAGGAGGAAACCTTCCGCCAGGGCCACCGCCTGGGAACTGGTCTCCGGCCCACATCCTCTGACCCAGCACTGCATTTCCTGGGGCAGGATGGTCAGGAACTGCTCCAGGATCACCAGGTCCAGGATCTGCTTCTTGGTGTGTCTCTCCGGCTTCATCCACTGGCTGCATAGTCCATGGAGCCGGCTGCATACCTCTCGGGGACCATTAGCCTCATGGTAGCAGAACTGCCGGAAGTGTTGGCAATATATATCTGAAGTCGTGGTGTCTGTAGCCAGGATTTCTGGCACAACTCTTCCCCAGAATTCAACACCACTCCCAGCTTGGAGGAGAAGGGGGCCTTTGCTTGCTGTCTTGCCGGTTCCAGGTCCTTCTGGGTCCTGCTCTTCCATCTCTTTACCCTTGTCTTTGGTTACCTTCGACTGTGAAAAGACACCTTTATTCCCTTGACTGTGAACATAAGAACATAAGAGAAGCCATGTTGGATCAGGTCAATGGCCCATCCAGTCCAACACTCTGTGTCACATAAGAACATAAGAGAAGCCATGTTGGATCAGGCCAATGGCCCATCCAGTCCAACACTCTGTGTCACACAGTGGCCCAATATATATACACACTGGCCCAATATATATACACACTGGCCCAATATATATACACACTGTGGCTAATAGCCACTGATGGACTTCTGCTCCATATTTTTATCTAACCCCCTCTTGAAGCTGTCTATGCTTGCAGCCGCCGCCACCTCCTGTGAAGAGAGGTTTCTCTCAATGGGGAAGGAGAGACATAGACAGTATTATGTCACAAAGGAAAATGAGAATGGAGATACAACACCAAACATCACAAACCTTAATTTGCTCAGGGGACATGTGAGAATTGCCCTGGCGGATCAGAACAAAAGTGCTTCTTGTAGTTTGTAGCCCAGATTTAATATTGTTTTGCTATATTATATACCGAGATATTTTAAATATTCTGCCTTGGCTTTTTGGTAAAGTTAAGTGTCTCTGGCTTTTTAGAGATGTTGTAAGCTTAGACTCCCATTCCATCGGCTCTGTCTGTCTAATTTTTAAGGTAAACCAGAGGCCCCCCCAAAAAAGACAAGAGAAACTGGTGATGCCTTTCCCATTATATGCATCTCTTAGACAGAAATGAGGGGGCCCAACTCACCCCAACAGAAGCACCGTTTTCCAGAGTCCAGCCTGTTCTGGGAAGAAGCCTAAGCCCAGCCTTTGAACAATTCTGGATGGCCCCTAAGTGTGTCAGGAGAGATGCCCACCCAAGCAGCAACAGTGCCCCACTGGTGTTGGGCGAATGTAGATCAGTCAGGGCACTAGGGCTGCTGGGATGAAGAGGACTGTGAAAATACTAGAAATTTGGGGTTGGAACCTGGGGAGGGCAGAGTATGATGGTAGAGAGTCCACCCTCCAAACCAGCTGCTTTCTGCCTTCAAATTGATGCCCGTAGTGTATGGTATTCCCAATAGTAATGTATGGCTATGAGAGCTGGACCATAAAGAAGGCCGAGTGCAGAAGTATAGATGCTTTCGAGTTGTGGTGCTGGAGAAGACTCTTGAGAGTCCCTTGGACTGTGAGAAGATCCAGTCAGTCAGTCCTAAGGGAGATCAACCCTGGAAGGTCAGATGCTGAAGCTGAAGCTGAAGCTCCAATACTTTGGCCACCCAATGAGAAGGGAGCGCTCCCTGGAGAAGATCCTGATGCTGGGAAAGACAGAAGGCAAAAGAAGAAGGGGGCGGCAAAAGAGGAGATGGCTGGACAGCGTTACTGATGTAACAAACACGAATTTGAGCAGACTTCGGAGGATGGTAGAAGACAGGAGGGCCTGGCGTGACTTTGTCCGTAGGGTCGCAAAGAGTCGGACTCGACTGTGCGACTGAACAACAACAACAAACAAAAAAGGTACTGGCCTATGAGTCCCCATACCTTTAGGGGCCCCAGGCCAGCTTCCCCCCCCTCCCCCCTGCTTGCTGCCCTCCCAGCATGCGCAGCCAACAACTGAGCTGCTCTTTGCCTGACTTCCAGATACAAGATACAATAACCTTTATTGGCATGATATCAAACATGGCAAGGAACCAATCCATTCATCAAATGGCAATTTACAAATACATAAAGCACTTTCTAGAAGAAGATGATATTGGATTTAATCCTGCCCTCCACTTCGAATCTCAGAGTCTCAGAGCCGCTCACAATCTCCTTTATCTTCTTCCCCCCACCCCCAACAGTCACCCTGTGAGGTGGGTGGGGCTGAGAGGACTCTCACAGCAGCTGCCTTTTCAAGGACCACCTCTGCCAGAGCTATGGCTGACCCAAGGCCATTCCAGCAGCTGCAAGTAGAGGAGTGGGGAATCAGATTCTAGTTGATAAATATAAAAATGCTGCAACAGTTTCAATTACCTGTTGGTTCTGAGTTGACAACAGGAAGACAAGTTTATATTTGTCAGGCTTCGCTGTTTGCTCACTCAGACACGGGTCAATGAGTATGGAGCGCGGGTCAGAGTAAGAAGCACAATTTAGGAGTACAATTCTAAAGTTTCTATCTCTGGACATGCACAAGAGCACAGTCTGTTGGCATCGGGAGTTTTATGGAATCTTCCAAGAAGTATTGCAGATGGTAGCACATTGAACCTAGCTAGCGAATAGGCTCTGCGTTGCCAAGGGGCCGTTAGGCAGGTGAGATATTCAGCCCTATACCCAGGAGGTAAAACCCCCAAACTCGAGGGTGAACATCGGCCTTTAGCAAGACTTTCAAGAACCTGCAATTCAACAGGGCCTGTAAAACAGAGGGCCTGTGAGACGGGAGTATTTTGTAGGGCCTGCAAAACGGGACTGTTCCACCAGGTTTTGGGGTGAAGCGACGGGAATCTATTCATTAGATCAGGCAAAAAACATCTGGAGAGCTACCCTTGGCCTGCATTAGATTAGTTGGCCTCCCCTACTGTACTATTCTACTGCCCTGTTTCGCTGTATTGTATTGTTTCACCATCTTACTATATGACCCTACTGAATCATTTTGTTGGACTGAACATTGTAATTGGTTTTTATTGTTATGCTGCTGTGATTTTATCGTTTATGTTGGGCTCCACTCTGAGCCCCTATGGGGAATGGGCAGAATATAAATAAACAAACAATAATAATATTAACCAATCTTTGATCAATAAGAAAGCTCAGGGCCTTTTTTTTTTAGCAGGAATGCACAAGAACGCAGTTCTGGCTAGTTTGGCGTCAGGGGGTGTGGCTTAATATGTAAATAGGCTCCTGCTGGGCTTTTTTCTACAAACATCCCTGTGTGAAACAATGGTGATGTCAGGGGGTGTGGCCTAATATGCAAATGAGTTCCTGCTGGGCTTTTTCCTACAACAAAAGCCCTGAGAAAGCTGATTTTTTTTTCTGAATGCAGAACTAGATCTCCAATATCGATCCCCAATTGAATTGATTTTGTCCTCAATGTGGCAAAGCCACAGCAGAGACTCCATTAACAAGTAACAAGTACTTGTGTGGGGCGGCTGCTACTGGCGTTGTCCTCAAGCTTCCCTCTCTCTGCTTCTCCAGGGGCAAAAAACTTACTGTCCGCCCCTGGACCAAAAGAAGCCAGGTTATGTGCGACAAGATCTAGGGCTTTTTCGGTGGCAGCACCAGAACTTTGGAATACCCTTCCGGAAGTCATAAGGGCCCTGCGGGATCTGTCTGCGTTCCGCAGGGCCTGTAAGACCGAATTGTTCAAACAGGCCTTCGATGCTTGACGGAAAGACGGCTGCCACCGGACATCACACAGAATGTTGGTGATCACTGTTCGGAAATTCAATGCCGCCTGTATTGTATGGATGCAGCACTATAGAATGTTTTTAAAAATTGAAAAATGTAAATTATGGTTTTATATGTTTTATTGGTTTAACTGTATGGACATGATGTCGTGAGCCGCCCTGAGTCCGCTTGCGGAAAGGGCGGGATATAAGTTGAACGTAATAAATAAATAATAAATTCTCCCCCACAGCTTAGTAAGAGAGGCTTTTAAGAAGGTGCTTGCAGACTGCAGTGAGGCTGGTGTTCAGACTCTGAGATAATTTGCAAGGGGGCCCCCAAGATTTTGACTGCAAAGGGGCCTCCACAGGATTTAATCTGGCACTGTCAACATCCACCAATTTGCTGGGAGTTGGCGACCAGTGGCGGACCAGCCAGGGTGTCAGCTTCCCTGATGGCAAGTGGGCCCCTGATGAAGAGGGCGCCCTTAAACATTAGCCAATATGTTAAAACCGTTAATGTCCTTTTAGTAGCTTGAAAATATACTATTATTTCCAATATTATTACTGTACTGCAACTTAAATTTATGTTGTCTTTAGGGTTGCCAGCCTCCAGGTGGGGCCTGAGGATCTCCCACTTTTCCAACTGATCTCCAGCTGGCAGAGATCAGCTCCCCTGGAGAAAACGCAATCTGTATTTACATTTAGTATCTACTGCATACTGCCAGTAAAATGTACAATATATGTACGCTGTAATTACTAATTTATAAAGGTAAAGGAAAGGTCCCCTGTGCAAGCACCAGTCGTTTCCGACTCTGGGGTGACGTTGCTTTCACAATGTTTTCAAGGCAGACTTCTTATGGGGTGATTTGCCACTGCCTTCCCCAGTCTTTTACACTTTCCCCCCAGCAAGCTGGGGACTCCTTTGACCGACCTTGGAAGGATGGAAGGCTGACTCAACCTGGAGCCGGCTACCTGAGCCCAGCTTCCGCTGGGATCGAACTCAGGTCGTGAGCAGAGGGCTCCGACTGCAGTACTGCAGCTTTACCAGTCTGTGCCATGGGGCTCTTTTACTAATATATATATTAGTAACACACACACATATCTATCTATCTATCTATCTATCTATCTATCTATCTATCTATCTATCTATCTATCTATCTATCTATCTCTAATTATATACACACACACGCACATTTACTTTGCAAAAGTTTTAACATTACCTTTCTCCACTGATGTATTTTTGAAAGATTTATTTATTTCTTATAAAAATTAAACGACAGCCTTATAGTTGTGGATGGGCCCCGTTTGTCTCCTGGCAAGCAATATTTTTAGACCCAGTCCGCCACTGTTGGCAACCGTGGCCGGGAATGATCCAGGTAATCCCCCCCAACACACACACAGGATCTCAAAGTTCTCCCCCAGGAAGACTCACTTCTTAATGGAATCTTCCCGGGGATCCAGCTGCCCGGCTTTTCCTTGCTCTTGCTTTCCTGCAAACCTCCCAGTTCTCTGCCACCCTGCAAAAACAAACCCCTCCTCCTCCCCCCCCTGCAGGAAAAGCTTCTTCCGTCTTCTCAGCCCCCCCCCCCCAAAAAAACCTCGGCCTCTCTAGCAAGCAGCTAGGCCGGTTTTAACCCTCTCAGTGCTGCAGAGGAAGGGGAAACTTCTCCCGTCCCCTCCAAGAGGAGATTCAGGCTGGCTCCACTACGCGGCGCTTTAACGCAGCGCAAGATCCCGCTGGAGAGAAAAACGCAGGATCTCAAATGGTCTGGGAGTTTCCCCCACTATTTCTTGGAGGGAAGGGACGCAGCCCGGATTCCGAGAGAGGAAGATGAATCTGGGACCTTCAAGCAATACACCAGGGGTGGCCAAACTTGTCAGAGTCACCCAGAATAAAGGTCGGATGTTTGAGAGGGGCAGGGCAAGACAGGAACGTCAGATGCTTGGGAGCCATGAGGGGACTGAGGGAGGGAGGAAATTGATGGAGGGAGAGGTGGAAAGACAGCAACTCCCCCCCCCATTTATATATTTTAAGGAATTTTGAAAATATACAAGTTAATATTGATATTAATACTTATATACAATTAATTAATCTTATGGAATCAGGATATAAGCAAGCATAAACATTTACATTCTGTAAGCCGCCCTGAGCCTGCCCCGGCGGGGAGGGCGGGGTATAAATAAAATTTTATTATTATATTATTATTATTATTACATGCATACAATAAAACATCTAGTAAGAGTTTGAAGTTACGTAGATGTGTCTAGATATGTAAACCATTTTCTACCCAAGGAGAGAGATTGAGATGAAAACAAGATTAAAGTGAAGGCAATAATTCCTGCATCGAAAGACAACCTAACTGAACCCATGTTATCGTTAAACTATTAAGTAAGCATTGCGAAGAATTCTTAACCGCCGAAATAATTTTTTATGCAAACGATAACTTTTAACTTGAAACGCATTCTCCAAGCTGCCAGCTGGTTTGGCTCGGAGAAGGGACATAGGACACATGAAGCTGCCTTCTACTGAATCAGACCCTTGGTCCATCAAAGTCAGTATTGTCTACTCAGACTGGCAGTGCCTCTCCAGGGTCTCAAGCTGAGGTTTTTCACACCTATTTGCCTGGACCCTTTTTGTGAAGATGCCAGGGATTGAACCTGGGACCTTCTGCTTTCCAAGCAGATGCTCCACCACTGAGCCACCGTCCCTTCCCAAAGTGATTTAAACAGGGAAAGGCCTTCTCCAAGCCAGCAGTAGGGGGGCTTCAAGACCCACACAATATGTGTGAAGCAGCCAAAGCCTGCAGCCCCAGAGGCAGAAGGAGAAAGAGGGCAGTCCCTGCCTGGGAAGGAAAAAAACAGCTGGCGGGGGGCGGGGAGAAACCCCAGGAAGAGGAGCACAAGAAGGGGCGATATTCAGTGAAAGGGAAGGTTGGGGGGAAATTGGGTGGGGGGTGCTTATTATAAGTTTTACTTCCATTTCTCAGTGGCTTTCACGCGTCTGGGAGAACAAAAATCTTTTCCACGCTAACTTGTATCTTTAGGAAAACCTGCACATATGCATGGAATCTTTTTCACGTTCTAGACATTTCTGTGTGCCTCAGATAGAGCCCCTATGCTGTGTTCCTTCTTTCTTGAAACTGCAGATTCCAGTATGCATTACCCGCTTTATTTAACACTTATTGTCAAGTCTCTGGTCAGGGACAAATCCTTCAACTCTTTGGCCAATTTGGTGTAGTGCTTAAGTGTCCAGACAGCTGCTGTGAGAGCCCTCTCAGCCCCACCCACCTCACAGGGTGTCTGTTGTGGGGGGAGAAGATATAGGTGATTGTAAGCCGCTCTGAGTCTCTGATTCAGAGAGAAGGACAGGGTATAAATCTGCAGTCTTCTTCTTCCAACAGAGAGCCAGTTTGGTGTAGTGGTTAAGTGTGTGGACTCTTATCTGGGAGAAGCGGGTTTGATTCCCCACTCCTCCAATTGCAGCTGCTGGAATGGCCTTGGGTCAGCCATAGCTCTGGCAGAAGTTGTCCTTGAAGGGGCTGTGAGAGCCCTCTTCAGCCCCACACACCTCACAGGGTGTCTGTTGTGGGGGAGGAAGGGAAAGGAGATTGTAGGCCACTCTGAGCCTCTGTCCTTGAAAGGGCAGCTGCTGGGAGAACCCTCTCCAGCCCCACCCACCTCACAGGGTGTCTGTTGTGGGGGAGGAAGGGAAAGGAGATTGTGAGCCGCTCTGAGACTCTTCGGAGTGGAGGGTGGGATATAAATCCAATATCTTCTTCTTCTTCTTAAGGCCTGCTGGATCATACTAAAAGTCCATCTAGTCCAGCATCCTGTCTCCCACAGTGGCCAACCAGAACGGTCACAATCTCCTTTACCTTCCCCCACCCCCCACAAGAGACAACCTGTGAGGTAGGTGGGGCTGAGAGAGTTTTTTTACAGTAGCTGCCCTTTCAAGGACAACTCCTGTGAGAGCTATGGCTAACCCAAGGCCATTCCAGCAGCTGCAAGTGAAGGAGTGGGGGGAATCAAACCTGGTTCTCCCAGATAAGAATCCGCACACTTAACCACTACACCAAACTGGCGGGCTATCTTCTCTCCCCACAACAGACTCCCTTTGAGGTGGGTGAGGCTGAGAGGGCTCTCCCAGCAGCTGCCCTTTCAAGGACAACCTCTGCCAGAGCTAGGGCTGACCCAAGGCCATTCCAGCAGCTGCAAGTGAAGAAGACAGTAGATTTATACCCCGCCCTTCTCTCTGAATCAGAAACTCAGAGCGGCTTACAAACTCCTATAATATCTTCTCCCCCCACAACAGACACCCTGTGAGGTGGGTGGGGCTGGAGAGGGCTCTCCCAGCAGCTGCCCTTTGAAGGACAACCTCTGCCAGAGCTACGGCTGACCCAAGGCCATCCCAGCAGCTGCAAGTGGAGGAGTGGGGAATCAAACCTGGTTCTCCCGGATAAGAATAAGCACACTTCACCACTACACCGAACTGGAGATTGTAAAGGAGACTGCAAACCACTCTGAGATTCTGATTCAGAGAGAAGGGGGGGGGCATAAATCTGCAATCTTCTTCTTCCTCCTCCAAGCAGATGTTAAACGTGAACTATTCCCCTTCAGTAGCACTTTAAAGCACCTCGGTATCCAAAGACATGAGCAGCGACTCAGGAACGTTCCTCCCCTGCCACATATTTTGTTAGTCTTTAAGATGCTGCTGGACTCTTAACTCTTTTCTATTGCTACAGACAGATGAACACCGCTGTTCTTCCTCAGCACACTTCAGAAGATCTCTCCCCTCTGCTAGGGCTGCTAACTCCAGGTTGGGAAACTCCTGGAGATTGGGGGGGATGGAGTCTGGGGAAGTTGGGGTTGGGGGAAGGGGCCAGGTCAGTCAGGCTATGATGACAGTAAAAAAAAGGTAGAGGAAAGGTCCTCTGTGCAAGCACCAGTCGTTTCCGATTCTGGGGTGACGTTGCTTTCACAATGTTTTCACGGCAGTCTTTTTACGGGGTGGTTTGCCATTGCCTTCCCCAGTCCTCTACACTTTCCCCCCAGGAAGCTGGGGACTCATTTGACAGACCTCGGAAGGATGGAAGGCTGAGTCAACCTGGAGCCGGCTACTTGAAAACCCAGCTTCCGCCAGGGATTGAACTCAGGTGAGCTGAGAGTTCAGACTGCAGTACTGCAGCTTTAACACTCTGCCCACAGGGCTATAAAAAGGTAGTCCCCTGTGCAAGCACCAGTCGTTTCTGACTCTGGGGTGACGTTGCTTTCACAACGTTTTCACGGCAGACTTTTAAGGTGACGTTGTTTTCACGGCAGACGTTTAACGGGGTGGTTTGCCCTTGCCTTCCCCAGTCATCTACACTTTATCCCCCAGCAAGCTGGGGACTCATTTGACCGACCTCGGAAGAGTGGAAGGCTGAGTCAACCTCCAGCTGGCTACCTGAACCAGCTTCCACTGCGATCGAACTCAGGTCGTGAGCAGAGGGCTCCGACTGCAGGACTGCAGCTTTACCACTCTGCGCCACGGGGCTCTATGATGACAGAGTCCACCCTTTAAAGGTGCTCTTTTCTACAGAGGGACTGTAGTCCATTCTTATTTGAGAAGGCTTTACCTGGAAGTTAAACAACTACTGTGATATGCTGGCTAACAATGTTTAATAAAACCATTTGAAAACCTTCCTATATTTTCATACTTCATATAATAACAGAGGTCCAATTCTAACATTCCCATATTACAAAAAAAAAAGTCCATATGAGCACCCGGATGTAAGCTCATTTTGTCAATAGACTTCCTCGGGAGTAATCAATTTCTTCCATGGTTTGCCTCTAGTACCAACCAAATATTAATATTCTTCTGCAGCATTTTCTCTCTCATTCATTCAATGACACTTAAGTGTATATATATTTCTATATAGGAGACTGAGCCAGTCCAAACTTATTCATTTAACCCGATGCACAAGCCTTCTGGAGTTTGCTGGCCTAGCTCTCTACAATATATCACTAAAAGCAAGCTGTGTTTACCTGTCTATTATACTTATCTATGTATATATATATATACACTTATAGATGTTGGCAATCTTATCTAAATCGCAGCACAAACCACATGGCAGCCCTCTATCAATGTCCTTTGTTGCCAATCCACTGAGTTTTCAGCCAAGGCCCTACAAGGGTCACAACTAGGGGTGTGCATTCGGTTCGGCTGTATACGGCTGTATATGGAATCGCATACAGCCGAATCCAAATGGGGCCCATTAGGCGGGAGCCGAGTATGGCTCCCCGTATACTTCCATATAGATATTTGGAAGTATACGGAATTCAATGCAAAAGGCGGGAAAGGGACTTCTGCAGCCTCAGGGGAGCTGCTTGCCTCCTTTCCCGCCTTTGGTAGCCTTTTCCCACCTCTCCCATAGCCTCCCTGGGATCAGGGAGGGGGGAGGGGGAAGAGGAGCCCCAGCAGCCAATCCAAAGCATGCATTTGCAAAATGCATTGCAAATGCATGCTTTGCAGGGCTGTTGTGTAGCTGATCCCCCAGCCATCAGCAACGTTGTTTTTTTGATCTTTTGCTTACTTGGGTATCCAAGTAAGCACTGTTGTCTGGCCAATCACAGAGCAGTGCTATATTTTGAAACTGCTCTCTGTAGGGCCAGAGAACCTTTTTAAGGAGTCTGCCTGGCTGGACTCCTCCATTGCTGCTGTGTTGGTGTGAGAGAGATTGTGCTGTGCTGGCCCTTGGCCTCAGCTGCTGCTGCTCTCTCTCAGCCTTACCAGACTTGCCTGGAGTAGAGAAGACGTCTAAGGTAAGACAGTCTTGGGGTTCTTGTTTTTATTTTAGTTGGTAAAAGGACTTTTTAAGACTCAGAGTCCTTTTACTTATCCAGATTTGGGTGGTGGGTAGCTTATTTGGGGTTAGGGTTAAGGGGTTCTGCTGGGGGAGGGGTTTTTTGCCAATTTGCCCATATCTTACTTTAGTGAGAGGACTTTTAAAAGTCCCAAGGCCATTCCAGCAGCTGTAAGTGGAGGAGTGGGGAAATCAAACCCAGTTCTCCCAGATAAGAGTCCGCACACTTAACCACTACACCAAACTGGCCCTCCCCCGATTGGCTGACAGAGGGAAGAGGGAGTAAATGTCACATAAAGCCTTCCCTTAATTGGTACTACTTCGCAGAGGAGATGAAGAAAGCTTTAACTCAATTGGCTGAAGGAGGGAGGAGGAGGGAAACAGCCACAGAAAGCCTTCCCTCAATTGGCTGAGGGTTCATCCCCCTCCTCCTCTGAGGAACCAAACAGCCAGAGAGACACAGACAAAAAAGTGTCATCCCTTGGCAGCAGAATGACATTTTATTCTAAGTACAGGGAGGGAAGAAGTAGAAAAAGAGAAAATATGGAGTCCTATATTTAACATTGAGCCCCTGGGAAACTGCCTTTGCTTTCCCCTTAGTGACTGTTGCTAGACAACCAAGCTTGGTTTTGTCAGTAAGAGGCAGGTGAGGGAAGAGGCCCATTTCAGGCCTATTTTGGTCTTTGAGGGAGAACTCATTGGGGCTGGTCCTGACTAGGGTGCCAGCTCCAGGATGGGAAATTTCTGGAACTTTTGAGGTGGACTATATGGAAGCCAGATTTTGGGAAGGGGAGAGGCCCCAGCTGAATATAATGCTATAGAGTCCACCCTCCAAAGCAGTTATTTTCTCCAGGGGGAGAGAGATCTGTTGTCTGGAGTTCAGTTGTGATACCAGGAGATCTTCAGCCTCCACCTGGAGATTTCCTACCGTAGGTCTGGCAGTACCATCTGGGTGACTTGATGCCACCTGACTTGCATGACTTAACAAGCCCTTGCTGCTTGCTCCTGTTCAACAGCAGTCCCCCTATGACAGCCAGTGTAATGTGGCAGTCAGCGTTTTAGAGCAGGGTCTGTCATACCCAGGTTCCTATTGTGGAAGCTGACTGTGTGATTTTGGACCACCCACATACTTTCAGCCCAACCTACCTTTCAGGGTTGTGCAAATCAAAAGGGGGAAGAGGAGAATAATGTAAGCAGCTTTGGTCCCCACTGCAGAGAAAAACTGTCCTTTTCCTAAGTAGAGGATGCAGGAAGGGAGGAAGAGATGGAAAGCTGAAGTCAGAGGGTCAAATAAGGGTAGGTTGATGATTGGCTTGGAAGGAGAAAGGGTTGCCAACTCCAGATTGGCAAATTCCTGGAGATCTGAGGGATGGAAACTGGAGAGGGTGTGGTTTGTGGAGGAGCAGGAACTCAGATGGGTACAGACTCCACCCTCCAAACCAGCCTTGTTGCCAATCTCCAGCTGAGGGCTGGAAATCACTCAGAATTACAGCTGCTCTCCAGATGGGCAGATATCAGTTCCCTTAGAGAAAATGGTACACACTGAGTCATTCCTCTCCCCTCAAAAGTGAAGGTAACAAACAGCATTTTCCCCCCTTTTAGTTGATGCAGTATATTTCACATTCCATTGCATTACATTACAATCACTACATATTGTTCTAAATACTATACCAATATAATGTTTTTAGAGGTGTTGTCAGGAAGAAAATCTATTCCTATGTATTGCGTTGCAAACAGTGTTCAATTATATTATTCAAAGGGGGGGGAGAGGGAGAAAGGAATGCATAAAAATACAGAGGATGTATAGTCTTTCTTGGTGAAAATTAGTTTAGCATTTGTAATGAGATAAGAAACCAATACCCCTGTTAAGTTTTGGGAGGTGTTTGTTCCGAGTGTTATAATAACTTGTAGTTCGGCTATTTCCCTTTCCATCATGTTCCTGAAATTCCTTTGCAATAAAACAGCTACCTTGAGGTCACCCACTGAATGTTCTGGGAGGATAAAGTGTTCTCCTGCAGAAGGGGTGTCAAACGTGCGGCCCGAGGGCCAAACCAGGCCCCCAGAGAGCTCCTATCATACCCATGAGCACCTCACTGTCATCTGCTCCTGTCTCTTTCTCTTGTTTCCTTCTGCATCACAGCTTGCTTTGCCAGGCTTGCTCAATCACACAGGAGCTACAGAGCAAAGCCTCTATTTTCTCCATTGGCTGACCAGCACATAAAGCAACTTATTTACAAGAGCTCACAACGCCCAGCCATTTCATGTCTTCCCCTGGGTCTTAGGCTCAAAGCATGAGATTTCTGCAACGAATGCCAATAAATCAAAAGTAGGGTTACAGCTTACATATGCACACCTGAACAACACCTGAACAGCATACTCAAAATTGCTACAGCACAGACATTGTCTCCAGATTTTGATGCAATAATTCAAAGCAAGAGGTATCAGTTATCAGAAACTGTAAAATAAACAAAATATTGCAAGAGTGCTAATCTTTCATGCATATTTTAAGTTTTAGAAAAATCTTTAAATGTTTGCCTGTGTCCTTTATAAAGTTGATATTTCCACTAACAGGCATTACATTTTATAATACACATGGCCCAGCTTGACAAGGGCTCATTTATGTTGGATAAATGGGTTTGACATCCCTGTTCTACGGATTTCTCAAATCTTGTGATTCCTGATGTCAGATTAGTGTTCATCTATCCTTTGGCCACTCTAATGGCAGAAAGTAAGGAGGACCTAAAGAACCTCTTGTTGAGGGTGAAAGAGGAGAGCACAAAAGTAGGCTTGAAACTCAACATCAAAAAAACTTAAGATCATGGCATCCGGCCCCATCACTCCTTGGCAAATAGAAGGGGAAGACATGGAAGTAGTGACAGACTTCACATTTCTGGGATCCAAGATCACTGCAGATGGTGACTGTAGCCATGAAATTAAAAGACGTTTGGTCCTTGGGAGGACAGCTATGGCGAACCTGGGCAGTGTAATAAAAAGGAGAGACATCACCCTGCCAACAAAAGTCTGTATAGTCAAAGCAATGGTATTCCCAGTAGTAAAGTATGGCTGTGAGAACTGGACCATAAGGAAGGCCAAGAGCAGAAGAATAGATGCTTTTGAGCTGTGGTGCTGGAGAAGACTCTTGAGAGTCCCTTGGAATGCAAGATCAAATCAGTCAGTCCTAAGTGAAATCAACCCAGACTGTTCCCTGGAAGGTCAGATGCTGAAGCTGAAGCTCAAATACTCTGGCCACCAAATGAGAAGGGAGCACTCCCTGGAGAAGATCCTGATGCTGGGAAAGACAGAAGGCAAAAGAAGAAGGGGACGGCAAAAGATGAGATGGCTGGACAGCGTTACTGATGTAACAAACACGAATTTGAGCAGACTTCGGAGGATGGTGGAAGACAGTAGGGCCTGGTGTGACTTTGTCCAGGGGGTCACAAAGAGTCGGACTCAACTGTGTGACTGAACAACAGCAAATCCTTTGGCATAGGGTTTGTCCTGTTTGCCTTATGTAAAGAAATGAATGGCATTGTTGGCATTTAATGGTATATTACAATATAAGAGCCCCGTGGCACAGAGTGGTAAAGCTGCAGTACTGCAGTCCTAAGCTCTGCTCATGACCTGAGTTCGATCCTAGCAGAAGCTGGATCAGGTAGCCAGCTCCAGGCTGACTCAGCCTTCCCTCCTTCCAAGGTCGGTCAAATGAGTCCCCAGCTTGCTGGGGGGAAAGTGGAGAGGACTGGGGAAGGCAATGGCAAACCACCCCGTAAAAAGTCTGCCATGAAAACGTTGTGAAAGCAACGTCACCCCAGAGTCGAAAACTACTGGTGCTTGCACAGGGGACTACCTTTACCTTTTTACAATATTAGAAGATGGGCAAGTAAATGAGCCTGAGATGGTGATTATTGTTAGCCAGTGATTGTGTTGTCTGGGTGTGTGTCGCAGCAAAGTTGGCATCTGAGTTTATTGCAAGCTCTGGAACCAACGTCCATGTTCAAATTAGATGTTGCACTGTTGTCGGTGAGGAGTTGTTCGAGATTGTGTGTAATAAAAGGCTTGCCCCCCCAGTACTTGTGAAAGAGAACTGTCATTGTCCATTAGAGGTTGTAAGTTGTTGAGGATACTAAAGTTGTTCTGTACTAAAGGGAACTATTTTATACCTGCTGTTCTTAAAGTGTTCAACTATAAGATTTGTGCCAAACTATTATATGGTGCCCCTATTTGGATTTCTGCCCTTAATGAAACAGTCGAAAGAGTCCAATCTAAATTTCTTAGGAAAATTGTAGGGCTTCCAGCTTGTGTACCTTATGTGGCAATATGCCTCAAAACAGGTTTTCTCTGGGTACTATTCTGACTTTGTTAATCTGTTTCCAGATTTAATCAGGTGGTTATTTCTATTCCATGCTAGTTCATGAAGTTTCAAAATGTATCGTAGCTTAACTCTTTAATTATTCAACCAGTTTATATTGATAACTTCTGACTGAGGTTTCATGCTCATTCACTTCACAATGCTGCTCTTTCTCTCAAATCCTTGTTTCTCTTCTTAACTCAGGTTTCTGTCAGGTTCTTCCTCTCACACTCTTACAATACTATGACAATCTTAGGTTTTGAATCACTCTCTAGTCACTAATATGTCCTGTAAATATTTCTGCTTCTCTTCTATAAAATCTTAATGCTTTTCACAGCACTATATAGGATTCTAATCAGAAAACTGCTTCTCAGATTCTGTAGATTGCTGACTGACCACAAAGGTAAAACCACAACTGCAGTGAAAAACGCTAACATCTTTATGTGTTTCTAGTTGTCATATGACAGGCTAAGTGGTAATATGGTTTCTCCTGCAGTGGGTTCTTAGATATTTTTGAAAATGCCACTACAGCTAAATCTCTTCCCATAGTCTGAACATACCAATGCTTTGTTCTCTCTGTGGGTTCTTTGACGGGGTTGAAAATGGATCTCCTACTGAAGCTCTTTACATACTGAGCATTCAATTATTTTCTCCCTTGTATGGATTTTTTGATGTTGTTGAAGATTGCCACTCCGACTGAATCCCTTTCCATACACTTAACATTTGTAACGGTTTCCTCCCCTGTGTGGGTTTCTTTATGCAGTTGAAGATAGTATCTCATAATGAATCTCTAGCCACACCATGAGTAGTCACTTTTGTGTGGGTTTTTTTATGCTCTTGAAAACTGCTACTCTGACTGAATCTCTTTCCGCACTCTGAGCATTCAAAAAGTTTCTCCTTTGTGTGGATATTTTTATGCTCTTGAAGATGGCTGCTCTGATTGAATCTCTTTCCACACTCTGAACAATCAAAAGGTTTCTCCCCTGTGTGGGTTCTTTTATGATCTTGCAGACTGCTACTCCGACTGAATCTCTTTCCACACTCTGAACATTCAAATGGTTTCTCCCCTGTGTGGCTCTTTTTATGCCGTTGAAGACTGCTACTCTGACTGAATCCCTTTCCACACTCTGAGCATTCAAACAGTTTCCCCACTGTGTGGGTTCTTTTATGCAGCCTAAAACTGCCACTCATGTAGAATTTCTTTCCACACTCTAAGCATTCAAATGGTTTCTCCCCTCTGTGGGTTTTTTTATGTTCTTGAAGATAGCTTCTCCTATTGAATCTCTTTCCACACTCTGAGCATTCAAAAGGTTTCTCCTTTGTGTGAGTTCTTTTATGGTCCTGAAGATGGCTACTCTGACTGAATTTCTTTCCACACTCTGAGCATTCAAAAGGTTTCTCCCCTGTGTGGGTTCTTAGATGATATTGAAGATGGCTATGTGTAGTGAATCTCTTCCCACACTCTGAGCATTCAAACGGTTTCTCCCCTGTATGGTTTCTTTGATGCACTTGAAGATGGCTACGTGTACTGAATCTCTTTTCACACTCTGAGCATTCAAACAGTTTTTCCCTTGTATGTGTTCTTTTATGCTCTTGAAGACTGCCACTTTTCCTGAATTTCTTCCCATACTCTAAGCATTCAAAAGGCTTGTCGCGTGTGTGGATTCTTTGATGATATTGAAGGTTGCGACTCATACTGAATCTCTTCCCACAATCTGAGCATTGAAATGGTTTCTCCCCTGTGTGGAGTCTTTTATGTACTTTAAGAGTGCCACCATGAGTGAATCGCTTTCCACATTCTGAGCATTCAAAAGGTTTCTCTCCTGTATGGGTTCTTTTATGATATCGAAGACCATGACTATGAGTGAATGTTTTCCCACACTCTAAGCATTCAAAAGGTTTCTCCCCTGTGTGGGTTCTTTTATGCACTTGAAGATTGCCATTCTGACTGAATTTCTTTCCACACTCTGAGCATTCAAAAGGTTTCTCCCCTGTATGGATTCTTC
Source organism: Heteronotia binoei (assembly GCF_032191835.1). Lineage (NCBI taxonomy): Eukaryota > Metazoa > Chordata > Lepidosauria > Squamata > Gekkonidae > Heteronotia > Heteronotia binoei. Next base: position 13,500,407 of record NC_083227.1, on the reverse strand, counting down.
TGTGCCGATGAAGATAGTGACTTGTAATGAATTTCTTTCCACACTCTGAGCATTCAAAAAGCTTCTCCCCTGTGTGTGTTCTTTTGTGATACTGAAGACTACTACTTTGACTGAATCTTTTCCCACACTCTGAGCATTCAAACAGTTTCTCTCCTCTTGGTATACTTTGGTTCAAAAGAATTTGTGATCTATATTTAAAGTGCTTTCCGCACTGGATAGGTTTATTTGTCTTCATGATATTGTGCTTTGGAAAATGTACATTATGCTTCCTTCCATCTCTCTTATCAACCAAATGGTTGCCTTTCTTTCCCTTAGGTCTGCCTCGTTTGCCGACATTTCCTTCCAAGTCTTCATCGTTAAATTTATCTGGTAATTGTAGATAAAGTTCCTTAGCCTCCTCATTCCTCTGATCATCCTCTTCTGGAATAAAGAGAGAGACAGCATTAGTACTTGGCTGCAGTAGGAATGCGTTGACAGCCATTTGGCCACATCCATTTTGGGTGATTTTAACTCACCCTCCACCTTCCCTGAAAATATTCAAGATTTAAGGATACCAAAGCCCTTCAAGAGTCACAGCTGTGCTTTTGGCCTGAAGGAGCTTCGAAACTTCCAGATTCTAGGCCCCTGAAGGCCTCCCTCTTGTCCTGCCCAGTGAGCTTTATAATTCTGCCAAATTAAGAGTAGCTTAGTAGTGAAGCAGAAAAGAGGTATTCCTTCCCCTCCCTTGACATAACTGTGATCAGGCCTGTAGCTATGGTGGGGCCACTCTATTTAAACCCCCTCTGTAGGGCCCCTCCATTGGAGGGCCTTTCCCCCCAATTTTGCATTAGCAATACATGTTAACTTCCATTCTTCTACATCAATACGGGCTGGCGTGAAAGAAAGAGCTCTTGCTTAATCTGTGTTTTATCTGCTGCTGCTGCTTACGTCTCTTTGGATTGTACTAAGTGACTGGGGAGGGGGGGGGGAGTTACCAACGGCACACAAAGTGGAGAAACAGAATAAAGATCTCCCAAAGACAAAAACAAAAACCCAAAACCCCACTCTAATGTGGCCAGGAGGACCTGAAGAAAAAGGAGGGAGAGAGAGTGAGAAAGCGACAGCAAGGGATAAAGCAAGAGAGCAATAGCAAGGGGGTGAGTGAGAGAGCAACAACGAGAGAATGAGGGAGAGAGTGAGGGAGCAAGTGGGAGAGTGACAGCAAGAGAGCCACAGCAAGGGGGTGAGTGAGAGAGAGAGACAGCAAGGAGAAGAGCAAGAGAGTGACAGCAAGAGAGCGAGGGGGAGAGCGAGAGAGCAACAGCAAGGGGGTGAGTGAGAGAGAGAGACAGCAAGGAGAAGAGCAAGAGAGTGACAGCAAGAGAGCGAGGGGGAGAGCGAGAGAGCAACAGCAAGGGGGAGAGTGAGAGAGCAGCAGCCACAGAGTGACAGAGTGTGCACGAGAGAGAGTGCACAAGAGAGAGAGATAGCAACAGGAAGAAAGAGAGTCGGGGCCAGGTGAGCTGGCTGCTGGAGGGAAGAAGCAGCAAAGCCCCGTGGCACCCCCCTCCCAAATTTTTTATACTTACTCTCAGCCAGCCCGCTTGGGAAGGAAATCCTCTCTTGAGATCCTTCTGAGGAACTCCTTAGGCTTTCTTTGGATGCAAGGATGTTGTCTGTCTCCATCATAGTGTCTCTTAGCATTCTGGCTTCTTTCACACACACACAGACATATACAATTACAGAGAGAGAGAGAGAGAGTTCTTACGTGGGGAAGCACAGAAATCCAAGCAAGAGTAAAAATTCTCCTGGAAGGACTGAAAAATGGTCAAGATCATATCCCCAAATCCCAAGCAGTAATAGAGGGAATGGATCATTTCCAAATCCCAGCCAGAGCAGATCTTTGTAATCCCATCTAGGGAGATGGGTATGTTTCATAGGCTAGCAACTGAGAAATGAAGATCTGGTCCCTTCCGGAGCCTTTCTGAGGGCCTTTCGTTTCAGCTTTGCCTTAGGCCAGGACACTTTCTCTGGCTTCAGTGACGACCACAACACTGGCTTCAGTTGCGTCTGGGCAAGTAGTGGGACGGGTGTTCAGTATTTTGATACATGCCTCATCATGCTGGCTGCAACTCACACCTTTGGCACCTGTGAAAGATCCTTACCCAGAGAGGCCACGCTACCATAGTTCTCCAGCATGACTTCCCAGAAGAGAGCTCTTTGGTCCGCATCCAGCAGGGCCCACTCGGCCTCAGTGAAATACACGGCCACCTCCTCAAAGGAAAAGGGACACTGGAAGAAAAAGCAGATTCCTTCATTAGAGATCATGCCAGATGGAGATTGCACACTGGTAGGGAATCATCTGAGAGGGTACAGCATGTATGCCTTGGCAAGGGTAAAGGGAGTGGCGTTCATAGTCTCTCTCACTCAGACACCTTGTAGAAACTGCAGGAGAAAAGCCCCCCTGAGAAAGAAGGGGGGACCCAGGCTGTTCCCTGCTCAAAACCTTTACCTGGACTAGACGTGCAGCAGCCTTTTCCACACCTTTGAAAAGCTGATGACTCAACAGCATCTCCTGATTCCCCATTGACTCCATTGATTTCGGGAAGGGTGTTGAAAGAGCTGAGTCAGATTGACGTGAAAGGAGAGACGGCCCTACAACTGACAGACAATTTAAAATCTGATAAATCACCAGGCCTTGGATGGCATACATCCAAGAGTTCTGAAAGAACTCAAAGGTGAACTTGTGGATCTCCTGACAAAAATATGTGATCTCTCGTTAAAATTTGCTTCCATTTCTGAGGACTGGAAGGTAGCTAACGTCACCCCCATCTTTAAAAAGGTTTCCAGAGGAGATCCGGGAAATTACAGGCCAGTCAGTCTGACGTCAATACTGGGTAAGTTAGTGGCAACCGTTATTAAAGAGAGAATTAGTAGGCACATTGATGAACAAAAGCTATTGAGGAAGACTCAACATGGGTTCTGCAAGGACAGATAATGTCTCACTAACTGTGTTCTTTGAGGGGGTGAACAAACATGTGGACAAAGGGAGACACAACAGATGTTGTTTACCTTGACTTCCAGAAAATCTTTGAGAAAGTTCCTCATCAAAGGCTTCTATAGAAGCTCAATAATCATGTGGTAAAAGGACAAGTCCTCTCGTGGATCAAAAACTGGAAACAGAGAGTGAGTATAAATGGGCACTCTTCACAGCGGGGGCTGGTAAGCAGTGGCTCAGGACTTGGGTCCGATGCTTTTTAACTTGTTCATTAATGATTTGGAGTTGGGAGTGAGCAGTGAAGTTTGTGGATGACACTAAATTGTTCAGGGTGGTGAGAACCAGAGAGGATTGTGAGGCTCTCCAAAGGGATCTGTTGAGGGTGGGTGAGTGGGCGTCAACGTGGCAAATGAGGTTCAATGTGGCCAAGTGCAAAGTAATGCACATTGGGGTCAAAAATTCTAACTATAAATACAAGTTGATGGGGGTCTGAACCTAGCAGAGACTGGCCAAGAGTCAGAGACATGTTAGATAACTCACTGAAAATGTTGAACAAAGCTGGAGTCCAGTCGCACCGATGAAGTTTTATTGAGAATGTAAGCTTTCATGTACTAGAAGCACACTTCATCAGACAATGAAATGGGGCACAGTTAGCAGTGCTACATATAGCTTGTGGATTGTTGTTAAGCATGCAAAATGGTACAATGCTAGAATCCAATGGCAAAACAGTGAAATAAACAAATTAAAAGAATAACAGTTTTGGTCAGGGTAGTATAAGTAGTGTGGGAAAACAGCAAAAGGTAATAAACATGTCGGAATTGGAGAACGATGGTGAGAATGGCAGTTAAAGAAGTCTGTTAATTGCTCTATTTCTCAAAGATTTCAGGTTTTCACGGCTGGTAACATCATTAGGGTTTGTAGAATCTTTCGGGCTCAAGTGCCGTGTTCTACTGGAGAAAGTTTTCCTTCCAGACGTTTCGTTCTCAGCTGCGGAGAACATCCTCAGTGGCTTTGCAGCCGGAGCAGGCGCTCTGACCTTCTGCACAGCAGCCAAGAAGGTCAGAGCACCTGCTCCGGCTGCAACGCCACTGAGGATGTTCTCCGCAGCTGAGAATGAAATGTCTGGAAGGAAAACTTTCTCCAGTAGAACACGGCACTTGAGCCCGAAAGATTCTACAAACCCTAATGCTCTATTACTCCTCAAGCGTGGGTCAAACGGAGAACATCTTTTTCTCAGAAGTGTTTCTGTCCACCCAGTATACTTTTTAGCATGTAGCATGGTATTATAGAAGAAGCCCCGTGGCGCAGAGTGGTAAAGCTGCAGTACTGCAGTCTGAGCTCTCTGCTCACAACCTGAGTTCGATCCCGGCAGAAGCTGGATGGTTCAGGTAGCCGGCTCAAGGTTGACTCAGCCTTCATTCCTTCCAAGGTCAGTACAATGAGTCCCCAGCTTGCTGGGGAGAAAGTGTAGATGACTGGGGAAGGCAATGGCAAACCACCCTATAAAAAAGTCTGCCATGAGAACGCTGTGATATGACTTCCACCCCAGAGTCAGAAACGACTGATGCTTGCACAGGGGACAGACTTTACCGTTTTTTTTAATGGCATTATAAATATCATTCCAGTTTGCCAATACAAAAAAGAATACTTTAGAATACAGTGGAAGATGGGTTTGGCATATGTAATGAGATAAGCAACCAATATCCCTTATTCCAGTTTGTCAATACAAAAAAGACATTATTCTGATACAGTATTCTAAAAGAGAAATACACCAGAATAAAGTGGATGAACATAAGAACAGAAGAACATAAGAGAAGCCATGTTGGATCAGGCGAATGGCCCACCCAGTCCAACACACTGTGTCACACAGTGGCCAATATGTGTGTGTGTGTATATATACACACACACACACACATATATATATACTGTAGCTAATAGCCACTGATGGACCTCTGCTCCATATTTTTATCCAATCCCCTCTTAAAGCTGGCTATGCTTGTAGCTGCTACCACCTCCTGTGGCAGTGAATTCCATGGTTCTACTTAGTGAGAATGGGTTTATCATGTAAAATGAGATAAGAAACCAATATCCCTGTTCGGTCCTGGGGAGGTGTTTGTTCCAAGTTTCATAAGAACTTGTAATTCAGCAGTTTCCCTTTCCGTTCTGTTCCTGAAGCTTCTTTGCAGTATAACAGCTACTTTGAGGTCACCCATTGAATCCTCAGGAAAGTTAAAGTGTTCTCCAACAGGTTTCTCAGTTTGATCATTCCTGATGTCAGATTTGTATCCATTTATCCTTTGGCGTACAGTTTGTCCTGTTTGCCCTATGTAGAGAACTGAAGGGCATTGTTGGCATTTAATGGCATATACAATGTTGGAAGATGAACAAGTGAATGAGCCTGAGATGGTGTAGTTAATGTTATTAGGTCCAATGATTGTGTTGTCTGGGTGTATGTGGCAGCAGAGTTGGCACTTGGATTTACTGCAAGCTCTGGTACCAGTGTCCGTGCTCAAATGAGATGTTGTATTGTTGTGGGTGAGTTGTTTGAGATGAGGGGGCTGTCTGTGTGCAAGAAAACTGTCCCCCCGCCCCATTATTTTCCCATTAATTTCTAACTTTGTACCGTATTGCATGCTTAACCCTACCCACAAGCTATGTATAGCACTGCTAACAGTACCCCATTTCATTGTCTGATGAAGTGTGCTTCTAGCACACAAAAGCTTACATTCTCAACAAAACTTCATTGGTCTTAAAGGAGCTACTGGATAACAGCTTTGTTCTGTTGCTTCAGAACAACATGGCTGCCCACCTAGATTTACGAAAATGTTGAGGCAGTGTTTGGCTGCAATAAAAAAGGCCAACGTCATGCTGGGGATTATTAGGAAGGGAACTGAAAACAAATCAGCCAGTATCATAATGCCCCTATATGAACCGATGGTGCGGCCTCACTTGGAGTAACTGTGTACAATTCTGGTCACCACACTTCAAAAAAATATTATAGCATTGGAAAAAGCGCAGAAAAGGGCAACTGGAACGATGAAAGGGTTGGAACACTTTCCCTATGAAGAAAGGTTGAAACACTTGGGGCTCTTTAGCTTGGAGAAAGGTCGATTCAGGGGTGACATCATAGAGGTCTACAAGATTATGCATGGGACAGAGAAGGTAGAGAAAGAAGTGCTTTTCTCTTAATTAGTGGACATTGAGTTCTGCACATTAACTTTCTGGTGTGTGAAGAAATGTTTTAATTTTTCCCACTCTCTACCAATCAAATTTACTGGGTGCCCCAATCATATCCACAGAGTCCTTACCACAGGAGAGGGCATCTTGGGCACACTCCTGGGCCTGCACTCTCTCCTCTGGCTCCAAGGAAGTTCCTTCTGCCTCAGGGAATGTCGCTTCTACCTTCAGGGATGGCCCCCACATCTGAAAAAGCAGCAAGGGAAATGTATTAATAAATCAAAGTACGGTGATGTGTATAGTATGGTATAGTATAGTAAAGAACCTCTTGTTGAGGGTGAAAGAGGAGAGCACAAAAGTAGGCTTGAAACTCAACATCAAAAAAACTAAGATCATGGCATCTGGCCCCATCAAACCTTGGCAAAGGGGAAGACATGGAAGTAGTGACAGACTTCACATTTCTGGGATCCAAGATCACTGCAGATGGTGACTGTAGCCATGAAATTAAAAGACGTTTGGTCTTTGGGAGGACAGCTATGGCGAACCTGGGCAGTATAATAAAAAACAGAGACATCAGCCTGCTAACAAAAGTCCGTATAGTCAAAGCGATGGTATTCCCAGTAGTAATGTATGGCTGTGAGAACTGGACCATAAGGAAGGCCGAGCGCAGAAGAATAGATGCTTTTGAGATGTGCTGGAGAAGGCTCTTGAGAGTCCCTTGGACTGCAAGAAGATCCAATCAGTCAGTCCTAAGGGAAATCAACCCAGACTGTTCACTGAAAGGTCAGATGCTGAAGCTGAAGCTCAAATACTTTGGCCACCCAATGAGAAGGGAGCACGCACTGGAGAAGACCCCGACGCTGGGAAAGACAGAAGGCAAAAGAAGAAGGGGACGGCAAAAGATGAGATGGCTGAACAGTGTTACTGATGTAACAAACACAAATTTGAGCAGACTTCGGAGGATGGTGGAAGACAGGAGGGCCTGGCATGACTTTGTCCATGGGGTCGCAAAGAGTCAGACTCGACTGTGCGACTGAACATCGCATGATAGTATGACCAGGAGAGCCTAACATTGCCTAGTGCAGGGGCGTCAAACTCATTTGTTATGTGGGCCGGATCTGACGTAAATGAGACCTCGTCGGGCCGAGCTATGTGTTTCATGAAATGTAATGCCAGGTAGGAGAGATATAAACTTTATAATGGACACAGATAAACACAATTAATGATTTTTTTAAAAAACTTAAAACGTGCTTAAAAGACTTGCACTCTTGCAATGTTTTGTTAATTTAACAGTCCCTGATAACACCTCTTGCTCAATTATTGCATCAAAATCTAGAGATAATGTCTGTGCTGTAGCGATCTTGCGTATGCTGTTCAGGTGTTGTTCAGGTATATATCTGTAAATTGCAAACCTACTTTTGATTTATTGACATTTATTACAGAAATCTTATGGGCATTGTGAACTTTTGTGCATAAGTGGCAAAGAAGAAGAAGAATTGCAGATTTATACCCCGCCCTTCTCTCTGAATCGGAGACTCAGAGCGGCTTACAGTCTCCTTTATCTTCTTCCCCCACAACAGACACCCTGTGAGGTGGGTGGGGCTGGAGAGAGCTCTCACAGCAGCTGCCCTTTCAAGGACAACCTCTGCCAGAGCTATGGTTGGCCCAAGGCCATTCCAGCAGGTGCAAGTGGAGGAGTGGGGAAGCAAACCCGGTTCTCCCAGATAAGACTCCATGCACTTAACCACTACACCAAACTGGCTCTTTCCCTATGAGGAAAGGTTAAAACGCTTGGGGCTGTTTAGCTTGGAGAAATGTCAACTGCGGGGTGACATGATAGAGGTTTACAAGATTATGCATGGGATGGAGAAGGTAGTGAAAGAAGTACTTTTCTCCCTTTCTCACAATACAAGAACTTGTGGGCATTCAATGAAATTGCTGAGCAGTCAGGTTAGAACAGATAAAAGGAGGTACTTCTTCACCCAAAGGGTGATTAACATGTGGAATTCACTGCCACAGGAGGTGGTGGCGGTCACAAGCATAGCCAGCTTCAAGAGGGGGTTAGATAAAAATATGGAGCCGAGGTCCATCAGTGGCTATTAGCCACAGTGTGTATATATATATGTATATATAAATTTTTGGCCACTGTGATACAGAGTGTTGGACTGGATGGGCCATTGGCCTGATCCAACATCGCTTCTCTTATGTTCTTATGGCTCTCTGGTTAGCCAATGGAGAAAATAGAGGCTTTGCTCCGTAACTCCTGTGCGATTGAGCAAGCCTGGCAAATCAAGCTGTGATGCGGAAGGAAGCAAGAGAGAAAGAGAGAAGGAAGTAGATGACAGTAAGTTCCTCACTAGCTTGATAGCAGCCCTCTGGGGGCCTGATCCACCCCTTGGGCCACATGTTTGACACCCCTGGCTAGCAGCTAGAAGCTGTAGTTCTTTTAGTGTCATGCACCACTGTGTGGCAAGCTAGACTTGTTTTTAAGGCCACAGATGTTACAAGCTGGTTTGCCATTGCCTGCCACAACGTAAGGACCCTGGTATTCCTTGGAGGTTGCCCACCCAAACAACGTTCCCTCTAAGCTGCGGAGTTTTGTGAGCAAGACTTTGTGAGCTCCTGACATTGAAGCTGTGAGTGAGCAATCTGGCTACTGCATCCATTAGTTAGCTCTGGGGCCATCCTTCCAAGAGCTAAGGAAAAAAAAAATGTGCGAGACGGAGGTTAGAGGGAACGCAGTCAAGCACCAGCCCAAACTGAGCCTGCTTAGCTTCTGAGATCAACCTGACATCCGCTTATCTTGGACTATCCAAATCAGGGAGCAGTAAGGGAGATGGGTAAGAGATGGAATGGGACAGACCAAGGAATGGATCCTGCCCCACTCCTAGAGTCTGCACTGTTCTATCAGGAGACCTGGTGACTTATCCGGAGGGATAAGAAACCCTCTAGTAGAAGAGGCTGCTGCAGCAGGCTTTTAAATCTCCCACTGGGATGATTAACTCTTGGACAAATATCCGGCAAGGAAACTTTAGGATAAGGCCAGATATTGTTGCTTGAACTGGACATATCTGGGGGGAATCCTCTCACCTGTTCTGCCTGCTTCTTCTCCTCTGCCTGGCTCAGGAGGAAACCTTCTGCCAGGGCCACCGCCTGGGAACTGGTCTCCGGCCCACATCCTCTGACCCAGCACTGCATTTCCTGGGGCAGGATGGTCAGGAACTGCTCCAGGATCACCAGGTCCAGGATCTGCTTCTTGGTATGTCTCTCCGGCTTCAGCCATTGGTTGCAGAGTCCATGGAGCTGGCTGCAAACCTCTCGGGGCCCATCGGCCTCATGGTAGAGGAACTGTTGGAAGCGTTGGCAATATATATCTGCGGTCACGGTGTCTGTAGCCAGGGTTTCTGGCACAGCTCTTTCCCAGAATGCAACAGCTCTCCCAGCTTGGAGGAGAAGGGGGCCTTTGCTTGATGTCTTGCTAGTTCCAGGTCCTTCTGGGTCCTGCTCTTCCATCTCCTGTCTCTTCCATCGAGTCTCCTCCATCTGAAAAGAAGCCCTTATTCCCTTGGCTGTGAAGACAGGCTTCTCTCTGGGGGGGAAGGAGAGACACAGACAGGAACATGTCACAGAGAAAAACATCACCAAACATCACAAACCTTAATTTGCTCATGGGACATGTGAGAATTGCCCTGGCGGATCAGAACGAAAGTGCTTCTTGTGCTTTGTACACTGGGCTTAATATCATTTGGCCATAGTGCATACAAAAATATTTTAAATATGTTGCCTAAAGTTTTTGGGAAAATTAAATGTCTCTGGCTTTTTAGAAATGTTGCAAGCTTAGCCTCCCATTTATTCGGCACCCTCTGTCCTAGGGGCTAATTCTTAAGTTAAATCAGAGCCCTAAAAGGACAAGAAGGACTAGTGATACCTTTCCCATCGCATGCATCTCTTCCATGTGGAATTCACTGCCACAGGAGGTGGTGGCGGCTACAAGCACAGACAGCTTCAAGAGGGGGTTAGATAAAAATATGGAGCAGAGGTCCATCAGTGGCTATTAGCCACAGTGTGTATATATATATATATATATATATATATATATATATATATATATATATATATATATATATATATATATATATATATATATATATATGTGTGTGTGTGTGTGTGTGTGTGTGTGTGTGTGTATAGAATTTTTCTGGCCACTGTGTGACACAGAGTGTTGGACTGGATGGGCCATTGGCCTGATCCAACATGGCTTCTCTTATGTTCTTATGTGACACAGAGTGTTGGTCCGGATGGGCCATTGGCCTGATCCAACATGGCTTCTCTTATGTTCTTATATGACACAGAGTGTTGGACTGGATGGGCCATTGGCCTGATCCAAAATGGCTTCTCTTATGTGACAGTGTTGGACTGGATGGGCCATTGGCTTGATCCAAAATGGCTTCTCTTATGTGACACAGTGTGTTGGACTGGATGGGCCATTGGCCTGATCCAAAATGGCTTCTCTTATGCTCTTATGTCTGAAGTCTTAGGCAAGAACTCTGTCCAAGCATCCAACTCACCGACAGAAGGACCGTTGTCCAGAGTCCGGCCTGTTTTGGGAACAAACTTAAGTCCAGCCCTTGAACAACTCTAGATGGCCTCTAAGTGTATCAGGAGAGATGCTCAAAACCACACCTGTGCCCTGCTGGTGTCGGGCCAATGCGAATAGGACGCTGGCATAGAATGAAATGATGCTGCGGGTGCAGTTTGCATGCAGAATGGAGCTCAGAAGACTTCCTGAAACCTCTCCCCATTAAGGCACAAGGGCCGCTGGGATGGAGAGGAACCAAGGGAGGCAAGGACCACTGATGAATGTCGCCAGCTCTGGGTCGGGAAATACCTACACATTTGGGGGTGGAGGCTAGAGAGGGCAGGGTATGATGGCATAGAGCCCACCCTCCAAAGCAGCCGCTTTCTGTCCTCAATTTGATCTCGTAATCCGGCGATCAGATGTAATTCCAGGGGATCTCCCTGGACTTTGGAAACCCCATATCACGGAGAAATGTTCAACATTCTGGCTCTCCAATCAGCATGAAGGAGTCATCCCATTCGATCCTGTCAGGGCCTCCTAGTCACCAAAAGGCAAGTTTCGTATTCTTGCTGGCACCTTCCTTGGCAAGACCTTAACCCGTGTCTCCTGGGACTGTGCCCTTGTGTTTCCTGGCCCTGACGTAGTCATTCCTCCTGGCGCTTACAATAGGCCCTGTATGAAGAGCTCTTGGAGGATTGGCTACATCAGAGGGGTGTGACCTAATATGCAAAGCAGCTCCTGCTACAAATAGAACCCATTTGTTCCTCCCAGTCCTGTGTCTGGGGGAGGCTGGTGCCAGGGGGTGTGGCCACATCACCACGCCCCGCCCCTCTCTGCTAGGCAGAGGGGAGTCACCTCCTTCTGTGCTTGGTGGGCACTGGTGCTGTTTTCCATGATCTTCCCTGGCATTGCTGGGCTCTCTGCACTTTGGCCAAAGAGTTCTGCCAGTTTTCCACTCTGGGTCGGCCTAGGACACCAGCTGGAAGCCCTGGCCCCACATCAGGGTCTCAGGATGGGGCTGTAGCTGATTCCAGTGGAGGCAGGAGTTCCCTTCCCCCCATGCCACTATTTTACTCATCCAACCAGAAAAAGGCCAGCTTTTAATGCAGGCTGAGCTCTCTGCTCGTGACCTGAGTTCGATCCCTGCCAGAAGCTGGGATTTCAGGTAGGCAGCTCGAGGTTGACTCAGCCTTCCATCCTTCCGAGGTCCGTAAAATGAGTCCCCAGATTGCTGGGGGCAAAGCGTAGATGACTGGGGAAGGCAATGGCAAACCACCCCGTCAAAAGTCTGCCGTGAAAACGTTGTGAAAGCAGCATCACCCTAGAGTCGGAAACGACTGGTGCTTGCACAGGGGACCTTTCCTTTTCCTCTTCCAAATGAGCTGCGGACGGGACAGGGGCGATGCAGTTGGAGCAGCTACGTTCTCTCCCTGTGTGTTCAGTTTGCAAAACACTGCTGAGGGTGCGCCCTCAAACACATCTGCGGCACCCCCTGGTGCGTTTACATTACTCCTGCTATGATCCTCACAGTGCTGCATTCCCCTGTGCCATTTGTGCCTCCTGGCCCTGTGTCTATCGGGAGGCTGATGCCAGGGGGTGTGGCCACATCAGCATGCTCCGCCCCTCTCTGCCAGTCAGAGGGGAAGTCCCCTGGTGCTGTGCTTGGTGGGCACTGCTGCTGTTTCCATGACCTTCCCTGGCACTGCTGGGCTCTCCGCTCCTTGGCCACAGAGTTTTCCCAGTTTTCAACTTTGGGCCGGCTTGGGACACCAACTGGGCCCATATCAGGGCCAATTTCCGCCTGGGGAGGCTAAAAAGAGCCGGCAGGGAAAACAGGGAGGAAGAGAGGGGGGCGATTTCCCACCCGGGAGCTGGCAACCAGATATTGCAAGCAAGAGGTGGGGGAAGGGAGAGAGAGAGAGAAAGAAAGAAAGGGCATCTGGGGATTGAAGCTCGGCCGGCTGCTGGGAAGGCGAAGCCGCCCCTTCGCGAACTGCTAGTCCTCAGCGGGGCCGCCTGCAAGAAGGAACTGCTCCCCCCGGCACCGGGTGAATCCTCCGCCTGGGAAAGGCGGGTCCAAAACGACCTTAGAACTCAGAAGAAACAAAGAGGCTCCAATACAATCCGCATTTGCAGCCAAGCCGGCGATCAAACCTGCTAATCCGCTTCCGCACCCCCCCCCCCGTCTTCGGAGCTTCTTCTGCACCCGCGCATTTCCCCACCTACCCCCCCTCCGTGCAGTTCCAGCTCACCAGCAAACCATGCAATTCCAACTCACCCGATCCTGCTGTTTGGGACCGATGCATGCATCTAGACAATCTGTCCATGCAACGGGGGAGGGTTATGGCAGGAAGTGACGCCAAGCCCCCACGGCCCCCCTTGCCTGGAGGAGCGCAGGCTCATAGAATCCTAGAGTTGGAAGGGATCTCAAGGGTCATCTAGTCCAAACCCCTGCACAATGCAGGAAACTCACAAATACCTCCCCCCAAATTCACAGGCTCTTTCTTCATTGCTGTCAGATGGCCATCTAGCCTCTGTTGAAATACCTTCAAGGAAGGAGAGGCCAATTTCATAGAATCCTAGAGTTGGAAGGGACCTCCAGGGTCATCTAGTCCAACCCCCTGCACAATGCAGGAAACTCACAAATACCTCCCCCCAAATTCACAGGCTCTTTCTTCATTGCTGTCAGATGGCCATCTAGCCTCTGTTGAAATACCTTCAAGGAAGGAGAGGCCAATTTCATAGAATCCTAGAGTTGGAAGGGACCTCCAGGGTCATCTAGTCCAACCCCCTGCACAATGCAGGAAACTCACAAACACCTCCCCCCAAATTCACAGGATCTTCATTGCTGTCAGATGGCCATCTAGCCTCTGTTGAAATACCTCCAAGGAAGGAGAGTCCAATTTCATAGAATCCTAGATTTGGAAGGGATCTCCAGGGTCATCTAGTCCTACCCCCTGCTCTCTCTCTCTCTCTCTCTCTCGGCTTGACTTCGCGAACGAAGATTTAAGAAGGGTGCAGTAGTCCACGTCTGCTGCAGGCTCGCTGCTGGCTGACAAGACCAATGCGGGACAGGCAGATCCGGCCACTGTGGCTGCAGGGAAAAGTCTGATTTGGGGTTGGTGCTGTAGCAGTGCGATTCTTCCTCAATCTCCTTTTGTCCTCAAGACCAGCTATGCGTGCGTTCTCAAAGGAAAAGACAGCCTGGTGGATGGTGTGCCTCCATGCTTTGCGATCTGAGGCTAGGTCAGACCACTGGTGATGGTTGATGCGACAGGTGCCAAGGGATTTCTTCAAGGAGTCCTTGTACCTCTTCTTTGGTGCCCCTCTATTTCGATGGCTGGTGGAAAGTTCGCCATACAGAGCAATCTTGGAAAGGTGGTGGTTTTCCATCCTAGAAATATGCCCTGCCCAGCGCAGCTGCGTCTTCAACAACACAATGCAGGAAACTCACAAACACCTCCCACTAATTCACAGGATCTTCATCGCTGTCAGATGGCCATCTAGCCTCTATTGAAATACCTCCAAGGAAGGAGAGTCCAATTTCATAGAATCCTAGAGTTGGAAGGGACCTCCAGGGTCATCTAGTCCAACCACCTGAAAAATGCAGGAAACTCACAAACACCTCCCCCCAAATTCACAGGATCTTCATTGCTGTCAGATGGCCATCTAGCCTCTTGAAATGCCTCCAAGAAAGGAGAGCCCAATTTCATAGAATCATAGAGTTGGAAGGGACCTCCAGGGTCATCTAGTCCAACCCCCTGCACAATGCAGGAAACTCACAAATACCTCCCCCTAAATTCACTGTATCTTCATTGCTGTCAGATGGCTATCTAGCCTCTGTTTAAAAACCTCCAAGGAAAGAGAACCCACCACCTCCCGAGGAACCCTGTTCCACTGAGGAATCGCTTTAATGGTCAGGAAGTTCTTCCTAATGTTGAGCTGGAAACTCTTTTGATTCAATTTCAACCCATTGGTTCTGGTCCCACCTTCTGGGGCCACAGAAAATAATTCCACCCCATCCTCTATAGGACAGCCCTTCAAAGACTTGAAGATGGTGATCCTATCACCTCTCAGCCACCTCCTCTCCAGGCTAAACGTCCCCTGCTCCTTCAACCTTTCCTCATAGGACTTGGTCTCCAGATCCCTCACCATCTTCATTGCCCTCCTTTGGACCCATTCCAGCTTGTCTATATCCTTCTTAAAGTGTGGTGCCCAAAACTGAACACAATACTCCAGGTGAGGTCTTCCCAGAGCAAGAGTAAAGCGTCACCTCACGTGATCTGGACACTATACTTCTGTTGATACAGCCCAAAATTGCATTTGCCTTTTTAGCCACCGCATCACACTGTTGACTCATGTTCAGCATATGATCCGCTAAGACCCCTAGATCCTTTTCGCACATACTACTGCTAAGACAAGTCTCCCCCATCCTAGAACCATGCATTGGATTTTTCCTACCGAAATGCAGAACTTTACATTAATCCCTGTTAAAATTCATTTCATTGATTTTAGCCCAGTTTTCCAGCCTGTCAAGGTCATCCTGTATCCTTTTTCTGTCTTCTTCTGTGTTTGCAACCCCTCCCAATTTAGTCGCCCCCCTTGAACCCTCCTCTGCAAGAAGCTAAGCGGGCGGGGCAAAGGGGGAGCCAAGGAAGAGAAAAAATGCTTCCGCCTCTAAGCCCTGTTGTTGGCTGTCCAGAAGAACTGACTGGCCACTGTGTGAGACAGGATGCTGGATGAGATGGACCCTCACTGGTCTGATCCAGCAGTGCTCTTCTTGTGTTCCTTAAGAGAGTCAAAGGATTTGTCTCTGACCAGGGACATCTTTATCAGTGCATGTTATTCTGTGCTGAAAGGAAGCAGAGCTCTTCTGAAAAACAGTTGACAGCAAGTTATGGTGAGGGACCTGCCTATCTACGGGACCGCCTTTCCCCATATATCCCCCAGAGAGCACTGCGATCAGGGACAAAAAATCTGCTGTCTGCCCCTGGCCCAAAAGAAGCCAGGCTATGCACAACAAGATCTAGGGCCTTCTCGGTGGCAGCACCAGAACTCTGGAACACCCTCCCAGAAGCTATAAGGGCCCTGCGGGATTTGTCGGCGTTCCGCAGGGCCTGCAAGACCGAACTGTTTAGACAGGCTTTTCTGGTTGACTGAAAATGGGCTGCCACCGGACATCCCACAGAAGCTGGTGGTCATAGTCAGAACCCAATACCGCCAGACTGGATTGAGATAGCGTAATAGTTTTAAACTGATAAATGTATTATGGTTTTATATGTTTTATGGAATTGATTGTTTTTATGATACTGTAAGCTGCCCTGAGTCCGCTTGCGGAGAGGGCGGGATATAAATGCAAAGTAATAAAATAAAATAAATAAAATAATTATACTCCTGTCTTAATACATTCGTTCCATCATTTATATAGGCATTCTGAATTTCATACTTAAAACACATCCATTCAAGACAGCATGTATAGTTGGGGGGCGGGGTGTTGCTTCAGCTTATCCTCTGTATGTGCCTGTTTGCCCCTCTGCGCATTGGTTCAAGCGGCGATTTTTGCTCTCTTGTATCAAGTGTATCTCTCAGAGGTGCTCTCAAAAGTACTATTGCCCTGATGAAGAACAATGCATATTTGAAGCAGCCTGGACTATTACATTAAACTAATTCTTACATAATAGTTGGGGGGAAAAAACTAGCTCTTGCCACTTGTTTATTGTTCCCCAACTCTTTTATGTTTTCTGGTCGCACGTCCACTGTGGAGAGAGGCTCGCCACCAGGTTGAGCTGATTCTGCAGTCGTCATCTTGGGCTCCTTTCGTGTTTCCTCCCTTTCTTGTGCCAGCTCCCTCATTTCTTCCTGTAACTTGTTCAGAATGTGCAGATTTGGCTTGTTCTTTTTGGCATATTGCTGAAGCTCTATCATACTTTTATCAGAAGCTTCCTGTTTCACCATCTCACTGCTCTCTCCACCATACATGTGCAATAACGAGCCCCTGTTTTTCACATGTGGGTGAAGCAGCTGTAGGATTTTCTGAGATGCCAACTGTTTTCCAACTCTCTTATTTTTACACCAGCCACACACTGTGCGCTTCCCACATGTCATGACGTATTCACTCTTCTGATTTTTACAGGAATGACTTCAAACTTTATGGATGTATTACCCATTCTATGGTTTCTCTAGTTCTTCACTGTCTTTGGGCTTCTCTTCAGGGGTCATATGAACATATGAAGCTGCCTTCTACTGAATCAGACCATGGGTCCATCAAAATCAGTCTTGTCTACTCAGACTGGCAGCGGCTCTCCAGTTTCTCAAGCTGAGGTTTTTCATGCCTACTTTTGCCTGGACCCTTTTTAGTTGGAGATGCTGGGGATTGAACCTGGGACCTCCTGCTTACCAAGCAGATGCTCTACCACTGAGCCACCATCCCTCCCCTAAAGTCAGTATTGTCTACTCAGACTGGCAGCGGCTCTCCAGGTTCTCAAGCTGAGGTTTTTCATGCCTACTTTTGCCTGGACCCTTTTTAGTTGGAGATGCTGGGGATTGAACCTGGGATCTCCTGCTTACCGAGCAGATGCTCTACCACTGAGCCACCGTCCCTCCCCTAAAGTCAGTATTGTCTACTCACACTGGCAGCGGCTCTCCAGGTGCTCAGGCTGAGGTTTTTCATGCCTATTTGCCTGGATCCTTTTTAGTTGGAGATCCTTTTAGTGCTTCCTCATAAATTGATGAAATGTGACCGATTAATTGATTAAACAAGAGTGCTAGATGGCCAATCTGACAGCAAGGCAGATTCTGTGAATTT
The DNA here is from genome assembly GCF_032191835.1 of Heteronotia binoei. Lineage (NCBI taxonomy): Eukaryota > Metazoa > Chordata > Lepidosauria > Squamata > Gekkonidae > Heteronotia > Heteronotia binoei. Next base: position 13,482,869 of record NC_083227.1, on the reverse strand, counting down.
AGGGGGAGGTATGGGGTCGCAAAGAGTTGGACTCGACTGTGCGACTGAACAACAACAAAAAATTGTGAATTTCCTGCATTGCAGTTGGACTAGATGACCATGGAGGTCCCTTCCAACATTATTCTATGATTCTATAACTGGTTAAAAAAAAATGTACTAGGGCAGGGTTTCCCAAACTCCCCCCACCCTGTGGCCCGGTTATTTTTACACTTCTCCTTCTTGGCCTACTAAAATTCGGGGGTAGACCAGGAGACTTTGGGGGTGGAGCCAGGAGACTGGAAAGCCTGTTTCTTTCTTCTACAGAGGTCTCCCAGGAAAACAGAGCTCAGGCTTTGCAGCCTGTGTCAGTCTTCAAGCCCAGCTTTTATCTGCACAACACAGAAATGTTGGGGGATGGAAGGAAGGAAAATGGAGCTCAGGCTTTGCAGCCTGTGTCAGTCTTCAAGCCTAGCTTTTCTCTGCACAACAGAGAGATGGGAAAGGAAGGAAGCAGAGTAGAATTCATGCTTTGCTGGGGGCGGAGCTAGCTTTGGCTTTTCTTGCTGTTGAGGCTCCCGTGGCACAGTACCGGGTCGTGACCCTGCAAATGGGAAATGCTGTACTGGGGTATGCATTTTGCTGGCAGTGTTTGTCTCTCATATTATTGAATTACATGTATACATAATAAATGTTCTGATCTATTGATTTGTCCTCTTAGGTTATTCATTTCTCTTAAGGGAAAATTGATTTAAATAACTACATTATGGCATATTTTCGCCCTGTCAGATGGCGGCCATTTCTGCCTAAATGTCAAGGAAATCTTTTGTTGTTGTTGTTGTTCAGTGAAGCCTTCCTGAAGGAACAATGCAAAGCAATAGAGGAAAATAACAGAATGGGAAGGACAAGCAATCTCTTCAAGAAAATTGGAGAAATCAAGGGAACGTTTCGTGCAAAGATGGCCATGATAGAGGACAAAAACGGTAGGGAACTAACAGAAGCAGAAAAGATTAGGAAGAGGTGGCAAGAATACACAGAAGAATTATACAAGAAGGATCTCAATGTCCTTGACAACAATGATAGTGAAATCACTGACCCAGTGACTTACAATTACATGTAGTACTTTTTAAAAGGGGGAGGGGGAGCCTGGTTGTTACTTTCATGAGCATTTAAGGCAAAGTAGGCAATAAAATAAACTCAGGATCTTTTTAACATTAATAACATTTTAAAAAAAAAGCTTCTTTGAGCCACCAAAGTTTATACCTGAATAAATCTGTTCATCTTTAAGATGCAACCAGGCACCTCTTTATTTTCCCATCATAGAATAGAATCATAGAGTTGGAACGGACCACCAGGGTCATCTAGTCCAACCCCCTGCACAATGCAGGAAACTCACAAACACTTCCCCCTAAATTCACAGGATCTTCATCGCTGTCAGATGGCCATCTAGCCTCTGTTTAAAAACCTCCAAGGAAGGAGAGCCCACCACCTCTTGAGGAAGCCTGTTCCACTGAGGAACTGTTCTAATGGTCAGGAAGTTCTTCCTCATGTTGAGCCGGAAACTCTTTTGATTTGATTTCCACCCATTGGTTCTGCTTCTACCTTCCGGGGCCACAGAAAACAATTCCACACCCTCCTCTAGATGACAGCCCTTCAAGTACTTGAAGATGCTGACCCTATCACCTCTCAGCCGCCTCCTCTCCAGGCTAAACATGCCCAGCTCCTTCAACCTTTCCTCATAGGACTTGGTCTTCAGACCCCTCACCATCTTTGTCATCCTCCTCTGGATCCGTTCCAGCTTTTGTACAGTGAGTTTAATCATTGCTAAGATAGGTGCTTTCTGGTGGTGGGACATGTCACAGTTAATTTATGGCAATCCCGCAGGGTTCTCAAGGCAAGAGATGAACAAAGGTGGTTTGCCATTGCATGCATTTGCATAGCAACCCTGAACTATGAGTGATTAAAAAAAAAAACTCAATCTTTTAAAAAAAAATTGGTTGGAGGGGGGCACAAGTAGATGGCCTCACCTAGGGTGCCAAAAAGCCTGGCACTGGCCCTGAGCCAGATGAAGCTCTCCCATTGGCTTACAGGTGTATTCCATGCACTTGACAAATAATTGGCCCATCATGGTTCACTCAGAGACTCTGACCTCCCATTGACCGACTCGCCTCTTCCCGCCTACTGCAGGCTGGGAAATGTTGAACACGCCGCCAGAACACTCTGACCTTAGAGACTGCAACACCTCCAACTCTTCTCTGTGTCCTCTCTGTCCACTGGCCTCATGAAAAGCGTCACCGGCAACAGACCTCTACTGCCCCATCAGCGGCTCACAGAGATGGCCCCCCAGCACACCCAGCCCCCAAAGTTAGAATTCAATGGCAAAACAGTGAAATTAACAAATTGAAAGAACATTTGGTCTGGATAGCATTTGTGTGGGAAACCAATAAAACAGTAACATGTCAGAATGGAAGAATGATGGTGAGAGTATGACAAGGCAATAAATGCAGTCTGTTAATTGCTCTATTGCTTGCAAGTTTGGGTTAAACTGAGGACATGTCTTTCTCAGAGGTGTTCCTGTCCACCTAATGTACTTTTTAACATGTAACATACATTATAAACATCATTTTAGTTTGCCATTAGAAAAAAAGAATACATTAAAACCAATGTTCCCTCTAAACTGCAGAGTCTTGTGAGCAAAAATTCTACTTTGTGAGCTACTGGAAATAAGTTGTGAGCTACTGCATTAAATTATTGTGCTTTAGGGTCATCTTTTCTATCTTAGCTGGAGGCTAAAAATCTGTGAGCTAGCTCACACTAACTCGGCTTAGAGGGAACACTGATTAAAATATAGTGGAAGATGGGTTTAGTATATGTAATGAGATAAACAGCCAATATCCCTTATTTGAGTATGTCAATAGAAAAACCATTATTCTGATACACTATTCTAAAAGGGAAATAAATTGAAATACTGTGGATATATTTGGTGAGAGTGGGTTTAGCATATGTAATGAGATATTTAAAAGATAACCCCCCCCCCCCCCAATATTCCTGTTCAGTCCCAGGCAGGTGTTTGTTCCAAGTTTCATAATAATTTGCAATTCAGCAATTTCCCACTCCATTCTGTTCTCGAAGTTCCAGTAAAGCAGTTACTTTGAGGACACCCGTTGAATGTTCTGGAAGGTTAAAATGTTCTCCTACTGGTTTCTCAGATTTGCGATTCCTGATGTCAGATTTGTGCCCATTTATCCTTTGGCATAGGGTTTGTCCTGTTTGCCCTGTGTAGAGAACTGGGCATTGTTGGCATTAAATGGCATATATAATGTTGGAAGATGAACAAATGAATGAGCCTGAGATGGTGTAGTTAATGCTGTTAGGTCCAGTGACTGTGATGTCTGCGTGCAGGGATGGGATTCTAGCAGGAGCTCCTTTGCATATTAGGCCACACACCCCTGATGTAGCCAATCCTCCAAGAGATTTTAAAAAAGAGCCTTGTATGCATGTATGTAGCAGCAAAGTTGGCATCTGGGTTTATTGTAAGCTCTGGGACCAGTGTCCAAGTTCACATTAGATCAGGGGTGGGGAACCTCTGTCTCGAGGGCTGTATGCGGCCCTCGAGGTCACTTGGTGTGGCCCTCGGGGATTGCTGGGCCGAACCTAGCCATGTGGCCGCCTCTCTGGGGCCTGGCTGGCCAGCGAGGATCGTGGGGCCCAGCTGCGCTGAGCAGCAGCCTCCCCAGGGCCAGGCAGGGATCACAGGGCCACAGTGCAGCAGCCTCCCTTGGGCCTGGCTGGCAGACCAGAATTGCTGCAGGGCCTGGAAAAGTTACTGCCGCAGTTCAGTTTGTACTTGATTATCCCAGAAGGTGTGGCCTAATATGCTAATGAGTGTGACCTAATATGCTAATATTAGGGGATGTGGTCTAATATGCTGAGTTCCTGCTGGGCTTTTTCTACAAAAAAGCCCTGGACCTATGCATTTGCTTAGGGTGGCGGGCTGTGTGTGTGTGTGTGTGTGTGTGTGTGTGTGTGTGCCAGATTAGGCTCTCCCTACATGACTTCAAATAGAAAAACGATTATTTGCATTCATTTTGCTGGTCTGAATCATTCTCCCTGTTTTTTTAAGTTGATAATTTTTTATGGCCCGTGAATGATGTTATAAATATCCATATGGCCCTTGTCAGAAAAAAGGTTCCCCACCCCTGCATTAGACATTGCACTGTTGCGGGTGAGGAGTTGTTTGAGATTGGAGGGTTGTCTGTGTGTAAGAAAGTAGTTCCCCCACTACTACTTGTGAAAGAGAGCTGTCATTGTCCAGTAGAATCATGTATTCAACTGTTCTGAGCTGACAGTTGAATATGACCACTATTTTCTTTTTTAGGCCTGTCATAACAGCTTTTCTCTGGGTACGATTCTGGCTTGTTAATCTCTTTCCTGACTTCACCAGGTGGATACTTCAGATCCAAAAAGGAAACGGCTGCCTTGCTAGTTCGTAAAGTTTCAAAATGTTTGGCAGCTTAACTCTTTCGTTAATAAGCCAGTGTATAACTTCTGACTGAGGTGTCACATTCATTCATTTCACAACACTCCTCTTTCTCTCAAATCCTCCTTTCTCTCCTAAACTCAGGCTTCTGTCATCTTCTTCCTCTTACACTCTGACACTATTAGCTTTTGAGTCTCTCTCTAGCCACTAATATGTCCTTTAAGTATTTCTGCTTTTCTTCTATAGCAGAGGTGGGGAACCTTTTTTCTGCCAGGGGTCATTTGGATATTTATAATACTATTTGTGGGCCTTACAAAATTATCAACTTAAAAAACAGTGCTCCACAAAGGGAGAATGATTTAGGCTGGCAAAATTAATGTAAATAATTGTTTTTTCTATTTGAAGTCATGTAGGAAGAGCCTAATTTGGTACACACACACACCCAACCCACTGCCCTAGGCAAATGCCTAGGCCCAGGGCTTTTTTGTAGAAAAAGCCCCGCAGGAACTCATTAGCATATTAGACTACATCCCCTAATATTAGCATATTACGTCACATGCTCATTAGCATATTAGGCCACACCATCTGGGATAGTAGCTGGTGGTAGCTGACTCCCATCCCTGCCACCCCTCCCTCCCTCACGTCATGCGGAAATGGCAGCTGCGCCCAGCAGAAAGGCACCCACATACCCCAGCACAATGCCTACCACTCAGGCTCCACAGAGAGAAAGAAAGATAGAGGGAGGGAGGGAGAGAGACAGAGAGACAGACAGAAAGAAAGAAAGATGAAATGGAGGAAAGAAAGAATAATAAAGGAAAATAAAAAATGGGGGGAAGAAAGGAAAATAAAGAAATAGGGGAAGAAAGAGAAATAAATGGAAATAAAGAAATGGGGAAAAGAAAGGGTAATAAAGGAAAATAAAGAAATGGGGGAAATAAATGGAAATAAAGAAATTAGGGAAAGAAAGGGGAATAAACAGAAAAAGAAATGGGGAAGAAAGAGCAATAAAGAAATGGGGGAGAAAGGAGGAATAAATGGCAATAAAGAAATGGGAGAAAGGGGAATACAGAGAGATAAAGAAAGTGGAAAATGGAAAGAAAGGGAAATAAAGAGAAGTAATGGAAGAAAGAAAGAAAGAAAGAAAGAAAGAAAGAAAGAAAGAAAGAAAGAAAGAAAGAAAGAAAGAAAGAAAGAAAGAAAGAAAGAGGGGAAAGGGGAAATAAAGAAATGGGGGGAAGAAACGGAAAGAAAGGAAAATAAAGAAATGGGGAAAGAAAGGGAAATTAAGGGAAATAAAGAAATGGGGGGGAAGAAATAGAAAGAAAGGGAAGTAAAGAAATGAGGGGGAAACTTACTTGAACTGTGACAGTGACTTTTCCAGGCCCCTCAGTGATCCTTGCTGGCCAGCCAGGCCCTAGGAAGGCTATCAAGTTGCTCGGCTCAGCCCAGCAATCTCCAAGGGCCAGACCTAGTGCTCTCGAGGGCCATAAATGTCAACTTGTCTTTTTCCTCACAGGATTTGGGAAAGGAAATGTTTTTGCCAGTTTTGTAGATGACAGAAAGAGTTAGACTGGCAGATAACCTGAAGTATCACGTTTCACATAGATTTACAGAAAAGAAGGGCTTTTTTTGGAGCAGGAACGCAGTCCCAGCTGGCTTGGCATCAGGGGTTGTAGCCTAAAATTCAAATAAGTCCCTGCTGAGCTTTTTCTACAAAAAAGCCCCGTGTGAAACAATGGTGACAACAGGGTGTGTGGCCTAATATGCAAATTAGTTACTGCTGGTTATTTTTTTTGCTGGGCTAACGCCATGCTGGAAATTATTAGGAAGGAAATTGAAAACAAATCAGCCAGTATCATAATACCCCTGTATAAATCGATGCTGTGGTCTCATTTGGAGTACTGTGTGCAGCTCGCCGCACCTCAAAAAGGATATTATAGCATTGGAGAAAGTCCAGAAAAGGGCAACTAGAATGATTAAAGGGCTGGAACACTTTCCCTATGAAGAGAGGTTGAAACGCTTGGGATTCTTTAGCTTGGAGAAACGTCGACTACGGGGTAACATGATAGAGGTTTACAAGATAATGCATGGGATGGAGAAAGTAGAGAAAGAAGTACTTTTCTCCCTTTCTCACAATACAAGAACTCGTGGGCATTCGATGAAATTGCTGAGCAGCCAGGTTAAAACGGATAAAAGGAAGTACTTCTTCACCCAAAGGGTGATTAACATGTGGAATTCACTGCCACAGGAGGTGGTGGCGGCCACAAGCATGGCCACCTTCAAGAGGAGTTTAGATAAAAAATATGGAGCAGAGGTCCATCAGTGGCTATTAGCCACAGTGTGTGTATATATATATATATAAATTTTTTGGCCATTGTGTGATACAGAGTGTTGGACTGGATGGGCCATTGGCCTGATCCAACATGGCTTCTCTTATGTTCGACCAAAAATGCAGTGTTACCCTTCTATGGATTATCTGAGGAACATTCAAGTCACAGGCTGAGAATTTATGAGGTTCCTCCCTGGTGTGCTCCATGCTAGAGGAGGCAAAAACTTGAATCTACTTCAGGCTGCAGAGCCTGTCTTGGTTTCTTCCTTCTGAGATCATCTGATAGCTTCAAACATGGCTAAAGCTCCTTCTATAGTTTTAGCATTTATAACATTTCTTCCTGGTTACAATAATATTTCTGTGTAAATTAAAAGATTTTTACAAGAATTAACATCATTTTGATGCTTTATGTGGTCTTTGTATTTTAGCTGTAAAATAAGAGAAGTGCTCGTTTAACAGACTAAGCAGTAACATGGTTTCTCCTTGGGTTTCTTAGATATTTTTGAAACTGCTGCTACAGCTCAATCTCTTCCAGCACTCTAAACATTCAAATACTTTGTCCCCCTCTGTGGGCTCTTTGACAGTATTGAAGATAACCACTCCTGCTGAATCTTTTTTTCAAACTGAGCATTCAATTGTTTTCTCACCGGTGTGGCTTTTTTGATGCTGTTGAAGAGTGCCACTCTGACTGAATCCCTTCCCACACTCTGAACACTGAAAAGGTTTCTCCCCTGTGTGGGTCCTTTTATGCTGTTGAAGAGTGCCACTCTGACTGAATCCCTTTCCACACTCTGAACATTGAAAAGGTTTCTCCCCTGTGTGGGTCCTTTTATGCTGTTGAAGAGTGCCACTCTGACTGAACCTCTTTCCACAGTCTGAACATTCAAAAGGTTTCTCCCCTGTGTGGGTTCTTTTATGCCGCTGAAGATTGCCACTCAAACTGAATCCCTTTCCACACGCTGAGCATTCAAAAGGCTTATCCTTTGTGTGGATTCTTTGATGATATTGAAGATAGGTATGCGCAGTGAACCTTTTTCCACACTCTGAGCATTCAAATGGTTTCTCCCCAGTGTGGTTTCTTTGATGGACTTGAAGATAGCTATGTGTACTGAATCTCTTTCCACACTCTGAGCATTCAAATGGTTTCTCCCCTGTGTGGGTTTTGTTATGCTCTTGAAGACTGCCGCTATGAGTGAATCTCTTCCCACACTCTGAGCATTCAAAAGGTTTCTCCCCTGTGTGAGTTCTTTTATGATATTGAAGGCCAGGACTGTAACTGAATCTTTTCCCACACTCTAAGCATTCAAAAGGTTTCTCCCCTGTGTGGGTTCTTTTATGGTCTTGAAGACGACTACTCTGACTGAATTTCTTTCCACACTCTGAACATTCAAATGGTTTCTCCCCTGTGTGGATTCTTTTATGCACTTGAAGACCGTTGCTACGACTGAATCTTTTCCCACACTCTGAGCATTCAAAAGGTTTGTCTCCTCTTGGTATTCTTTGGTTCACAAGAAACTGTGATCTATATTTGAAGTGTTTTCCACACTGAATAGGTTCACTTGTCATTATATTGTGCTTTGGAGAATTATGCTTTATTCCATCTCTCTCATCAACCAAACGACTGCCTTTCTCTCCCTCAGTTTGATTCCTGATGTTTCCTTTCAAGTCTTCATTATTAAATATAACTGGTAATTGTGGATGAAGATCCTCACCCTCCTCATTCCTCTGATTGTCCTCCCCTGGAATAAACAGAAAGGCAGCATTAGCCACCTGAGAGGAAAGATAAGGTCCAAAGGCTGCAGTAAGAAAGGACTGACAGCCCTTCAGCCTCATCTAGTTTGGCTGATTTTAATTAACTCTCCACTTTCCCCAGAAGTGCCAGGATTTAAGGATACCAGGAGCCTTTCAAGGGCCAGAGCTCGGCCCCAGAATGCCCCCCCTCTTGTCCACCGGCCTTTATAATTCTAACAAACCAAGATTTGCTTAGAAGTGGACAGAAGTCCCATGGGTATTCCTTCCCCTCCTGGAATGGCCTTGGGTCAGTAATAGCTCTCACAGAGTTGTCCTTGAAAGGGCAGCTGCTGTGAGAGCTCTCTCAGCCCCGCCCACCTCACAGGGTGTCTGTTGTGGGGGAGGAAGGTAAAGGAGATTGTGAGCCGCTCTGAGTCTCCGATTCAGAGAGAAGGGCGGGGTATAAATCTGCAGTCTTCTTCTTCCCTTGACATAATTGTTGTGGATGCGTTTCAGTTAACAATGTTGGGTTTTTAGTTCCTGCCTGGCTCATTGGAAGCCTTTAAGACTGAGCCTGGGGACAATGGGAAGTAGGATCCAAATCTCTGCTTCCCCGGACCAATAGCTGGCCCCCAGCTGGTTTAAACGATCCAATGACGATGAAGCACGGGAGCATTTTTTTTATTTATTTACGTTATATTTATATCCCACCCATTCCATGCAGACTCAAGGTGGCTAACAGCATAAAATACACAATAAACAATGAGCAATATTAAAACAATAAAACAAATAAATTGCAGTGGTGCTACTTCAGGGAGATCATATAGTATTTTCCTTTCTCAGTGTGTACAGATCCCAGGCAGTTAGTACTAAAGCGCGATAGATCCAGATGTGGCAGCCCTTTCCTATTAGATGTCATATGCCATCCGAAACAGTTCAGTCTTACAGGCCCTGTGGAACTGCAATAAGTCCCGCAGGGCCCTGATGGCTTCTGGGAGGGTGTTCCAAAGTATTGGGGCCGCAACCGAGAAGGCTCTTGCTCTGGTGGAATTAAGTGTATATAGTTGGCCCCATTGGCCCAGTTCTCCAGTCTTAGTTTAACCATGGCAATGCTGTATCATGAATAAAGAGCTTCGATCACATTACTGCCCGTCTGCTGATGCATCGAACCCGGTACATTTCAATAACCATGAAGGATACTCACTCTCAGCCAGCCCACTTGGGAACGAAATCCTCTCTTGAGATCCCAGGGTTTCTTTGGAAGCATGGATGTTGTCTGTCTCCATCATAGTCTCTCTCATAATTTTGGCTTATTTCACACACACACACAAATGCAGACACAGAAAGAGAGAGAGAGAGGATTTTTATGTGGAGAGAGAAAGAAATCCAAGCAAGACTAAAAATTGTCCTGGAACGACAGAAAAACGGTCCAGATTAGGGGTGGTCAAACTGCAACTCCGGAGCCATATGTGGCTCTTTCACACATATTGCATGGCTCTCAAAGCCTCCCCCCCTCCACCCCACCCCATTGGCCAGCTAGGTAAAAGAATTTCTCTCTTTAAATCACTTCGCCATGCCATGTGGCATCTGAAAGTTCCTTTCTTTCTACCTCTCCCTACCTCCATTTATTTTCCTTCCTTCCTTCTCTTGTGGCTCTCGAACATCTGATGCTTATTCTGCATGGCTTTTACATCAAGCAAGTTTGGCCACACCTAGACCAGATCAAAGTCCAAAATCTAAAGCAGTGTTAGGGTGGAACAAATCATTTCCAGATCACAGCCAGAGAGGCTGATTGTAATCCCATCCAGGCGGAAGGGTGTGCTTTAAGGCTGGCAACAGAGGAATAGAGATCTGCCTTCTTCCAGAACATAAGAACATAAGAGAAGCCATGTTGGATCAGGCCAATGGCCCATCCAGTCCAACACTCTGTGTCACATAAGAGAAGCCATGTTGGATTAAGCCAGTAGCCCATCCAGTCCAACACTCTGTGTCACATAAGAACATAAGAGAAGTCCTGTTGGATCAGGCCAATGGCCCATCCAGTCCAACACTCTGTGTCTCATAAAAACATAAGAGAAGCCATGTTGGATTAGGCCAATGGCCCATCCAGTCCAACACTGTGTCACATAAGAACAGCCATGTTGGATTAAGCCAGTGGCCCATCCAGTCCAACACTCTGTGTCACATAAGAACATAAGAGAAGCCCTGTTGGATCAGGCCAATGGCCCATCCAGTCCAACACTGTGTCACATAAGAACAGCCATGTTGGATTAAGCCAGTGGCCCATCCAGTCCAACACTCTGTGTCACATAAGAACATAAGAGAAGCCCTGTTGGATCAGGCCAATGGCCCATCCATGCCAACACTCTGTGTCACATAAGAACATAAGAGAAGCCATGTTGGATCAGGCCAATGGCCCATCCAGTCCAACACTCAGGCCAATACACACACACTGTGTCTAATAGCCACTGCTGGACCTCTGCTCCATATTTTTATCCAATACCCTCTTGAAGCTGGCTATGCTTGTAGCCGCCACCACCTCCTGTGGCAGTGAATTTCACATGTTAATCACCCTTTGGGTGAAGGACTTCCTTTTATCCGTTTTAACCTGACTGCTCAGCAATTTCATTGAATGCCCACGAGTTCTTGTATTGTGAGAAAGGGAGAAAAGGACTTCTTTCTCTACTTTCTCCATCCCATGCATAATCTTGTAAACCTCTATCACCCTGCAGTCGATGTTTCTCCAAGCTAAAGAGCCCCAAGCGTTTTAACCTTTCTTCATAGGGAAAGTGTTCCAAACCTTTAATCATTCTAGTTGCCCTTTTCTGCACTTTTTCCAATGCTATAATATCCTTTTTGAGGTGCAGTGACCAGTTTGGTGTAGTGGTTAAGTGTGCGGACTCTTATCTGGGAGAACCTGGTTTGATTCCCCACTCCTCCACTTGCACCTGCTAGCATGGCCTTGGGTCAGCCATAGCTCTGGCAGAGGTTGTCCTTGAAAGGGCAGCTGCTGTGAGAGCCCTCTCCAGCCCCACCCACCTTACAGGGTGTCTGTTGTGGGGGAGGAAGGTAAAGGAGATTGTGAGCCGCTCTGAGACTCTTCGGAGTGGAGGGCGGGATATAAATCCAATATCTTCTTCTTCTTCTTCATCTTCTTCTTCAGAATTGCACACAGTACTCCAAAGGAGACCATACCATCGATTTATACAGGGGCATTATGATACTGGCTGATTTGTTTTCAGTTCCCTTCCTAATAATTCCCAGCATGGCGTTGGCCTTTTTTATTGCAATCGCACACTGTCTTGACATATTCAGTGAGTTATCTACAACATATTCAGTGAGTTCTCTCTTGGTCAGTCTCTGCCAGTGCACAACCCATCAACTTGTATTTGTAGCTGGGATTCTTGGCCCCAATGTGCATTACTTTGCACTTGGCCACACTGAACCGCATCTGCCACGTTGACGCCCACTCACCCAGCCTCAACAGATCCCTTTGGAGTGCCTCACAATCCTCTCTGGTTCTCATCACCCTGAACAATTTAGCGTCATCTGCAAACTTGGCCACTTCACTGCTTACTCCCAACTCCAGAGACTTTCTGAGAACCTTTTCAGTGGCTTGGGTGATGGCCACAATACTGGCTTCAGTTGCCTTTGTCAAGTAACAAGACAGGAGTCAAAACACTGTATTCCTATTCAAAATTTGGATACGTGCCTCATCATAATGGTTGCAGTTCACACCTTTGACACCTATGAAAGATACTTACCCAGAGAGGCCACGCTCCCAGAGTTCTCCAGCATGACTTCCCGGTAGAGAGTTCTTTGGTCTGGATCCAGCAGGGCCCACTCTGCCACGCTGAAATTCACAGCCACCTCCCCAAAGGAAAATGGACACTGAAAGAAACAGCAGATCCCTTCATTAGAGATTGTGCCAGACAGAGATCGCACCCTGGTGGGGAGTACTCCGGAAGGGGACAGGTGCGTGCCTTGGCAAGGGTAAAGGGAGTGGCATTCATAGTTTCTTTCGCCCAGACACCTTGTAGAAACTGCGGGAGAAAAAGCCCCCCTGAGAAAGAAGGGGGGACCCTGGCTGTCCCCTGCTCAAATCCCCTACCTGGACTGGAGACGCAGCAGCCGTTTCCACACCTCTAAAAAGACGACGGCCCAACAGCATCTCTCCATTGCCTGTTAGGGAGACAAAGGACGGTGTTGCCCACAACTTTCTATTCCACTTGCTTCTCTGTTATCTTCATGCACCACCTTCCCAGGAGCGCAAAGAAGAAGATGAAGATGTTGGATTTATATCCTGCCCTCCTCTCCGAATCTCAGAGCGGCTCACAATCTCCTTCATCTTCCTCCCCCCACAACGGACATCCTGTGAGGTGGATGGGGCTGCAGAGGGCTCTCACAGCAGCTGCCCTTTCAAGGACAAAAACTCAGAGCGGCCTACAGTCTCCTTCATCTTCCTCCCCTGTGAGGTGGGTGGGGCTGAGAGGGCTCTCACAGCAGCTGCCCTTTCAAGGACAGAGGCTCAGAACAGCCTATAATCTCCTTTACTTTCCTCCCCGATGCCATGTGAGGTGTGTGGGGCTGGAGAGGGCTCTCACAGCAGCTGCCCTTTCAAGGACAGAGGCTCAGAGCGACCTACAATCTCCTTTCCCTTCCTCCCCCACAACAGACACCCTGTGAGGTGGGTGGGGCTGAGAGGGCTCTCACAGCAGCTGCCCTTTCAAGGACAGAGGCTCAGAGCGACCTACAATCTACTTTATCTTCCTCCCCCACAACAAACACCCTGTGAGGTGGATGGGGCTGAGAGAGCTCTTACAGCAGCTGCCCTTTCAAGGACAACTCCTCCGAGAGCTATGGCTGACCCAAGGCCATTCCAGCAGGTGCAAATGGAGGAGTGGGGAATCGAACCTGGTTCTCCCAGGTAAGAGTCCGCGAACTGAAGCACTACACCAGGGGTGGCCAACAGTAGCTCTTCAGATGGTTTTTGCCTACAACTCCCATCAGTCCCAGCCAGCATGGCCAATGGCTGGGGCTGATGGGAGTTGTAGGCAAAAAAAACCATCTGGAGAGCTACCGTTGGCCACCCCTGCACTACACCAAACTGGCTCTGCTGTCCCTCTATTCACCAGGTTGAATAGCTCTGCCAAGATTTGTCTGCCTCATGGAAGGAGGGTGAAGTATAAAGATTGAATCAATGTGAGGAACAGCCTTCCATGAATGTATTCTATTAGTAGACGTTGAGTTCTGCAGATTAACTCTGTGTTTTGTGACATGTTTAATATTTTTCCCTGGCCTGGATTCTCTACCTATGAAATGCACGGGTTGCCCCAATTGTATCCAGGCAGAAAGAGTCCTCACCAAAGGAGAGGACATCTTGAGCGGGTTCTTGTGCTCTCTCTTCTTGCTTCAAGGAAGCTCCTTCTGCCTCAGGGAATGTCACTTCTACCTTCAGGGATGCCCTCCACATCTGAAACAGCAGCAAGGGGAATTAATTAATTAATTAAAGTATGGCACTGTGAGCAGTATATGAAAGAAACAACTACTGTGCCGTGCTGGCTAACACTATTTAATAAAAACCATTTTAAAGCCTTTGTAAATTATCTTTTTATACTTCGTATTAGAGATCCATTCTCACATTTCAATATTACAAGAAAAGTCCTATGAGTGCCCGGATGTAGGCTCATTTCGTCAATGGACTTCCTCAGGAGTAATTCCTAAAATTCTCCCAGGGTTACCGGCCTTTTGTAACAACCCAATGTAAATGCTCTTCTGCAACATCTTCTACGACAAGCTCTCTCATCCAAGAATAAACCAAAGTTCTAACAAGGCATACCACAAAGCTGAACGGAAACAGATCATTCTTAAGGTTTGTTGTCGTAAAAAAACTTATCACTCAATGACACTTAAGTGCATATACTTATATTTGGAGCTTAAGCCAGTCCAAACTTATTCTTTTAACCAGATGCACAAGCCTTCTGGAGTTTGCTGGCCTTTATAGCTCTCTACGATATTTTTATTAGAAGCAAGCTGTTCTTTCAGATGGTCAATTGTTCATCTACTCTCTATAATTATTTTATTTTTAATTTTAATTTCAAGCAAGCCATTCGTTTGACAGCAAATTAGCTCAAAGCCACTTAAGTGCAAGATTTTAAGCAGGCCAGGGGTCTTCTGGCAGTGCCCTATGCAAAAGGTTTTAAAATGGTTTTATTAAATATTGTTAGCCAGCGCGTTACAGTAGTTGCTTCATTCATCACCTGCCTTATTAACTGTGATCCGTTTTTGTTGATTATACTGTGTACAGCAGGGGTCCTCAAACTTTTTAAATAGGGCGCCAGTTCACTGTCCCTCAGACTGTTGGAGGGCCGGACTGCCGTTACTGTACAAGGCCGCGGGCCGTCAGTTCTCCGTCTTCTGCATCTCTCTCCCTTCCCCACACCACACACCCCGGCCTGGGAACCCACCTCACCTCGGTATCACCTCACACTCTGTCTCCGCCGCCTCAGCCCAGTGCCGGAAGTGTGCGTTGCTAACGCGAGTTTAGGTCGAACGTCACTTCCGGTCTGATTTTGCCATAACCCGGCGGGCCGCATAAACGTCCTCAGCGGGCCGCATCTGGCCCGAGGGCCATAATTTGAGGACCCCTGGTGTACAGTATAGTCAGGAGATCCTAAGACTGTCTGACAGCCGGAAGTTGTAGTTCTTTTAGAGACATGGGACACTAGGTAGTTAGCTAGGCTTGCTTTTAATTCCAGAGATATTTCAGAGGTGGTTTGCCATTGCCTGCCACTGCATCCATCCACGTACGAGCCAAGACCAATACTGCTTCGCTTCCAAGATCTGATGAGATCCAGCTAACCTGGGCTATCAAGGTCAGGGAGCAGTGAGTGAGATGTGTGAGAGTTAGAATGGAACAGCCCATGGAATAGATCCTGCCCCAGTCCTAGATTCTGCACACATTTATCAGCAGACCTTATGAGTTATCTGGAGGAATCAGAAATTCTCTAGTAGAAAAGGCAGCCGAAGGAGGCTCTAAATTTCCCTTTTGGCTGATTAACACTTGGACAAATGTCTGTCTTGGAGCCTTTAGGATAAGGCCAGACATTGTTGCTTGAATGAGACATATTGGAGGAATCCCCCTCACCTGCTCTGCCTGCCTCTTCTCCTCTGCCTGACTCAGGAGGAAACCTTCGGCCAGGGCCACCGCCTGGGAACTGGTCTCCGGCCCACATCCTCTGACCCAGCACTGCATTTCCTGCGGCAGGATGGCCAGGAACTGCTCCAGGATCACCAGGTCCAGGATCTGCTTCTTGGTGTGCCTTTCTGGCGTCAGCCACTGGTTACAAAGTCCATGGAGCTGGCTGCAAACCTCTCGGGGCCCATCGGCCTCATCATAGAGAAACTGTCGGAAGCATTTGCAGTGTACATCTGAGGTCTTGGCGTCCTTAGACATAATCTTCAGCAGATCTCTTTCCCAGAATTCAACACCACTCCCAGCTTGGAGGAGAAGGGGGCCTTTGCTTGCTGTCTTTCCAGTTCCAGGTCCTCTTGGGTCCTGCTCTTCCATCTCCTGCCCCTTCCACTGAGTCACCTCTATCTGGGAAAAGAGGCCTTTATTCACTTGGCTGCAAAGAGAGGCTTCTCTCTGGGGAGAAGAAGAGACACAGAAGAAACATGTCACAAAAAAAATGAGGCTCTGTCCTTGAAAGGGCAGCTGCTGTGAGAGCCCTCTCCAGCCCCACCCACCTCACAGGGTGTCTGTTGTGGGGGAGGAAGGGAAAGGAGATTGTAGGAGGCTCTGAGCCTCTGTCCTTGAAAGGGCAGCTGCTGTGAGAGCCCTCTCCAGCCCCACCCACCTCACAGGGTGTCTGTTTTGGGGGAGGAAGGTAAAGGACATGTTAGAATTACCCGGTGGAGCACAACAAAAGTGCTTCTTGTGGTTTGAACACCAGGTTTAATATAATTTTGCTAACTTACATACAAAGGTATTTTAAATGTGCTGCCATGGTGTTTTGGGGGAAAGTTAAGTAGAAAAGTACTTAAGTAGAAAAGTGTTTTGGTGTTTTAGAGATGTTACAAGCTTAGCCTCTCATTTCTTTGGCTCTGTCTGTCCTGGGGGCTAATTCGTAAGTTAAACCAGAGCCCCAAAAGGACAGGAGGGACTGGTGAGGCCTTTCTCCTTTCCTGCATCTCTTCCATAGGCCTGAAGTGTTAGGCAAGAACTCTGTCCCAACAGCCACCTGAGGTGGGGCCCATCTCCCCTTGACAGAAGGACCGTTTTCCAGAGTTCAGTCTGTTTTGGGAACAAGACTTAGTTCAGCCCTTGAACAACTCTGGATGGCCTCTTAGTGTATCCGGAGATAGGTCCACCCAAAGCCACACCCATGTCCTGCTGATGTAGGGCCAATGTAAAATTGACGTTGGGCTGGAATGAAACGTTTGCATGTAGAATGGAGCTCAGAAAATTTCCTGAACCTCTCCCCATTAAGGCACAAGGGCTGCTGGGAAGGGGAGGAGCCAAAGCAGGAAAGGACCACTGCTGAATGTTGTCAACTCTGGGTCGGGAAACATCTGGAAATTTGGGGATAGAGTCTGGATTGGGGAGGGTATAATGGCATAGAGTCCACCCTTCAAAAGCAGCTGCTTTCTGCCCTCAAAGCGATCTCTGTAATCTGAAGACCAGGTGTAATTCCAGGGGATCTCTGGGACCTCCTTGGAGTTTGAAAACCTCAAAGGGGGAGAGTAAGGAAGGAAGGACCAGTCAAAATGCTTGGCATTCTGGCCATCCAGTCAGCATGAAGGGGCCATCCCATTCGATCCCATCTGGGCCTTCTCACCAGTGTCCCTCTTCACTAGACCTGAACCCACCAAAGTGTTCCCTCTAAACTGTGTTTTTTTACAAGGTTTTAAAAGTTGAGAGCCAGTTTGGTGTAGTGGTTAAGTGTGCGGACCTTATCTTGGAGAACCAGGTTTGATTCCCCACTCCTCCACTTGCGGCTGCTGGAATGGCCTTGGGTTAGCCATAGCTCTGGCAGAGGTTGTCCTTGAAAGGGCAGCTGTTGTGAGAGCCCTCTCCAGCCCCACCCACCTCACAGGGTGTCTGTTGTGGGGGAGGAAGGGAAAGGAGATTGTAGGCCACTCTGAGCCTCTGTCCTTGAAAGGGCAGCTGCTGTGAGAGCCCTCTCAGCCCCACCCACCTCACAGGGTGTCTGTTGTGGGGGAGGAAGGGAAAGGAGACTGTGAGCCACTCTGAGACTCTTCGGAGGGGAGGGCGGGATATAAATCCAATATCTTCTTCTTCTTTATTAGTTTCAAGGAATTAGGAATAAGGAGTAGGAAGGGATAAGCAATAAAGATTACAAATCAGTCTTAATCTGCATAAAAAATACTTTCAAAGAATACAAGTCTACATTTGCAATACTTTTTTAAAATACATAAATTGTCACATATTGTTACCTCTAAACTATGCATCATCAACATTTTGATATTTTATATTATAAATCTTTTTTGTTAAGATACCTATTAAAATTGACATTTCCAATAAAGGCAATCTTGTAATACAGATTCAGAATACAGGAGATATAAATTCACACGAGAGAATCTTAAGAGTCTTGCGTATCCAGCCAGACATAAAATTTCATCCAATATTTTCTTGCTTCTTCCTTAGATTTCCCAGCCAACAGCTGGGATAAAAAGTCCAGCTCTGCTGTTTCCAGAATTTTCCCCACCAAGTCCATTCTCGTGGGGATTTCCTGTGTTTTTTAGCCTCCGTTTCACACGTTTTAGTCTTAGCTCGAGAAAAAAAAGGACCCAGAACAAACCAATTTATGCAGTAGCTCACATCTTTATTGCCAATAACTCAGAAAGCAGAATTTCTGTTCACAAGACTAGTCTACAGCTCAGAGCAGGGGTGGCCAAACTTGTTTGACATAAGAGCCACATAGAATAAACGTCAGACATTCAAGAGCCGCAAGACATGAACATCACAAGTTTCGGATCTGCAAGGAAGGAAAGCAGGCAAATAGATGGGGGGAGGGAGAGGTGGAAAGAAAGCAACCTTTAAATGCATTGTCCAAGCTGCCAACTGACTTGGGTTGGAGAAGTATCTGAGATCACCAGTAAGAGACAAATGCCTTCTCCAAGTTGACCAACGGTGGTGGGAGCTTCAAGAGCCACACAATACATGTGAAAGCCATATGTCAGGGGTGGCCAACGGTAGCTCTCCAGATGTTTTTTGCCCACCACTCCCATCAGCCCCAGTCAGCATGGCCAAAGGCTGGGGCTGATGGGAGTTGTAGGCAAAAAAAACATCTGGAGAGCTAACGTTGGCCACCCCTGTCTTGTTTTTTTTATTGGCTTTATATTTTATTGGATTTAAATCCCGCCCTCTCCACCGAAGCAGGCTCAGGGCGGCTTACAACAATAAAAGTATTTACAGTACAAAACACTAACTCATTAGAACTTTGAATAGTATAACAATTTAAACATTAGAGGGCGTATTTACCTCCTGAGACTGTGCCCTGGTGTTTCTCCTGGTGTTTTGCTGCCCCAGGGTCTGTAAAAGATATCTTCCTCTCACCAAACCCCAGTGCAGGTAGGAGAATTTGGTCTTCTGTTATGGCTGCCTCCACCAAATAAGGAGTGATGGGGAAGGGGCGATGCAGTTGGAACCATCATGTTCTCTCCCTGTGTGTCCAGTTTGCGAAACACTGCTGCTGGTGGGCTCTCGAACTCACATCTGTGGCACACATCCTCACAGTGATGTGTGTCCATGTGCCATGCGTTCCTCCTGACCCTGTGTCCGGGAGAGGCTGACAGCAAGGGGTGTGTCCGCATCGACTTGCTTCATTGCTTTCTGTCAATCAGAGAGGATTGGTGCTGTTTCCATGATCTTCCCTGGCATTGCCAGACTCTGCACCTTGGTCACAGAGTTCTGCCAGTTTTCCACTCTGGGCCGGCAACTGGCAGCTCCGCCCCCACACTGGGCCCACATCAGGGTCTTAGGATGGGGCCGGTGTTCCCTCTAAACTGAGTTAGCATGAGCAGTGCAGGATGGTAAGCAGTGGGGTGCCGCAGGGCTCAGTACTGGGTCCCATGCTCTTTAACTTGTTCATAAATGATTTGGAGTTGAGAGTAAGCAGTGAAGTGGCCAAGTTTGCGGATGATACTAAATTGTTCAGGGTGGTAAGAACCAGAGAGGATTGTGAGGCACTCCAAAGGGATCTGTTGAGGCTGGGTGAGTGGGCGTCAACGTGGCAGATGCGGTTCAATGTGGCCAGCTGCAAATACAAGTTGATGGGGTGTGAACTGGCAGAGACTGACCAAGAGAGAGATCTTGGGGTCATGGTAGATAACTCACTGAAAATGTCAAGACAGTGTGCGTTTGCAATAAAAAAGGCCAACGCCATGCTGGGAATTATTAGGAAGGGAATTGAAAACAAATCAGCCAGTATCATAATGCCCCTGTATAAATCGATGCTGCGGTCTCATTTGGAATACTGTGTACAATTCTGGTCACCGCACCTCAAAAAGTATATTATAGCATTGGAAAAAGTGCAGAAAAGGACAACTAGAATGATTCAAGGTTTGGAACACTTTCCCTATGAAGAAAGGTTAAAACACTTGGGGCTCTTTAGCTTGGAGAAACGTCGACTGCGGGGTGACATAATAGAGGTTTACAAGATTATGCATGGGATGGAGAAGGTAGAGAAAGAAGCCCTTTTCTCCCTTTCTCACAATACAAGAACTCGTGGGCATTCAATGAAATTGCTGAGCAGTTGGGTTAGAACGGATAAAAGGAGGTACTTCTTCACCCAAAGGGTGATTAACATGTGGAATTCACTGCCACAGGAGGTGGTGGCGGCTACAGGCATAGCCAGCTTCAAGAGGGGGTTAGATAAAAATATGGAGCAGAGGTCCATCAGTGGCTATTAGCCACAGTGTGTATTTATATGTGTATGTATATATATATATAAATTGGCCACTGTGTGATACAGAGTGTTGGACTGGATGGGCCGTTGGCCTGATCCAACATGGCCTGATCCAACATCTCTTATGTTCTTAGCCCACAGATTTTTACCCTCCAGCTCACACACTTAGGTCTGGAAGGATGACCCCAGAACACAATCATTTAATGCAGTAGCTCACAACTTTAATACCTAATAGACAGCTGTGTTGGTCTGAAGTAGTAGAACAAAACACCGCACCTCAAAAAGGATATTATAGCATTGGAGAAGGTCCAGAAAAGGGCAACTAGAATGATTAAAGGGCTGGAACACTTTCCCTACGAAGAAAGGTTGAAACGCTTAGGGCTCTTAGCTTGGAGAAACGTCGACTGCGGGGTGACATGATAGAGGTTTACAAGATAATGCATGGGATGGAGAAAGTAGAGAAAGAAATACTTTTCTCCCTTTCTCACAATACAAGAACTCGTGGGCATTCGATGAAATTGCTGAGCAGAAAGGTTAAAACAGATAAAAGGAAGTACTTCTTCACCCAAAGGGTGATTAACATGTGGAATTCACTGCCACAGGAGGTGGTGGCGGCCACAAGAATAGCCACCTTCAAGAGGAGGTTAGATAAAAATATGGAGCAGAGGTCCATCAGTGGCTATTAGCCACAGTGTGTGTGTGTGTGTGTGTGTGTGTGTGTGTATATATATATATATATATTTGGTCGCTGTGTGACACAGAATGTTGGACTGGATGGGCCATTGGCCTGATCTAACATGGCTTCTCTTATGTTCTTAAAACAGGAGTCGATGACACCTTTAAGACCAACTTAGTTTTATTCAGAAGGTAAGCTTTCGTGTGCATGCCCACTTCTTCAGACAAGGAATGAGGTATGGTAAGCAGAGCCACATATAGCTGGTGGGGTTTGGAATGCCAAGTGGTACAAAGTTAAAAACCAATAGCAGAATAGTAAAATGAACAAATTCAGAAAACCTTCGATCTGGGTTGAATTAGCAGTGGGAAACCATAATGCAGTAACATGTCAGAACGCGAGAATGCCTGCTAATATTCCATTGCTAATAAACCTGGGCCAAAAAGGCGGCCTCCAGCTCACACACTTGGCTCAGGAAGAATGACCCCAGAGCACAACAATTTAACGCAGGAGCTCACCGCTTTAATAATGCCAGTCGCTCACAAAATAGAATCTTTGCTCACAAGACTCTGCAGCTTAGAGGGGACGCTGGAAGGGGCTGCTGTTAATTCCAGTGGAGGCAGGGGACCCCCTTCCCCTGTGCCCTTTTTTTAAATTCAACCAACCGGGGAAAAGGGGCAGTTTTTTGTTTTGATCTTTTGGCACGTTGAAAAGATCAGCAGCAGAAATCAGATGCGGAGGTCTCACCCCGTCCCCAAACCAGACCCTTCCTTTCCCAGAATCCACTCCCTCCCTTCAATGTTCAGCAATATACCGGGAGTTGGCAACCTTGGGCGAGAAAGATCCCAGCCTCCCCGCCCCCTCCGCCTGAAATCTCAAAGTCCTCCAGGGGGACTCACTTCTTAAGGGAACCTTCCCGGGGATCCGGCTGCCTGGCTTTTCCTTGCCCTTGCTTTTCTGCAAACCTTCCAGTCCTCTGCCGCCCTGCAAAAGCAAACCCCTTCTCCCCCACTCCCAACCCCCCCCCCCTCGGCCTCTCTAGCAAGCAGCTAGGCGGTTTTAACCCTTGCAGTGCTGGACTTCTCCGCGGCCCAGTGCTGGATCTAAGGGGCGGGGCAGAGGGAGTTGCTTGCCCCAGGGGTAGGGAACAGTGGCTCTCCAGATGTTTTTTTGCCTACAACTCCTATCAGCCCCAGCCAGCATGGGCAATGGCTGGAGCTGATGGGAGTTGTACGCAAAAAAACATCTGGAGAGCCACTGTGCCCCAGGCGCCCGACTGAGGGGGGCGTCAAATTGGGTATGGAGTCCATTGTATTCTATGGGATCATAAGATAGAATGGCCCATAAGGGGGTGGGGGGGGGGAGGCAGAGGGGGGTGCTTGCCCCCAGCGCTGACGGAGGGGGGGGTGCCAAATTGGGTATGGAGTCCATTGTATTTTTGGAATCATAAAATAGAATGGCCCATAAGGGGGTGCCATTTTTTAATTTTGCCCCCCCCCCCTTCTCCAAAAAACACTTAGATCCGGTCCTGCCGCGGCCCCCTATGCAGCCCGGTGGGGCTGGTTTGGGTAGTAACTCTCCTGCTTGGGTTGGCATTCCCAGAGGATCCCGTGTTCTTCAGCCGGATTCCGAGAAAGGAAGACGAATCTGGACTCCCCTTAAGAGCTTGCTCTGTTCCCGGCAATAGACCGTCCGCTTGCCTTGCGGCCTCGGAGACAAATTCAAGGGAGGGACGTTGGCTCAGTGGTAGAGCATCTGCTTGGTAAGCAGAAGGTCCCAGTCAATCCCTGGCATCTCCAAAAAAGGGTCCAGGCAAATAGGTGTGAATATCCTCAGCTGGAGACCCTGGAGAGCCGCTGCCAGTCTGAGTAGACAATACTGACTTTGGGGGAGGGACCGTGGCTTAGTGGTAGAGCATCTGCTTGGGAAGCAGAAGGTCCCAGGTTCAATCCCTGGCATCTCCAAAAAAGGGTCCAGGCAAATAGGTGTGAAAAACCTCAGCTGGAGACCCTGGAGAGCCGCTGCCAGTCTAAGTAGACAATACTGACTTTAGGGGAGGGAAGGTGGCTTAGTGGTAGAGCATCTGCTTGGGAAGCAGAAGGTCCCAGGTTCAATCCCTGGCATCTCCAAAAAAGGGTCCAGGCAAATAGGTGTGAATATCCTCAGCTGGAGACCCTGGAGAGCCGCTGCCAGTCTGAGTAGACAATACTGACTTTAGGGGAGGGACGGTGGCTTAGTGGTAGAGCATCTGCTTGGGAAGCAGAAGGTCCCAGGTTCAATCCCTGGCATCTCCAAAAAAGGGTCCAGGCAAATAAGTGTGAAAATCCTCAGCTTGAGACCTTGGAGAGCCGCTGCCAGTCTGAGAAGACAATACTAACTTTGATGGACCCAGGGTCTGATTCAGTAGAAGGCAGCTTCATAGGATCATAAGTGGGCAGCCGTGTTAGTCTGAAGCAATAGGAGTCGAGTGGCACCTTTAAAACCAAGGAAGTTTTATTCAGAATGTAAGCTTCCCTGCGCTAGAAGCACGCTTCGTCAGACGTTCCGTCCTGTTGTCTGATGAAGTGTGCTTCTAGCACACGGAAGTTTGCATTCTGACTCAAAGCCACATCAGCAGGTGCATGTGGAGGCGTGGTTGAATCGAACCCAGTTCTTCCATAAAAGAACATAAGAACATAAGAGAAGCCATGTTACATCAGGCCAATTGCCCATCCAGTCCAACACTCTGTGTCACACAGTGGCAAAATAGCCACTGATGGACCTTTGTGGCTAATAGCCACTGATGGACCTCTGCTCCATATTTTTATCTAAACCCCTCTTGAAGGTGGCTATGCTTGTGGCCGCCATCACCTCCTGTGGCAGTGAATTCCACATGTTAATCACCCTTTGGGTGAAGAAGTACTTCCTTTTATCCATTTTAACCAGTCTGCTCAGCAATTTCATCGAATGCCCACAAGTTCTTGTATTGTGAGAAAGGGAGAAAAGTACTTCTTTCTCTGCTTTCTCCATCCCATGCATTATCTTGTAAACCTCTAAAAGAGTCCGCACATTTAACCACAACGCCAAACTGCTCTGTTTCCTCAAAGGAAAATTAGAATTCCCCTCTTAGGAGATATTATGAAGGAGGGGTTTGTCCAACCAAGTCTCACTGCAGTAATGCAGCTTTACCACTCTGGGCCAGGGGGCATTTTCACATAAAGGACACCCCTTAAAATGTACTCTTAGATATGGAATACAATAGGAAAAAATATACATCACACATGCATAAACTCTGCACATCTCCACCGACATAACAAACAAACTCACTCTACTGATTTCTTCAACAAGCTTTTGGGTGCCTCACAAATCCCCTCCCCTCCTGCAAATTGGCTCTTAGTACTGCTGTATTAAGGAATTGTGGTAAAGCTCTATGGTACCATAGAGTTTTTAGCACGAGTCCTAGAGCATCCCCGCACGACGTCTGGCAATAAATTCCAAATTTTAATCCCTCTCTGGTTTTCCTTTTCCTTTATATTAATTCGGAATATCACCCACCCTTTGCATATCCTGTCTCACAAAGGGGCCAACCAGTTTCTCTGGAGGGCCAGCTACAGGACACAGAGGCCGAGGCCTTCATAAGAATATCAGGAAAGCCCTCCTGGATCAGACCAGTGGTCCATCTCACTCAGCATCTGGTTTCGCACACTATCCAACCAGTTCCTATGGAAGGCCAAGAAACAGTGGATAGGAGCCAAGACCTTCCCCAGAGGTTGCCTCCTGGAGTTGGGATACAGAGGATTACTGCCTCCGTATGTAGATGTTCCCCTCAGTCATTATGGCTGGTAGCCATTGGCAGACCTCTCCACCATGAAATCTGTCTAAGCCTATTTTAAAGCAGTTTATTCCTGCATCCTCCAGCAGTGAATTCCAAATTTTAAGCCCTCTCACAAGATTCTGCAGCTTAGCATGAGTCCTAGAGCGTCACACTGGATATGCTCTAGGAATTGTGGCAAAGCTCTATGGCACCATAGAGTTTTTAGCACGAGTCCTAGAGCATCCCCGCACGACGTCTGGCAGTAAATCCCAAATTTTAATCCCTCTCTGGTTTTCCTTTCCCTTTATTTATTTATTTATTTATTTATTTTATTTTACGATTTACACCCCACCCTTCCCACCAAGTGGCTCAGGGCAGCTTTATATTAATTCAGAATATCACCAACCCTTTGCATATCCATGGACACAAATACCCAAGTGCACTGGAAAGATAGAAAAAAAATCCATGCCTTCTAACCACTGCTATGTTGGTCTGAAACAGTAGAACAAAGTAGGAGTCAAGGGGCACCTTTAAGAGCAACAAAGTTTTATTCAGAATGTAAGCTTTCGTGTGCTAGAAGCACACTTCATCAGACTGCTATGTTAGGAAACATTTATTGCTCATTTGACACGTACATGTTCTGGTGTTTGTTGGTTTATTTAAATGAACTGTAATCTTGTTTTATTTATTTATTTCATTTATTTTCGCATTTATATCCCGCCCTCCCCACCGAAGCAGGCTCAGGGCGGCTAACAACATCAAATATCCACAATAAAACCATAAAACACTAAAAGCAATTACAGTAAGATCAATTAAAATTCACAATTGCACTTTAAATACTGAACAGTTTGTAAACAATTTTGGTGCTAAGTTCCATACCATGATGTTAAACAGCTTTATACTTTAGTTGAAGGCCATTCGAAAAAGTGTTGTTTTTACAAGCCTTGTGGAATTGGGCTAGGTCCTGCAAGGCTCTAACATCATCAGGGAGTTGGTTCCACCAATGGGGGGCCGCAATAGAGAAGGCTCGTTCTCTGGTAGCCTTCCATCTCGCCTCCCTCGGCTGGAGGATTTCTAATAGATTTTGTGGGAATTAAACAGGAAAGGGAAAGTGAAATGTAAAGTTCTTGAGATGAAACCTCTTTGTACACCCGCTACATTTGCTAAAGTGTGAAAATGAATAGCTCAAAACCTTAGGAACGATCCACAAGTACAGTCTGGAATGCTATTGGAACATGCTAATATTCTGCTTTCAACCGCGAGGAGCTGGTGTTTTTCAAGGCTATGTTTCATAGCTGGTAGAGGGGCAGGCGATTAAAGGTTAAGAACCTGACGATGGACACCACACTGAATAATCAGTTGATCTCATCCCGCAAGACCTCTACAAGTTTTGCCAACCTTCCAGGTGGAAAGTACAATGAGAGAGGTCACTCTATAACAGGGGTGGCCTACGGTAGCTCTCCAGGTGTTTTTTGCCTACAACTCCCATCAGCCCCAGCCATTGGCCATGCTGGCTGGGGCTGATGGGAGTTGTAGGCAAAAACATCTGGAGAGCTACCGTTAGCCACCCCTGCTCTAAGAGACTAACAACATAAACCCAAAGGGTTCCTTCCTACGACCCAAATTACTATAATAATAAACATGCATTTATTACAAAGACTGGCAAAAACTACAGTCCTCAATATATAGCCACTGAATTATAAAATATTCAGTTCACGTAGATTCAAGTAGAGTCAATATATGCAGTCATATTCCAATGTCATAAAATCCCATGAAAAAATATGCATGCCACAGGACTAGGGTTGCCAATCCCCAGGTGAGGGCAGGGGATCCCCCAGTTTGGAGGCCATCCCCCCACTTCAGGGTCATCAAACCGGTGTGGGGGGGAGATGTCTGCTGGAGACCGATTTCCATAGGGTATAATGGATAATTGATCCATGAGGGCTTGGGGGGTGTTTTTTTGAGGTAGAGGCACCAAATTTGCAGCATTGCACCCAATGTCTCTCCTCAAAACACCTTCCAATTTTCAAAAAGATTGGACCAGGGGGTCCAATTCTATGAGCCCCAAAGGAAGGCGTCCCTATCCATCATTATTTCCAACGGAGGAAGGCATTTAAAAGGCGTGTGGTCCCTTTAAATGTGATGGCCAGAACTCCCTTTGGAGTTCAATTATACTTATCATGACCTTGCTACTGGCTCCACCCCCAAGGTCTCCTGGCTCCACCCCAAAAGTCTCCAGATATTTCTTGAACTGGACTTGGCAACCCAAGACAGGACAGTCAGTATTCCACTTCCTTTTGCATACATTTCCTCAAGCGCGAGATTATAATTTTATTTCATGCCATGAATGAAGATATAATTTCAGTGCATAAGTTTATGAAGGACAAAATGTCTCCTGGCTTCCTTTCTTACAGGCAAACGCTCTGATGTCCTGTCACTGAGGCTTAGGCAGGAAGAAGCCCGGGACGAGGGAGCATTCTAGCCCTCAAACGGGGCTGGCGGTGTGGGGTCTTGCCCAGGGAACAAAAACAACAAGCGGACATCAGGGGGCGAAGGGCTCAGTTGAGAGGTTTCCCCCCACCCAAACCAGCAGGCTGGTGCTGGGAAAAGCTCAAGCCTTGGGGGGGGGGTTGGGGATCAGTGGGCAATTGAGGCCTGTGAGGTTCTTCTGCCCTGGCCCTCCATGTGCAAATTTAAAGGCCCCGTTAGGGTTGCCAGGTCCAATTCAAGAAATATCTGGAGAGTATGGGGGTGGAGCCAGGAGACACTGGGGACGGAGCTGGGAGCTAGCATGTGACAAGCATCACTGAACTCCAAAGGGAGTTCTGGTCTTCGCATGTAAACTGCACACCTTTTAAATTGGAAATAATGATGGATAGGGGGACCTTCTTTTGGGGCTCATAGAATTGGAGCCCCTGGTCCAATCCTTTTGAAACTTGGAGGGTGCTTTGAGGAGAGGCATCGGATGCTAGGCTGCAAATTTGGTGCCTCTACCTCAAATAACAGCCCTCCCCCCGAGCCCAGATACCCATGGATCAATTCTCCATTATAACCTATGGGAATAACTCTCCATAGTGAATAATTAAGTGCCCAGCAGACATTTCTCTCCCTTCCCTCACCCTGCTTTTTGATGACCCAGAAGTGGGGGGATCCCCTGCTCCCACCTGGGAATTGGCAATCCCTGGCTCAGCCAACCAGCTCATCGGCGGGCCCTTTAAATAGCGTGGGGAGGTTGGCAGCTATTTCTGCTGCTTTTCTGGGACAGATTTTAATCAGGGGATGGAGGAGGACATGGCAGAGGCCCTGGGGACTGGTTGGGGGCCCAAAGTCAGGGGGCTCGCTCAAACGTCAGGAGGCAGTTGCCCACAGGCCCCATTGTAGCTACATGCCTGCCCTGTGTGGGTTCTTTTATGCAGCTGAAAACTGCTACTATAAGGGAATTTCTTTCCACACTCTGAGCATTCAAAAGGTTTGTCCCCTGTGTGGGTTCTTTTATGCACCTGCAGATTGCTATGTGTACTGAATCTCTTCTCACAGTCTGAACATTCAAATGGTTTCTCCCCTGTGTGGGTTCTTTTATGCATTTGAAGACTGCCGCTGTAAGAGAATTTCTTTCCGCACTCTGAGCATTCAAAAGGTTTCTCCCCTGTGTGGGTTCTTTTATGCACTTGCAGATTGCTATGTGTACTGAATCTCTTCTCACACTCTGAGCATTCAAATGGTTTCTCCCCTGTGTGGATCCTGTAATGCAGCTGAAGATAGCAATTCATAATGAATCTCTTTCCACACTCTGAGCATTCAAATAGTTTCTCTTTTGTGTGGGTTTTTTTATGTTCGTTAAGATGACTTTTCTGACTGAATCTCTTTCCACACTCTAAACATTGAAAAGGTTTCTCTCCTGTGTGGGTTCTTTGGTGCTGTTTAAGACCGCTCCTGTCACTGAATCTCTTCTCACACTCTGAGCATTGAAATGGTTTCTCCCCCGTATGGGTTCTTTTATGGTCTTGAAGATGGCAACTCCGACTAAATCTCTTTCCACACTCTGAGCATTCAAAAGGTTTCTCCCCTGAGTGGGTTCGTTTATGATATTGAAAACCGTGACTATGACTGAATCTTTTCCCACATTCAAAGCATTCAAAAGGTTTCTCCCTTGTGTGGGTTCTTTTATGCACTTGAAAATTGAAATTCTGACTGAATCTCTTTCCACACTCTGAGCATTCAAAAGGTTTCTCTCCTGTGTGGATTTTCTTATGGCCTTGAAGCGTGCTACTGTGACTGAATCTTTTCCCACACTCTGAGCATTCAAAAGATTTCTCTCCTTTTGGTTTTCTTCGGTTCACAAGAAGCTGTGATCTATGTTTGAACTGCTTTCCACACTGAATAGGTTCACTTCTCTTCATTATATCGTGCTTTGGAGAAATATGCTGTCTTCCATCTTTCTTATCAGCCAAATGGCTGCCTTTCTTTCCCTTAGTTTGATTTCTGGCGTTTCCTTTCAAGTCTTCATTATTAAATTTATCTGGTAATTGTGGATGAAGTTCCTCACCCTCTTCATTTGTCTGATTGTCCTCCCCTGTTATAAATAGAGAGGCAACATTAGCCACCTGTTTATTTATTTGATCAATTTATATTCCACCCTTTCCCAGATGGGCTCAGGGTTGGATCACATTCAAGTAAAACTGGTCACATACAATAAAACTGATAAATACAATTAAAACAACAGCATTATATAACAAAAGACAGGCGGGCACACAGTGCAAATTGAGGTATAATCATTCAGTGGCCCAGATATAGTAGTTCAGATGATGGATCATTGTGGGGGAGGATAGCCGATGGTATAGGCAATAAAGTAAAGGACGCCCACTTGCCTCAACTAAACGCCTGGCAGAACAGCTCTGTCTTACAGGCCCTATGGAAAGGTAACAAATCCGGTAGGGCCCGTATCTCCACCCAAGAAGAAAGATAAAGTCCACAGGCTGCAGTAGGAAAGCACTGATGGCCCTTTGGCCTCATCCAGTTTAGCTGATTTGAACTAACTCTCCACCTTTTCCCAGAAGTGCCAGGATTTAGGAATACCACGGTCTTTCAAGAGCCAGAGCTGAGTTCTTACCCAGGAGCATCTGAACCTCCAGATTTCAGGCCCCAGAAGGCCTCCCTCCTCTTTTGCCCAAGAGGCTTTATGCTTCTTCCTGGGGCTCATTTAGTAGAAAAAGGGGTGCCAGAGCATGTCATATTTGCATAACTCAGAAGAAGACTGCAGATTTATATCCCACCTTTCTCTCTGAATCAGAAACTCAGAGCGGCTTACAATTTCCTATATCTTCTTCCCCCACAACAGACACCCTGTGAGGTGGGTGGGGCTGAGAGAGCTCTTACAGCAGCTGCCCTTTCAAGGACAACTCCTACGAGAGCTGTGGCTGACCCAAGGCCATTCCAGCAGCTGCAAGTGGAGGAGTGGGGAATCAAACCCGGTTCTCCCGCACACTTAACCACTACACCAAACTGGCTCTCTACATAAAATCTGCATATGCCACATACCCCTGACATCACCGAAAGATGTATTAAATTATATCAGCTCAGCCAAAAGCTCAGCATCTGCCTTAAAATGGTTCTTGAATTACAATTGTCAGAATAAACGTTAACTCCCGTCACACTTTTTAAATTGCTTTCTCTTACGTGGCCACAGTGGCCTGATGAAGATTTCCATCTGATGAAGTGTGCTTAAGAGCACACGAAAGCTTACGTTCTAAATAAAAATTGGTTGGTCTTAGAGGTGAAACTTGACTCCTGCTTTGTTCAACTGCTTCAACATGGCTGCCCGCTTGGATCTATCTATTTTATATGTTATGGTTATTTTTCCATTTTTTGTAGAGGAAAATGGATAAAAGGAATAAAATGGATAAAAGGAAGTACTTCTTCACCCGAAGGGTGATTAACATGCGGAATTCACTGCCACAGGAGGTGGTGGCAGCTACAAGCATAGCCAGCTTCAAGAGGGGATTGGATAAAAATATGGAGCAGAGGTCCATCAGTGGCTATTAGCCACAGTGTGTGTGTGTGTGTGTGTGTGTGTGTATTTTGGCCACTGTGTGACACAGTGTTGGACTTGATGGGCCACTGGCCTGATCCAACATGGCTTCTCTTATGTTCTTATGTGACACAGAAAGTTGGACTGGAGGAGCCATTGACCTGATCCAACATCGCTGCTCTTATGTTCTTATGTGACACAGAGTGTTGGACTGGATGGGCCATTGGCCTGATCCAACATGGCTTCTCTTATGTTCTTATGTGACTCAGAGTGTTGGACCGGATGGGCCACTGGCCTGATCCAACATGGCTTCTCTTATGTTCTTATGTGACTCACAGTGTTGGACTGGATGGGCCACTGGCTTGATCCAACATGGCTTCTCTTATGTTCTTATGTGACACAGAGTGTTGGACTGGATGGGCCACTGGCCTGATCCAACAGGGCTTCTTTTATGTTCTTAGGGCCACAGAGTGTTGGGCTGGATGGGCCATTGACCTGATCTAACATGGCTTCTCTTATGTTCTTATGTGACACAGAGTGTTGGGCTGGATGGGCCACTGGCCTGATCCAACAGGGCTTCTCTTATGTTCTTATGTGACACAGAGTGTTGGACTAGATGGGCCGTTGGCCTGATCCAACAGGGCTTCTCTTATGTTCTTATGTGACACAGAGTGTTGGGCTGGATGGGCCATTGACCTGATCCAACATGGCTTCTCTTATGTGACACAGAGTGTTGGACTGGATGGGCCTGATCCAACATGGCTTCTCTTATGTTCTTATATTAGAAAGTTTGTCAAATCTTAAGAGTTCAGCAAAATTCTCACAGGGGGTTTGAACAATGGAGCCCAGAAGCAAGTATTGGCGGGGGGAGTAAGAAAGAAAGAGCACAATAAAATTTAGAGGTTCCAGAGCGCCGCTGCTCTGAGCTCCTGCCCAAAATGAGGCCAGCTTCTACCAATCTATAAGAGCCCCGTGGCACAGAGTGTTAAAGCTGCAGTACTGCAGTCCTAAGCTCTGCCTATGACCTGAGTTTAATCAGCAGCGGAAGCTGGGTTTTCAGATAGCCAGCTCGAGGTTGACTCAGCCTTCCATCCTTCCGAGGTCGGTAAAATGAGTCCCCAGCTTGCTGGGGGGATAGTGTAGATGACTGGGGAAGGCAATGGCAAGAAAGAAAGAAAGAAAGAAAGAAAGAAAGAAAGAAAGAAAGAAAGAAAGAAAGAAAGAAAGAAAGAAAGAAAGAAAGAAAGAAAGAAAGAAAGAAAGAAAGAAAGAAAGAAAGAAAGAAAGAAAGAAAGAAAGAAAGAAAGAAATCCAGGCAAGAGTAAAAATTGTCCTGGAATGACAGAAAAATACAGATAAAGTCCCAAAATCCCACGCAGTATTAGGGGGAATGAATCATTTCCAGATCACAGCCAGACCGGATCTTCATAATCCCATCCAGGGGGAAGGGTGTGTTTTAAAGGTTAGCAACAGAGAAATTAAGATCTGGCCCTTTCCAGAGTCTTTCTGAGGGCGTCTCATCCCCCCATTGTCTCAAGCCAGGACACTTTCTCTGGCTTGGGTGATGGCCACAACACTGGCCTCAATTGCCTTTAGGCAAGTAATGGGTCAGGAGGCAAAATGGTGTATTGCTTTTCAATATTTGGATACGTGTCTTATCACAATGGCAGCAATTTGCACCTTTGGTACCTATGAAAGATCCTTACCTAGAGACGCCACGCTCCAATAGTTCTCCAGCATGACTTTCCAGTAGAGAACTCTTTGGTCTGGATCCAGCAGGGCCCACTCTGCTACAGTGAAATTCACAGCCACCTCCTCAAAGGAAAGGGGGCACTGAAAGAAAAATCAGATTCCCTCAGCAGAGATAATGCCGGGCAGGCATTGCACACTGGAAGTTAGTAGTATGGGAGAGTACAGAATGTATGTCTTGGCATGGGTAAAGGCAGTAGAGTTCAATGACTCTCTTGCCCAGACACCTTGTAGAAACTGCAGGAGAAAAAGCCCCCCTCAGAAAAGAGGGGTGACTCAGGCTGTCCCCTGCTCAAATCCTTTACCTGGACTGGAGACGCAGCAGCCGTTTCCATCCCTCTGAAAAGACGACGGCCCAACAGCATCTCTGGACTGCCTGTTAATGAGACAAAGGATGGCATTTTCCCGATGTTATAATTTTCATTGATATTAACTGCAGAGAAAAGAAGCATGAGCATAGATACGTTATAGAGGGGGAAGGGGCGGATACAAAATGGGAAAGACAGAAACAAAGAAAAATACAAATATGTCAGTTACAGTTCTCTCTCTCTCGGCTTGACTTCGCGAGCGAAGATTTAAGAAGGGTGCAGTAGTCCACGTCTGCTGCAGGCTCGCTAGTGGCTGACAAGACCAATGCGGGACAGGCAGGTCCGGCCACAGTGGCTGCAGGGAAAAGTCTGATTTGGGGTTGGTGCTGTAGCAGTGCGATTCTTCCTCAATCTCCTTTTATTACAGTTCTACCTCCAGATGAAATACCCAATTCTTTCTACCCGCAAGTATAAAGTTCTCCCCATGTATTTTACCATCTTTGTCTTTCATTATAGCTTTTTTACTAAGCTATGACTTAAAATATCAGTCTAAACAATTCCTCTGCAGCACATAAAAGTATAAAAAAAATCAGAGCAGTCTCAACACAGAGCTGACTGGCTAAAAGTAACCATGTTGAAAGCACAGACTAACTTGTTAATTTAGCAATATCAACATTAGAGTAAACATATGAAATATCATGAAGGCACAAACAGACTTGTTAATGTGACAATATTAACATACCTAAAAGGTTACAACTCTTGCAATTTAACAATATCATCCTAGAATAAACATATGAAACCGATATCCTTACCCTTAACAAGCTAAAAATAAAATATAATAGTTTATCTGTCTCAGTATGAACAGTTTCTCCAAACCAACATACTAAGAGCAGATCTACCAGATAAAAAAATCATTGCATTGCCTGCCCTCTTAACAATTGATCCAAATTAACTGTTTATTTATCTAACATTTTTACAAAACCACGACTTTCCATTTTCTACAACTTTCTATTCCATCTGCTTCTTTGTTCCCTTCTTCACGCTCCCCCTTCCCAGGGGTGTGAAACCCTGTGGACACTCAATCAACAATTTTTTTACTAAATCCGGGGAGAGAGAGAAGAGAAGCACTAAGTGCTTATGAGCCTCAGAGATTATAAAGGCTGCCAACGTATTTCAGACTTCTGTAAGACCTGAGTCAGGCATGCAGGGAGGGGAAGAGGTGGGTAGAAATGACTTTGCAGGACTCGTCACTGTCTCATTCGACCCAGATTTGACTTCAGCACATCTGGAGTCTCCAGGACAGGCCTTGAATGCAGCAAGAGCTCACAGGAGCACAGCCCCTGAACCTTTCTGAAGGTTCCCACTCTTCCTCCCCACCTACCTCCCTTGGCCACTGAATAGTAGGTGCAGCTGCATCACAATCCCTGAATGAGCTCCACCACCTATTTTTCTACAAAATGACCAGAGTAATATGAATGAGTTTTCAGAGTGTCTCTTGGCATGACGGCTTCACAACCAGGTTTTCAGCCAGATGCAACATTAACATGACACCACATCTGTCCCAAGCCCCTCCCTTAAGCTTCAAGAGCAGGGGTGGCCAACGGTAGCTCTCCAGATGTTTTTTTGCCTACAACTCCCATCAGCCCTGCTCTAGGGGACCAACCCATAGTCTGCCATCCCTATTCCAGCATCGTGTTTCCATCAGTGGTCTGCCAGATGCCCCTATAAGCGCAGGCACAGAAGCCAAATTCTCCCATTCTTATTAGCCCCCAGAAAGTGCTTTTCAGAGCAATTCTGCCCC
The DNA here is from genome assembly GCF_032191835.1 of Heteronotia binoei. Classification (NCBI taxonomy): domain Eukaryota; kingdom Metazoa; phylum Chordata; class Lepidosauria; order Squamata; family Gekkonidae; genus Heteronotia; species Heteronotia binoei. The sequence continues at coordinate 13,448,068 of NC_083227.1, read as the reverse complement.
TGAAGGTAGAGGCTCCCTTTATTCAGCAGGTTGAACAGCTCTGCCAAGATTTGTCTGCCTCATGGAAGGAGGGTGAGATACGAACATTGAATTAATATGAGGAATGGCCTTCCATGAATGTGTTCCATCTCTGGACACTGAGTTCTGCCTATTAACTCTGTGTTGTGTGAAGAAGGTTTCAACGTCCACCTCTGACCTGAACTCTCTACTCACCAAATTCATTGGGTGCCCCAATCATATCCAAGCACAAAGAGTCCTTACCAAAGGAGAGGGGATCTTGGGCACGCTCCTGGGCCTGCCCTCTCTCCTCTGGCTCCAAGGAAGTTCCTTCTGCCTCAGGGAATGTCGCTTCTACCTTCAGGGATGGCCCCCACATCTGAAACAGCAGCAAGGGAAAGAAGAAGAAGAAGAAGACTGCAGATTTATACTCTGCCCCTCTCTCTGAATCAGGGAGTCAGAGCGGCTTACAATCTCCTTTATCTTCCTCCCCCACAACAGACACCCTGCGAGGCGGGTGGGGCTGAGAGGGTACTCACAGTAGCTGCCCTTTCAAGGACAGAGACTCAGAGCAGCCTACAATATCCTTTATCTTTCTCCCCCACAACAGACACTCTGCAAGGTGGGTGGGGCTGAGAGGGCTCTCACAGCAGCTGCCCTTTCAGGACAGAGACTCAGAGCGGCTTACAATCTCCTTTATCTTCCTCCCCAACAACAGACACCCTGTGAGGTGGGTGGGGCTGGAGAGGGCTCTAACTCCAGCTGCCCTTTCAAGGACAGAAACTCAGAGCGGCCTACAATCTCCTTTATCTTCCTCCCCCACAACAGACAATCTGCGACGCGGGTGGGGCTGGAGAGCGCTCTCACAGCAGCTGCCCTTTCAAGGACAGAGACTCAGAGTGGCCTACAATCTCCTTTATCTTCCTCCCCCTCAACAAACACCCTGTCTCTCAAGGATGTTTTAGATGGATAAGGCCAGATATTGTTGCTTGAATTGGACATATTGGGAGGAAATCCCCTCACCTGTTCTGCCTGCCTCTTCTCCTCTGCCTGACTCAGCAGGAAGCCTTCGGCCAGGGCCACCGCCTGGGAACTGGTTTCTGGCCCACATCCTCTGACCCAGCACTGCATTTCCTGGGGCAGGATGGCCAGGAACTGCTCCAGGATCACCAGGTCCAGGATCTGCTTCTTGGTGTGCCTCTCTGGCTTCAGCCATTGGCTGCAGAGTCCATGGAGCTGGCTGCAAACTTCTCGGGGTCCATCGGCTTCATAGCAGCAAAACTGCCGGAAGCGTTGGCAGGGTACATCTGAGTCCATGGTGTCCTCAGCCAGCGTCTCTGGCACAGCTCTTTTCCAGAATGCAACACCACTCCCAGCCTGGAGGAGAAGGGGGCTTTTGGTTGTTGTCTTGCTAGTTCCAAGTCCTCCTGGGTCCTGCTCTTCCATCTCCTGCCCCTTCCATTGAGTCACCTCCATCTGTGAAAAGAGGCCTTTATTCCCTTGGCTGTGAAGAGAGCCTTCTCTCTGCGGGGAAGGAGAGACTCAGACAGTATAACATCACAAGTAAAAATGAGAATGGAGATCCTGCACCAAACATCACAGGGGATGTATACTCAGGGGACACATGAGAATTGCCCTGGTGGAGCAGAACAAAAGTGCTTCTTTTGGCTTGTACGCTGGGCTTAATATCATTTTGCTATATTACATACAAAGGTATTTTAAATATGCTGCCTTGGTTTTTTCAGGAAGGTAAGTGTCTCTGTTTCGCTTCTTAGAGATGTCACAAGCTTTTTAAAAAAAACTTTATTGACATAAGTATTAAAATGTTACAATACAATAGCACATTATCAAAAAAAGATAACTAAATACAATAAACAACTGAACAACACATCCAAAGAGAATACAAAAATTATAATAAAAAAAAAGAAATTGTATAAGTTATAGTCAGTAATACATTACGGAATACAATGAAAAAGACACTTCCAATATAATTGAAATAAAATTGAAATAGATTCAAACTATGATGTAGATAACATAAGAACATAAGAGAAGCCATGTTGGATCAGGCCAATGGCCCATCCAGACCAACACTCTGTGTCACACAGTGGCCAATATATGTGTCTGTGTGTATGTCCTCTCTTGAAGCTGGCTATGCATGTAGCCGCTGCCACCCCCTTTGGGTGAAGGACTTCCTTTTAACCTGACTGCTCAGCAATTTCATTGAATGCCCATGAGTTCTTGTATTGTGAAAAAGGGAGAAAAGTACTTCTTTCTCTACTTTCTCCATCCCATGCATAATCTTGTAAACCTCTATCATGTCACCCCGCAGTCAACGTTTCTCCAAGCTAAAGAGCCCCAAGTGTTTTAACCTTTCTTCATAGGGAAAGTGTTCCAAACCTTTAATCATTCTAGTTGCCCTTTTCTGCACTTTTTCCAATGCTATAATATCCTTTTTGAGGTGCGGTGACGAGAATTGTACACAGTATTCCAAATGAGACCACACCATCGATTTATACAGGGGCATTATGATACTGGCTGATTTGTTTTCAATTCCCTTCCTAATCATTCCCAGCATGGCGCTGGCCTTTTTTATTGCAATCGCACACTGTCTTGACATTTTCAGTGAGTTATCTACCACGACCCCAAGATCTCTCTCTTGGTCAGCCTCTGCTAGTTCACAACCCATCAACTTGTATTCGTAGCTGGGATTCTTGGCCCCAATGTGCATTACTTTGCACTTGGCCACATTGAACCTCATCTGCCACGTTGACACCCACTCACCCAGCCTCAACAGATCCCTTTGGAGTGCCTCACAATCGTATCTGGTTCTCACCACCCTGAACAATTTAGTGTCATCTGCAAACTTGGCCACTTCACTGCTTACTCCCAACTCCAGATCATTAATGAACAAGTTAAAGAACATGGGACCCAGTACTGAGCCCTGCGGCACCCCACTGCTTACCGTCCTCCACTGTGAAGACTGCCCATTTATACTCACTCTCTGCTTCCGATTAATCAGCCAGTTTTTGATCCACAAGAGGACCTGTCCTTTTACTCCATGACTCTCGAGGAGCCTTTGATGAGGAACTTTATCAAAAGCTTTCTAGAAGTCAAGGTAGACAACATCTATCGGGTCTCCTTTGTCCACATGTTTGTTCACCCCCTCAAAGAACTGTAACAGGTTAGTGAGGCAAGATCTTCCCTTACAGAACCCATGCTGAGTCTTCCTCAATATTTGGGAATATATGATTTAAAGGAACTAAAGTGTCATTCATGATCTAAAATAGGGAACCACTTGCCAGTAAGAGTATTGGAATCATTACTATCATGAGATCTGGAGATAGAGTCATTTATTCTATCCATAAGTAGAAGTTCCCAGACTTTGGCATGCCATTGTTCAATTGAAAGTATGCTACAAGTCTTCCAGAGATGTTACAAGCTTAGCCTCCAATTTCTTTTGGCTCCATCTGTCCTGGGGGCTAATTCTTAAGTTAAACCACAGCCCCAAAAGGACAAGGGGTACTAGATGCCTATATCCTTCCATGCATCTCTTCAAAAGGCCTGAAATGTTAGGTAAGAATTCTGTCCAAGCACCCATGTGAAGGGGGCCCAACTCACCCAGACAAAAGGACCATTTCCCACAGTCCAACCTTCTATGGGAACAACCCAAAGTCCAGCCCTAGAACAGTTCTGGATTGGTTCTAAGTGTGTCAGGACTCTGTTCCCTTTAAACTGTGGAGTCTTGTGAGCAAAAATTCTACTTTGTGAGCTACTGGCATTAATGTTGTGAGCTACTGAGCTGAGACAAAAAGGAAATGTCAGGACTCTGTTCCCTCTAAGCTGTGGAGTCTTGTGAGCAAAAATTCTACTTTGTGAGCTACTGGCATTAATGTGAACTACTGCTCACCCAGACAAAAGGACCATTTCCCACAGTCCAACCTCCTTTGGGAACAACCCAAAGTCCAACCCTTGAACAGCTCTGGATTGACTCTAGGTGTGTCAGGACTCTGTTCCCTTTAAGCTGTGGAGTCTTGTGAGCAAAAATTCTACTGTGTGAGCTACTGCATAGATTAGTTTGCTGAGACTCCTGAGCTGAGGCAAAAAGGAAGTAAGGGCCTTACGGAAACTTCTTCAGTTCTTCAAGGCCTTATAAGACCGCTCTCTTCCAGTTAGCTTTCAACTGACGTGGAGCCTGTATTGTAGGGAAACTGAAGAAAAACACCGTCGCCACTGAAAACATATAATACCAAAGAGATCAGCACCAAATTATTTCTGATTGTCTTAACTATTGAATGTGTAATTTTTATAATCTGTGTCGATTTTAAATTGTTGTTGTGTTTTTTGTACTGTGAGCCGCCCTAAGACTGCTTCGGTGGGGAGGGTGGGATATTAATCAAATCAATCAATAAATAAATATATGTGAGCTGGAAGCTAAAAAATTGTGAGCTAGCTCACACTAACTCAGCTTAGAGGGAACGCTGGTCAGGAGAGATGCCCGCCCAAAGCCGCACCACTGCCCCGCCACTGTCAGACAAATGTAAATCTGAACCTTGCATAGAATGGGATAGTGCCTGGGATGTGGTTTGTGTGTGGAATGGAGCTCAGTTGATTTCCTGAAGCCTCTCCCAATTAAGGCACAAGGGCTGATGGGATGAATGGGAGCTGAGACAGGCAAGGACCCCTTCTGAATTATGAAGAAGATATTGGATTTATATCCCACCCTCCACTCCACATTTCAGAGTGGCTCACAATCTCCTTTATCTCTCTCCCCCACAACAGACACCCTGTGAGGTAGGTGGGGCTGAGAGAGCTCTCACAGCAGCTGCCCTTTCAAGGACAACCTCTGCCAGAGCTATGGCTGACCCAAGGCCATGCCAGCAGCTGCAAGTGGAGGAGTGGGGGAATCAAACCTGGTTCTCCCAGACAAGAGTCCGCACACTTAACCACTACACCAAACTGGCTCTTATGTTGGGAAATACCTGAAAATTTGGGTTGGGTAATACCTAGAAATTTGGGGTTGGAGCCTGGGGAGGGCAGAGAATAATGGCACAGAGGCCACCCTCCAAAGGAGGCACTTTCTGCCCCCAGACAGATCTCTGTGATCTGAAGACGAGGTGTAATTCCAGGGGATCTCTAGGACCTACCTGGACATTGGTGACCCCAGATCGTGAAGATGGGGGCAGGCGAAGAACCAGTCAAAATGCTGCATGAGCTGCACTGGCTACTTCATGAGTACCGGATCCATTTCAAGGTGCTGGTCCTTACCTTTAAGGCCCTATGCGGCCAGGTGCCAGCATATCTCTGGGACCACCTCTCCCCATATGAGCCAAGGCCTTGAGGTCTGGACACAACATCTTCTTGTGGTTCCTAGTCCTAAGGATGCCCGACTAGCCTCAACAAGGACCACGGGCTTTTTGGTCCTGGCCCCTACCTGGTGACATGAGCTCTTGCTGGAGATCCAGGCCCTGTGGGACCTATCGAGGTTTCTCAGGGCCTGCAAGACAGAGCTCTTGACCAGAGGGCGTCCCTTAGATACATATTGGCTCCCCATTATTTCACCTCGATGGTGATTCAGTTGTTCAGCTGTCATCAGCCTATACGCCATTGTGTGATTTGTTGTTGTACCGGAGACATTTTGTAATTGCCTTTTATTCTGTTTTATTTTATACGTTGTACATTTTAACTTGTACTACGTATTGAAACTACTGTTGTGAGCCGCTCTGGGCACACTTGTGGGATAGGCGGGATATAAATCCAAAAAATAAATTAAATTGTCATTCTGGACATCCAGTCAGCATGAAGGAGTGATCCCATTGGATCCTGTCTGGGCCTCCTCGCCACCAAAAGGTGAGCTTTGTATTCTTGTCGGCATCGCCCTTCTGAAGGTCTGAACCCACGCCTCATGGGACTGTGCCCTTGTGTTTCCCCCTGTTGTGTTGTCCAGGGGTCTGTAACCTCTTTGCCTGGCAAAAGATCGTGTTCCTCTCACCCAAACCCCAGTGCGGGAGGGAGAATTTGGCATTGTGTCATGGCTGCCTCCAGCAAATAAACCGTGGAGTGACAGGGCAGGGGCGATGCAGTTGGAATCCCTCTACGCTGCACAGTCTTGTGAGCAAAAATTCTATTTTGTGAGCTACTGGCATTAAAGTTGTGAGCTACTGCTCTGGGGTCATCCTTCCTGAGCTAAGACAAAAATGTGCGAGCTGGAGGTTAAAAATCTGTGAGCTAGCTCACACTTACTTAGCTTAGAGGGAACACCGAGAGCACTGTTCTCTCCCTGTGCATTCAGTTTGCAAAACACTGCTGCGGGTGGGTACTCAGACTTTCATCTACGGCGCTCCCTGGTGAGTTGACATTGCTCATGCCACTATCCTCACATTGATATATGCCTTTATGCCATGTGTTCCTCCAGGGGGTGTGGCCACATCAGCATGCTCCGCCCCGTCCTGCCAATCAGAGAGGAGTCACCTCCTGCTGTGCTTGGTGGGCACTGGTGCTATTTCCATGGTCTCCCCTGGCACTGCTGGGCTCTCAGCCCCTTGGCTACAGAGTTCTGCCACTTTCCCACTCTGAAGTCTAAAAGACAACTGTGTCAGAAATACATAACACTTATGACAAATTTACAAAAATCTATATTATATTGTGCAAAAGCCGTCAATTGATATATACCGGTATAATATGGGCGTTTGAGAGAAGCCAGTCTGAAGACCTTTGCCAGTTGGCTTTGTGAAGAAGCTGCAAATGCAGCGGAACGCGATTTAAGCCGGTGACTGCGTGAAGGCAAGATTTTCTTCTTCGGAAGCCGACATCAGCGGAAGGACTCTGCTTGCAATCGACTTCTGAGTAGCAGTACTCCTTATAGACTTTTCGAAATTTTCCGGCGTCATCCTTGGGAACTGCGTTTTTGTTTGGGACTTTACACTCTCTATATGTGATCTTTGGGATGAATGTTGGATGCTTTTGCACAATATAACAGGGGTGGCCAACGGTTGCTCTCCAGATGTTTTTTGCCTGCAACTCCCATCAGCCCCAGCCGTTGGCCATGCTGGCTGGGGCTGATGGGAGATGTAGGCAAAAAAAACATCTGGAGAGCTACCGTTGGCCACCCCTGCAACATAATATAGATTTTTGTAAATTCGTTCTAAGTGTTCTGCATTTCTGACACAGTTGTTTTGTAGACTTCTGCTTATATTGTGTTGCCCTTGTTTATTCCGTTTGTGCGACTTTCCCACTCTGGGCCAGCCTGGGACACCAGCTGGCCGTTCTGGCCCCACGTCTGAGTCTGGGCTGCTGTTCATTTAGGGTTGCCAATCCCCAGGTGGTGGCAGGGGATCCCCCGGTTTGGAGGCCCTCCCCCGCTTCAGGGTCGTCAGAAAGCGGGGGGAGGGGAGGGAAATGTCTGCTGGGAACTCTGTTATCCCTATGGAGATTTATTCCCATAGAAAATAATGGAGAATTGATCCACGGATATTTGGGGCTCTGGGGGGGCTGTTGTTTGAGGTAGAGGCGCCAAATTTTCAGTACAGCATCTAGTGCCTCGCTCCCAAAATATCCCCCAAGTTTCAAAACGATTGGTCCAGGAGGTCTAATTCTATGAGCCCCAAAAGAAGGTGCCCCTATCCTTCATTATTTCTTATGGAAGGAAAGCATTGAAAAGGTGTGCTGTCCCTTTAAATGTGATGGCCAGAACTCCCTTTGGAGTTCAATTATGCTTGTCACAGCCTTGATCTTGGCTCCACCCCTAATGTCTCCTGGATCCACCCCCAAAGTCCCCAGATATTTCTTAAATTGGACTTGGCAACTCTATGTTCATTCCAGTGAAGGCAAGAGATCCCCCCCCCCATGCCTCTCTTTTTTACACATCCAACCGGAAAAAAAAACAAAAGAGGGCAGCTTTTTATTTGGTATTTTTGCACATTTAAGTGACCAGCAACAGATCCGGAGGTCTCTCCCCATCCCCAAACCAGACCTGTTTCCAGAAGCCACTCCCTCCTCTCAATGTCCACCGCTTTGCCCGGGAGTTGGCAACCCCCCTCCCCTTCCAAGATCTCAAAGCATCTCTCCCGGTGACTCACTTCTTAAGGGAACCTTCCCGGGGTCTGGCTGCCGGGCTTTTCCTTGCTTTCCTGCAGCCCTTCCAGTCCTCTGTCGCCCTGCAAAAGCAAACCCCTGCTTCTTCTCAGCCCCCTACCCCCCCCCCCCCCAAAAAAAACCTCGGCCTCTCTAGCAAGCAGCTAGGCCGGTTTTAACCCTCTCAGTGCTGCAGAGGAAGGAGGGAAAACATCTCCCGTCCCCTCCAGGAGGAGATTCAGCCCGGCTGCACTCCGCGGTGCCCCATGTATCTCAGTGGGGCTGCTCGGGAGTAAGTCCGCTCCTTGCTGTTCAGCCATCTTAGAAAGAGCGACAAAGTAGGAGTCCGGTGCACCTTGTAAGACCAACAAACGTTTATTCAGAATGTCAGCTTCCCTGTGTGCATATTCACTTCTTCAGACCAGGAATCAGGTACAGCGAGCGGAGCTACATATAGCTGATAGGCGGTGGTTTAGAATGCAAGATGGTACACATTTAAAATCCATTTATTTATTAAATTTATTCTTTCGTATGAACGTATATGAACACATGAAGCCGCCTTCTACTGAATCAGACCCTCGGTCCATCAAAGTCAGTATTGTCTACTCAGGCTGGCAGCAGCTCTCCAAGGTTTCAAGCTGATGTTTTTCGAGCTGGATCGTTTTTTAGTTGGAGATGCTGGGAATTGAACCTGGGACCTTCTGCTTACCAAGCAGATGCTCTACCACTGAGCCACCGTCCCTCCCTTGGATTTTAAATGTTGTCTTAAAGGTGCAAATTTCCTATTTGTTTTATTCAGAATGTCAGCTTCCATGTATGCATGCACACTTCTTCAGACGAAGAATCAGGTACAGTGAGCAGAGCTACATAGAGCTGGTAGGCAGCGGTTTAGAATGCAAGATGGTACACATTTAAAATCCATTTATTAAATTTATTCTTTCGTATGAACGTATATGAACACATGAAGCTGCCTTCTACTGAATCGGACCCTCGGTCCATCAAAGTCAGTATTGTCTACTCAGGCTGGCAGCAGCTCTCCAAGGTTTCAAGCTGAGGTTTTTCAAGCTGGACCCTTTTTTAGTTGGAGATGCCGGGGATTGAACCTAGGACCTTCTGCTTACCAAGCAGATGCTCTACCACTGAGCCACCATAGCTCCCTTGGATTTTAAATTTTGCCTTAAATGTGCAAATTTCCTATTTGTTTTATTCAGAACGTAAGCTTCCGTGTATGCATGCACACTTCTTCAGATGAGGAATCAGGTATAGTGAGCAGAGCTTTATATAGCTTGTGGGGTTTAGAATGCAAAGCGGGGTTTAGAATGCTTGTGGGGTTTAGCAAGCAAAGTGGTACAAAGTTAAAATCCAATAGCAGAATAGTGGCACAGAGTGGTAAAGCTGCAGTACTGCAATCCTAAGCTTTGCTCACGACCTGAGTTCGATCCCGGCGGAAGCTGGTTTCAGGTAGCCGGCTCCAGGTTGACTCAGCCTTCCAAGGTCGGTCAAATGAGTTCCCAGCTTGCTGGGGGGGGAAGTGTAGATGACTGGGGAAGGCAATGGCAAACCACCCCGTCAAAAGTCTGCCGTGAAAACATTGTGAAAGCAACGTCACCCCCCTCCCCCCCCCAGTCAGAAACGACTGGTGCTTGCACAGGGGACCTTTCCTTTTCTCTTCCAAGAGTCACAGCTGAGCTTTTGCCCAGCAGGGGTTTCTGAGTCTTCAGAGTGAGAAAGTGATCATTCTTATTGGAGAGGGACGGTGGCTCAGTGATAGAGCATCTGCTTGGTAAGCAAAAGGTTCCAGCTTAGATGACTGGGGAAGGCAATGGCAAGGAATGGCAAGGTCCCCTGGGCAAGCACCAGTTGTTTCCAACCCTGTAAAAAGTCTGCCATGAAAATGTTGTGAAAGCAACGTCACCCCAGAGTCGGAAACGACTGGTGCTTGCACAGGGGACTACCTTTACCTTTTTAAAAATTAACAAATTCAGAAAACCTTTGATCTGGGTTGCATTAGCCTGGGAAAGAGAGACAGCAACTGGTTTCCAGTTCCCTCTTTGCATCCCAGCATCTCTTTATTCATCCATTTCCTTTGAGGACCATAAACCTCAAGGAAGGGAGGGTGATAGACAGAGAATCCCCCTTTCAAAGAGAGTCATATATATAAAATTTTTTGCCACTGTGTGACACAGAGTGTTGGACTGGATGGGCCACTGGCCTGATCCAACATGGCTTCTCTTATGTTTTTATGTTCTTAATTAATAACTTTCTACAGCCCCCTGGAGAGAAAATGCAGGACCACAAATAGGGACAGAAAGTTTGTGCCTGTCTGGGAGTTTTTCACACTATTTCTTGGAGGAAGGGACAGAGCCCAGATTCTGAGAGAGGAGGATGAATCTGGACCTTCAAGCAATAGGCTAACTGCATGCACCCCCAGAGACGGAAGGAGACAGAGGGAAATCCTTGCGTAGGAAGGAGAAAAACAGTTGCAAGGGAAAAAACGTGGAGGGGGAGAGGGGGGGCTATTTCCCACCTAGGAGTTGGCAACCAGATGTTGCAAGCAAGAGACAGGATGGGGGTGGGAGAAAGAAAGAAAATGGATTTGGGAGTAATGCTCTAAGGCAGGTAGGGTTGCCAAGTTCAATTTAAGAAATATCTGGGGGCTTTGGGGGTGGAGCCAGGAGACATTAGGGGTGGAGCCAAGATCAAGGCTGTGACAAGCATCATTGAACGCCAAGGGAGTTCTGGCCCTCACATTTAAAGGGACCCGCACACCTTTTCAATTCCTTCCTTCCATAGGAAATAATGAAGAATAGGGGCACCTTTTTGGGGGGCTAATAGAATTGGACCCCCTGGTCCAATCTTTTTGAAACTTGGGGGGTACTTTGGGGAGAGGCACTAGATGCTATACTGAAGATTTGAGGCCTCTACCTCAAAAAACAGCCCCCCCCCAGAGCCCCAGATACCCACGGATCAATTCTCCATTATTTTCTATGGGAATAAATCGCTTTGGGGAATAACAGAGTTCCCAGCAGACATTTCCCTCCCCTCCCCCCCGCTTTCTGATGACCCTGAAGCAGGGGGAGGGTCTCCAAACCGGGGGATCCCCTGCCCCCACCTGTGGCTTGGCAACCCTAAAGGCAGGGGCATCAAATTTATTTGTTATGAGGGCCGGATCTGACATAAATGAGGCCTTGTTGGGCCGGGCCATGTGTGGACCTATTTAAGATTAGGTAGCAGAGATATAAATATTGTAAAGAACACAGACAAATCCAACTGTATATATTTTTTTAAAACTTAAAACATGCTTAAAACGTTAGCACTCATTGGTTTTAAAGGTGCTTTCTTTGTGTTTCTCCCATGGGATACAGGGAACTTAGCAAAGGAAGTTCTCTTCCCTTCCTTCCTCAGGGGATGTGGGAGGGGGGGGAGAAGCCTCAGCCAATAGAAGGAAGAGAGGTTTGGCTCAGTAGCTGTGCAATTGAGAGAGCCTGGCAAAGCAAGCAATTCCTCCCCAAGGGAGGAGCCTCAGCCAATGGAGAGAATAAAGGTTTTGCTCTGCAGCTCCTGTGCAATTGAGCAAGCCTTGCAAAGCAAGCTGTGATGCAGAAGGAAGCAAGAGAGAGGGAGAAGGAAGCAGATGACAGCCAGTTGCTTGAGGGTCTGATAGGAGCCCGGGGGGGGGGGGTGCTGATTTGGCCCCTGAACTCCATGTTCGACAGTGCTGAGTTTCCATTGAATATATATTGTTGCATTGTTAAGTATTTTCAGGATTCTTTCAGTTATTTTCCCCACATTTTTTGCTGTTAGTTAATTCCAAAGGCAGAAGAGAGGAGATGAACTTTTTGTAGAATTGTATTGTAACAGTGCTGAATTCCCATGGAATATATATTGTTGCATTGTTAAGTATTTTCAGGATTCCTTCAGTTATTTTCTCCACATTTTTTGCTGTTAATTAATTCCAAAGGCAGAAGAGAGGAGATGAACTTTTGTAGAAGTGTAACGAGTTGTATTGTAACAGTGCTGAATTCCCATGGAATATATAGTTGCATTGTTAAGTACTTTCAGGGTTCTTTCAGTTATTTTTTTCCACGTTTTTTTGCTGTTAATTCATTTTTCATTGTGGAACGCTAGGCTTTATCATCGCACCTGGGGACTGGCAACCCGCCTTCTCTTCCTCCGGTCGCCCCCAGCGGTATTACTGCCTTCCCCCACGTGCCCCGCCCCTTTGCATTTTTCCCCTCCTGGACTTTGCACCGAGACTCCAAGCGCAGCTTCTGAAAATAGGAGATCTGCAGAGCCCCTTCCCCTCCCTACCCGCTTGGCTTCTTGCAGAGGAGGGGGGGGGATGGCGTCACTTCCTGCCAAAACCTCTCCCCCTCCCCCGCCCTCCCCCCAGTGGGGGAGATCGGGTGCATGCATCAACCCCCAAGCTGCAGGATCGGGTGAGCTGGAAATGCATTTGGAGGAGGGGGGGGGGAGAGGGAATGCAGGTTGCAGAAGGAGCTGGGAAGATGGGGGCGAAGGGGGAGGGGAGCAGCCCTTAGAGGGCGCCGGCTTGGCTTGGCTGGAAAGCCGGATTGCCTTGGAGCCTCTTTTCCTCTCTTCTGCGTTCGAAGATCATTTTGGATCCGCCTTTCCCAGGCGGCCCCGTGGCGCAGTGGTAAAGCAGCAGTACTGCGGTCTGAACTCTCTCTGCTCTCGACCTGAGGTCGATTCCGGCGGAAGCTGGGTTCAGGTAGCCGGCTCCAGGTTGACTCAGGCTTTCCATCCTTCCGAGATCGGTCAAAGGAGTACCCAGCTTTGCTTGCGGGGAAAGTATAAAAGGTTGGGGAAGGCAATGGCAAGGAAAAGGAAAGGTCCCCTGTGCAAGGAGGAGTGTGTGTGTGTGGGGGGGGGGGGTGCTTGGCTGACCCAAGACCATTCCAACAGCTGCAAGTGGAGGAGTGGGGGAATTAAACCGGGTTCTCCACGCACTTAACCACTACACCAAACTGAAGGCAAAAGAGGGCCATCCCTGCCTGGAAGTTGTTTCCAACTCTGGGGTGACATCGCTTTCACAACGTTTTCACAGCAGACTTTTTTTACGGGGTGGTTTGCCATGGCCTTCCCCAGTCTTTTACACTTTCTCCCCTGCAAGCTGGGGACTCATTTGACCGACCTCGGAAGGATGGAAGGCTGAGTCAACCTTGGGCCGGCTACCTGAATCCAGCTTCCGCCAGAATCAAACTCAGGTCGTGAGCAGAGTTCAGACCCCAGTACTGCAGTACTGCTGCTTTACCACTCTGTGCCACGGGGCCGCTAGGCAACGGCAAACCACCCCGTCAAAGGTCTGCCGTGGAAACGTGAAAGCGACATCACCCCGGATTCGGAAACCACTGGTGCTTGCATAGGGGACCTTTCCTTTTCTTTTCCCAGGCGGAGGATTCACCCCGGGGGCAGTGCCTTCTTGCAGGCGGCCTTGCTGAGGACTGGCAGCTTGGGAAGGTAGATCCAAGTGGGCAGCCATGTTGGTCTGAAGCAGCAGAACCAAGTAGGACTCAAATGGCACCTTCAGAACGATGAAGTGTGCTTAGAGCACATGAAAGCTTACATTCTGAATAAAACTTGGTTGGTCTTAAAGGTACAGCTTGGGAAGGGTCAGCTTTGGCTTCCCAGGAGTTGGCCGAGCCTCACTCCCAAAGGCGTTTTCTTTCTCTCCACCCCCCCCCTCGCCACCTCTTGCTTGCAACATCTGGTTGCCAACTCCCGGATGGGAAATAGCACCCCCACACACACTCCTCCTCCTCGGGTTTTCCTGCCAACAGTTTTTCCCCCTTCCAGGCAGGGATGGCCCTCTTTCTCCTTCAGTTTGGTGTAGTGGTTAAGTGCGCGGAGAACCCAGTTTAATTCCCCACTCCTCTGCTTGCGGCTGTTGGAATGGTCTTGGGTCAGCCATAGCCCTGGCAGGGGTTGTCGTTGAAAGGGCAGCTGCTTTGAGAGTCCTCTCCAGCCCCACCCACCTCACAGGGTGTCTGTTGTGGGGGAAGAAGATATGGGAGATTGTAAGCCGCTCTGAGTCTCTGTCCTTGAAAGGGCAGCTGCTGGGAGAGCCCTCTGAGCCCCACCCACCTCACAGGGTGTCTGTTGTGGGGGAGGAAGGGAAAGGAGATTGTAGGCCGCTCTGAGACTCTGTCCTTGAAAGGGCAGCTGCTGGGAGAGCCCTCTGAGCCCCACCCACCTCACAGGGTGTCTGTTGTGAGGGAGGAAGGGAAAGGAGATTGTAGGCCGCTCTGAGACTCTGTCCTTGAAAGGGCAGCTGCTGTGAGAGCCCTCTCAGCCCCACCCACCTCACGGGGTATCTGTTGTGGGGGAGGGAGGGAAAGAAGATTGTAGGCCGCTCTGAGCCTCTGTCCTTGAAAGGGCAGCTGCTGTGAGAGCCCTCTCCAGCCCCACCCACCTCACAGAGTGTCTGTTGTGGGGGAGGAAGGGAAAGAAGATTGTAGGCCATTCTGAGCCTCTATCCTTGAAAGGGTAGCTGCTGTGAGAGCCCTCTCCAGCCCCACCCACCTCACAGGGTGTCTGTTGTGGGGGAAGGAGATAAAGGAGAGTGTAAGCCGCTCTGAGTCTCTGTCCTTGAAAGGGCAGCTGCTGTGAGAGCCCTCTCCAGCCCCACCCACCTCACAGAGTGTCTGTTGTGGGGGAGGAAGGGAAAGGAGATTGTAGGCCGCTCTGAGCCTCTGTCCTTGAAAGGGCAGCTGCTGTGAGAGCCCTCTCCAGCCCCACCCACCTCACAGGGTGTCTGTTGTGGGGGAGGAAGGGAAAGAAGATTGTAGGCCACTCTGAGCCTCTGTCCTTGAAAGGGTAGCTGCTGTGAGAGCCCTCTCCAGCCCCACCCACCTCACAGGGTGTCTGTTGTGGGGGAGGAAGGGAAAGGAGATTGTAGGCCGCTCTGAGCCTGTCCTTGAAAGGGCAGCTGCTGTGAGAGCCCTCAGATGGTGGCCTAATCCCACATGGTTTCTCTTATGTTCTTATGTGACACAGAGTGTTGGACTGGATGGGCCATTGGCCTGATCCAACATGGCTTCTCTTATGGATGCTCGTTGCCTCATCCGAAAGCCTGGCGGAACAGCTCCATTTTACAGGCCCTATGAAAGGCTAACAAGCCAGAAAAGGCCCGGATCTCCATAGGGAGCTGATTCTACCAGGTCGGGACCAGGACCGAATTGAAATACATTTTAGTTATTAAAGGAAAATAACCCACCGATTCATCACGATAATACAGCAAAATTTTATTAAGCCTAGTCTACAAAGCACAAGAGGCACTTTAGTTCTGATCCGCCAGGGCAATTCTCACTTGTTGCCTGAGCGTATGAAGGTTTGTGATGTTTGGTGGTGTAGCTCCATTTTGATTTTTCATTGTGTGCTGTCTGTGTCTCTCCTTCCCCCCAGAGAGAAACCTCTCTTCACAGCCAAGGGAATAAAGGCCTCTTTTCACAGATGGAGGAGACTCAGTGGAAGGGGCAGGAGATGGAAGAGCAGGACCCAGGAGGACCTGGAACTGGCAAGACAGCAAGCAAAAGCCCCTTTCTCCTCCAGGCTGGGAGTGGTGTTGCATTCTGGGAAAGAGCTGTGCCAGAGACCCTGGCTGAGGACACCATGACCTCGGATGTACATTGTCGACTCTTCCGGCAGTTCCGCTACCATTGGGCTGATGGGCCCCGAGAGGTTTGCAGCCAGCTCCATGGACTTTGCAACCAGTGGCTGAAGCCAGAGAGGCACACCAAGAAGCAGATCCTGGACCTGGTGATCCTGGAGCAGTTCCTGACTCTCCTGCCCCAGGAAATGCAGTGCTGGGTCAGAGGATGTGGGCCGGAGACCAGTTCCCAGGCAGTGGCCCTGGCCGAAGGTTTCCTCCTGAGTCAGGCAGAGGAGAAGAGGCAGGCAGAACAGGTGAGGGGGATTTCCTCCCAATATGTCCAATTCAAGTAACAATATCTGGCCTTATCCATCTAAAACGTCCTTGAGAGAGACTTGTCCAAGTGTTAAGCATCCTAAAGGGAGATTTTAGAGCCTCCTTCAGCTGCCTTTTCTACTAGAGAATTTCTGATTCCTCCAGATAACTCAAAAGGTGCAGAGTCTGGGACTGGGGCAGGATCTATTCCTTGGTCTGTTCCGTTCCATTTCTCACCCATCTCATTCACTGCTCTCTGACCTTGATAGGCCAGGTCAACTGAGTCTCCTCAGATCTCAGCTACTAAGCAGGATCAGTCTTGGCTGGTAGTGGGATGGGCGACCTCCGAGGAATACCAGAGCCATGATGCAGCGGCCAGCAATAGCAAACCACGTCTGAAATGTCTGTGGCCTTAAAAACAGGCCAAGCTCTCCATCTAGTGGTGCATCTACAACTTCTGGTTGCTAGGCCATCTTTCGTTTTAATATTTTTAATAATTTTTGATGTAAACAAGTAAATATCAATATGTGTATACGATTAATTAATCTTATGGAAACAAGTTTAAAAAAAAACAAGCACAAATACTTATATACATACAATTTTTTAAAAAAATGGAAAGATTTGAAGCTCCATAGAAGTATCCAGACACACAGACCATTTTCTATTCAAGGAGAGAGGTCAATTTTGCTAGACAATCTTGAGATCTCCTGCCTATACTATTCACAGTACCATACATTAATTACACATGCCATTCTCAGGGGTGTCAAACATGCAGCCCTGGGGCTGAATCAGGACTTCAGAGGGCTCCTGTCATGACCCCGAGAAACTGGCTGTCATCTGCTTCCTTCTCCCTCTCTCTTGCTTCCTTCTGCATCACAGCTTGCTTTGCCAGGATTGCTGCATCGCACAGGAGTTACAGAGCAAAACCTCTATTTTCTCCATTG
Source organism: Heteronotia binoei (assembly GCF_032191835.1). Taxonomy (NCBI): domain Eukaryota; kingdom Metazoa; phylum Chordata; class Lepidosauria; order Squamata; family Gekkonidae; genus Heteronotia; species Heteronotia binoei. The sequence goes on along the minus strand of NC_083227.1, from coordinate 13,431,130 downwards.
GCTGAGGCTCTTCTCTTGGGGAGGAAGGGGGGGGGAACAGCTTTCTTGGCCAGGCTCTCTCGATCACACAGCAGAGCTACTGACCCAAGCCTCTCTTTGTTCTATTGGCTGAGGCCCCTCTCCTTCCTTGTCTTCTGGGGAAGGAAGGAAAGAGCCAGAGCTTCCTTTGCCCAGTTCCCTGGATCATGCGGGAGAGATGCAAAGAAAGCACCTTTCAGACCAATGAGTGCTAATGTTTTAAGCATGTTTTAAGTTTTTTACATCTTTAATTGTGTTTGTCTGTGTCCTTTATAAAGTTTATATCTCTGCTACCTGGCATTACATTTTATGACACTCATGGCCAGGCCCGATAAGGTCTCATTTATGTCAGATGTGGCCCTCATAACAAATGAGTTCGACACCCCTGCACATTAATTTATTAGTTCCCCTTCCTGCTTTTTCAGATGTGGGGACCACCCCTGAAGTTAGAAGCAACATTCCCTGTGGCAGAAGGAGCTTCTTTGGAGCAGAGGGAGAGAGTGCAGGCCCAAGGATGTGCCCAAGATGCCCCATCCTTTGGTAAGGACTCTTTGGTAAGAGTCTACACAGTTTAGTGTAGTGGTTAAGTGTGCCGACTCTTATCTGGGAGAACCGGGTTTGATTCCCCACTCCTCCACTTGCACCTGCTGGAATGGCCTTGGGTCAGCCATGGCTCTGGCAGAGGTTGTCCTTGAAAGGGCAGCTGCTGTGAGAGTCCTCTCAGCCCCACCCACCTCACAGGGTGTCTGTTGTGGGGGAGGAAGGGAAAGGAGATTGTAGGCCGCTCTGAGCCTCTGTCCTTGAAAGGGCAGCTGCTGGGAGAGCCCTCTCTGTCCCACCCACCTCGCAGGGTGTCTGTTGTGGTTGGGGGGAGAAGATACAGGCAATTGTAAACCGCTCTGAGTCTCTGATTCAGACCGAAGGGCGGGATATAAATCTGCAATTCTTCTTCTTCCTGAGCTTCATTATTAGTTGCAATTCAGCAGTCTGTTTAATCTCCCTTTGGAATTCCTTTGTAAGAGGACTGCTTCTCTTAGGTTAGCAACGGAATGTCCCGGAAGGTTAAAATGTTCCTCTACTGAGAGAAGGGTGGGATATAAATCTGCAGTCTCCTTGTTCTTTCTTCCTTGATACAATCGGGTCACCTACTGCATTTGACAGGTAGAGAATTCAGGTTTTGGGGGGAGAATTAAACTCTTCTTCACACAACACAGAGTTAATATGCAGAACTCAATGTCCACTAATTGTGGACACTAATGTCCACTAATTGGGCTCTGCAGGCTATGGCAACTTGGTTAAGGCAGAGTGTGCTGAAACTGAATCCAGCGAAGACAGAAGTCCTTTGCCTAGATCGGGGCGCCCGGGGAGGAGAAATACCTCTCCCGGTCTTCGACGGGGCGCCGCTGAAAGCGGCGTGCCGGGTCAGGAGCCTGGGAGTTTTACTGGAGCCTTCACTATCAATGGAGGCCCAGATTGCAGCCACTGCCAAGTCAGCCTTTTTCCATCTGAGGCGGGCAAAGCAGCTGGCCCCCTTCCTAGAGCACCAAGATCTGGCAACGGTGATTCATGCAACGGTCACCTCGAGATTGGATTACTGTAATGCCCTCTACATGGGGCTGCCTCTGTACCGAATCCAGAAGCTGCAGCTAGTGCAGAATGCGGCGGCTAGATTGCTGTTGGGGCTCCCAATGTGGGGTCACATACAGCCTGGGCTGCGCGAACTGCACTGGCTGCCAGTTGTATACCGGATTCGTTACAAAGTGCTGGTTATTACCTTTAAAGCCCTATATGGTCGAGGACCTGCCTACCTTAGGGACCGTCTCTCCCCATATGAACCCCAGAGAGCACTGAGGTCAGCCGGGAAAAACCTGCTGAACATTCCCGGGCCGAAAGAGGTGAAGTTGCAGACCACCTGCAACCGAGTTTTCTCTGCTATGGCTCCACGCCTATGGAACCAACTTCCAGAGGAAATGCGGGCCCTGTGGGACCTTGAACAGTTCCGCAGGGCCTGCAAGACTACCCTCTTTCAATTGGCCTTCACGGATTAAGAGGGAAACTGTTAAAGAACTCGCCATCATAAACATAAATGTAATTATAGCACTAGTATATTTCATTAATTTTATTAATTTTAGATTTTAATCAGAATTTTAATTAAACTGTCAATGTAGTTTTATTTAATATTGTATGACCAATGTATGAAATGATGCTGTTAGCCGCCCTGAGCCTGCTTCGGCGGGGAGGGCGGGATACAAATAAAAGTTGTTGTTGTAATTGAACAAATTTGTGGAAGGTGTTTCCTCACATTAATTAAAGTGTTCAGAACTCACCCTCCTTCCATGAGGCATATAAATCTCAGCAAAGCTATCCCACCCAGTGAATAAAGCAAACCTCCACTTTCTGGGGCAGCGGAGCTCTGAAACGCACTTTTTGAGCACCAGTGACAGTGGGGAAATTTGCCTTTTGTGCCTGCGCTTTGTGGGGTGCAGAATGGTAAAGCAGCAGTACTGCAGTACTGTGATCTGAACTCTCTGCTCACGACCTGAACTCGATCCCCGGCGGAAGCTGGGTTCAGGTAGCCGGCTCCAGGTTGACTCAGCCTTCCATCCTTCCGAGGTTGGTCAAATAAGCTTGCTGGGGGGAATTTGTAAAAGACTGGGGAAGGCAATGGCAAACCACCCCGTAAAAAGTCTGCCATGAAAATGTTGTGAAAGCAACGTCGGAAACGACTGGTGCTTGCACAGGGGAATTTGCCTTTCCTTTCTGGGGCATCTGGGGGACCATTGAGGGAAACAGGATGCTGGAATAGGGATGGCGGACTTTGGACTGGCACTGTCCAGGAATTTAAGGGAGGGATTTTGGAAGGGGCTTGGAACAGATGTGGTGTCATGTTAATGTTGTGTCTTGCTGAAAACCTGGGGTTTTTTAAATGTATTTTTTAGTTTAAACAAACAAAAACAAAAAAACAACGATATACCACAAATAATAAAGGTATTTGGATTGGATTGGATATACAACAAATGCAGTCAAATATTCACAAACTCTTAACCCTTTAAATTCCCCCTCCCCCCCACTTTGGGGGTGGAGCTGGGAGACAGGAATTGTGTCACAGAGACAGGGGAAGGAAGAAAGGAAAACGGAGCTCAGGCTTTGCAGCCTGTGTCAGTCTTCAAGGCTAGCTTTTCTCAGCACAACACAGAGATGGGGGAAGGAAGGAAGCAGAGCAGAGCTCATGCTTTGCTGGGGGCAGGGCTATCTTTGGCTTTTCTTGTGACCTGGTAGTGAGACTTCCGTGGCCCGGTGCCAGGTTGTGACCCTGCAAATGGGAAACACTGCCCTAGAGCAAACTAATTTATGCAGCAGCTCAGAACTTTAATACCAGTAGCTGACAAAGTGGGATTTTTACTCACAAGACTCCACAGCTTGGAGCGAACATTGGTCAGCAGCATTTGTAGTCCCTGAGGCTCATAGGTACTTGATGTTTCTCTTCTATCTCTCCCAGAATTTAGGAAAAAGTGTTTAAAAATGTGTTGAGTGTACACAGGGCAAAACTTCACACCCTTGGAAAAGGGGTGCATGAAGCAGGGAACGGACAAAGTGGAATAGAAAGTCATGGAAAACACCAAACTTTGTGTCATTAACAGGCAGTCAAGAGATGTTTTTGAACCATCATCTTTTCAGAAGGATGGAAAAGGCTGTGCCTCCAGTCCAGGTAAAGAATTTGAGAAGGGGACAGCTTTGGTCCCCCCCCCCTTTATCAGGGGGCCTTTTTCTCTTGCAGTTTCTATAAGGTGCGTGGCCGAGAGAGATTCCCTCTACCCGTGCCAAGACATACATCTGTACCCACCCAAACGACTCCCTTCCAGTGCCCAATCATTGCCTGTCGCGATAAATTGAAAAATTGCATTAAATTAAATCTCTGATGAAGGAATCTGCTGTTTCTTTCAGGGTCTGTTTTCCTTTGAGGAGGTGGCTGTGAATTTCACTGTAGCAGAGTGGGCCCTGCTGGATCCAGACCAAAGAGCTCTCTACTGGGAAGTCATGCTGGAGAACTATGGGAGCGTGGCCTCTCTGGGTAAGGATCTTTCAGAAGCGCCAAGCGGGCGATGTGGTGCCATTGTGATGAAGCATGTGTCAAAATACTGAACAGCGATACAGCATTTGGACTCCTGTCTCGCTCCCTGCCTAGATATAACTGAGGCCAGTGTTGGGGCCATCACTCAAGCCAGTGAAAGAGTCCTGTCTTGAGGCAAAGCTGAACGGCCCTCAGAAAGACACTGGAAGGGGCCAGATCTTCGTTTCCTTAAAACACAACCTTCCCGCGGATGGGATTAAAAAAAAATCTGCTTTCACTGTGATCTGGAAATGATCTGTTCCCCCCAAATACTGTTTGGGGTTTGAGGTTTGAGAATTTTTATTCTTGCCTGGATTTCTGTCCTTCCCCAAGTAGGAATTAATCTTTCTTTCTTTCTTTCTTTCTTTCTTTCTTTCTTTCTTTCTTTCTTTCTTTCTTTCTTTCTTTCTTTCTTTCTTTCTTTCTTTCTTTCTTTCTTTCTTTCTTTCTTTCTTTCTTTCTTTCTTTCTTTCTTTCTTTCTTTCTTTCTTTCTTTCTTTCTTTCTTTCTTTCTTCCTTCCTTCCTTCCTTCCTTCCTTCCTTCCTTCCTTTCTTTCTTTCTTCCCTCTTTCCCTCTTTCTCTCTTTCCCTCTCTCTCTTTCTCTCTCTCTCTCTTTCTCTCTCTCTTTCTCTCTTTCTCTCTCTCTTTCTCTCTCTCTTTCTCTCTCTCTTTCTCTCTCTGTATGTATGTATGTGTGAAAGAAGCCAGAATTATAACAGAGACATTGGTGGAAACAGACAGCAGCCCTGCATCCAAAGAAAAGCTGGAGAGTTCCTCAAAAGGAACTCAAGAGAGAATTTCCTTCCCAAGTGGGCTGGCTGAGAGTGAGTATCCTTCACGGTTATGTTAAGGGAAGAGGAAGGAATACCCATGTGATTTTTTTGCTTCAGTACTGAGCTACTCTTAGTTTGGTGGAATTATAAAGCCCACTGGGCAAGACCAGGAAGGAGGCCTTCTGAGGCCTGGAATCTGGAGGTTTGGAAGCTTCTTCTGGGCAAAAGCTCAACTGTGGCTCTTGAAAGGCTGTGATATCTGTGGCAGATTCGGCCTGCGTCATGTGGCAGGTCCCAGCTCTGCCTACCCCTTCCTGAAGCAGCCGTTCCACTCCACTGCCTCTGGATATTGCTGCCACCACTCTCCCTGACTTGGGATCTGGTTAGGTGAGACAGCCTCCTAACCTCCCTCTTATGTCACTAGGAATCTGCCTCAGGCCTTCCCAGGGATCTTTGGGGGTCCCCAGGAGAGTTGGCAGCTGACCATTTTGCCACTTTCCTCCACTCTAGGGATCCCCTACCCCACTCTAAATGTTTCCAAATGGTTGGGGAAAGTATGTGGTACAGAGGGACTCAATGTCTTAACAGTCAAAAGATTTATTTAAAGCTTAAAAAGGTAAAGGTAGTCCCCTGTGCAAGCACCAGTCGTTTCTGACTCTGGGGTGACGTTGCTTTCACAACATTTTTACGGCAGACTTTTTATGGGGTGGTTTGCCTTTGCCTTCCCAGTCTTTTACACTTTCCCCCCAGCAAGCTGGGTATTCATTTTACCGACCTCGGAAGGATGGAAGGCTACCTGAACCCAGCTTCTGCTGGGATCAAACTTAGGTCGTGAGCAGAGCTTAGGACTGCAGTACTGCAGCTTTACCACTCTGCGCCACGGGGCTCTTCTTATTTAAAGATTGCAACTATATAAAGGCAAAGGTAATCCCTTGTGCAAGCACCAGTCATTTCCGACTCTGGGATAATGTTGCTTTTTTTTTTTTTTAAAGGAAATTAAGATTTTTATTAAACCACAAAGTAAGGGGATTACATCAATTACGATTATAGAGATAGCAAAATCCAAAGAATGCAGAAGGGTTACAAATTATATAAAAGTTACAGAATATACAGATATTATAAAGTACAAAGCAGGTAAAATAAAACATTTGTTGGCACGTGAAGTTAATGCAGTAATACCACTTAAATAATAACCACTCAATTTGTTAGTCAAACCTAGGTTCAAAAAAAATAATAGTTCTTTATAGAAGGCATATTTTGGGATAGTGTCTTGTTCACTTCAATACCCAGCAACAGGGAAGCAGATTGCCTGAAAAAAAGTGGGATTCTGTCTTGGAGTTGACACATTTTTTGCAATTTTACCTATTAAGAAGCATTCCAACATTTTGTTGGTGATGTTCATTTCACACTGTTTTCATGGCAGGTGTATTATGAGTAAATGGAAGAATTAAATCAAAGTAGGCAAAAATTCCCCATCTCTCTCCCTGTTTAAACTCATGCCCTAACTAGATGGTATGCTGGGTAGAAACCTTACTTAGTTACAGATGAACTGCCTAGATTTGTTCCCACCTATAAACACTAATAGTTCCCTCCCAGGAAATGGCCTACCCTTCAGCAGCATTCTGGGACAGACCTATTATGGACTTCCTGTCCTCTCTAGCATGCTGCCCACAGATTATGGGTTACACACAGAAAGGGAGGGGAGGAATGAGGCAGGCCAAGACCTGCCTCAAGTTTGACAGTTTCTTTCCATCCAACTCACAGGTAAACACAAACAAAATGGCATTTCTCCACAGTATCCTCAAATACTGGCTATTTAAAATCAGCCAAACTGGGTGAGGCCAAACGGCCATCAGTGTTTTCCTACTGCAGCCTTTGGACCTTACCTTTCCTCTCAGGTGGCTAATGCTGTCTCTGTTTATTCCAGAGGAAGACGATCAAAGTAATGAAGAGGGTGAGGAACTTCATCCACAATTACCAGATAAATTTAGTAATGAAGACTTAACAGGAAACGCTAGAAATCGAGGCATACCTAAGGAAAAGAAAGGCAACTATCTGGATGATAAGAGAAGTGGACAAAACCAAAATGTACATTTTCTGAAGCACAGTATATTAAAGACAAGTAAATCGATTCAGTGTGGAAAGCACTTCAAATATAGATCACAGCTTCTTGTGAACCGAAGAATACTAAGAGGAGAGAAACCTTTTGAATGCTTAGACTGTGGAAAGAAATTCAGTCAGAATGGCAATCTTAAAGTGCATAAAAGAACCCATACTGGGGAGAAACCTTTTGAATGCTCAGCGTGTGGGAAAAGATTCGGTCAGAATAACGGTCTTCAGTATCATAAAAGAACCCACACAGGGGAGAAACCTTATGAATGCTTAGAGTGTGGAAAGAGATTCACTCATAGTGGCACTCTTAAAGTACATAAAAGAATCCACACAGGGGAGAAACCATTTCAATGCTCAGAGTGTGGGAAGAGATTCAGTAAAAATCGCAATCTTCAATATCATCAAAGAACTCACACAGGGGACAAATCTTTTGATAATTCAGAGAGTGCAAAGAGATTCAGTCAGCGTAGCCATCTTCAAGACCATAAAAGAACCCACACAAAGGAAAAACCTTTTGAATGCTCAGAGTGTGGCAAGAGATTCAGTACACGTAACCATCTTCAAGTGCATCAAAGAAACCACACAGGGGAGAAACCATTTGAATGCTCAGAGTGCGGAAAGAGATTCACTACGCATAGCCATCTTCAGTATCATCAAAGAACCCACACAGGGGAGAAACCATTTGAATGTTTGGAGTGTGGAAAGAGATTCACTCAAAGTAGCCATCTTCAAGACCATAAAAGAACCCACACAAAGGAAAAACCTTTTGAATGCTCAGAGTGTGGAAAGAGATTTCGTATGAGAATTAATCTTCAACGGCATCAAAGAACCCACACAGGGGAGAAACCATTTGAATGCTCAGAGTGTGGGAAAAGATTCTGTACGAATGGCAGTTTTAAACTACATAAAAGAACCCACACAGGGGAGAAACCATTTGAATGCTCAGAGTGTGGAAAGAGATTCAGAGCGAGTTGCTATCTTCAGCTGCATAAAAGAACCCACACAGGGGAGAAACCATTTGAATGTTCAGAGTGTGGAAAGAGATTCACTCAGAGTAGTCATCTTCAAGAGCATAAAAGAACCCACACAAGAGAGAAACCTTTTGAGTGTTCAGAGTGCGGAAAGGGATTCATTACAAGTCGCTATCTTCAGCTGCATAAAAGAACCCACACAGGGGAGAAACCATTTGAATGCTCAGAGTGTGGAAAGGGATTCAGTCGGAGTGGCAGTCTTCAGCGGCATAAAAGGACCCACACAGGGGAGAAACCTTTTGCATGCTCAGAGTGTGGAAAGAGATTCAGTCAGAGTAGCAGTCTTCAAGATCATAAAAGAACCCACACAGGGGAGAAACCTTTTGAATGCTCACAGTGTGGAAAGAGATTCAATCAGAGTAGCAGTCTTCAAGAGCATAAAAAAACCCACACAAAGGAGAAACCTTTTGAATGCTCAGAGTGTGGAAAGAGATTCAGTTATAGTGGTAGTCTTCAAAAGCATAAAAGAATCCACACAGGGGAGAAACCTTTTAAATGTTCCGAGTGTGGAAAGAGATTCAATCAGAGTAGCCATCTTCAAGCGCATACAAAAACCCACACAAAGGAGAGACAGTTTAACTGTTCATGGTGTGGAAAGAGATTTAGTAGGAGACGCTATCTTCAACTGCATGAAGGAACCCACACAGAGGAGAAACTGTATGAATGCTCTTAGTGTGGAAAGGGATTCAGTTAGAGTGGCAGGCTTAAACAGCATAAAAAAACCCCACACAGTGGAGAAAGCAATTGAATGCTTTGTTTGGAAAAAAGATTCCGTAGGAGTGGCCATCTTCAATACCATCAAAGAATTCACAGAGAGGACAATGTGCTTGAATGTTGAAGTGTGGGAAGAGGTTGAGCTGCAGTAGCATTTTTAAAAATATCTAAGAACCCACCCAAGGAGAAACCATCTTACCGCTTAGCCTGTGAAACAAGCACTTTTATTTCACAGCTGAAAGACAACCAGAGACTACATAAAGCATCAAAACGATATCAACTCGTCTCAATATCTTTAATTTACACAGAAACTTTACCCTAACCAGGCTCAACATTAGGAAGAACTTCCTGAGCGTTAGACTGGTTCCTTGGTGGAACAGGCTTCCTCGGGAGGTGGTGGGCACTCCTTCCTTGGAGGTTTTTAAACAGAGGCTAGATGGCCATCTGACAGCAATGAGGATCCTGTGAATTTAGGGGGAGGTTAGTTGTGAGTTTCCTGCATTGTGCAGGGGGTTGGACTAGATGACCCTGGAGTTCCCTTCCAACTCTAGGATTCTATGAAATTGGGCTCTCTTTCCTTGGAGGTTTTTCAACAGAGGCTAGATGGCCATCTGACAGCAATGAGGATCCTGTGAATTTAGTGGGTGGTATTTGTGAATTTCCTGCATTGTGCAGGGGGTTGGACTAGATGACCCTGGAGGTTCCTTCCAACTCTTATGAGTCTAAGAAATGTTGTAAATGCAAAAACTGTAGAAGGAGCTTTAGCCATGTTTGAAGTTATCAAATAGATTCCAGATGGAAGAAAGCAAGGATAGGCTTTGCTATCTGAAGTAGATTCAAGATCAGCTCTCACTTCCTGTAGAATGGAGGATTAATTCCACACCAGAGAGGAACCTCATAAATGCTCGGTATGTGGCAAAGGCTTGAAGCACAGATCTGACTTCATAGAATCATAGAGTTGGAAGGGGCCTCTAGGGACTTCATACATAGTTCATGTTCCTCAGGGAATCCAGTGGCTATTAGCCACAGTATATATATATATTTGTGTGTGTGTGTGTGTATATGTGTGTGTGTATGTATGTGTGTGTATATATACACACACACGCATATATTGGCCACTGTGTGACACGGAGTGTTGGACTGGATGGGCCATTGGCCTGATCCAACAGGGTTTCTCTTATGTGACACAGAGTGTTGGACTGGGTGGGCCACTGGCCTGATCCAACATGGCTTCTCTTATGTTCTTATGTTAATCCATACGAGGGTAAAACTTGTATGTAACACTATGTGAAACTTGCTACTTCAGATTATCTACCAGTCTAACTTTTTCTGATGTCTAAAAAAGTGGCAAAAACATTTCCTTTCCCAAATCCTGTGAAGAAATAGACTGGTTGAGAATAAGTGATATCTACAGCATATACCTATTCTGGCCAACTGGCATCCTTAATTTATAGACAGTTTTATCTGACAAGCAGTTTTAGAAAGGCATTTCTGAAGGGGAGGGTGGGATATAAATTTGATATAATAATAATTTTAAAAACCTCTAATCCCTTCCCAGTCCAGCCCACTGTGATGTTTTGGGGGTCTTGCAACTTTGAACCCCACAGTGTTCTGGCAATAGGATTAATGTGGATAGAAAGGGAAAAAAAATTCTGCCCCAGCTCAACAACTCAGTAAATTCTTAGGGGTTAGACTCCCAGCAACAACATTCAGTATTGTGGAAATTGTCTAGTATTTGTACAGTTGGAAGTTGAGCACTGTGGGACACAAATTCCAAAGGTTTTGCTCCCCACCCACCCCCGGCTTCTCCCACAGAGAATCAGGAAGTAAGATTCCCACCGGTTGCTTATCTGTAAGTGATGATCTTCGAGTAGTTATCTATGCAGTCACACATTTGGGGCTGGCAACATCGGAAGATATCAGAATTCACCTCTTGCATTTTGCTGCTCTTTTCTCCTGTGCTCTGGAGAGCAGGCATCGACTGTGCTTGCATGGAGCTGAGGAGAAAGCGCCCTTCCACTCAGTTCTTCAGACCACTGCTGGTAAATCCCATCAAATGAAAGGCAAATGATCAAGAGATGCCAGCGGCGGGAAAACTGGGTGGGTAGGTGTGACTGCAGAGATGACCGCTTGAAGATCATTATTTACAAGTAAGCCAGGGGTGTGGAACCTTTTTTCTGCCAAGGGCCATATGGATATTTATAACATCATTTGTGGGCTATAAAAAATTATCAACTTAAAAAAACAGTGCTCCGCAGAGGGAGAATGATTCAGGCCAGCAAAATTAATGCAAATAATTGTTTTTCTATTTGAAGTCATGTGAGGAGAGCCTAATCTGGTGCGCGCGCACACACACACACACACACACACACACCGGGCCCGTAGCCCTAGGCAAATGCATAGGTCCAGGACTTTTTTGTAGAAAAAGTCCAGCAGGAACTCAGTAGCATATTAGACCACATCCCCTAATATTACCATATTAGGTCACACACTCATTAGCATATTAGGCCACACCATCTGGGATAATCAAGTGCAAACTGAATGGTGACAGTAACTTTTCCAGTCCCTGCAGCAATTCTGGCCGGCCAGCCAGGCCCCAGGGAGGCTGCCGCACAGTACATCTGGGCCCTATGATCCCTGCCTGGCCCTGGGAGGCTGCTGCACAGCGCAGCTGGGCCCTATGATCCTCGCTGGCCAGCTAGGCCCCAGGAAGGCTGCCACATGGCTTGGTTCGGCCCAGCAATCGCCAAGGGCCACACCAAGTGACCTCGAGGGCCGTATATGGGATGGAGGTTCCCCACCCCTGAAGTAAGCGATCTGATTAGCTTCTTTGTGGTCTCTCTGCAGTCCCACACTTGGGTGATTACTGAGCTGAAGTGGAACAGGATGGAGGGTGCTTCCATGTAGATCAAGAGGAATAACCTCAGAGTACCACTACCTGTTACAGGCCTACCCGAAGACCAGAGATGAAATGAAGGTCAGTGGAGGATGGCCCTCAAAGCCGACTGGCCAAACAAGGTGTGCTGATGAGCTCGGACGTCTGGAGCACAGTGCAACATGAAAGTCGACGGCGGGGACTATGTGGCCACATGACAGTTGTCATCCTTTCGTAGGGCCTGTAAAACGTGTGGCAGCGGACATCCATAGTACATAAAGTCTGGACTCCCTTGCCGGGGTATCCCACCTTCTATCGGGCCTACTGAGATATCATCACTTCCAGCACAGTTTGTATTATTGCCTGATTAGTTGTCTTCCACCTGAAATTGAGTACTTTTAGTTGTTTTTATTGTTTTAACTGTTAAATTTGTGGTTAATTCTTATTGTTCGTTGTTACTTGGTTCAACTTGCTGTAATTTACTCTGGTCTCGCTTGTGGGATAGGGCAGAATAGGGATTAACAACAATAAGTACTTCTTCACCCAAAGGGTGATTAACATGTGGAATTCACTGCCGCAGGAGGTGGTGGCGGCCACAAGCATGGCCAACTTCAAGAGGGGTTTAGATAAAAATATGGAGCAGAGGTCCATCAGTGGCTATTAGCCACAGTGTGTGTGTGTGTGTGTGTGTGTGTATGTGTATATATATATATATATATATATATATATATATATATATATAGTTATAATTTTTTTTGGCCACTGGGTGACACAGAGAGTTGGACTGGATGGGCCATTGGCCTGATCCAACATGGCTTCTCTTTTATTCTTCTGTGACATAGAATGTTGGACTGGATGGGCCATTGGCCTGATCCAACATGGCTTCTCTTATGTTCTTCTGTGACACAGAGTGTTGGACTGGATGGGCCATTGGCCTGATCCAACATGGCTTCTCTTATGTTCTTCTGTGACACAGAGTGTTGGACTGGATGGGCCATTGGCCTGATCCAACAGGGCTTCTCTTATGTTCTTCTGTGACACAGAGTGTTGGACTGGATGGGCCATTGGCCTGATCCAACATGGCTTCTCTTATGTTCTTATGTGACACAGTGTTGGACTGGATGGGCCACTGGCCTGATCCAACATGGCTTCTCTTATGTTCTTCTGTGACACAGAGTGTTGGACTGGATGGGCCATTGGCCTGATCTAACCTGGCTTCTCTTATGTTCTTAAGTAAAAAAAATAAATAAATCCAGGGGTATGCCTGTGAGGAATAGGGTTGCCAATCCCCAGGTGGGGGCAGGGGATCCCCCAGTTTGGAGGCCCTCCCCCCCCCACATCAGGGTCATCAGAAAGCGAGGGGAGATTCCCCACCCCTGGTGTAGTGTTTAGAACATATAGTGAAAGTAATGTAATGTAATTAAACTTGAAATATACAGCACCCCGCAGCAACTAAAAGAAAAAAATGCTGTTTCTTACCTTCCTGCATGAGGGGAGAAAAGGTTCTCTTATACTCTTATCTCCTATTTTGACATATTTATTGATTCAACCATTGTTCCCCTGTAATTGGAGCCATACCGCCGTTGATTGACACTGTACACTTGGCTTGTTCTTGTTTTATTCCAAAATGGCTTCATCATGTTATAAGTTAATTTGCTTTTCAGTCTTTGTCTATGAGTTTGAATGGTTTTCTTCCGTTGTATCTGTAGAAGTGCGCTTGCACACGAAAGCTCATACCTTGAATAAAACTTTGTTGATCTTAAAGGTGTCACTGGACTCTAACCGGCTCAGCTACCCACTGGATCAACCTCCCACAAGTAAGGCGGAGGGGCCCCAAGGGAGGAGAAGGGAAGACTTGATTCCACCTTCTTTGCTGGAATGACCATGAGATGCTACAGCTGAAGCCCAGCAAGCATAGCTTGGGGGTGGGGGTGCATTTTGGTTTGGCTCCATTTTGCTGGCACTTCCTTGCATTTGGGAATCACTTGGGTTGAGCCTCTTTGCAGGGTCTTGGCTGAAGGCTCAGGAGATTGGCTGGAATGGGCAAAGAGTGATGATGAAGGGGGAATGGAGGCTGTCATGTGGTTTGCGCTGTGATTGGGACAGGATTGCCAGCCTCCAGGTAGGTCCTGGAGATCTTCTTGAATACCAATGGACCTGCAGATTGCAGAGATCAGTTCCCTCCTTCCCCTTGCAGCCCTGTGGCGCAGAGTGGTAAAGCTGCAGTACTGCAGTCCAAGCTCTCTGCTCACGACCTGAGTTCGATCCTGGTGGAAGCTGGGTTCAGGTAGCCAGCTTAAGGTTGACTCAGCCGTCCATCCTTCCAAGGTTGGTAAAATGAGGACCCAGCTTGCTGGGGGTAAAGTGTAGATGACTGGAGAAGACAACGGCAAACCACCCCGTAAAAAGCAGAAACGTCAACTGCGGGGTGACATGATAGAGATTTACAAGATTATGCATGGGACAGAGAAGACAGAGAAAGAAGTACTTTTCTCCCTTTCTCACAATACAAGAACTTGTGGACATTCAATTAAATTGCTGAGCAGTCGTGTTAGAACTGATAAAAGGAAGTACTTCACCCAAAGGGTGATTAACGTGTGGAATTCACTGCCACAGGAGGTGGTCACGGCTACAAGCGTAGACAGCTTCAAAATGGATAAGCATATGGAGCAGAGGTCAATCAGTGGCTATTAGCCATAGCTTATTGTTGGAACTCTCTGTCTGGGGCAGTGATGCTCTGTATTCTTGTGCTGGTGGGGAGGGCACAGTGGAAGGGCTTCTAGCCCCACTGGTGGACCTTTTGATGGCACTTGGGTTTTTTGGCCACTGTGTGACACAGAGTGTTGGACAGGATGGGCCATTGGCCTGATCCAACATGGCTGCTCTTACGTTCTTAAGTCTGCCATGAAAAGTCATGATGTGACATCACCCCAGAGTCGGAAATGACTGGTGCTTGCACGGGGGACTACTTTTATCTTTTCCCCCCAGACCCCACCTTCTCCAGGCTCCAACCCCCCAATCTCCAGGAGTTTCCGAACCTGGAGTTGATGGCCCTAGCAGAGGGAAGGGGTCTTCAGAAGTGCCCTGAGGAAGATTAGGGAGGGAATAGATCAAGGTGAGTAGCTGTGTTAATCTATCTGTACCAGGAGAAAAGCACAAGAGTCCAAGAGGGCTTCAAAGACTAACAAAAGATGTGGCAGGGAAGGATCTTTCCTGAGTCACTGCTCACGTCTTCAGATACTGAGGTGCTTGAAGGTGCTGCTGGAGTCTGAAGGGGGAACAGGTCTGACAGCTGCTTGGAGGAAGGTCTGAATTCAGACTTTGCTTTCTTTGGGCCAAGCATTCCCTCTCCAACTAATCTACTTCGCAGGGTGGGTGGTTGAGATGAGGGGCGAGTGCCCTGTGTGGAGCTCTTGGAGGCTGGGACGGTGGCTCAGTGGTAGAGCATCTGCTTGGGAAGCAGAAGGTCCCGGGTTCAGTCCCCGGCATCTCCAAAAAAGGGTCCAGGCAAATAGGTGTGAAAAACCTCAGCTTGAGACCCTGGAGAGCCGCTGCCAGTCTGAGTAGACCAGGCTGACTTTGATGGGTCTGATTCAGTATAAGGCAGCTTCATATGTCCATATATGTCCATATGATGGGTGAGATAGAAATTGCTAACTCTGAGTTGGGAGGGTCCTCAGTGAGGAATAATGCCATAGAGAACACCCTCTAAAGCTGCCGTTTTGTACAGAGGAAGTGATCTCTGTAGTCTGGAGTTAAATTTCAATTCTGAGATAGCACCAGGCCCCACCTGGAGATTGTGCAACAAATAAAGAATCACAGCAGAGAGTGACTGGAGAAAACCCTAAGGTTCCATGATAACCAGCCTCTAAAGTCTGGTGTAGTGGTTAAGTGTGGAGCCAGTTTGGTGTACTGGTTAAGTGTGTGGACTCTTATTTGAGAGAACCACGTTTGATTCCCCACTCATCCACTTGCAGCTGCTGGAATGGCCTTGAGTCAGCCATAGCTCTGTTATCCAGGAGAACCGGGTTTGATTCCCCACTCCTCCACTTGCAGCTGCTGGAATGGCCTTGAGTCAGCCATAGCTCTGTTATCTGGGAGAACCGGGTTTGATTCCCCACTCCTCCACTTGCAGCTGCTGGAATGGTCTTGAGTCAGCCATAGCTCTGTTATCTGGGAGAACCTACAACTGATAGACGAATTAAAATCTAATAAGTCACCAGGTCCGGATGGCATACATCCGAGAGTTCTGAAAGAACTCAAAGTTGAACTTGTGGATCTTCTGACAAAAATATGTAATCTTTCATTGAATTCTGCCTCCGTTCCTAAGGACTGGAAGGTAGAAAATGTCACCCCCATCTTTAAAAAGGGTTCCAGAGGAGATCTGGGAAAGTACAGGCCAGTCAGTCTGACTTCAAGGACAGAATGAGTAGGCACATTGATGAACACGAGTTATTGAGGAAGACTCAGCATGGGCTCTGTAAGGGAAGATCTTGCCTCACTAACCTGTTACATTTCTTTGAGGGGGTGAACAAACATGTGGACAAAAGAGACCCGATAGATATTGTTTACCTTGACTTCCAGAAAGCTTTTGATAAAGTTCCTCATCAAAGGCTCCTTAGTAAGCTCGAGAGTCATGGAGTAAAAGGACAGGTCCTCTTGTGGATCAAAAACTGGCTAATTAATAGGAAGCAGAGAGTGAGTATAAATGGGCAGTATTCGCAGTGGAGGATGGTAAGCAGTGGAGTGCCGCAGGGCTCAATACTGGGTCCCATGCTCTTTAACTTGTTCATAAATGATTTGGAGTTGAGAGTAAGCAGTGAAGTGGCCAAGTTTGCAGATGACACTAAATTGTTCAGGGTGGTGAGAAACAGAGAGGATTGTGAGGCACTCCAAAGGGATCTCTTGAGGCTGGGTGAGTGGGTGTCAACGTGGCAGATGCGGTTCAATGTGGCCAAGTGCAAAATAACGCACATTGGGGCCAAGAATCCCAGCTACAAATACAATGGGTTTTGAACTGGCAGAGACTGACCATGAGAGAGATCTTGGGGTCGTGGTAGATAACTCACTGAAAATGCCAAGACAGTGTGCGATTGCAATAAAAAAAGGCCAACGCCGTGCTGGGAATTATTAGGAAGGGAATTGAAAACAAATCAGCCAGTATCATAATGCCCCTGTATAAATCGATGGTGCAGTCTCATTTGGAATACTGTGTGCAATTCTGGTCACCGCACCTCAAAAAGGATATAGCATTGGGAAAAATGCAGAAAAGCCCAACTAGAATGATTAAAGGTTTGGAACACTTTCCCTATGAAGAAAGGTTAAAACGCTCGGGGCTCTTTAGCTTGGAGAAATGTCGACTGTGTGGTGACATGATAGAAGTTTACAAGATTATGCATGGGATGGAGAAGGTAGAGAAAAAAGTACTTTTCTCCCTTTCTCACAATACAAGAACTCGTGGGCATTCGATGAAATTGCTGAGCAGTCAGGTTAAAACGGATAAAAGGAGGTACTTCTTCACCCAAAGGGTGATTAACATGTGGAATTCACTGCCACAGGAGGTGGTGGCGGCTACAAGCATAGCCAGCTTCAAGAGGGGGTTAGATAAAAATATGGAGCAGAGGTCCATCAGTGGCTATTAGCCACAATGTGTATATATATATATATATGTGTGTGTGTGTGTGTGTGTTTTGGCCACTGTGTGACAGAGTGTTGGACTGGATGGGCCATTGGCCTGATCCAACATGGTTTCTCTTATGTTCTTATATTAACCGAGTTTGATTCTCCACTCCTCCACTTGCAGCTGCTGGAATGGTCTTGAGTCAGCCATAGCTCTGTTATCTGGGAGAACCGGGTTTGATTCCCCACTCCTCCACTTGCAGCTGCTGGAATGGCCTTGGGTCAGCCATAGCTCTGTCAGAGGTTGTCCTGGAAAGCGCAGCTGCTGTGAGAGCCCTCTCAGCCCCACCCACTTCACAGGGTGTCTGTTGTGGGGGAGGAAGGGAGATTGTAGGCCGCTCTGAGCCTCTGTCCTTGAAAGGGCAGCTGCTGTGAGAGCCCTCTCCAGCCCCACCCACCTCACAGGGTGTCTGTTGTGGGGGAGGAAGGGAGATTGTAGGCCGCTCTGAGCCTCTGTCCTTGAAAGGGCAGCTGCTGAGAGCCCTCTCAGCCCCACCCACCTCACAGGGTGTCTGTTGTGAGAGGAGCACCAGTAGGGCAGTAGGGGGGAGACAAACTGATTGATAAATAGACCAACTGTCCTCTGGGGTCATCCTTCCTGAGCTAAGACAAAAATGTGTGAGCTGGAGACCAACTGATCAATAAATAAACCAATAAACCCCAGAATATATGCATGTCAATATTTTTTTTCCTAACATAGCAATGTTTAGGAGGCATGAATTTCTGTCTTTCCAGTGCACTTGGGTATTTGTGCCTATGGATCTGCAAAGGGGTGGTGATATTCTGAATTAATATAGAGGAAAAGGAAAACACTTCTTTACCCAGAAAGGGATTGAATTTTGGAATTCACTGCTGGAGGATTTAGTGGTGGCCACAGGAATAAATTATTTTAAAGGGGGATTAGACAAATTTCATGGTGGAGAAGTCTATCAGTGGCTACTAGCTACAGTGACTAGAGGACGTCTACATTCAGATGCAACAATCATCTGGATCCTAATGCCAGGAGGCAACATTGGGGGAAGACCTTGGCTTCTTTTCATTGCTGGTTGGCCACTGCGTGAGACAGGATGCTGGGATAGATGGACCTCTGGTCTGATCCAACAGGGCTTTTCTTATGTTGTCATGAAGGCCTCAGCTCTCTGCCCTGTTGTTGGCCCTCCAGAGGAACTGGTTGGCCACTGTGTGAGACAGGATGCTGGGCTAGATGGACCACTGGTCTGATCAAGTAGGGCTCTTCATATGTTGTTATGAAGGCCTCAGTCTCTCTGCCCTGTTGTTGGCCCTCCAGAGGAACTGGTTGGGGCCACTGCGTGAGACAGGATGCTGGACTCGATGGACCATTGGTCTGATTCAGCAGGGCTATTTTTATGTTCGTTAGATCCTTTTCGTATATACTACTGTCAAGACAAATCTCCCCCAACCAGTGTTCCCTCTGAGTTAGCGTGAGCTGGATCACAGATTTTTTGCCTCCAGCTCACACATTCTTGTCTTAGCTCAGAAAGGCTGACCCCAGAGCACAGTAATTTATGCAGTAATTAATGCCAATAGCTCACAATTTTAGTACCAGTAGCTCACAAAGTAGAATCTTTGCTCACAAGACTCTGCAGCTTAGAGGGAACATTGCCCTTAACCCATAACGATGCATTTGATTTTTCCTACCTAAATGCAGAACTTTGCAATTCCTGTTAAAATGCATTTTATTTCTTTTAGCCCCGTTTTCCAGCCTGTCAAGACCATCCTGTATCCTGACTCTGTCTTCTAATCTACAGTATTTGCGACCCCTCCCAACTTAGTATCATCTGCACATTTAATAAGCATTCCCTCTAGCCCTTCATCCCATGGGACTTCATTTTTTTTTTGAATATATGAAATTTTTAATTAAGAAAAGATGGACATACAAAGAAAAGAAAGAATAAAGAACGAACAAATACAAATACTTCATTTAGTTATGCAGTTCCATCTAAGGGTTAAAGGGGAGAAAGGTCCCAATTCCTAGAGCAGCAGCCCGGAAGACAGGAATGCAAGGTCACTTCCTGCCCAGGCCCCTCCCATCAACCCCTCGTGGGAAAGTTGTCTTCTTTATCCCCACGCCGGAGGACCCCGCTTGGTGCTTGGTAAGGGGAAGCTGCATTGCAGCAAAGCAAGGGGACTCCGGGGGTGTTGAAGGGAAGGAGAATGAGGGGTGGGAGGAAAGCACCCAGGCTGGGGGGTGGCAGATTTGGGGTGGAAAAACCCCAGAGGTTTGGTGGGGGGGGAGGAGCTGAAAAACCTCAGTAGGCTATATTGCCCTAGAGTCCACTCTGCAAACCAGCCATTTGTCCCCAGGGGAACTAATCTCTGCCAGCTGGAGACCGGTTGTGATTCCGGGAGGTTTCCTGGCCTCGCCTGGTGGTTGGCATCCCTGATCCAGAATAGAGGGAGAAGGCAGCTGCTGATCCACGGGGGGGGGGGAGTGGGAGCCCTGCTCTCCTCCCCCCCACTTCCTGGCCTGTGCGGTTCCAGCTGGTTGCTAATTGACTTGGAGAAGAAATCATAGAGTTGGCAAAAGCAGGAGTCAAGTGGTACCTTTAAGACCAACCCATTTTTATTGAGAACGTCAGCTTTTGTGTGCTCTTAAGAAGATATTGGATTTATATCCCGCCCTCCACTCCAAAGAGTCTCAGAGCGGCTCACAATCTCCTTTCCCTTCCTCCCCCACAACAGACACCCTGTGAGGAGCATGGGGCTCTCACAGCAGCTGCTCTTTCAAGGACAGAGGCTCAGAGCGGCTCACAATCTCCTTTCCCTTCCTCCCCCACAACAGACACCCTGTGAGGTGGGTGGGGCTGCGAAAGCTCTCACAACAGCTGCCCTTTCAAGGACAGAGGCTCAGAGCGGCCTACAATCTCCTTTCCCTTGCTCCCCCACAACAGACACCCTGTGAGGTGGGTGGGACTAAGAGGGCTCTCACAGTAGCTGCCCTTTCAAGGACAACCTCTGCCAGAGCTATGGCTGACCCAAGGCCATGCTAGCAGGTGCAAGTGGAGGAGTGGGGAATCAAACCCGGTTCTCCCAGATAAGAGTCCGCACACTTAACCACTACACCAAACTGGCTCTTTTTAAGCACACTTTATCAGACGAGGAATCCAGCACATGAGCAAAGCCACACATAGCTGAGCAGAGCCATACAGAGCTGGTAGGCAGTGGCCCAGAATGCAACATGGTATAGATTTAAGAACCAACGACAGTGAAGAGAAATTATCTGGTAGGCAGTGGTTTAGAAGGTAAAATGGTACAATGACAGAATAGTAAAATTAACAAATTGAGCAAATCTTTGATCTGAGTAGCAGGACCTCCAGAGTCATCTTGCCCAGTGGTTCCCAACCTTTTTGGCACCAGGGACCGGTTTTGTAGAAGGCAATTTATCCACCGTCCGGGAGGAGGAGTAGGGCTGATGGTTTCGGGATGATACAATTGCGCACTTTATTTCTATTAGTTTGGTAGTGGTGGTTAAGTGTGCGGACTCTTATCCGGGAGACCCGGGTTTGATTCCCCACTCCTCCACTTGCACCTGCTGGAATGGCCTTGGGTCAGCTATAGCTCTGGCAGAGGTTGTCCTTGAAAGGGCAGCTGCTGTGAGAGCCCTCTCCAGCCCCACCCACCTCACAGGGTGTCTGTTGTTGTGGGGGAGGAAGATAACGGAGATTGTGAGCCGCTCTGAGAATCTGAGATTTGGAATGGAGGGCAGGATATAAATGCAAAGTCATTGTCGCTTTCTTCTTCCTCTTCCTCGTCTTCCTACTACTACTACATTATAATATATAATGAAATACCGTAATTATATAACTCACGGCCTGGTTGCTAACAGGCCACAGACCAGGACTGGTCGCCTACACCAGGGGTGGCCAACGGTAGCTCTCCAGATGTTTTTGCCTACAACTCCCATCAGCCCCAGCCATTGGCCATGCTGGCTGGGGCTGATGGGAGTTGTAGGCCAAAAACATCTGGAGAACTACCGTTGGCCACCCCTGCCCTACACAATGCAGGAAACTCACAAACCCTTCCCCCTAAATTCACAGGATCTTCATCGCTGTCAGCTGACCATCTAGCCTCTGTTTAAAAACCTCCAAGGAAGGAGACCCCACAACCTCCCGAGGAAGCCTGTTCCACTGAGGAATCGCTCTAACGGTCGGGAGGTTCTTCCTAATGTTGAGCTGGAAACTCTTTTGATTTAATTTCAACCCACTGGTTCTGGTCCTACCTTCTGGGGCCACAGAAATGCCCTTCCTCCCTTTCATCAGAGGCTAGAAGTGTGGAAATGGGCAGGCAAAGGTGTTTCATTGCGCACAAGCTTGCTGCAGCATTTGCCAGGGTGTGTGTGGGGGAGAAATCCTTGGTTTTGCTGAAACTGCTTTTTGCTTGCAAGAGCAGCCTGGGGACAGAGCCTCCATTTTGGGACCGGTCAGTCCTAAGGGACAATGGTTGCATAAACGCTCAGGGGAATACTGAGAGCAGCGTTGCAGATCAAAATGTTGAGTTTGCTGCCAGAGGATGTAATTATGGCCATGGGCATAAACAGCTTGAAAAGAGGACTGGATGAGTTCATTCATAAGTCTGTGAATGGCTACTAGCCATGGTGCCTGAGGGGAACCTCCACATTCAAAGCCTCTGAATCCCAGAGCTAGGAGGCAACATTAAGGAAAGGCTTGATAAGAACATAAGAGAAGCCATGTTGGATCAGGCCAATGGCCCATCCAGTCCAACACTCTGTGTCACATAAGAAAATAAGAGAAGCCCTGTTGGATCAGCCCAATGGCCCATCCAGTCCAACACTCTGTGTCACATAAGAACATAAGAGAAGCCATGTTGGATCAGGCCAATGGCTCCTCCAGTCCAACACTCTGTATCACTTAAGAACATAAGAGAAGCCATGTTGGATCAGGCCAATGGCCCATCCAGTCCAACACTCTGTGTCACTTAAGAACATAAGAGAAGCCATGTTGGATCAGGCCAATGGCCCATCCAGTCCAACACTCTGTGTCACATAAGAACATAAGAGAAGCCATGTTGGATCAGGCCAATGGCCCATCCAGTCCAACACTCTGTGTTACATAAGAACATAAGAGAAGCCGTGCTGGATCAGGCCAATGGCCCATTCAGTCTTTTTCTTATCAATATTATCTAAATGTGTTTATTCTATCTCTTGTCGGCAGTTTGAATACTGATATTAGACTAAAGATCATTAGCTTTTCATTAATTATTCAGGAAACCTAAAATGTAAATGTGATAAAGATGGAGTCATCAATATATATATCAATATATATAATATGTAACATCCCTTGTAACTTTGTTTGAATGTTGACTTATGGGTACATATGTTGATCTCCTAACACTAATTGTTTGTAATGCTTGGAATGAAACCCCTTATGTTTGTTATGTCAGTTAAGTTTTAAAAATTCAATAATTTAAAAAAGAGAGAGAGAGAGAGATGCATTTCTATCCTCCCTAGTCAAGGTCTGACACTCTAAGCCAGGGGTGGCCAACGGTAGCTCTCCAGATGTTTTTTGCCTACAATTCCCATCAGCCCCAGCCAGCACAGCCAATAGCTGGGGCTGATGGGAGTTGTAGGCAAAAAAAACCATCTGGAGAGCTACCATTGGCCACCTCTGCTCTAAGCCACTCCAGCACACCCTTGTTCAGTACTGAATTAGAAGAAATCACTGCTGTGGGTGATGTTGCTCATGGTGTCCTTATATTCTTCCAGGATCTAATATCTGAGTGCTGGAATGTGAGGAGGACTGTTCACAAAAGAGAGCTGAGCAAGTGACCACTGGTGATCAACTGCTAGAAGGATCTGAAGAGATTTGTTTTGGGGTCCCTGAAATCCAGTTTGGAACAGAAACCTTGTGGAGTAAAAAACCCAAACTAGCCTTCGTTCGGGAGGCAAATACTGGAAGTGTAGAGCTGGGTGAGAGATGCTGGAGGCGTAAAAGGACACAGAGGAACCAAGACAGCTGCAGAAACTGCTTCTGTCAGGGAACCTGCAGATGGCTGAAGAATCATACATTTGTTCTAATTGCGGGCAAATATTTCAAGGGACTTTGGCCTTGAGGGCGCATGAGAAGACTCACATATCAGAGCAAATATGTAAGTTCTCACAGTGTGGGAGAATATATACTTGTCATTCTGACCTCATACACCAGAAGAGCCATGTAGGACAGAAACCTCATCGATGTGCTTCGGATGGTGGCGAATTCTCCAGTCAGAATGTCCCCCTGCCCCAAGATACCTGTCTGGCAGAGAAGGTAAGCAATCACTTTGCGTGTGGGAAAAGCAGCAAATGGTAGTTCCGTCAGCAAAAGAAAATACATATGTAGGAGGATCAGAAAGTGTGCTGCAAATGTGGCATACAGGAAAACAGGTGGCCTCCCTCATCAAAACCCATGCTGAGGACTTATTTTTGTGTATGATTTTGATATTATTGTAGACCAGGGGTGGCCAAACTGTGGCTCAAGAGCCCCATGTGGCTCTTTCACACATATTATGTATGGCTCTTAAAGTCCCCACCATCCCATCAGCTGGCTTGGAGAAGACATTTGTCTCTTTAACTCACTTCTCCAAGCCAAGCCAGCTGGCAGCTTGGAGAACACATTTAAAGTTAAACTTGCTTTCTTCATAGAATCCTAGAGTTGGAAGGGACCTCCAGGGTCATCTTGTCCAACCCCCTGCACAATGCAGGAAACTCGCAGACACCTCCCCCTAAATTCACAGGATCTTCATTGCTGTCAGATGGCCATCTAGCCTCTGTTGAAATACCTCCAAGGAAGGAGAGCCCACCACCTCCTGAGGAAGCCTGTTCCACTGAGGAATTGTCTTGAGTGTTGTAATAATTTGTAATTCAGAAATCTCCTGTTCTAAACTGTTTTCTGAAATTCTTTTGCAATAAAAGAGCTACTTTGAGGTCCTCTGTTGAGGTGCCCTGGAAGGTTGAAGTGTTTTCCTTCTGATTTCTCAGCCTTGTGATCAGGCCCCGGATTCAGCAGGAGCTCACAGAAGCGCAGTTCCTGAACCTTTCTGAGGGTTCCCCCTCCTCCTCCCCACCTTGTCCACTGAATAGGAGGTGCAGCTGCATAACAATCCCTGAATGAGCTCCACCGCCTATTTTTCTATAAAACGACCCCTGCTTGTGATTTTTGGTGTAAGATCTGGCATAGGTTTGACCTGTTTCCCTCTGTAGAGAGCTGAAGGGAATTGTTGGCATTTAATGCCACAGGAAATCCAATGCTGGGTCATAGGATGTGGACCGGAGACAGTGGCCATGGTTGAACTTTTCCTCTTGAATCAGGCAGAAGAGAAGAGGTAGGAACCTATGAAGCTGCCTTATACTGAATCAGATCCTCAGTCCATCAAAGTTAGTAATGTCTACTCAGACAGGCAGCGGCTCTCCAGGGTCTCAAGCTGAAGTTTTTCACACCTATTTGCCAGGACCCTTTTTTAGTTGGAGATGCCGGGGATTGAACCTTCTGCTTACCAAGCAGATGCTCTGCCACTCAGCTACTGTCCCTCCCCAGGAGGAACAGGTGAGGTCATTCCCTCCAGATGTTTCCAGTTCAAGCAACGATATCTGGCCTTATCCTAAAGTTCCCCTGTCAGACATCTCTCCAAGCGGTAATCTTTCAAATGGAAGATTTAACAGCCTCCTTCAGCAGCCTCTTCTTCTAGAGAATTTCTGACCCCTCCAGCTAACTCTTCCTGATGGAAGAGTGCAATGTCTGGAAGTGGGGCAGGATCCATTCCTTGGTCTTTTCCATTCCATCTCTCACCTCTCTCCCTTGCTGCTGTTTCAGTTATTGGCACAGTCTGTGAAGAAAGAAGCTACGTTCTCTGAGGCAGAAGGAGCTTCATTGGAGCATGAGCAGAGGGCGCAGGCCGTGGAGTGTGCCCACGATGCCCTCTCCTGTGGTAAGGACTTTTTCTGCCTAGATACAGTTGGAGAACACTGTGGATTTGGTGGGTAGAGAGTTCGGATCAGGGGAAAAAAAAACTCTTCACACAACAATGTCCGCTAAGTGTGATGCCTCTAAAAGGAGATCAGAAATTCATGGAGGGCAATTTATTCCATTAATTTAAATATTAACATCTCACCTTCCTTCCGTAAGAGGAACTCAAGGTGACTGAAAACAGAAAAGGGAGGCAAACCTCAGCAGAGCTATTCAGCCTGGTGAATAAAAGGAGCCTCCCCATCACTAAACAGCACACTTAGCAATCGAAAAACAAGAAAAGCTAACTGTGAAATACTTGACATTAGATGGCATCTCTTATTGCAGAATTATTATATTTTCTGCCTCTCTAGGGTCAGGGGGTCCTAATGGCCCAATCAAGAGTCCTCCTTGACAAATTTTCCAGAAGCTGTCAAGACCCTCCTAATCCCCCCCCCTCCTGGTTAAGAACATAAGAGAAGCCATGTTGGATCCTGCCAATGGCCCGTCCAGTCCAACACTCTGTGTCACAGAAGAACAGAAGAGAAGCCATGTTGGATCAGGCCAGTGGCCCATCCAGTCCAACACTGTGTCACATAAGAACAGAAGAGAAGCCGTGTTGGATCAGGCCAATGGCCCATCCAATCCAACACTCTGTGTCACATAAGAACATAAGAGAAGCCGTGTTGGATCAGGCCAATGGCCCATCCAGCCCAACACTCTGTGTCACATAAGAACATAAGAGAAGCCATGTTGGATCAGGCCAATGGCCCATCCAGTCCAACACTCTGTGTCACAGAAGAACAGAAGAGAAGCCATGTTGGATCAGGCCAGTGGCCCATCCAGTCCAACACTCTGTGTCACACAGTGGCCAATATATGTGTGTATACACACACACACACATATATATATACACACTGTGGCTAATAGCCACTGATGGACCTCTGCTCCATATTTTTATCCAATCCCCTCTTGAAGCTGGCTACGCTTGTAGCCGCCACCACCTCCTGTGGCAGTGAATTCCACATGTCAATCACCCTTTGGGTGAAGAAGGACTTCCTTTTATCCGTTTTAACCTGACTGCTCAGCAATTTCATTGAAATAAGGTTATGCAACTGGATACAGGTTCTCCCAATTAACCAATCACCAGATTCATGAGTCTGGCCTTGAAAAATATAAGGATGTTAGCTGCAGGGAGACTCAAATCAAGAACACCTGGAAGCCGAAACAGGCTACTTAATAATCACATTAACCCTTGGGGGGAAGCTAGAGTTCTTTGCCTCACAGATCTGTTCCCTTATATTGGTTGAGATTGTGAGCTTCGATCTTGACCATGGTTCTGTGCTTCCAGAAGAATTTTTTCTTTTGAATTTCTCTCCTCCCTCATATAAGAATGATCTGTCTGTCTCTCTCTCTCTCTCTCTTGGATTTTAACTTCGTACCACTTTGCATTCTCACATTCTGACATGTTAACTGTTTTGTTGGTTTCTCACGCTCATGCAACCCAGATCGAAGGTTTTCTGAATTTGCTAATTTTACTGTTCTGCTATTGGATTTTAACTTTGTACCACTTGGCATTCTAAACCCCAGCAGCTACATGTAGCTCTGCTTACTGTACCTCATTCCTCGTCTGAAGAAGCGTGCATGCACACGAAAGCTTACCTTCTGAGTAAAAGTTTGTTGGTCTTAAAGGTGCTACTTTTGACTCCTACATCTTTCTGTCTCTCTCTCTCTCTCTGCAAAAGAAGCCAGAAGTATAAGAGACACTACCGTGGAGACAGACAGCGGCCTCGCATCCAAAGAAAGACTGGAGAGTAATTTCTCAAGAGGATCCCGAGAGCATATTTCCTTCCCTTATGAGCTGGCGGAGAGTGAGTATCCTTCACGGTTATGTCAAGAGAACACGAAAGGAATAGCTGTGATTCACTTCTGGTTCTGCACCACCAGGGCTTTCTTTGAGCAGGAATGAGTTCCAGCTGGCTTGGCACCAGGGGGTGTGTGGTTTGATATGCAAATGAGTTCCTGCTGGGCTTTTTCTACCAAAACCCCCCTGTGAGCAACATTGAGAGGGCAGTGGCAGCACAGTTACAGGGGTTTTTGGATGACGGTTCCGTGCTAGACCCATTTCAGTCCGGCTTCCATCTAAGTCATGGGACAGAGATGGTACTGGTCGCCCTCGTGGATAATCTCTTGAGACATCTGGAGCGGGGCGACTCGGCGGTGCTGCTGTCGTTAGACCTGTCGGCTGCATTCGACGCAGTCGACCATCAGCTACTGTCCCGCCGCCTCGTTGACGTGGGGATTCATAGGTCTGCCCTTCAATGGCCAGGGACAAAGGATGGCAATAGGGAAGCAATCGTCCCAGAGACATCGACTTGTATGTGGGGTGCCTCAGGGGCCGGTTCTCTCCCTGATGTTGCTTAACATCTATACGCGCCCCCTTGCCCAGATTGTCCGGAGATATGGGCTGGGTTGCCACCGGTATGCAGATGACACCCAGCTCTACCTATTGATGGGGGGCCGGGCTGGCTGTGCCCCAGAAAATCTGGACCTGGCATTGCAAGCCGTAGTGAAATGACTTAGGCAGAGTCGACTGAAATTGAATCCAGCGAAGAGGATTCAGAAAAAGGTCCGGTGCTTTAGTTGTGGCGGCCTGGGTAGAGAGATCCCTTTGCCAACCTTTGATGGGATGCCATTGGTGCCAGCATCGAGGGTTAAGAGCTTAGGGGGGCTCCTTAACAATGAAGGCCCAGGTAGCAGCCACTGCCAAATCTGCATTTTTTCATCTTAGGCGGATAAGGCAGTTGATTCCATACCTGGAGCATAACGACTTGGCAACAGTGATCCATGTGACGGTCACCTCGAAAATAGACTACTGTAACGCCCTCTACATGGGGCTGACTTAACTCCGGAGGCTGCAACTGGTGCAAAACGCAACAGCCAGGTTGTTGTCGGAGCTACCCATATGGGAGCACATCCAACCTGCGCTGGAAACGTTACACCGGTTGCCCGTGGCATTCCGGATTCATTTCAAGGTGCTGGTTATAACCTTTAAAGCCCTATATGGCGTGGGACCTGTCTACCTTCGGGACTGCCTTTCCCCATATGTACCCCAGAGAGCACTACGTTCAGGGTCCCGAAATCTCCAGATTCCCAGACTGAAAGAAGTTCGATAGTCCATCACTAGAGCCCGGAGCATTCTCGACAATAAACCCCGCTCTGTGGAACGCCCTCCCCGAAAACATCGGGGCCCTGCGGGACCTGCCACAGTTCTGCCGGGCCTGTAAGACCGAACTATTTAAGCTTAGAACATAAGAACATAAGAGAAGCCATGTTGGATCAGGCCAACAGCCCATCCAGTCCAACACTCTGTATCACACAGTGGCCAATAATTTTTATATATATATATATATATATACACACACACACACACACACACACACACACATATATATACACACTGTGGCTAATAGCCACTGATGGACCTCTGCTCCATTTTTTTATCTAACCCCCTCTTGAAGATGGCTATGCCTGTAGCCGTCACCACCTCCTGTGGCAGCGAATTCCACAAGCTTGCCTTCAATAGTTAAGGGGAGGTAGCAAATCTCCCACAGCACTAACAGTCCCACTGGACAAATACAGATATTGAGAAACACCAACGTGCATCTTGGATTTTATGCTTAAAACGTGTAGAATTGTTTGTATTGTGTACTGTTTTTAGTATTCTATGTGGTTTTTAACTGAGCCCATTAGGGGAGGGCGGGATATAAATCTGATAAAATAAAAAGAAATGAAATAAATTTGGTTTGGTAGACTCATACACCGTCTTTCTTCATTGGCACGATTTTTATATTTGCCCTCTGTAACTGCTACCCTCTGCGGCTACAGATGGCAAATATAAAAAGCGTCCCTATGAAGAAAGACTGTGTATCTGTAACGAGGGGAGGTTAGAGACAAAGGAACATGTGCTTTTTGAGTGCAAATTTTACCAGAGCGTTCAAGCAATTTATATCACTGTAGCTAGTTTCCAGGGAGAAACATTAGATTTTATTTAGATAAGCTTTTAGCAGACAGAGACTAGGAAATTACTTTAAAGTGGCATCGTTTACAGTGCAGGCCTCAAGACATCAGAAACAGCTGATAGGTGGAAATACTTCATTCTTTTAAGCCCAATATTCCAGACTTCAAAATTTTAGAAATGATATGCCCAACTTTAAAGCGGGTTTATCTTGAGCTGCACGTTTTGCTATGTGGATGTTATGTGCTGTTTGTTGTTGTTATTTGATGGGGTCTTTGACCGTATTAAATGATGATGATGATGATCAGGGGCGGGATTCTAGCAGGAGCTCCTTTGCATATTAGGCCACACACCCCTGATGTAGCCAATCCTCCAAGAGCTTACAAAAAAGAGCCTTGTAAGCTCTTGGAGGATTGGCTACCTCAGGGGGGGTGCGGCCTAATATGCAAAGGAGATGATGGTGATGATGGCAGAATCATAAAGCCCCTGGGTAAGGAGAGAGGGAGGCCTTCTGGGGGCCTGAAATCTGAAGGCTCAGAGATTCATTCTGGGCAAAGCTCAGCTGCGGCTCTTGAAGGGCATGAGGTATCCTTAAATAGTAGATATTCCGGGGGAAAGGAGTGAGGCGGGATTTACTTTTTGTACACCTTATTGTACCCTCAGTAACCAAACAACCTCAGGAACTAAGACAGATATGAATTTTATTACACTTAAGTTTCTACTCCGGTCAGAAGGCTTGAAACATATATAAGCAAAACAACAGATAACATTAGAACAGTTTCCGGATACAGCTAGAAGGTTATGCATTGAGTATTCAGCTGAACTTCACCCAGTTCTTACAGCTAAGCTTACTCTATTTTATAATCTAATACCTGTAAAAAGAATTAATTCTAGGAAAGCAGAAGTCCCATTATATATTAGAGCTATATTCTATGTTTGAGAATATAGACTATGTTTGAGCTATATCTTTGAGGCCTCAAACAGGAGATGTTAGATTCATGTTCCTCATGCAATCAGCCCCCTCTCTCTAAATCCCGGGGTTTATGAATCGTTTCCCCCGGAACCTGGTATCACAATCTATCTCTTATCTGATAATATGCATTCCAGAACCTACATCTGTTGTAGATGGCCAGTTATCTTTACTCTATCCGGTTCCTGTTCATACCATATAAGACTTAAGGCTGTCCTGAGATAGCTTTTACCTTTCACCCACTTTTCTACCGACCTAGATTCTAGCATCTAGCATTCTAGCATCTAAGCCAGGAGTGTCGAACTCATGTTATGAGGGCTGAATTTGACATAAATGAGACCTTGTTGGGCTGGGCCATGTCAGACCGGGCCGTGTGTGTAGCTATTTAAGATTAGGTAGCAGAGACATAAACTTTATAAAGGACACACAATTAAAATTAAAACATGCTTGAAACAGTAGCACTCATTGGTCTTAAAGGTACTTTCTTTGTAGCTCTCCCATGGGATCCAGGGAACTGGGCAAAGGAAGCTCTGGCTCTTTCCTACCTTCCCCAGAAGATGAGGAGGGAGAGGAACCTCAGCCAACAGAAGAAAGAGTAGCTTGGCTCAGTAGCTATACTGTGCAATTGAGAGAGCCTGGCAAAGAAAGCTATCCCCCCTCCCCTTCCTCCTCCAGGGAGAAGCCTCAGCCAATGGAGAAAACAGGTTTTGCTCTGTAGCTCCTGTGCAGTTGAGCAAGCTTTGCAAAGCAAGCTGTTGCGCAGAAGGAAGCAAGAGAGAGGGAGAAGGAAGCAGATGACAGCCAGTTGCTCGGGGGGCTGATAGGAGCCCTCTGGGGGCCTGATTCGGCCCCCGGGCTGCATGTTTGACACACCTGATCTAAGCTGTTAGCAATATGAATGCTTAATAGTGCTGAATAGCTTGGACGCCTTGTTGCCAATTTCAAAGAGAATCAACCCCAATAGAAATTCTGCCACAAGGAGGAGGGTGGTTAAGATCAGCCAAGCTGGACAAGGCCAAAGGGCTGTCAGTCCTTCCCTACAGACACATAGGTGCCCTTGGACCTCCCCAGGCCTCCCGGGTGCTAACAGGATCTCTCTATTTATTCCAGCAGGGGATGATCACAGGAATGAGGAGAGCGAAGAACTTCATCAGCAGATGCCAAATGTAGTCAAAAACGAAGACATGAAAGAAAATGTCCGGAACCAAGGCAGACCTAAAAGAAAGAAAGCCGGCTGTGGGGCTGAGAAGCAAGATGGAAGCAGGCATAGTTTACATTTTTCAAAGCACAGCATAATGAAGGCAAGTAAATGCATTCAGTGTGGAGAGTTCTTCAGGAACAGATCACAGCTCCTTGTGCACCAAATTACACACAGAGGGGAGAAACCTTTTCAACACACAGAGCGCAGAAAGAGATTCAGTAGGAGTAGCACTCTTCAGCAGCACCAGAGTACCCACACAGGAGAGAAACCTTTTCCATGCTCAGAATGTGGAAAGAAATTCAGTAGGAGTGCCCATCTTCAACGACATCAGAGAACTCACACGGGAGAGAAACCTTTTGAATGCTTAGAGTGTGGAAAGAGATTCCGTGAGAGCGACCATCTCCAACTGCACCAAAGAACTCACACAGGGGAGAAACATTTTGAGTGCTCAGTGTGCGGAAAGAGATTCAGTCAGAGTAACCACCTTCAGTTGCATCAGAGAACTCACACAGGAGACAAACCTTTTGAATGTTCAGAGTGTGGAAAGAGATTCACTCAGAGTAGCCATCTTCTAGAGCATAAAAGAACCCATACTGGGGAAAAACCTTTTGAATGCTCAGATTGTGGAAAGAGATACAGTCATAGTGGCAGTCTTCAACTACATAAAAGAACCCACACAGGGGAAAAACCATTTGAATGTTCAGAATGTGGGAAGAGATTCAGTCAAAGTGGCCATCTTCAACTGCACCATAGAATTCACACAGGGGAAAAACCATTTGAATGCTCTGAGTGTGGAAAGAGATTCAGTGAGAATGGCACTCTTCAACGACACCTAAGAACCCACACAGGGGAGAAACCATTTGAATGCTCAGAATGTGGAAAGAGATTCAGTATGAGTGGCAGTCTTCAGTATCATCAAAGAACCCACACGGGCGACAAACCTTTTGAATGTTTAGAGTGTGGGAAGAGATTCAGTCAGAATAACCATCTTCAAGAGCATAAAAGAACCCATACAAGAGAGAAACCGTTTGAATGCTTAGAGTGTGGAAAGAGATACAGTCATAGTGGCAGTCTTCAACTGCATGAAAGAACCCACACAGGGGAGAAGCCGTTTGTATGCTTAAGGTGCGGAAAGAGATTCATTACCAGTCGCTATCTTGAACTGCACCAAAGAACCCACACGGGGGAGAAACCTTTTGAATGCTCAGTGTGTGGAAAGAGATTCAGACAGAGTTGCCATCTTCGACTGCACCAAAGAACTCACACCGGGGAGAAACCTTTTGAATGCTCAGACTGTGGAAGGAAATTCAATAGGAGTAGCCATCTTCAACGACATCAGAGAACCCTACACAACAGAGAAAGCTTTTGAACGCTCAGAGCGTGAAAACGGATTCAGTTTGAATTGCTAACTTTAACAGGACCTAAGAACCCATATGGAAGAAACACGTTGAGTGCTCAGATTGTGGAAGGAGACTGAGCAACAATAGCAGTCTTCAGAGGCGGTAGAGAACCGACACAGAGTGTGGAGTTTCCCTCAGCATGGAAATTTTCTACAGCATCTAAGAACTCACACAAGGAGAAGCCATGTAACTGCTTAGCCCATATGAAGCATTGAAACTATATAGAATCATAGAGTTGGAAGGGGAATTGTGCAGAGGGTTGGACAAGATGACCCTAGAGGTCCCTTCCAACTCTATGATTCTATGAGAACACAAGCACTACTTATGGTTTTTAGACCAGGTTTTAATGTCATTTTCCTGTATTATAAACCAAGGTATTGTAGATATGCCTCCATGGTTCTTTGGGAAAGTCAAGAGTCTCTGTTTGGGTTCTTAAGCATCTTAGCAGGTTTAGCCTTTCATTACATTTACTAAGCCAGTTTGCTGTAGTGGTTAAGCGTGCAGACTCTTATCTGGGAGAATTGGGTTTGTTTCCCCACTCCTCCACTTGCACCTGCCGGAATGGCCTTGGGTCAGTCATAGCTTTAGTAGGAGTTGTCCTTGAAAGGGCAGCTGCTTTAAGAGCTCTCTTAGCCCCACCTTCCTCACAGGGTGTCTGTTGTTGTGGGGGGGTGGGGAAGGTAAAGGAGATTGTGACCGCTCTGAGATTCAGAGTATAGGACGGGATATAAATCCAATATCTTCTTCTTCTAAGTCTGTTCTAGGGCTTATTCTAAAGGTAAACCCAAGAAGATATTGGATTTGTATTCCCCCTATACTCTGAATCTCAGAGTTTCAGAGCTATCACAATCTCCTTTACCTTCCGCCCCCCCCCCCCCCGCCCCACAACAGACACCCTTTGGGGTAGATGGGGCTGAGAGAGCTCTTACAGCAGCTGCCCTTTCAAGGACAACTCCTACAAAAGCTATGGCTGACCCAAGGCCTTTCCAGCAGGTGCAAGTGGAGGAGTGGGGAATCAAACCTGGTTCTCCCAGATAAGAGTCCGCACACGTAACCACTAAACCAAACTGGGCGAGAGGGACTGGTGACCCCTTTAGTATTGTACACATCACACTGTTGACCCTCCCAGGCGCCAAGAATATGGAGCATCAGTTGCCCCAGGCAGTTCCAACAATACGCTGTGACTAATAGCCACTGATGGACCTCTGCTCCAAATGTTTATCCAGTCCCCTCTTGAAGTTGGCTATGCTTGTAGCTGCCGCCACCTCCTGTGGCAGTGAATTCCACGTGTTAATCACCCTGTGGGTGAAGAAATACTACTTTTTATCTGTTCTAACCCGACTGCTCAGCAATTTCATGGATTGCCCACGAGTTCTCGTATGGTGAGAAAGGGAGAAAAGTAATTCTTTCTCTATCTTCTCTATCCCATGCATCATCTTGTAAACCTCGGTCAGTTTTGTTCATTTAACCTCTGTTTTACAGGCCCTACGAAAAGGTAGTAGGTCAGATAGGGCCCTGATCTCTAACGTATGTTCCACCAGTCCAGACCCAGGGCTGAAAAAGCCCTGGCTCTAGTCTAGGCACGACGGATGTCATTCAGGCTGGAGACAACCAACATCCTGTGTGAAAGGCCCACCAGAAACTGAACAGACATAGGACTCTGTCTCCGGCAGAGTTATTTTCTGTTGCTCCAGAAGGTCAGACCAGAACTGAAGTTAAAAGAGTTTTTGACTAAATATTAAGAAGAACTTCCTGACAGTTAGAGCGGTTCCTCAGTGGAACAGGCTTCCTCCTTGGGAGGTGGTGGGCTCTCCTTCCTTGGAGGTTTTTCAAAAGAGGCTAGATGGCCATCTGACAGCGATGAAGATCCTGTGAATTTAGGGGGAGGTGTTTGTGAGTTTCCTGCATTGTGCAGGGGGTTGGACTAGATGACGCTGAAAGTCCCTTCCAACTCTAGGATTCTATGAAATTGGGCTCTCCTTCCTTGGAGGTTTTTAAACAGAGGCTAGATGGCCATCTGACAGCAATGAAGATCCTGTGACTTTAGGGGGAAGTGTTTGTGAGTTTCCTGCATTGTGCAGGGGGTTGGACTAGATGACCCTGGAGGTCCCGTCCAACTCTATGATTCTATGACCCTCATAATGGCTGGGATGTGTGTGTGTGGGGGGGTCCTAATCTAATCTACAGACACACCTGAAAAAGTAAAATCTCCCCCTTCTCATGCACTTGGCTCTCCAAGCTGCTTTTTGGAAGGGGGGCTCCATTACATCCCATGCTACGACCCCTGTGGGTGGAAAGGGGGCACAGAAATGTTTTAAACCAGAAGTGGCCAAACCTGCTTAACAAAAGAGCCACACAGAATAAACATCAGATGTTGGAGAGCCACAGACGGGAAGGAAGGAAGATAGATGGAGAGGGGGAGGTGGAAAGAAAGCAACTTTTAAGTTTAAATGCCTTCTCCAAGCTCCAGGTGTGTGTAAAAGATTGGGGAAGGCAATGGCAAACCACCCCGTAAAAAAAAAGTCTGCCGTGAAAACGTCGTGACAGCAACGTCACCCCAGAGTCGGAAACAACTGGTGCTTGCACAGGGGACCTTTCCTTTCCTTTTCCAAGCTCCTAGCTGGCCAATGGAGGGAAATGTCTTCTAGCTGGCCAATGGGGTGGGGCGGGGGCTTTGAGAGCCGCACAGTATGTGTGAAAGAGCCACAGTTTGGCCACCCCTGTTTTAAACAAAAGTAATGCTTAGCAGTGAAGTGTACCTGTGCAGAAAAGCTGATACCCAGAGTTAAACTTTGCACGTGAAATCTTATACCCAGAGTTAAACTTTGCACATGAAAGCTTATACCCAGAGTTAAACTTTGCACATGAAAGCTGATACCCAGAATTAAACTTTGCACATGAAAGCTTATACCCAGAGTTAAACTTTGCACATGAAAGCTGATACCCAGAATTAAACTTTGCACATGAAAGCTTATACCCAGAGTTAAACTTTGCACATGAAAGCTGATACCCAGAATTAAACTTTGCACATGAAAGCTGATACCCAGAATTAAACTTTGCACATGAAATCTTATACCCAGAGTTAAACTTTGCACATGAAAGCTTATACCCAGAGTTAAACTTTGCACATGAAATCTTATACCCAGAGTTAAACTTTGCACATGAAAGCTGATACCCAGAATTAAACTTTGCACATGAAAGC
Source organism: Heteronotia binoei (assembly GCF_032191835.1). Taxonomy (NCBI): domain Eukaryota; kingdom Metazoa; phylum Chordata; class Lepidosauria; order Squamata; family Gekkonidae; genus Heteronotia; species Heteronotia binoei. The sequence goes on along the minus strand of NC_083227.1, from coordinate 13,395,067 downwards.
TTATACCCAGAGTTAAACTTTGCACATGAAAGCTTATACCCAGAATTAAACTTTGCACATGAAAGCTTATACCCAGAATTAAACTTTGCACATGAAAGCTGATACCCAGAATTAAACTTTGCACATGAAATCTTATACCCAGAGTTAAACTTTGCACATGAAAGCTTATACCCAGAATTAAACTTTGCACATGAAATCTTATACCCAGAATTAAACTTTGCACATGAAATCTTATACCCAGACTTAAACTTTGCACATGAAAGCTTATACCCAGAGTTAAACTTTGCACATGAAAGCTTATACCCAGAGTTAAACTTGTTAGTCTTAGAGCCACCTTCCCCTCTCGGATGAGTTAACATGAGCTAGCTCACAGATTTTTAGCCTCCAGCTCACAATTTTTTGCTTTAGCTCAGGAAGGATAACCCCCCAGACCACAATAATTCATGCAGTAGCTTACAACTTTAGTACCAGGAGCTCACCACTTTAAAGCCAGTAAGTAGCTCATAAAGCAGAATTTTTGCTCGCAAGACTCTGCACCTTAGAGGGAACATTGTTTGCAGGGTGTTGTGGGGAGCGGAAGGGAAGGAGATTATAAGGCGCTCTGAGACTCCACTCTGAGTGAAGGGCAGGATATAAATCCAATCTCCTCTTTGCTGCCCCTGGAGTCAATTTGGCTACCCACCTGAATGTTCAGTGGTGAGAAAAGGCAGGGGAGGGGAGGGGGACTCAGAAAAACACGTGTGAGATTTGCACCCAGGGCAGCATTACTTTCTGTGACCAAACACAGGATGCACCCCCAGGACTGGGAAGGATCCTGCCCAGCCACAAAGTTTTTGCTAGGAGAGGCCTGCGCACCCAACCCCCTAAAAATGCCCCTCTTAGAGGCAGCTCGGGGGTTCTGCTCAGGATGGAGATCCCAAAGTCTGCCTTTGATTCTGGCTCGCATAGATGCAACCTGGGCAAGGTGCAAAGCCTGCCCCCTTTTGCAAATGGGACACTCACCGCCAATATTTCCTTGTGAGCAAAAATACTACTTCATGATCTACTGGAGCCATTTTTCCTGAGCTAAACCAAAAATGTGTGAGGTGGAGGCTAAAAAACTGTGAGTTAGCTCACACGAAGCTCAGCAGGAACACTGCTGGCATTAAAGTTGTGAGCTACTGCATACATTAGTTCACTCTGGGGCCATTCTTCCTGAGCTAAGCCAAAAATGTGTGAGGTGGAGGCTAAAAAACTGAGCTAGCTCACACTAACTCAGCTCAGAGGGAACACTGCTGGCATTAAAGCTGTGAGTTACTGCATAAATTCTCTCTGGAGCCATTTTTCCTGAGCTAAGCCAAAAAAGTGTGAGACGGAGGCTAAAAAACTGTGAGCTAGCTCACACTAACTCAGCTCAGAGGGAACACTGCTGGCATTAAAGGTGTGAGCTACTGCATAAATTAATTCTCGCTGGAGCCATTTTTCCTGAGCTAAACCAAAAACGTATGAGGCGGAGGCTAAAAAACTGTGAGCTAGCTCACACTAACTCAGCTCAGAGGAAACACTGCTGGCATTAAAGCTGAGAGCTACTGCATAAATTAATTCTCTCTGGAGCCATTTTTCCTGCGCTAAGCCAAAAAAGTGTGAGGCGGAGGCTAAAAAACTGAGCTAGCTCACACTAACTCAGCTCAGAGGGAACACTGCTGGCATTAAAGGTGTGAGCTACTGCAAATATTAATTCTCTCTGGAGCCATTTTTCCTGAGCTAAGCCAAAAATGTGTGAGGTGGAGGCTAAAAAACTGTGAGCTAGCTCACACTAACTCAGCTCAGAGGTAACAATGCTGGCATTAAAGTTGTGAGCTACTGCATACATTAGTTCGCTCTGGGGCCATTTTTCCTGAGCTAAGCCAAAAAAGTGTGAGGCGGAGGCTAAAAAACTGAGTTAACTCACACGAAGCTCAGCGGGAACACTGCTGGCATTAAAGGCGTGAGCTACTGCAAAAATTAATTCTCCCTGGTGTCATTTTTCCTGAGCTAAACCAAAAACGTGTGAGGCGGAGGCTAAAAAACTGAGCTAGCTCACACTAACTCAGCTGAGAGGGAACACTGCTGGCATTAAAGTTGTGAGCTACTGCATAAATTAGTTTGCTCTGGAGCCATTTTTCCTGAGCTAAGCCAAAAAAAGCCAGGGGAGGGGGCGCGTTTAACCCCATAAGGGCGGAGGAGCAACGGCTCGCATCTGCATGCAAAAGACAGCTGGTGGTGTGAAAGATCCTCCAGATGTTTTTGCCTACAATTCCCATCAGCCCCAGCCAGCATGGCCAATGGCTGGGGCTGATGGGAGTTGTAGGCAAAAAACTTCTGGAGAGCTACCGTTGGCCATCCCTGCTCTAAGCTGTTGGTCTTAAAGGTGCCATTTGACTCCTACTTTGTTCCATCACGAGCCAATGTATTTCTCTTTTAACTATATTGACATACTCAAAATAAGGGATATTGGTTGTTTATCTCATTACATATACGAAACCCATCTCCCGCTATACTTTAATGTATTTTTCTTCTAATGGCAAACCTATATGTATGTTACATGTTCAAAGGTAAATTAGTTGGACGGGAAAAACCACTTCGATCCCCGGCAGAAGCTGGGTTTTCAGGTAGCCGGCTCGAGGTTGACGCAGCCTTCCATCCTTCCGAGGTCGGTAAAATGAGTACCCAGCTTGCTGAGGGGAAAGCGTAGAGGACTGAGGAAGGCAATGGCAAACCACCCCGTAAAAAGTCTGCCGTGAAAACATTGTGAAAGCAACGTCACTCCAAGTCCGAACGACTGGTGCTTGCACAGGGGACCTTTCTTTTTTCCTATAAACAATAGAGTGATTAGCAGACATTCTCACATTTTGACATGGTACTGTTTTGTTGGTTTCTCACGCTCATGCAAACCCAGATCAAAGGTTAGCTCAATTTGTTATTTTTACTATTTTGTCATTGGATTTTAAATTTGTACCATTTTGCATTCTAAACCACTGCCTACCAGCTCTATGTAGCTCTGCTCACTGTACCTGATTCCTTGTCTGAAGAAGTGTGCATGCACACACGAAAGAAAGCTTACATTCTGAAGAAAACTTTGTTGGTCTTAAAGGTGCCATTGGACTCCTACTTTGTTAATTCTGAATCAAACTGTTGGTCTTAGAGGTGACTTTACTCCTACTTTGTTATTCTGAATCAAACTCTTAATCTTAAAGGTGAACTTTACTCCTACTCTGTTATTCTGAATAAAACTGTTAGTCTTAAAGATGACTTTACTCCTACTTTGTTACTCTGAATAAAGCTTGGTCTTAAAGGTGGACTTTATTTCTACCTTGTTATTTTGAATAAAACTTGGTCTTACAGGTGAGCTTTACTCCTACTTTGTTATTCTGAATCAAACTGTTGGTCTTCAAGATATACTTTACTCCTACTTTGTTCTACTGTTTCAGACCAACACGGCTGCCCACTTGGATCTATCCCTTGCAAAGAGAGACTCTTGCAATTGCCTCCAAGGGTTAAGGGGAGAGAGTTCTCAGTTCCTAAACCAGCAGCCCGGAAGGCGGGAATATGAGGTCACTTCCTGCCCAGGCCCCTCCCATCAACCCCAGTCTTCCCTCGTGGGAAAGTTGTCTTCTTTATCCCCAAGCCGGAGGAGCCCGCTTGGCGCTTGGTAAGGGGAAGCTGCATTGCAGCAAAGCAAGGGGACTCCGGGGGTGTTGAAGGGAAGGAGAATAAGGGGTGGGAGGAAAGCACCCAGGTTGGGGGTGCCAGATCTGGGGTGGAAAAACCCCAGAGGTTTGGGGTGGGGGGGGAGGAGCTGAAAAACCTCAGTAGGCTATATTGCCCTAGAGTCCACTCTGCAAACCAGCCATTTGTCCCTAGGGGAACTGATCTCTGCCAGCTGAAGACCGGTTGTAATTCCGGGAGGTCTCCTGGCCTCGCCTGGTGGTTGGCATCCCTGATCCAGAACAGAGGGCGAAAGCAGCTGCTGATCCAACGGGGGGGGGAGGGGCCTGTGTGGTTCCAGCTGGTTGCCAATGGATTTGGAGAAGAAATGCTCTTTTCTGCCTTTCATTGGAGGCTGGAAGTGGGGAAATGGGCAGGAGAGGGCTTTTTCATGGCACGGAAGCACGCTGCAGCGTTTGCCAGGTTGGGGGAAGAAATCCTTGGCTTTGCTCAAACCGGTTTGTGCTTGCAGAGCGGGCTGGGGACAGAGCCTCTGTTTTGGGACCAGTCCAAAGAGAGGATGGTTGCATAAACGCTCAGGGGAATATTGAGAGCGGCGTAATAGATCGACATGTTGAGCTCGTGCCAGAGGATGTCATTGTGGCCATAAACAGCTGGAGAAGAGGATTGGATGGATTTCACAGAGGAGTAATCTGTCACTGGCTGCGGGGAACCTCCACATCCAGCGGCACTAAACCTCTGGATCCCAGAGCCAAGAGGCAACATTAGGGGAAGGCCTCAGCCTCTGTCCTCTTGGTGGCTGTCCAGGGGCACTGGTTGGCCACTGTGTGAGACAGGATGCTGGGCTAGATGGACCACTGGTGTGATCCTGGAATCATAGAGTTGGAAGGGACCTCTAGGGTCATCTAGTTCAACCCCCCCGCACAATGCAGGAAACTCACAAACACCTCCCCCTAAATTCACAGGATCTTCATTGCTGTCAGATGGCCATCTAGCCTCTGTTTAATAACCTCCAAGGAAGGAGAGCCCACCACCTCCTGAGGAAGCCTGTTCCTCTGAGGAATTGCTCTAACGGTCAGGAAGTTCTTCCTAATGTTGAGCCGGAAACTCTTTTGTTTTAATTTCAACCCATTGGTTCTGGTCCTGCCTTCCGGGGCCACAGAAAACAATTCCACACCATCCTCTAAACCAGGCATGGCCAACGGTAGCTCTCCAGATGTTTTGTGCCTACCCCATCAGCCCCAGCCAGCATGGCCAATGACTGGGGCTGATGGGAGTTGTAGGCAAAAACATCTGGAGAGCTACCGTTGGCCACCCCTGCTCTAAACAATTCCACACCATCCTGCAGGGCTCTTATTTTTTTATGAAGGCCTTGGTCTTTCTCTGCCCTGTTGTTGGCCCTCCAGAGGAACTGGTTGGCTATTGTGCAAGACAGGAGCTGGGCTATTGGTCTAATGCAGCATGGCTCTTCCAATGTTCTTATGAAGGCCTCGGTTTCCCTCTGCCCTGTTAATTTACAACATCCTGTTTTTCAGTATCTCTAGAGAGTTCCCTTCAAATGAGTACAAGCCTTCCTATTTGTGGAGAGGACTTGGCTCAGTGGTATGCAGAAGGTTGTAAGTTCAATGCTTGGTATCTCTGGTGTGATGTTATAGATCCTGGAGAGCCACTGCCAGTCTGAGTAGACAAGACTGAAGGAAGCAGCTCTATGTGTTTGTGTTATAATTTGGGGGAGTGTCTGTGGCTCCATGGCAAAGCCTCTGCTTGGCATGCAGAAGGTCCCAGGTTCAATCCCCAGCATCTCCAGTTAAAAGGCAGGAAGCGATGTGAAAGACCTCAGCATGGAGAGCTGCTGCCAACCTGGGTAGACAAGATGGACCTTGATGGACTGGTGATCTGATTCAGTAGAAGGCAGCATCGTGCGTTCATGTATGTTCATTGAACCTGGGAACTACTGTGAGCCAAGCAGAAATTCTGTCACTCAGCAACGGCCCAAATCTGATATCTCCAGTTGTAAAAAAATGGACTAAGTAGTAAGAACATAAAAGAAGTCGTGTTGGATCAGGTCAATGGTCCATTCAGGTGATGGGAAAGACCTCCGCTTGAGACCCTGGAGAGCCGCTGCCAATCTGATTAGACAAGAATGACCTCGAAGGACCGAGGTTCTGCTTCAGTACAAAGCAGTTGCACAGGAATTCATGGGATTGGCTTGATTTTATCTGTTTTTTAAAGAAAACATTTATGCGGCCTTTCCAGGAACCTGCCCAGGGCAGCTTACAAAATAATATCACGATAAAACCAAAACATTAGCCCAAAGTAATTAAAAGCGTTTAAAAACCCAGCCCTGCATAAAAACATTGACCATAAAAACAGAACTCTTGACAGCTTGAAATAATAGTTTCCAGACTGTTTTCTTGGAAGCAGAAATGTTCCTCCAGGCCTTTGATTGAAGGCAGCAATGGTTTATCTTGGCCAGCACCTTTCCCTTTTTCTGGTGTAGTAGTAAAGTGTGCGGACTCTTATCCGGGAAAACCGGGTTTGATTCCCCCCTCCTCCACTTGCACCTGCTGGAATGGCCTTGGGTCAGCCATCGCTTTCGCAGGAGTTGTCCTTGAAAGGGCAGCTGCGGTAAAAAACTCTCTCAGCCCCACCTACCTCACAGGGTGTCTCTTGTGTGGGGTGGGGGAAGGTAGAGGAGATTGTGACTGCTCTGAGATTCAGAGTATAGGGCGGGATATAAATCCAATATCATCTTCTCCTTCTCTACCCTCCCTGATGTTTTGTGAGCTTCCCCCCTCCGCCCCATTATGATGTCATGGCAGTCCAGAGTGTAGACAACAGAAGTGGCCAAACTTGCTTAAATGTAAGAGCCACGTAGAATAAGCATCAGATGTTTGAGAGCTGTGAGATACGAATGTGGCCGGGCTTACTTTGGCCTGATACCTCCCGAGACACTGACCACACCCCCATCCAATTCACTGTGCAATTATATATTATTATGCAGAGAGAAAAAGAAGAAGACTGCAGATTTATGCCCTGCCCTTTTCTCTGCATCAGAGACTCAGAGCAGCTTACAATCTCCTATGTCTTCTCCCCACCACAACAGACACCCTGTGAGGTGGGTGGGACTGAGAGGGCTCTCACAGCAGCTGCCCTTGCAAGGACAGAGGCTCAGAGTGGCCTACAATCTCCTTTCCCTTCCTCCCCCACAACAGACACCCTGTGAGGTGGGTGGGGCTGAGAGGGCTCTCACAGCAGCTGCCCTTTCAAGGACAGAGGCTCAGAGCGGCCTACAATCTCCTTTCCCTTCCTCCCCCACAACAGACACCCTGTGAGGTGGGTGGGGCTGAGAGGGCTCTCACAGCAGCTGCCCTTTCAAGGACAGAGGCTCAGAGTGGCCTACAATCTCCTTTCCCTTCCTCCCCCACAACAGATACCCTGTGAGGTGGGTGGGGCTGAGAGGGCTCTCACAGCAGCTGCCCTTTCAAGGACAACCTCTGCCAGAGCTATGGCTGACCCAAGGCCATTCCAGCAGGTGCAAGTGGAGGAGTGGGGAATCAAACCCGGTACTCCCAGATAAGAGTCCGCACACTTGACTACTACACCAAACTGGCGTAATAAATACTTGGATATTTGGGATTTTCCATTGCCTTCGGTAACGTGTACTTACCTGAGTTAGTCCAACTTTATTGCTTTTTATTTGGAAATCTTTGTGCTGTGTATTGTGAGCCTGTTCCTTGTATTTTGTTTTGCCCCTTTCTCAGTACTTTTTGAATCCAACCGCTCCTTTCCTATTTTTCCCTCTCTGTCTTTTATGATAAAACTTTCTATGAAGACTTTGTACAATTTACTTCTCTGGGATATTTCTCTAAATTTCTTACCCATGAGCTGCATCATAAGGGAGCTACATTTTTCAGAGTTTCTACCCAGTTACTTCATTATTTGTCTAATACTGTGCTAGAAGGATACTTCTCTGAAGGTCAGTCTAGATGTTTTCAAGGGGTCCCTGAGCAGTAGCAGCCAGTTACTAGGGCATTTCCAGGAAACCTGTGGTCTACTGTTGTCTCTCAGCAACAAAAGATGCCTTCCCTATACTGCCTTATACTGGATCAAACTGTTGGTCTATCACGTTCAGTCTTATCTGCTCATAAGAACATAAGAGAAGCCATGTTAGATCAGGCCAATAGCCCATCCAGTCCAACACTCTGTCACACAGCGGCAAAAATTTTTATATATATATATATATATATATAATATAATTATATATATATATATACACACACTGTGGCTAATAGCCACTGATGGACCTCTGCTCCATATTTTTATCTAAACCCCTCTTGAAGGTGGCTATGCTTGTGGCCGCCACCACCTCCTGTGGCAGTGAATTCCACATGTTAATCAGCCTTTGGGTGAAGAAGTACTTCCTTTTATCCGTTTTAACCTGTCTGCTCAGCAATTTCATCGAATGCCCACGAGTTCTTGTATTGTGAGAAAGGGAGAAAAGTACTTCTTTCTCTACTTTCTCCATCCCATGCATTATCTTGTAAACCTCTATCATGTCATCATGTCACCCCGCAGTCGACGTTTCTCCAAGCTAAAGAGTCCCAAGCGTTTCAACCTTTCTTCATAGGGAAAGTGTTCCAGCCCTTTAATCATTCTAGTTGCCCTTTTCTGGACTTTCTCCAATGCTATAATATCTTTTTTGAGGTGCGGCGACCAGAACTGCACACAGTACTCCAAATGAGACCGCACCATCGATTTATACAGGGGCATTATGATACTGGCTGATTCGTTTTCAATTCCCTTCCTAAGATTGATGGTGACTTTCCATGGTCTGGGACGGAGGTCCTTCACATCATCTACTACAGGGGTGGCCAGTGGTAGCTATCCAGATGTTTTTTGCCTACAACTCCCATCAGCCCCAGCCATTGCCCATGCTGACTGAGGCTGACAGTTGTAGACAAAAACATCTGGAGAACTACCGTTGGCCACCCCTAATCTACTAGATTCCGGGGATTGAACTTTGGACCTTCAGCATGCAAAGCAAATGCTCTAGGGCCGAGTCATGGTGTTTCCCTAACATCTGGATGCAGACGACCCAAGAAATCGCAGATTGTTGGCATGACATGACATCTGAATTCTCGGATTCTCATTTTTCAAGTCACGCTGGCCTTAGAGATGGCATCTCGGGGGTAAATGGGCTTATATTCAAATTCAGATTTTTATTTATTTATTAATTTTCCATTTATAGCCTGCCCTTTCCCAAACGGGCTCTGGGCGGGCAACAACAGTCAATAATACAGGGTTATAAATCAGGTACACATCATAAAACAATATACAATCTAAAAGCAATATAACAGTCTAAAAACAAACTCCAGTTCTGCAGTTGGTGGAATCAGTCGCCTCCACTCCTTCCATACATCCCCCAGCTGGTATAAGATAAATGGGTCAACAGAGTTATATCATCAGGGGCCCTGCAGCGGGGAGGCTACAGAATAACAAAATGTCCACCGCCTCAGTTGAATGCCTGGTGGAACAGCTCGGTCTTACAGGCCCTGCAGGGCCCTAACCTCCAATGGGAGCTTGTTCCACCAGGTAGGGGCCAGGACAGAGAAGGCCCTGGCTTGGGTTGAAGCTAAGTGGACTGTTTGTATCTTATTACTTTCATCTGGTAGGGTAACTAGTGTGTTGCAGAAATTATGGCTTCAAGTCCTAGTTTATTGCGACATGTGAATTCCGCCTCACAACGCCATCCTGTGCAGTGATATTCCAGTCTACATAAACAGAAATCCTTGGGTTTAAGATGGGAATAGCTTTGCAATGAAGGGTAATCATTGCTGAGGGGGTATTGCTCATGATGTCCTTATTTTCTTCCAGGATCTAATATCCGAGTGCTGGGATATGAGGAGGATTGTTTGCAGGAAAGAGCTGAGCAAGTGACCATTGGTGATCAACTGCTAGAAGGATCTGAAAGGATTTGTTTTTTTGGGCCCTGAAACCCATCAGGGAACTGAAAGTCATTTGAATGACCTTGTGGAGAAAAAACCCAAACTAGCCTTGGTTTGGGAGACAAATGCTGGAAGTTTAGAGTTGGGGTGTAAAAGAACACAAAAGGAACCAAGACAGCTGTGGAAACTGCTTCTGTCAGAGCATTGGCTGAAGCCGAGAACCTGCAAATGGCAGAAGAAACGTACATTTGTTCATATTGCGGGCGAATATTTCAAGGGACTTTGGCCTTGATGGTGCATGAGAGGACTCACGTAGCGGAGCAAATATATAAGTTCTCGCAGTGTGGGCGAATGTATCCTTGTCCTTCTGACCTCACACACCAGAAGAGCCATGCAGGACAGAAGCCTCATCAACGTGCTTCGGATGGTGGCAAATGCTCCAGTCAGAATGTGCCCCCGCACCAAGGAGCCTGTCTGGCAGAGAAGGTAAGCAATGCCCTTGAGTGTGGGAAAAGCTTCAGCAGGAAATAGTAGCAGAAGAAAACATTCGTTCGTTCGTTCATTCATTCATTCATTCATTCATTCATTCATTCATTTATATTTCCCGTTCTCCCCTGACGGGCTCAGAGCAGCCAACATCAATTAAAACAACAGAAAATTACATTATTACAATAAAATCACAATAAGTTATTAAAACATCTCAAGCGTATACAGTTTTGATCCCTAGACTGCATTATTATTACTTCTTGATAAGCGCTGTTAACTGTGATGTTGTTGGATGTTATTGAGTGCCTTGCATTTCTGTTTGGGTTGGGTTAAGATATTAATGCTATGGGGTGGTGAAGTACTGGACGTCTCCATAACATGTTAAAAGTCTGTTTAAACAGTTCTGTCTTGCAGGCCCTGCAGAATTGTGGCAAGTCCCGCAGGGTCCTGATGTTTTCAGGGAGAGCATTCCAGAGGGTAGGGGCCACCACTGAAAAGGCTCTTGCCCTGGTGGTGGTCAAACGGGCTTTCTTTAACCCGGGGATCTTTAACAGATTTAATGAGCTTGATCGTAGTACTCTCTTGGCCTCATGTGGGGAAAGGCGGTCCCGGAGGTAGGCAGGTCCCAGACCATATAGGGCTTTAAAGGTCATAACCAGCACCTTGAAGGAAGCTCGGAACGCCACAGGCATGTGGGAGGATCAGAACCTGCGCTCTAAAAGTGGCAAGTACTATGAATGGGCGTCCTCCCTCATCAAAATCCATATATATGATTTTGATATAGTAAAAAAATGGATGCTGAGGTGAAGCCTTATGCAAGCTATTCCCGGAGTTTGGGCCCAACATTGGTATGGATTCTGGTTACACAGGTGAGGGAAATTTATAGCCACAGTCACCAGAGAGCAGCGTTAGCCAAAGATTCCATCTTGTTACTGTTCCTAAGTGGGGTAGCCAGCCACCGTTAACACCTTCATGGCAGTGTTCCCTCTAAGCTGAGTCAGTTTGAGCTAGCTCACAGTTTTTTAGCCTCCGGTTCACACATTTTTGTCAAAGCTCAGGAAAAACAGCCCCAGAGCAAACTAACTTCGGCAGTAGCTCACAGCTGTAATGCCAGTAGCTCACGAAGAAGAATTTTTGCTCGCGATGCTCCACAGCTTAGAGGGAGTATTGCTTCAAGACTGTGGCAGATTTATTGTAGCGTAAGAGGAAGCAGGATTTACCTCAGGAAATCTTACTTCTACAGTAAATTTACTAGGATGTGCTGAAGAACCAAGGGGAAACCCACCAGAGCCCTGAAGGATTAGCATGCGCTGCAAGTGGTGGATTTTAGCTTTTTAAATATTTGTTTACATTTTTAATAAGAAGGCTGTGAACTTTGTTAAACAGGATGAGAATGGAGCCTGATCCTTTCTCACTGATGAGACTTTATGTGAACTAGTATCCCAGGGGTGGCCAACAGTACATAACATAAGAACATAAGAGAAGCCATGTTAGATCAGGCCAACGGCCCATCCAGTCCAACACTCTGTGTCACACTCTGTGGCAAAAAATTTTATATATATACACACACAGTGGCTAATAGCCACTGATGGACCTGTGCTCCATATTTTTATCTAAACCCCTCTTGAAGGTGGCTATACTTGTGGCTGCCACCACCTCCTGTGGCAGTAAATTCCACATGTTAATCACCCTTTGGGTGAAGAAGTACCTCCTTTTATCCGTTTTAACCTGACTGCTCAGCAATTTCATCGAATGCCCACGAGTTCTTGTATTGTGAGAAAGGGAGAAAAGTACTTCTTTCTCTACTTTCTCCATCCCATGCATTATCTTATAAACCTCTATCATGTCACCCCGCAGTTGACGTTTCTCCAAGCTAAAGAGTCCCAAGTGTTTCAACCTTTCTTCATAGGGAAAGTGCTCCAACCCTTTAATCATTTCAGCATGGCTGACGGCTGGGGCTCATGGCTGGGGCTGATGGGACTTGTAGGCCAAAAAAACATCTGGAGAGCTACCGTTGGCCACCCCTGTAGTATCCTTTGCAGAGTGGCCTTGTGAACAGTTGACCTGGAAGATGCTATTCCTAAAGGGGTATGTGGAGAAACAGTCCCTCGGGACTCTGTTTTCGTCTGTGGCCAGGGTACATGCAGAAGCTCTGGGACTCAAGTCCTTGTCTCACAGTGCTCCTCATTTCCTGACTCCCTATTTTAACCACCCAGTTGTTTATTAGAGTCTCCAGCTGGGAGATTTGGAACCTCCTCGCTCTCTGGAGTGTCTTTCAGGCTCTGCCTCTGAGCTGCATTCACTCTGGACTAGCTGCTGCCGGAACAAGCAGTTGTGCCTTTCAGTCCACAGGAATTAACAGCTTTAAAAGGAAATTGGATAAGTTCATGGAGGATAAGTCTGTTCCTGAGGGGAAACTCCACATTCAGAGGCACAAAGCTTCTGTGAATCCCAAAGCCAAGAGGCAACATCAGAAGGCCTCAGCCTCTGTGCCGTGTTGTTGTGTCCGTCTAGAGCAGAGATGTCAAACTCATTTGTCAGGTAACCACTAGGAAGAACTTCCTGACAGAGCAGTTCCTCAGTGGGACAGGCTTCCTCAGGAGATGGTGGTTTCTCTTTCTTTGAAGGTTTCCAAACAAGAGTCCAGATGGCCAGCTGACAGCAATGCTGATATTGTGAACTTAGGGGAAAGGTTCTTGTGTGAACTTCCTGCGTTGTGCAGGGGGTTGGACTAGATGACCCTGGAGGTCCCTTCCAACACTCCAGTTCTATGATTCATTTGTTACAAGGGTCATATCTGACACAAATGTCATTTTGTTGTGCTGGGCCATGCGTGCCATAAAACACCGGGTATCAGAAATATAAAGGTGATTTCAGATGCCTCTGTCTGAGGTGTTGGGGTAGATGCGAATTTGATATCACTCCACTCTCTTGTACGTCACCTTCTAGCTGTATCATAAGAAGTGACCAGTGAGTCACAAAAGCTTATGCCCTGCCACAAATGTTGTTAGTCGTTAAGGTCCTACCGGACTCTTCCTCTTTTCCACTAATAAAGATCTCTCCCAGTGAAATAATGTGTTGATTTCCAACTGGATAAAATCTTGATGTGAAGGTTTAGCATCTGCAGATCCACAAATCTGCAGATCTAATGACTCAACAGCACCTCTTCTGCCTGAGAGGGAGGGGAGGACAAAGGAGGAAGGAAGGGATCCGTCTAGACCAGGAGTGGACAAAACCTGCTTAATGTAAGAGCCTCATAGAATAAACATCAGATGTCTGAGAGCCACAAGACATGAACATCAGATGTTTGAGAGCAGCAGGAAGGAAGGAAGAAAGGGAAAAAAATAGATGGGGGAAGGAAGGAGAGGTAGAAAGAAAGGCACTTTAACTTTAAACACATTCTCCAAGCTGGCTGATGGTGTGGTGGGGGCTTCAAGAGCCACAAAGCATGGGTGGATATGTCAAAGATATGTCAAAGTCATTGTGCAATTTTTGTTCTTGCTAATACATGACAATATAACAAAAAAAGGGGGGGGGGAATTCTAGGAGGAATTTTCCAGATGTCTTGCTTTGATGCTTAGATGATTGTTTTGATTGCTTTGATGATTTACCCACCCTGAGCTCATTTTCGGGGATGGCAGGTTATAAATCTAAAGTAATGAATAAATTAGGTCAGCAGCTCATCCTGTAAGAAATGCAGTGTTGGGAGAACCCTATCCAGTGAGCTGACCGGTGGAATCGTGTGGATCCCGAGCAGCAGTTTGGCCACCCCTGGCCTAAACTCTTTTTAGATGTCATTTTGGCTTGTTAGCCATCCTGAACCTGCTTGTGGGGAGAGTGGGCGGGATATAAATATGAAATAAATAAAATAAAAATAAATGTTTTCATGTATTAGGCCTCCAGCATTCACAGGACACATTTCACAGAAGTCTGAAACATGTTGCCAGAGTTTACAAGCTCCCCACCCCTCACACACACACACACACGCACTCACTCACTTACTCACACACACATACAGAGACACACACACACAGACAGACAGACCCTGATGCTTATGGGCACCTGGTGCTTCTCTTCTGCCTCTTCTACAATTTACTAAAAGTCATGATGTCACATTCCCAGGGCGCAGGCAGGCGGGAGTCCAAAGCCAGTCCAAGGTCGAAGTGCAGGAAATCAAGCAGGAGCCAAGTCACCAATGCAAAATCACAAACTGGAATCAGAAGTCACTGTCCAAAAGCCAAAGGGTCAGGGTGCCAAGGAATTCAAGCAGGTCAGGATCAGGAAGGAGCGTGGATGCAAGCCAGAGAATCGACTGGTTGCTTCCACGAGGTTACCAGGTCCTGGGTGGGAGTTATATTGGAGCCTCAATCAGCCTGCTCCCTGGTTGGCAGCGACTCTGCTAGAACTCAGGGCTGAGAGATCTGAACCATCGGCGTGCCTCATGTCTTCGCTCTGAAAGTTCTTTCCAGAGCCTGCTTCGAACTCTTGCAATGGGAGGGGGAGAGCTTGGAGGAGATTGATTCTCAACAGCCGGCACTGGTGCCTGGAATGTGGGGAGAGCAATTGATGGGCCAGCTGCTGGTTGTTTGGCTGAAGAGCTGGCTGGCAACTCTTCTAGGTCTGTTAACCCTTCCAGCTCCCCCTCGTCAGGGCTCATGACACATTACAAAGTGTAACGACTTTTTAAAAAATTCTATATAGGGTAAGGTTTCACACTTTGGAGGGGGGGTGCATAAAAGAGATGCATCCGCATGACCTCATCTCCAAATTGTTTTTCCTCTCTGCCACCCCCTCCACTTTGGCTGAAGTGTTTTACAAATTTGGAAAACCACTTTTGCTCACTGTGCGGACAAGAAAATTCACACTTTCGGAGGTCCGTCTCAGATTGGGGCCATTTTCTTTGCCTCAGCCTCCCCACAGCTGCCATCCTGCTCCCCCCACCCCAAGGCTTTTTTAAACCAAGTCAGTAGCCATGTTGGTCTGAAGCAGCAGCAGAAGAAGAACTGTAGATTTATACCCCACCCATCTCTCTGAATCAGAGACTCAGAGTGGCTTACAATCTCCTCTATCTTCTCCCCCCACAACAGACACCCTGTGAGGTGGGTGGGACTGAGAGGGCTCTCATAGTGCCCTTTCAAGGACAACTCCTGTAATAGCTATGGCTGACCCAAGGCCATTCCAGCACCTGCAAGTGGAGGAGAGGGGAATCAAACCCGGTTCTCCTGGATAAGAGTCCGCACACTTAACCACTACACCAAACTGACTCTTAAGCAAAGTTTGAGTCCAGTGGCACCTTTAAGACCAACGAAGCTTTATTCTGGGTAGAAGAATCTTTGTGTTTGCACATTTTTTCAAACATACTAAAACAGAAGTTACCAACTACTACAGATAAGCATGGGGGGTGGTGTTTCCAGGAAGGGCTAATTGGAGTCAAGATGCATAATTAACAGAACGATAGAAATAGCTAAGATTGGATCAAGGCATAAGAACTTAATAAGAGCCCTGCTGGATCAGACCAATTGTCCATCCAGTCCAGCATCCTGTCTCACACAGTGGCCAGCCAGTTCCTCTGGGGGAGCTAACAACAGGGCATAGAGGCTGAGGCCTTCATGAGAACATCAGAAGAGCCCTGCTGGATCAGACCAATAGTCCATCTAGTCCAATCTCCTGCCTCACACAGTGAAGGTCCTCTTGGAGCTCTTCACAGCCAGCTTTGATTAAAGGTTTGGAACACTTTCCCTATGAAGAAAGGTTAAAACTCTCAGGGCTCTTTAGCTTGGAGAAACGTTGACTGCGGGGTGACATGATAGAGGTTTACAAGATTATGCATGGGATGGAGAAAGTAGAGAAAGAAGTACTTTTCTCCCTTTCTCACAATACAAGAACTCGTGGGCATTCGATGAAATTGCTGAGCAGTCGGGTTAGAACGGAGAAAAGGAAGTACTTCTTCACCCAAAGGGTGATTAACATGTGGAATTCACTGCCACGGGAGGTGGTGGTGGCTACAAGCATAGCCAGCTTCAAGAGGGGATTGGATAAACATATGGAGCAGAGGTCCATCAGTGGCTATTAGCTACAGCGTATTGTTGGAACTGTCTGCCTGGGGCAGTGATGCTCTGTATTCTTGGTGATTGCAGGGGGGGCAGAGTGGAAGGGCTTCTAGCCCCACTTGTGAACCTCCTGATGGCACTTGGGGGGGGGGGGGGTTGGCCACTGTGACAGCGTGTTGGACTGGATGGGCCATTGGCCTGATCCAGCATAGCTTCTCTTATGTTCTTATGTTCATCCAGATCACTGATGAACAAATTAAATAGTACTGGTCACCGAAACCGATCGTTGTGGTACTCCAGTATTTACTTCCCTTCATTGTGAGAACTGTCCATTGATTCCTACTTTTCACTTCCTGTTGAGGCAGGACTTCCTGTTGCAGAAGCCAAGCTGATTTTCCCTCAGCAAACTCTGTTCCTCTGTCTGCCTAACAATTTTATCTAGGATTACAGTTTCTGCTGATTTTCCTGGGATAGACTTTAGGCTGACTGGCCTGTAATTTCTCCAGGAGGAGGCCTTGATCAAAGTTTTCCTCCTGAGTCAGGTAGATGAGAAAAGGCAGGGAGGTGAGGGCATTCCCTCCAGATATGTCCAATTCAAGCAACAATATTTGGCCTTATCCTAAATTGATTCCCTGTCAGCCATCTCTCCAAGTGTTCATCATCCAAATGGAAGATTTCACGGCCTCCTTCAGCAGCCTGTTCTAGGAAATTTCTTCTCCTTTCAGAGAATTCACCAGGTCTTCTGATGGAAGGGTACAGAGTCTGGGAGTGGGGCAGGATCCATTCCTTCATCTTTTTTTCCACTCCATCTCTCTTCCTTGCTGCTGTTTCAGATGCGGGCACCGTCCGTGAAGAAAGAAACTACATTCCCTGAGGCAGAAGGAGCTTCCTTGGGGCAAGGGCAAAGGACGCGGGCCCAGGAGCGTGCCCAAGATGCCCTCTCCTCTGGTAAGGACTCATCATGCCTGAATGCAATTGGGCACACTGTGAATTTGATGGATAGAGAGTTCAGGTCAAGGGAAAAATAAGTATTTCTTCATACAGCGCAGAGTTAATTTGCGGCACTCCACATCCTGTAACTGCGATGCCTCTAAAAAGAGATTAGACAAATTCGTGGAGAGCAATTTCTCCCATTAATTTAAATATTCACATCTCACTTTCCATAAGAGGAACTCACGTTGGCCGAAAACAGAGAAGGGAGTCAAACCTTGGCAGAGCTATTCAGCCTGGTGAAGAAATAGGCTGCCTCCATCACTAAACAGCACAGCTTATGCAGCTTAGCAACAGAAAAACAAGAAAAGCTAACTGTTCTATCTAAGACATGAAATACTTGTGATTGAATGGCATCTCTTGTTGCAGGGTAAGTATTATATTTTCTGCTTCTCTAGGGGTCAGGTGGTCCTAAGGACCCAATCAAGAGGAATCCTTGATGGAATTTTCTGGAGGCTGTCAAGACCCTCCTAATCCCCCTTCCCTCCTGTTTACACAATTGGAAACAGGGTCTCACAATTGGCCAATTACCACATTCTGAAGTTTAGTCTTGAAAAATATAAAAATGTTAACTGCAGGGAGACTTGAATCATGAACCCACAAGTCAAACCAGGCCATCACATTCACCCTTCGGGGAACTCGAGTTCTTTGCCTCACAGATCTCTTCCCCTTATACTGGTTGTGGTCATGGGCTTTGATCTTGACCATGGTTCTGTGCTTCCAGAAGAATTTTTACTCTTGATTTTTTTCCCCCTTCCTCACATAACATATGAACATATGAAGCTGCCTTATACTGAATCAGACCCTCGGTCCATCAAAGTCAGTATTGTCTACTCAGACTGGCAGCAGCTCTCCAGGGTCTCAAGCTGAGGTTTTTCACGCATACTTGCCTGGACCCTTCTTAGTTGGAGATGCCAGGGATTGAACCTGGGACCTTCTGCTTACAAAGCAGATGCTCTACCATACGAACATATGAAGCTGCCTTATACCGAATCAGACCTTTGGTCCATCAAAGTCAGTATTGTCTACTCAGACTGGCAGCGGCTCTCCAGGGTCTCAAGCTGAGGTTTTTCACACTTACTTGCCTGGACCCTTTTAGTTGGAGATGCCGGGGATTGAACCTGGGACCTTCTGCTTACCAAGCAGATGCTCTACCACTGAGCCACAGCCCCATTCATGGCTCTCCAGGGTCTCAAGCTGAGGTTTTTCACACCTATTTGCCTGGACCTTTTTTTAGTTGGAGATGCCGGGGACTGAACCTGGGACCTTCTGCTTTCCAAGCAGATGCTCTACCACTGAGCCACCATCCCTCCCCAATAAGAACGGTCACTTTCTCACTCTGAAGGCTCAGAAACCCCTGCTGGGCAAAAGCTCAGCTGTGACTCTTTGAAAAGAAAAGGAAAGGTCCCCTGTGCAAGCACCAGTCGTTTCCGACTGGGGTGACGTTGCTTTCACAATGTTTTCAGCGCAGACTTTACGGGGTGGTTTGCCATTGCCTTCCCCAGCCTTTTACACTTTCCCCCCAACAAGCTGGGTACTCATTTGACCGACCTCGGAAGGATGGAAGGCTGAGTCAACCTCGAGCTGGCTACCTGAAAGCCCAGCTTCTGCCGGGGATTGAACTCAGGTCGTGAGCAGAGCTTAGGGCTACAGTACTGCAGCTTTAACACTCTGCACCACAGGGCTCTTTGTGACTCTTGAGGGGAATGTAAAAGGTAAAGCTAGTCCACTGTGCAAGCACCGAGTCATTACTGACCCATGGGGTGAACATATGAAGCTGCCTTATACTGAATCAGACCCTCGGTCCATCAAAGTCAGTATTGTCTACTCAGACTGGCAGCGGCTCTCCAGGGTCTCAAGCTGAGGTTTTTCACGCCTACTTGCCTGGACCCTTCTTAGTTGGAGATGCCAGGGATTGAACCTGGGACCTTCTGCTTCCCAAGCAGATGCTCTGCCACTGAGCCATTGTCCCTTCCACATCATGACATTTTTTGGCAGACTTTTTGTTACAGAGTGAGGTATCCTTAAACACTAGATGTTCTGGGGAAAGGAAGAGGGGTAATTAAAATCAGCCAAGCTGGACAAGGCCAGAGGGCTGTCGATCCTTTCCTTCTGCAGTCTCATAGATGTCTTTGGACCTTACCAGCCCTCCCAGATGCTAACAGTATCTCTCTATTTATTCCAGCAGAGAATGATCAGAGGAATGAGGAGGGGGAGGAACTTCATCAGCAAATGCCAGAGAGAGTTAAAAATGAACAACTGAAAGAAAACGCCAAGAACCAAGGCAGACCTAAGAGAAAGAAAGTCAGCCACATGATTGAGAAGCAAGATGTAAGAAAGCGTAATGTGCATTTTTCAAAACCCAAGATATTGGAGGCAAGTAAATGCATTCAGTGTGGGAAATACTTCAGAAATAGATCACAGCTCTTTGTGCACCAACGAATACACAGAGGGGAGAAAACTTTTGCATGCTCAGAGTGCGGAAAGAGATTCAGTAGGAGTAGCACTCTTCAGCTCCACCAAAGAAGCCACACAGGGGAGAAACCTTTTGAATGCTCAGAGTGTGACAAGAAATTCAGTAGGAGTGCCCATCTTCAACGGCATCAGAGAACCCACATACCAGATAAACCTTTTGAATGCTCAGTGTGTGGAAAGAGATTCAGTGAGAGTGGCACTCTACTACGGCACCAGAGAACCCACACAGGGGAGAAACCTTTTGAGTGCTCTGTGTGTGGAAAGAGATTCATTCAGAACGGCCATCTTCAGCTGCATCAGAGAACCCACACAGGGGAGAAACCTTTTGAATGCTCGGAGTGTGGAAAGAGATTCAGTGAGAATGGCACTTTGCAACGACACCTAAGAACCCACACAGGGGAGAAACCTTTCGAATGCTCGGAGTGTGGGAAGAGATTTAGTATGAATGGCAATCTTCAGTTGCACCAAAGAATCCACACAGGGGAGAAACCTTTTGAATGCCCACTGTGTGGAAAGAGATTCGGTAGAAGTGGCCACCTTCAACTGCACCAAAGAACCCACACAGGGGAGAAACCCTTTGAATGCTCACTATGTGGAAAAAGATTCAGTCAGAGTGGTGATCTGCAAAAGCATCTAAGAGCCCACACAGGGGAGAAACCTTTTGAATGCTTAGAGTGTGGAAAGAGATTCAGTCTGAGTGGTTATCTTCGACTGCACCAAAGAACCCACACAGGGGAGAAACCTTTTGAATGCTCAGTGTGTGGGAAGAGATTCAGACAGAGTGGCGCTCTTCACGTGCACCTAAGAACCCACACAGGGGAGAAGCCTTTTGTATGCTCAGAGTGTGGAAAGAAATTCAATAGGAGTAGTCATCTTCAGCGGCATCAGAAAACCCTACACAACAGAGAAGCCCTTTGAATACTCAAGAGCATACAAAGAAATTGAGTACAAGTGGCAGTCTTCAGCTGCACCAAAGAACACACACAGGGGGGAAACCTTGTGAACGCTCAGAGTGTGGAAAGAGATTCAGTTGCAGTGGCGTTCTTCAGCAGCACCAAAGAACCCACAAAAGGGGAAAACCTTGTGAATGCTCAGAGCATGGAAAGAGATTCGGGTTGAGTGCCAGTCTTCAACTGCATCCGAAAACCCACGAAGGGGAGAAAACCCTTTGAATGCTCAGTGTGTGAAAAGAGGTTTATTTTGAGTTGCCGTTTTCAACATGACCCAAGAACCCACATGGATGAAAGATTTTGAGTACTTAGCATGTAGAAAGAGATTGAGTAAAAATAGCAATCTTCAAAGGCGTTAGAGAACCCACACAAAGGGAAAACCTTTTCAATGCCCTGTGTGGAGTTCTGCTTAGCATGGAAATCTCCTGCAGCTTCTAAGACAGCATACAAGGAAAGTCATGTAACCGCTTAGCCCATGAAAAGAACTTCTGTCTTATTTCTAAAAGACAACCACAGACCCTATAAAACACTGAACTATATAAACTCTTGTAGAAAGCTTGAATCTACACAGAAATCTTACAGTAACTAGGAAGAAATGTTAAAAAAAATACCTGTTGAAGGAGCTGTAGCCATGTTTGAAGCTCTAGATCTCACAGGGAAGAAAAGAAAGATGGACTCTGCTAGTTAAAGGAAATTCAGGGTCACCTCAAATCTCCTTTAGTCCACACAAGGAAGGAACCAGATAAACGCTCAGTGTGTGGAAAAAGGTTGAAGAATGGATTCAGTTTTCATGTTCTTCAGAGAATCCATACAAAACATTCCTAAAGCTGGTTCTAGTGAGGGTTCTCTTCAGACACCCAGGTGTTGGTGGTTCAGGAAGTAGTAACACACAGAAGGGCCTTTTTAGTGGTTGCCCTCCTCTCTGAAACTCACTGCTTCAGACTGTCTGCCAGTGTAACTCTTTCTGACATCTACAAAAGTGGCAAAAACATTTCCTTTCCCAAATCCTGTGAGGAAATAGACCAGCCGTGAGTAACGGATATTTATAGCCTCTCTGCTTCTGCCATAAACACAGTGTGACCAGCCAGCATCCGTAATTCACAAACTTTTAAATCTAAGAAACAGTCCTAGAGAGGTATTACACAACCCTGATCTCTCCTCAGTCCTGCCTGCTGTGAGCTGTTTTGGGTATCATCACCTTGACGTCCAAAGAGTTCTGGCCATAGGACTTAATTTGGGTTGAAAGGAAAACTTGTGTCTTCCAACCCAACAACTCAGTAAGTTCTAAGATATCAAATGGGCTCTTTTTCCAGCAGGAGCTCCTCTGCATATTAGGCCACGCCCCTTGATGTAGCCAATCCTGGAGCTTACAGTAGGCCCTGTACTAAGAGCCCTCTAAGTTCTTGGAGGATTGGCTACGTCAGGGGGCGTGGCCTAATCTGCAAAGGAGCTCCTGCTAGAAAAAGAGGCCCCCAGTATAATCTAGTTTTGTGGAAATTGACTGGTATCTGTGGAGTTGGTGGGAAAACCTTATGGGACACAAATTCCTCAATCCCAATTATCTTCCATCAACCCCCAGATTCTCCTGGAGAGAATCAGAAATGAGAAGTAAGATTCCCTCTGCCTGCCCCCACCTCCCCCTGCAACTCCATGAGCCAGAAATGACCTGGAATAAGTGCTGGGCTGAGGTTTACTCCCCCGCCCCACCTCTGACTCCTCAGAGGTCTCCTTGAATGCTTCCTTGGAGACTGTGTCTTTATTCATCTTGCTGAGAAAATTCATTTCACTTAATTTGGAAAGGTATCTGGATTAGGGTTGCTAACTGGCAGAAAAGGCGTGGGGGGATCCTGCCTCTTTCCCAGAGGCTTGGTGTGTGGAAATGGGCATTTGAAGAACCATAGAATCCTAGAGTTGGACGGGACCTCCAGGGTCATCTAGTCCTACCCCCTGCACAATGCAGGAAACTCACAAACCCCTCCCCCTAAATTCACAGAATCTTCATTGCTGTCAGAGGGCCATCTAGCCTCTGTTGAAAAACCTCCAAGGAAGGAGAGCCCAATTTCATAGAATCCTAGAGTTGGAAGGGACATCCAGGGTCATCTAGTCCAACCCCCTGCACAATGCAGGAAACCCACAAACACCTCCTCCTAAATTCACAGGATCCTCATTGCTGTCAGATGGCCATCTAGCCTCTGTTGAAAAACCTCCAAAGAAGGAGAGACCAATTTCATAGAATACTAGAGTTGAAAGGGACCTCCGGGGTCATTTTGAGACCAATTTCATAGAATACTAGAGTTGAAAGGGACCTCCGGGGTCATTTAGTCCAACCCTCTACACAATGCAGGAAACTCACAAACACCTCCTCCTAAATTCACAGGATCCTCATTGCTGTCAGATGGCCATCTAGCCTCTGTTGAAAAACCTCCAAGGAAAGAGAGTCCAATTTCATAGAATCCTAGAGTTGGAAGGGACCTCCAGGGTCATCTAGTCCAGCCGCCTGCACAATGCAGGAAACTCACAAACACCTCCCCCTCTAAATTCACAGGATCTTCATTGTTGTCAGATGGCCGTCTAGCCTCTGTTGAAAAACCTCCAAGGAAGGAGAGCTCAATTTCATAGAATCCTAGAGTTGGAAGGGGACTCCAGGGTCATCTTGTGCAATCCCCTGCACAATGCAGGAAACTCACAAACACCTTCCCCTAAATTCACGGGATTCTCATTGCTGTCAGATGGCCATCTAGGCTCTGTTGAAAAACCTCCAAGGAAGGAGAGCCCAATTTCATAGAACCCTATAGTTGGAAGGGACCTCCAGGGTCATCTAGTCCAACCCCCTGCACAATGCAGGAAACTCACAAACACCTTCCCCTAAATTCACAGGATCGTCATTGCTGTCAAGACGGCCATCTAGCAAATAATGACACTTTTCAAGGGAGAGAACACGTTTCCTTCCAGGCAGTTGGCAACCCTAGATTAAGTATTTATGAACCAGAGGAAACAAAACTCCACTAAGGAAGGGTCATAGCTGATTAAAGATATCGTTAGTTGTATCAGATAAACCAGAATATGTTTTCTTTTGTGAGCTTTGTGGGGGTTTTAATAAGCCGGGCTTCATTAAATGTTTTAAAGGTTAGTTTGGCATGACTTTTTCAATTGTGTATAAAGTTCGAAATAAGAAATCTTGTAGATGCTCAAGACTCGCATCTGGGGCCATGACTCTTCCCCATGAATGATCCCAAACCAGTTTGCCCCCATTCATGAAGTGGGTCAGTTAAGTTCAAGAACCAGAGTGTTGGGTTATGACTTGGTGGATCTGGGTTCAAATCCGCAATAGGCTTGGAAGGTATTTAGATGCCCTTTAGCCTATCACATTTTCAGGCTGACAAACCTTGCAAGATAGTTGTAAGGATTAAATATTTTTGGTGGCTGGGGGAACACTTGTTTGATAGGTGTGGACATCTTAGGACTTCTGAATTTATTTCCAGGACCAATAAGAACTTGTGGAATCTCATTTCTCCCTCCCCCACTATTTCATATTCCCCTTTCCTGAAAGACCCCATAGCACTTATTTTCATGCTTCCTTCTCTCCTTCCCACCCCACAGTCAACCAGTATTTTTCTGCTCCTCTTGTTTTCAGCTTTCCCTCTTCCCTCCCTCCAGCATCCTCTACCTAGGAAAACTGTGGCCCAGTTGTGTGATGCCAGCCCCTGGGCCAGCCCAGCTTTATCGTGGGGAGCCCACAAGGACATGGGGGAGCACCTCACTTTCCCTTCTGCCCCTGTATAAAGTTCAAAATAAGAAATCCTCTTGTAGATGCTCAAGACTCGTATCTGGGGCTGTGACTCTTCCCCATGGATGAACCCAAACCAGTTTGCCCCCTGCTGGAATGGAACCTATGAGCAAAGCAGTTGCAGTACATCGTATTGAGAGAAGCAGTCTTGTAGACCTTAAACCCTGTAAGCCCTTGCCAGTTATAGCGAGCACCTTAGATTCATCATGTTGGAAGAGGCCTCCAGGGTCATCTAGAATCATAGAGTTGGAAGGGACCTCCATGGTTTTCTAGAATCATAGAATTGGAAGGGACCTCCAGGGTCTCTAGAATCATAGAGTTGGAAGAGACCTCCAGGGTCATCTAGAATCATAGTGTTGGAAGAGACCTCCAGGGTCTCTAGAATCATAGAGTTGAAAGGGACCTCCAGGGTCATCTAGAATCATAGTGTTGGAAGAGACCTCCAGGGTCATCTAGAATCATAGAGTTGGAAGGGACCTCCAGGGTTATCTAGAATCATAGAGTTGGAAGGGAACTCCAGAGTCATCTAGAATCATAGAGTTGGAAGGGACCTCCAGGGTCATCTAGAATCATAGAGCTGGAAGGGATCTCCAGGGTCTTCTAGAATCATAGAGCTGGAAGGGATCTCCAGGGTCACCTAGAATCATAGAGTTGGAAGGGACCTCCAGGGTCATCTAGAATCATAGTGTTGGAAGAGACCTCCAGGGTCTCTAGAATCATAGAGTTGAAAGGGACCTCCAGGGTCATCTAGAATCATAGTGTTGGAAGAGACCTCCAGGGTCATCTAGAATCATAGAGTTGGAAGGGAACTCCAGGCTCATCTAGAATCATAGAGTTGGAAGGGATCTCCAGGGTCATCTAGAATCATAGAGCTGGAAGGGACCTCCAGGGTCATCTAGAATCATAGAGCTGGAAGGGACCTCCAGGGCCATCCAGTCCAACCCCCTGCACAATGCAGGAAATTCACAAACACCTCCCCCCCCCCAAATTCACAGGATCTTCATTGTTGTCAGATGGCCATCCAGCCTCTGTTGAAAAACCTCCAAGGAAGGAGAGTCCACCACCTCCTGAGGAAGCCTGTTCCACTGAAGAACCGCTCTAACAGGAAGTTCTTCCTAATGTTGAGCTGGAAACTCTTTTGATTTAATATCAAAAATTGTATTTTATGGGTTTTAAACTGTAATTATAGGTGTCTGAGCTGACTGTTAGCCGCCCTGAGTCCGCTTGCGGAGAGGGCGGGATAGAAATCTGAAGTAATAAATAATAAACTTGTTGGTTCTGGTCCTACCTTCTGGGGCCACAGAAAACAATTCCACACCATCCTCTATGACAGCCCTTCAAGTCCAACCCCCTGCAACAATGCAGGAAATTGACAAATACCTCCCCCCCCCCGCCCCCCATACACACACATACATCCCCAGTAACCCCTGAAAAAGATGGCAAAAACCTCCAGGATTCCTTGCCAATCTGGCCTGGAGAAAAAATTCTGACTGGCCCCAAAGCTGCAAATTAGCATGTCCCCCGATGTGTAAGAAGGAGCCACAAGAACTAAGCACTGATGCAATCCTTCTCACCCTCCTCATGATCTGCCTAATTCACAGAATCAGTATTGCTGTCAGATGGCCACCTAGCCTCTGTTTAAAAACCTCCAAGGAAGGAGAGCCCACCACTTCTTTAGGTAGCCTGTTCCACTGAGGAACTGCTCCAACTGTTGGGAAGTTCTTCCTGATGTTGAGCTGGGAACTCTTCTGATTTAATTTCAACCCATTGCTTCTGGGGCAACAGAAAACAATTTTGCACCATCCTCTGTATGACAGAAGAGCCCCATGGCGCAGAGTGGTAAAGCTGCTGTACTGCAGTCGGAGCCCTCTGCTCACGACCTGAGTTCGATTCCAGCGGAAGCTGGCTTCAGGTCACCGGCTCCAGGTTGACTCAGCCTTCCATCCTTCCGAGGTCGGTCAAAGGAGTACCCAGCTTGCTGGGGGGGAAAGCGTAGATGACTGGGGAAGGCAATGGCAAACCACCCCGTAAAAAGTCTGCCGTGAAAACAATGTCCCCTCAGAGTCGAAAACGGCTGGTGCTTCCATAGGGGATTACCTTTACCTGTATGACAGCCTTTCAACTACTTGAAGATGGTGATCATATCACCTCTCAGTTATCTCCCCTGCAGGCTAAGCATACCCAGCTCCTTCAGCCTTTCCTCATAGGACTTGGTCCAGCTTGTCTATATCCTTAAACTGTGGTGCTCAAAACTGAACACAATACTGTATTCAGAGATGGCCAACGGTAGCTCTCCAGATTTTTTCTTTGCCTACAACTCCCATTAGCCCCAGCCATTGGCGATGGGAGTTGTAGGCAAAAAACATCTGGAGAGCTACCGTTGGCCGCCCCTGCTGTATGTGAGTTCTAACCAGAGCAAAGTGATAACATCCCTTCACATGTTCAAGACCCCATACCTTGGCAAAAACTAGGAAACTAAACAGTCCCCAAAGGAGCAACTGAGATACGTGTCAGATGCATTCTGTGCCTCACTCCAAATAGTAATCAGACTGCAACATTCTCTGCTAGATGGAAATTCTGACCCAGGGTGGACCCATGTAGAGTGCATTACAGTAGACTAGTTGTCAGGGTTACTGTGTTTTGGCTTTCATTGTATAGATTGTATTCTGAATGTTCATGCCTCTTAATATTCCCTGTATTCCAAGGAGAACGAGGTTTTGTACTTCAATAAACTGCATACTTAGTTAAGTTATTGATTCTTGAGTTTCTTACTGGCTCAGCATAGCCCGTTGGGACTAAACCAGACACAGAGTCCCAGGGATTAACTAGGATTTCTCCTCTTAGCACCTGGGTTTTGGCCACTGTGTAACACAGTGTTGGACTGGATGGGCTGTTTCCTGATCCAACATGGCTTCTCTTATGTTCTTACGTGACACAGAGTGTTGAACTGGATGGGCCATTGGCCTGATCCAACATGGCTTCTCTTATGTGACACAGAGTGTTGGACTGGATGGGCTGTTGCCTGATCCAATATGGCTTCTCTTATGTTCAGGGTAGTGATGCTCTACCTTCTTGGTGCTTGGGGGGCAACAGTGGGAGGGCTTCTGGAGTTCTGGCCCCACTGGTGGACCCCCTGATAGCACCTAGGTTGTGGCCACTGTGTGACACAGAGTGTTGGACTGGATGAGCCACTGGCCTGATCCAGCTTGGCTTCTCTTATGTTCTTATGTTCTTCTCCCGACTTTCAATATAGCAATACCTGAAATGTACCCATAATTCTCCCTGTTGAAGGTTCTACTTATCAAAGAATGGACTTGTTCTTGAAGTTGACTTACTGACCCTAGTGGATTTGTACTATTATGTGTTTCCTGTAAAAGTGTATTTTGTATATGACACCTTTGTATTATATAAAATAGAACATAATTACAATGACGTTGTTGTTGTTCAGTTGCATACTCGAGTCCGACTCTTTGCGACACCGTGGACAAAGTCACGTCAGGCCCTCCTGTCTTCCACCATCCTCTGAAGTCTGCTCAAATTTGTGTTTGTTACATCAGTAACACTGTCCAGCCATCTCATCTTTTGCCATCCCCTTCTTCTTTTGCCTTCTGTCTTTCCTAACATCAGGATCTTCTCCAGGGAGTGCTCCCTTCTCATTTGGTGGCCAAAGGATTTGAGCTTCAGCATCTGACCTTCCAGGGAACAGTCTGGGTTGATTTCCCTTAGGACTGACTGACTGGGTCTTCTTGCAGTCCAAGCGACTCTCAAAAGTCCTCTCCAGCACCACATCTCAAAAGCATCTGTTCTTCTGCGCTCGGCCTTCCTTATGGTCCAGCTCTCACAGCCATACATTACTACTGGGAATACCATCGCTTGGACTATACGGACTTTTGTTGGCAGGGTGATGTCTCGACTTTTTATTACACTGCCCAGGTTCGCCATAGCTGTCCTCCCAAGGACCAAACGTCTTTTAATTTCATGGCTACAGTCACCATCTGCAGTGATCTTGGATCCCAGAAATGTGAAGTCTCACTGCTTCCATGTCTTCCCTTTCTATTTTATACTATGCAAATATTTTATATAGATGTATTTAGATATCTAGCATCTCATTACGGTGGAGGGGGTTTTTTTTGTAGTTTTTGCCAGTTTTTCAGGGAGATTGGGGGGGGGGAGCCAAAATGCTGGCAGCACATTTCATCTTATCTCCTTTCTGGGCCTCCTGACCACCAAAAGGTGAGCTTTGTATTCTTGCTGGTATTCATAAGAACATAAGAGAAGCCATGTTAGATCAGGCCAATGGCCCATCCCGTCCAACATTCTGTGTCACACAGCGGCCAAATATATATATATATATATACACACACACACACACACACTGTGGCTAATAGCCACTGATGGACCTCTGCTCCATATTTTTATCTAACCCCTTCTTGAAGGTGGCTATGCTTGTGGACGCCACCACCTCCTGTGGCAGTGAATTCCACATGTTAATCACCCTTTGGGTGAAGAAGTACTTCCTTTTATCCGTTTTAACCTGTCTGCTCAGCAATTTCATCGAATGCCCACGAGTTCTTGTATTGTGAGAAAGGGAGAAAAGTACTTCTTTCTCTACTTTCTCCATCCCATGCATTATCTTGTAAACTTCTATCATGTCACCCCTCAGTCGACGTTTCTCCAAGCTAAAGAGCCCTAAGCGTTTCAACCTTTCTTCATAGGGAAGGTGTTCCAGCCCTTTAATCATTTTAGTTGCCCTTTTCTGAACTTTCTCCAATGCTATAATATCCTTTTTGAGGTGCGGCGACCAGAACTGCACACAGTACTCCAAATGAGACCGCACCATCGATTTATACAGAGGCATTATGATACTGGCTGATTTGTTTTCAATTCCCTTCCTAATAATTCCCAGCATGGCGTTGGCCTTTTTTATTGCAAACGCACACTGTCTTGACATTTTCAGTGAATTATCTACCATGACCCCAAGATCTCTCTCTTGGTCTGTCTCTGCCAGTTCACACCCCATCAACTTGTATTTGTAGCTGGGATTCTTGGCCCCAATGTGCATTACTTTGCACTTGGCCACATTGAACCGCATCTGCCACGTTGACGCCCACATCACCCAGCCTCAACAGATCCCTTTGGAGTTCCTCACAATCCTCTCTGGTTCTCACCACCCTGAACAATTTAGTGTCATCCGCAAATTTGGCCACTTCACTGCTCACTCCCAACTCTAAATCATTTATGAACTCCAAAGGGATCTGCTGAGGCTGGGTGAGTGGGCGTCAGCGTGGCAGATGAGGTTCAGTGTGGCCAAGGGCAAAGTAATTCACATTGGGGCCAAGAATCCCAGCTACAAATACAAGTTGATGGGGTGTGAACTGGCAGAGACTGACCAAGTGAGAGATCTTGAGGTCGTGATAGATAACTCACTGAAAATGTCAAGACACTGTGCGATTGCAATAAAAAAGGCCAACGCCATGCTGGGGATTATTAGGAAGGGAATTGAAAACAAATCAGCCAGTATCATAATGCCCCTGTATACATCGATGGTGCAGTCTCATTTGGAATATTGTGTACAATTCTGGTCACCGCACCTCAAAAAGGATATTATAGCATTGGAAAAAGTACAGAAAAGGGCAACTAGAATGATTACAGGCTTGGAACACTTTCCCTATGAAGAAAGGTTGAAACACTTGGGACTCTTTAGCTTGGAGAAACATCGACTGCGGGGTGACATGAGAGAGGTTTACAAGATGATGCATGGTATGGAGAAAGAGAAAGAAGTACTTTTCTCCCTTTCTCACAATACAAGAACTCGTGGGCATTCAATTAAATTGCTGAGCAGTCAGGTTAAAACATAAAAGGAAGTCCTTCTTCACCCAAAGGGTGATTAACACGTGGAATTCACTGCCACAGGAGGTGGCGGTGGCTACAAGCATAGCCAGCTTCAAGAGGGGATTGGATAAAAATTTGGAGCAGAGGTCCATCAGTGGCTATTAGCCACAGTATATATGTGCGTGTGTAACACATACACACATATGTTGGCCACTATGTGACACAGAGTGTTGGACTGGGTGGGCCATTGGCCTGATCCAACATGGCCTATGTTCTTATGTTCATGCCTCCTGGGACTGTGCCCTTGTGTTTCTCCCTGTTGTGTTGCCTAGGGTCTGTACTTCTCTCGCCTAGCAAAAGGATGCAATTCCTTCCACCCTAATCTAAGTGCAGGAGGGAGAATTTGGCATGTTTCGGCTGCCTCTGCCAGGTGAGCTGTGGACTGATGGAGGCAGGGGCAATGCGGTTGGAACAGCCCTGTTCTTTCCCTGTGCTTCCACTTTGCAAAAGAAGAAGATATTGGATTTATATCCCACCCTGCACTCTGAAGAGTCTCAGAGCGGCTGACAATCTCCTTTACTTTCCTCCCCCACAACAGACACCCTGTGAGGTGGGTGGGGGCTGAGAGGGCTCTCACAGCAGCTGCCCTTTCAAGGACAGAGGCTCAGAGCAGCCTACAATCTCCTTTACCTTCCTCCCCCACAACAGACACCCTGTGAGGTGGGTGGGGCTGAGAGGGCTCTCACAGCAGCTGCCCTTTCAAGGACAGACTCAGAGCGGCCTACAATCTCCTTTCCCTTCCTCCCCACAACAGACACCCTGTGAGGTGGGTGGGGCTGAGAGGGCTCTCACAGCAGCTGCCCTTTCAAGGACAACCTCTGCCAGAGTTATGGCTAACCCAAGGCCATGCTAGCAGGTGCAAGTGGAGGAGTGGGGAATCAAACCCGGTTCTCCCAGATAAGAGTCTGCACACTTAACCATTACACCAAACTGTCTCTCCAGTTTGTACCCAAATCCACATCTGTGGCAGTTCTGGCTTTGTTTCTCCAGGGGTCCTTGAACAAAGTAGGAGGTAAGTGCAGCTTTAAGACCAACAAGGTTTTATTCAGAATGTCAGCTTTCGTGTGTGCACGCACACTTCTTCAGACGAGGAATCAGGTACAGAGAGCAGAGCTACTTAGAGCTGTTAGGCCGTCGTTTAGAATGCAAAATGGTATACATTTAAAACCCAATGACAATAGTAAAAATAACAAATTGAGCAAACCTTTGATCTGGGTTTTCATGAGCGTGAGAAACCAATAAAACAGTAACTGGTCAAAATGTGAGGATGTCTGTTAATCACTCTATTGTTATAAGCCTGGGAGAAAATGAGGGCATTTCTTTCTCAACATTTGCAAGAATGAACTTCTTTTGGCTCAGGGGCAGAACCTGGTCCAGGAGGCATAGAACCGTGTCTATTGCAGTACTGGATTCTTGCTCTTTTCCATTAATACAGCCAGAAAAACAGGCCTCATTTTGGGCAGAAGCTCACAGGAGCTGAACTCTGGAACCTCTAAATTTTATTGTGCTCTTTCTTTCTTACACACCTCTCCCCCGCAAAAGTATTTGCTTCTGGGCTCCATTGTTCAAACCCTCTGTGAGAATTTTGCTGAAGATTTGACAAACTCTAATATTTTTCCCCACCAAAAATGGGGGAAATAACCAAAGCAGACAAAACATGGAAATCTTCCTCATGCCACTCTGGTCACATAGGAGAAAGTAATTTTAAAAGTATGATGGGAGAAAGGTTTTAGGACGACAATTATAATTCAAGAAGCTTTTTAAGGTCTCTTTCCATATATATGGCCCGTGGCGCAGAGTGGTAAAGCAGCAGTACTGTGGTCTGAACTCTCTGCTCAAGACCTGAGTTCGATTCCAGCGGAAGCTGGATTCAGGTAGCCGGCTCAAGGTTGACTCAGCCTTCCATCCTTCCGAGGTCGGTAAAATGAGTCCCAGCTTGCTGGGAGGGAAGCGTAGATGACTGGGGAAGGCAATGGCAAGCCACCCTGCAAAAAGTCTGCCGTGCAAATGTGAAAGCAATGTCACCCCAGAGTCGGAAACGACTGGTGCTTGCACAGGGGACCTTCCTTTTTCCTTCATATATGCCCAGGAGGTCGTTACGTTCGGCCTCCCAACATCGGTTGGCCGTCCCCGGCCCAAGAGATGCCCGTCTTGCCTCAACTTGCCTGGTGGAATCGGCTCCCTATTGAGATCCGGGGCCTACCTGGCTTATTAGCCTTCCGTAGGGCCTGTAAAACGCAGCTGTTCCGCCAGGCTTTTAGCTGAGGCTGCCGGCGTCTCTTCTTGATCTGGTTGGCCTCCCGTGTCGGCACTGTCATCTGTGCTAGGAAATGGAATAAAAACTGCCATCCTTATGGGAGATCATAGAAGAAGAAGAAGATATTGGATTTATATCCCGCCCTCCACTCCGAAGAGTCTCAGAGCGGCTCACAATCTCCTTTCCCTTCCTCCTCCACAACAGACACCCTGTGAGGTGGGTGGGGCTGAGAGGGCTCTTACAGCAGCTGCCCTTTCAAGGACAACCTCTGCCAGAGCTATGGCTGACCCAAGGCCTTCCAGCAGGTGCAAGTGGAGGAGTGGGGAATCAAACCCGGTTCTCCCAGATAAGAGTCTGCACACTTAACCACTACACCAAACTTGCTCATGATGTGTAATAGGCTGGGCAATATATGATGTCATGGTCATCTGAGTGCTGTTGAGTTGTCTGTTTTAGAATGTTTTTATTGTACTTTATTGCTTTATTATATGTTTGTACTCTGCCCTCTTTTTTGACAAATTGACCCTTGCAGAGGATTGCCTGTCTGGATCTTCAGAACGAAATAGATGTCCAGTGGCACCTTTAAGACCAGCAAAGCTTTAGGCAAGGTATGAGCTCTTCTTGTGCAAGCGCACTTCCTTACACCTCAAATAAAATTTGTCAGTCCTAAAGGTGCCGCTGGACTCGTATTTTGTTCTTCGGCTTCACAACAACACAGCTGCCCTCGCGGATCTCTGAAGGCAGCCAAAGCTTCCGTCAGACAAGGCAGTCAAAGTTAACACGTTAGGGCGAGGGTTTGCCATGTCCAATTCAAGCCATATCTGGGGACTTTGGGGGTGGAGCCAGGGTGTGACAAGCATAATTGGACTCCAAAGGGAGTTCTGGCCAACACATTTTAAAGGGACCGCGCACTTTATAAATGCCTTCCCTCCGCTGGAAATAAGGAAGGATAGGGGCACCTTCTTTTGGGGCTCATAGAACTGGACCCCCTGGTCCAATCTTTTTGAAACTTGGAGGGTATTTTGAGGAGAGGCGCCGGATGCTATACTGCAAATTTGGTGCCTTTACCTCAAAAAACAGCCCCCCCAGTCCCAGATACCCACAGATCAATTCTTCATTATCCCCTATTGGAATTGGTCTCCATGGGAATAATGGTGTGCCCAGCAGACATCCCCCCCCCGCCGCTTTCTGATGACCCCTAACCAGGGGGAGGGCCTCCAACCGAGGGATCCCCTGCCCCCCCCCCACCTGAGGATTGGGCAACTAGAATGATTACAGGTTTGAAACACTTTCCCTATGAAGAAAGGTTAAAACGCTTTGGGGCTCTTAGCTTGGAGAAACGTCGACTGCGGGGTGACATGATCGAGGTTTACAAGATTATGCATGGGATGGAGAAAGTAGAGGAAGAAGTCCTTTTCTCCCTTTCTCACAATACAAGAACTCGTGGGCATTCAATGAAATTGCTGAGCAGTCGGGTTAGAATGGATAAAAGGAAGTCCTTCTTCACCCAAAGGGTGATTAACATGTGGAATTCACTGCCACAGGAGGTGGTGGCGGCTACAAGCATAGCCAGCTTCAAGAGGGGGTTAGATAAAAATATGGAGCAGAGGTCCATCAGTGGCTATTAGCCACAGTGTGTGTGTGTGTATATATATATATAATTTTTTGGCCACTGTGTGATACAAAGTGTTGGACTGGATGGGCCATTGGCCTGATCCAACATGGCTTCTCTTATGTTCTTATGGGACACAGAGTGTTGGACTGGGTGGGCCGTTGGCCTGATCCAACACGGCTTCTCTTATGTTCTTATTGGCAACCCTTATTAGGACAGCCATTGTGGAGAAACACTTGGGAGGGGGGTATTGTAATTGTCCTTATAACTGTGAGGCGGGGGGGGGGGCGGGGGGTTGCTGTGTCTAGGGAAACCTTTCTAGAAGAGACAAAGGCCGCCCCCCCCCCCCCCCGTTCCCTTCGAGGGAAAAAAGGAGTCTCTTGGTCCCCACCCCATCCTGGAAAAGAACCTCGTTTCAGTACCTTGCAGCATCCCCATAGCACAGGTATAAGGCTGAGGTATCCATCCCGAGGAAGTCACAGCAAGGGACCTTCCTGGCTTTGCAGAGAAAAGTGGAAGACACCCCCACCCCACTGGGTCTTGAAAGCAGCTGCTGCAGGACCCTAAAAGGGGGAGGCATACCAGTGTTCCCTCTAAGCTGAGTGAGTGTGAGCTAGCTCACAGGTTTTTAGCCTCCAGCTCACACCTTTTTGTCTTGGCTCAGGGAGGATGACCCCAGAGCACACTCATTGATGCAGGAGCTCACAACTTTAATGCCGGTAGCTCACAAAGTAGAATTTTTGCTCACAAGACTCTGCACCTTAGAGGGAACCAGGGGACGTAGAATCATAGAGATGGAAGGCACCTCCAGGGTCATCTAGTCCAACCCCCTGCACAATGCAGGAAACTCACAAACCCCTCCCCCTAAATTCACAGGATCTTCATTGCTATCATATGGCCATCTAGCCTCTGTTGAAAAACCTCCAAGGTAGGAGAGCCACCACCTCCCGAGAAAGCCTGTTCCACTGAGGAATCGCTCTAACAGTCAGGAAGTTCTTCCGAATGTTGAGTCGGAAACTCTTTGATTTAATTGCAACCACTGGTTCTGGTCCTACCTTCTGGGGCCACAGAAAACAATTCCACACCATCCTCTAGATGACAGCGCTTCAAGTACTTGAAGATGTTGATCCTTTCACCTCTCAGCCACCTCCTCTCCAGGCTAAGCATCCCCAGCTCCTTCAACCTTTCCTCATTGACTTGGTCTCCAGACCCCTCACCATCTTTGTCACCCTCCTCTGGACCCGTTCCAGCTTGTCTAGATCCTTCTTCAAATGTGGTGCCCCAAACTGAACACAACACTGCAGGTGAGGCCTCACTAGAGCAGAGCAAAGCGATACCATCGCCTCACGTGATCTGGACACTCGACTTCTGTTGATACAGCCCAAAATTGCATTTGCCTTTTTAGCTGCTGCATCACACTGTTGACTCATGTTCAGCGTCTGGTCCACTAAGACCCCTAATGTAGAAAAAGAGGTGGCGGAGCTCATCCAGAGATTGTTATGCAGCTGCACCTACTATTCAATGGACAAGGAGGTGGAACTCTCAGGAGAAGGTGGAACTCTCAGGACAGGGTGGAACTCTCTGTAGGGCATGGAACTCTCAGACAAAGTGGAACTCTCAAAAAGGTTCAGGAGCTGTGCTCTTGTGAGCTCCTGCTGCACCTGAGGCCTGGAGGGAATATTGGTGCATACCCTGGCCTCCCCCACCCACCCCGCATCCTACTGCTGTACACCACCCAGTGCCCAACATAAGCAGTGATGAGGTGCATTCATGAAGTTTAATAAAAATAATTGCAAGGAGCCGACGTTCAGGGCTCCCCTTTCTTTGGCCCAGCCCCTCCAGTTGCACCCAGCAGTTTGGTGTAGTGGTTAAGTGTGTGGACTCTTATCTGGGAGAACCGGGTTTGATTCCCCACTTCTCCACTTGCACCTGCTGGAATGGCCTTGGGTCTGCCATAGCTCTGGCAGAGGTTGTCCTTGAAAGGGCAGCTGCTGTGAGAGCCCTCTCCAGCCCCACCACCTCACGGGGTGTCTGTTGTGGGGGAGGAAGGTAAAAGGAGATTGTAGGCCGCTCTGAGTCTCTGTCCTTGAAAGGGCAGCTGCTGTTAGAGCCCTCTCCAGCCCCACCCACCTCACAGGGTGTCTGATGTGAAGGAGGAAGGGAAAGGAGATTGTAGGCTGCTCTGGGCCTCTGTCCTTGAAAGGGCAGCTGCTGTGAGAGCCCTCTCCAGCCCCACCCACCTCACAGGGTGTCTGTTGTGGGGGAGGAAGGGAAAGGAGATTGTAGGCCGCTCTGAGCCTCTGTCCTTGAAAGGGCAGCTGCTGTGAGAGTCCTCTCAGCCTCACCCACCTCCCAGGGTGTCTGTTGTGGGGGGAGAAGATATAGGAGATTGTAGGCCGCTCTGAGCCTCTGTCCTTGCATGCGCAGCTGCTGTGAGAGCCCCCTCAGCCCCACCCACCTCACAGGGTGTCTGTTGTGGTGGAGGAAGAGAAAGGAGATTGTAGGCCGCTCTGAGCCTCTGTCCTTGAAAGGGCAGCTGCTGTGAGAGCCCTCTCAGCCCCACCCACCTCACAGGGTGTCTGTTGTGGGGAGGAAGGGAAAGGAGATTGTAGGCCGCTCTGAGCCTCTGTCCTTGAAAGGGCAGCTGCTGTGAGAGCCCTCTCAGCCCCACCCACCTCACAGGGTGTCTGTTGTGGGGGAGGAAGGGAAAGGAGATTGTAGGCCGCTCTGAGCCTCTGTCCTTGAAAGGGCAGCTGCTGTGAGAGTCCTCTCAGCCTCACCCATCTCCCAGGGTGTCTGTTGTGGGGGGAGAAGATATAGGAGATTGTAGGCCGCTCTGAGCCTCTGTCCTTGCATGCGCAGCTGCTGTGAGAGCCCTCTCAGCCCCACCCACCTCACAGGGTGTCTGTTGTGGGGGAGGAAGGTAAAGGAGATTGTGTGCCGCTCTGAGACTCTTCGGAGTGGAGGGCGGATATAAATCCAATATCTTCTTCTTCTTCTTTCCTCCCCCTTAGTGACCCCCCCCCCATCCCTCTTTCTCCTTTTGCATTTCCACCTCCTTGGCTTTGCACCCAGACTCGCAAGTGCAGCCTCCGAGAAGAGGAAATCTGCAGAGCTGGCGGTAGAAGCGGGGGTGGGTGGGAGGTTCAGCCACGCAGATGCACCCCCCCCCTCCTTCCCGACCCGTTTGGGTTGCTGCAGAGGGTTAAAGCCGGCGAGGAGCTCCTCAAGAGAAGGGAGGCGGTGGCGGAGGCGTGGCGTCACTTCCTGCCAAAGCCTCTCCCCCGCCCCCCCACACACAGGGGGGAAGATTGTCCTCTGTGCAGGCATCGGTCTTGAACCGCAGGATCGGGTGAGCTGGCATTGCATGGTCGGGGGCCGGCCTCGGATTCTGCAGGAGCCTTTCTGACAGTTCCCTTCCCCTTCCTCCTCCCCATCTTGTCCATTGAATAGTTATTTTAACAGGGGTGGCCAACAGTAGCTCTCCAGTTGCTTTTTTGCCTACAACTCCCGTCAGCCCCAGCCAGCATGGCCAATGGCTGGGGCTGATGGGAGTTGTAGGCAAAAAAAAAAACATCTGGAGAGCTACCGTTGCCCACCCCTGGAATAGTTGGTGCAACAGCTGCATGAGAATCCCTGATGAATTCCACCACCTCTTTTTCTACAAAACCACCCTGGTTGGAGGGCTGGGATGCCCTCGGGCAACGGGGGAGAGGGGGATATGGGGGGGGGACGGTGTTGTGTGCAAGAGGAGATCAGAAGACGGGGGGGGGGGGAGCTTTTAGACAAGCTGGAATGGGTCAGAAGAGGGCGACAAAGATGGTCTGGAGACCAAGTCCTATGAGGAAAGGTTGAAGGAGAGTGGGGATGTTTAGCCTGGAGAGGAGGCGGCTGAGAGGTGATAGGATCACCATCTTCAAGTACTTGAAGGGCTGTCATCTAGAGGATGGTGTGGAATTCTTATCTGTGGCCCCAGAAGATAGGACCAGAACCAGTGGGTTGAAATTAAATCAAAAGGATTTCCGGCTCAACATTAGGAAGAACTTCCTGACTGTTAGAGCGATTCCTCAGTGGAACAGGCTTCCTCAGGAGGTGGTGGACTCTTCTTCCTTGGAGGTTTTTCATCAGAGGCTAGACGGCCTTCTGACAGCAATGAAGATCCTGTGAATTTAGGGGGAAGTGTTTGTGAGTTTCCTGCATTGTGCAGGGGGTTGGACTAGATGACCTTAGAGGTCCCTTTCAACTCTATGATTCTATGATTCTTGACCTGTGTGACTGGATTCTGGATTGTGTTGGACAGGGATTTTGGAGGTGGGAAAAGTCCAGCAGGAACTCATTTGCATGTTAGGCCCCACCTCCTGTGGTCTCCACAAGAGCCCTGTGGCGCAGAGTGTTAAAGCTGCAGTACTGCATGATTAAGATTTTTAAAATAAGAATATAACTTTTGGGGTTTTTTTTCTTAATAGTTAAGGGTACCTTTAATATTTGCTTTTTTAAAGAAAATAACACTGGCGGGGGTCAAGTAATGGAGGGAGGGGTGGGGGGAAAGTAAGATATGGGGTAGAAAGATCTTTCTTTTACTTTAAGCTTTTATAAGTTGTAGATATAGTTCTGCTACCATATGTTACTAATAATATTGTTTATACAAAAAAAAGCTGCAGTACTGCAGTCCTAAGCTGTGCTCAAGACCTGAGTTCGATTCCCAGCAGAAGCTGGATTTTCAGGTAGCTGGCTCGAGGTTGACTCAGCCTTCCATCCTTCCGAGGTCGGTAAAATGAGGACCCAGCTTGCTGGGGGGAAAGTGTAGACGACTGGGGAAGGCAATGGCAAACCACACCGTAAAAAGTCTGTGAAAGTAACATCACCCCAGAGTCTGGTGCTTACACAGGGGATCTTTCTTTTTCCTCCTGAGGTCTCCATTGTTTCGCACAGGGCTTTGTTGTAGGAAGAGCCCAGCAGGAACTCATTTGCATATGAGGCCACACACCTCAGACACCAAGCCAGC
The DNA here is from genome assembly GCF_032191835.1 of Heteronotia binoei. NCBI lineage: Eukaryota > Metazoa > Chordata > Lepidosauria > Squamata > Gekkonidae > Heteronotia > Heteronotia binoei. The sequence goes on along the minus strand of NC_083227.1, from coordinate 13,355,928 downwards.
CGGGACTGCGTTCCTGTGCATTTAAAACAACAACAACAAAAACAACCCTGAATGCAATTCTAAAGCCATCACCAGTGCCTCTTTCCATTTGGGGCTCTAGTTTATTAGCCCCTGGGACAGACAGAGCCAAAGAAATGGGAGGCTGAGCTTGTAACATCTCTAAAAAGCCAGATAGACACACTTAACTTTAACAAAACGATATTAAACCCGGTCTACAAACCAAAAGAAGCGCTTTTGTTCTGATCTGCCAGGGCAATTCTCACATGTCCCCTGAGCGTATGAAGGTTTGTGATGTTTGGTGACGTATCTGCATTCTTGTTTTTCCTTGTGAAATTTTACTGTGTGTGTCTTTCCTTCCCCCCCCAGAGAGAAGGCTCTCTTCACAGCCAAGGGAATAAAGGTATCTTTTCACAGATGGAGGTGATTCAATAGAACGGGCAGGAGATGGAAGAGCAGGACCCAGGAGGACCTGGAACTGGCAAGACAGCAAGCAAAGGCCCCCTTCTCCTCCAAGCTGGGAGTAATGTTGAATTCTGGGAAAGAGCTGTGCTAGAGACCCTGGCTGAGGACACCATGACCTCAGGTGTACACTGCCAACGCTTCCGACAATTCCGCTACCATGAGGCTGATGGGCCCCGAGAGGTTTGCAGCCAGCTCCATGGACTCTGCAACCATTGGCTGAAGCTGGAGAGGCACACCAAGAAGCAGATCCTGGACCTGGTGATTCTGGAGCAGTTCCTGGCCATCCTGCCCCAGGAAATGCAGTGCTGGGTCAGAGGATGTGGGCCGGAGACCAGTTCCCAAGCGGTGGCCCTGGCTGAAGGTTTCCTCCTGAGCCAGGCAGAGGAGAAGAAGCAGGCAGAACAGGTGAGGGGATTCCCTCCAGATATGTCCAATTCAAGCAACAAGTTCTGGCCTTAATCCTCAAGATTTAGATGTTAATCATCTAAAAGGGAGATTTTACGGCCTCCTTCGGCAGCCTCCACTACTCGAGAATTTCTTATCCCTCCAGATAACTCACCACATCAGCTGATAGAAGGGTGCAGAGTCTAGGAGTGGGGCAGGATCCATTCCTTGGTCGGTTCCATTCCACCTCTTACCCATCTCCCTTGCTGCTTCCTGATCTTGATCTCATCAGATCTTGGAAGTTAAGCAGGATCAGTCTTGGCTGATCAGTACTTGGGTGGGTGACCTCCAAGGAAAACCAGGGCCCTGAAGCAGAGGCAGGCAATGGCACTAAAAAAACCCAAAACTTGTGGCTGCTAGATAATCTTAGGATCTCCTGGCTGTACTACACAAACTGCCATATGCTGAAGTCCACCTCATACCTTGAAGGTGCAGCCTCATTTGGAGTACTGTGTACAATTCTAGTCACCGCACCTCAAAAAGGATATTACAGCATTGGAAAAAGTCCAGAAAAGGGCAACTGGAATGATTCAAGGCTTGGAACACTTTCCCTATGAAGAAAGGATAAAACGCTTGGGGCTCTTTAGCTTGGAGAAATGTCGACTGTGGGGTGACATGATAAGAGGTTTACAAGATGATGCATCTGATAGAGAAGGTAGAGAAAGAAGTACTTTTCTCCCTTTCTCACAATACGAGAACTCATGGACATTCCATGAAATTGCTAAGCAGGCGGGTTAGAATGGGTAAAAGGAAGTCCTTCACCCAAAAGGTGATTAACACGTGGAATTCACTGCCACAGGAGGTGGCGGTGGCTACAAGCATAGTCAGCTTCAAGAGGGGACTGCATAAACATCTGGAGCAGAGGTTCATCAGTGGCTATTAGGCACAGTGTATTGTTGGAACTCTGTCTGGGGCAGTGATGGTCTGTATTCTTGCTGTTTGGGAGGGACAATGGTGTGAGGACTTATAGCGTCCTGACCTCCTGATGGCACCTGGGTATTTTGGCCACTGTGTGACACAGAGTGTTGGACTGAATGGGCCACTGGCCTGATCCAACAGGGCTTCTCTTATGTTCTTATGTGACGCAAAGTGTTGGACTGGATGGGCCACTGGCCTGGTCCAACATGGTTTCTCTTATGTTGATTAAAATTTTGTTTGGCTTAAAGTTGCCACCGGTCACTAACTTTGTTCTGTTGTTTCAGACCAACGTGGTCGCACATCTGGATCTGCCATACATTAATTGTTTTCCTTTGCTGCTTTTCCAGATGTGCAAACAATCCCTGAAGATAGAAGTGACATTCCCTGAGGCAGAAGGAGCTTCTTCAGAGCAAGAGGACCAGGAAAGTACCCAAGATGCCCTCTCCTTTGGTAAGAAAGTCCGTCTTCACCCAAAGGAGATGGTGGCAGCTGCAAGCATAGACAGCTTCAAGAGGGAATTGGATAAACATATGGAGCAGAGGTCCATCAGTGGTTATTAGCCACAGCGTATTGTTGGAACTCTCTTTCTGGGGCAGTGATACTCTGTATTCTTGGTGCCTGGATGGGCAATAGTGGGAGGGCTTCTGGTGCCCTGGCCCCACTGATGGACTTCCTGATGGTACCTGGGTTTTTTGGCCACTGTGTGATGCAGATAGGTGGACTGGATAGGCCATTGGCCTGATCCAACAAGGCTTCTCTTATGTTCTTAAGGACTCTTTCTGCCTGGATACAATTAGAGTACTAGTGCATTTTATGGATAAAGAGCTCAGGTCAGGGGGGGGGGGAATTAAGCACTTTTTCACACAACACAGAGTTAATATGCAGAACTCGTCCACTAAGGGGAGGGACGGTGGCTCAGTGGTAGAGCATCTGCTTGGGAAGCAGAAGGTCCCAGGTTCAATCCCTGGCATCTCCAAAAAAGGGTCCAGGCAAATAGGTGTGAAAAACCTCAGCTTGAGACCCTGGAGAGCCGCTGCCAATCTGAGAAGACAATACTGACTTTGATGGACCAAAGGTCTGATTCAGTATAAGGCAGCTTCATATGTTCATATGTTAATTGTACAAGTTCGTGAAAGGCAGTTCCTCATGTTAATTAAAATATTCATGTCTCACCTCCTTCCATAAGGCAGAAAACTCTCAGCAGAGCGATTCACCGGTGAATAAAGGGAACCTCCATTTTCTGGGGCAGCAGAATTCTGAAAAACGCTTTCTAGGGGCCAATAATGATCGGAGTTTGACAAGGATGTATATTGTCACCCTGCTTATTTAATTTATATGCAGAGTACATCATGCGGAATGCTGGCCTGGATGAAGCACAAGCCGGAATTAAGATTGCTGGGAAAAACATCAACAACCTCAGATATGCAGATGACACTACCCTAATGGCAGAAAGTGAGGAGGACCTAAAGAACCTCTTGTTGAGGGTGAAAGAGGAGAGCACAAAAGTAGGCTTGAAATTCAACATCAAAAAAACTAAGATCATGGCATCTGGCCCCATCACACCATGGCAAATAGAAGGGGAAGACATGGAAGTAGTGACAGACTTCACATTTCTGGGATCCAAGATCATTGCAGATGGTGACTGTAGCCATGAAATGAAAAGACGTTTGCTCCTTGGTAGGACAGCTATGGCGAACCTGGGCAGTATAATAAAAAGTAGAGACATCACCCAGCCAACAAATGTCCATATAGTCAAAGCGATGGTATTCCCAGTAGTAATGTATGGCTGTGAGAGCTGGATCATAAGGAAGGCCGAGTGCAGAAGAACAGATGCTTTTGAGATGTGGTGCTGGAGAAGACTCTTGAGAAGATCCAGTCTGTCAGTCCTAAGGGAAATCAACCCAGACTGTTCCCTGGAAGGTCAGATGCTGAAGCTGAAGCTCAAATACTTTGGCCACCCAATGAGAAAGGAGCACTCCTTGGAGAAGATCCTGATGCTAGGAAAGACAGAAGGCAAAAGAAGAAGGGGACGCAAAAGAGGAGATGGCTGGACAGCGTTACTGATGTAACAAACACGAATTTGAGCAGACTTCGGAGGATGGTGGAAGACAGAAGGGCCTGGCGTGACTTTGTCCGTGGGGTTGCAAAGAGTCGGACTCGACTGTGCGACTGAACAACAACAAATAATGGGAAAATTTGCCTTCTGTGCCCAGGCTTATTGGGGCATCTGGCAGACCACTGACGAAAACAGGATGCTGGAGTAGGGATGGTGGGGTATGGGCTGGCACCCCCTTGGTGCTTAAGTGAGGGACTTTGGGAGGGGCTCGGAACAGATGTGGTCTCAAGCTGATGCTGCATTTGGCTGAAAACCTGGTGGTGAAGTCAGCATTCAAAAAGACACTCCGAGAACTCATTCATATACTTTGGAGTCTCCAGATGTGCTCAAACCACATCTGGGCTGAATTTCAGGGTGACGAGTCCTGCAAAATCATTTCTATCCTCCTCTTCCCCCCACACCATGCCTGACACAGGTCTTACAGAAGTCTGAAATACGTTGGCAGCATTTATAATCCCTGAGGCTCATAGGCAGTGGGTGCTTCTGTTATAGCCCTCCCAGAATTTAGTAAGTAGCACTAACAGTGTGTCGAGATTACACAGGGTGAGGCTTCACACCCCTTGGAAGCAGGTGCATAAAACAGGGAGCAAATAAGTAAATGGAATAGAAAGTCATGGCAAACACCCTCCCTTCTTCCTTTGTCTCACAAACAGGCTGTGAAGAGATGCTGTTGAGCCGTCGTCTTTTCAGAGGTGAGGAAACAGCTCCTGCACCTTCAGTTCAGGTAAAAGGTTTGAGCAGGAGACAGCCTCGTGCACCCCCCCCCTGCTTTCTCTCCCCCCCCCCTCAGGTTTTAAGTATTTTATTCGTTTTAGTGAAATTGGGGGAAAGGGTGAGTGAGAAAGAAAAAGAGAATAAGCTGTTACAAAACCGCATTGTGCAATATACATATGAAGGAAGGAGTAACATCAGTCTAGTAGGAGTATAGGTAAAAACAATAACTGTAAGTCAAATGGAGAAAATCACGGCATGACTTTCCTTGTGCGGCATTTACCCCAAGGCCACATCTTTTGAAGAAAAATGGCTTCCGTTTCTGGAATATACGGAGTCTAAAAATATCTTGCCTATTAACACCAACTTACCTTCAGTTTCTCTCACTATAATTCTTTCTAACTTATGCCATCGCCGCTTTCTGTTTTTATTTAAGTATTCCCTTTCGTTCGGTTTGGGATGGAGCAAGGCATTATTCTTAGCTTAAGAGTCAACAATTCCAGCCCAACTATCAGTTAAATAATCCTTAATAAGATATTTATTTATATATGTATTTATTTATTTATCTATTGATTGATGGATGGATGGATGAATTGGCGAACTGGATGTTAGCTTAAATGCTAAATAAGATGTTCTACAAAGTTATATATATATACACCAGGGATGGCCAACGGTAGCTCTCCAGATGTTTTTTGCCTACAACTCCCATCAGCCCCAGCCATTGGCCATGCTGGCTGGGGCTGATGGGAGTTGTAGGCAAAAAAACATCTGGAGAGCTACCGTTGGCCACCCCTGATATATATCATTGTACTTTATGCACGGTAGAATTTTGTTATGTGTGGAATCGATCTACTAGATACTACTTCATCCAACAAAGTTCTGCATAACGGAATTTTTAAAATAAACTTATCATACGTTAAAAAAACACTTTTAAGATATTTTGGGTCAGCTATAATATATAACTGCTTTCTACTGCTGTCGCATATAATAAACAGGATTCTAACAATGTATCAAATCATTTGTAAAAAGGTTCCCAATTTTTTTTTTTTTGTATCTTGTATAGCAGGGGTGGCCAACGGTAGCTCTCCAGATTTTTTTTGCCTACAACTCCCATCAGCCCCAGCCATTGGCCATGCTGGCTGGGGCTGATGGGAGTTGTAGGCAAAAAACATCTGGAGAGCTACCGTTGGCCACCCCTGATGTATAGTCTTCCCTCCCCACCTCCTTTCTTAGGGGGGCTTTTGCTCTTGCACTTTCTACACAGTATCTGGGCAAGAGACACTCTGAATGCCACTCCCTTTACCCATGCCAAGAGTTACACCCTGTACCCTTCCAGACTACTCCCTTCCAGTGTGCAATCTTTGTCTGGCATGATCTCTGATGAAGGGATCTGCTTTTTCTTTCAGTGTCCCTTTTCCTTTGAGGAGGTGGCTGTGTACTTCACTGCTGCAGAGTGGGCCCTTCTGGATCCAGACCAAAGAGCTCTCCACTGGGAAGTCACGCTGGAGAACTATGAGAACGTGGTCTCTCTGGGTAAGGATCTTTCCTAGTTGCCAAAGGTGTGAATTTGTGCCATTGCGTTGAGGAGTGTATCAAAGTACTGTACAGCAGTGGCTCCCAACCTTTTTGGCATCAGTGACCATTTCTGTGGAAGATAATTTTTCCACAGACCGATGGTGGTGGTGCTGGGGGTTTTGTTGCCCCAGACTGCCTCACGCCTTGTCCCTGCCCTTCATGGGGGTGTTTAAATGAGGAGTAGATGAAGGTCATTGCTGTGCTGCCCCTTCAGCCTGCCCAGGACTCAGCCGGATGAAAGAGGTGGGGCACCTTGGAAAACTGGGTTTGATTCCCCATTCCTCCACTTGCAGCTGCTGGAAGGGCCTTGGGTCAGCCATAGCTTTTGTAGGAGTTGTCCTTGAAAGGGCAGCTGCTGTAAAAGCTCTCCCACCCACCTCACAGGGTGTCTGTTGTGTGTGTGTGGGGGGGAAGGTAAAGGAGATTGTGACCACTCTGAGACTCTGAGATTCAGAGTATAGGGCAGGATATAAATCCTAATCCAATATCCATCTGCCCAGGCTAGGCTTGCCAATCCCCAGGTCCCAGCGGGGGTTCTTCTGCTTTCCCAGGCTCCTTCCCGCCCCCCAGTCAGGTGGCCGTGGGGAGGGAAGCCCCGCCCCCAGAGGACCATGTGCCTTTCCACCTCCGGAGGCTTCAGTCTCCGATTGAAAGGCTTCTTCTTGGGATGGTGTGTCTGAGTTACTTTGAAGAAGTTGGCAGCAACTCGTGAGTAGAGAGGCCAATCCCTCACTTCAGAGTCGCCAGAAATGGGGTGTGGGGTGGGGGAGGGAAACGTCTGCTGAGCACTTCGTTATTCCCTATGTGGAGATCGATTCCCATAGGGTATAATGGGGAATTGATCTGGAGGTTTCGGAGGCTCTGGGGGAGCTGTTTTTTGAGGTAGAAGCATCATATTTTCCGTATAGTATCTAGTGCCTCTCCCCAAAGTACCCCCCAAGGTTCAAAACGATTGGACCAGGGGGACCAATTCTGTGAACCCCAAAAGAAGGTGCCCCTATCCTTCATTATTTCTTATGGAAGGAAGACATTTAAAAAGGTGTGCTGTCCCTTTAAATAATAATAATAATGTGATGGCCAGAACTCCCTTGGAGTTCAATTATGCTTGACACACCCTTGTTCCTGGCTCCGCCCCCAATGTTTCCTGGCTCCACCCCCAAAGTCCCCAGATACTTCTTGAATTGGCAACCCTATTCCCCACTCCTCCACTTGCACCTGCTGGAATGGCCTTGGGTCAGCCATAGCTTTTGTAGGAGTTGTCCTTGAAAGGGCAGCGGCTGTGAGAGCCCTCTCAGCCCCACCCACCTCACAGGGTGCCTGTTGTGTGTGGGTGTGGGTGTGGGGAGGTAAAGGAGATTGTGACCACTCTGAGATTCAGAGTATAGGGCAGGATATAAATCCTAATCCAATATCTTCATCTGCCCAGGCAGGCAAAAGGGGCAGTGCAGTGCCTCTGTCTCACTTCACGGCCCAGTTGCTAACAGGCCAGGGACTGGGACTGGTCCATGGCCTGGGGGTTCGGGACCTCTGCTGTACAGGAATACAGCGTTTTGACTCCTGCCTAGAGGCATCTGAGGAGAACCAAAACAACTGTGCACACAAACTGCAGAAAAATAAAACTTCCTTACAAACTTGCCAATCTCTGTTTTATTTTTTTATAGGATTTTATCCACAAAGCAAAGTCAGGCAGTAATCCTAAGCAGGTCTTGAATCCAGCAGGAGCTCACAGCTCTTGAAACTTTCTGAGGGTCCCCCCTCCTCCTCCCCACCTACCTTGTCCATTGAACAGTAGGTGCAGCTGCATAACAATCCCTGGATTAGGAGAGCGGGCTGCCAGTCAGCCACCAGGAGCTTTGCCACACACCCAGCAGCCCTCATTAACCTCTGAAGAAACCGAAGCCACCCTTTTCCCACTTCTTATGTGATTTTGGGTGGGTGGTGGCTTGCTGGCCTTTTGACTGGGGTGGAGGTGGTCAAGGAGAGCCCCAGGTGAGTGAGGCCTGCTTGGGCTGGCTGGACCTCTAGCCAGCCCAAGCAGGCCTTGCTCACCCGGGGCTCTCCTTTCTTGTGTCGAATTGCTTTTGGCTGGTGGGAAGGTGGCATATGCTAATGAGTTATGCTAATGAGCTCCACCACCTATTTTTCTACAAAACAACCCTGATCCTAAGTAACAGGTTAAAACGGATAAAAGGAAGTACTTCTTCACCCAAAGGGTGATTAACATGTGGAATTCACTGCCACAGGAGGTGGTGGCGGCCACAAGTATAGCCACTTTCAAGAGGGGTTTAGATAAAAATATGGAGCACAGGTCCATCAGTGGCTATTAGCCACAGTGTATGTGTGTATATAACATTTTTTGCCACTGTGTGACACAGAGTGTTGGACTTGATGGGCCGTTGGCCTGATCCAACATGGCTTCTCTTATGTTCTTATGTTAACAGCAATTCATGAACAAAGCAGTAGACAAATGCACCTTTAAGACCAGCTAAGTTTTATTCAGAATGTAAGCTTTCGTATGCTCTTAAGCAGACTTCGTCAGACAAAATGGGAATGGAAGCAGCACTTCTTAATATAAGTGGGCAGTGTAGAATCATGGGAATGTTTTTAGCAGATTAAAAGAATCACAAATAGGGATCTGTGTTTGTTAGCGTCAGGACAAAACATAGTTTGCCATTAGAAAAAAAGGAGGACGTTAAAATACAATGGAGAATGGGTTGGTATATGCAATAAGACAAACTATATGGATGTTATAATCTCTCGAGAAACCATGCCCTCTATTTAAACTAACAAAGCCAGAACGTTACCTAGATTTATGGCACTTCGCACCTTCAACGGCAGTCTGCTTTTTATCACCCTCCAGTGTTTTTTCAGCCCTGTTTTGCCCTAACGCTAACAAACACAGATCCCTATTTGTGATTCTTTTAATCTGCTAAAAACATTCCCATGATTCCGCACTGCCCACTTATATTAAGAATTGCTGCTTCCATTCCCATTTGTCTGATGAAGTCTGCTTAAGAGCATACGAAAGCTTACACTCTGAATAAAACTTAGTTGGTCTTAAAGGTGCACTTGTCCACTGCTTTGTTCTGTTGCTTCAGACCAACACGGCTGCCTACTGGGATCTAGCAATTCATGAAAGCACTCTAAAATACAAAGGAACAGCTTGAGGATGCTGTATACTCTCAAAACTTGCCAGTTTCCCCCAAATATTCTTTGTACAAAGTCTTTGTACAAAGGTCCATTTAAAACATCGCAACAAGGTTGTAGGTGAAATTCCAATTTGAAACAATCTTGATTACTCCAGGAACGATGACTTTCACCACAGAAAGGACTCCCCACTCAGCACTTCCGCTGGCTCAGGATAGCGTTTCACAGTTGAGTTTCCTCAGGAGTCATTCCATAGCAAACTTCACAAACGTTTAGAATTATCACATTCCAATGTACAGAATTTTTAACTTGATCTCTCTCTGGTTTTAGCCCAGCCTGTCAAGATCATCCTGTAGAAGACAGAAACAGGATACAGGATGATCTTGACAGACCGGAAAACTGGGCTAAAACCAATAAAATGAATTTTAACAGGGATAAATGTAAAGTTCTGCATTTAGGTAGGAAAAATTGAATGAGAGTTATAGGATGGGGGAGACTTGTGTTAGTAGTAGTATGTGTGAAAAAGATTTAGGGGTCTTAGTGGACCTTACGCTGAACATGAGTCAACAGTGTGATGTGGTAGCTAAAAAGGCAAATGCAATTTTGGGCTGTATCAACAGAAGTATAGTGTCCAGATCCTGTGAAGTGATGGTATCGCTTTACTCTGCTCTGGTACGACCTCACCTGGAGTATTGTGTTTAGTTTTGGGCACCACATTTTAAGAATGATATAGACAAGCTGGAACAGGTCCAGAGGAGGCAATGAAGATGGTGAGGGGTCTGGAGACCAAGTCCTATAAAGGAAGGTTGAAGGAGCTGGGGATGTTTAGCCTGGAGAGAAGGTGGCTGAGAGGTGATATGACCACCATCTTCAAGTCCTTGAAGGGCTGTCATTTAGAGGATGGAGTGGAATGTTTTCTGTGGCCCCAGAAGATAGGACCAGAACTAATGGGTTGAAATTAAATCAAAAGAGTTTCCAGCTCAACATTAAGAAGAACTTCCTGGCCATTAGAGTGGTTCTTCAGTGGAACAGGCTTCCTCAGGAGGTGGTGGGCTCTCCTTCCTTGGAGGTTTTTAATCAGAGGCTAGATGGCCATCGGACAGCAATGAAGATCCTATGAACCTAGGGGAATGTATTTGTGAGTTTCCTGCATTGTGCAGGGGGTTGGACTAGATGTCCCTGGAGGTCCCTTCCAACTCTGTGATTCTATGTATCCTATTTCTCTCTTCTGCTGTATTTGCAACCCCTCCCAATTTAGTATCATCCCTCTATTCCTTCGTCCAAATCATTTATAAAGATGTTGAACAAAACAGGTCCCAGGACAGATCCTTGAGGCACTCCACTAGTCACTCCTTTCCAAGAGGATGAAGAATTGCAATAGCATTTAAGAGATATCTGATGTTATTCTTCGTATATCTTTTTAGAACAAATCCTGCTCAATCTTGATGAATTAGTTCTGGAATACATTTTCTTAGCCGTTCTGTGGTAATTGCTGCAAAAATCTTGTACTCTACGTTTAGCAATGAAATTGGTCTATAAGATTGTGGTAGTAGTGGATTGTCGTCATCTTTGTGTATTAAAGTAATATTGGCCTTTTGCTACATTAGTGATAGCTGTTTTTTCCCCCTCTTGTATCTCATTCATTACTTTTTGGAGCGGTATTGTTAAAATATCTTCAAAAGATTTAGAGTATGTCACTATAAGACCACCTAGACCAGGAGTCTTATCTTCTAATATATATATTTTGATAGCATAATTAATTTCCTGTAATGTTATCACTTGAGTTCATATTTTTCTGTGTTCCGGTGTAAATGTTTTAAATGCTGACTCCTGTAAATATTTTTTTTCATTTTGTCCTCATTTATGAATTCTTTTTTTTTTTTTAATAAAGGTTAGTGGAAAAGGTTTTTATTTGATCCATCATTCCTTGTTCTGAAAAGAGGATTCCTTTTCTAACTCCTGGTATCCTCCTTCCCCCCCCCTTTCTTTTCTTAGACTATGAGCTAGGTATCTTCCTGGTCTGTTTGGAAATTCGAATTGTCTTAAATATTTTAACTTTTTCTGCATTTCTTCAACTTCTAGCAGATCCAGATGCTTTTAAAAAAATGTTTGATCTTTCAACTTGTTTTTATTGCCAGTACTTTTATGTTCTTGTTCCAATGCCATTATTTTGTCTGGTTCCCCCCCCCCCCCCCCCCGCCCAAAGAATCTTGTTTTTCTTTTTTTCTGTCTTGCAGCTATCTCCAGTAAGGTTCCCCTAATGTAGTCATTACTGGCTTCCCACGTTAGTGATGCTGTTGTATCCTTAATATTGCTGAATTTAAAATATTCTATTAGGTCTCCCTTGCATTTTTCTTTAACTTCATCCTGTAGTAAGTGGTTATCATTTAGTCTCCATCCCTTTTCTTTTCTGCTTCCACTCTTCCAAGTTAGTTCTATTGGATTGTCATCTGCTAGAGTTTTTGATAGAAATTCTGCTTTTCCAGCACAAAGAATTAATGTCTTAGATGTCCAGGACATGTCTGATCTTGAGTATGATTGATGTCTATCCAAGGAGAACGCGAAGTCCCTCAGGGTGAAAGGTTCATCAAATGTCCTCCAATTCTAGCATCTCCATGCATTCTTTGGTTATTTGTTTATTTATTTATATTGATTTGATTTATATCCTGCCCTCCCTGCACTGGCTCAGGGTGGCTAACAACCAATAAAACCAGAAGATATAAAACATTGAAACAATCATATTTAATAAAATCAATAAATTAAAAAACTCAACTAATCTTTGGGGGGTCATGGCACTCATAATCCTGATGCATTATCTGTCTTTTTTAGAACTGAGGACTCCATTCATATCTCCAAAGATCAAGACTTCTCATTCATAAAAATCCAATAGCATTTGATAAAAGTTTTCATAGAATTTACTTTTGTTGTCATTTGGTGTATATATTGATGTCACTGTCCAGATTTGTCCTTCTGGTAGTCTGATCTTCAGAATAAGATATCTTACATTCTGATCTTTTAATTCTTCAAGGATTTCTAAACATTGATCGTTGATATAAATTGCCATGCCTTTTTTTCTTAGTTTGGGCAGAAGCAGTTTAAACTTTGCTTAATCTTTTGCAATTTAAGCGATGTTCTTGCTTCTTCTTTATGCAGGTTTCTTGTATACACAACTTATCCACGGTAAATGTTTTCAGTTGGTTGAAGATACTTGATAGTTTAAATGGAGAGTTTAATATGTTAAAATGTGCTGAGATTATTTTGAGCTCTTTCATTTTGTCTTTGTTGCCTCTCCTTCTTTAGGGGACAGTCCAGGGTCTTCTAAGAGCCCCTTGGTGCAGAGTGGTAAGCTGCAGTACCACAATCCAAGCTTTGCTTATGACCTGATCCTGGTGGAAGCTGGGTTCAGCTAGCCGACTCAAGGTTGACTCAGCCTTCCATCCTTCTGAGGTTGGTAAAATGAGTACCTAGCTTCCTGGGGGTATAGTGTAGATGACTGGGGAAGGCAATGGCAAACTACCCCTGTAAAAAGTCTGCCATGAAAACGTCCCAGAGTCAGAAATGACTAGTGCTTGCACAGGGAACTTTTTTACCTTTTACCAGGATCTTCTGAACCTGAGCTTTGATCACTGTCTGGTTTCACTTCTTCTAAGAATTCTTCTACCTATTCTAATGTTATTTTCTTACCCTTTGGCAAAAATATTTCTAAGGCACATGGAATTTTGCAACGATAATGTATATTTTTCTTTTGAAGTGCTTGTGTCAAATTTCCAAATTCTTTCATTTTCTTGATTGTATCCAGTGGAAGATATTGAAAGTCTGGAATTGCTTTACCTTCAGTTCTGAGAGGTTCCTTCCTGTGTTGTAATAAAATTGTGTCTTTTGATTTTTTGTGTCTGAAAGGGACCAGTATGTCTCTTGGTAGATTATTTTGCCTTGCACATTTTGAGTTAATTCTGAAGATTTGCTCAATTTCTGGGAAGTCACCTTGTACCTTTAAATAATCTTGTTTCCCTTCAAATTCTGTTTGCTTTGTCTTGCTTTCTTGAATCTCTGGTGTGTTTTCTTGAATATTTGGCTTATTTCCTGCAGTCCAGTTGAAATCTCAGTCATTATTTTTTGTATATCTTCCTTAATATCTTGTTGTGGCTAAAAGAGGTCAATTCGCCATTAATCCTATCCTTCTACAGCCTTTGACCTTACCTTCTCTCCCAGATGCTAATGCTTTCTCTATCTTTATTCCAGCAGGTGACAATCAGAGAAATGAGGAAGGTGAGGAACTTCATCCACAATGGCCATATAAAGTTAATAATGAAGATTTGAAAGATAGCATCTGGAATCAAGGGATTTGGTTGAATTACAGGCATTTGGTTGAAAAGAAAGATGGAAGAAAATGTAATGTACATTTTCCAAAACACAATATAATTAACACGAGTAAATCCATTCAGCATGGAAAGTACTTCAAATATAGATCACAGCTTCTTGTGAACCATAGAGTACCAAAAGAAGAGAAACATTTTGAATGCTCAGAGTGTGGAAAGAAATTCAGTCAGACTAGCAATCTTGAAGAGCATAAAAGAACTCACACAAGGAAGAAACCTTTTGAATGCTTAGAATGTGGCAAAAGATTTGGTTATAGTAACAGTCTTCAGTATCATAAAAGAACCCACACAGGAGAGAAACCTTTTGCTTGCTCAGAGTGTGGCAAAAGATTCACTCATACTAACAGTCTTCAGTATCATAAAAGAACCCACACAGGGGAGAAACCATTTGAATGCACAGAGTGTGGAAAGAGATTCACTAACAGTGGCGGTCTGAAAGTGCATAAAAGAGCCCACACAGGGGAGAAGCCTTTTGAATGCTCAGAGTGTGGGAAGAGATTTAGTCAATGTAGTAGTCTTCAAAAGCATAAAAGAACCCACACAGGGGACAAAACTTTTGAAGATTCAGAGAGTGGAATGAGATTCAGTCAGAGTAACTATCTTCAAGAGGATAAAAAAACCCACACAAGGGAGAAACCGTTTGAATGCTCAGAGTGTGGGAAGAGATTCAGTACACAAAGAAATCTTCAAGTACATCAAAGAACCCACACAGGGGAAAAACCGTTTGAATGCTCAAAGTGTGGGAAGAGATTGAGTACACATAGCCATCTTCAGTATCATCAAAGAATCCACACAGGGGACAAACCTTTTGAATGTTCAGAGTGTGGAAAGAGATTCAGTCAGAGTAGTCATCTTCAAGATCATAAAAGAACACATACAGAGGAGAAACCTTTTGAATGCTTAGAGTGTAGAAAAAGATTTAGAATGAATTCTAGTCTTCAAAAGCATCAAAAAATCCACACAGGGGAGAAACTTTTTGAATGCACAGAGTGTGGAAAGAGATTTAGTACAAGTCGCTATCTACAATACCACCAAAGAACCCACACAAGGGAGAAGCCATTTGAATGCTCAGAGTGTGGGAAAGGATTCAGTCAAAGTGGTACTCTTCAACTTCACCGAAGGACCCACACAGGAGAGAAGCCTTTTGAATGCTCAGTATGTGGAAAGAAATTCAGTGACAATAGCAATCTTCACCGGCACCAAAGAACGCACACAGGGGAGAAACCTTTTGAATGCTCAGAGTGCGGAAAGAGATTCAGTGACAGTAGCAGTTTTCAACGGCACAAAAGAATCCATACAGGGGACAAACCGTTAGAATGTACAGAGTGTGGAAAGAAATTCAGTGGCAATAGCAGTTTTCAAAGGCATAAAATAACTCATGCTGGGGAGAAACCTTTTGAATGCCCAGAGTGTGGAAAGAGGTTCAGTCAGAGTCGCTATCTTCTAGACCATGAAAGAATCCATACAGGAGAGAAGCCATATGAATGCTCAGAGTGTGGAAAGAAATTTGGTGGCAGTAGAAATTTGCACCGGCACCAAAGAATCCACACAGGGGAGAAACCTTTTGAATGCTCAGAGTGTGGAAAGAGGTTCAGTGACAGTTGGAGTCTTCAGCAGCACCAAAGAACCCACACAGGGGACAAGCCTTTTGAATGCTCAGAGTGTGGAAAAAGATTCAGTCAGAGTGGTACTCTTCAGGTGCATAAAAGAACCCATAGAGGGAGAAATGTTTTGAAGGCTCAGTGTATGGAAAGGGATTAAAGGTGCATGACTGTCTTCAAAAGCATCTGACAACCCATACAGGGAAGAAACATTTTGAATGTTCATAGTGTGGGAAGAGATTCAGTCACACTGGCATTATTCAAAAGCATCAAAAACCCACACAGGTGACAAACGTTTTCAATGCTGAACATGTGGAAAGAGGTTAAGTCAGAATGGCATTCTTTAATAGAATCAAAGAAACCAAATGGGTGGGGGGGACCTTTTTAATGCTCAGAGTGTGGAAATAGATTGACTTGGAGTACCACTTTTTGAAAATATCTAAGGACCCACAGAAGGAGAGACCATGTAATCACTTAGCCCGTGAAAGGAGCACTTCTTTTATTTCACAGCTAGAGGACAGCCGCAGACCACATAAATCATCAAAACAATATAAACTCCTATAGAAACTTTAATGTACACAGCAATGTTTCCCTAACCAAGAAGAAATGTTATATTTGCTCAGACTGTAGAAGGAGGTTTAGCCATGTTTGAAGCCCTCAAGATGGATCCCAGAAGGAAGGAAACAAGAATGGGCTTTGCCACCTGAAACAGATTCAGGATCAGTTCCTGTCTCCTTTAGCATGGAAGATTCTACACAAGAGAGGAACCTCATAAATGCTCAGCACGTGGCAAGAGTTTGAGCCACAGATCCAACTGACATGTTCCTCAGAGAATCCATACAAGGGCAAAACTTTCCTATAACTGATTCTGATGAGGCTGTTCTTTGAACACCGAAAAGCTGGAGGTTCAGAAAGGATTTTCACAAAGAAGGGGCTTTTTAGTGGTTGCCTCCTTATCAAGAGGTGGTGCAGAGTGTTAAAGCTGCAGTACTGCAGTCCTAAGCTCTGCTCACGAGTCACGACCTGAGTTCGATCCCTGGTGGAAGCTGGGTTTTCAGGTAGCCAGCTTGAGGTTGACTCAGCCTTTCATCTTTCCGAGGTCGGTAAAATGAGTACCCAGCTTGCTGGGGGGAAAGCGTAAATGACTGGGGAAGGCAATGGCAAACCACCCCATAAAATGCCATGAAAACATTGTGAAAGCAATGCCACCCCAGAGTCGGAAATGACTGGTGCTTGCACAGAAGACCTTTCCTTTTCCTTCTTATGTGAAACTCACTACCTATCTGTCAGTATAACTGATATCTACAGCATAAACCTAATGTGGCCATCCGCCATCCTTAATTCACAAACACTTCTTTTTTTTGTGACAAGCAGTTCTAGAGAAGCATTTTTGAGCCCTAATCCCTTCCCAGTCCAACCTTCTGTGAGGTTCTGGGAGTCCCACCTCTTTGAAGTGTTTTGGAAGTAGGATTAATTTGAGTTGAAAAGGGAAAAGGTTCTGTTCCCTTACTCAACAATTCAGTAAGTTCTTGGGGATCAAGTGTGTGTGTATTGCGTATTGCATGTTTTCTACGTTGTTCAAAGTTATCACACATATTGTTATTTAAATTTGTCGTATTATTATAAAAGTATAAGGTGTACAAGTATTGTTTTTGAGACACATGGGGACTGTTCAGATGCAGTTTAACCAGTTGTCGCTGTTGTTTCCTACGGGATTAAAAGTGGCTGATCAGACAGCAACATCTGCCTCTCAGTAGTCAATTGTTGTCCCCACCCCACCCCAATCCTTCTCCAAACCAGATTATTTTTGTTACCTGCTCCTTTGCGGTGTTTTCTGAGTTGTCTGGTTTCACCTCGTAGTTTTCTCTGTCTGGATAGTGCTGCTGCGATATTAACCAACTTCCGGATGTCTGAAGGCTGTCCCAGAGCAAAAGGAGCCTCAGATGTCCAGTTTACAGTCACCATTTTTTTTTACTACTTAGGGATATGTGCGTAACTGCATAACCACATAGTGTTTTTTGACCTATGCCCATAATGCTCTTATGAGCATAATAGTGGAGGGAACAAAAAGAAGAACTGCGTGGTGACATCGTGTGGACGGCAGAAGACGGTTTCGCCGCGGAGTGATTCGAATTGCAGTATGGCATTCTGATCGATAATATCCGGAACAAAGGTATTCGGAACAGAATCGGGTCAGTTTAACATGGACTCAACACGCTGTGTGAACAGGGCCTCGGTGATTTTTTTTTTCTGGATTGTTACAAAAAAGGCAGGCAAGCCGAGGCTGTGAAGACCAAAGGGTGGGGTTTGTAAGAGTTCCTTCTTCAAACATGCCTGCTTCCTAGAAAAGGGATAACACTGACGAACTAATTTACGTGGTGAAATCATTTGAAGGGCGTTGATTTAGATATGTCAGAACAAGGGTGTCAGTATTAACTAATTGGTTGGGTTGCTATCTGATTGTACCAACTATTAGGTATTCAAGCTTTCGTAATGCTGTTCTGGGCAGGGCTGGATCTGGGGGGTGGGCAGAGGGGGCACTTGCCCTGGGGTGCCGAATTGGGTGGCCCTGAGGGAGGGTGGGGGGAGCAAGCCAGTAGCGGAGCTACCCCCACCCCCCCACACACACCGCCCTGCTGCTGGAGAAGGCAGATTGGCTGCTTTTACTGCCTCTCCGTCTTCCGGAGAGGTGTCGAAAGCAGCCCCGCATCTCCAGTCTGACTCCCTCCCCATTTAAAGACCCTGCCAGCCAGCTGGGTCTTTAAACGGGGAGGGAGGCAGATTGGCTGCTTTTGGAAGATAATGGATTTATATCTTCCCCTATACTCTGAATCTCAGAGTGGTCACACAATCTCCTTTACCTTTCTCCCCCACAACGGACACCCTGTGAGGTGAGTGGGGGCTGAGAGAGCTCTCCCCAAAGCTGCCCATTCAAGGACAACTAAGAACATAAGTACATAAGAGAAGCCATGTTGGATGAGGCCAACGGCCCATCCAGTCCAACACTCTGGCCATTAATTTATATATATATATATATACACACACACACACACACACACACAAAGTGGCTAATAGCCACTGATGGACCTCTGCTCCATATTTTTATCCAATCCCCTCTTGAAGCTGGCTATGCTTGTAGCCCGCTGGTGGCGTCACTAGGGCGGGGCCAAGGGGGCCATCGGCCCTCCCCCAGAGCATTCTCATTGGCCCCAGGCACTGACCCACGGCCCCCCCCAACAGGAAGGGGCTGGCCCGTTGACAACAGCGCAAATCCTAAACAGGGTTAGGTCTTTCTTAACCCCTTTGGCTTGGACGGACTTGGAAGGTGCGGGGGTGGGGGGACGCTCCGGTGAGGAACCCTTTGCAACTATTCCGCAGCAGGGAAGCCGGAGAGCTGCTCTCCCCCGAGTGGGATTTCGGTCGATCAGGGGCGTTCTTGGAAATTGTCAGTTGCAGCGAGAGAAGGATCGCTAAGAGAACTTGGTGCGCAGAAAACTCTGGCGGTGGTTCCTAGAGATCTCCGCTGAACGCCACCCCTGTTAGTAGTGAATCATCAAGGCGGTCCAAGTCCAAGATCGGAGGGGGAAGGACCTCCCCTGGGCATGCTTAGTCCTAGGCAGGCTTAAGCAGAAGTCCGTTCCCACCTGGGTTGCAGCAGGCTCAGGAGCGAAGCTGGAAACTGCCCCAGGTGGAGTCCCACCCAGCCCTCCCTCCGGGAAGCTCAACGTTTGAGACTCCCTACAACTCGAGGCGGTGGAGAGCTAAAGCCGCTCTCTCATTCTCAGTCTCAGGGAGAAGGAGAAAGTGGCTGCTGTAAGCCGCTCTGGATCCCACCACACGAGGGAAAAGCCAGGGAGAAATACCTCCAGAAGCATCACAGGGCTGATTCTCGCCCAGCCTTCTCGTCCGTCCTCTACGCTCAGAAGGCGCGGGGCTCGAGGAGACAGAAGGAAAACTACTGAAAGAGGGGAAGGGGGAGTGGGCGGGGCAGAAGCCGCGGAGAGACCGGGGCATGGGAAAAGAGGCAGATCAGTGGCTTGGACTGACAAGGGGAGGAGCCCTCCAAAAGGGGTGATGCCCAATGGGGGGGGTGTGACTTGAATCAGTTACACCCCAGGGTGCAACCCACCCTAGTGACGCCTGCCACCACCTCCTGTGGCAGTGAATTCCACATGTTAATCACCCTTTGGGTGAAGAAGTACCTCCTTTTATTCGTTCTAACCCAACTGCTCAGCAATTTCATCGAATGCCCACGAGTTCTTGTATTGTGAGAAAGGGAGAAAAGGACTTCTTTCTCTACCTTCTCCATCCCATGCATAATCTTGTAAACCTCTATTGTGTCACCCCGCAGTCGATGGGGGGGCGGGGGCAGATCAGCTGTTTTGTGTATCTTGCCTGGCAACCGCTGCCTTGTATTCTGCCCTCCGCTGCCCTCCTTTTTGCCTTTGAAACCAATGAGGTGCCTGGGCCTTGAGGTTTCTGGGGCTCTTCCACCCGGCGATTGCTAGGTCAGCATGCGGGCCTTTTTCTCATTGGCTGCCTCGGCCCCTTCCCTCTTCCACCTCCCCGCATGTGGTCTGCTGCCTGTTTTAAGTGATGAGGGACCACCAGCAATGCTACTACTTGTTCAGAGTGGCAGTGATCAAAGTGGACAGGTTAGGGGCCCTCCAATGGGAGGAGCCATACAGTTGGGAGGGTGTGTGTGTGTGTGAAAGGATTGGCCCACCGTAGCTACCACAAGTTTGGTGACCACAGGGGAACCCAATTCAGAGGATTCCGGCTCAGCACGGGATTCGACGCCCAGTGCACACCTTGTGATTTAAGGGGGCTTTGGATTCCTGACCGGGGCCCCGGGACATCAGGCAAGAACTGCCCTGTTGGGACACAGGGGGAGAATGCCCTTCCAAAGCTCTGCTCACGACCTGAGTTCGATCCCCAGTGGAAGCTGGGTTTTCAGGTAGTCAGCTCCAGGTTGACTCAGCCTTCCATCCTTCCAAGGTTGGTAAAATGATTACCCAGCTTGCTGGGGGGGGGGGGGGGGAACTGTAGATGACTGGGGAAGGCAATGGCAAACAACCCCGTAATGCCATGAAAACGTTGTGAAAGCAATGTCACCGCAGAGTCGGAAACTACTGGTGCTCGCACAGGGGACCTTTCCTTTCTTTCTCTGAGAGAACCAGGTTTGATTCCCCACTCCTCCACTTGCAGCTGCTGGAATGGCCTTGGGTCAGCCAAAGCTCTCACAGAAGTTGTTCTCGAAAGGGCAGCTGCTGTCAGAGCTCTCTCAGCCCCACCCACCTCACAGGGTGTCTGTTGTGGGGGGGGGAGAAGATCCTGTTGGTCCTCTCTTAGTTTAACCCTTTCAGCGCTGCAGACAAAGGAAAAACGTTTCCCGTCCTCTCCATGAGAAGCTCCAGCCAGGCTATCCTTAGCAACGCTCTATGCACCTCGATAGGGCTACTCTGGAGTAACTTTGCAGGGGATGCCCATGGACTTTCAGGTTCCCCCAATGCTGCGATTTGGGCCTGATGCATTCCCCACTGCTTCTCTTCTCGTCGCCCCCTTGAACCCTCCTCTGCCAGAAGCCAAGTAGGCAGGGAGGGGAAGGGGGAGCATTTGCGGCAATGCGTCTTCCTGGCTGACCTCATAGCAAATGAGTTGGACAACCCTGCTCCACCTGCTCTGGGACAGGTAAAAAAAAAGGTCAAGGTAGTCCCCTGTGCAAGCACCAGTCATTTTTCGACTCTGGGGTGGCGCTGCTTTCACAATGTTTTCACGGCAGACTTTGCCATTGCCTTCCCCAGTCATCTACGCTTTCCCCCCAGCAAGCTGGGTACTCATTTTACTGACCTCGGAAGGATGGAAGGCTGAGTCAACCTCAGGCCGGCTACCTGAAAACCCAGCTTCCGCCGGGGATCGAACAGCTTCCGCCGGGGTCGTGAGTAGAGCTTAGGACGGCAGGACTGCAGCTTTAGCATTCTGCGCCACGGAGCTCTTTCCGGGACAGGACTCGCGTCCAATTCTTCAACCCCAGACCAACACGGGTCCCCTGTGAAATTGCCTTAGAGGTGTCTTACTGTGGGGGAATTTTAGTGAGGAGACTTTGCTCAGAATTTTGCCCCTGACTGTGACCCATTCCATTATTACATATAGGATTTAATGGAGGAATTTTGGTTGGATACGATGCACCTGTATACCAATACAGCCTTCCATTTTTGTCTTAAAAATTGCTTTGGATGTTTTATAATTATGTTTTATTGTCTTAGATTGCTTCCACAGACATATTTACATATTTTGCTGCTAAATGGGAGAGGTTCCAGGTTCTTTTTACCACTAATACAAGCTATCCAAAGGGCAGAGATAAGTGCCTGATTTTCATCTCCCAAGAATAAGAGATACCTGTCAAGTACTGCACAATCTCCATCAATGACAACTTCTATGATGGTAAATCACAGGAAGTTTATTCACTCAATGAAGAAGTTATAGGGCTGAGACTTTATCTTGGTAGAACTGGTACAGACAGTCAGATATATTGATGATGCAGACAGTTAAAAGTTTGAAGCAATGAGCCTCTTTTTTCACTACCAATTAAACATCCCCCTTTCTCCCCCCCTCTTTGTGCTAATTCCAGCTGGAACAAGTTACTTCAAAAGCTATAGTTTCTGAGTGTAGCTGACTCTGATGCCTAGGCGTACCACATAGCTCAGGGTAAGAAAAGGTTACTTGTAAGTTTCACAGACAAAATGCATTTGATTAGCTTGCTAACCGTTCTAGCAAAACAGCATGAGATTACAAAAGTCTGGACCAAGATGGAAGTGCTCATGACAAGAAGTATTCTTGACAATACCTAGCACAGATCTCAGGGTCCAGATCCTCGGGCAAGGGAAGGAGTACTGCAATGTGGAAACCAGAGCATCATTTCCTGAAAGAGATCAACCACCTACAACCTCTCTGAACTATTTTCCTGTTATTCTTCTGTGTAACTTAAGAACATAAGAGAAGCCATGTTGGATCAGGCCAATGGCTCATCCAGTCCAATACTCTGTGTCAACATAAGAACATAAGAGAAGCTATGTTGGATCAGGCCAATGGCCCATCCAGTCCAACACTCTGTGTCACATAAGAAGCCATGTTGGATCAGGCCAATGGCCCATCCAGTCCAACACTCTGTGTCACATAAGAACATAAGAGAAGCCGTGTTGGATCAGGCCAATGGCCCATCCAGTCCATCACTCTGTGTCACATAAGATACATAAGAGAAGCCATGTTGGATCAGGCCAATGGCCCATCCAGTCCATCACTCTGTGTCACATAAGATACATAAGAGAAGCCCTGTTGGATCAGGCCAATGGCTCATCCAGTCCATCACTCTGTGTCACATAAGAACATAAGAGAAGCCATGTTGGATCAGGCCAATGGCTCATCCAGTCCAATACTCTGTGTCACACAGTGGCCAAAACCCAGGTGCCATCAGGAGGTCCACCAGTGAAGCCAGGCCACTAGAAGCTCTCCCACTGTGCCCCCCACCAAGCACCAAGACTACAGAGCATCACTTGCCCCAGACAGAGAGTTCCAACAATATGTTGTGGCTAATAGCCACTGATGGACCTCTGCTCCATATGCTTCTCCATTCCCCTCTTGAAGCTGGCTATGTTGACAATTATATTAGTTCCTATGGATGGAAATAAGTATTTAATGTGTGATTTTATTCTTGCCCCTTCTTGTTCTGGACAAACACCTTACAGGCAAAGCAATCAGGATGCATTCTTTAAAAAATACTAAAGGCAAAGGTAGTCCCCTGTGCAAGCACCAGTCGTTTTCAACTCTGGGGTGACGTTGATTTCACAGCAGACTTTTGACGGGGTGGTTTTGCCATTGCCTTCCTCAGTCATTTACACATTCCGCCCCCAGCAAGCTGGGACTCATTTTACCGACCTCGGAAGGATGGAAGGCTGAGTCAACCTGGAGCCGGCTACCTGAACCAGCCTCCGCTGGGATCGCACTCAGGTCGTGAGCAGAGGGCTCCGACTGCAGTACTGCAGCTTTACCACTCTGCGCCACGGGCTCTTTAATAAGAGTCCTCACTTAACCCCTACACCAAACAGACTCTAGTCTCTGCCTCGCTGAACCTCCTCGTGGAGAAGACGGGAAACCTTGTTCCTTTGTCTGCAGCGCTGAAAGGGTTAAGCCCGCAGAGCTCTTGGCTAGAGAGGCCGAGCAAAGGGGAGGGGGTCGGGAAGGAGGAAAGGCTCTCTTCCTGGTGGGGGGGTGTGCAGCAGGCGAGGGAAGAAGGGTTTGCTTTTGCAGGGCGACAGAGGCTCGGAAGGGCTGCAGAGAGATGCAGCAGCTGCAGAGGAAAACCTAGTAGTCGGATCCTTGGAAGGTGTCCTTAGAAGTAAGTCATCTTTGGAGGAGAAGCGTTGAGATGTTGGAAGGGAGGGAAGCTGGGATTATCCTCTGCCTAGGTTGCCATAGGGTTGCCAAGTCCCGGATGGGAAATTCCTGGAGTCTTTTTTTTGGGGGGGGGGAGCGCATTTGGGGAAAGGTGGGAGCAACGGGGCCAGAGAGCCCTCCCTCCAATGTAGCCATTTGCTCTTGGGGAACTGATGTCTGTCATCTGGAAGGCAGTTGGGGTTTGGGGAGAACATCATAGAATCCTAGAGTTGGAAGGGACCTCCAGGGTCATCTAGTCCAACCCCCTGCACAATGAAGGAAACTCACAAACACTTCCCCCTAAATTCACAAGATTTACATCGCTGTTAGGCCATCTAGCCTCTGTTTAAAAACCTCCAAGGAAGGAGAGCCCAATTTCATAGAATCCTAGAGTTGGAAGGGACCTCCAAGGTCATTTAGTCCAACCCCCTGCACAATGAAGGAAACTCACAAACACTTCCCCCTAAATTCACAAGATTTACATCGCTGTTAGATGGCCATCTAGCCTCTGTTTAAAAACCTCCAAGGAAGGAGAGCCCTCTTTCATAGAATCATAGAGTTGGAAGGGACCTCCAGGGTCATCTAGTCCAACCCCCTGCACAAAACAGGAAGCTCACAAACACTTCCCTCTAAACAGGTGCCTGGAGCTTGACAACACTATTCTGATTTTGTTCCAGTTTTATTTCGCTGTCAGTAGGATTTGGGGTTTGTGGGGGGGGGGGGTAGGTGTGTCCCACCCACCAGAGGAGTGGAAAATTGGCAAAACTCTGTAGCCATGCCAGGAAAAGTCATGGAACCAGCACCAGTGCCCACCAAGCACAACAAGAGGTGACTCCCTTCTGACTGGCAGAGAGGGGCGGGGCATGCTGATGTGGCCACACCCCCTGGCATCAGCCTCCCAACAGACACAGGGCCGAGTGGCACAGATGGCACAGGGGAATGCAGCACTGTGACAAAGCAGGAGTCAAGTGGCACCTTTAAGACCAACCAAGTTTTATTATCTCTAAGCACACTTCATCAGACAAGGGGATCAGGTATTGTTGACTGAAATACAAGCAGTTTGTTGATTAAGTATGCAGACTGAGCACACGGTAAACCAGTGTGGCTTGGCCATTGGGATAGCCATAAAAGGTAATAAAGTTCTCTGCCAATTGGCGTTTCTGTAAATCTAGGTGAATCACAAAAGGACATGTATTTCCTGGTTGTCGTCCATCTCATTGACTTATCAACATAAGGGACGGTGGCTCAGTGGTAGAGCATCTGCTCGGTAAGCAGAAGGTCCCAGGTTCAATCCCCGGCATCTCCAACTAAAAGGGTCCAGGCAAAGAGGTGTGAAAAACCTCAGCTTGAGACCCTGGAGAGCCGCTGCCAGTCTGAGAAGACAATACTGACTTTGATGAACCAAGGGTCTGATTCAGTATAAGGCAGCTTCATGTGTTCAACATCAATCTATACATTATAAACATCGTGCCACAGATGTTCTTTTGAGGGCTCACCGTCAGCAGTGTTTTGCAAATGGAACGCATAGGAAGAAAACATGGCTGTTCCAACCACATCGCTCCTGCCCCCTCACTCCACAGCTCACATGGAACAGGCACAATGATAACTTCTCCCTTCTGTTCCGGGATTTGCGTTGGAGGAATCACATAATTTTGCCCGTTGAGACAGGTAGAGACCTAAAGGCAACACAACAGGGAGAAACAGAAGGGCACGATCCCAGGAGGTGTGAGCTCAGATGTTCCAAGTGGGATACCAGGAAGAATACAAAACTCACCTTTTGATTACAATGAGGCCCAGATGGGATCAAATGGGATGATTCCTTCATGCGATTTCAGTGGCCAGAATGCCAAGCATTTTGACTAGTCTGTTTTGAGAGCCAGTTTGGTGTAGCGGTTAAGTGCGTGGACTCTTATCTGGGAGAACGAGGTTCAATTTTTCCCACTCCTCCACTTGCACCTGCTGGAATGGCCTTGGGTCAGCCATAGCTCTGGCAGAGGTTGTCCTTGAAAGGGCAGCTGCTGTGAGAGCCCTCTCCAGCCCCACCCACCTCACAGGGTGTCTGTTGTGGGGGAGGAAGGGAAAGGAGATTGTAGGCTGCTCTGAGCCTCTGTCCTTGCAAGGGCAGCTGCTGGGAGAGCCCTCTGAGCCCCACCCACCTCACAGGGTGTCTGTTGTGGGGGAGGAAGGGAAAGGAGATTGTAGGCCGCTCCAAAACAGGCTGGACTCTGGAAAACGGTCCTCCTGTCTGGGTGAGTTGGGTCCCCTCACGTGTGTGCTCGCACAGAGTTTTTACCTCAGGTTTACTGAAGAGATGCATGCAATGGTAAAAGCATCACCAGTCTTTCTTGTCCTTTCGGGGCTCTCATTTACCTAAAGAATTAACCCTGAGGACAGACGGAGCCAAAGAAATGGAAGCTAAGCTTGTAACATCTCTAAAAAGCCAAACAGAGATACTAAACTTTCTGAAAAAACCCAAGGTGGCATATTTAAAATACCTTGGTATGTAATGTAGTAAAATGATTACTACATTTACTATTACATTACATGCAGAGGTCCATCATTGGCTATTAGACACGGTATATATATATATATACACACATATATTGGCCACTGTGTGACACAGAGTGTTGGACTGGATGGGCCATTGGCCTGATCCAACATGGCTTCTCTTATGTTCTTATTAAACAAAAGAAGCACTTTTGTTCTGATCTGTCAGGGCAATTCACACTGGGGGAGATTGGTTAAGAATATGGGGATTGGATAAGCATATGGAGCAGAGGTCCATCAGTGGCTATTAGCCACAGCGTATTGTTGGAGCCCTCTGTCTGGGGCAGTGATGCTCTGTATTCTTGTGCTTGGTGGGGGGGCAGTGGAAGGTCTTCTAGCCCCACTGGTGGACCTCCTGATGGCACTTGAGGGTTTTTTGGCCACTGTGTGACACAGTGTTGGACTGGATGGGCCATTGGCCTGATCCAACATGGCTTCTCTTATGTTCTTATGTGACACAGAGTGTTGGACTGGAGGGGCCATTGGCCTGATCCAACATGGCTTCTCTTATGTTCTTATGTGACAGAGTGTTGGACTGGAGGGGCCATTGGCCTGATCCAACATGGCTTCTCTTATGTGACACAGAGTGTTGGACTGCATGGGCCATTGGCCTGATTCAACATGGCTTCTCTTATGTTCTTGTGACACAGAGTGTTGGACTGGAGGGGCCATTGGCCTGATCCAACATGGCTTCTCTTATGTTCTTATGTGACAGAGTGTTGGACTGGATGGGCCATTGGCCTGATCCAACATGGCTTCTTTTATGTTATGTTCTTATGTATGAAGGTTTGTGAAGTTTGGTGTTGTAATTTGTTGTGATGTGTTCCTGTCTGTGTCTCTCCTCCCCCCCAGAGAGAACCTTCTCTTCATAGCCAAGGGAATAAAGGCACCTTTTTCAGTTGGAGGTGCTGCAATAGAAGGGGCAGGAGATGGAAGATCAGGACCCAGGAGGACCTGGAACTGGCAAGACAGCAAGCAAAGGCCCCCTTCTCCTCCAGGCTGGGAGTTGTGTTGCATTCTGGGAAAGAGCTCTGCCAGAGACCCTGGATAAGGACACCATGATTTCAGATGTACATTGCCAACGCTTCCGGAAGTTCTGCTACCATGAGGTTGATGGGCCCCGAGAGGTATGCAGCCAGCTCCATGGACTTTGCAGCCATTGGCTGAAGCCGGAGAGGCACACCAAGAAGCAGATCCTGGACCTGGTGATCCTGGAGCAGTTCCTGACCATCCTGCCCCAGGAAATGCAGTGCTGGGTCAGAGGATGTGGGCCGGAGACCAGTTCCCAGGCAGTGGCCCTTGCCGAAGGTTTCCTCCTGAGTCAGGCAGAGGAGAAGAGGCAGGCAGAACAGGTGAGGGGATTCCCAGCAGATATGTCCAATTCAAGCAACCATTTCTGGCCTTATCTTAAAGGTTCCCTACCAGACATCTGCCAAGTGTTAATCATCCAAATTGCAGATTTAATGGCCTCTTTCAGCAGCCTCTGTGATTGATTATTCTCAGGGCTTTTTTGTAGCAGGAACTCCTTTGCATATTAGGCCACACACCCCTGATGTAGCCAGTCCTCCAAGAGTTTACAGTAGGCCCTGTAATAAGAGCCCTGTAAGTTGTATGCAAAGGAGTTCCTGCTATGAAAAAAGCTCTGATTATTCTTATATGTGTTTTCGTCATATGAAATTTTGGAAGCATATGTAAGAATTTGTATAAAATTTGGATATTATAGAGAATCATTGAAATTATCTTTTTTCAGCAGTGTGTTTTGCTTGTTTCATTTGCTTGCTGAAACCCTAATTAGTGTTGTTATACTTTAAAGTCCAGCTTATACCTTGAAGAATAATAAGAGATTTGATTCATATTCCATCTTTCACTCTGAACCTCAGAGTTTCAGAGTGGCCTGCAATCTCCTTTCCCTTCCTCCCCCACAACAGACACCCTGTGAGGTAGGTGGGGCTGAGAGACCTCTGACAGAAGCTGCCCTTCCAAGGACAGCTCTGTAAGAGCTATGGCTTACCCAAGGCCATTCCAGCAGTGCAATAAAACTTCGTTGGTCTTAAAGTTGCCACTAGTCTTTAATTTTGTTCTCTTGCTTCAGACCAACATGACTGCCCATCTGCCATACGTTAATTCGTGAACTAATTTCCTTCACTGCTTTTTCAGATGTGTGAACAATTCCCTGAGGTGGAAGGTGCTTCTTTGGAGCAAAAAGAGAGAGCGCAGGCCCAGAAAGATGTCCAAGATGCTCTCTTTTTTGGTAAGGACTCTTTCTGCCTGGATACAAGGGGGCCACCCAGTCCATTTCATGGGTAGAGAATTCAGGTCAGAGGGGAAAAAATTAAACACAGAGTTAATTTCCGGAATGCAATGTTCACTAATTGAACAGATTCATGTAAGGCAATTCTTCACATTCATTAAAATATTACTCTCCTTCCATAAGGTAGACAAATCTTGGCAGAACTACTCAACCTGGTAAATAAAGGCGCAGAGTGTTAAAGCTGCAGTACTGCTGTCCTAAGCTCTGCTCACGACCTGATTTCGATCCCTGGTGGAAGCTGGGTTTTCAGATAGCCAGCTCCAGGTTGACTCAGCCTTCCATCCGTCCGAGGTCGGTAAAATGAGTACCCAGTTTGCTGGGGGGAAAGTGTAGATGACTGGGGAAGGCAATGGCAAACCACCCTGTAAAAAGTCTGCTGTAAAAATCTGAAAGCAGCACCACCCCAGAGTCAAAAATGACTGGTGCTTGCACAGGGGACTACCTTTACCTTTTATACAGCCCTGTGGCGCAGAGTGGTAAAGCTGCAGTACTGCATTCCTAAGCTCTGCTCACAATCTGATTTCGATCCCTAGTGGAAGCTGGGTTTTTAGGTAGCTGGCTTGAGGTTGACTCAGGCTTCCATCCTTCCAAGGTCGATAAAATGAGTACCCAGCTTGCTGGGGGGGAAGTGTAGACGGCAATGGGGAAGGCAATGGCAAGCCACCCCACAAAAAGTTGTGAAAGCAGCATCACCCCAGAGTCGGAAACGACTGGTGCTTCCACAGGGGACCTTTCCTTTCCCACCTTCTGTGGCAGCAGAGCTCTGAAAAACACTTTCTGGGGGCCAATAATACTGGGAATATTTGGCTTCTGTACCTGTCCTTTTTATGGCATCTGGCGGGGGGGGGACTTCAAACAGATGTGTCATGTTGATGTTGCATCTGGCTGAAAACCCGGTCATTTTACCCCTGAGTCTTGTGTTCAAGAACATCTGGGCTGAATGTGACAGTGATGTGCCATGAGACGTCATTTTCACCACCCTCTTCCCCACCCAGACATGGCAGAGCTCTCACAGAAGTCTGAAATATTTTAGCAGCATTTATAATCCTTGAAGGTCAAAGGGATCAGGTGCTTCTCTTCTGCCTCTTCCAGAATTTAGTAAAAAGTGTTAAAAATGTGCTGAGTTTACAGAGGGCGAACACAAGTAAATGGGGAACAAACAAGTAAATGGAATAGAAAGTCATGGAAAACACCCTTTTCCCCTTCCTCCTTTGTTTGTCTCCATAACAGGCAGTGAAGAGATGTTGTTGAGGCCTCGTCTTTCCAGAGATGTGGAGAAGTCTGCTGCACCTGCAGACCAGGTAAAGGATTTGAACAAGGGACAGGTTGGATCTCCCCTCCTTTCTCAGGGGGGCTTTTCCCCCTGCAGTTTCGACACAGTATCTGGGTGACAGAACCTCTGGACACCACTGTTTTATCCATGCCAACTCACACATCTGTACCCTCCCAGCCATAAGAACATATGAGAAGCCATGTTGGATCAGGCCAATGGCCCATCCAGTCCAACACTCTGTGTCACACAGTGGCCAAAAATTTATATATATATATATATATATATATATATATATATATATATATATATATATATATATATATATATATATATATATATATATATATATATATGCACACTGTGCCTAATAGCCACTGATGGACCTCTACTCCATATTTTTATCTAACCCCCTCTTGAA
Source organism: Heteronotia binoei (assembly GCF_032191835.1). NCBI lineage: Eukaryota > Metazoa > Chordata > Lepidosauria > Squamata > Gekkonidae > Heteronotia > Heteronotia binoei. The sequence continues at coordinate 13,325,593 of NC_083227.1, read as the reverse complement.
GCTGGCTATGCTTGTAGCTGCCACCACCTCCTGTGGCAGTGAATTCCACGTGTTAATCACCCTTTGGGTGAAGAAGTACTTCCTTTTATCCGTTTTAACCTGACTGCTCAGCAGGTTCATTAAATACCCATGAGTTCTTGTATTGTGAGAAAGGGAGAAAAGTACTTCTCTACTTTCTCCATCCCATGCATTATCTTGTAAACCTCTATCATGTCACCCCGCAGTCGACGTTTCTCCAAGCTAAAGAGTCCCAAGCATTTTAACCTTTCTTCATAGGGAAAGTGTTCCAACCCTTTAATCATTCTAGTTGCCCTTTTCTGCACTTTTTGCAATGCTATAATATCCTTTTTGAGGTGTGGTGACCAGAATTGCACACAGTATTCCAAATGAGACTGCACCATCGATTTATACAGGGGCATTATGATACTGGCTGATTTGTTTTCAGTTCCCTTCCTAATAATTCCCAGCATGGCATTGGCCTTTTTTATTGCAATCGCATACTGTCTTGACATTTTCAGTGAGTTATCTACCATGACCCCAAGATCTCTCTCTCTTGGTCAGTCTCTGCCAGTTCACAACCCATCAACTTGTATTTGTAGCTGCGATTCTTGGCCCCAATGTGCATTACTTTGCACTTGGCCACATTGAACCTCATCTGCCACGTTGACACCCACTCACCCAGCCTCAACAGATCCCTTTGGAGTGCCTCACAATCCTCTCTGGTTCTCACCACGTTGAACAATTTAGTGTCATCTGCAAACTTGGCCACTTCACTGCTCACTCCTAACTCCAAATCATTTATGAACAAGTTAAAGAGTATGGGACCCAGTACCGAGCCCTGCGACACCCCACTGCTTACTGTCCTCCACTGCGAAGATTGCCCATTTATACTCACTCTCTGCTTCCTATTAATTAGCCAGTATTGAGACCGGGCCTTCTCAATAACGGCACCTTACTGGTGGAACCAGCTGCCGGAGGAGGTGCGGGCCCTGCGGGACCTAGGGCAGTTCCGCAGGGCCTGCAAGACAGCCCTCTTCCGGCAGGCCTATAACATCTAACTGACAATGAGAACAGCTTTCTAATGGAACAAAAATGCATCTACAGACCGCTGCTTTTATTCTTATTTTGTTTTATTAATTATGGTTTTAACTTATTTGTAAATGTTTTTAAACCAAATCTATGTAAATTATAATGCTGTGAGCCGCCCTGAGACACTTCGGTGAGAAGGGCGGGATATAAGTCCAAATATAAATAAATAAATAAATAAGTTTTTGATCCACAAGAGGACCTGTCCTTTTACTCCATGACTCTCGAGCTTTCTAAGAAGCCTTTGATGAGGAACTTTATCAAAAGCTTTCTGGAAGTCAAGGTAAACAACATCTATTGGGTCTCCTTTGTCCACATGTTTGTTCACCCCCTCAAAGAAATGTAACAGGTTAGTGAGGCAAGATCTTCCCTTATAGAACCCATGCTGAGTCTTCCTCAATAACCCGTGTTCATCAATGTGCCTACTCATTCTGTCCTTGATAATGGTTTCTACCAACTTTCCCGGTATTGAAGTCAGACTGACTGGCCTGTAATTTCCCGGATCTCCTCTGGAACCCTTTTTAAAGATGGGGTGATATTTGCTACCTTCCAGTCCTCAGGAACGGAGGCAGATTTCAATGAAAGATTACATATTTTTGTCAGAAGATCCACAAGTTCAACTTTGAGTTCTTTCAGAACTCTTGGATGTATGCCATCCGGACCTGGTGACTTATTAGTTTTAATTCATCTATCAGTTGTAGGACCTCCTCTCTTGTCACCTCTATCTGACTCAGGTCTTTCAACACCCCTTCCAAAATTAGTAGTTCTGGAGCGGGCAAACACTTCTTGTCTTCCACAGTGAAGACGGAGGCAAAAAATGCATTCAGCTTCTCAGCCAGTTCCCTATCCTCCTTCAGTAATCCTTTTAGCCCATGGTCATCCAAGAGTCCAACTGCCTCCCTGGCTGGTTTCCTGCTTCTAATATATTTGAAGAAATTTTTATTGTTGGTCTTTATATTTTTTGCAATATGCTCCTCATAATTCCTTTTTGCCTGCCTGATCACAGTCTTGCATTTGATTTGCCACAGCCTGTGTTCTTTTTTATTAATCTCACTTGGACTAGCTTTCCACCGCTTAAAGGAGTCCTTCTTACCTTTTACAGCTTCCATTACTTTGTTTGTTAACTATGCAGGCCTTTTCTTATACCTGTTTGTGCCTTTCCTAACTTGTGGTATATTTTTTTATCTGAGCTTCTAGGATTGTAGTTTTAAATAGCCTCCAAGCTTCCCCAAGGGTTTTGACTGTATTTACCTTTCCTTTCAGTTTCCTTTTCACATGCCTTCTCATCTCAGAGAATTTACCCCCTTTAAAGTTAAACGTGGTTGTGCTTGTCTTTTGGGGCAAATCTCTACGAGTGTGCAGTCTCTGCCTGGTGTGATCTCTGATGAGGGAATCTGCTCTTTCTTTCAGTGTCCAGTTTCCTTCGAGGAGGTGGCCGTGTATTTCACTGGGGCAGAGTGGGCCCTGCTGGATCCAGGACAAAGAGCTCTCTACTGGGAAGTCATGCTGGAGAACTATGGCAGCATAGTGTCTCTGGGTAAGTGTTAGGCTCCCCCCCCCCCCATTCACTCAATAAACAGTCCATTTATTTTCATGCTACTCAGTTCAAAGGTTTGCTCAATTTGTTAATTTTACTGCATACTGCTGTTTTGTTGCTTTCGCATGATCATGCTACTCAGATCAAAGGTTTGCTCAATTTGTTAATTTTACTATTCTGTCATTGTACCATTTTACCTTCTAAACCACTGCCTACCAGATAATTTCACTTCACTCTCATTGGTTCTTAAATCTGTACCGTGTTGCATTCTGGGCCACTGCCTAGCAGCTCTGTCTGGCTCTGCTCAGCTACGTGTGGCTTTGCTCACTGTGCTGGATTCCTCGTCTGACGAAGTGTGCTTAAGAGCACACAAAAGCTGACGTTCTAAATAAAAATTGGTTGGTCTTAAAGGTGACGCTTGACTCCTGCTTTGTTCATCTGCTTCAGACCAACACGGCTGCCCGCTTGGATCTATTAACACCATGTGTAATGGGTTTGTGCTTTTGTGAGTCACTGCTCACTTCCTCACGCGTATTTCCATTTATTCTTTGCATCTGCCTGGACTGAACCCTCCTGTACCAAAATGAAACCCAGGTTTTCTGTCTGATTTACCAGCGTTGCTATCTCTGTGCCTACTCTGTATATCACACCTGATCCAGTCACACCTGCTGTTGCCATTCAGCATCTGAAATCATCTTTATGAAGTTTCTATCTCTGGTACCTCATGTAATATTTCATGACACACCTGTTGTAGTGCCGGGGTTAAATTTTAGTGACTAATTAGGGTTTGTAGAATCTTTCGGGATCAAGTGCCGTGTTCTACTGGAGAAAGTTTTCCTTCCAGACGTTTCGTTCTCAGCTGCGGAGAACATCCTCAGTGGCGTTGCAGCCGGAGCAGGCGCTCAGACCTTCTTGGCTGCTGTGCATTGAGTGGGGACTAAGTGACTTAGTGACTAAGTTCTGTAGGATTTCTCACCTCCTTTTGCAAGCCCCAGGGTGGAACCCCCAGCTGCAAGGCATCAGACCTTGATTGCCAGGGCCGGCCCTCCCACTAGGCAAACTAGGTGGTTGCCTAGGGCGCCAAGAGGCGGGGGCGGCAAATTGAGCTCTCATCCCCCCTCCAGTGCCCCAGGCAAGCGCTTAGCTCGCCGGCAAAGCTTACTTTTAGCCAGTGAGCAGGGGGAAGGGAGCGAGCGGAGCGCTGTCGCTTTTAGCAGCAGCGGGCAGGCGAGCGGAGCACCGGGGGGTGGATGCAGGGTGTGCGGGGGAGAGGGCATGAAGCCACGGGGGGGGATCGTAGGGGGCGTTTGGGGGGGGTGCCAGGCAGCAAGCCTGCCTAGGGCGTCCCAGGGCGTCGGGCCGGCCCTGTTGATTGCCAATTAGAGGCTACACACACACAGGCTGGTGGGCTAGTAAAAGAGGAGATTTCTCATCCTAGTTTTAGTCTTCTGCTTAGGCAAGGAGCTGTAATGACCTGAGAGTCAGTAAGAGTATTCTTGGGAAGCCTGGTGGATTTGGTCAGACTGTCCCAGAAGGGAGTGCCTGTGGAAATCTGAACCTTTTTAGTTCTATATGATTGTAACTAGTCAGCTTTTAAAGCTTTTTGTTATTTTGTTACATGGTGTTGGGAAAATACCTGTACTGTTAAGAATAAAATTTTGTTGAACCTTTCGTTTGGTGTCAGTGGCTTGCAAAAGGACCAGTGCCTTTCGACCCTACTCAGAAGAAGGTGTGAATGCCATAAGCATCTCTTTGGTTATCTGGAGATCGTTGATCCCTCAGGGGAAACAGGGGTGATTGGGCCCTGCTAAAATACCACTCTGGTGGTAGCAACCTTTGGGGAAGGTGGAAGAGCTTAGCCCCCTTGATATTAGACTTTAAGTGCCCTGGTAGTAATTTCCTAGACTGGCCAGCTCACAGGGAGCTGGAGGTGGCTAGAGGGTCTACTGGGCACCACACATATGACCCAGCCCAAAAATGTGAAACTTGTGGGCATTCAATGAAATTGCTGAGCAGTCGGGTTAGAACGGATAAAAGGAGGTACTTCTTCACCCAAAGGGTGATTAACATGTAGAATTCACTGCCACAGGAGGTGGTGGCGGCTACAAGCATAGCCAGCTTCAAGAGGGGGTTAGATAAAAATATGGAGCAGAGGTCCATCAGTGGCTGTTAGCCACAGTGTGTATATATATATATATGTGTGTGTGTGTGTGTGTGTGTGTATATTGGCCTGATCCAACATGGCTTGATCCAACATGGCTTCTCTTAGAGAGCCATGGCTTCTCTGGAGAGCCAGTTTGGTGTAGCGGTTAAGTGTGCGGACTCTTATCTGGGAGAACCGGGTTTGATTCCCCACTCCTCCACTTGCACCTGCTGAGATGGCCTTGGGTCAGCCATAGCTCTGGCAGAGGTTGTCCTTGAAAGGGCAGCTGCTGTGAGAGCCCTCTCCAGCCCCACCCACCTCACAGGGTGTCTGTTGTGGGGGAGGAAGGTAAAGGAGATTGTGAGCCGCTCTGAGACTCTTCGGAGTGGAGGGCGGGATAGAAATCCAATATCTTCTTCTTCTTCTTCATCTTCTTATGTTCTTATGTTAGATCCAGCCCTAGTGACAAAGGAGTATGAAATGACTATTTTCAAACACACCCTTCCCCTGGATGGGATTATCTGTTCTGTGATCTGGAAATGATCCATCAACCTTATATTGGTTGGGATTTTGGACTTTGATCTTAACCATGTTTCTGTCCTTCCAGGAGAACGGTTACTCTTCCTTGGATTTCTGTCCTTCCCCCTATAAGAATTATCACTTTCTCTCTCTCCTTTCTCTGAAAGAAAACAGGATTATAAGAGAGATGATGGTGAGAGAGGCAACAGTCTTGGATCCAGGGGTAGCCCGATGCCTCATGGTGCTCTAGGCAGACTTGCTGCCTGGCGCCTCCCCAAAGCACCTCCTGGGCCTCCTCCACAGCAGCTCCATGGTCCCCCCTGCGCCTCCCCCCTCCCCACTGCGCCTCCTCCTCCTCCCTCCCTTCACAACCTTCCCCACCCCATGTCAATTTCAGTGCCAGAATCGGCTCTTGAGCCGCGTTCCAGCTATCTAAAGCCCCCCCTCCTCAGCCAATCACTCAATCTCGGGTAAAACCGCGCTGCGGGGCCTCACTCACACTGTGTCAGGATCAGCGTCCTGAAACAGTGGCCCTGCTGCCGCTGACTCTTCTCTTATCCAGGAAGTGGGGAGGGGAGGAGTCAGCGGCAGTGGGGCTGCCCTTTCAGGATGCTGGTCCTGACAGAGTGCAAGCACGGCCCAGCCCCGTGGTGCAGTTTCACCTGCCAATTGAGTTATCAGCCGGGGGGGGGGGGGGTTAGATAACTGGAACACGGCACTAGAGCCAGTTCCGGTATTGAAATTGACATGGGGTGGGGAAGGGTCCGAAGGGAGGGAGGAGGAGGAGGCATGGTGGGAAGGGAGGAGGTGCTGCGGGGGGGAGGTGCGGGGGGGGAAGGTGAAGGTGAAGGGAAGGGAACGGAGGGGTGGCTGGCGCAGCGGGGGTGGAGGGTGGCGGTGGCAGGCGGAGGAGGCAGGAAAACTAGATGCTTGCCTATGGCACTGGGAGGGGTGGGGAGCCCAATTTGGCACCCCCACCTTCCCAGCGCCCTAGGCAACTGCCTAGTTTGCCTAGTGGGCGAGCCGGCCCTGCTTGCATCCAGAGAAAGGCTGGAGAGTTCCTCGAGAGGAACTCAGGAGAAGATTCCTTCCCAAGTGGGCTGGCTGAGAGTGGGTTTCCATAATAGTTATGTCAAGAGAAGGGGAAGGAATATCCATGGGACTTTTCTGCTCCACTTCCACGTCAAACTCTTAGTTTGGTAGCAGTATAAACTCCACTGGGCAAAACATTGAGTCCTTCTGGGGCCTGGAATCTGGAGCTTGAGAAGTTCCTTCTGGGTAAGAGGTCACCTGTGGCCCTTGAAAGGCTGTGGTATCCTTAAATCCTGGATATTCAGGGGAAAGATAGGGCAGGGGTGGCCAATGGTAACTCTCCAGATGTCTTTTGCCTACAACTCCCATCAGCCCCAGCCAGCATGGCCAATGGCTGGGGCTGATGGGAGTTGTAGGCAAAAGACATCTGGAGAGCTACCGTTGGCCACCCCTAAGGTAGGGGGTTAGTTAAGGCCAGCCAAGGCAAATGACTGTCAATCCTTTCCTTCTGCAGCTTTTGACCCTATCTTCCCTCCCAGGTGCTAATGCTGTCTCTCACTTTTTTCCAGCAGATGACAATCAGAGAAATGAGGAAGGTGAGGAACTTCATCCACAATTGGCAGATAAAGTTAATAATGAAGACTCGAAAGGCAACATCTGGAATCAAGACATCCCTAAGAGAAAGAAAGACAGGTATTTGGTTGAGAAGAGAGATGGAAGACAGCATAAAGTACATTTTCTAAAGCATAATGTAATGAAGATAACCAAATCCATTCAGAGTGGGAAGTATTTCACATATAGACCACAGCTTCTTGTGAACCGAAGAATACCAACAGGAGAGAAACCTTTTGAATGCTCAGAGTGTGGAAAGAAATTTAGTCAGAATAGCAATCTTAAAGAGCATAAAAGAACCCACACAGGGGAGAGACCTTTTGAATGTTTGGATTGTAGGAAGAGATTTAGTCAAAGTGGCAGTCTTCAAAAGCATAAAGGAACTCACTCAGGGGAGAAACGTTTTGAATGCTCAGAGTGTGGAAAGAAATTCAGTCAGAATAGCAATCTTAAAGACCATAAAAGAACCCACACAGGGGAGAAACCTTTTGAATGCTCAGAATGTGGGAAAAGATTCGGTTATAGTAACAGTCTTCGATGTCATAAAAGAACCCACACAGGAGAAAAACCTTTTGATTGCTCAGAGTGTGGGAAAAGATTCACTCATAGTAACAGTCTTCAATATCATAAAAAAAACCACACAGGGGATAAACCTTTTGAATGCTCAGAGTGTGGGAAGAGATTCAGTCAATGTGGTAGTCTTCAAAAGCATAAAAGAACACACACAATGAACAAAATGTTTGAAGATTCAGTGAATGGAATGAGATTCAGTCAGAGTAATTATCTTCAAGAGCATAAAAAATCCGACACAAGGGAGAAACTGTTTGAATGCTCAGAGTGTGGGAAAAGATTCAGGACACATACAAATCTTCAAGTACATCAAAGAAACCACACAGGGGAAAAACCATTTGAATGTTCAGAGTGTGGAAAGAGATTCAGTACGCGTAGCCATCTTCAGTATCATCAAAGAACCCACACAGGGGAGAAACCTTTTGAATGTTCAGAGTGTGGAAAGAGATTCATTCAGAGTAGCCATCTTCAAGATCATAAAAGAATGCACACAAAAGATAAACCTTTCGAATGTTCGGAGTGTGGGAAGAGATTCAGAATGAATTCCAGTCTTCAAAAGCATCAAAGAACCCACACAGGGGAGAAACCTTTTGAATGCTCTGGGTGTGGAAAGAAATTCATTACAAGTAGTTATCTTCAACGGCATAACAGATCCCACACAGGGGAGAAACCGTTTGAATGCTCAGAGTGTGGAAAGGGATTCAGTCAGAGTGGCACTCTTCAACAGCACCAAAGCACCCACACAGGAGAGAAACCTTTTGAATGCTCAGAGTGTGGAAAGAAATTCAGTGACAGTAGCAATCTTCACCGGCACCGAAGAACCCACACAGGTGAGAAACCTTTTGAATGCTCAGAGTGCGGAAGGAAATTCAGTGACTGTAGCAGTCTTCGACGGCACCAAAGAACCCATACAGGGGACAAACCCTTTGAATGCTCGGAGTGTGGAAAGAAATTCAGTGACCATAGCAGTTTTCAAATGCACAAAAGAACCCATACAGGGGAGAAACCTTTTGAATGCCCAGAATGTGGAAAGAGATTCAGTCGGAGTTGCTATCTTCTAGACCATAAAAGAATTCATACAGGAGAGAAACCTTTTGAATGCTCAGAGTGTGGAAAGAAATTCAGTGACCGCAGAAATCTTTACCGGCACCAAAGAACCCACACGGGAGAGAAACCTTTTGAATGCCCAGAGTGTGGAAAGAGATTCAGTGATAGCAGGAATCTTCAACAGCACCAAAGAACGCACAGGGGACAAACCTTTTGAATGCTCAGTGTGAAAAGAAATTCAGTGACCGCAGCAGTTTTCAAAAGCATAAAAGACACAGGAGAGAAACCTTTTGAATGCTCAGAGTGGAAAGGGATTCTGTCAGAGTGGTATTCTTCAGGTGCATAAAAAAACATAAAGGGAGAAACTTTCTGAATGCTCAGTGTGTGGAAAGAGATTAAAGTTGCATGGCTATCTTCAAAAGCAACTGACAATTCACACAGGAAAGAAACATTTTGAATGTTCCTAGTGTGGGAAGAGATTCAGTCGCAATGGTGCTATTTAAAAACATCAAAAATTCACACAGGGGACAATGTTTTGAATGTTCAGCAAGTGAGAAAAGATTAAGTCAGAGTGGTGTTCTTCAACAGAATCAAAGAACCCAAAAAGGTGGGAGGGAACATTTTCCGTGCTCGGCATGTGGAACGAGATTGACTTGGAGTACCACTTTTTGAAAATATCTAAGGACCCACAGAAGGAGAGACCATGTAATCACTTAGCCTGTGAAAGGAGCACTTCTCTTATTTCACAGCTAGAGGACAGCCACAGACCACATAAATCATCAAAACAATATAAACTCCTGTAGAAACTTTAATGTACACAGCAATGTTTCCCTAACCAAGAAGAAATGTTATATTTGCTCAGACTGTAGAAGGAGGTTTAGCCATGTTTGAAGCCCTCAAGATGGATCCCAGAAGGAAGGAAACAAGAATGGACTTTGCCACCTGAAACAGATTCAGGATCAGTTCCTATCTCCTTTAGCATGGAAGATTCTACACAAGAGAGGAACCTCATAAATGCTCAGCATGTGGCATGAGTTTGAGCCACAGATCCAACTGACATGTTCCTCAGAGAATCCATACAAGGGCAAAATTTTCCTATAACTGATTCTGATGAGGCTGTTCTTTGAACACTAAAGTGCTGGAGGTTCAGAAAGGGTTTTCAGAAAGGAGGGCTTTTTTAGTGGTTGTCTTCTTACATGAAACTCAGTACAAAAGGTTATCTGTCGGTATAACTTTTTGATAACCGGTATCTGCAGCATAAACCTATCGTGGCTAGCTAGCATCCTTAATTCACAAACTTTTTTTTGTGTGTAAAGCGGTTCTAGAGAAGTATTTCTGAACCCTACCATACCATACCAAACCTTTAATGGCATAATAGATTCAAATAAAAGTACACAGAATATAAAAATTTAAACATTGGAGATAAAATAAAAATAAAACCGAGCTTACAGATGCGTTCAAACATGATCAGAATTAAATTTAAGGATGTCAGCCAGAAATTTTGCCACAGCCTCACTAACCACCCCCTCAATATCACTCAATAAATAACAACAGGGTGGCAGAATAGACAAATCTGGGGAAAAAGAAAGCTTGCCAAATAAATCTTTACGGAGGTTATGGTAAAAAGAACAATCAAGCAATATATGCTGGGTTGAGTCAAGAGTATTCGCTCCACAGGAGCAAAGTCTGTCGGCTAAAGGGACTCGCTGATATCTCCCTTGTAAAACTTTGGAGGGAAACGCATTTAGTCTAGCCAACATAAATGCCCTGCAATGACTTGGACTGGTTAAGTCTGATAGATAATTGGGCATTTTGCCACAGAGTCTAATATTTCTGAACCCTAATCTCTCCTCAGTCCAACCTGCAGTGAAGTTCTGGGAGTCTCACCCCTTTGAAGTGTTCTGGTAGTAGGATTAGCTTGAGTTGAAAAAGGAAAAAGGTTCTGTTCCCTAACTCAGCAATCCAGTAAATTCGTAGGGATCAGACACCCCCCCCCCCCCACAACATCCAGTATGGTTCAGTTTTCTAGTATCAATGGAGTTGATGGTGAACATTGTGGGACATGAATTCCTGAATCCCCACCTACCCTCAGCTTCTCCCAGAGGCAATCAGGAAGAAGTAAGATTTCCTCCTCTTAGACTGGCTCCACTGATGGAGCTCCTGAGGGCACCTGGGTTTTTTGGCCAATTTGTGACACAGAATGTTGGACTGGATGGGGCATTGGCCTGATCCAACATGGCTTCTTTTATGTTCTTATGACCTCCCCCCGCCTACTCAGACTCCATGAGCCAGAAATGACCTGGACTAACTCTTGGACCAAAGCTTATCACTGACTTCTTCAAGCCCTCCCCCCAACCCCCACGAAATTCCTCCTTGGAGATTGTGCCTTTATGAAGCAGAGTGGGAAAAATGTCTTTCCTTCGCATTTTCTGTATTGCTTAATTTAGATAGATATCTGCATTAGAGTTGCTAACGGTCCTTAAAAGGAAAAATATCCTGCTCCATGTGGTGGGGAATCCTAGACTGAATGTTTCTTAATAAATCAGAAAAAAACAAAATTCAGCTAAGGAAGGGTCATCATAGCCAATTAGGGAGATGATTATTTGTATCACGTAAGGCACACTTCATATTTTCTGTGCTCTGCGGGGCTTTTGTGAGATGGGATTCATTAAAGATGGGCTTCATCACTATCTTCAAGTACTTGAAGGGCTGTCCTATAGAGGATGGTGTGGAATTGTTTTCTGTGGCCCCGGAAGGTAGGACCAGAACCAAGGGGTTGAAATTAAATCAAAAGAGTTTCCGGCTCAACATTAGGAAGAGCTTCCTGACAGTTAGAGCGATTCCTCAGTGGAAAAGGCTTCCTTGGGAGGCAGTGGGCTCTCCTTCCTTGGAGGTTTTTAAACAGAGGCTAGATGGCCATCTGACAGCAATGAAGATCCTGTGAATTTAGGGGGAAGTGTTTGTGAGTTTCCTGCATTGTGCAGGGGGTTGGACTAGATGACCCTGGAGATCCCTTCCAACTCTATGATTCTAAATGTGTCCAAGCTCGTTACAGCCATTAGGCAGCGGTAGGTGGCTGTCTAGAGTGCTGATCAGGGGAGAGAGAGCCAGTTTGGGCCCTCCTACCCTCCCTTGCCTCTGAGTGGATGGAAATAGTCTGCTCAGAAATGGCAGGCCATGTGTATACCTATTTAAGATTAGGTAGCAGAGATACAAACTTTATAAAGGGCACAGACAAACACAAATATTTTTTTAAAACGTAAAACATGCTTAAAACGTTAGCATTTGCTGGTCTTAAGGTTGCTTTCTTTGTATTTCTCTTATGGGATCCAGGGAATTGGGCAAAGGAAACTCTGGCTTTTTCCTTCCTTCCCCAGGGGACTGGAGAGGGGGAGCCTCAGCCAATAGAAGGAAGAGGGATTTTGCTCAGTAGCTCTGCGGTGCAATAGAGGGAGCCTGGCAAAGCAAGCTCTCCCTCCCCTCTTCCTCGCCAAGGGAGGAGCCTCAGTCAATGGAGAAAATAGTGGTTTTGCTCTATAGCTCCTGTGTGATTGAGCAAGCCTGGCAAAGCAAACTGTTATGCAAAGAAAGCAACAGTTGCTCGGGGGCCAAATTTGGCCCCCAAGCCGCATGTTTGACACCCCTGTATAAGATTATTTTTAAAAATCCTCTTGCAGACATTTGAGACTTGCATTTGAGGCTGTGACTGATCCCCCAGGAGTGACTTCTGCCTAGTTTGTCCCCATACATGATATGGGTCAGTTCAGGAGCCAGAATGTTGGGTTTTGTGTCCACTGGGTGGATCTGGATTCATCTTCCCAATAGGCCTGGAAGCTCTTTGGGTTCTCTTTTAGCCAGTCATAAGTTGCAAGACAGATGTAGGGATTTAGTCTTTGCGACAGGACAGGGGAGGGCTTCTTCGATTAGACGTGTTTGATAGGTGTGGAGATCTTGGGTCTTTTGTATTTTTTTACATTGTGCAACCAGAGGGACTCGTGGGATGCATCTCATTCCTTCGTTCTGCACTGTTTTACATTTCCCTTTTCTGAAAGCAAGGCCGGCTCGCCCACTAGGCAAACTATGCGCTGGTCTCGGGCGCCAAGAGCGGGGGTGATGAATTGGGCGCTCATGACAAACACCTAGTTTGCCTGTTTGTTTGCCTGCCTGCATCTCCCCCCGCCGCCACCCCCTCCCTTCCCTTGCACTCTGCCTGCCCCCTGCGCTCGATCTGAGTGCGTCGTGACCCTACCAGCTTCAACGCGGCCGCCACCTATTCTGTCTTTGAAGAGCACGCCGGAGGCTTTGCTCTCCCTCCCTTCAAAGATGGATCGGATGCTGGCCATGTCAAAGCTGGTAGGGCTGAGGCACGGCGCACTCTGATCCGGGGGGGCGGTGACAAAGCACAGCACTGCATTGCAGCACTGTGGAGGGAGGGCCTGCAAAACTGCCCTCTTCCAGCTAGCTTTTTAAGACAGAACTCTTGATAAGACCAGTAATACCGAGCCATCTTATACGCTATTCGACTGTATTTTAATGTCTTACTGTTTTATTGTTTTATTTTTAAATTATTAACTGTATTATTTATTGTCTATTTGTATCATGGTTTTCACCATGTCCTGTTAGCCGCCCTGAGCCTGCCTCGGCGGGGAGGGCAGGGTATAAATAAAAGATTATTATTATTATTATTATTATTATTATTAAGGTGGCAATCATGGAGCCTGCCTGGGTCACTATGCGCTGCCTGAAAGACCACCTCTTTTCATGCTTCCTTCTCTCCTTTCCGTGTTGGTCTGAAGCAGCAGGACAAAGGCTGAATCCTGTGGCGCCTTTAAGGCCCTCTTTATTCTGGGCACAAGCTTTCATGTGCACACATATCCAGGATAAAACTTCGTTGGTCTTAAAAGTGCCACTAGACTTAAACTTTGTTGCACTGCAAATTCGTCTTTCCTCAAAATCAAGTTCAGAAACTCCAGTTTGTGGAAATGGCCATAGTACAGGTGTTATTGGGAGGCAGATGGAGCATGGATATTATTCCCATTCTAAAGTCTCTGTCAGTGACTGGGCTCAATTTAAAGTGTTGGCTATTATGTGGAAACTTGCCCTTCATGGCCTTGGAACTCCATATGAGCCAGTTTGGTGCAGTGGTTAAGAGCATGGACTCTAATTTGGAGAAACGGGTTTGATTCCCCACTCCTCCACATGCAGTTGCTGGTGTGACCTTGGGTCAGTCACGAGTTCTTTCAGGGCTGTTCTCTCAAGAGCAGGTCTTGAAGAGCTCTCTCAGCTTTCTCTCTATGATGAGTTAGTGTGAGCTAGCCCAGAGCTTTTTAGCCTCGTGCTCACACATTTTTGTCTTCGCTCAGGAAAAATGGCCCCAGAGCAAACTAATTCGTGCCATAGCCCACCACTTTAATGCCGGTAGCTCACAAAGTAAAATTTTTGCTCACAAGACTCCGCAGCTTAGAGGGAATATTGTCTCTCAGCCCCACCACTACCTCACAGAGTATATGTTGTGGAGAGGGGAAGGGAAAGTTGAGGGTAAGCTGCTCTGAGACTGGGAGTGAAAGGTGGCGTATAAATCCAATCTCTTTCTTTTTTCATATTTGCATGGCTGTTCTCTCACTAGGTCTTGTCCCTGTGGTCACCCCCAGATCGCCACCAGTGTTCCCTCTAAGCTCTGAAATCTTGTAAGCAAAAACGTTACTTTGCGAGCTACCGGAATAAAGTTGTGAGCTACTGGCAACAAAACTGTGAGCAAATGCATCGCTTGCTTCGTTCTGGGGCCATTTTTCCTGAGCGAAGGGGGGAAAAAATGTGTGAGCCGGTGGCTAAAAAAAACCTGTGAGCTAGCTCACACTAGCTCAGTTTAGAGGGAACACTGGTCACCACCCTTGGTAGGTCTGCCTTTTACCGTCTCAGACAGGTCAGGCGATTGGCACCATATCTCTCTGCCCCACAACCTGCATACGGCGACCCGTGCAATGGCTGCACCGGATCTACATGTTTTTTGAGGGGGTGCAAAATTAAAAAATGGCACCACCTTGTGGGCCGTTCTATCTTATGCTCCCATAGAATATAATGGGTTCCATACCCAATTGGGCGTTCCCCCCTCCGTTGGTGCCTAGGGCAAGCAACCCCCTCTGCCCCCCCCCCCCGATCCAGCCCTGTGCAATGGTCATTTCCAGGTTAGATTACTGTAACTCACTCTATGCGAGCTTACCCTTGAACCTGACCTAGAAAATCCAGCTGATGCAAAATGTGACGGCTCTCCTGCTGACTGTGAAGCCTATGCTGGTGCGTGTTCAACCAGTGCTTCATCAGTTGCACTGGCTACCTATTGAGCACCAGATCCGGTTCAAGGCGTTGGTCTTAACGCTTAAAGTCCTCAGTAGCCTCCTACCTACATTTATAGAAGAAGAAGCAGACTGCAGATTTATACTCCGCCCTTCTCTCTGAATTAGAGACTGAGAGCGGCTTACAATCTCTGGCTTCTCCCCCCACAACAGACACCCTGTGAGGTGGGTGGGGCTGAGAGGGCTCTCACAGCACCTACCCTTTCAAGGACAGAGGCTCAGAGCGGCCTACAATCTCCTTTATCTCCTTCCCCCCCACAAGAGACACCCTGTGAGGTGGGTGGGACTGAGAAGGCTCTCCCAGCAGCTGCCCTTTCAAGGCTTACAGTCTCCTATAATCTCTTCTCCCCCCCCCCCCGCAATAGACACCCTGTGAGGTGGGTGGGGCTGAGAGGGCTCTCCCAGCAGCTGCCCTTTCAAGGCTTACAGTCTCCTATAATATCTTCTCCCCCCCCCCCCCCACAACAGACATCCTGTGAGGTGGGTGAGGCTGAGAGGGCTCTTTTAGCAGCTGCCCTTTCAAGGCTTACAATCTCCTATAATATCTTCTCCCCCCCACAACAGACCCCGCTGTGAGGTGGGTAGGGCTGAGAGGGCTTCAGCAGCTGCCCTTTCAAGGACAACCTCTGCCAGAGCTATGGCTCACCCAAGGCCATTCCAGCAGCTGCAAGTGGAGGGGTGGGGAATCAAACCCGGTTCTCTCAGATAACAGTCTGCACGCTTAACCACTACACCAAACTGGCTCTCTATAAGGGACTGCATCTCCCCATACACCCCCCCCCCCCAAGAGAACACTAACTTCCACTGATCAACATCTACTGGTTATCTCTGGCCCAAATGATGTTCACTTAGCCTCAACCAGGGCCTTTTCTGTCCTGGCCCCTACTAAGTGGAACATGCTCCCTGTTGAGATCAGGGCCTTGCAGAACTTACTGCAGTCCTGCAGGGCCTGTAAAATGGAGCTGTTCCACCAGGTTTTGGGTTGAGGTGGTGGACACCCCTTTAGCTGGCTTCCCTGCCTAGAAGTTGCCCTACAAAAATATCAAAAATATTGCGCAAAACACTCTCGAAAAGTTTATACAAAATTAAGTAAATTGTATTATATCATATAATGAACAGCCTACAAAAGTAGGCATACATTCATACAATCAGAAATTAAAGCCAAACAAGAGTCTCAAATAAAGTATTTCAGGGAGGACCCCTCACAGTCTCTTAATTTTCCAAACAGAGTACTAAGACTCAATAATAAATTTCCACAGGAGTCCCTCCATTGCTTGTTTGCCTCTGAAGGAGAAATTCTTGCCTTCACGCAAACTCCGGCTCTGATTGCGTTCCGCTGCTCCTGCAGCTTCCTCATAAGCCAACTGAAACTTCCAGCCAAGTTCTCTCTCAAATGCCCATTTCAGTATCTTAAGATACTGAATTAAGATACTGAATTAAGATACTGAAATGGGCGTTTGAGAGAGAACTTGGCTGGTGGCTACAAGCATAGCCAGCTTCAAGAGGGGATTGGATAAAAATATGGAGCAGAGGTCCATCAGTGGCTATTAGCCACAGTGTGTGTGTGTGTGTGTGTGTGTGTGTGTGTGTGCTCAGTCTGAAGCTGGAAGAAAGGACAGCAAAAGACAAACAGGAATCATTCCCTGTACAGGCCACCAAGACTGTGGGAGAAATTTTCCCTTTCTCCACTTAATACGCACTTTCCCAAACCACGGTTCCCATAGAACCAGTACATGAGACCCAATAGCAAATTTCATAAACAACTGATAAACTTTATTATACTGCAAATCTTCTCACAGAACAGCAGACCTGTACTATTAATAGGAAAGCAAGAACAGTTAGCAAACAAATTCACATTACACTTCCAGTTAGCTCCAATACATCATTTTCAGGATAAATTCTTATACAGGCAAAATCCAGTTAATATAATTAAAAGGCTTCCCAGTTTCAGTAGTTAGCAATTTCAGTAGTTAGACTTGCTCTATGTCTTAATTAATATATTTCTTATATAACCACATACCTGCTATCTCTAAATTTTGTAAAAATTTTAAAAATGCTCAATATTTAAGATCTTTAACCCAGTTTTGTGGCTAACTCGCCCAGAGACACAGTTCGTTCTCTGACTGAAGCCGCCCCCTAGTGCAAGAATTCTAAACCTTATGTAGTTTTCTAGCCTAAGAATCTAAATTCTTAATCCCTAATAAAATCTTCCCCCATAGTCTGCTACCAGTGCGACACACAGACAGTGCTGGCTCGTGCCCATGGACCCTCTTATCTGTATTTCCATCAATTCCAACTCAGCAAAACCCTGTCCTGAAGTAACTTCTCTTCTACTGACCTAGTTTTCTGTTTCAGCAACTAAAATCTAGGAGCTTCTAAGCAGTAACATAACTTCTAAATGTTCTAAACAATATAAAGACATAAATTGTGAAATAAGTGAACCAATTTTAATTTTCCCTGCAACACACCCCTGTTCTAAATTATTTAACTTCTAATGAATTATGCCTTTATTATTTATTAGATAGAAGAAGCATGTGCTTTATATCCCTCCCCCTCACCCCGCTTTATTTTTTTCTATTTAGTTAGAAACATTTCCGCACTCTTTTGGCTAAATATACTGGATCATTTATTATTCTATAATCTACTAGTGATCCCCGGACTGAAGGAGGCGACACTGTCGACCACCAGGAATCAGGCCTTCTCAGTGGCAGCCCCCTCCTGGTGAAATCAATTGCCGGAAGAGGTTAGGGCCTTGCGGGACATCGCTAGGTTCCGCAAGGCCTGTAAGACCATTCTCTTCTGGCAAGCCTTCAGTTGACTGTAGGAGAATTCTGGAACAACTGCCATCCTGAGAATAAGTAACATCTAATTTGTTAGCACCAATTGTATATTGTTTTAACTTATATTGTTAATGGTTTTATTGATTTTATGATTGCGATCATAGTATACTATGATTTTGATGTAAGCTGCCCTGATCCTGCCTCGGCGGGGAGGGGGGTATAAATCAAACTAAACAAACATACTAAGTAATAAACAGCAGATGTGCGAATACATTGAGCTGGGCCTAGTCATTTTATTAACGTCACTTAGTAAATGTATAGACTCTGTTAAGCTGGACCATAACGAAGGCCGAGCGCAGAAGAATGGATGGTTTCGAGCTGTAATAAGATCCAATCAGTCAGTCCTAAGGGAAATCAACCCAGACTGTTCCCTGGAAGGACAGATGCTGATGCTGAAGCTCAAATACTTTGGCCGCCAAATGAGAAGGGGGCACTCGCTGGAAAGACGATGCTGGGAAAGACAGAAGGCAAAAGAAGAAGGGGATGGCAAAAGATGAGATGGCTGGACATAATGTGGAGTGTACCTGGAACACATGTAAAGACACCAGATCTTTTAGCTGGTCCATCAGGGGGGAAAGGATAGAACAACTTAAGCATTTTAAATATTTAGGCATCAATTTCCAGAATAATGCGTCTTGGTCTGCACATCGCAACTATGCTATGAAAACTGCCAATGTCAGCGCGTCAGCCATAGTACAGTTTTTATATGGCAGAGGAAATCAATTTGTCCCAGCGGCCATAAAGACCCAAGTGATTCCACAGCTACCGTACTTTATGGTATCCCAGTCTGGATCCATGTTTTTGACCAATCCATCGAACAGATCCAATTGAAATTCCTGTGGAAAGACTTAGGCTGGCCGAACTGCGTTCCATACGCAGTAATAAACTTGGAAACCGGCATCTCTCTATTGGCGACCAGAGCTTGACTTGCTACTGTCAGCTTCGGGCTCTGTCTACACTATATCTCTGAACCTGAGAGCTTTTCCTACCATATGCTCTCTGAATATAAATTTTCCACCAGGTCAGAGTATATTGCAGAGGAAATCAAGTCTTTAGGCCTATCCCTGGAATCATTGTCCATGCTGTAGTTTTCGGCCCCTAATCATACCTCTCCCACTTGAGACCTCCAAGCGTTCTCACCACAGAACCAGACTAACCCTCACCAAGATTGCTCTCAAGGAGAACATATTTCCCAGTCAACAAATGTGTTGTGGTGCTTCTGAATGGTTAGAGCAGGGATGTCAAACTCATTTCTTGCGAGGGCCGGATCTAAAGTAAATGAGACCTTGTTGGGCTGGGCCATGTCAGGCCGGGCCGTGTGTGTTCCTATTTTACATTAGGTAGCAGAGATGGAAACTTTATAAAGGACACAAACAGAATTAAATTTTTTAAACCAGAAAACTTAAAATAAAACATGTTTAAAACACTAGCACTTGTCGGTCTTAAAGGTGCTTTCTTTGTATTTCTGCCATGGGATCCAGGGAACTGGGCAAAGGAAGCTCTGGCTCTTTCCTTCCTTCCCCAGGGGATCAGGAAGAGGAGGAGCCTCAGCCAATAGAAGAAAGAGAGACTTGGCCCAGTAGCTCTGCTGTGCAACTGGGAGACCCCGGCAAAGCAAGCTCTGCCTCCCCCCCTTCCTCCCCAAGGGAGGCACCTCAGCCAATGGGAAAAAAAGAGAGGCTTTGCTCTGTAGCTCCTGTGCGATTACGTAAGCCTGGCAAAGCAAGCTGCTTTGCAGAAGGAAGCAAGAGAGAGGGAGAAGGAACCAGACAACAGCCAGTTGCTCAGGGGCCTGATTGGAGCTCTCTGGGGGTCTGATTCGGCCCCCGAGCCACATGTTTGACACCCCTGTGATAGAGGTTTATAACATTGTGGATGGGGTTGAGAGAGATGACAAAGAGAATGTCTTCTTCCTCTCCCAAAATGCTAGAACTTGAGGGCATCCAACGAAGCTGATGGGCAGTTAGAGTCATAAGAGGGATTAAAATCTATCAATGACTAGCCATGGTGACTGAGGAGAACCTTCAAATTGAGGCAGCGAGCCTCTGAATCCCAGAGCCAGCAGACAACATCAGGGGAAGGCCTGAGCCGCCATGCCCTGTTCTTGGACCTCCAGAGGGACTGGTTAGCCACTGTGTGAGACAAGACGCTGGACTCAATGGACCACTGGTCTGGTCCAGCAGGGCTCCTCTTATGCTTTTGCAGTTTTGTGACAGTGCATTTGAACTTGATCTGAACATCATGCTACACTGGCTAAAGCACAACCTTTGGCCTACTCAGTGGAGGTGATGGTGGCAAAAGGGGTTCTTCTCTCACACACCTTTGGACTTGCACAAAAACTTCCATGTGCTGTGCTGGGAGGACTCTTATGCCTTGTTCCTAATGAAGCAGAATCAGCACATCCTCAAGTGTGCTGTGAGATAGTAGTGAGCATTTTTGGTAGACGAAATCACATCTGGCAGGCAGGCACCAACTGGCATTCTACCAGTCCAGTAGTTTGGTCTTCAAAGGTGTTCGGTGTAAGATAGTCTCCTTGCAGTTTTGTGGATTTTGCACAAGAATGAGGAGAAGGGCTTAGGGATGAATGAACCACTTCTCTCAGTGCTGATCCGAACCCTTCCTAGATGATTACAATAAGCCAGGGAAGTGGCTGGATCCAGGGAAAATGGAATGCCTTTCAGAAGGTATTTTTCTCGCAAGACAAGAAGTCTTGGGCTTCGGAGCAACATCTGGAGCAGAAGTTCATCAGTGGTTATTAGCCACAAGGGATAGATGGAACTCCCTGTCTGGGACAAGTGATGCTCTGTATTCTTGGTGCTTGGGGGGCAGCATAGGGAGGGTTTCTCACTGGTGGACCTCCTGATGGCCCCTGGCTTTTGGCCACTGTGACACAGAGTGTCGGATTGGATGGGCCATTGGCCTGATCCAACACGGCTTCCGTCCATTTTAACCCAGACTTGCTAGCAATACCGTAATTAAGAGACATTTATTACCTCATTCTCCCATTCTGACATGTTACTGTTTTATTATTTTATTATTGTTTTATTATTATTTATTACATGTTACTTTTCTCCCTTTCTCACAATACAAGAACTCGTGGGCATTCGATGAAATTGCTGAGCAGACAGGTTAAAACGGATAAAAGGAAGTACTTCTTCACCCAAAGGGTGATTAACATGTGGAATTCACTGCCACAGGAGATGGTGGCGGCCACAAGCATGGCCACCTTCAAGAGGGGTTTAGATAAAAATATGGAGCAGAGGTCCATCAGTGGCTATTAGCCACAGTGTGTGTGTGTGTGTATAAATTTTTTGCCGCTGTGTGACACAGAGTGTTGGACTGTATGGGCCACTGTCCTGATCTAACATGGCTTCTCTTATTTTCTTATGTGACACAGAGTGTTGGACTGTATGGGCCATTGGCCTGATCTAACATGGCTTCTCTTATGTTCTTATGTTCTTATTGGTTTCCCATGCAAATGCTATCCAGACCAAGTGTTCTTTCAATTTGTTTCACTATTTTGCCATTTGGATATTAACTTTGTACCACTTTGCATTCTAAACCACTGCCTACCAGATATAAGTACCTCTGATCAGAGAGCCAGTTTGGTGTACTGGTGAAGCGTGCGGACTCTTATCTGGGAGAACCAGGTTTGATTCCCCACTCCTCCACATGCAGCTTTTGGAATGGCCTTTGGCAGCCATGGCTTGAGGCAGAACAGCGCTTTAGGCAGGGTGCTTCGCCCCCTCCAAAAGCAGCGGGGAGCAGCTGCGCGCTTTCACCGCAGGGCGCTCTGTGGTGTTGCCCCAGCTCCGCCCCTGCATCTGACGCAGCCAGCAGAGCGACAGGCAGCCCTGTGTGCGCTCTGCAGTGCAGGAGCGCACCTCCCTTGAGCCGCTTTTTCCGGTATTTCCCTCGCCATGGAGGCAAGGGTGGGAGGGTCATTCCAGCGCCCTCCTGGGGCCTGCACCGGCCTAGTTAAAGGGCCGGCCCTAGCCTTGGGTTAGCCACGGCTTTCGCAAGAGTTGTCCTTGAAAGGGCAGCTTCTGTGAGAGCTCTCGCAGCCCCACCCACCTCACAGGGCATCTGTTGTGGGGGAGGAAGAGATAGGAGATTGTAAGCCACTGGGAGTCTCTAATTCAGAGAGAAGGGCGGGGTATCTATCTGCAGTCTTCTTCTCACTGTACCCCATTCCATCGTCTGATAAAGTCTGCATGCATACGAAAGCTGACATTCTTCATAAAACTTTGTTGCTCTTAAAGGTGCTACTCGACTCCTACTTTGTTCTTATGCTCTGTTTTCTTGGTGTTTGGGGGGCAACAGTGGGAGGACTCCTGGAGTTCTGGCCCTGCTGGTGGACCTCCTGGTGGCACCTGCATTGTGGCTACTGTATAACGTAGTGTTAGACTGGATGGGCCATTGGCCTGATCCAACGTGGCTTCTCTTATGTCTGGGACAGTGGTGCTCTGTATTCTTGGTGCTGGGGAGGGCAATAGTGGGAGAACTCCTGGAGTTCTGGCCCCACTGGTGGACCTCCTGATGGCCCCTGGGTTTTGCCCACTGTGTGATAGAGTGCTGGACTGGATGGGCCACTGGTCCAATCGAACATGGCTTCTCTTATGTTCTTAAGCTGTGGTACCAAATTCCTTGATGGAGGCAGCCACGAAGCCTGCCCCAAAAAAGCTTTCATTGCACCTAGAGAAAAAAATTAAATTAGCTCCCAGGGGTAATGATTGGGGCCCTGACTCTGAGGAATAAGTGGTTTTACCCTCCATACTGTTTCCTGCTCAGAAATGGTCTCCCCTTTAGTCCACTTCAGCCCCAGGATGTCTCACTCAAGCCCCTAGCCACAGCAGTCCTGCCCCTTTCCTGATCTTCTCTGTCCAGGTCTGTTCAAAGCTTTGTGTATCTGTGGCATGACGCTCCTCAAACAGTTTTGCACAAAGTTGACCACCAAACTTATAGCAGCCGCGAGAATCACCATTGCTTCAGTATGGAAATCTCCCTCGCCTCCCTCCTTAAGAGTCTGGCACGATAAAGTATGGGATCAATTGATTATCCATAAAATCTCAACTTTGTGCATCACAACTTTACAGACTCAAAGAGTTTGGAACAAATTTAGATCCATCTGGGCGACGGCATTAAATTTTATGTCAGAACGTTGCTTTCTTCTTTCGAATTGCGCTTATCACGCTTGGCTTCATTTTTAATTATCTGTGGCCTGAAGGGCTCATCTCTGAGTGAAATATATTGATGACTCGTATTTAGATATAACTTCTTTTGTTTATGGTATTTTATGCAGTATTTCTCTTGACTCTTTTATGCAATGCAACCGAATGATATAATTTAAAGCTGTTGGAGAGGGAGGCATCCGGAACCACTCCCAGACTCTTCATCTGCTGGGCTGGTACCAAAGCAGCATCGCCCAGTGCTGAGAGTTGGATGCACGAACCCGCCCCCCCCCCTCGATTCAGGTACAGGACCTTCATCTTAGTTGGATTTAACTTCAGTTGACTCTGCTGTAGCCACCCAGCCACAGCGTCTAACGCCTCCGACAGCTGTTCAGGGGGGAAGACGGTCTGCCGTCCATCAACAGATAGAGCTGGGTGTCATCAGCATACTGGTGACAACCAGTTCAAAACCTCGGACAATCTGGGCAAGGGGGCACATATAATGTTAAATAATGTAACCGAGAGAATAGCTCCCTGCAGCACCCCACATATGCTCCCACCTTGGGAGACCTAACAACAGCCTGGCAGCCGCATTCTGCACTAGCTGCAATCTCCGGGTCCGGCACAGAGGCAGCCCCACGTAGAGGGCGTTACAGTAGTCCAATCTTGAGGTGACCATCGCATGCATCACTGTTGCTAGGTCCCGGCGCTCTAGGAAAGGGGCCAACTGCCTCGCCCGCCTCAGATGAAAAAATGCTGACTTGGCAATGGCTGTTATCTGGGCCTCCATTGATAGTGAAGGCTCCAGTAAAACACCCAAGCTCTTTACCTGTTGCGCCGCCTTCAGCGGCGCACCATCAAAGGCTGGGAGAGATATTTCCTTCCCCAGAGCGCCACGACCCACACAGAGAACCTCTGTCTTCGCCGGGTTCAACTTCAGCCCACTCAGCTTAACCCACGTAGCAACAGCCTGTAAAGCCCGGTCCAGATTCCCTGGGACGGAGGCGGGCCGGCCGTCCATTAGCAGATAGAGCTGGGTGTCATCAGCATACTGGTGACAACCAGTTCAAAACCTCGGACAATCTGGGCAAGGGGGCACATATAATGTTAAATAATGTAACCGAGAGAATAGCTCCCTGCAGCACCCCACATATGCTCCCACCTTGGGAGACCTAACAACAGCCTGGCAGCCGCATTCTGCACTAGCTGCAATCTCCGGGTCTGGCACAGAGGCAGCCCCATGTAGAGGGCGTCTCAGTAGTCCAATCTTGAGGTGACCATCGCATGCATCACTGTTGCTAGGTCCCGGCGCTCTAGGAAAGGGGCCAACTGCCTCGCCCGCCTCAGATGAAAAAATGCTGACTTGGCAGTGGCTGTTATCTGGGCCTCCGTTGATAGTGAAGGCTCTAGTAAAACACCCAAGCTCTTTACCTGTTGCGCCGCTGAAGGCTGGGAGAGACACCAGGTCCATCGCCTGAGTGGAGGCCGTGTCATCGGCATGGACATTGAAGTCGCCCAGGACCATAAGCCCCGGGTATCCAACGCCCAGCCCGCCACTGCCTCCAATAGTCATGGTAAGGCGCTAGCTGGTGCGTTAGGCGGATGGTACACCAGCCAGATCGCCAACCCCTCTCCAATATCCCACGTCAGACCGGCACATTCGATGCCGTCGATCTTTGGGGCCGGGAGAGCCCGAAAGGAGTAACCCTCCCGTATGAACAACGCCACCCCTCCCCCCCACCCGTTATTCCGTGTCTGGTGAAAGACTGAGTAACCTGGGGGGGTCATCTGGGAGAGAGCTACTGTCTCTCCATCTCGCACCCAGGTCTCGGTCACGCAAGCCAGGTCCACATCCTGTTGGAGTAGAAACTCCCTAAGGGACGAGGTCTTATTGTTAATGGACCTGGCGTTGCATAACACCAGTGACGGAGACGAGCATTTCCTCTTGGCCACACTACCTACCACCGTTGGGATGGGAAGTAGACTAGAAGGTGGCCGAGCTCCATTTTGTCTCTGTCTCCTTCCCTTACGTGTCTGTCTATTCCCACCGTCGTATCTTCCCCTGCCCAGGAGCACTGGAATCCCCTGGGCAAGCATCTGTACCTGCTTGGAATGAGCTCACAGTGTGACCCCCTCCCAATTTATCTCCGCCTGCCGTTCAGTTTATCCCCCCCCACCAACCCCTCCTACTCTTGACTGCTAAACACACTACTTATATCTCAACTTAATTAATTTAATAGCCCATCCCAATCTCCCTTCCAATCAATTAGTAAAAATATTATAAATTTAATCAGTTCCAGCACTATTAATAAATAATCCCTCCCACCCCTTCCTAATTAATATGCTAAAAAGTTATAAATATAGATATATATATAGTCTGATATATATAAATATATTATAAATCAATCAATCACTAATTAATTGGTTAAAAATCAAATAAATTAATTAATAACAATTTTAACGTTCCATTAGTGGTCTGCAGTCAATTAATCAATAGGTTGTAAGTCTGCAGTCAATTAATAATAGGTCTGCAGTCAATTAATCAATAGGTTGTAAGTCCAAATATTCCGTAGAGGGGGTGGCGGTAGATATTGTCTGTAGGTTACAGATCTTAAAATCATACTTATAAGCTGGTCCTGAGTGCTGATAAAGTGCAGCTGCCAATGCAGTTGATGATTAGACAGGCGTGCCACAGTTCGATGACTCAGCGGCTCGACGATATCCGCAGGCTGCAACCCAGAGAGGGCAGACTCTCCCCTGCGTCCTCCCAGCTGTTCAGTCACCCCCTCAGCTCCAACCAAGGAGCGCAACCCCTGTTGGCGTCGTCTCCAATCCCTTGCAGCTCGCCCTACTCCTGGGCTCCCCTGAGCCCCGTACAGGGCTTCTCTGTCGGGGAGTATCCAGGCCGTTGGGTCTGCCGCACTGGGTGGTGTCTGTAGATGGAAGGGGTTGGGGTGGGAGTGAAAATGGAGGGAGCAAGGAGGAGGGGGGCGAGAAGACGAGGGGGGCGAGAAGGCCAGCCCCCCGGCCGACGCCCACCACTCGGCCGCAGCGTTTTGTCGGGTCGGGTCGTCCGGCTCATGCCTCTGCGCCTCTGCGGCTCCACACTTCCCGCAGTCTCACCGGGTCTCCCCGTACGGCAGCTCGTGGTCACGTCTCTCCTCCGCCACAGCACCAGGCCCAGCCTCCGCCTCCGTTGTTCACAGGTAGGGTTTGGCGTCCATTCGGCTGTTTAATCTTAGTTGTTGTTTATTCGTTGCTGCAATTTCGCTTAGTTGTATCAGTGCAGTCGCTGTAGTATAGCTGTTGTTGCTGTTAATATTGTTGCTGTTAGATAGATATTAGTAACGGCGGGAGCCTTAGCGTCTTGGGTGGCACTTGGGCACCAACTGGGCAATGGAGCGCTGGTGCAGAGTCCTGGTGATGAGCAGGATCACGTTATCAATCATGTAGCTGTACGTGATGAAGTCCAAAAAGCTGGCCAGGGGTTCATAGGATGATTTCTCATATGGCGGAACTCTACCATCTTCTCGTTCAGCTTGTCATCAACGACGGAAACGGTGAGAGGGGAGGCTTCGTTTGCCAGGAAGTTCCCATAGTCTGTGCTCTGGAGATGGAGCTTCAAATCTTCCAGGCTCTCGCACTGCACCAGGTTGACGTAACCGGACTGGCTCAGCACCCCTGCCTTGAAACCCCGCACCAGGCCCTCCAGGTAGCCACTGTCGACGTTGAAATAGAGCTCAGGGAACGACGACAACATGGTGAGGCCGAGAACTCAGAAGGAGCAGCGGCTACAGAGGCGGACGTCTGGTTCTACCGGTAACTCTACGATGTAATTTTTTTGATCTGGAGCTTTATCTGTTGCCAGAAGTTTGCAATGTATTTGAAGAAGAAGAAGATGATATTGGATTTATATCCCGCCCTCCACTCCGAAGTGTCTTATTTCCACCAGCTGTTGATAAAGTCAGCCTGGTCCCCGCATAATTTTGGGGCTAGCTGGGCGCAAAGTTGTTGTGTTGCATTGTTGTTAAAAATTCCGTGAGCGAGGGGGGGGGAGGGGCAGGGGCGGGGGGGAAATGGAGGAAGCAGGGGATGGAGACTGGGAGGGAGGTGAGCAATTGAGGTGAGATTGGGTGGGTAGTTCCCACCCCCGATTCATTTCCTACCGCAGGGAGGGGAAGATGGAGGCAGGACGGAGGGAGATTGGAAGGGAGGGTGGCGAATAAGGCAGGAGGGGTAAGCTTGGGCAGATGGAACAAGGTTAGAGCTGAGGAGGGAGGGTAGGAAGAAAGAAGGGGGTACAAGCGGTGGAAGGTTGGGAGAAAACCCAGCACTGGGGCCTCGGCGCCCCACGCTGGCAGCAGCATGCCACACATTCCCTGTCCTGCCAGCCCCATCACCGCTGAAAGGAGGAACCGCGCAGCAGACGGAAGAGAGTGCTGAGCAGGCTCTGGCCGAGCGGCACCAATGCAGTGTAGAGGCGTTCTCCCTGAGCAGTGCTGAGGCCCTGCTCGGCTGCCCTTGCCGTGAAGGTGAGAGCACTCGAACGGGGTGGCTTCTTTTCCTTGTGTGGGAAGCCTGCATCAGAGAAGCCTCCTCCCAACGCCCTGCCTGATTGCTCTCGCTTCGAACGCCCCCTCTCCACTCGCATTGTCCCTCAGGTTAATTTTTTCTTGGCTCTGAGGGCTCACAGGAACTCCCCCAATCCCTCAGAGCCCAGAAACAGCGGAGCTTCCCTTCCCCAGCATCCTCTGAGGACGCTGGGGAAGCGAAGCTCCAAGTGCCAGCGCAATGACGTCACCTCTGAGTGACAGCGTCACGACGGGTGCACACAAAATCTTTTCTTCTGGGGGGGGGGTGCACATTGGGATTCTGCCTCGCGCAGCAGAACCCCACATGCCAGGCCTACTCTTGCTTCAAATATCAGAGTACCCGAGCGAGGTCCTTCAAGACCAGGGGCCTTGTCCGAGCGGGGCTTCCTCATGTGGTGAAGAAGGGACACCACTCTGGTGAGAGAAGCCAGCCAGGGCATCCAGGCCTGTAGCTACGGGGGGGGGGGCCCTGGGGGAGGGTACGGCCAATCTATCAAACCCCCCCTTCCCTCTGTAGGGCCCAGCCATTGGAGGGCCACCAGAGCTGCTCCTGCTCAGCGGAGGTGGCTTTGCATGGAGGTTTCCTCAAGAGAAGCCCTCCATGCGTGAGTGGAGTTTGCACGGAGGTTTCCTCAAAAGGAGCCCTCCAAGCTTGAGTGGAGATTGCACGGAGGTTTCCTCAAAAGAAGACCTCCATGAGGGAGTGGAGATTGCACGGAGGTTTCCTCAAAAGGAGAACTCCATGAGGGAGTGGAGTTTGCAAGAAGGTTTCCTCAAAAGGAGCCCTCCATCCTTGAGTGGAGTTTGCATGGAGGTTTCCTCAAAAGGAGCCCTCCATGCTTGAGTGGAAATTGCACGGAGGTTTCCTCAAAAGGAGACCTCCATGAGGGAGTGGAGTTAGCAAGAAGGTTTCCTCAAAAGGAGCCCTCCATCCTTGAGTGGAGTTTGCACGGAGGTTTCCTCAAAAGGAGCCCTCCATGCTTGAGTGGAAATTGCACGGAGGTTTCCTCAAAAGGAGACCTCCATGAGAGAGTGGAGCTTGCAAGAAGTTTCCCTCAAAAGGAGCCCTCCATCCTTGAGTGGAGTTTGCATGGACGTTTCCTCAAAAGGAGACTTCCATGAGGGAGTGGAGTTTGCACAGAGGTTTCCTCAAGAGGAGCGCTCCATGCTTGAGTGGAGATTGCACGGAGGTTTCCTCAAAAGGAGACCTCCATGAGGGAGTGGAGATTGCACGGAGGTTTCCTCAAAAGGAGACTTCCATGAGGGAGTGGAGTTTGCACAGAGGGTTCTTCAAGAGGAGCTCTCCGTGCAAACGGGGCCAGCGGGAGGAGAGAGTGCCCTGCCCATCTTCTCTCCTTTTTGAGGCTAGGGCGCCAGGCGGGGCATCAGTGTCGCTTCTCCTAGCCCACCTTCCCATATGGGAAGCTTGGCTTGGAGAAGCCAGCCTGATGCCCCACCTAGCTGCTCTCGCCTCAGACGAGTGAGCAGATGGGTGGGGTGCCCTCTTCTCCGAGCCCGGTTTCCACACAAGGGAAGCCGAGCTAGGAGAAGCTGCCTCGATGCCCCACCCGGCTGCTGTCACTTCAAAGGGGAGAGGCCCGAGCGGGGCCCCTGCTTCTTGTCGTGAGGAAAGCCGAGCTTGGATGAGGTGCCCTGGCAGCCTGCCCAGCAGCTTTCGCCATGCGAGAGCAACCACGCGGGTCTTTGGGGTGCCTAGTCCGAGCTGGGCTTCCCTCCGACAAGAAGACACCCCACTCTGGTGCTCTCCCCTTCGAAGCGAGGACAATTGGGTGTGGCGTTGGGGGGAGGCTTCTCTGATCCCGGCTTCCGACCCAAGGACAAGAAGGGCCCCCCGTCAACTGCTCTCTCCTTCAAGGGGAGAGCAGCCAGCAGGGGCATCAGCATGGCTCAGTGGAGGCCTCCACCTGCAGAGGCCCGCCTGGTCCAGAGGCCCCCCAGCTGTCCCTTCACGCCGCTGCGCCGGTCCTCCTCCAGCGGTGTGGGGCTTGGCGGACAGGGGGTGGCATGCCGTTGCCAGCGGGGGGTTCACCGAGGCTCCAGCGCTGTGTCTCCTCCCAACCTTCCCTCCCAACCAACCTCCCCTTGTACTCCCTTCTTCCTTCCCACCTCCCTCCTCATCTCCAACCCGTCCTATCCACGCAAACTCACTCCTCCTACCTTATTTGCCTCTCTCCCTCCCAATCTCCATCCTATCCTACCTCCATCTTCCTTTTCACCCTCATCGGTAGGAAGTGAGTGGGGAGTGGGAGCCTGGGGAGGAGGGTGGGATGGAAGAAGGGGTGGGATGGAAGAAGTGGTGGGAGAGTGGGAGGGAGGGAGGATATAGGGATTTCATGGGTAGGGAAAATCCCCCTCGCTTCACGGCAGCGGCGCCACTTTCCCTCTTCTGCAGAACTTTATTACTGAATTCCATATCCGCCGGGGCCATGATTTCTTCTGCACCTGCAAATAATAATATACTATGAATATAAACTGTGTGACACTATCTGAAATGTCAGGGAGATGGGGGTGGGAGAGATTTTGTTTCCATCCACCTGCTGGCTAGGAGTCCTGAAAAAAGTACAGCAGCAGCAATATAGCCTTCTGGTTGTTCTAAAACAGGGGTGTCAAACATGCAGTTTGAGGGCCAAATCCTATCAGGCCCCCGAGCAACTGGCTGTCATCTACTTCCTTCTCCCTCTCTCTTGCTTCCTTCTGCATTACAGCTTGCTTTGCCAGGCTCCCTCAATTGCACAGGAGCTACAGCGCGAAGCCTCTATTTTCTCCATTGGCTGAGGCTCCTCCCTTGTGGAGGAATGGCTTGTTTTGCCAGGCTCTCTCAACTGCACAGCAGAGCTACTGAGCCAAACGTCTCTTCCTATTGACTTCCCCACCCAGTCCCCTGGGGAAGGAAGGAAATACCCAGAGCTTCCTTTGCCCAGTTCCCTGGATCCCATGGGAGAAATACAAAGAAAGCACCTTTAAGACCAATGAGTGCTAATGTTTTAAGCGTGTTTTAAGTTTTTTTAAAAATCTATTTGTGTTTCTCTGTGTTCTTTATAAAATCTATATCTCTGCTACCTAATCTTAAATAGGTCCACACGTGGCCCAGCCTGACATAGCTTGGCCCAACCAGACATGGCCTGGCCCAACAAGCTCTCTTTCGTGTCAGATCCGGCCCCCATAACAAATGAGTGCGACACCCCTGTTCGATAACAATCCCCATGAGGTCTCTACCACTGAGCAAAGTTGATGCTTTCCCTGGAAACTAGATCACAAGGAAAGGGAAGAATGTGAGGAACAAACCCACCTAAGACCACAGCATATTTTAGGATCTCAGAGAGAGCTGAGAAAAGTAACAGATTTCAATGAAAGATTACATATTTTTGTCAGGATCAGCCTTCCAGCCTTCCGATGTCGGTAAAATGAGTACCCAGCTTGCTGGGGGGGGGGGGGGGGAGTCTAGATGATTAGGGAAAGCAATGGCAAACCACCCCGTCAAAAGTCTGCCGTGAAAACATTGTGATGCGACGTCATCCCAGAGTCGGAAACGACTGGTGCTTGTACAGGGAATCTTTCCTTTCCCCACAAGTTCACCTTTGTGTTCTTTCAGAACTCTTGGATGTCTGCCATCTGGGCCTGGTGACTTATCAGTTTTTCAATTGTCTATCAGTCACAGGACCTTCTCTCTCGTCACCTCAATCTCACTCAGGTCTTTCAACGCCCCAAAAGCAGTGGTTCTGGAGTGGACAAACACTTCTCATCTTCAACAGTGAAGACGGAGGCAAAGAATGCATTCAGATTCTCAGCCATTTCCCTATTGTCCTTCAGTAATCTTTTTACCCCTTGGTCATCAAAAGGCCCCACTGCCTCCCTATCTCCTTTCCTGCTTCTAATGTCCTTGCACTCACCAGGGGAGGGAGGGTCTCAAGGTCGCCCAGGTTGGATGGAGCCTGCTGAGATGAGGTCTGCAACAGAAGGAGGCAGTGGTTGAGGCAGGAACTATCTCTGGGGAGTGAAGGGGATGACTGCCCTGCTATTAGTGCTGTCCTTCAGTAATCTTTTTACCCCTCGGTCATCAAAAGGCCCCAGTGCCTCCCTAGCTCCTTTCCTGCTTCTAATGTCCTTGCACTCACCAGGGGAGGGAGGGTCTCAAGGTCGCCCAGGTTGGATGGAGCAGCGTGTATGGCCTGTATGCCTGTCAAGGCCTGCTGAGATGAGGTCTGCAACAGAAGGAGGCAGTGGTTGAGGCAGGAACTCTCTCTGGGGAGTGAAGGGGATGACCGCCCTGCTATTAGTGCTGTCCTTCAGTAATCTTTTTACCCCTCGGTCATCAAAAGGCCCCAGTGCCTCCCTAGCTCCTTTCCTGCTTCTAATGTCCTTGCACTCACCAGGGGAGGGAGGGTCTCAAGGTCGTCAAGGTTGGATGGAGCAGTGTGTATGGCCTGTATGCCTGTCAAGGCCTGCTGCGATGAGGTCTGCAACAGAAGGAGGCAGTGGTTGAGGCAGGAACTCTCTCTGGGGAGTGAAGGGGATGACCGCCCTGCTATTAGTGCTGTCCTTCAGTAATCTTTTTACCCCTTGGTCATCAAAAGGCCCCACTGCCTCCCTATCTCCTTTCCTGCTTCTAATGTCCTTGCACTCACCAGGGGAGGGAGGGTCTCAAGGTCGCCCAGGTTGGATGGAGCAGCGTGTATGGCCTGTATGCCTGTCAAGGCCTGCTGCGATGAGGTCTCCAACAGAAGGAGGCAGTGGTTGAGGCAGGAACTCTCTCTGGGGAGTGAGGGGGATGTCCGCCCTGCTACCAGGGCCCTACAGCAGCTAAACCCACTGGACTGCCAATGGTACTGCCCCCACACCCCCAGCAGCCCTCATTAACCCCTGGGGAAACCCGCACCACCCTTTCTCCAATTCTTATGATATTTTGCGAGGTGGTGATTTGCAGGCCTTTTGACAGGGGGGGAGGGGTGGACAGCCCAGGGGAGCCCCAGATGATCGAGGCCTGCTTGGGCTGGCTGGATCTCTAGCCAGCCCAAGCAGGTCTCACTTGCCCAGAGCTCTCCATTCTTGCATCAGGTTGCTTTTGGCTGCGGGGGGGGGGGGAGCATATGCTAATGAGTTATGCTAATGAGCTCCGCCACCTATTTTTCTACAAAACGACCCAACCATAGCATGGCCGGTGGGTAGGAGTAGGCCAGGTAGGTGGCCGCCTAGGGCGTCAGCTTCCCATCTCTTCCTGACTGGAAGCTTCCGGGCTGATGCCAAGACTGCCGCCTCGTCCTCTGCCAACAGGCTCAGGGTGCCAAGAGGTGGCGGCGGCAGCAGCTGCTCGGCACCGCCCTTCACAGCCCCCTGCCTGCCTGTCGGGCCTGCTCTGCTGTGACCAGACACTTCTTCCGCCCTCTCCCGTGCTGCGCTCGGCAGATGCCAGCAAGCGACACCCTCCCTGAGATGCCACCACTCTCCCGCTTCTCCTCCTGGGGGCCTCTTGCTGCTTGTCCTGGCTGCCTGAAGCCCCTGGGAGTCAGAAGAAGGGAAGGAAACTCGGGGGAAGAAGGCCTGCTGGCTGCAAGGAGGAGAGGAAGCTGCCAGAGAGAAGCTCATGGGTGCTCTCCCCACCCTTGACCCCTGCCCAGATCCCTTCACTTCTCATGCACCTGCTCTGTCCCTCCAGCTTCCAAGCCTGGCAAAACTGCCCTCCCTCCTTCCCGGCCAGGAACTACAAGCCCAGCCCCCGGCAGAGGGGGCGCACAAGGCCTGGAAGCAGCTGTTGGGTTGCTGTTGTCGAGTAAGTCTGCCCTGTTGCCCCCTCGAGCCCTCTGCAAGAAACAGAGCCGGGAGGGGGGACTGGGGAGCATTCAGGGCCAATCGCCACCCCCTGTTTCCAGCCCCAACTCTGCAGACTCCTCTTTTCAGAAGCTGGACTTGGGAGTCTCGGTGCAAAGCGAAGGAAGTGAAGATGCACCAGGGGAGGAGGGAAGGGCGAGGGAATCTGTACGGGGGAGGAAACCGGACGTTCCCTCGGCCAGGCTGAAGAAGCGGCCTGTGTCCCTGCTGCTCTGCGGAGAGCGGCTTGAGTGGTTTGGGGTGGGTGGGAGGGAGGGAGGGAGTCAGGGGGCCAAGCCGTGCCTCGCTCAGTCAGCCTGGCCAAGGGAAGTTTCCCTCTGCCAGGCTAAACAAGATTGCTGGCTGTGCCTCTTGCTTCCTCGCCCTGCAAACTGGGCTCCGAAGCAGCTGCTGTGGCCCCTTCTTATTGACCAGCTTCGGCAGCCGCTTCCTTCCGCCTCACTCCAAGCGGGAAACTTGCAAGGAACTGGGCTGGGGTTGTTTCCTCCTTTGCAAAAAGTTTGCCCCTCGAGCCCTAGGGCTGCCTAGCAGGGAGAACAACCCGGTGTGCGTCCTTGGACATCTCTCCCCCTCGACCCCACCCCCAGAGCATTTTATTTTCTCTGTGCCTTGGTTAAGTTTTTTTTTTTTTAAATGTCAGTCAAGGTTTTTGTTGTTTCTGCCTCAGAAGCAAACTGACAGGAAAAGTTGTAGCTGGCCAGGTTTTAATGTGCTACTGGACTCTTCCTCTTGCACTCCTGTAGCAGCTGGGCTTCCTTTGTGTTCTCCCATCCCAAGACTGACCGGCAGGGGTCGTTTTGTAGAGATATAGATGGCGGAGCTCATTAGCTTAACTCATTAGCATGTGCCGCCCTCCCTCCAGCCAAAAGCAACCTGATGCAAGAAAGGAGAGCCCCTGGGCAGAGGAGGCCTGTTTGGGCTGGCTAGAGATCCAGCCAGCCCAAGCAGGCCTTGCTCACCTGGGGCTCTCCTTGGCCTCCCCCTCCCCATAGTCAAAAGGTCAGCAAGTCACCCACTGCCCAAAATCACATAAGTGGAGTAGGGTTGCCAAGTCCAATTCAAGAAATATCTGGGGACTTTGGGGGTGGAGCCAAGATCATGGCTGTGACAAGCAAAATTGAACTCCAAAGGGAGTTCTGGCCATCACATTTAAAGGGACGGCACACCTTTTCAATTCCTCCCTTCCATAGGAAATAATGAAGGATAGGGGCACCTTCTTTTGGGGCTCATAGAATTGGACCCCCTAGTCCAATCTTTTCGAAACTTGGGGGGAGGGTGTGGTATTTTGGGGAGAGGCACTAGATGCTATACTGAAAATTTGGTGCCTCTACCCCAAAGCACAGCCCCCACAGAGCCCCAGATACCTGCAGATCAATTCTCCATGATTTTCTATGGGAATAAATCTCCACAGGGAATAATTGAGTTCCCAGCAGACATTTCCCTCCTCTCTCCCCGCATTTTGACGACCCTGAAGCGGGGGGAGGGTCTCCAAACTGGGGGATCCCCTGCCCCCACCTGGGGATTGGCAACCCTAAAGCGGAGAAAGGGTGGCCTGGGCTTCTGCGGGGTTAATAAGGGCTGCTGGGGGTATGGCAAAGCCGCCGTGACTGACAGGCTGCCCGCTCTCCTAATCCAGGGATTGTTGTGCAGCTGCACCTACTACAATTCAATTGGCAAGGGAGAATCATAGAGTTGGAAGGGACCTCCAAGGCCATCTAGTCCAACCCCCTGCACAATGCCGGAAACTCACAAAGGTAGGTGGGGAGGAAGAGGGGGAACCCTCAGAAAGGTTCAGGAGCTGCTCTCCTGTGAGCTCTTGCTGACTTTGTTCAGTTTCCAAGATCTAAGGACCAGGCTAGCCTGGACTATCCAGCCCGCGGCACTTGGAGCTTTGCGTTCTGTATCATTTATTCACTTCGTGTGTGTCCCACTTTTCTCCCCAGCGGGGATCCCAAGTGGCTCACAACGTTATCGCCTCCATTTTATCCTCCCACAAACCCTGTGAGGCAGGTGAGTTGTAAGACTGGCCACAGGTAACCAACCAGGTTTCATGGCAGCAGTTTCCACCACCACCACTCATTTTGTGTGTGTGTGTGTCTGTGTATGTATAAATAAATGAAAAGAAGGATATGGTTGCTTGGCAGAGGCAAGCAGTAGCAAGCTGGGGAATGCCTGGAGATTTGGGGGGTAGAGACTGCCTTCTGATGCACTTCTGGTGATATCAGGGGGTGTGTGACATATGCAAATGAGTTATCCTAATGAGCTCCAGCACCTGTTTCCCTACATAATTAACTCTGCTTCTCTTTCTCCCTTAGCTTTCAAGATCTTAGGGGTACAAAATGCCCTAGGGGTGCTGGTGGGAAGGTATGTGAGAAGTCCCCAGTCTGCAACATTAGTTATACTCCAGTCAGATATGGGATATAGATCTCTTATTGAACACTGGTGGCTGGACCGCGCCCACTTCCGCAAGGCCTGTCAGACCATTCTCTTGGCTTGCTTTCAGCTGACCTCTGAGACCTCTAACAGCAGGAGGAATCCAGGAAATACTGACGTCACCGTAATGGTTTTAGGCGCCAATGCGTTAGTCTTTTATTGCTCTTAGGAATAATGCTGTAAGCCGCCATGAGCCTGCCTCGGCGGGGAGGGCGGGGTATAAATTTAATAATCTTAAACTTAATAGATTCTGTATTGTGAGATGTATTATTAAATGCGTGTATGTTTGTAGGAGCCAGAAAACAGCTAACTGTAACTGCTCTAAGTTATTTTATATTTCCAGCAACTTTAACTATGCCAATTTCCTGAGCTATATTTTAAGACAGAGAATGCTTACAAGGGTGTGTGAGAAATGTGTGTGTGTGTGGTATAAATATCATATAGTAGGTGATATTTCCACCTCTCCCCAGCCCATGGCCCAAAGCTTTGCTGTAGGATCTCATAGAATCCCTTCTTAGTGGCTTTCACTTATAAATTTCCACAAAGTCTCTATAAGATGCACTTGCAGTTTTGTCAAGAGGATGCTGCCACTCTTGCTCAAGCAATCTCAGCTCCAGTTTCATCCACTGTAGCTCCGGGGTGTACCACGGAGCCAGTTTGACGTGGGGGCAGAGAGGGTGCTGGGGGGCGGCAGATATTGTCAATGGCTTTGGAAAGTTGGCTATGCCAGTCTCCCACCTGAGAAGAGGTAGTCTCATCAGCCTGGATATCGAAGTCCCCCAAGATTAGCAATTTACAGTATTCCAGTGGCCAGCTGGTGGCAGCCTCCAACGGGCCCGAAAGGGTATCTGCCGGTGTGTTAGCTGGTCAGTACAGCAGCCAAATAGCCATGTTCTCCTTTGCATCCCATGCCAGGCCCACACAGTCAGTGTCCCAAAAGTTCCTACCCTACCACAATTTCTGTTAGTCTTTATGGTGCTATTAGACTCTTGTTCTTTTCTAGCGGTACAGAAGAAGAAGAGTTGGTTTTTATACCCTGCTTTTCTCTCCCTTGAAAAGCTTCAAGGTAGCTTACAATCACCTCCCTTTTCTTCCTCACATCAGGCACCTTGTGAGATAGATGGGGCTGAGGGAGCTCTGAGAGAACAAGAACCTGTCCAAGCTCACTTGGCAGCAGCAGAAGTGGATTAGAGTCCACTACTATTAAGCACTTGCTCCCAGCACTGCTAAGTCCTAAAAATGAACTTTCTCTTTCACCTTCTCTTCCTCCTTGAACTCGCTCTCATCCTGATCTCCTCCACATTGGTTTTCCAGGCTGTAAGAACAAATGAACGTAAGAGAAGTCATGTTGGATCAGGCCAAAGGCTCATCCAGTCCAACACTCTGTGGTCAAAAAACCAGGTGCCATCAGGTGGTCCATCAGTGGGGCCAGGACACTAGAAGCCCTCCCACTGTGCCCCCCTCAAGCAACAAGAATACAGAGCATCATTTGCCCCAGACAGACACCCTTTGGGTGAAGAAGTGCTTCCTTTTATCAGTTCTAAACTGACTCCTCCACAATTTCATTGAATGTCCACAAGTTCCCGTATTGTGAGAAAGGGAGGAAAGTACTTTTCTCTAACTTCTCTATCCCATGCATAATCTTGTAAACCTCTATCACGTCACCCCTCAGTTGACATTTCTCCAAGCTAAAGAGACTCAAGCCCTTTAACCTTTCTTCATAGGGAAAGTGCTCCAATGCTTTAATCATTCCAGTTGTCCTTTTTATGCATTTTTCCAGTGTTATAGTATCTCTCTGTCTCTGTCTCTCTCTCTCTCTCACACACACACACACACACACACAAGGTATATGATAGGATAGATATACCACAGTGGTTCATTTATACAGAAAGAATCATATTTTGGCCAGCGAGAGCATAAAAATAAATGGAAGAAGCCATCGGTATTATCTAATAAATGGTAACTAGTAACATATTTCTATCTATAAAATTTCTAAACAGATCTTATATTGTTAAGAGCAAATTACTTATATACTTTTAATTTTGGTCTGGTCTACATACAAATATATTTACATTCTTAACATTTTTGATATTCCTGATGTTTCTAATGTTAGGTCATTTTAAGCATAAAGATTTTGAACATACCATACTCAATTCTGTCTCTTACTCTTTTTGGACTTTAACATTTTATTCTTTTTTTAAAGTCTTTAAAGCTTTACAGCCTAATTTTGATGGATATAGGCAAAAAATACATTCCATTTCTCTTGCAATTCAGATTCTGGTCTATTATGCAAGTAAGATGTTAGCTTTGCCATAGTTTATTTTTCCAGTCAATCAATTTTCCAGTTTATTTTCAGTCAGTTTATTTTTCCAGTCAATCAATTCTGGGCATGTTTCAGCATTCGATTTTGATGCAAATACCACTCTTGCTGTAGTCACCATGTATTTAAATAGTCCTTGATGAAATTTTGGTACATTAGATGGTACTATGCATTCTGTTTTCAGACTATGCCCACTGAAGTGCTGTCTGGAAGGTTTAGCAATAAACCACAGGAACGATGTGTATGCGTATGCAGAACTGCTGTGGAAGATCTCTTTCACTATATAATGGTGTGCCCTTTCTATTCAGACCTAAGAAGCAAATTCCTTTCTGGAATTTTAAGCCAAGTACACAATTTACCTGACAGTGAAAAGTTCATTGATTGATTTTGCTATCGGATAGGAACCCCTCGGTTTCATGCAAGGTAGCACTTTTTGCATTTACAGCTAGAAAAGTTAGATCCAAAGTGGCTCCTACTAATGCACCACATTGAGTTCTATAGTCCAGCACAGCTATTACGGTTTTAAATATACCCATGATGTATTTATGAAATTTTAGAAGTGTACAGTTCTAACCTGAAGACTTGCTTTTCAAGTATGATTTTTAATGTAAATTTTTATACTGTAATAGTATATTGTAATGGCCAATGACCACATACAATAAAACATATCTACTATGTTTAATAACGTATTTTTTGGATTCTTCAGGAAGTTGACTTTCAATACCTTCTGTATTTCTTCATGGATCTTTACCCAATTTTTTTAGCTTTGTTATAAGTAGAAGGTTGGATCTGTACTCTTGCATAAGAGTTCCTGCACTTAACCAATACGCCAAACTAGAGCCGCAAGAGTCATGTCACATCTAATGGCCTTGAATCCCACAACTTCAGAGAACTAGGTTCAGCTGAAGGAATCTCTTAATTGGGAGAACTGGCTGGTACCATCTCCCACAGGTGCATCCACCGTCAGAAGGCCACATTCCATCTCAGTTTGCCTTGTGGACACAGACAGTTGTTTTTATAATCAAGAGGCCTACCTGAAATCTTCAAGGGGAAAAGTCAGTTACAGTCAGACTTCAGAACCAAAGTTTGTTTGAACCTAAAAATCCACTACACATCCTCACCTGGGATCATCCTCGCTTAGATCTTCCTCCTCGAAATCAGGCGATATTCCACAGCATGGGCGACATCTGAGGAAGAAAACTGAATGAGCCCCACTGAGTGGTCATTTCTAAGCAACATTTATGCAACCCTCCAACTGCATAAGAGCTCATGGTTGCACTAAAAGTTTCTATTACCCGCCTATTGCTTGAGCGCTGTAAATAAACTGTTCCTGTTTCACTGCCTAGGCCCTCACATCTCCTTGGTCATGGGTCAAAGGTTTTGCTAAAAAGGGAGCTACAAGGGCGGCAGGGTGCTCTAGCCCTTCCCATCCTGACCCTCACCAGAGTGGTGGCAGCCAGCAGAAGGCCATCCCTGCTGTGTGACAGTGTCTATGCTGGAGCACCTTAGAGACAGAATCACTTTTATACAGAATCAACAGAATTCTAACGGTCAGGAAGTTCTTCCTCATGTTGAGCCGGAAACTCTTTTGGTTTCATTTCAACCAAACGTTGGTTCTGGTCCTCCCTTCCGGGGCCACAGAAAACAATTCTGCACCTAGATGACAGCCCTTCAAGCGAAGAGGGTGATCCTATCACCTCTCGGCCGCCTCCTCTCCAGGCTAAGCAGGCCCAGCTCCTTCAACCTTTCTTCGTAGGACTTGATCTCCTGACCCCTCACCATCTCCCTTGCCCTCCTTGGTATGCAGGGCTTCAACTGCATAAGAATAACTTACAGGGTCTTCTCGCACCATTTCCCACTAAGTGTTACTAAATTAAACACAGAAACAATCCAACACACATTGGCTTAGCTCACACCCGGCCAACCCACTGCTCACACGCTGGGAGCCGACGGTTCGGCAGGTTGGTTTGCTTTACAGGGGTGAGAGGGATTATAGCAGGGATCTGAGGGAATGATATCACCCTTCTAAAGTGATGGACTTAGAAACGGAAGCCCCGTGGAAATGAATCACAAATAACACAGAGAAAATTGCTGGCCAATACATCCTGTCCTGGAACCCGCCTGGTCCAAACCCATATTCCCTCTAAGCTGCAGAGTCTTGTGAGCAGAAATTCTACTTTGTGGGCGACTGGCAGTGAAGTGGTGAGCTGCTGCATAAATTAGTTTGCTCTGGGATCATCCTTCCTGAGTTAAGACAAAAATGCGTGAGCTGGAGGCTAAAAATCTGTGAGCTAGCTCATGCTAAGTCAGCTTAGAGGGAACACCGGTCCAAACACCCCTTCAAACCGCCGGTTCCAGTTCAGGGAGTTAAACAAAAGCTATCAAAGTCCTGGAGGGAAGCTATGCCCTCCCCGTAGGTCAAAAGGCACACTGCCACCAGACTCTGAGTCTACATCCCAACAGCAATGAAGGCAGAGTCAGCCTTCAAGCCTTTCCGGGAGATTAACAGTGAAACCATCCCTGCAAGGTAGGCTTGCCCCACTGAACTTCAGAGTAACAATCTGGCATGCAGTCGAGCAGTAAAGTCACTGGACTTAGCTTCGAGACTTACAAGAGCAAAGATGTCACAACAGAAATTAAGAAAGATTTGTGTGCCATATATTTCAAAGACAAGGCTTGTGGGGGAGACAGAAAAGAAAAAGGCTATTCTTCACCAGACTAAATCACACCATAGTTACCAAAAGTTCAAGCAGGCAGGCAGGAGGACGATCAGGACTTGTTTTGTAGAAAAATAGGTGGTGGAGCTCATTAGCATCACCCATTAGCATATGCTGCCCCCCCCCAGCCAAAAGCAACCCGATGCAAGAAAGGAGAGCCCCAGCCAAAAGGCTAGCAAGCCATCCGCTGTCCAAAATCACATAAGAAGTGGAGAAAGGGTGGCGTGGGCTGCTGGGGGTGTGGCAAAGCCCCTGGTGGCTACCCGGCTGCCCGCTCTCCTAATCCAGGGACTGTGATGGAGCTGCACCTACTACTCCATGGACAAGATAGGTGGGAAGGAGGAGGAGGAGGGGGGGGGAACCCTCAAGGAGGTTCAGGAGCTGCGCTCCTGTGAGCTCCTGCTGCATCTGAGGCCTGCGGACGACTCCCAAGGGCATCCACAGCATTCAGCCAGCTGCCAGGTCTTGATGGCTAGCTACCACTGGCACGAGGGAGAGTCAGAGGCTCTGGCCATCTGCTCATGGAGTGAGGACTTGAGGCGTCTCTGACATGACGCAGGGTCAGAGAGCAACAGCCTCTCAGCCAAGAGACTCTTCACACAAGAGAGAATTCTCGCGAGAGAGAGCCCAAGTGGACACAGCCAATGCTCTCTCTCGGCTGTGGAGTCTTTTGAGCAAAACTACTGCTTCATGAGATACTGGCATTAAAGTTGCAAGCTGCTGTGTAAATTAGTTTGCTCTGAGCCTTTCCCCCCTGAGCTAAGACAAGAAATGTGTGAGCTGGAGGCTAAAAAACGGTGAGCTATCTCACACTAACTCCGCTTAGAGGGAACACTGCTCTTCGTATTCCCGAGGAAGTTAACATTCCATCTGTCACTGGAAAACGGGAACTGCTTTCCAATGCGTCTCTCCAAGATGAGGCCGCATATAAATTACTATCAAATAGAAGAGATATTGCTGCCCAACGTATACTGCTGCCCAATACATCCCTCACCTTAATAAATCCACGCATTCATAAAATGCTTTCTGAAGCTCAAGGAGCTCATTCTGGCATATTTCTTCCAATCTGCAATGAAAGATGAGGAACAAGAGTTCATTAGTCCCACAGAGTGGTCATTTGTGTCTTGATTTGCGGCCTAGAGCTAGGGTTGCCAAGTCCAATTCAAGAAATATCTGGGGACTTTGGGGGTGGAGCCAGGAGACTTTGGGGGTGGAGCCAGGAGACATTGGGGGCGGAGCCAGGAGCAAGGGTGTGATAAGCAGAATTGAACTCCAAGGGAGTTCTGGCCATCACATTTAAAGGGACAGGCTCTTTCTGATGCCCCAAGCGCGGGGATCCCGTCCCCACCTGGGGATTGGCAACCCTAGGCCAGCACCGGCCGACCTCGCAGGGCTGTGGAGAGGATGTGAAAACGCCGCGCATCCCTTTGCCTTGCGCGAGGCTGCGAAAGACAGGGTCGGCTTCCCCCCGCCACCACCACGAGAAAGGGGGCTCCCCACACCCTCGCCGCTCCCGCCGGCCGTCCAGCTTCGTTGCTGCGGGGAGATGGAGGCAAAAGAACCTCGCGCGCCCCTTGACCGGCTTCCCGCCGGCCGCAAGAGTTCGAAGGGAGAAGAGCCTCGCGGCGGCAGGGAGAGCAAACAATCCGCGTCTCCTTGGCAACGGAATGCTCTCTTCTCTCTCCCCCCCTTTCCTTCCTCGCGCTCCAGTAGCTGAGAGGAGGTGGCGCCGGCGGAGGGAGGCGGAAAAGAGAGCGGCGATTTAGTAGGCGGGGCCGGGGAGCGCCTCGTGCCGCAGAGGCGAGGCTTGGTGAGGCGAGCGCCTTTTCCTGCGCTGTTTCTCCCCCTTTTGCCATACCCCCATCCAATCAGGGACGGGCTGCCGCTGCCCCTGTAATGGTCAATGGCCTTTCCCTCACCAAGTTGAAGTCTTAGGAGAGGGGGAAATGAGGTCTTAGGAGAGGGGAAAGGAGGGCACCCCGGCGACGTTTCCCCCTTCCCCCCGCTTCGGTTTTTTGGGGGAGCGGGAGAAGAGGGTGGAAATCCTGGTTTCCCCCGCCAGGGCGGGAGGGTTGGGAAGCCTACCTAGAGCACAGGGAGAAGCCTGCCTAGGAGCAGATGCAGGGAACACTAACATAAATATGTATTTTTAAAAACTTAAAACATGCTTAAAAACATTAGCACTCATTGGACTTAAAGATGCTTTCTTTATATTTCTCCCATGGGATCCGGGGAACTGAGCAAAAGAAGTTCAGGCTCTTTCCTTCCTTCCCCAGGGGACTGGGGGGGGGAGGAGCTACAGCCAACAGAAGGAAAAGACTGGGGCGTCAAAGTTCTGCACAACTTCTCACATAGAGATCAAAAGACCATATTTCCTGGATTTCCTACGTTTTTATTGGTTTAACCCTTTGTCAGTCTTCTCTCAGTGCTGTTTTAACTGTACTGTGGCTCCAGGGCTTTTAAAGACTTTCCCCGGAAAACTGTATCACTTATCTCTATTTCATCTAATGTGATGAATTCCAGTACTGCAGATAGTCGCTCCAGATGGCAAGTTATCAATTCCTCACAATACCATAGAAGGGAATTCCTATCCTCCAAAGACTCTCAACTTTACCCTAGTTTCTGTCTACTCTCCTGACCTACATTCTCAACTTATGCTTCTGACTGAGAGCAATATGAATGACGAGCTTAGAACTCTTGTTGCCAATTTCATACGAGACCCAAGCCAACCCAAAAGAAATCCTGCCACAACAACTTCTTCTGGAGTCAAAGGAGGCCATTCAGGCATATTGTCAGGAACAAGGTTGGTCACATGGAAAGCACCTGGAGCCTCCTCCTGGACTAGATCAAGAAAATGCTGATACCAAGTAGAGGGAGCCATAACAGAAGGGGTGGAAATTCCCGGTCTAAGTGCTCTGTTAACTAGTGTCCAAAATGTATCCTGAGTCACTGCAGGATATAGCAGTTAACAGTCATTCCCATTGTTTTTGGACAAAGGCATTCCTCTTTATCTTAATAAGGGTATTTAAGTAATTT
This sequence comes from Heteronotia binoei, assembly GCF_032191835.1. Lineage (NCBI taxonomy): Eukaryota > Metazoa > Chordata > Lepidosauria > Squamata > Gekkonidae > Heteronotia > Heteronotia binoei. The sequence goes on along the minus strand of NC_083227.1, from coordinate 13,281,738 downwards.
TTTGCTTAAGGGTATTTAAGTAATTTGATATTCTTCTGGGATATGAGGGGAGGTCGCATTGCAAAATTTGCAATAGATGGATGTGCCTTTAATTCATTATCAAACCAAGAGTTAAAAACAGGGGAGGGACAGTGGCTCAGTGGTAGAGCATCTGCTTGGTAAGCAGAAGGTCCCAGGTTCAATCCCTGGCATCTCCCACTAAAAAGGGTCCAGGCAAATAGGTGTGAAAAACCTCAGCTTGAGACCCTGGAGAGCCGCTGCCAGTCTGAGAAGACAATACTGACTTGATGGACCAAGGGTCTGATTCCGTAGAAGGCAGCTTCGTATGTTCATATGTTCAACAGGTTGGTCAAATTGTTTTGTTTTATTGGACTGATATTTATATTTCAATGCCTCATTTCTAAGAGCCAGAAGGTTCTCATAATTGAATTCTGCTTCAGAGTGGTCTCGTAATTGAATTCTGCTTCAGAGCCCCGTGGCGCAGAGTGGTAAAGCTGCACTACTGCAGTCGGAGCCCTCTGCTCACAACCTGAGTTCAATCCCAGCAGAAGCTGGTTCAGGTAGGTGACTCCAGATCGACTCAGCCTTACATCCTTCCGAGGTCGGTAAAATGAGTACCCAGTTTGCTGGGGGGAAAGTGTAGATGACTGGGGAAGGCAATGGCAAACCACCCTGTCAAAAGTCTGCCGTGAAAACGCTGTGAAAACAACGTCACCCCAGAGGGGAAGATGACTGGTGCTTGCACAGAGGAATACCTTTACCTACCTCTTTTCAGAGTCGTCAACAGATCCCATTCCTGCAATGGATCTGTTCCTGCAATTCAGAATTGAAGACTGATTCAGTATTGTTGGAATGGACAACCTTGTTTCTACAGAACAAAAGATCCTAGCAGCTGGATCTGGTTCCTGGGTCATAGATTGTGAACTGCTGTCGTTATCTAACTCTAGGGCAATATACGGAAGCTTTACAATTGAAAACAGTTGAAGTTGTGCTTTGCTGGCCTCTGACATGACCACTTGGGGATAGTTTAACTTCTTCAAGTTCCAAACGTGCAAAAAATCCGGAATTTCCTTGGATACTGCTTGGGGGAAACAGCTGTGGTTCCGCCATTAAGTCTGAGGGGGCAGGTTGAGCAGCAGGCAGAGGTACTAAAATGCCCATAACACTACTATCACTGATAGGAGAATGTTGTACAGGGAAATTTTTTTTTTACAAACTCGCTCCTGGAACAGTTTGTAAATTAATGCGTTGAGGACTAGAAGACAGTGGCACTGCACGATCACAGCAGGGCAGAAGGGAAGACTGAGGCAACAAGGGTGCTACACTTGCATCTTTAAATACACGGCCTGGTGAGAGACCTCTGACCTTCAGCCAGTCCTTGTTGTGCAATAAACACTCTGGAAACTCTTTGGCTCTGGCCAGGCCCGGCGCTGGGGGTTCTGCCAGCCCAGGCAGACCCCTGCTCCCCACCCCAAACCTGAGCAAGGTCAGGATGGCTCACTGCCAGGCCTCAGACTTCGCCGAGGCTTCCTGAGTCTTGGGAAGTCCGGAAGACAGCGGGTGTGCTCAGAGCCCAGCCACTTTGCCGAGGCTTCCTGAGCCTTGGGAACCCTCGGCAAGATTCGGAAGGCGGCGGGCATACTCAGAGCCAGGCTCTGAGCCCGCTTGCTGCCACGCCCCCTACCCCCGACTTCACTGAGGCTTACGAAGCCTCGGCGAGGTTGGGAAGGCAGCGGGCATGGCGCGTGAGGAGAGGGGGCACCTCGTGACGCCCCTAGGCCACGTGGCACCCAAAGAAAAAGAAAAAGACTGCAGATTTATAGCCCGCCCTTCTCTCTGAATCAAAGACTCAGAGCGGCTTACAATCTTCTTTATCTTCCTCGCCCTGTGAGGTGGGTGGGGCTGAGAGAGCTTTCACAGAAGCTGCCCTTTCAAGGACAACTCCTGCGAGAGTTCTGGCTGACCCAAGGCCATTCCAGCAGGTGCAAGTGGAGGAGTGGGGAATCAAACCCAGTTCTCCCAGATAAGAGTCCAGGCACTTAACCACTGCACCAAACTGGCCCTGGCTCTGGCTGGAGCTATTCAGTAGATCCACTGAACGTATCTCCAACCGCCTGAGGCACCTCCCAAACAGCTCTGTCAGGTGGCCTTTGGCAAGAGGCTTGGTGTGCCACCAGGGCAAATAGCCGAGATTATCAAGCAACACATCAACCGATTTGATGGGATGGCCAAAGTAGCTATGCGCTCAGTTCCTCTTGTTGCTGGCAAAAGCGGAACTTGACTCTTCACATTCCTACAGTCAGTACGTAAGAGGCTTGTTTGAGGAATGGTACAAGCATCATAAGAACATAAGAGAAGCCATGTTGGATCAGGCCATTGGCCCATCCAGTCCAACACTCTGTGCCACACAGTGGCCAAAAAACCCAAGTGCCATCAGCAGGTCCAACAGTGGGGCTAGGAGCCCTCCCACTGTGCCCCCCCCAAGCACCCACAATACAGAGCATCACTGCCCCAGACTTTACTCATCTTTACTCCCAGCAAAGAGCCTATCCACCTTGGCGTCTAAAAGTCGAAGCTGCTGAAAGAGAGAGTCTACTGTTTTTGCTGTAAGCAATACTGAGTCTGCAATAGGATTATTTTAAACACTAGAGCAGAGGTGGCCAAACTGTGGCTCTTGAAGCCATATTGTGTGGCTCTTGAAGCCCCCACTGCCTGGCTTGGAGAAGGCATCTGTCTCTTGAAATCACTTCTCCAAGCCAAGCCAGCTGATGGCTTGGAGAATGCATTGATAGTTAAAGTTGCTTTCTTTCCACCTCTTCCTCCCTCCCCCATCTATTTGCTTTCTTTCCACCTTTCCTTCCATCCTTGCAGCTCTCAAACAGGGCCAGAAGTCCAGCAGCTCTCCCACTGTGCCCCCCCCCAAACACCAAGAAGACAGAGCATCATTGGCCCCAAACATAAGAATATAACAGAAGCCCTCTTGCATCAGGCCAGTGGCCCATCCAGTCCAACACTTCCTGTCACACAGTGGCCCAGAAGCCATCAGGAGGTCCACCAGTGGGGCCAGAACTCCAGAAGCCCTCCCACTCTGCCACCCCCCCCCCCAAGCACCAAAGAAGAAGACTGCAGATTTATACCCCGCCCTTCTCTCTAAATCAGAGCGGCTTTCAACCTCCTGTATCTCCTTCCCCCACAACAGACACCCTGTGAGCAGTGTTCCCTCTAAGCCGAGTTAGCGTGAGCTAGCTCACAGCTGTTTAGCCTCCAGCTCACACATTTTTGTCTTAGCTCAGGAAGGAGGACCCCAGAACACACTAATTGATGCAGGAGCTCACAACTTTCATGCCAGTAGCTCACAAAGTTGAGGTTTTGCTCACAAGACTCTGCAGCTTAGAGGGAACACTGCCTGTGAGGTGGGTGGGGCTGAGAGGGCCTTTCAAGGACAACCTCTCGAGAGCTATGGCTGACCCAAGGCCATTCCAGCGGGCGCAAGTGGAGGAGCGAGGAATCAAACCCGGTTCTCCCAGGTAAGAGTCCCCACACTTAACCATTACACCAAACTGGCTCTCCCAGACAGAACATCATGGGCCCCAAACCTAAGAACAGACGAGAACCCTTGTTGCATCAGGCCAGTGGTCCATCCGGGCCAACACAGGGGGCGAAAACCAACGTTCCCTCTAAGTTTTGGAATCTCATGAGCAACAATTCTACTTTGTGAGCTACTGACATTAAAGTTGGGACTCGCTACTGCATAAATTAGTTTGCTCTGGGCAGGCCCGGCGCTGGCCTTCCCAGCGGCCCAGCCCGAAAGCAGGGCCCCACCCCCTTTTTTCTTTTACATTTTTTTTCACTGGCTCCCTTTGAAGCAGGGGGCGGGAGGGCCGCGCGGAGTGCTGGCGGGGAGCGTCTTGGGCTGTGCAGAGGCAGGGCCCCGAAGAGCACCCCCCAAGAGCCGGCGCCCTAGGCAGCCCTCGAATGTTGCCTAGTGGACGCGCCAGCTCTGGCGCTATTTTTCCTGAGCTAAGACAAAAAAATTGTGAGCTGGAGGCTTAAAAACTGTGAGCTTGCTCACACTAACTCAGCTTAGAGGGAACACTGGCCCAAACCCCAGGTGCCTCTAGCAGAACCAATGTCCTTCGAGGAGGAGAGATGCACCGCTGGGCTCTCCCCCCACGCCCACTGCCTTTCTCTCCTCTCCCTTGGTGCCTCGACCAGGTTTCTGGCCCCAGCTTAGAGTTGCCAATCCCCCGGTGGGGGCAGGGGATCCCCCGGTTTGGAGGCCCTCCCCCCGCTTCAGGGTCGTCAGAAAGCGGGGGGAGGGGAGGGAAGTGTCTGCTGGGAACTCTGTTCTTCCCTTGGAGATTTATTCCCATAGAAAATAATGGAGAATTGATCCGCAGGTATCTGGGGCTCTGCGGGGGCTGTTTTTTGAGGTAGAGGCACCACATTTTCAGTACAGCATCTAGTGCCTCTCCCCAAAATACCCCCCAAGTTTCAAAACCCCCAAAGAAGGTGCCCTTGTCCTTCATTATCTCCTATGGAAGGAAGGCATTGAAAAGGTGTGCTGTCCCTTTAAATGTGATGGCCAGAACTCCCTTTGGGGTACAATGATGCTTGTCACAGCCTTGATCTTCTTCCATTGGACTTGGCAACCCTCCCCCAGCTGGCTGGACTGGGCCCTGGAGTGGCCGGAGGAGGGGAGCAGCCCCGGCCCCACCTACCTAGAGGGCGAAGGGCTGGGGGCCCTCTCCCTCGGCTCTTCCAGCCTCGATGGGGAACGGCTCGGCGGCCGGCCACAAAACTCTGCTCCGAGCATCTCCACGTCCTCTCCCGGCAAAGTACTGGGAGAGAGTGAAAGCAGAAGCTGGGAAAGCGGCTCTGGGGGGTCGCTTGTGACGTCGCCCTTGCTGCTTTGTGACGTCTGGCTCAGTCTCCCCCTCCCTCTCCCTGGCTGAGGCGGTGGTCCGGGGAGGGGAAGGGGCTGCTCTGCGGGAGGCAGGGGGGGAGCAAGAGGCCACCCCTCCCCAAAAGCCAAGCCTTTCCCACTTTGCCTTCCATCCTGCTTTGGGTTGCCAAGTCCTATTCAAGAAATAGCTGGGGACTTTGGGGGTGGAGCCGGGAGACTTTGGGGGTGGAGCCAGGAGACTTTGGGGGTGGAGCCGGGAGCAAGATCGAGACAGGCATAACTGAACTCCAAAGGGAGTTCTCTGGCCATCGCGTTTAAAGGGACCACACCCCTTTTAAATGCCTCCCCTGCTTTGGAAATAATGAAGCATGGGGGCACCTTCTTTTGGGGCTCATAGAATCGGACCCCCTGGTCCAATCTTTTTGAAACTTGGAGGGTCTTTTGAGGAGAGGCACCGGATGCCATGCGGCAAATTTGGTGACTCTACCTCAAGAAACAGTTCCCCCAGAGCCTTAGATACCCGCAGATCAATTCTCCATTCTTTCCTGTGGGAATAAGTCTCCCTAGGGAATAAGAGAGTTCCCAGCAGACATTTCCCTCCTCTTCTCCCGCTTTCTGATGACCCACCAGAAACTGGCCATTGTCTGCGTCCTCCTCCCTCGCCTGCTTCCTTCAGCCACACTTTTGGAGTTCTCCCTTGTGATGAGGTAACCAAGCAAACAGCCTTTTGCTCTTTTCCTCTTCCAAAGGTGATTGATGAGTCAGCCTGTGTGGACTTAAAGCCTGCACTATTGCCTTTAAAAAGCCAATTAAGAGCCATTTTAGGTGTGAACCTAAAGCTTGCACTATTATCTTAGAAGTCAGTTTAAGAGTCATATTGAGCGTGCTTTGCACAGAGAATCATACTTGAATAAGGAGATACATCGATTAAGCTTTTATATGTATTTATATTAAGATCTGCAATTAATATTCAGATTCCTTTTTTTCTTCCGCAAGATCTTTAAACAGGGGAAAGGTCAGAGCCTGAACAGACAACAGGAAGCTTAGGGTTTTTTTGATGTTGAGTTTCAAGCCTACTTTTGTGCTCTCCTCTTTCACCCTCAGCAAGAGGTTCTTTAGGTCCTCCTCACTTTCTGCCATTAGAGCAGTGTCATCTGCATATCTGAGGTTGTTGATGTTTTTCCCGGCAATCTTAATTCCGGCTTGTGCTTCATCCAGGCCAGCATTCCGCATGATGTACTCTGCATATAAATTAAATAAGCAGGGTGACAATATACATCCTTGTCGAACTCCTTTTCCTATTCTAAACCAATCAGTTGTTCCATATCCCGTTCTGACAGTTGTGTCTTGACCCATTTACAGGTTTCTCAGGAGACATGTGAGGTGGTCTGGTACTCCCATCTCTTTAAGGACTTGCCACAGTTTGTTGTGATCCACACAATCAAAGGCTTTAGCATAGTCAATGAAGCAGAAATAGATGTTTTTCTGATACTCCTGTGCTTTCTCCATAATCCAGCGAACGTTGGCAATTTGCTCTCTAGTTCTGAAACCCAACTTGAACTTCTGGTAGTTCCCGATCTACATACTGCTGAAGCCTAGCTTGTAGGATCTTTAACATGACCTTGCTGGCATGTGAAATGAGTGCAATGGTGCGATAGTTTGAACATTCCTTGGCATTACCCTTCTTTGGGATTGGAATATAATCTGATCTTTTCCAATCCTGTGGCCACTGTTGTGTTTTCCAAATGTGTAGACATAATGTGCGCATCACTTTAACAGCATCATCTTTTAGGACTTTGAATAGTTAAAGGCGCTACTGGGCTCCAACTCAGTTCTCACATTTGTTGACTGCTTTATTATCTGTACTAGGAGTAAGGCCTGTTGTGAAGAACAATACAACGGGCTGTAGAAGGAGGCTCTGGGCGAGTGCCTTCCACCCCTGCTGTCTTCCCACCCACCCAAGTGAAGGCATTGACCCCCACCACCTCAAGGGGAGCTGATCTCTGCCATCTGGAAAGCAGTTGTCAATCGGAGTGATCTCCAGTGCCTCCCTAGAGGGAAATGGCATTGTACCTGTCTGAGGTCCTATCCCTTCTCAAACCCCACCCTCTCCAGGCTCCACCTCTAACCTGGAGTTGGCAACCCTATCTCCTTTCCTTTATCTGCCCCTCTGACTTCAGCTTTCCATTGCCTTCCCCCTCCCTGCAGCTTCTACAGTGGGGGAGCCAAAGCAGTTTGCATCATTCTCCTCTCCCCCCCATGTGATCTGAACAACAACCCTGAGAGGCAGGTTAGGCTGGTCCAAAATCACCCAGTCAGCTTCCACAGCAAGAACCTGGGTGTGACAGATCCCACTCTGAAGCCCTAACTTGCACGTCCTCTGTATTGCTATGTTGCCTACATATTGCTATAGTATTAACTAACTCTGAACTTTGTACGTTGCTCAGAAATTGAGCACCCAGAAACTGTTTTGTATTCTGCCCTGGGTCAGAGGCCCTTGAATTTATCAAACAAAGGTATCTGTGATGCCATAGTTTTGTCAATTTCAGTACAATCCTACTTTATTTATGAGGCAGAAACAAGACACCTGTAAGTGAACATCCAGGGAAACTTATAAAATGTCCCCTTAAAGCTTTTCTGTATTTATTTATCTATTCTTCGCATTTATATCCCGCCCTCCCTGCCAAAGCAGGCTCAGGGCGGCTAACAACATTGAATATTAACAATAAAACAGAAAAACAACAAAACAATATTGCCTTTTACTGTCAAATTTGTGACCCTTGGTTTGTCCCATGCACATGATATGTATATTTGCAAATCTTAAAGTGACTATTCTAAAAGTGAATTTCAAAAACAGGACACAGCAAGAGACCTCTGAGATACCACTATAACCACTGGCAAACTTCCACCTTTTCCTGGGTTTGGCCCAGTCCATGGGCATTGTTGGGGGGGTGCTCCCTAAATTTACGGGGAGGGAGCTTCTCTATAAATTCATAGGTAGTGATAATGGAGGCCCCTCCCTGTGATGTCACTGGCTCCTCCCTATGATGTCACTGGATCAAATGCCTCTGACTGGGCCCCAGTCTCCCCTCCCCCGGGAAATTGAAAAGTCTACGCCCCTGCTCTTAGATTAAGCAAATTTGTCTACCCCAGCTCTACGGTCAGAGTCAATAGGGAATTGTCCATAAACAAGAAATGAAAGAGCTAAAATCACAAGCCAAGCTAGAGAATGGAGTTGTAATTTTGTCTAAAATCACAAGCCAAGTTCTTGTCTGCTTTGCAACAAAGGTTGTCTTGTATCTGTTGCAATGGATATTGACAGCAAGCAGAGTGGAAATGCTGACACCCCCCCCCCCCAACTGCTTCCTCCTGGTTGGAGGGGGACATATGCTGCCTGCAGAACTGCCCACACAAATGTTTGGGCAGGAGATTGACCCACTGTCTGTTTCCCTCAGGGATGCCAGGTAGGACCAGGGAATCCCCTGGAATTCCAGTTCACCTCCAGACTACAGAGATCAGTTCCCCTGGAGAAAACTGATGGTTTGGAAGGGCCCTCAGGAGGTCCACCAGCAGGTCCAGAACTCCTGAAGCTCTCCCACTGTGGCCGCCCAAGTCCCAAAAATACATAGCATCACTGCCCCAGACATAAGAACATAAGAGAAGCCATGTTGGATCAAGCCAATGGTCCATCCGGTCCAACACTCTGTGTCACACAGCGGGCAAAACCCAGACTCTATCAGGAGGTCCACCAGCAGGGCCAGAACTTCAGAAGCCCTCCCACTGTGGTTCAAAGGAAGGGAAAGAGGTGAATTCCCCCCCCCCCTTCCCGTGAACGAAGCTACAAAGAGACAAAGAACAACTTTGAGCATTGGCAACAATTAGACTGAATATAGATACTTAAATCGACCCAGATTATAACTGAATATGTGTTAATGAGACTATTATCTGGCTATAATATGGTCTGAACGAAAACGAGATATATTTTAGAGAGATTTGTCTTTGCCGCCTGAATGCAACTGAAATGGCAACAATCAAAACACACGGCTGGAGGAGATTTGGAGAGACAGACAACTGGTTCTCTAAGTTACTTTTCAACTTTGATTAATAGACTGAGTTATTTGGTAGAGAAAAATGGCATTACCAAGCGAAATGTTTTATAAAAAAGATATAATGGATACCATAACTTCTCTAAAGCAAGACCTTGGTTCATTAACGAACCGAGTTGATAAAAAGCAAATGGAAGCTTTTATGTTGAAAGCTAGCGAAATCTCAAATCTACATGAGCAGAGTGTTAAAGAGATCTCGGTGACGTCTGTGGAATTGGAATTGCAGAGTGATCCGCTGGGAAACGAACAGAAGAAAACCAAAATGGAACCATATTGCGCAGTTAAAAAGAAGGACCGGAAATCAAGACTGATTGAAATTTTTTCGAGAGGGACAAGTGGCGTGGGATCCTTACTATTTTTTTCAAGAGGGATGACTGCACTAAGGAAAGAGAAGGTATATCTCAGCAAAAAAAATCAAGACGTGGGAAATTTTCAGGAAGAAGGGTTTTTAAACTGTTTCTCTCTGTGGGTACTTGGACATGGAACTCTCAACGAGAACTGACATGCGATTTTAAAAGGCCTAGTGAGATTTTTGGGACATATTAAGTTGTTCCTCCTAGAACAATATGGATATAAGAGCTAAAGGATTGAAAAGTTTTGAAAAGAATTTTATATAAATAAATAGTTAACTTGGATTAATTTTTAAGAAGGCAGACAACACAATTATTCTGTAATCTGGTAGATCTGCTCTTAATATGTTTGTTTGGAGAAAATATTTATACTGAGACAGATTAATTACTATGTTTTCTTTCTGCTTATCACTTTTTTATCTCTCTACGTTTTATGATATTTTAAATCATAGCCAGTTTGGTGTAGTGGTTAAGAGTGTGGACTCTTATCTGGGAGAACCGGGTTTGATTCCCCACTCCTCCACTTGCACCTGCTGGCATGGCCTTGGGTCAGCCATAGCTCTGGCAGAGGTTGTCCTTGAAAGGGCAGCTGCTGTGAGAGCCCTCTCCAGCCCCACCCACCTCACAGGGTGTCTGTTGTGGGGGAGGAAGGTACAGGAGATTGTGAGCCGCTCTGAGACTCTTCGGAGTGGAGGGCGGGATATAAATCCAATATCTTCTTCTTCTTCTTCTTCTTCTTCTTCTTCTTCTTCTTCTTCTTCTTCTTCTTCTAAATCTGATTTCTTTTTCGTTCCGTTTGAAATAAGTAAGTTAGAAGGATAAAGATATTTGTTTCTTATGCTCATTTTAATGACGACGTTAAAACAACTAGTTAGTCTGTATTTTTAATATGGTTAAGCTTAGCCAGTTAGTTCTGTGTTGAGACTTCTCTGTCTTTTTTATACTTAAATGTGCTGAAGAATAGTTTAGACTTGTATTTTTAGTAATAGTTTAGTAAAAAGTGTATAATGAAAGATAAAGATGGTAAAATATAAGGGGAAAATGTAATACTTGCTGGCAGAAAGAATTGGGTATTTCATTTGGAGGTAGAAATGTAAAAGATATATTTGCATTTTTCTTTGTTTCTGGTCTTCCACTCTGTATCTACCCCTCCCCCTCTTTAATGCTTCTGTATCTATGCTTATGCTTTTTCTTTTTATAGTTAAAATCAATAAAAATTATAAAATTGGAAGCCCTCCCACTGTGGCCACCCATATACCAAGAATACGGAGCATCACTGTCCTATGTTGGAAGTGGAGGCCTTTGCACTGTCTCTCAGCCGCAGAGTTCGGAGGGGGCTGTCAAAGAGTCAGAGAGAGGACACAGGACATCCTTCCTTTCTTGTCTGCTGCTATCCCTTTGAAGTGTAGATTGCTACTCTCAGGGAAGTTCCTTCCTTCCAGCTTGATGTCTCTCTCTCACACACACACTTTGTCACACTCTCCCTCTTTGTCATCATGAGAGCAGGGCACGTCTTGTCGTCTCTGTTCATCCAGCTAGTTGGATTAGATACATATCTCCTATTTTTCCTATCTAGAGAATGGAGTTCCTATAAAACTCCTTATTAATTTGAAATCTCAAAGAAGTCTCCATATACTTTTTGTTTCACGATTGCACACATGCAGCCTCAGCTAACCACATGGCTTTTGCTGTGCTTACAGGGTAGTTGTTTATTATCATTATTATTATTATTACTGTTTTATTTTATTTATATCCTGCCCATTCCCCCATTGGGGGCTCAGAGCAGAGTACAGCAAATAGAAATAAAATCACAATAAAATTATAATAAAACCAATTACAACATTCATCAAAGTGCAGCAAGATGATTCAGCAAGATGACATGACAGCAAGGTGGTATAATAATAATAATAATAATAATAATAATAATCTCTCTCTCTCTCTCTCTCTCTCGGCTTGGCTTCGCGAACGAAGATTTAAGAAGGGTGCAATAGTCCACGTTTGCTGCAGGCTCGCTGGTGGCTGACAAGACCAATGTGGGACAGGCAGGTCCGGCCACAGCGGCTGCAGGGAAAAGTCTGATTTAGGGTTGGTCCTGTAGCAGTGCGATTCTTCCTCAATCTCCTTTTGTCCTCAAGACCAGCTATGCGCGTGTTCTCAAAGGAAGAGACAGCCTGGTGGATGGTGTGCCTCCATGCTTTGCGATCTGAGGCTAGGTCAGACCACTGGTGATGGTTGATGTGACAGGTGCTAAGGGATTTCTTCAAGGAGTCCTTGTACCTCTTCTTTGGTGCCCCTCTATTTCGATGGCCGGTGGAGAGTTCGCCATACAGGGCAATCTTGGGAAGGCGGTGGTTTTCCATCCTAGAAATATGCCCTGCCCAGCGCAGCTGCGTCTTCAACAGCAGTGCCTCGATGCTGGTAACCTCTGCCCGCTTGAGGACTTCAGTGTTGGTCACAAAGTCACTCCAGTGGATGTTGAGGATGGTGCGATAATAATAATACCTTTTATTTATATCCCGCCCTCCCCGCCGAGGCAGGCTCAGGGCGGCTAACAACATTATTGTGGTATAGCACAAAATAGTACCACAATACAGCATCACAGTACAGTAGTGCAGTAGAACAGCAGAGCAGTAGAGGGGAGGCCAACTGATCAATAAATAGATGCCCGCTGCCTCATCCAAAGACCTTGTGGAACAGCTCCATTTTGCAGGCCCTACAAAAGGCCAGCAAGCCAGGTAGGGCTTGGATCTCCATAGGGAGCTGATTCCACCAGGTCAGTACTCTGCTAATGTACAGGAATATAAAAAATACCAACACCCCAGACATCTATACCTTGACTATGAGCCATAGGGCCTCTGCTCCATATGTTTCTACCACCCGCTCTGTGCTTGTAGCTGCTGCCACTTCTTGTGGCACTGAATTCCACATGTTAATTACTCTTTGGGTGAAGGACTTCCTTCGATCTGTTCTAAGCCTAGGAGTCTTTACATTGCGACAAAGGCAGAAAAGGACATCTTCCTCTACCTTCTTTGTCCCCTGCATAATTTTGTAAGCCTCTATCACGCTTACAAAATTATGCCAATTTGGTGTAGTGGTTAAGTGTGAGGACTCTTATCTGGGAGAACCGGCTTTGAGTCCCCACTCCTCCACTTGCAGCTGCTGGAATGGCCTTGGGTTAGGCATAACCTAAGGAGTTGTCCTTGAAAGGGCAGCTGCTGTGAGAGCCCTCTCAGCCCCACCCACCTCACAGGGTGCCTGTTGTGGGGGGAGAAGATATAGGAGATTGTAAGCCGCTCTGAGTCTCTGATTCAGAGAGAAGGGTGGGGTATAAATCTGTAGTCGTCTTCATCATCATCATCATCATCATCATCATCATCATCATCATCATCATCATGTCAGCCCCTCGATCATCTTTTCTCCAAGCTGAAGAGCCCTGACCTCTTCAACCTTTCTTCATGGGGAAGCAGAAACAGTCTTCTCCCCCACACACACTGAGAGAGGGAAACAGAATGGAGACATATCGTTGCCTGGTTTCAGCACCTTATCAATACATGATAAGAAGAGGGAACTCTTCCTCTTGGGAGCAGAGGTCAGAACTTAAGTTAAGGGTGGAATGGTAACAGCTGGGTAGAAGGAAAAATGTTTTCAGTCAGAGTTGTTCAACAGGGAATCAGCTAGCTAGGGAGGTGGTGAGCTCCCCCTCACTGGCAGTCTTGAAGCAGCTGCTGGACAAACATCTGTCAGGGACAATCTAGGCTGATCCTGCATTGAGCAGCAGTTGGACGAGATGACCTGTTTGGCCCCTTCCAACTCTATGATTCTATTAATCACATAGATATCATTATGCACCTTTGGCACACAGAGACAGAAGAGATATACAGACGTGGTTATTCTCTCTCTCTCCCCCCCCCCCACGGATTCACATCCACCCCTTACATTTCCCAGCTTGCTTAAAGTCCTAGACTTTGAAGGAGTCTCAGAGGCCATCTACACTCCACCCCAGAGTTCCCTTTGAGCTGAGTTAGTGAGGGCTAGATGACAGTTTTTTAGCCTTCAGCTCACACATTTTTGTCTTAGCTCAGGAAAGATGGTTCCAGAGCAAACTAATTCATACAGTAGCTCATGATTTTAATGACAGTAGATCACAAAGTAGAATTTTTGCTCACAAGACTCCACAGCTCAGAGAGAGTATTGCTCTACCCCCCAATTCCATGCAGGAAGTCCAAAGCCAGCGTTTCCCTGACAGATGAGGATCCTGTGAATTTAGGGAGGTATTTGCGAGTTTCCTGCATTGTGCAGGGGGTTGGACTAGATGACCCTGGAGGTCCCTTCCAACTCTATGATTCTATGAGTCTAGATGGCTGTCATCCACCTCTCCAGCTCTTTGGTTCCATGACCCCTGATGTTGCCTTACCCCTGTGCATGGTCCGGCTTGTCCATCAGGAAAGAGTCTCTTTCGCGTTCTAGTGAAGAAGCTGTGACGGACTAAAACAAAGGGTGATTTTGCAAAAATGGCAAAGAGGCAGAGAGAAAAGAGTGGCTATGATTGACAGCTCTTTTCCTAGCTCTCCCATTGGTTGGAACACGGCCACAAAGTTCTGAAGGGGGAGTTGGGTTTTGACAGTTGTGGTGGTTAAAAGGGAAAAAAAGATTCCTGGGAGAGAGACACTTGGGAGGTGTCTCAGTATTTGCTTATCCCCACCCGGCTATTTCCAATCAATTTTGTTATTTTATTCAATTTTCTAATTAAAGTCCCCAGTGCCTTTTCTGCTATTCCTGGAGAAAGTGATGGGAAAACCCTTCCTGAACAGAGGTAATTAATAGGGGTCCATCACAAAGCGCAATTCTCAAACCAAACTCTCCTGCTTGTGGCTTCTTGTGTAACAAGCAGCTGCATCTTAAATAGCTTGCCAGGATTGCATAAAACTGAGCCACACCTCTGACAGAGGAGAGAGTTTGGGCTGGGCTTTTTGGACATTGGGGGGAAGTGACTTGGCATCCCCGTTTCCAACAGATCTTGAGATCCATGCAGATATTAATGCTTCTGAAGACACCGAGGTAAAGGTAGTCCCCTGTGCAGGAACCAGTCGTTACCGATCCATGAGGTGATGTCGCATTAGGAAGTTTTCACGGCAAACTTTTTAACGGGGTAGCTTGCCATTGCCTTCCCCAGTGATCTACCCTTTTCCCCCAGCAAGCTTGGTACCCATTTTACCAACCTCAGAAGGATGAGAGGCTGAATCAACCTTGAGCTGGCTACCTGAACCCAGCTTCCACCAGGACTGAACTCAGGTCTTCAGCAGAGCTTGGACTGCAATACTTCAGCTTGCCACTCTGTGCTACGGGGCTCCTTGTTTCTGAAGATAGCTGATCTCTATTCCTTTCTGGTATGTTTTTTTTTTTTTTTTATAACCTGGGATCTTGAAATATCTTGGCTAGCTCCAACCCAGCTTCTGTATCACAGCCTCAGTGGATGCCTAGAAGGGGGACTGGCTCACAGCCCTCCAGTGAGCTTCAGGGTGGATTTGGGACACGAGAAGCTCAGTTCCTGCAGCTGCCATCACATCATGATGCATTCCTGCCTCCGTGACACTTCAAAATGGAAGCTGCGGTCAATCGGGTGCTAAAGCTTCCAAGATTATGTTGGAAAACGTAAGGGGCTCAAGAGGAGACCTCGCATTCCACAAGTTGCCGCGGGGTGGGGGATGAACCCCTCGTAGCGCTCTGCCTGCAGTTAACCTCCATCTCTCCCCTGGCTTCCTGGCGGGAGGCTGGCCTGGAGTCCTGAGAGGAGAGGCACACCTTGATCGATTGACTGCCACCAAGCTGGCTCTTTTTATGGAAGCAGCCCACCAGCCCACTCTGCTTCTCCTAAGATGTTACACCAGTATGCGGGCTCCTTTGCCCAGGTTTCAGGACCCCAAATTAAACTCTGCACAGGTAGAATCCAAGGCAACTGAAAGCGTCTGCAGAGCCCTGACAGACAGGCCAATTCCAAGAGATCTTTTTTTCAGAATTTATTAAGGTGCAAGGTCTTTTCCCTAAATAAACTTGGTGGTCCCACCAGTCATCAGTATAATATCTTAAAATACAATCCAGAAGGTAGGTCAGCATACCTTAACCTCAAGTCATATCAGCATTCTGATCCGGGCAACATAAATCCAAGGTTCCCAAACAAAGTAACAGTGAGTTCTAGAAATTCAAAGATAAGTCTAAGCATTTGCCCTAGCCTGGAGTTTCTCTTTTGCAGGGTCGCAACCTGGCACCAGGCCATGGAAGCCTCAATACCGGGTCACAAGAAAAGCCAAAACTAATCCCACCCCCAGCAAAGCATGAGCTGTGCTCTGATTCCTTCCTTCCCCCATCTTTCTATTGTGTAGAGAAAAGCTAGCCTTGAAGACTGACACAGGCTGCAATGCCTGAGCGATGTTTTCCTTCCTTCCTTCCTTCCTTCCTTCCTTCCTTCCTTCCTTCCTTCCTTCCTTCCTTCCTTCCTTCCTTCCTTCCTTCCTTCCTTCCTTCCTTCCTTCCTTCCTTCCTTCCTTCCTTCCTTCCTTCCTTCCTTCCTCTGTCTCTGTGTTGTGCAGAGAGGAGCTGGGCTGCCTCTCCTTCCTTCTCTCCACCTCCGAGTGTTTGAGAGAAAAGCTGGAGTCCACTGGAACTTTAGATCCATGAAGTGTTTTTCAAGGTATGAGCTTTCATATGCCTTGCAGTATGTTCTTTTGGGGAGATTTCCCTGGGAGGCAAAGAAGGAGGGGATTTTTTTTTTCAGCTAGGAGGGGTGGGGACTGGGCATTCCAGTAGCTATTTTTTTTTTTTACCAAATGACCCCTGGGCAGAATTGTTGCTGGCTGGGGCCATCTGATGAGTAAATACTCTTCTGCTCTCCAGAAAATGGAGAACGGTTCCCCTGCTGAAAATGGCTGCTTTGCAGGGTGGACTCTATGGCATTATTCCCTGCTGAGGCCCCTCCCTCCCCGAGCCCCGCCTTCCCCAGGCTCCACCCACCCAAATCTTCGGCAATTTCCCAACTCAGGGAAGGCAACCTTGTCCAGACAACACGCTGGCTGTTGTGGGGGAAGGAGATTGTAAGCCACTCTGAGACTCTGATTCAGAGAGAACGAGAGGGTATACATCTGTCGTCGTTGCTGTTGCCGTCTTGCTAACTGTCATGATAAGGTTAGCAGCCCTATAATACGAATTGTAAATAATAAAACTCAGGGTCGGCAACCTTAATTATAGAGCTCAGGGGTTGTACTTTTTGACTTTTGGAATTTGCAATGTAAGGTGTTCACAAAAATCTTTACTGGGGGGGGAGGTTTTTGTACATCTCAGGCTCAGCAGCTGAGTTGTTGAAAGGGGGGGCTGTGCCGGGAGAATCAGAGGGCAAGGGGAGGGACAAGCTGCCATCCTCCTTCCCTCCCTTCAGTAACGCAAACCCTCGAAATCCCATTTGGGGGCAGCTCCCAACCCCACCTTACATGGTTGCCAACCTCCAGGTGGGTGCCTGGCAAAACACAAAACTCCACTGTAAAGGTTGAGCAACCACAAAGTAACACACTGTAAGTACTTGTTTAAATAAGCGTGTGTAACTGTATTTACACCCTCATACTCTCAACAATCATGACATACATGTACCAAAGCCATAATGCACACATTCCGTTACATACTGAAGTCCATACCCAAGACTTAGATAGATTTCCAGCAGATGTTATTTCTTATTTATTCTATAATTTATTCTATAATTTCTTGCACTTGACTTAAATCGGTAATGGCTCAAGAGGTGATGACACGCCTCCAGGCTACTGATGTGTTTCAAGAGGCTCTCCCTTCTTCAGATCATCTTCACCCCCAAATCCTCAGGAATTTCTTGCTCCAGGGAGGGCATCACCTGGTTTTTCCTGGGAACTGTAAATGCTTTGGTTTTTACAAATTAACTTGTTTACTCTGACATCGTAACTAAATTGTATGTTATATATATATATATATATATAACAGCTGAGTGCTGAGGAAGTTAAGGAGGAGAGGAGAGGAGAGGAGAGGAGAGGAGAGGAGAGGAGAGGAGAGGAGAGGAGAGGAGAGGAGAGGAGAGGAAAGGAGAGGACATGGAGGGTGAGGGAGGGAACGGACAGGAAGAGGATTCTTGGGATTGATTAGAGGTGCCTATGTGGCCTCTCTTGCAGGGGACAGAAGCAAGCCAATGATTATCCAAACAGCACTGCAGTGCCCTGACAAAGGTGCCAACATTTTTTTGCACGGTCTGAGCCAGTTGGTATCGAAAACATAGCCACTTCCTCTTTTTTTTTTTTTTACCATTCTCACAACATTTATTTTTCTATGAATGCTGAACGTAAGGCCTTAGTTCTCCTTCTCCTGCACAGTCTTTGTTCCCCATAGTCTACCTGCACGACAGGCTGCAATGAGACCAACTTTACGACCAGCTGGAGCATCTCTCCTGAAGGTTGAGGGCTTACCAATGCATTGGTGGTTACCACCACCAAAGGGATGTTTGACAGGATTCATAGCCACACCACAGACACGGGGCCAGCAGTTTCTCTTGGCTTTGTGTTTGTGATAAGCTCACCCAGCTTTCAAGATAGGTTTGTCAATACGGCCACCGCCAGCGACAATAACAACAACTGCTCTGTTTGCTGTGCTTGGAACCAGAAGGCAATTTTACTCTGGTTTTTTTTGTTGTTGTTTCAGGATTGTGGGAGATAACTATGGCATAGTTTCCAGAAGCACGAGCCAGTTTGCCACAATCACCAGGCTTCTCTTCAAGACAACAGACAATGGGGCCTCCTGGCAGAGTGCCAGCAGGTAGCGCATTGCCAACATGAGCTGAGTCTTTTTGCCACAGTACACAAACTGTCCTGTATGAATGCCCTCAGCTGCAATGAACAATTCTGTTCGTTTCTTAAACTCGTATGGATCACGGAAAGCAATCTTGGCAAGAGGGGCTCCTCAGCCAGGATCATGAACGATATCTTCACAATGTCCTTAATAAAGCCCTGCCTCTCAGCAAAGTCGACAGCTCTCAGCGTCGCTGGACCCTTCCCGTGCTTCACGTGTGCCCTGAACTCAGACCCAGCACCTCTTCTCTGGCCTCGGATGACACGGCCCATTGTGTACTCAGCCGGATCATCGCCCCTTCCTAGCAGAGACTGGTGACATCGTCCCAAAATACGTATGAAAAACAGAACGGGCCCGGCAGGCTTGGCTCAGGCAAGCGTGGCGCAGGGGAGGGGCGGGGTAAGATCCGGATTGCTGCCTTCAACCATCCAGTTTGCTGACGTATTAAATGACTCCATCTCAAACGACAGGCGGTTGTTGACAAAGGAGAAAGGTGACGAAGAGAGGGACTGACAAGGCCGATATTGGCGCCACGTGGTCTTTATGGGAAGGCCTCTGAAAGAGAGGTTCATGTCACCCACCAATGGCTGAGCCAGATGTTGCAGGGAAGACTCTATGCGATGTGATTTAATTCTCTTGCCCTTTGTTGTGGGGACTATTCTGTTGCTGTTATTTTAGAAAATAGACTGTACAGCAAAGAGGAACAAAAGGTGCCTCTTCCTGGGCCAAGTTGTCGGTCCATCTAGCTACGTCCCGTCTCCGTGGTTGTATTTCGGTGGTAGTACAGCTGATGGGCAGGCAGATGGTCCGGGGTCAATTTGGGATGTCAATCTTCTCCACCTGCAGAACTTTGTTCTTCTTTGCAAAAGCCGCAAGGGCCATGCTTCCTTGTGCACCTGCAAATAATAATATACTATGAATATAAGTTGTGTGACACTCTGTGAAATGTCAGGGAGGAGGGGTGGGAGAGCAGGAGGAAGGAAGGATATAGGGTTTGCATGGGCAGGGAAATTCCCCCTCGCTCAATGAGCCATTTCCGGCCTCACTTTCCCAGTTCTTTTTGGGCAGAATGAAGGCCATTTGCAGGGCTTTTTCATCCTGGTCTTTTTCAGCCTTCTTAAGACGTTTCTTATGGCTTTGAAAATCTGGCGAACCCTTGGCCACGCTTCTTTGTTGTCCCCTATAATATACTATGAATGTAAACTGTGTGACACGATGTGAAATGTCAGGGAGATGGGGGTGGGAGAGATTTTGTTTCCATCCACCTGCTGGCTAGCAGTCCTGCGAAACGTACAGCAGCAGCAGGAGCAATATGGCCTTCTGGAAGAAGTGGTGGGAGAGCAGGGGGGAGGGAGGATATAGGGTTTGCATGGGCAGGAAAATCCCCCCTCGCTTCTTACGATGTTTCTTACGGCTTTCCCCTCGCTTCACAGAATCTGTCTCACTTTTGCACTTTTTTTCAGGCAGATGGGCAGTTTAATTCTGGTGTTTTTCACCCTTTTAAAGCTGTTTTGAATGGCTTGCAAAATCCTCCTGTGCCATGCTTCTTTCTTGGCCACCTGCAAATAATAATATACTATGAATATAAACTGTGTGACACTATGTGAAATGTCAGGGAGATGGGGGTTTCCTCCAGCGCCTTGTCTCCTCCCAACCAACCTCCCCTTGTATTCCCTTCTTCCTTCCCACCCTCCCTCCTCGTCTCCAACCCGTCCTATCCGCACAAACTCACTCCTCCTACCTTATTTGCCTCCCTCCCTCCCAATCTCCATCCTATCCGACCTCCATCTTCCTTTTCATCCTCATCGGTAGGAAGTAAGTGGGGAGTGTGAGCCTGGGGAGGAGAGTGGGATTGAAGAAGTGGTGGGAGAGCGGGAGGGAGGGAGGATATAGGGATTTCATGGGTAGGGAAATTCCCCCTCGCTTCACAGATGTGTCCGAACTTTCGCTGATCATTTCCTGCAAAATTTCCGCATTCTTTCCCACAGCCGTATATGCCATGGTTTCTTCTGCACCTGCAAATAATAATATACTATGAATATAAACTGTGTGACACTATGTGAAATGTCAGGGAGATGGGGGTGGGAGAGATTTTGTTTCCATCTACTTGTTGGCTAGGAGTCCTGAAAAAAGTACAGCAGCAGCAGGAGCAATATGGCCTTCTGGTTGTTCTAAAACAGGGGTGTCAAACATGCAGTTTGAGGGCCAAATCAGGACCCCAGAGGGCTCCTATCAGGCCCCCGAGCAAGTGGCTGTCATCTACTTCCTTCTCCCTCTCTCTTGCTTCCTTCTGCATCACAGCTTGCTTTGCCAGGCTCCCTCAATTGCACAGGAGCTACAGCGCAAAGCCTCTATTTTCTCCATTGGCTGAGGCGCCTTCCTTGTGGAGGAATAACTTGCTTTGCTAGGCTCTCTCAATTGCACAGCAGAGCTACTGAGTCAAACCTCTCTTCCTTCTATTGACTGATGCTCCTCCCCCACCCAGTCCTCTAAGGAAGGTAGGAAATACCCAGAGCTTCCTTTGTCCAGTTCCCTGGACCCCATGGGAGAAATACAAAGAAAGCACCTTTAAGACCAATGAGTGCTAATGTTTTAAGCATGTTTTAAGTTTTTTAAAATATATATATTTGTGTTTCTCTGTGTTCTCTATAACATTTATACCTCTGCTACCTAATCTTAAATAGGTACATGCGTGGCCCGGCCTGAGAGAGCTTGGCCCAACCAGACATGGCCTGGCCCAACAAGCTCTCTTTCGTGTCACATCCGGCCCCCATAACAAATGAGTGCGACACCCCTGTTCGATAACAATCCCCATGAGGTCTCTACCACTGAGCAAAGTTGATGCTTTCCCTGGAAACTAGATCACAAGGAAAGGGAAGAATGTGAGGAACAAGCCCACCTAAGACCACAGCATATTTTAGGATCTCAGAGAGAGCTGAGAAAAGTAACAGATTTCAATGAAAGATTACATATTGTTGTCAGGATCAGCCTTCCATCCTTCTGATGTCGGTAAAATGAGTACCCAGCTTGCTGGGGGCGGGGGAGTCTAGATGACTAGGGAAAGCAATGGCAAACTACCCCGTAAAAAGTCTGCCATGAAAACGTTGTGATGCGACGTCACCCCAGAGTCGGAAACGACTGGTGCTTGCACAGGGGACCTTTCCTTTCCCCACAAGTTCACCTTTGTGTTCTTTCAGAACTCTTGGATGTCTGCCATCTGGGCCTGGTGACTTATCAGTTTTTAAATTGTCTATCAGTCACAGGACCTTCTCTCTCGTCACCTCAATCTCACTCAGGTCTTTCAACATCCTTCCCAAAACCAGTGGTTCTGGAGTGGGCAAACACTTCTCATCTTCCACTGTGAAGACGGAGGCAAAGAATGCATTCAGATTCTCAGCCATTTCCCTATTGTCCTTCAGTAACCTTTTTACCCCGCGGTCATCAAAAGGCCCCACTGTAGGCTTCCCAACCCCCCCCCCACCGTGGCGGGGGACCCACGTTTTTGCAGCCTCCTCCCCCGCTTTCCAAAAATCCGATAGCGGGAGGGGGGAAACGGCGCCAATTTTGGTGCCCTGCTGCCGCAGCAACACCAGCGCCGCAGCTTGCGCTACAGGCTGCCGGAGGAGAATGGCAGAGGGTCTCCTCTCCCTCCGTCCCACCAGGCCCCAGCGAAGGAAGAGGCTGCTGGCCGAGGCCCACCAACCCCAACCTGCAGCGGCAGCAGCATGGAGCCTCGTCCCCCCCCCACTCGGAAGCCTACCACCGAGTGGCCAGGCGGGAGGAGGAGGAGGACGGGAGGCACTGGTGAAGCACGGATGTGGAGCGGGGGGGAGGGGGCGCGGGCTCCACCTACCTCTTGGCGCCGACGCAAGAGGAGAGGAGAAAAGAAGCGGGGAGGGGAGAGGGCCCACCCGCTTCCAGAGTCAGCTCAGGCCAGGCAGACATGGCCCCGGTGCAGCACCCGAGGTTTCCTCCAGTGGCACAGAGAGAGTCTGGAAGCTGAGAGAGCTCCCCCCACCACACACACAAAGGCTGTTGTGTCCCCCGTTGTTGTCTTGCCTCTTAACGGGATGGGAAAAAGGGAACCCCAACCAGGAACCCCAGACCCTCAGCTCAAAGCCCCGCTTGAGCCCCACGCACCTTGACGGGCTTCTTCTCGGCTCCCTCTTCGTGCTCCTGGGGTATGTTTGTGGAGTTGGGGCTGGTGTCCATCTCCTCCTGGAAGGCACAAGAAGGGGGGGTGAGGCTTAAGAAACTGCTCCTGTCCAGCCACGCCCTTGCCCCCCAATAGGGTTGCCAATCCCCAGGTGCGGGCACGCCCTTGCCCCCCATGTTCTCCTTTGCTTCCCATGCCAGGCCCACACAGTCAATGTCCCAAAAGTTCCTGCCCTACCACAATTTCTGTTAGTCTTTATGGTGCTATTAGACTCTTGTTCTTTTCTACCGGTACAGAAGAGGAAGAGTTGGTTTTTATACCCTGCTTTTCTCTCCCTTAAAAAGTTTCAAAGTAGCTTACGATCACCTCCCTTTTCTTCCTCACATCAGGCACCTTATGAGACAGATGGGGCTGAGGGAGCTCTGAGAAGTGGATTAGAGTCCACTACTATTAAGCACTGTACCATGCTTGCTCCCAGCACTGCTAAGTCCTAAAAATGAACTTTCTCTTTCACCTTCTCTTCCTCCTTGATCTCTTCCTCCTCGATCTCAGTCTCTTCCTCCTTGATCACAGCTTCCTCTCCTTCACATTGGTTTTCCATGCTGTAAGAACAAATGAACGTAAGAGAAGTCATGTTGGAAGCCTGCCACGAGGCTTAAGGAGGCTTCCTCCAGTATAAATGGCTCTTTCACTAATGGAAGGGACGCTGAAGTTGCAGAAAGGGTCTTTACGGTGGAAGGATCTTGCTCCAGCTTAATGCAGAGCATCTGTTCACTTGTGCTCACCCCCAAATAATATACTCCCCTATAATATACTATGAATGTAAACTGTGTGACACTATGTGAAATGTCAGGGAGATGGGGGTGGGAGAGAGTTTGTTTCCATCCACCTGCTGGCTAGCAGTCCTGCAAAACGTACATCAGCAGGAGGAGCAATATGGCCTTCTGGAAGAAGTGGTGGGAGAGCGGGAGGGAGGGAGGATAAAGGGATTTCATGGGTAGGGAAATTCCCCCTCGCTTCACGGAAGCGGCGCCACTTTTCCTCTTCTTTTCCTGCAGAAGTTTGTGAAGGTATGCCAAAGCCGTAGTGGCCATGGTTTCTTCTGCACCTGCAAATAATAATATACTATGAATATAAACTGTGTGACACTATGTGAAATGTCAGGGAGATGGGGGTGGGAGAGAGTTTGTTTCCATCCACCTGCTGGCTAGCAGTCCTGCAAAACGTATAGCAGCAGCAGGAGCAATATGGCCTTCTGGAAGAAGTGGTGGGAGAGCGGGAGGGAGGGAGGATATAGGGATTTCATGGGTAGGGAAATTCCCCCTCGCTTCACGGAAGCGGCGCCACTTTTCCGCTTCTCCTCCTGCAGAACGTACGGAAGGCATTCCACAGCCTGCAAGGCCATGCTTTCTTCTTCACCTGCAAATAATAATATACTATGAATATAAACTGTGTGACACTATGTGAAATGTCAGGGAGATGGCGGTGGGAGAGAGTTTGTTTCCATCTACTTGTTGGCTAGGAGTCCTGCATGGGTAGGGAAATTCCCCCTCGCTTCACAGAAGCGGCGCCACTTTTCCACTTCTTTTTCTGCAGAACCTCGTGATGGTATGCCAAATCCGTAATGGCCATGGTTTCTTCTGTACCTGCAAATAAAAATATACTATGAATATAAACTGTGTGACACTATGTGAAATGTCAAGGAGATGGGGGTGGGAGAGGTTTTGTTTCCATCTACTTGTTGGCTAGGAGTCCTGCATGGGTAGGGAAATTCCCCCTCGCTTCATGGAAGCGGCGCAACTTTTGATCTTCTCCTCCTGCAGAACTTTGTGAATGTGTTCCACAGTCTGCATGGCCATGCTTTCTTCTTCACCTGCAAATAAAAATATACTATGGATATAAACTGTGTGACACTATGTGAAATGTCAGGGAGATGGCGGTGGGCGAGGTTTTGTTTCCATCTACTTGTTGGCTAGGAGTCCTGAAAAAAGTACAGCAGCAGCAGGAGCAATATGGCCTTCTGGTTGTTCTAAAAGAGGGGTGTCAAACATGCAGTTTGATGGTCAAATCAGGATCCCAGAGGGCTCCTATCATGCCCCCAAACCACTGGCTGTCATCTACTTCCTTCTCCCTCTCTCTTGCTTCCTTCTGCATCACAGCTTGCTTTGCCAGGCTCCCTCAATTGCACAGAAGCTACAGCGCAAAGCCTCTATTTTCTCCATTGGCTGAGGCTCCTCCCTTGTGGAGGAACAGCTTGCTTTGCCAGGCTCCCTCAATTGCACAGGAGCTACAGCGCAAAGCCTCTATTTTCTCCATTGGCTGAGGCGCCTTCCTTGTGAAGGAATAGCTTGCTTTGCCAGGCTCCCTCAATTGTACAGGAGCTACAGCGCAAAGCCTCTATTTTCTCCATTGGCTGAGGCGCCTTCCTTGTGGAGGAATAGCTTGCTTTGCTAGGCTCTCTCAATTGCACAGCAGAGCTACTGAGTCAAACCTCTCTTCCTTCTATTGACTGATGCTCCTCCCCCACCCAGTCCTCTAAGGAAGGTAGGAAATACCCAGAGCTTCCTTTGCCCAGTTCCCTGGACCCCATGGGAGAAATACAAAGAAAGCACCTGTAAGACCAATGAGTGCTAATGTTTTAAGCATGTTTTTTAAGTTTTTTAAAATATATATATGTGTGTTTCTCTGTGTTCTCTATAACATTTATACCTCTGCTACCTAATCGTAAATAGGTACATGCATGGCCCAGCCTGATGTAGCTTGGCTGAACCAGACCTGGCCCGGCCCAACAAGCTCTCTTCCCTGTCAGATCCGGCCCCCAAAACAAATGAGTGCCACACCCCTGTTCGATAACAATCACCATGAGGTCTATACCACTGAGCGAAGCTGGAAGCCTGCCACGAGGCTTAAGGAGGCTTCCTCCAGCATAAATGGCTCTTTCACTAATGGAAGGGACACTGACGTTGCAGAAAGGGTCTTTACGGTGGAAGGATCTTGCTCCAGCTTAATGCAGAGCATCTGTTCACTTGTGCTCACCACCAAAGCTAGAAGACGGACACAGAGTTGTGGATGGGTAGGGGAAACGTACATGAAGAGTAGGAAGTTTACTGTAACTTAGTAACAGTAAGTGTTCACGGCACTTTCCACTATTAATTTGTGTAGAATGCTTTGTCAGCTCTCACGGACATTCCTGATGGCTCTAGTAGGAATCCGAACCGACATGGCTTCAGCAATCCAATTTAGGCTGGACTTTCACTTGTTTTCAAATGTATGGACATTTGCCTTCAATGAATTGTAACAAAAACATTAAATGATTTTTAGTAATGATTAGGGGAAAATAATGTTTGTCTTCTGACTACGGTGAAACGATTTTTCGGTTGCATTCTTGGGTGAGGCAGAATAAGGTATCAAAATAAAAAACTAAAGAGCGAAAAATACAGGATCATGTTATGCATAGCTTTAACCCCTTCCGTGCAATTAACAGAGCACCGAAGGGAGCTGACCAGCTACATCTCATGTTATGCTTTCCCTGGAAACAAGATCACAAGGAAAGGGAAGAATGTAAGGAACAAACCCACCTAAGACCACAGCATATTTTAGGATCTCAGAGAGAGCTGAGAAAAGTAACAGATTCCAATGAAAGATGACATATTTTTGTCAGGAGGTCCACAAGTTCACCTTTGAGTTCTTTCAGAACTCTTGGATGTCTGCCATCTGGGCCTGCTGACTAATCAGTTTTTAAATTGCCTATCAGTCACAGGACCTTCTCTCTCGTCACCTCAATCTGACTCAGGTCTTTCAACGCCCCAAAAGCAGTGGTTCTGGAGTGGACAAACACTTCTCATCTTCCACAGTGAAGACGGAGGCAAAGAATGCATTCAGATTCTCAGCCATATGAACATATATATATATATGAACATATGAAGCTGCCTTATACTTAATCAGACACTTGGTCCATCAAAGTCAGCATTGTCTTCTCAGACTGGCAGCGGCTCTCCAGGGTCTCAAGCTGAAGTTTTTCACACCTATTTGCCTGGACCCTTTTTTGGAGATGCCAGGGACCTTCTGCTTCCCAAGCAGATGCTCTACCACTGAGCCACCGTCCCTCCCATTTCCCTATTGTCCTTCAGTAACCTTTCTACCCCTCGGTCATCAAAAGGCCCCAGTGCCTCCCTAGCTCCTTTCCTGCTTCTAATGTCCTTGCACTCACCAGGGGAGGGAAGGTCTCAAGGTCGCCCAGGTTGGATGGAGCAGCGTGTATGGCCGGCCTGCCTGTCAAGGCCTGCTGAGATGAGGTCTGCAACAGAAGGAGGCAGTGGTTGAGGCAGGAACTCTCTCTGGGGAGTGAGGGGGATGCCCGCCCTGCTACTAGGGCCATACAGCAACTAAACCCATTGGACTGCCAATGGTGCTGCCCCGCAGCAGAACCCAGAGCATTCGTGGAACATCCCCAGCCCAGTAAGGCCGCTGTCAGGTGCTGCAGACTCACCATCCAGGCAGGGGGAGGGGGGGGGTTTCAAGCAGAGCCCTGTCAACAGAGGGCTGCCCCAAGAGTGCAAATACAAAGGCTCCTGTGCAAGAATTGATGTCAGGGAAGATACAGCAGACACTTTCCGTGTGCGCTTACGTATAATAAAATATGAAATAAATTCATTTTGATTCCATATATATTGTATGGGCTCTGGCTGCGTGCTAGTCATTAGTCCCGACCCCTCCACTATATATATGGCCAGAGCCCATGCAATTCGAGCAAATGGATAGCACCCTGATATATATATTCTATGTTTTGCTCTTTTGTTATTTTTCTCCAATATTATTGATTTAATTTACTTTAATGCTTCAATTCATACCCCGCCCTATCCCGCAAGCAGGCTCTGGGCTGCTTACAACATTAAGAAACCTTGCAAAACATCAAGCAAACTACATCCAAACTACAATTTCCTCTATACAAAAATGTAGTTGTTCACAACGCAGGTCCCAACAAAAATCATACAAGTAATATAACACAACACCAGGGCTTTTTGTTTTGAGCAGGAACGCACAGGAGCGCAGTTCTGGCTGGCTTGGTATCAGGGGGTGTGGCCTAATATGCTAATGAGTCGTCCAGCGGAGAAAGCAGTGGAGAGCAGCTGGCGGGGAATGGCAATGGCCTGCTGTGAAGGGCGTGAGCCAGCAGGTCTGAGGAGTGACTGTGCCACTAAGAGTGAGAACCACCAGACCCGTGTTCCTTATCCCCTTCACTTTGGTGAGTCCCAAGTTACAGACATTTACGCATATCAGGGCCTTATTGGACTCAGGTTCTACCAGAGACTTAATTGCACTCCAAATAGTGGAGGGGTAGGGACTAATGACTAGCACACTGCTAGAGCCCATACAATTCGAGCAAATGGATGGCACCCCGATATAAGGGGACCCCTGTAATCAAGAGACTGAGTCAATTCCAGGGTGTTTGGACCCCACTGGGAAAAGCGTACTTTTGTGGTCACCCCTCAGCTAGTTTTGAGGTGGCACTGGGGTGAGATGGCTGGGTGACCACAACCCGTATGTGAAGTGGAGTGGGCAATCCATAGTATTCCCTGATGAATATTGTAAAGAGCACGTATGAACTATTGTGCCATTCCAGAGAGGAGGTGAAATTGATTCCAAAAGAGTACCGGGATCTTAAACAAGTATTCGAGGAGCGAGAAGCAGATGAGCTCCCCCCTCACTGAGCCACAGACTGTGCTGTAGAACTGATGCCAGGGGAGCCCCTGCCAAAAGCTAAACTATATTCCATGAATAGAATCATAGAATCATAGAGTTGGAAGGGACCTCCAGTGTCATCTAGTCCAACCCCCTGCACAATGCAGGAAACTCACAAATACCTCCCCCTAAATTCACAGGATCTTCATCGCTGTCGGGTGGCCATCTAGCCTCTGTTTAAAAACCTCCAAGGAAGGAGAGCCCCCCACCTTCCGAGGAAGACTGTTCCACTGAGGAATCTCTCTAACGGTCAGGAAGTTCTTCCTGATGTTGAGCTGGAAACTCTTTTGATTTAATTTTAACCCATTGGTTCTGGTCCTACCTTCTGCAGCCACAGAAAACAATTACACCCCATCCTCT
The DNA here is from genome assembly GCF_032191835.1 of Heteronotia binoei. NCBI lineage: Eukaryota > Metazoa > Chordata > Lepidosauria > Squamata > Gekkonidae > Heteronotia > Heteronotia binoei. The sequence continues at coordinate 13,253,265 of NC_083227.1, read as the reverse complement.
ATATGACAGCCCTCCAAGTAAGAACATAAGAACATAAGAGAAGCCATGTTGGATCAGGCCAATGGCCCATCAAGTCCAACACTCTGTGTCACACAGTGGCAAAAATTTTTATATACACATACACTGTGGCTAATAACCACTGATGGACCTGTGCTCCATATTTTTATCTAAACCCCTCTTGAAGGTGGCTATACTTGTGGCCACCACCACCTCCTGTGGCAGTGAATTCCACATGTTAATCACCCTTTGGGTGAAGAAGTACTTCCTTTTATCCGTTTTAACCTGTCTGCTCAGCAATTTCATCGAATGCCCACGAGTTGAAGTACTTGAAGATGGTACTTGAAGTACTTGAAGATGGTGATCATATCACCTCTCAGCTGCCTCCTCTCCAGGCTAAACATCACCAGCTCCTTCAACTTTTCTTCATAGGACTTGGTCTCCACACCCCTCACCATCTTCGTCGCCCTCCTCTGGACCTGTTCCAGCTTGTCTATATCCTTCCTAGAATGTGGTGCCCAAAACTGAACAAAATACTCCAGGTAAGGTCTTACCGGAGCAAAGGGATACCATCACTTCACGTGATCTGGACACTATGCTTCTGTTGATACAGCCCAAAACTGCATTTGCCTTTTTCGCCACCGCATCACATTGTTGACTCATGTTCAGAGTATGGTCCACTAAGACCCCTAGATTAGAGTAGAGCAGATTTACAAAAATTCCTGCAGCAGAATTTGAGGCACGGTTTCATTTGCCTGGCTAACTCGCCCCCTGCCACCCTGGTACTATTCCGGAAAAAGAAAGATGGGGGCCTTCGACTATGAACTAATGCTGTGTTTATGTCAAATGCCTATCCAGTTCCCCTCATAAAACACTTACTAATTGTGGTGACATAGGGATTTTTTTTTTAACCAAATTGGATTTACAATGGGCAGTAGGATCCAAATCCCCGTTGCCCTGCTCCAATCACGGGCCCCCTGCAGCAAGCCACCCACTACCCACTGCCCCGGCTTCTCCGGGGCTAATGAGGGCTGCTGGGGGTGTGGCAACGCCCCTGCCTAGCAGCTGGCTGGCTACCTGCTCTCCTAATCCAGGGATTGTTATGCAGCTGCACCTACTATTCAATGGACAAGGTAGGCGGGGAGGAAGAGAGGGAACCCTCAGAAAGATTCAGGAGCTGCACTCCTGTGAGCTCCTACTGAATTTGAGGCCTGCTGACCAGCATGACCTTGTTCAATTCCCAAGACCTGAAAAGATCAGGCTAGCCTGGACTATCCGGGCCGGGGCACTTGGAGCTTTGCATTCTGTATAATTTATTCACTTCATGTATGTCCCACTTTTCTCCCCAGTGGGGATCCCAAGTGGCTCACAACATTTTTGCCTCCATTTTATCCTTCCACAAAGCCTGTGGGGCAGGTGAGTTGTAAGAGTGGCCACAGGTAATCAGCAAGGTTTCATGGTAGCAGTTTCCAGCACCACCGCCCCTCATTATGGGGGATTACCTAAATACAGGGCTTTTTTGGTAGAAAAGGCCCAGCAGGAACTCATTTGCAGGCTACCTGCTCTCCTAATCCAGGGATTGTTATGCAGCTGCACCTACTATTCAATGAGTTATGCTAATGAGCTCCACCATCTATTTTTATATTAGGCCACACACCCTGACACCAAGCCAGCCGGAACTGCGTTCCTTTGCATTCCTGCTCAAAAAAAGCCCTGCCTATATATATAAAGGTAAAGGTAGTCCCCTCTGTAAGCACCAGTCCTTTTCGACTCTCGGGTGACGTTGCTTTCACGACGTTTTCACAACAGACTTTTTACAGGGTGGTTTGCCATTGCCTTCCCCAGTCATCTACACTTTCCCCCCAGCAAGCTGGGTACTCATTTTACCAACCTCGGAAGGATGGAAGGATGAGTGAACCTGGAGCCGGCTACCTGAACCAGCTTCCACCGGGATCGAACTCAGGTCGTGAGCAGAGGGCTCCGACTGCAGTACTGCAGCTTTACCACTCTGCACCACGGGGCTCTTACTATATATATATAAAGAGAGAGAGAGAGAGAGAGAGAGAACTGGTTTCATGTTGGGGAATCCCAGCTTCCTCATTCGTTTGGATTGGGTGAGACTTCACTGCGTCAGCTATCTGCTGACACTCTGGCCGTTTTCCCACTTACCTTACCCAGGAGCGACGTCCCTCTTCACCGCGCTGCGTCTGCGCAGATTTCGCACAAACTGCTGTGCAGCACCAGGAAGAGCCGCGTAGTCCCGGGGCTTTTGCGTCGCAAATGTAAACCTGCTTTTTGGCGGTTTACATTTGCGACGCAAAAGCCCCGGGACTATGCGGCTCTTCCTGGTGCTGCGCAGCAGTTTGTGCGAAATCCGCGCAGACGCAGCGCGGTGAAGAGGGACGTCGCTCCGGGGTAAGGTAAGTGGGAAAACGGCCTCTGTCTGTCACGACTTCCGACTACCATTGGGTTGCCTCGCTGTGACCAGCCTACTGCCGGGCCTGCCAGGCCAGAACCACGTCATAAGGCCACTGACCTTTGAGCAAGACAGTTCTCTACTGAGAGGTTCTCCTGGAGCCTTTCTGATTACTACTGCCTCTCCTCAGGGCCTGTTGGAAGAAGTCTGGGATAGTCTGTCTGCCCTCGCCCCCAAACAATGCTGCCGCAAAGCAAACAGTAAACTGTGAGAGACATGTTCCTCTGCCCCGCCTTCTCAGGCCTGGGAATGTTAACAGTCTTACCTCAGAGACAGCAAACTCTTCTCTGTGTCCTCTCTGTCAACCATTCTCAGAAAGGGCTACACAGCTACTGTGGCCTCACAAAAGGCCTCGCAGCACACGCAGCTTCCAAAGGCCACACAAATAGCCAGGGAGGCAAGGCCCCACTTATATTCCCCCTGGGAAGTGCTAGCCAGAGCCTGTTGCTAGGCAACCCGGGCTGCTTTTCTTAGTAAAGGAGGAGGCCTTAGGTGAATAGAATAGCATACAGTCCACCCTCCAATAGGGTTGCCGGTCCCCAGTTGGGTAACAAAAAACAACAAGGGGGAAAAGCCACGGAAGGTAGAGAACTAGGAGAAAAACGTGCTTATATGATACAAAATATCACCAATTGAGCTTTTCTTTAAATCATGAGTTCACTTTAAGAGCAAAGCATCTGTCCAGCTGCCGGACATGTATAACTTGGAGAAGCAGCGTTGCTGCTTTGAGAATCGACAGTGCTGTTAGTAAGTAATTGACCAGCAATGTGGTTTGTATTCTATGGAGCCCTGGGTAGGTTCTTTGAAATCTTAAAAGAAATGATTTTTATTTTTGTTAATGTACATTATATTTGTAATATATTTGGGGTAGTCTAACAGAAGTGTGTATGTTTAATTTATTCATTAATATTAATTATGTACATTAATTTTTATATTTAGTTCCAGGAAAGTTATTGTTGTCAGATGAAGAGTTGCCATCGAAACACGACTGTTTACCGGAACCGTGTCACAATATTTGTATACAATACTGTAATTTCTGGATTTATGGACTTTGCACTAAATTTAAGTGCAGACCTATGTCTTGTCACATGTCAGTGGACCGTTCAGTTTTGGCTATGACAACTGTATTCAAATGATTTGTAAAAATTGTTCAGTCATCTGATGTATGTTCATAAAGAAGCATTAGTATAATGCTTCATTCTATGTTGTAAATGGTATGAAAAAATATATCTTGCTAGCTTAATGAGTGATATTTTGTATCATATAAGCACGGCTTTCTCCTAATCCCCAGTTTGGGGCAGGGGATCCCCCAGTTTGGAGACCCTCCCCCCTCTTCAGGGTCATCAGAAAGTGGGGGAGAAGGAAATGTATTCTCTAGGACAGTGTTTCCCATTTGCAGGGTCGCAACTGATACTGGGCCGCGGAAGCCTCAATACTGGGTCACAAGAAAAGCCAAAACTAGCCTCACCGCCAGCACAGCATGAGTTCTTCTCTGCTTCCTTCTTTCCCTCATGTCTGTGTTGTGCAGAGAAAAGCTAGGTTCGAAGACTGACACAGACTGCAAAGCCTGAGCTCCGTTTTCCTTTCTTCCATCCTCCAATGTCTCTGTGTTGTGCAGTGAGGAGCTGGGCTGCCTCTCCATCCTTCTCCCCACCCCTCCCAGTTTTTGAGAGAAAAGCCAGAGTCCACTGGCACTTTAGACCCATGAAGTGTTCTTCAAGGTATGAGCTTTCATGTGCCTTGCAGTATGTTCCTTTGGGGAGATTTCCCTGGGAGGCCTGGGCAGCAAAGAAGGGGGGAATGTTTGAGTAGAATTGTTGCTGGCTGGGGTCATCTGATGGTGAGTAAGGGATTTTTTAAGTCCCCCCTTCCTTCCTTCCTCTGAAAGTGATGCTACATCTGTATTTTTGGTGCTGGGGTGGGGGAAGAAACAGTGGGAGGGCTTCTAGTGCCCTGGCCCCACTGGTGGACATTCTGGTGCTTTTTGGGCACTGTGTGAGAGAATTTTGGACTGGATGGTCCACTGGCCTGATCCAACATGGCTTCTCTTATGTTCTTTCTTTCCATGTCTTTCTTTTCCTTTTCTTCTGTGGCGGAACCGGCCCGATTCTGCCTTCAGACCCGGTCCCGTCTGCTCCCTATGGAGTCGCCAACTCCTGGAGGGAGCTATTTCTCCTCCTGCCCCTTGGGCTCGCTGCCACCACCTGCTCAGTCTAGGGGTTCAGATTGAGAGGAACAGGACTCCCAATCCCCCTCTCCGGTTATGAGGCCAGGCCTCAAGGTCCTCTGCCACCCTGTACTTGGGTTTCACAGAGACCTCAGCACTTCTTTGGGGCACCCCTGGAGGATTGGCACCTTATCCGACTGCATGCCTTCCCCCTTCCCCGGGGCCCCCGTCATAAAACAGCGTGGTCTAAAGCGGTTTGGGGATCTATGTGGTACAGAGATTGACTGCCAGCATTTAAAACAGAAAAACTATTTATTTACAAGAGAAAAAGATAGGAAGAGAAAAACAAAACAAAAACAGTTGCATTAAAAAAATTAGCACAGCACAGCACAGCAAACAGCATAACAAAGAAAAGGTGTTTATAAATGCTTTCTACTGTCCCTGGTCTAAACTTGTCCTGTCTTGAGAATTACTTACTTGGTCTGCCTGCCTGGGGCCTCCCAGGCAGGAGCCTCCATGCTCACCACATGCTCGCTCGAGCCCCCGTTCAAATCTGGCCTCTCTTCCTGCCTAACACATGCCAAGAACAAAAGAACTTCCTGCCGCTCTAGGAGACTTTCCCCCTAGAGTTGTTGGTTTGGCTCTGGAAGGGGGGGAGCAGTGAGGGAGGGCTACAAAGCTTGCTGAAAGATTTTACTGATCCCTGCCAATGAAGCACCACCACTGACAAAAATGGCGTTTCTCCACATCTTCCATTTCATTCTTTTCCTTTCTCTTTCTTTCTTTTTTTCCATTTTTACTAGATGAAACTTTTCTGTTCATTACACTGTTGTTGCAGACATAGGAGCTCTGCTAATGAAAAGTAGGCACTCCCAGTTGTAGCCAGCTGGCCTTTCTATGAGATTTCTGTGTGAGTGAGTGAGTGAGTGAGAGTGAGAGGTGTGGGGCAGAAAGAGATTATTGGAGATTACTGCTGTATATCTCAACAGCACTGGAAGTGATGGTACTATGAACGTGGCACCATTTTACTGGTCCTGCTTTTACCAGCTGTGAGAGATGAAACTTTTCTGCTAATGAAAAGTAGGCACTCCCAGTTGTAGCCAGCTGGCCTTTCTATGAGATTGCTGTGTGAATGAGAGTGAGAGGTGTGGGGCAGAAAGAGATTATTGGAGATTACTGCTGTATATCTCAACAGCACTGGCAGTGATGGTACTATGAACGTGGCACCATTTTACTGGTCCTGCTTTTAACAGCTGTCTGACACCAAAATTGAACTCCTCCTGTAGATATTAAAAAGGATGAAAGAAGTTCACTGGCTAAATATCTGCACATCAGGTTGCTTTTAAAGACATGGGAACTAAAAAGCCAGTAAAAAGCTGCAAGCCCTTCATAAATATATTCTTTTTGGGATAACTGCAGAAAAGCTTCATATAACTTGAAATTAATTCATTAATTGCAGTACAATTCTCTGCTACCTTTCACAGCAATTTCCCAGTGTTTCAGCAAAGGAAAAGTATGAGAAATAGCTGTCAAAAGATTTTCTTGAAACCAAGCAAGCTCGGTTGTAGCTTGAGTAGGGTTGCCAAGTCTAATTCAAGAAATATCTGGGGACTTTGGGGGTAGAGCCAAGAGACATTGGGGGCGGAGCCAGGAGCAAGGATGTGACAAGCATAATTGACTCCAAGGGAGTTCTGGCCATCACATTTAAAGGGACAACACACCTTTTAAAATGCCTTCCTTCCATAGAAAACAATGAAGAATAGGGGCACCTTCTTTTGGGGCTCATAGAATTGGACCCCCTGGTCCAATCCTTTTGAAACTTGGGAGGTATTTTGGGGAAAGGGACTAGATGCTGTACTGAAAATTTGGCGCCTCTACCTAAAAACACAGCCCCCCCCCCCGAGCCCCTGATACCCGTGGATCAATTTCCCATCATTCCCTATGGGAATCATTGGTGGAGGTGCATAATGGCTGTGGGGGCGGGGCTTCCCCTGCCGGCCAGCTGGCTGGGGGAGGGGGGAAGCCCGTAAAATCGGGGGATCCCCCGCTGGGACCTGGGGATTGGGAAGCCTAAGCTTGAGGCAGGGTTCCAGTAGTAGCAGCTGAAGGAAAGTCCTACTAAACGTGTCAGCATATTTTGAGGTAGAGCAGCTGCCAGGGCCCAGTGTGGGTGGTACACAGCGCCGGCATTCCAGATGGCAACGGCACAGCACTCCCAACTGCATACACTGGCTAGTGCTGTTGAGGAAGAGGTGTGTAGGTGGTGCACGCAATTGAACATGGGCATTAGGAGTGCTTGCAAGCTGGAGAAGAACACACAAACAGATAGGTGCATTTAAGTGTGGGGGTGGAAAGAGAGGACTCTGGAAATGTATGAAAAAGTTGCAGACCGCTCACTTTCCACCCCCATTCTGGCTCAGCATGAGTTTCAGAGATTTTTCTGAAAATGAAGTTACTTCAGAAGAAGAGGCAGGTTTGGGAGAGTGCCCTGGATGTGACATGGCAGGAAGAGGTGGAATTTTGGTTCAGTGTGCCCCGGAAGTGACATCATTTGGGCCTTGACATGGAAGTGACACCATAGGAAAATGACATAATTCCTTTTTCCCAGCTCCACCCCCAAAGTCTCCTGGCTCCACCCCCGAATTTTAGTGGGCCACGAAGGAGAAGTGTAAAAATAACTAGGCCACAGAGGAAAGAAGTTTGGGAAACCCTGGTCTAAAGTCTCCCAGTTCCAGGCCAGGCCAGGCTTGCAGTTCATCCCAGGATTTCCAGTAGTTCCAGTAGTTTGGGCACCACGTTTTAAAAAGGATATAGACAAGCTGGAATGGGTCCAGAGGAGGGCGACAAAGATGGTGAGGGGTGTGGAGACCAAGTCCTATGAGGAAAGGTTGGAGGAGCTGGACATGTTTAGCCTGGAGAGGAGGTGGCTGAGAGGTGATATGATCACCATCTTCAAGGACTTGAAGGGCTGTCATATAAAGGATGGTGTGGAATTGTTTTCTGTGGCCCCAGAAGGTAGGACCAGAACCAATGGGTTGAAAACAAATCCAAAGAGTTCCTCCAACCAATTGTTTTAAATTTAATTGATTTTATTATGATGATGTACTAATGCGTTAGTCTTTTATTGTTCTTGTGATTGTTGTTGTATATTGTTTAGCCATTTTATTAACGTCACTTAGTAAATGTATAGACTCTGTTAACTGGTAGAGTAATGTAGTGTACAGAAAGCCGCTATGGGAGAGTCAGCTCAGGTGGGAAGTCTGCTCAGACCTAATCTCATCTCCATGACGATGGTTTAGGTTTTATGAAATTTATACCCTGCCCTCCCCACCGAGGCAGGCTCAGGGTGGCTTACAACAACATTCGCTGGAGAAGACCCTGATGCTGGGAAAGACAGAAGGCAAAAGAAGAAGGGGACGGCAAAAGATGAGATGGCTGGACAGCGTTACTGATGTAACAAACACGAATTTGAGCAGACTTCGGAGGATGGTGGAAGACAAGAGGGCCTGGCGTGACTTTGTCTATGGGGTCGCAAAGAGTCGGACTCGACTGTGTGACTGAACTACAACGAATGAAGCCATTTTCCCCATGGTGAGAGGAATCTCAAAACACAGAGGAAAACAGGTTTTATTGGCCAGACTATCCAATTCCTGGCATTCAATGTCCAAAAGTCTATTTTTAATTTGGTAAAATGCTGCCGAAAACTACAGCATGGACAATGATTCCAGGGATAGGCCTAAAGACTTGATTTCCCTTGCAATATACTCTGACCTGGTGGAAAATTTATATTCAGAGAGCATATGGTAGGAAAAGCTCTCCGGTTCAGAGATATAGTGTAGACAGAGCCCAAAGCTGACAGTAGCAAGTCAAGCTCTGGTCACCAATAGAGATATTTATTTATTTATTTATTTATATTGGAATTTATACCCCGCCCTTCTCACCGAAGTGTCTCAGGGCAGCTTACAACATAATAATGTTGCCGGTTTCCAAGTTTATTACTGTGTATGGAACGCAGTTCGGCCAGCCTAAGTCTTTCCGCAGGAATTTCAATTGGATCTGTTCGATGGATTGGTCAAAAGCATGGATCCAGATTGGGATACCATAAAGTGGTTGTGGAATCACTTTGGTCTTAAAGATCTTTATGGCCGCTGTGTGAGGAAAAGCCCCCTACTTTTCATACATATGGACATCGTGATCACCAGTATGGTTGCCAGGGTGCCTGGAGATTTGACTCTCACACATCTGCTCTAAGAAGTGGACTTTGCCCACAGCTTCTAAGGCTTATGTGGCAGCTTTGCATTCTACACCTCTGGATGCATGTTAGCCAGAACTCTGCTCCTTGTGTGCCCAGTCTTGGCCGCTGCAGTGGAAGAAGCCAGGCCACCATGTTTCCAGCCTGTCTCCATGAACCAAAGGCTTAACACCACCAGAATCCATCTTGCTTTCCTGATCCAAGCATACCCTGCCAGACTGGACTCCATTCCTTCTTAGTGGGAAGATCACGCACACACACCCTGTGTCACCCTTTTCCTGCAAGCAACCCATCTGCCTCATGAATGGATTAACAGCTCCACTGTTGTTCCTGATTGTCTGGCCATACCCTAGACAATGGATCCTGCCCAGCAGATGATGGGATAAGAGGAAGAACATCTCATGTCTTCATCAAGTCTTTTGTCTTACCCGGGTGATACCTAGGCCAGTATTTGATTCCCTATTGTCACCTTCCCAGATAATCCCATTTAACCTTAAGTATCCAGCCATTCCCATTCTCACCCCAGTCTAATACCTTGGAGCCGCCTCAGGCAATATTGCAGCTTGGAAATTTCCAGGTTCACCGGACTAAGGTGAAGTTCATTGGTTAAAGCTGACACCCAATTGGATATCAGCAAAGGACTCACCATTGGCTCTGCTCATGTCCGCCTTCTTGGTCATCGCAGAGCCTCCCCCTGCTCCTCCCCAAGACCTCCCAGCCCCTCAGGGTCCAGGAGAGTCTATTTAACCTCTGACCCAACTCCACTCATGTGTGCATCTAACAGTATCCCAGTTCCGCTGTCTAGATCCATCCCCAATTCTGGCCACAGTTTTGGGTCCATTTCCCCTGTCCTCTTATATCGCCATTGGAACCTTCCTCAAGACTACGATGGTAAATATTGCCCTGTCTGTTTATCCATATATGTTCCCCTATCAATCTATCTGTATTTTCTTAGACCTGTGTGAATGTGTGATTGTTTTGTATTTTTACCCTAATCTCATTTTGAGAGCATTTGGCTTAACAGCTGGGACAGATGGATTTCCTCTGCCATATAAAAACCGTACTATGGCTGACACGCTGACATTGGCGGTTTTCATAGCACAGTTGCGATGTGCAGACCGAGACGCATTATTCTGGAAATTAATGCCTAAATATTTAAAATGCTTAAGTTGTTCTATCCTTTTCGCCCTGATGGACCAGCTAAAAGATCTGGTGTCTTTACATGTGTTCCAGATACCCTCCACATTATGAAGATCCTATTCTTCTTCAGAAATTCTTCCACGCTGAAGTCACAGAATCATAGAGTAGGAAGGGACCCCCAGGGTCATCTAGTCCAAATACTGAATACCGCCAAAATGTCTACAATCAATTAATCAAAATAAATTCACCATAGAATCATAGCATTGGAAGTGACCTCCAGGGTCATCTAGTCCAACCCCTTGCACAATGCAGGAAACTCACAATTTTTTTGTTGTTGTTCAGTCGCACAGTCGAGTCCGACGCTTTGCGACCCCATGGACAAAGTCACACCAGGCCCTCCTGTCTTCCACATCCTCCGAAGTCTGCTCAAATTTGTGTCAGTTACATCAGTAATGCTGTCCAGCCGTCTCATCTTTTGCCGTCCCCTTCTTCTTTTGCCTTCTGTCTTTCCCAGCATCAGGGTCTTCTCCAGCGAGTGCCCCCTTCTCATTTGGTGGACAAAGTGTTTGAGCTTCAGCATCAGCATCTGTCCTTCCAGGGATTTCCCTTAGGACTGACTGATTTGATCTTATTACAGCTCAAAACCATCTATTCTTCTGCGCTCGGCCTTCCTTATGGTCCAGCTCTCACAGCTATGCATTTCTATTTTAGAAACAGATCAATTCCAGAAATTTTTATGTCCCTCCCTCCCTTAGTTTGTTAGTTAAAATGCCCTCAAAACGAGGTTGGGGAATTAGTCAGGTGGGCAGCTGGCTCACTCGGGATCTTTTCCCAATGTATGCAAGACTAACCAACCAGAGAGTAATGCTTAAATAATGGGGACTCTAATTTAGTAAAACAATTACAATTTATTCTAGAAAATATAGGCATACATACAAGATAGAGTACTCATACAATCATACATACAATCCTAGGAAATAGAGAGAGAGAGATAGAGGAACACATGGGTAGACAAACAGGGTGATATTTACCTATCGTAGTCTTCAAGAAGGCTCCAATGGCGACAAAAGAGGACGGGGGAAATGGACCCAAAACTGTGGCCAGAATTGGGGATGGATCTAAACAGCGGAACTGGGGTACTGTTAGATGCACACGAGTGGAGTTGGGTCAGAGGTTAAATAGACTACCTTAGACCCTCAGGGTATGGGAGGTATGAGGGAGGAGAAGGGGGAGGCTCTGCAGAGACCAAGAAGGCTGGACCACTGTAGTAGCCAATGGAAAGTTCCTTGGTGACACCTAATTGGGTACCTGCTCTTGACCAATGAACTTGCCTGGGTCCTGTGTACCTGAAAGAACTTTCAGATTGAAACAGGCCCTGGGTCGGCTCCAAAGTGACAGTTGGGAAGAAGAATAGAAGTGATTACTGGGTGGGGAACACTTAAGATTAAATGGACTTATCTAAAAGGGTGACAATAGAGAATCAAATGTTTACAATGGAACTTGGCTTTTGGCTGAAGATGGTCTTCCTCTTCCTTAGTCTTCTTGGCACCAGTCTTTGTCCTGGGTTTCGTTGGACAAAGGCTTGAGTGGTCTGGCAGGATCCATGCCTGGATAAGCTTGCAGGAAAACAAGATGGATTCTGCTGGTGTTAGCCTTTGGTTCATGGAAACAGGCTGGACACAGGGTGGCATGGCTTCTTCCACTGCAGCGGCCAAGACTGGGCACACAAGGAGTAGCTGGAAGCTCGTCTGTAGTTCTGGCTAACACCCATGCAGAGATGTAGAATGCTGCTGCAAAGCTGAGGCTTATAGTATCCACATAAGCCTTAGAAACCGTGGACAAAGTCCACTTCTTAGAGCAGATGTGTGAGAGTCAAACTCCAGGCACCCTGGCAACCATACTGGTGATCACGATGTCCATATGTATGAAAAGCAGGGGGCTTTCCTTACAAATTGTCTCTTTTCAAAACTGAAAAGTCCCAGACTCTTCAGCCTTTCTTCATGGGAGAGCTGCTCCAAGCCCCTAATCATACCTCTCCCACTTGAGACCTCCAAGCGTTCTCACTACAGAGCCAGACTAACCCTCACCAAGATTGCTCTCAAGGAGAACATATTTCCCAGTCAGCAAATGTGTTGTGGGGCTTCTGAATGGTTAGAGCAGGGGTGTCAAACCCATTTCTTGTGAGGGCCGGATCGAACGTAAATGAGACCAATATCTTTAAATTCTGTTGTTTTTGATTTGTTATTATGGTACACCTACCTGTTGGAGCAGGTAGTAATGGTAATGAGTCTATAATAAAATTTGAGTAAAACAAAACACTAGCACTTGTTGGTCTTAAAGGTGCTTTCTTTGTATTTCTGCCATGGGATCCAGGGAAATGGGCAAAGGAAGCTCTGGCTCTTTCCTTCCTTCCCTAGGGGATCAGGAAGAGGAGGAGCCTCAGCCAATATAAGAAAGAGAGACTTGGCTCAGTAGCTCTGCTGTGCAACTGAGAGACCCCGGCAAAGCAAGCTCTGCCTCCCCCCCCTTCCTCCCCAAGGGAGGCACCTCAGCCAATGGAAAAAAAAGAGAGGCTTTGCTCTGTAGCTCCTGTGCAATTCGTAAGCTTGGCAAAGCAAGCTGCTTTGCAGAAGGAAGCAAGAGAGAGGGAGAAGGAAGCAGACAACAGCCAGTTGCTCAGGGGCCTGATTGGAGCCCTCTGGGGGCCTGATTCGGCCCCCGAGCCACATGTTTGACACCCCTGTGATAGAGGTTTATAACATTGTGGATGGGGTTGAGAGAGGTGACAAAGAGAATGTCTTCTCCCTCTCCCAAAATACTAGAATTTGAGGGCATCCAACAAAGCTGATGGGCAGTTAGAGTCATAAGAGGGATTAAAATCTATCAATGACTAGCCATGGTGACTGAGGAGAACCTTCAAACTGAGGCAGCGAGCCTCTGAATCCCAGAGCCAGCAGACAACATCAGGGGAAGGCCTGAGCCTCCATGCCCTGTCGTTGGACCTCCAGAGGGACTGGTTAGCCACTGTGTGAGACAAGACGCTGGACTCAATGGACCACTGGTCTGGTCCAGCAGGGCTCTTCTTATGCTTTTGCAGTTTTGTGACAGTGCATTTGAACTTGATTTGAACATCACGCTACACTGGCCAGAGCACAACCTTTGGCCTACTCAGTGGAGGTGATGGTGGCAAAAGGGGTTCTTCTCTCACGCACCTTTGGACTTGCACAAAAACTTCCATGTGCTGTGCTGAGAGGACTCCTATGCCTTGTTCCTAATGAAGCAGAATCAGCACATCCTCAAGTGTGCTATGAGATAGTGAGCATTTTTGGTAGACGAAATCACATCTGGCAGGCACCAACTGGCATTCTACCAGTCCAGTAGTTTGGTCTTCAAAGGTCTTCAGTGTAAGATAGTCTCCTTGCAGTTTTGTGGATTTTGCAAAGGATGAGGAGAAGGGCTTCGGGATGAATGAACCACTTCTCTCAGTGCTGATCCGAACCCTTCCTAGATGATTACAATAAGCCAGGAAAGTGGCTGGATCCAGGGAAAATGGAATGCCTTTCAGAAGGTATTTTTCTCGCAAGACAAGAAGTCTTGGGCTTCGGAGCAACATCTGGAGCAGAAGTTCATCAGTGGTTATTAGCCACAAGGGATAGATGGAACTCCCTGTCTGGGACAAGTGATGCTCTGTATTCTTGGTGCTTGGGGGGCAGCATAGGGAGGGTTTCTCACTGGTGGACCTCCTGATGGCCCCTGGCTTTTGGCCACTGTGACACAGAGTGTCGGATTGGATGGGCCATTGGCCTGATTCAACACGGCTTCCGTCCATTTTAACCCAGACTTGCTAGCAATACCGTAATTAAGAGACATTTATTACCTCATTCTCCCATTCTGACATGTTACTGTTTTATTATTTTATTATTGTTTTATTATTATTTATTACATGTTACTTTTCTCCCTTTCTCACAATACAAGAACTCGTGGGCATTCGATGAAATTGCTGAGCAGACAGGTTAAAACGGATAAAAGGAAGTACTTCTTCACCCAAAGGGTGATTAACATGTGGAATTCACTGCCACAGGAGGTGGTGGCGGCCACAAGCATGGCCACCTTCAAGAGGGGTTTATATAAAAATATGGAGCAGAGGTCCATCAGTGGCTATTAGCCACAGTGTGCGTGTGTGTATGTGTGTATATATATATATATATAATTTTTTTGCCCCTGTGTGACACAGAGTGTTGGACTGTATGGGCCACTGGCCTGATCTAACATGGCTTCTCTTATTTTCATATGTGAAACAGAGTGTTGGACTGGATGGGCCACTGGTCTGATCCAACATGGCTTCTCTTATGTTCTTATGTGACACAGAGTGTTGGACTGGATGGGCCATTGGCCTGATCCAACAGGGCTTCTCTTATGTTCTTCTGTGACACAGAGTGTTGGACTGGATGGGCCATTGGCCTGATCCAACAGGGCTTCTCTTATGTTCTTCTGTGACACAGAGTGTTGGACTGGATGGGCCATTGGCCTGATCCAACAGGGCTTCTCTTATGTTCTTCTGTGACACAGAGTGTTGGACTGGATGGGCCATTGGCCTGATCCAACATGGCTTCTCTTATGTTCTTCTGTGACACAGAGTGCTGGACTGGATGGGCCATTGGCCTGATCTAACATGGCTTCTCTTATGTTCCTATGTTCGTATTGGTTTCCCATGCAAATGCTATCCAGACCAAATGTTCTTTCAATTTGTTTCACTATTTTGCCATTTGGATATTAACTTTGTACCACTTTGCATTCTAAACCACTGCCTACCAGCTATAAGTAGCTCTGCTCAGAGAGCCAGTCTGGTGTAGTGGTGAAGCGTGCGGACTCTTATCTGGGAGAACCAGGTTTGATTCCCCACTCCTCCACATGCAGCTGCTGGAATGGCCTATGGCAGCCATGGCTTGAGGCAGAACAGCGCTTTAGGCAGGGTGCTTCGCCCCCTCCGAAAACAGCGGGGAGCAGCTGCGCGCTTTCACCGCAGGGCGCTCTGTGGTGTTGCCCCAGCTCCGCCCCTGCATCTGACGCAGCCAGCAGAGTGACAGGCAGCCTTGTGTGCGCTCTGCAGTGCAGGAGCGCAGCTCCCTTGAGCCGCTTTTTCCGGTATTTCCCTCGCCATGGAGGCAAGAGTGGGAGGGTCATTCCAGCGCCCTCCTGGGGCCTGCACCGGCCTAGTTAAAGGGCCGGCCCTAGCCTTGGGTTAGCCACGGCTTTCGCAAGAGTTGTCCTTGAAAGGGCAGCTTCTGTGAGAGCTCTCGCAGCCCCACCCACCTCACAGGGCGTCTGTTGTGGGGGAGGAAGAGATAGGAGATTGTAAGCCACTGGGAGTCTCTAATTCAGAGAGAAGGGCGGGGTATCTATCTGCAGTCTTCTTCTCACTGTACCCCATTCCATCGTCTGATAAAGTCTGCATGCATACGAAAGCTGACATTCTTCATAAAACTTTGTTGCTCTTAAAGGTGCTACTCGACTCCTACTTTGTTCTTATGCTCTGTTTTCTTGGTGTTTGGGGGGCAACAGTGGGAGGACTCCTGGAGTTCTGGCCCTGCTGGTGGACCTCCTGGTGGCACCTGCATTGTGGCTACTGTATAACGTAGTGTTAGACTGGATGGGCCATTGGCCTGATCCAACGTGGCTTCTCTTATGTCTGGGACAGTGGTGCTCTGTATTCTTGGTGCTGGGGAGGGCAATAGTGGGAGAACTCCTGGAGTTCTGGCCCCACTGGTGGACCTCCTGATGGCCCCTGGGTTTTGCCCACTGTGTGATAGAGTGCTGGACTGGATGGGCCACTGGTCCAATCGAACATGGCTTCTCTTATGTTCTTAAGCTGTGGTACCAAATTCCTTGATGGAGGCAGCCACGAAGCCTGCCCCAAAAAAGCTTTCATTGCACCTAGAGAAAAAAATTAAATTAGCTCCCGGGGGTAATGATTGGGGCCCTGACTCTGAGGAATAAGTGGTTTTACCCTCCATACTGTTTCCTGCTCAGAAATGGTCTCCCCTTTAGTCCACTTCAGCCCCAGGATGTCTCACTCAAGCCCCTAGCCACAGCAGTCCTGCCCCTTTCCTGATCTTCTCTGTCCAGGTCTGTTCAAAGCTTTGTGTATCTGTGGCATGACGCTCCTCAAACAGTTTTGCACAAAGTTGACCACCAAACTTATAGCAGCCGCAAGAATCACCATTGCTTCAGTATGGAAATCTCCCTCGCCTCCCTCCTTAAGAGTCTGGCACGATAAAGTATGGGATCAATTGATTATCCATAAAATCTCAACTTTGTGCATCACAACTTTACAGACTCAAAGAGTTTGGAACAAATTTAGATCCATCTGGGCGACGGCATTAAATTTTATGTCAGAACGTTGCTTTCTTCTTTCGAATTGCGCTTATCACGCTTGGCTTCATTTTTAATTATCTGTGGCCTGAAGGGCTCATCTCTGAGTGAAATATATTGATGACTCGTATTTAGATATAACTTCTTTTGTTTATGGTATTTTATGCAGTATTTCTCTTGTCTCTTTTATGCAATGCAACTGAATGATATAATTTAAAGCTGTTGGAGAGGGAGGCATCCGGAACCACTCCCAGACTCTTCATCTGCTGGGCTGGTACCAAAGCAGCATCGCCCAGTGCTGAGAGTTGGATGCACGAACCCGCCCCCCCCCCCCCTCGATTCAGGTACAGGACCTTCATCTTAGTTGGATTTAACTTCAGTTGACTCTGCTGTAGCCACCCAGCCACAGCGTCTAACGCCTCCGACAGCTGTTCAGGGGGGAAGACAGTCTGCCGTCCATCAACAGATAGAGCTGGGTGTCATCAGCATACTGGTGACAACCAGTTCAAAACCTCGGACAATCTGGGCAAGGGGGCACATATAATGTTAAATAATGTAACCGAGAGAATAGCTCCCTGCAGCACCCCACATATGCTCCCACCTTGGGAGACCTAACAACAGCCTGGCAGCCGCATTCTGCACTAGCTGCAATCTCCGGGTCCGGCACAGAGGCAGCCCCACGTAGAGGGCGTTACAGTAGTCCAATCTTGAGGTGACCATCGCATGCATCACTGTTGCTAGGTCCCGGCGCTCTAGGAAAGGGGCCAACTGCCTCGCCCGCCTCAGATGAAAAAATGCTGACTTGGCAATGGCTGTTATCTGGGCCTCCATTGATAGTGAAGGCTCCAGTAAAACACCCAAGCTCTTTACCTGTTGCGCCGCCTTCAGCGGCGCACCATCAAAGGCTGGGAGAGATATTTCCTTCCCCAGAGCGCCACGACCCACACAGAGAACCTCTGTCTTCGCCGGGTTCAACTTCAGCCCACTCAGCTTAACCCACGTAGCAACAGCCTGTAAAGCCCGGTCCAGATTCCCTGGGACGGAGGAGGGCCGGCCGTCCATTAGCAGATAGAGCTGGGTGTCATCAGCATACTGGTGACAACCAGTTCAAAACCTCGGACAATCTGGGCAAGGGGGCACATATAATGTTAAATAATGTAACCGAGAGAATAGCTCCCTGCAGCACCCCACATATGCTCCCACCTTGGGAGACCTAACAACAGCCTGGCAGCCGCATTCTGCACTAGCTGCAATCTCCGGGTCTGGCACAGAGGCAGCCCCATGTAGAGGGCGTCTCAGTAGTCCAATCTTGAGGTGACCATCGCATGCATCACTGTTGCTAGGTCCCGGCGCTCTAGGAAAGGGGCCAACTGCCTCGCCCGCCTCAGATGAAAAAATGCTGACTTGGCAGTGGCTGTTATCTGGGCCTCCGTTGATAGTGAAGGCTCTAGTAAAACACCCAAGCTCTTTACCTGTTGCGCCGCTGAAGGCTGGGAGAGACACCAGGTCCATCGCCTGAGTGGAGGCCGTGTCATCGGCATGGACATTGAAGTCGCCCAGGACCATAAGCCCCGGGTATCCAACGCCCAGCCCGCCACTGCCTCCAATAGTCATGGTAAGGCGCTAGCTGGTGCGTTAGGCGGACGGTACACCAGCCAGATCGCCAACCCCTCTCCAATATCCCACGTCAGACCGGCACATTCGATGCCGTCGATCTTTGGGGCCGGGAGAGCCCGAAAGGAGTAACCCTCCCGTATGAACAACGCCACCCCTCCCCCCCACCCGTTATTCCGTGTCTGGTGAAAGACCGAGTAACCTGGGGGGGTCATCTGGGAGAGAGCTACTGTCTCTCCATCTCGCACCCAGGTCTCGGTCACGCAAGCCAGGTCCACATCCTGTTGGAGTAGAAACTCCCTAAGGGACGAGGTCTTATTGTTAATGGACCTGGCGTTGCATAACACCAGTGACGGAGACGAGCATTTCCTCTTGGCCACACTACCTACCACCGTTGGGATGGGAAGTAGACTAGAAGGTGGCCGAGCTCCATTTTGTCTCTGTCTCCTTCCCTTACGTGTCTGTCTATTCCCACCGTCGTATCTTCCCCTGCCCAGGAGCACTGGAATCCCCTGGGCAAGCATCTGTACCTGCTTGGAATGAGCTCACAGTGTGACCCCCTCCCAATTTATCTCCGCCTGCCGTTCAGTTTATCCCCCCCCACCAACCCCTCCTACTCTTGACTGCTAAACACACTACTTATATCTCAACTTAATTAATTTAATAGCCCATCCCAATCTCCCTTCCAATCAATTAGTAAAAATATTATAAATTTAATCAGTTCCAGCACTATTAATAAATAATCCCTCCCACCCCTTCCTAATTAATATGCTAAAAAGTTATAAATATAGATATATATAGTCTGATATATATAAATATATTATGAATCAATCAATCACTAATTAATTGGTTAAAAATCAAATAAATTAATTAATAACAATTTTAACGTTCCATTAGTGGTCTGCAGTCAATTAATCAATAGGTTGTAAGTCCAAATATTCCGTAGAGGGGGTGGCGGTAGATATTGTCTGTAGGTTACAGATCTTAAAATCATACTTATAAGCTGGTCCTGAGTGCTGATAAAGTGCAGCTGCCAATGCAGTTGATGATTAGACAGGCGGGCCACAGTTCGATGACTCAGCGGCTCGACGATATCCGCAGGCTGCAACCCAGAGAGGGCAGACTCTCCCCTGCGTCCTCCCAGCTGTTCAGTCACCCCCTCAGCTCCAACCAAGGAGCGCAACCCCTGTTGGCGTCGTCTCCAATCCCTTGCAGCTCGCCCTACTCCTGGGCTCCCCTGAGCCCCGTACAGGGCTTCTCTGTCGGGGAGTATCCAGGCCGTTGGGTCTGCCGCACTGGGTGGTGTCTGTAGATGGAAGGGGTTGGGGTGGGAGTGAAAATGGAGGGAGCAAGGAGGAGGGAGGCGAGAAGGCCAGCCCCCCGGCCGACGCCCACCACTCGGCCGCAGCGTTTTGTCGGGTCGGGTCGTCCGGCTCATGCCTCTGCGCCTCTGCGGCTCCACACTTCCCGCAGTCTCACCGGGTCTCCCCGTACGGCAGCTCGTGGTCACGTCTCTCCTCCGCCACAGCACCAGGCCCAGCCTCCGCCTCCGTTGTTCACAGGTAGGGTTTGGCGTCCATTCGGCTGTTTAATCTTAGTTGTTGTTTATTCGTTGCTGCAATTTCGCTTAGTTGTATCAGTGCAGTCGCTGTAGTATAGCTGTTGTTGCTGTTAATATTGTTGCTGTTAGATAGATATTAGTAACGGCGGGAGCCTTAGCGTCTTGGGTGGCACTTGGGCACCAACTGGGCAATGGAGCGCTGGTGCAGAGTCCTGGTGATGAGCAGGATCACGTTATCAATCATGTAGCTGTACGTGATGAAGTCCAAAAAGCTGGCCAGGGGTTCATAGGATGATTTCTCATATGGCGGAACTCTACCATCTTCTCGTTCAGCTTGTCATCAACGACGGAAACGGTGAGAGGGGAGGCTTCGTTTGCCAGGAAGTTCCCATAGTCTGTGCTCTGGAGATGGAGCTTCAAATCTTCCAGGCTCTCGCACTGCACCAGGTTGACGTAACCGGACTGGCTCAGCACCCCTGCCTTGAAACCCCGCACCAGGCCCTCCAGGTAGCCACTGTCGACGTTGAAATAGAGCTCAGGGAACGACGACAACATGGTGAGGCCGAGAACTCAGAAGGAGCAGCGGCTACAGAGGCGGACGTCTGGTTCTACCGGTAACTCTACGATGTAATTTTTTTGATCTGGAGCTTTATCTGTTGCCAGAAGTTTGCAATGTATTTGAAGAAGAAGAAGATGATATTGGATTTATATCCCGCCCTCCACTCCGAAGTGTCTTATTTCCACCAGCTGTTGATAAAGTCAGCCTGGTCCCCGCATAATTTTGGGGCTAGCTGGGCGCAAAGTTGTTGTGTTGCATTGTTGTTAAAAATTCCGTGAGCGAGGGGGGGGGAGGGGCAGGGGCGGGGGGGAAATGGAGGAAGCAGGGGATGGAGACTGGGAGGGAGGTGAGCAATTGAGGTGAGATTGGGTGGGTAGTTCCCACCCCCGATTCATTTCCTACCGCAGGGAGGGGAAGATGGAGGCAGGACGGAGGGAGATTGGAAGGGAGGGTGGCGAATAAGGCAGGAGGGGTAAGCTTGGGCAGATGGAACAAGGTTAGAGCTGAGGAGGGAGGGTAGGAAGAAAGAAGGGGGTACAAGCGGTGGAAGGTTGGGAGAAAACCCAGCACTGGGGCCTCGGCGCCCCACGCTGGCAACAGCATGCCACACATTCCCTGTCCTGCCAGCCCCATCACCGCTGAAAGGAGGAACCGCGCAGCAGACGGAAGAGAGTGCTGAGCAGGCTCTGGCCGAGCGGCACCAATGCAGTGTAGAGGCGTTCTCCCTGAGCAGTGCTGAGGCCCTGCTCGGCTGCCCTTGCCGTGAAGGTGAGAGCACTCGAACGGGGTGGCTTCTTTTCCTTGTGTGGGAAGCCTGCATCAGAGAAGCCTCCTCCCAACGCCCTGCCTGATTGCTCTCGCTTCGAACGCCCCCTCTCCACTCGCATTGTCCCTCAGGTTAATTTTTTCTTGGCTCTGAGGGCTCACAGGAACTCCCCCAATCCCTCAGAGCCCAGAAACAGCGGAGCTTCCCTTCCCCAGCATCCTCTGAGGACGCTGGGGAAGCGAAGCTCCAAGTGCCAGCGCAATGACGTCACCTCTGAGTGACAGCGTCACGACGGGTGCACACAAAATCTTTTCTTCTGGGGGGGGGGTGCACATTGGGATTCTGCCTCGCGCAGCAGAACCCCACATGCCAGGCCTACTCTTGCTTCAAATATCAGAGTACCCGAGCGAGGTCCTTCAAGACCAGGGGCCTTGTCCGAGCGGGGCTTCCTCATGTGGTGAAGAAGGGACACCACTCTGGTGAGAGAAGCCAGCCAGGGCATCCAGGCCTGTAGCTACGGGGGGGGGGGGCCCTGGGGGAGGGTACGGCCAATCTATCAAACCCCCCCTTCCCTCTGTAGGGCCCAGCCATTGGAGGGCCACCAGAGCTGCTCCTGCTCAGCGGAGGTGGCTTTGCATGGAGGTTTCCTCAAGAGAAGCCCTCCATGCGTGAGTGGAGTTTGCACGGAGGTTTCCTCAAAAGGAGCCCTCCAAGCTTGAGTGGAGATTGCACGGAGGTTTCCTCAAAAGAAGACCTCCATGAGGGAGTGGAGATTGCACGGAGGTTTCCTCAAAAGGAGAACTCCATGAGGGAGTGGAGTTTGCAAGAAGGTTTCCTCAAAAGGAGCCCTCCATCCTTGAGTGGAGTTTGCATGGAGGTTTCCTCAAAAGGAGCCCTCCATGCTTGAGTGGAAATTGCACGGAGGTTTCCTCAAAAGGAGACCTCCATGAGGGAGTGGAGT
This sequence comes from Heteronotia binoei, assembly GCF_032191835.1. Lineage (NCBI taxonomy): Eukaryota > Metazoa > Chordata > Lepidosauria > Squamata > Gekkonidae > Heteronotia > Heteronotia binoei. Next base: position 13,231,400 of record NC_083227.1, on the reverse strand, counting down.
TAGCAAGAAGGTTTCCTCAAAAGGAGCCCTCCATCCTTGAGTGGAGTTTGCACGGAGGTTTCCTCAAAAGGAGCCCTCCATGCTTGAGTGGAAATTGCACGGAGGTTTCCTCAAAAGGAGACCTCCATGAGAGAGTGGAGCTTGCAAGAAGTTTCCCTCAAAAGGAGCCCTCCATCCTTGAGTGGAGTTTGCATGGACGTTTCCTCAAAAGGAGACTTCCATGAGGGAGTGGAGTTTGCACAGAGGTTTCCTCAAGAGGAGCGCTCCATGCTTGAGTGGAGATTGCACGGAGGTTTCCTCAAAAGGAGACCTCCATGAGGGAGTGGAGATTGCACGGAGGTTTCCTCAAAAGGAGACTTCCATGAGGGAGTGGAGTTTGCACAGAGGGTTCTTCAAGAGGAGCTCTCCGTGCAAACGGGGCCAGCGGGAGGAGAGAGTGCCCTGCCCATCTTCTCTCCTTTTTGAGGCTAGGGCGCCAGGCGGGGCATCAGTGTCGCTTCTCCTAGCCCACCTTCCCATATGGGAAGCTTGGCTTGGAGAAGCCAGCCTGATGCCCCACCTAGCTGCTCTCGCCTCAGACGAGTGAGCAGATGGGTGGGGTGCCCTCTTCTCCGAGCCCGGTTTCCACACAAGGGAAGCCGAGCTAGGAGAAGCTGCCTCGATGCCCCACCCGGCTGCTGTCACTTCAAAGGGGAGAGGCCCGAGCGGGGCCCCTGCTTCTTGTCGTGAGGAAAGCCGAGCTTGGATGAGGTGCCCTGGCAGCCTGCCCAGCAGCTTTCGCCATGCGAGAGCAACCACGCGGGTCTTTGGGGTGCCTAGTCCGAGCTGGGCTTCCCTCCGACAAGAAGACACCCCACTCTGGTGCTCTCCCCTTCGAAGCGAGGACAATTGGGTGTGGCGTTGGGGGGAGGCTTCTCTGATCCCGGCTTCCGACCCAAGGACAAGAAGGGCCCCCCGTCAACTGCTCTCTCCTTCAAGGGGAGAGCAGCCAGCAGGGGCATCAGCATGGCTCAGTGGAGGCCTCCACCTGCAGAGGCCCGCCTGGTCCAGAGGCCCCCCAGCTGTCCCTTCACGCCGCTGCGCCGGTCCTCCTCCAGCGGTGTGGGGCTTGGCGGACAGGGGGTGGCATGCCGTTGCCAGCGGGGGGTTCACCGAGGCTCCAGCGCTGTGTCTCCTCCCAACCTTCCCTCCCAACCAACCTCCCCTTGTACTCCCTTCTTCCTTCCCACCTCCCTCCTCATCTCCAACCCGTCCTATCCACGCAAACTCACTCCTCCTACCTTATTTGCCTCTCTCCCTCCCAATCTCCATCCTATCCTACCTCCATCTTCCTTTTCACCCTCATCGGTAGGAAGTGAGTGGGGAGTGGGAGCCTGGGGAGGAGGGTGGGATGGAAGAAGGGGTGGGATGGAAGAAGTGGTGGGAGAGTGGGAGGGAGGGAGGATATAGGGATTTCATGGGTAGGGAAAATCCCCCTCGCTTCACGGCAGCGGCGCCACTTTCCCTCTTCTGCAGAACTTTATTACTGAATTCCATATCCGCCGGGGCCATGATTTCTTCTGCACCTGCAAATAATAATATACTATGAATATAAACTGTGTGACACTATCTGAAATGTCAGGGAGATGGGGGTGGGAGAGATTTTGTTTCCATCCACCTGCTGGCTAGGAGTCCTGAAAAAAGTACAGCAGCAGCAATATAGCCTTCTGGTTGTTCTAAAACAGGGGTGTCAAACATGCAGTTTGAGGGCCAAATCCTATCAGGCCCCCGAGCAACTGGCTGTCATCTACTTCCTTCTCCCTCTCTCTTGCTTCCTTCTGCATTACAGCTTGCTTTGCCAGGCTCCCTCAATTGCACAGGAGCTACAGCGCGAAGCCTCTATTTTCTCCATTGGCTGAGGCTCCTCCCTTGTGGAGGAATGGCTTGTTTTGCCAGGCTCTCTCAACTGCACAGCAGAGCTACTGAGCCAAACGTCTCTTCCTATTGACTTCCCCACCCAGTCCCCTGGGGAAGGAAGGAAATACCCAGAGCTTCCTTTGCCCAGTTCCCTGGATCCCATGGGAGAAATACAAAGAAAGCACCTTTAAGACCAATGAGTGCTAATGTTTTAAGCGTGTTTTAAGTTTTTTTAAAAATCTATTTGTGTTTCTCTGTGTTCTTTATAAAATCTATATCTCTGCTACCTAATCTTAAATAGGTCCACACGTGGCCCAGCCTGACATAGCTTGGCCCAACCAGACATGGCCTGGCCCAACAAGCTCTCTTTCGTGTCAGATCCGGCCCCCATAACAAATGAGTGCGACACCCCTGTTCGATAACAATCCCCATGAGGTCTCTACCACTGAGCAAAGTTGATGCTTTCCCTGGAAACTAGATCACAAGGAAAGGGAAGAATGTGAGGAACAAACCCACCTAAGACCACAGCATATTTTAGGATCTCAGAGAGAGCTGAGAAAAGTAACAGATTTCAATGAAAGATTACATATTTTTGTCAGGATCAGCCTTCCAGCCTTCCGATGTCGGTAAAATGAGTACCCAGCTTGCTGGGGGGGGGGGGGAGTCTAGATGATTAGGGAAAGCAATGGCAAACCACCCCGTCAAAAGTCTGCCGTGAAAACATTGTGATGCGATGTCATCCCAGAGTCGGAAACGACTGGTGCTTGTACAGGGAATCTTTCCTTTCCCCACAAGTTCACCTTTGTGTTCTTTCAGAACTCTTGGATGTCTGCCATCTGGGCCTGGTGACTTATCAGTTTTTCAATTGTCTATCAGTCACAGGACCTTCTCTCTCGTCACCTCAATCTCACTCAGGTCTTTCAACGCCCCAAAAGCAGTGGTTCTGGAGTGGACAAACACTTCTCATCTTCAACAGTGAAGACGGAGGCAAAGAATGCATTCAGATTCTCAGCCATTTCCCTATTGTCCTTCAGTAATCTTTTTACCCCTTGGTCATCAAAAGGCCCCACTGCCTCCCTATCTCCTTTCCTGCTTCTAATGTCCTTGCACTCACCAGGGGAGGGAGGGTCTCAAGGTCGCCCAGGTTGGATGGAGCCTGCTGAGATGAGGTCTGCAACAGAAGGAGGCAGTGGTTGAGGCAGGAACTATCTCTGGGGAGTGAAGGGGATGACTGCCCTGCTATTAGTGCTGTCCTTCAGTAATCTTTTTACCCCTCGGTCATCAAAAGGCCCCAGTGCCTCCCTAGCTCCTTTCCTGCTTCTAATGTCCTTGCACTCACCAGGGGAGGGAGGGTCTCAAGGTCGCCCAGGTTGGATGGAGCAGCGTGTATGGCCTGTATGCCTGTCAAGGCCTGCTGAGATGAGGTCTGCAACAGAAGGAGGCAGTGGTTGAGGCAGGAACTCTCTCTGGGGAGTGAAGGGGATGACCGCCCTGCTATTAGTGCTGTCCTTCAGTAATCTTTTTACCCCTCGGTCATCAAAAGGCCCCAGTGCCTCCCTAGCTCCTTTCCTGCTTCTAATGTCCTTGCACTCACCAGGGGAGGGAGGGTCTCAAGGTCGCCCAGGTTGGATGGAGCAGCGTGTATGGCCTGTATGCCTGTCAAGGCCTGCTGAGATGAGGTCTGCAACAGAAGGAGGCAGTGGTTGAGGCAGGAACTATCTCTGGGGAGTGAAGGGGATGACCGCCCTGCTATTAGTGCTGTCCTTCAGTAATCTTTTTACCCCTCGGTCATCAAAAGGCCCCAGTGCCTCCCTAGCTCCTTTCCTGCTTCTAATGTCCTTGCACTCACCAGGGGAGGGAGGGTCTCAAGGTCGTCAAGGTTGGATGGAGCAGTGTGTATGGCCTGTATGCCTGTCAAGGCCTGCTGCGATGAGGTCTCCAACAGAAGGAGGCAGTGGTTGAGGCAGGAACTCTCTCTGGGGAGTGAGGGGGATGTCCGCCCTGCTACCAGGGCCCTACAGCAGCTAAACCCACTGGACTGCCAATGGTACTGCCCCCACACCCCCAGCAGCCCTCATTAACCCCTGGGGAAACCCGCACCACCCTTTCTCCAATTCTTATGATATTTTGCGTGGTGGTGATTTGCAGGCCTTTTGACAGGGGGGGAGGGGTGGACAGCCCAGGGGAGCCCCAGATGATCGAGGCCTGCTTGGGCTGGCTGGATCTCTAGCCAGCCCAAGCAGGTCTCACTTGCCCAGAGCTCTCCATTCTTGCATCAGGTTGCTTTTGGCTGCGGGGGGGGGGAGCATATGCTAATGAGTTATGCTAATGAGCTCCGCCACCTATTTTTCTACAAAACGACCCAACCATAGCATGGCCGGTGGGTAGGAGTAGGCCAGGTAGGTGGCCGCCTAGGGCGTCAGCTTCCCATCTCTTCCTGACTGGAAGCTTCCGGGCTGATGCCAAGACTGCCGCCTCGTCCTCTGCCAACAGGCTCAGGGTGCCAAGAGGTGGCGGCGGCAGCAGCTGCTCGGCACCGCCCTTCACAGCCCCCTGCCTGCCTGTCGGGCCTGCTCTGCTGTGACCAGACACTTCTTCCGCCCTCTCCCGTGCTGCGCTCGGCAGATGCCAGCAAGCGACACCCTCCCTGAGATGCCACCACTCTCCCGCTTCTCCTCCTGGGGGCCTCTTGCTGCTTGTCCTGGCTGCCTGAAGCCCCTGGGAGTCAGAAGAAGGGAAGGAAACTCGGGGGAAGAAGGCCTGCTGGCTGCAAGGAGGAGGGGAAGCTGCCAGAGAGAAGCTCATGGGTGCTCTCCCCACCCTTGACCCCTGCCCAGATCCCTTCACTTCTCATGCACCTGCTCTGTCCCTCCAGCTTCCAAGCCTGGCAAAACTGCCCTCCCTCCTTCCCGGCCAGGAACTACAAGCCCAGCCCCCGGCAGAGGGGGCGCACAAGGCCTGGAAGCAGCTGTTGGGTTGCTGTTGTCGAGTAAGTCTGCCCTGTTGCCCCCTCGAGCCCTCTGCAAGAAACAGAGCCGGGAGGGGGGACTGGGGAGCATTCAGGGCCAATCGCCACCCCCTGTTTCCAGCCCCAACTCTGCAGACTCCTCTTTTCAGAAGCTGGACTTGGGAGTCTCGGTGCAAAGCGAAGGAAGTGAAGATGCACCAGGGGAGGAGGGAAGGGCGAGGGAATCTGTACGGGGGAGGAAACCGGACGTTCCCTCGGCCAGGCTGAAGAAGCGGCCTGTGTCCCTGCTGCTCTGCGGAGAGCGGCTTGAGTGGTTTGGGGTGGGTGGGAGGGAGTCAGGGGGCCAAGCCGTGCCTCGCTCAGTCAGCCTGGCCAAGGGAAGTTTCCCTCTGCCAGGCTAAACAAGATTGCTGGCTGTGCCTCTTGCTTCCTCGCCCTGCAAACTGGGCTCCGAAGCAGCTGCTGTGGCCCCTTCTTATTGACCAGCTTCGGCAGCCGCTTCCTTCCGCCTCACTCCAAGCGGGAAACTTGCAAGGAACTGGGCTGGGGTTGTTTCCTCCTTTGCAAAAAGTTTGCCCCTCGAGCCCTAGGGCTGCCTAGCAGGGAGAACAACCCGGTGTGCGTCCTTGGACATCTCTCCCCCTCGACCCCACCCCCAGAGCATTTTATTTTCTCTGTGCCTTGGTTAAGTTTTTTTTTTTTAAATGTCAGTCAAGGTTTTTGTTGTTTCTGCCTCAGAAGCAAACTGACAGGAAAAGTTGTAGCTGGCCAGGTTTTAATGTGCTACTGGACTCTTCCTCTTGCACTCCTGTAGCAGCTGGGCTTCCTTTGTGTTCTCCCATCCCAAGACTGACCGGCAGGGGTCGTTTTGTAGAGATATAGATGGCGGAGCTCATTAGCTTAACTCATTAGCATGTGCCGCCCTCCCTCCAGCCAAAAGCAACCTGATGCAAGAAAGGAGAGCCCCTGGGCAGAGGAGGCCTGTTTGGGCTGGCTAGAGATCCAGCCAGCCCAAGCAGGCCTTGCTCACCTGGGGCTCTCCTTGGCCTCCCCCTCCCCATAGTCAAAAGGTCAGCAAGTCACCCACTGCCCAAAATCACATAAGTGGAGTAGGGTTGCCAAGTCCAATTCAAGAAATATCTGGGGACTTTGGGGGTGGAGCCAAGATCATGGCTGTGACAAGCAAAATTGAACTCCAAAGGGAGTTCTGGCCATCACATTTAAAGGGACGGCACACCTTTTCAATTCCTCCCTTCCATAGGAAATAATGAAGGATAGGGGCACCTTCTTTTGGGGCTCATAGAATTGGACCCCCTAGTCCAATCTTTTCGAAACTTGGGGGGAGGGTGTGGTATTTTGGGGAGAGGCACTAGATGCTATACTGAAAATTTGGTGCCTCTACCCCAAAGCACAGCCCCCACAGAGCCCCAGATACCTGCAGATCAATTCTCCATGATTTTCTATGGGAATAAATCTCCACAGGGAATAATTGAGTTCCCAGCAGACATTTCCCTCCTCTCTCCCCGCATTTTGACGACCCTGAAGCGGGGGGAGGGTCTCCAAACTGGGGGATCCCCTGCCCCCACCTGGGGATTGGCAACCCTAAAGCGGAGAAAGGGTGGCCTGGGCTTCTGCGGGGTTAATAAGGGCTGCTGGGGGTATGGCAAAGCCGCCGTGACTGACAGGCTGCCCGCTCTCCTAATCCAGGGATTGTTGTGCAGCTGCACCTACTACTATTCAATTGGCAAGGGAGAATCATAGAGTTGGAAGGGACCTCCAAGGCCATCTAGTCCAACCCCCTGCACAATGCCGGAAACTCACAAAGGTAGGTGGGGAGGAAGAGGGGGAACCCTCAGAAAGGTTCAGGAGCTGCTCTCCTGTGAGCTCCTGCTGACTTTGTTCAGTTTCCAAGATCTAAGGACCAGGCTAGCCTGGACTATCCAGCCCGCGGCACTTGGAGCTTTGCGTTCTGTATCATTTATTCACTTCATGTGTGTCCCACTTTTCTCCCCAGCGGGGATCCCAAGTGGCTCACAACGTTATCGCCTCCATTTTATCCTCCCACAAACCCTGTGAGGCAGGTGAGTTGTAAGACTGGCCACAGGTAACCAACCAGGTTTCATGGCAGCAGTTTCCACCACCACCACTCATTTTGTGTGTGTGTGTGTCTGTGTATGTATAAATAAATGAAAAGAAGGATATGGTTGCTTGGCAGAGGCAAGCAGTAGCAAGCTGGGGAATGCCTGGAGATTTGGGGGGTAGAGACTGCCTTCTGATGCACTTCTGGTGATATCAGGGGGTGTGTGACATATGCAAATGAGTTATCCTAATGAGCTCCAGCACCTGTTTCCCTACATAATTAACTCTGCTTCTCTTTCTCCCTTAGCTTTCAAGATCTTAGGGGTACAAAATGCCCTAGGGGTGCTGGTGGGAAGGTATGTGAGAAGTCCCCAGTCTGCAACATTAGTTATACTCCAGTCAGATATGGGATATAGATCTCTTATTGAACACTGGTGGCTGGACCGCGCCCACTTCCGCAAGGCCTGTCAGACCATTCTCTTGGCTTGCTTTCAGCTGACCTCTGAGACCTCTAACAGCAGGAGGAATCCAGGAAATACTGACGTCACCGTAATGGTTTTAGGCGCCAATGCGTTAGTCTTTTATTGCTCTTAGGAATAATGCTGTAAGCCGCCATGAGCCTGCCTCGGCGGGGAGGGCGGGGTATAAATTTAATAATCTTAAACTTAATAGATTCTGTATTGTGAGATGTATTATTAAATGCGTGTGTGTTTGTAGGAGCCAGAAAACAGCTAACTGTAACTGCTCTAAGTTATTTTATATTTCCAGCAACTTTAACTATGCCAATTTCCTGAGCTATATTTTAAGACAGAGAATGCTTACAAGGGTGTGTGAGAAATGTGTGTGTGTGTGGTATAAATATCATATAGTAGGTGATATTTCCACCTCTCCCCAGCCCATGGCCCAAAGCTTTGCTGTAGGATCTCATAGAATCCCTTCTTAGTGGCTTTCACTTATAAATTTCCACAAAGTCTCTATAAGATGCACTTGCAGTTTTGTCAAGAGGATGCTGCCACTCTTGCTCAAGCAATCTCAGCTCCAGTTTCATCCACTGTAGCTCCGGGGTGTACCACGGAGCCAGTTTGACGTGGGGGCAGAGAGGGTGCTGGGGGGCGGCAGATATTGTCAATGGCTTTGGAAAGTTGGCTATGCCAGTCTCCCACCTGAGAAGAGGTAGTCTCATCAGCCTGGATATCGAAGTCCCCCAAGATTAGCAATTTACAGTATTCCAGTGGCCAGCTGGTGGCAGCCTCCAACGGGCCCGAAAGGGTATCTGCCGGTGTGTTAGCTGGTCAGTACAGCAGCCAAATAGCCATGTTCTCCTTTGCATCCCATGCCAGGCCCACACAGTCAGTGTCCCAAAAGTTCCTACCCTACCACAATTTCTGTTAGTCTTTATGGTGCTATTAGACTCTTGTTCTTTTCTAGCGGTACAGAAGAAGAAGAGTTGGTTTTTATACCCTGCTTTTCTCTCCCTTGAAAAGCTTCAAGGTAGCTTACAATCACCTCCCTTTTCTTCCTCACATCAGGCACCTTGTGAGATAGATGGGGCTGAGGGAGCTCTGAGAGAACAAGAACCTGTCCAAGCTCACTTGGCAGCAGCAGAAGTGGATTAGAGTCCACTACTATTAAGCACTTGCTCCCAGCACTGCTAAGTCCTAAAAATGAACTTTCTCTTTCACCTTCTCTTCCTCCTTGAACTCGCTCTCATCCTGATCTCCTCCACATTGGTTTTCCAGGCTGTAAGAACAAATGAACGTAAGAGAAGTCATGTTGGATCAGGCCAAAGGCTCATCCAGTCCAACACTCTGTGGTCAAAAAACCAGGTGCCATCAGGTGGTCCATCAGTGGGGCCAGGACACTAGAAGCCCTCCCACTGTGCCCCCCTCAAGCAACAAGAATACAGAGCATCATTTGCCCCAGACAGACACCCTTTGGGTGAAGAAGTGCTTCCTTTTATCAGTTCTAAACTGACTCCTCCACAATTTCATTGAATGTCCACAAGTTCCCGTATTGTGAGAAAGGGAGGAAAGTACTTTTCTCTAACTTCTCTATCCCATGCATAATCTTGTAAACCTCTATCACGTCACCCCTCAGTTGACATTTCTCCAAGCTAAAGAGACTCAAGCCCTTTAACCTTTCTTCATAGGGAAAGTGCTCCAATGCTTTAATCATTCCAGTTGTCCTTTTTATGCATTTTTCCAGTGTTATAGTATCTCTCTGTCTCTGTCTCTCTCTCTCTCTCTCACACACACACACACACACACACAAGGTATATGATAGGATAGATATACCACAGTGGTTCATTTATACAGAAAGAATCATATTTTGGCCAGCGAGAGCATAAAAATAAATGGAAGAAGCCATCGGTATTATCTAATAAATGGTAACTAGTAACATATTTCTATCTATAAAATTTCTAAACAGATCTTATATTGTTAAGAGCAAATTACTTATATACTTTTAATTTTGGTCTGGTCTACATACAAATATATTTACATTCTTAACATTTTTGATATTCCTGATGTTTCTAATGTTAGGTCATTTTAAGCATAAAGATTTTGAACATACCATACTCAATTCTGTCTCTTACTCTTTTTGGACTTTAACATTTTATTCTTTTTTTAAAGTCTTTAAAGCTTTACAGCCTAATTTTGATGGATATAGGCAAAAAATACATTCCATTTCTCTTGCAATTCAGATTCTGGTCTATTATGCAAGTAAGATGTTAGCTTTGCCATAGTTTATTTTTCCAGTCAATCAATTTTCCAGTTTATTTTCAGTCAGTTTATTTTTCCAGTCAATCAATTCTGGGCATGTTTCAGCATTCGATTTTGATGCAAATACCACTCTTGCTGTAGTCACCATGTATTTAAATAGTCCTTGATGAAATTTTGGTACATTAGATGGTACTATGCATTCTGTTTTCAGACTATGCCCACTGAAGTGCTGTCTGGAAGGTTTAGCAATAAACCACAGGAATGATGTGTATGCGTATGCAGAACTGCTGTGGAAGATCTCTTTCACTATATAATGGTGTGCCCTTTCTATTCAGACCTAAGAAGCAAATTCCTTTCTGGAATTTTAAGCCAAGTACACAATTTACCTGACAGTGAAAAGTTCATTGATTGATTTTGCTATCGGATAGGAACCCCTCGGTTTCATGCAAGGTAGCACTTTTTGCATTTGCAGCTAGAAAAGTTAGATCCAAAGTGGCTCCTACTAATGCACCACATTGAGTTCTATAGTCCAGCACAGCTATTACGGTTTTAAATATACCCATGATGTATTTATGAAATTTTAGAAGTGTACAGTTCTAACCTGAAGACTTGCTTTTCAAGTATGATTTTTAATGTAAATTTTTATACTGTAATAGTATATTGTAATGGCCAATGACCACATACAATAAAACATATCTACTATGTTTAATAACGTATTTTTTGGATTCTTCAGGAAGTTGACTTTCAATACCTTCTGTATTTCTTCATGGATCTTTACCCAATTTTTTTAGCTTTGTTATAAGTAGAAGGTTGGATCTGTACTCTTGCATAAGAGTTCCTGCACTTAACCAATACGCCAAACTAGAGCCGCAAGAGTCATGTCACATCTAATGGCCTTGAATCCCACAACTTCAGAGAACTAGGTTCAGCTGAAGGAATCTCTTAATTGGGAGAACTGGCTGGTACCATCTCCCACAGGTGCATCCACCGTCAGAAGGCCACATTCCATCTCAGTTTGCCTTGTGGACACAGACAGTTGTTTTTATAATCAAGAGGCCTACCTGAAATCTTCAAGGGGAAAAGTCAGTTACAGTCAGACTTCAGAACCAAAGTTTGTTTGAACCTAAAAATCCACTACACATCCTCACCTGGGATCATCCTCGCTTAGATCTTCCTCCTCGAAATCAGGCGATATTCCACAGCATGGGCGACATCTGAGGAAGAAAACTGAATGAGCCCCACTGAGTGGTCATTTCTAAGCAACATTTATGCAACCCTCCAACTGCATAAGAGCTCATGGTTGCACTAAAAGTTTCTATTACCCGCCTATTGCTTGAGCGCTGTAAATAAACTGTTCCTGTTTCACTGCCTAGGCCCTCACATCTCCTTGGTCATGGGTCAAAGGTTTTGCTAAAAAGGGAGCTACAAGGGCGGCAGGGTGCTCTAGCCCTTCCCATCCTGACCCTCACCAGAGTGGTGGCAGCCAGCAGAAGGCCATCCCTGCTGTGTGACAGTGTCTATGCTGGAGCACCTTAGAGACAGAATCACTTTTATACAGAATCAACAGAATTCTAACGGTCAGGAAGTTCTTCCTCATGTTGAGCCGGAAACTCTTTTGGTTTCATTTCAACCAAATGTTGGTTCTGGTCCTCCCTTCCGGGGCCACAGAAAACAATTCTGCACCTAGATGACAGCCCTTCAAGTGAAGAGGGTGATCCTATCACCTCTCGGCCGCCTCCTCTCCAGGCTAAGCAGGCCCAGCTCCTTCAACCTTTCTTCGTAGGACTTGATCTCCTGACCCCTCACCATCTCCCTTGCCCTCCTTGGTATGCAGGGCTTCAACTGCATAAGAATAACTTACAGGGTCTTCTCTCACCATTTCCCACTAAGTGTTACTAAATTAAACACAGAAACAATCCAACACACATTGGCTTAGCTCACACCCGGCCAACCCACTGCTCACACGCTGGGAGCCGACGGTTCGGCAGGTTGCTTTGCTTGACGGGGGTGAGAGGGATTATAGCAGGGATTTGGGGGAATCATATCACCCTTCTAAAGTGATGGACTTAGAAACGGAAGCCGCGTGTAAATGAATCACAAATAACACAGAGAAAATTGCTGGCTGGCCAATACATCCTGTCCTGGAACCCGCCTGGTCCAAACCCATATTCCCTCTAAGCTGCAGTCTTGTGAGCAAAAATTCTACTTTGTGAGCGACTGGCATTGACGTGGTGAGCTACTGCACCAATTAGTGCGCTCTGGGGTCATCCTTCCTCAGCTAAGACAAAAATGCGTGAGCTGGAGGCTAAAAATCTGTGAGCTAGCTCACGCTAAGTCAGCTTAGAGGGAACACCGGTCCAAACACCCCTTCAAACCGCCGGTTCCAGTTCAGGGAGTTAAACAAAAGCTATCAAAGTCCTGGAGGGAAGCTATGCCCTCCCCGTAGGTCAAAAGGCACACTGCCACCAGACTCTGAGTCTACATCCCAACAGCAATGAAGGCAGAGTCAACCTTCAAGCCTTTCCGGGAGATTAACAGTGAAACCATCCCTGCAAGGTAGGCTTGCCCCACTGAGCTTCAGAGTAACAATCTGGCATGCAGTCGAGCAGTAAAGTCACTGGACTTAGCTTTGAGACTTACAAGAGCAAAGATGTCACAACAGAAATTAAGAAAGATTTGTGTGCCGTATATTTCAAAGACAAGGCTTGTGGGGGAGACAGAAAAGAAAAAGGCTATTCTTCACCAGACTAAATCACACCATAGTTACCAAAAGTTCAAGCAGGCAGGCAGGAGGACGATCAGGGCTTGTTTTGTAGAAAAATAGGTGGTGGAGCTCATTAGCATCACCCATTAGCATATGCTGCCCCCCCCCCCCAGCCAAAAGCAACCGATGCAAGAAAGGAGAGCCCCAGCCAAAAGGCTAGCAAGCCATCCGCTGTCCAAAATCACATAAGAAGTGGAGAAAGGGTGGCGTGGGCTGCTGGGGGTGTGGCAAAGCCCCTGGTGGCTACCCGGCTGCCCACTCTCCTAATCCAGGGACTGTGATGGAGCTGCACCTACTACTCCATGGACAAGATAGGTGGGAAGGAGGAGGAGGAGGGGGGGGAACCCTCAAGGAGGTTCAGGAGCTGCGCTCCTGTGAGCTCCTGCTGCATCTGAGGCCTGAGGACGACTCCCAAGGGCATCCACAGCATTCAGCCAGCTGCCAGGTCTTGATGGCTAGCTACCACTGGCACGAGGGAGAGTCAGAGGCTCCGGCCATCTGCTCATGGAGTGAGGACTTGAGGCGTCTCTGACATGACGCAGGGTCAGAGAGCAACAGCCTCTCAGCCAAGAGACTCTTCACACAAGAGAGAATTCTCGCGAGAGAGAGCCCAAGTGGACACAGCCAATGCTCTCTCTCGGCTGTGGAGTCTTTTGAGCAAAACTACTGCTTCATGAGATACTGGCATTAAAGTTGCAAGCTGCTGTGTAAATTAGTTTGCTCTGAGCCTTTCCCCCCTGAGCTAAGACGAGAAATGTGTGAGCTGGAGGCTAAAAAACGGTGAGCTATCTCACACTAACTCCGCTTAGAGGGAACACTGCTCTTAGTATTCCCGAGGAAGTTAACATTCCATCTGTCACTGGAAAACGGGAACTGCTTTCCAATGCGTCTCTCCAAGATGAGGCCGCATATAAATTAGTATCAAATAGAAGAGATATTGCTGCCCAACGTATACTGCTGCCCAATACATCCCTCACCTTAATAAATCCACGCATTCATAAAATGCTTTCTGAAGCTCAAGGAGCTCATTCTGGCATATTTCTTCCAATCTGCAATGAAAGATGAGGAACAAGAGCTCATTAGTCCCACAGAGTGGTCATTTGTGTCTTGATTTGCGGCCTAGAGCTAGGGTTGCCAAGTCCAATTCAAGAAATATCTGGGGACTTTGGGGGTGGAGCCAGGAGACTTTGGGGGTGGAGCCAGGAGACATTGGGGGCGGAGCCAGGAGCAAGGGTGTGATAAGCAGAATTGAACTCCAAGGGAGTTCTGGCCATCACATTTAAAGGGAAAGGCTCTTTCTGATGCCCCAAGCGCGGGGATCCCGTCCCCACCTGGGGATTGGCAACCCTAGGCCAGCACCGGCCGACCTCGCAGGGCTGTGGAGAGGATGTGAAAACGCCGCGCATCCCTTTGCCTTGCGCGAGGCTGCGAAAGACAGGGTCGGCTTCCCCCCGCCACCACCACGAGAAAGGGGGCTCCCCACACCCTTGCCGCTCCCGCCGGCCGTCCAGCTTCGTTGCTGCGGGGAGATGGAGGCAAAAGAACCTCGCGCGCCCCTTGACCGGCTTCCCACCGGCCGCAAGAGTTCGAAGGGAGAAGAGCCTCGCGGCGGCAGGGAGAGCAAACAATCCGCGTCTCCTTGGCAACGGAATGCTCTCCTCTCTCCCCCCCCCTTTCCTTCCTCGCGCTCCAGTAGCTGAGAGGAGGTGGCGCCGGCGGAGGGAGGCGGAAAAGAGAGCGGCGATTTAGTAGGCGGGGCCGGGGAGCGCCTCGTGCCGCAGAGGCGAGGCTTGGTGAGGCGAGCGCCTTTTCCTGCGCTGTTTCTCCCCCTTTTGCCATACCCCCATCCAATCAGGGACGGGCTGCCGCTGCCCCTGTAATGGTCAATGGCCTTTCCCTCACCAAGTTGAAGTCTTAGGAGAGGGGGAAATGAGGTCTTAGGAGAGGGGAAAGGAGGGCACCCCGGCGACGTTTCCCCCTTCCCCCCGCTTCGGTTTTTTGGGGGAGCGGGAGAAGAGGGTGGAAATCCTGGTTTCCCCCGCCAGGGCGGGAGGGTTGGGAAGCCTACCTAGAGCACAGGGAGAAGCCTGCCTAGGAGCAGATGCAGGGAACACTAACATAAATATGTATTTTTAAAAACTTAAAACATGCTTAAAAACATTAGCACTCATTGGACTTAAAGATGCTTTCTTTATATTTCTCCCATGGGATCCGGGGAACTGAGCAAAAGAAGTTCAGGCTCTTTCCTTCCTTCCCCAGGGGACTGGGAGGGGGAGGAGCTACAGCCAACAGAAGGAAAAGACTGGGGCGTCAAAGTTCTGCACAATTTCTCACATAGAGATCAAAAGACCATATTTCCTGGATTTCCTACGTTTTTATTGGTTTAACCCTTTGTCAGTCTTCTCTCAGTGCTGTTTATCTGTACTGTGGCTCCAGGGCTTTTAAAGACTTTCCCCGGAAAACTGTATCACTTATCTCTATTTCATCTAATGTGATGAATTCCAGTACTGCAGATAGTCGCTCCAGATGGCAAGTTATCAATTCCTCACAATACCATAGAAGGGAATTCCTATCCTCCAAAGACTCTCAACTTTACCCTAGTTTCTGTCTACTCTCCTGACCTACATTCTCAACTTATGCTTCTGACTGAGAGCAATATGAATGAAGAGCTTAGAACTCTTGTTGCCAATTTCATACGAGACCCAAGCCAACCCAAAAGAAATCCTGCCACAACAACTTCTTCTGGAGTCAAAGGAGGCCATTCAGGCATATTGTCAGGAACAAGGTTGGTCACATGGAAAGCACCTGGAGCCTCCTCCTGGACTAGATCAAGAAAATGCTGATACCAAGTAGAGGGAGCCATAACAGAAGGGGTGGAAATTCCCGGTCTAAGTGCTCTGTTAACTAGTGTCCAAAATGTATCCTGAGTCACTGCAGGATATAGCAGTTAACAGTCATTCCCATTGTTTTTGGACAAAGGCATTCCTCTTTATCTTAATAAGGGTATTTAAGTAATTTTTTGCTTAAGGGTATTTAAGTAATTTGATATTCTTCTGGGATATGAGGGGAGGTAGCATTGCAAAATTTGCAATAGATGGATGTGCCTTTAATTCATTATCAAACCAAGAGTTAAAAACAGGGGAGGGACAGTGGCTCAGTGGTAGAGCATCTGCTTGGTAAGCAGAAGGTCCCAGGTTCAATCCCTGGCATCTCCCACTAAAAAGGGTCCAGGCAAGTAGGTGTGAAAAACCTCAGCTTGAGACCCTGGAGAGCCGCTGCCAGTCTGAGAAGACAATACTGACTTGATGGACCAAGGGTCTGATTCCGTAGAAGGCAGCTTCATATGTTCATATGTTCAACAGGTTGGTCAAATTGTTTTGTTTTATTGGGCTGATATTTATATTTCAATGCCTCATTTCTAAGAGCCAGAAGGTTCTCGTAATTGAATTCTGCTTCAGAGTGGTCTCGTAATTGAATTCTGCTTCAGAGCCCCGTGGCGCAGAGTGGTAAAGCTGCACTACTGCAGTCGGAGCCCTCTGCTCACAACCTGAGTTCAATCCCAGCAGAAGCTGGTTCAGGTAGGTGACTCCAGATCGACTCAGCCTTCCATCCTTCCGAGGTCGGTAAAATGAGTACCCAGTTTGCTGGGGGGAAAGTGTAGATGACTGGGGAAGGCAATGGCAAACCACCCTGTCAAAAGTCTGCCGTGAAAACGCTGTGAAAACAACGTCACCCCAGAGGGGAAGATGACTGGTGCTTGCACAGAGGAATACCTTTACCTACCTCTTTTCAGAGTCGTCAACAGATCCCATTCCTGCAATGGATCTGTTCCTGCAATTCAGAATTGAAGACTGATTCAGTATTGTTGGAATGGACAACCTTGTTTCTACAGAACAAAAGATCCTAGCAGCTGGATCTGGTTCCTGGGTCATAGATTGTGAACTGCTGTCGTTATCTAACTCTAGGGCAATATACGGAAGCTTCACAATTGAAGACAGGTGAAGTTGTGCTTTGCTGGCCTCTGACATGACCACTTGGGGATAGTTTAACTTCTTCAAGTTCCAAACGTGCAAAAAATCCGGAATTTCCTTGGATACTGCTTGGGGGAAACAGCTGTGGTTCCGCCATTAAGTTTGAGGGGGCAGGTTGAGCAGCAGGCAGAGGTACTAAAATGCCCATAACACTACTATCACTGATAGGAGAATGTTGTGCAGGGAAATTTTTTTTGACAAACTCGCTCCTGGAACAGTTTATAAATTAATGCGTTGAGGACTAGAAGACAGTGGCACTGCATGATCACAGCAGGGTAGAAGGGAAGACTGAGGCAACAAGGGTGCTACACTTGCATCTTTAAATACACGGCCTGGTGAGAGACCTCTCACCTTCAGCCAGTCCTTGTTGTGCAATAAAAACTCTGGAAACTCTTTGGCTCTGGCCAGGCCCGGCGCTGGGGGTTCTGCTACCCCAGGCAGACCCCTGCTCCCCGCCCCAAATCTGAGCAAGGTCAGGATGGCTCGCTGCCATGCCTCAGACTTTGCCGAGGCTTCCCGAGTCTTGGGAAGTCTGGAAGACAGCGGGTGCGCTCAGAGCCCACCCACTTTGCCGAGGCTTCCTGAGCCTTGGGAAGCCTCGGCAAGGTTCGGAAGGCGGCAGGCATACTCAGAGCCAGGCTCTGAGCCTGCTTGCTGCCACGCCCCCTACCCCCGACTTCACTGAGGCTTACGAAGCCTCGGCGAGGTTGGGAAGGCAGCGGGCATGGCGCGTGAGGAGAGGGGGCACCTCGTGACGCCCCTCGGCCACGTGGCACCCAAAGAAGAAGAAAAAGACTGCAGATTTATAGCCCGCCCTTCTCTCTGAATCAAAGACTCAGAGCGGCTTACAATCGTCTTTATCTTCCTCGCCCTGTGAGGTGGGTGGGGCTGAGAGAGCTTTCACAGAAGCTGCCCTTTCAAGGACAACTCCTGCGAGAGTTCTGGCTGACCCAAGGCCATTCCAGCAGGTGCAAGTGGAGGAGTGGGGAATCAAACCCACTTCTCCCAGATAAGAGTCCATGCACTTAACCACTGCACCAAACTGGCCCTGGCTCTGGCTGGAGCTATTCAGTAGATCCACTGAACGTATCTCCAACCGCCTGAGGCACCTCCCAAACAGCTCTGTCAGGTGGCCTTTGACAAGAGGCTTGGTGTGCCACCAGGGCAAATAGCCGAGATTATCAAGCAACACATCAAATGATTTGATGGGATGGCTAAAGTAGCTATGCGCTCAGTTCCTCTTGTTGCTGGCAAAAGCGGAACTTGACTCTTCACATTCCTACAGTCAGTACGTAGGAGGCTTGTTTGAGGAATGGTACAAGCATCATAAGAACATAAGAGAAGCCATGTTGGGTCAGGCCATTGGCCCATCCAGTCCAACACTCTGTGTCACAGAAGAACATAAGAGAAGCCATGTTGGGTCAGGCCAATGGCCCATCCAGCCCAACACTCTGTGTCACAGAAGAACATAAGAGAAGCCATGTTGGATCAGGCCAGTGGCCCCTCCAGTCCAACACTCTGTGTCACATAAGAACATAAGAGAAGCCATGCTGGATCAGGCCAATGGCCCATCCAGCCCAACACTCTGTGTCACAGAAGAACATAAGAGAAGCCATGTTGGATCAGGCCAGTGGCCCATCCAGTCCAACACTCTGTGTCACATAAGAACATAAGAGAAGCCATGCTGGATCAGGCCAATGGCCCATCCAGTCCAACACTCTGTGTCACATAAGAACATAAGAGAAGCCCTGTTGGATCAGGCCAATGGCCCATCCAGTCCAACACTCTGTGTCACATAAGAACATAAGAGAAGCCCTGTTGGATCAGGCCAATGGCCCATCTAGTCCCAACACTCTGTGTCACATAAGAACATAAGAGAAGCCATGTTGGGTCAGGCCAGTGGCCCCTCCAGTCCAACACTCTGTGTCACATAAGAACATAAGAGAAGCCATGCTGGATCAGGCCAATGGCCCATCCAGTCCAACACTCTGTGTCACATAAGAACATAAGAGAAGCCATGTTGGATCAGGCCAGTGGCCCCTCCAGTCCAACACTCTGTGTCACATAAGAACATAAGAGAAGCCATGTTGGATCAGGCCAGTGGCCCCTCCAGTCCAACACTCTGTGTCACATAAGAACATAAGAGAAGCCATGTTGGGTCAGGCCAGTGGCCCCTCCAGTCCAACACTCTGTGTCACATAAGAACATAAGAGAAGCCATGTTGGGTCAGGCCAGTGGCCCATCCAGTCCAACACTCTGTGTCACAAGAGAACATAAGAGAAGCCATGTTGGATCAGGCCAGTGGCCCATCCAGTCCAACACTCTGTGTCACAAAAGAACATAAGAGAAGCCATGTTGGGTCAGGCCAGTGGCCCATCCAGTCCAACACTCTGTGTCACATAAGAACATAAGAGAAGCCATGTTGGATCAGGCCAGTGGCCCATCCAGTCCAACACTCTGTGTCACATAAGAACATAAGAGAAGCCCTGTTGGATCAGGCCAATGGCCCATCCAGTCCAACACTCTGAGTCACATAAGGACACAAGAGAAGCCATGCTGGATCAGGCCATTGGCCCATCCAGTCCAACACTCTGTGTCACATAAGAACATAAGAGAAGCCATGCTGGATCAGGCCAATGGCCCATCCAGCCCAACACTCTGTGTCACAGAAGAACATAAGAGAAGCCATGTTGGGTCAGGCCAGTGGCCCATCCAGTCCAACACTCTGTGTCACATAAAAACATAAGAGAAGCCATGTTGGATCAGTCCAATGGCCCATCCAGTCCAACACTCTGTGTCACATAAGAACATAAGAGAAGCCATGTTAGATCAGTCCAATGGCCCATCCAGTCCAACACTCTGTGTCACATAAGAACATAAGAGAAGCCATGTTGGGTCAGGCCATTGGCCCATCCAGTCCAACACTCTGTGCCACACAGTGGCCAAAAAACCCAAGTGCCATCAGCAGGTCCAACAGTGGGGCTAGGAGCCCTACCACTGTACCCCCCCAAGCACCCACAATGCAGAGCATCACTGCCCCAGACTTTACTCATCTTTACTCCCAGCAAAGAGCCTATCCACCTTGGCGTCTAAAAGTCGAAGCTGCTGAAAGAGAGTCTACTGTTTTTGCTGTAAGCAATACTGAGTCTGCCATAGGATTATTTTAAACACTAGAGCAGAGGTGGCCAAACTGTGGCTCAGGAGCCACCTGTGGCTCTTTCAGCCATTTTGTGTGGCTCTTGAAGCCCCCACTGCCTGGCTTGGAGAAGGCATCTGTCTCTTGAAATCACTTCTCCAAGCCAAGCCAGCTGATGGCTTGGAGAAGTTGCTTTCTTTCCACCTCTTCCTCCCTCCCCCATCTATTTGCTTTCTTTCCACCTTCCCTTCCATCCTTGCAGCTCTCAAACAGGGCCAGAAGTCCAGCAGCTCTCCCACTGTGCCCCCCCCAAACACCAAGAAGACAGAGCATCATTGGCCCCAAACATAAGAATATAACAGAAGCCCTGTTGCATCAGGCCAGTGGCCCATCCAGTCCAACACTTCCTGTCACACAGTGGCCCAGAAGCCATCAGGAGGTCCACCAGTGGGGCCAGAACTCCAGAAGCCCTCCCACTCTGCCACCCCCCCACAAGCACCAAGAAGAAGACTGCAGATTTATACCCCGCCCTAAATCAGAGACTCAAAGCGGCTTACAACCTCCTATATCTCCTTCTCCCACAACAGACACCCTGTGAGCAGTGCTCCCTCTAAGCCGAGTTAGCGTGAGCTAGCTCACAGATGTTTAGCCTCCAGCTCACACATTTTTGTCTTCGCTCAGGACGGAGGACCCCAGAGCACACTAATTGATGCAGGAGCTCACAACTTTCATGCCAGTAGCTCACAAAGTTGAGGTTTTGCTCACAAGACTCTGCAACTTAGAGGGAACATTGCCTGTGAGGTGGGTGGGGCTGAGAGGGCCTTTCAAGGACAACCTCTCAAGAGCTATGGCTGACCCAAGGCCATTCCAGCAGGCGCAAGTGGAGGAGCGAGGAATCAAACCCGGTTCTCCCAGGTAAGAGTCCCCACACTTAACCATTACACCAAACTGGCTCTCCCAGACAGAACATCATGGGCCCCAAACCTAAGAACAGACGAGAACCCTTGTTGCATCAGGCCAGTGGTCCATCCGGGCCAACACAGGGGGCGAAAACCAAGGTTCCCTCTAAGTTTTGGAATCTCATGAGCAACAATTCTACTTTGTGAGCTACTGACATTAAAGTTGGGACTCGCTACTGCATAAATTAGTTTGCTCTGGGCAGGCCCGGCGCTGGCCTTCCCAGCGGCCCAGCCCAAAAGCGGGCCCCACCCCCTTTTTTCTTTTACATTTTTTTTCACTGGCTCCCTTTGAAGCAGGGGGCGGGAGGGCCGCGCGGAGTGCTGACAGGGAGCGTCTTGGGCTGTGCACCCCCCAAGAGCCGGCACCCTAGGCAGCCCTCGAATGTTGCCTAGTGGACGCTCCAGCTCTGGCGCTATTTTTCCTGAGCTAAGACAAAAAAATTGTGAGCTGGAGGCTTAAAAACTGTGAGCTTGCTCACACTAACTCAGCTTAGAGGGAACACTGGCCCAAACCCCAGGTGCCTCTAGCAGAACCAATGTCCTTCGCTGGGCTCCCCCCCTCCACGCCCACTGCCTTCCTCTCCTCTCCTCTCCCTTGGTGCCTCGACCAGGTTTCTGGCCCCAGTTTAGGGTTGCCAATCCCCAGGTGGGGGCAGGGGATCCCCCGGTTTGGAGGCCCTCCCCCCCGCTTCAGGGTCGTCAGAAAGTGGGGGGAGGGGAGGGAAATGCCTGCTGGGAACTCTGTTCTTCCCTATGGAGATTTATTCCCATAGAAACTCATGGAGAATTGATCCGCAGGTATCTGGGGCTCTGGGGGGGCTGTTTTTTGAGGTAGAGGCACCACATTTTCAGTACAGCATCTAGTGCCTCTCCCCAAAATACCCCCCAAGTTTCAAAACCCCCAAAGAAGGTGCCCTTGTCCTTCATTATCTCCTATGGAAGGAAGGCATTGAAAAGGTGTGCTGTCCCTTTAAATGTGATGGCCAGAACTCCCTTTGGGGTACAATGATGCTTGTCACAGCCTTGATCTTCTTCCATTGGACTTGGCAACCCTCCCCCAGCTGGCTGGACTGGGCCCTGGAGTGGCCGGAGGAGGGGAGCAGCCCCGGCCCCACCTACCTAGAGGGGGAAGGGCTGGGGGCCCTTTCCCTCGGCTCTTCCAGCCTCGATAGGGAACGGCTCGGCGGCCGGCCACAAAACTCGGCTCCGAGCATCTCCAAGTCCTCTCCCGGCAAAGTACTGGGAGAGAGTGAAAGCAAAAGCTGGGAAAGCGGCTCTGTGGGGTCGCTTGTGACGTCGCCCTTGCTGCTTTGTGACGTCAGCCTCAGTCTCCCCCTCCCTCTCCCTGGCTGAGGCGGTGGTCCGGGGAGGGGAAGGGGCTGCTCTGCGGGAGGCGGGGGGGAGCAAGAGGCCACCCCTCCCCACAAGCCAAGCCTTTCCCACTTTGCCTTCCATCCTGCTTTGGGTTGCCAAGTCCTAGTCAAGAAATAGCTGGGGGGTTTGGGGGTGGAGCCGGGAGACTTTGGGGGTGGAGCCAGGAGACTTTGGGGGGTGGAGCCGGGAGACTTTGGGGGTGGAGCCAGGAGGCTTTGGGGGTGGAGCCGGGAGGCTTTGGGGGTGGAGCCGGGAGCAAGATCGAGACAAGCATCACTGAACTCCAAAGGGAGTTCTCTGGCCATCGCGCTTAAAGGGACCACACCCCTTTTAAATGCCTCCCCAGCTTTGGAAATAATGAAGCATGGGGGCACCTTCTTTTGGGGCTCATAGAATTGGACCCCCCGGTCCAATCTTTTTGAAACTTGGAGGGTCTTTTGAGGAGAGGCACCGGATGCCATGCAGCAAATTTGGTGCCTCTACCTCAAGAAACAGTTCCCCCAGAGCCTTAGATACCTGCAGATCAATTCTCCATTCTTTCCTGTGGGAATAAGTCTCCCTAGGGAATAAGAGAGTTCCCAGCAGACATTTCCCTCCTCTCCTCCCGCTTTGTGATGACCCTGAAGTGTTGGGGGGGAATGGCAACCCTATCTCTGAGGGAAGAGAGCTGTGGCCACATTTCCAGGCATTTCCCATGCCGGAGGTGGCAAGCAGCCCCGTCGAACTGGGCAGACTCACAGCAGGACACCCCCCTGCCAGCAGACTGGTTTGGAGGAGCAGAGCGCCAAGTACCCCCCCCCCCCCAATCACCATCAGTGGCGGGAAGTTTAACTGGCCAGGGTTGGGCTGGCCAGTCTGGGAGGCTGTTCCGGGGAATGCATATAAGCGGGACCCGGCCCGCGTGTTCTCTCTCTCGTGATGTGCCTACATTAAAGCATGTTGCCCTACAATCGTCTCTAGTCTCGGTACATTACAAAGTAAACTAAAGATTGGGGCCCCTCTGCAAAAACAGTATCATCTACAATCAACTCAGCGAGGCGGGCCAGTCCCACACTAACCAGAAGGAGAAGTATTAGATGTTTTCACTGCCAGGGAGAGGGACCCTGTCTACAGCTAAAACAATAAAGCTTATACAAAAAACAGGCCCAGAATTCACAGACTTCTTAACATCCATGCTGATGGTTGAGACCCAAGAAGATGAACCAGCTAGGGTACTACATATTTGGAGGGTCCTAGAAGATTTGAATGGGGATTACTTGGAATCTGTCGCTGTTAATGAAGAGGAAATAGTGGGTTTAAGAGACACAGAGGCACAGGTCACCTTGATACAGCCGAAACTGGTACAGAAAAAACAGTACTTACCAGGACAGTCCTTTAAGGTCAAAGGTATAAGTGGTCCAGCTTTTGAGGTAGACGTGGCGGCTGTGCTCGTTAAATATAAAAATTTCCAAGAAAAATGGATCGTGGGTGTGTGGAAGGAGTCAGATGTACCCATATTATTGGGGAACGATTTACAGGCTCAGTTAAAAACAATGGAAGCTGTAAAAATCCAGACAGTTACCAGAAGCGCTAGGCCTCCGGCTACAACACAGCAGGCAGTGCTAAATGAACAATATTCAGCAGACAGAGCTAGAGGAAGCTAATATCAGTGTTTCAGTAACAATGTTAGCAAATGTGCCGGCCTCAGAGTTTCTAACAGAGCAGAAAGAAGACCCAAGCTTAAAAGATCGTTGGCAACAGGCAGAGACTACTGAGCAAGTGACAATAGAAAATCCTTGCCAATTCCTAATCCAAGACCAAAGACTATCTAGGGTGGCCATGAGAAGAAGATGCAGCATTGTCTGGGAACAAAGGAAACAGCTTGTTGTGCCTCA
Organism: Heteronotia binoei; assembly: GCF_032191835.1. NCBI lineage: Eukaryota > Metazoa > Chordata > Lepidosauria > Squamata > Gekkonidae > Heteronotia > Heteronotia binoei. The sequence continues at coordinate 13,207,599 of NC_083227.1, read as the reverse complement.
CAAATACAGACTACAGGTATTGCAGCTGGCACATGAGACACCGATGTCAGGGCATCTTGGTATCAATAAGATCAGGGACGGGGTGCAGGAGAGATTCTACTGGCCAAATACAGGAAAGGACATAAGGGCCTTTTGTAGATCCTGCCAGGCAAGCCAACTGGTGGGCAAAGCCAAAGATAAGACAACCTATACCCGTGCTCACTGAGGCCTTTGCTAAAGAAAGGGTGGATATAGTTGGCCCCATTTCAACAGCAACCCAGCGAGGGAACAAATATATACTCACTACTGTGGACTTTGCCACCAAGTTCCCTGAGGCGATTCCACTGAGAGACATTGAGGCCAAGACTGTAGCTGAAGCCTTACTGATGGTATTTACAAGGCTGGGCTTCCCAAAGGAGATGGTCGCGGACTTGGGCACCACCTTTACGTCCCATGTCATGAAAGACTTGCTACAGGTATGTGGAATCTGCCATCCTACAACCACAGCATGGCACCCTCAAGCCAACGGCCTCAACGAGAGATTTAATGGCACCCTAAACCACATGTTAAGGACGTATGTGGTCAAGCACCCCAATGACTGGAACCAACGTTTACAACAGCTTTTATTTGGTTACAGAGAAGCGCCAAAAGAAAGTACTGGATTTTGTCCCTTTGAACTGCTCTATAGACGACTGCTCTATAGGCTAGAGGACCTATGGACATCTTGAAAGAGGCGTGGTCCGGAAGAGAGAACATCCAGAGTAAAGATGTCATCACCTACCTGCAGGAACTTCGAGAGAATCTTCAGGATCTGAGAGCAGCTGCTGCAGACAAGATGCACAGAGCCCAACAGAGACGGAAATCGTGGTACGACTCCAAGGCTCGAGACAGGGTCTTCAAGCCAGGAGACCAAGTTCTTGTGCTAAAGCCCTGATGGAGATGAAAGCTTGAGGTTGCTTGGGAAGGACCTTTTCGGGTGGTCCACAAGGTTTCAGATGTTAACAATTTGGTAGATGTGAGTGGGGAAGGGGGGCAACCCAACATGTTCCATGCCCCGTGGCGCAGAGTGGTAAAGCTGCAGTACTGCAGTTGGAACCCTCTGCTCACGACCTGAGTTCGATCCCAGTGGAAGCTGGTTCAGGTAGCCAACTCCAGGTTGACTCAGCCTTCCATCCTTCCAAGGTCGGTAAAATGAGTCCCCAGCTTGCTGGGGGGGGGGGAAGTGTAGATGACTGGGGAAGGCAATGGCAAACCACCCCGTAAAAAGTCTGCCATGAAAACATTGTGAAAGCAGCGTCACCCTAGAGTTGAAAATGACTGGTGCTTGCACAGGGGACTACCTTTACTTTTTAAAATATGCTAAAGCCTTACTTTGATAGAAGTAACCTGGTCCTAATGGCCAGAAGCGGGGAGGATGGATATCCACATCCCATCCTCTATCTAAGCAGAAAATTGTTGGAACAGGAACGACATCTCTTGGTGATAGAGAGTGTCTAGCCATTGTGTGGGCCATAGCTAAACTGAAGCCATACCTGTGGGGAAGAAAGTTCACACTATATACCAATCATTCTTCTTTACGCTGGCTGAACCAGGTAAAGAGCACAAACAGTAAATTGGTCAGATGGAGTCTGCAACTCCAAGATTTGACATACAACATGTAAAAAGATACATGTTTTGACATACAACATGTAAAAGATAAAGAGAATGTGATTGCAGAAGCACTCTCCAGGTACCCTTAAAAGAAGTAAAAGGTTTAATATAGATAAATATTTTTTTAAAAAAAATCTTACATTGCAGAAATTGGATTTAAAATGGTGGTTGATTATTGTAATATGTGTAAAAGTAAATGAATTGTTGAAAGTGTTTTATGTATGTAACTGTAAGCAAACATGGTGTTGATATGAATATGATGTGAAGGTAAAATGCAAACACATCATCCCATTGCTTGATTTGGTTTGGAGCACCATCCCCTTGCGCAATGTTTTCAAAAGGGTGGGGCATGTGAGGGACTAAAACAAAAGGGTGATTTTGCAAAACGGCAGAATCGTTTGAAGAGGGGCAGAGAGGGGCAGAGAGAAAAGAGGGGCAGAGAGAAAAGATTGACAGCTCTTTTCCTAGCTCTCCCATTGGTTGGAACACAGCCACAAAGTTCTGAAGAGGGAGTTGGGTTTTGACAGTTGTGGTGGTTAAAAGGAAAAAAAAGATTCCTGGGAGAGAGACACTTGGGAGGTGTCTCAGGGAAGATCTCGAGGGCAGTGCCAAAGAGAGTGCGGTGCCAAAACACAATATTCACCCGAATGTCCAAAAAGTATTTGCTTATTCCCACCCGGCTAGTTCCAATCAATTTTGTTATTTTATTCAATTTTCGAATTAAAGTCCCCAGTGCCTTTTCTGCTATTCCTGGAGAAAGTGACGGGAAAACCCTTCCTGAACAGAGGTAATTAATAGGGGTCCTTCACAAAGCGCAATTCTCAAACCAAACTCTCCTGCTTGTGGCTTCTTGTGTAACAAACTGCTGCATCTTAAATAGCTCGCCAGGATTGCATAAAACTGAGCCACACCTCTGACAGAGGAGAGGGTTTGGGCTGGGCTTTTTGGACATCAGGGCGAAGTGACTTGGCATCCTTCTTTCCAACAGATCTTGGGATCCATGCAGATGTTTCCACGTACTTGTTAATGCTTCTGAAGACACCGAGGTAAAGGTAGTCCCCTGTCCAAGAACCAGTCGTTACCGACCCATGAGGCGATATCACATTTGGAAGTTTTCATGGCAGCCTTTTTAATGGGGTGGCTTGCCATTGCCTTCCCCAGTCATCTACCCTTTCATAGAATCCTAGAGTTGGAAGGGACCTCTAAGGTCATCTTGTCCAACCTCCTGCTCAATGCAGGAAACTTACCAAAACCTCCCCCTAAATTCACAGGATCTTCATTGCTGTCAGATGGCCATCTAGCCTCTGTTTAAAAACCTCCAAGGAAGGAGAGCCCACTACCTCCTGAGGAAGCCTGTTCCATTGAGGAACCGCTCTAACAGTCAGGAAGTTCTTCCTAATGTTGAGTTGGAAACTCTTTTGATTTAATTGCAGCCCATTGGTTCGGGTCCTACCTTCCGAGGCCACAGAAAGCAATTCCACACCATCCTCTAGATGACAGCCCTTCAAGTACTTGAAGATGGTGATCATATCACCTCTCAGCCGCCTCCTCTCCAGGCTAAACATGCCCAGCTCCTTCAACCTTTCCTCATAGGACTTGGTCTCCAGACCCCTCACCATCTTTGTCACCCTCCTCAGGGCCCGTTCCAGCTTGTCTATATCCTCCTTAAAATGTGATGCCCAAAACTGAACACAATACTCCAGGTGAGGTCTTACCAGAGCAGAGTAAAGTGATACCATCACATCACATGATCTGGACACTATACTTCTGTTGATACAGCCCAAAATTTCATTTGCCTTTTTAGCCATTGCATCACACTGTTGATTCATGTTCAGCGTATGATCCACTAAGAGCCCTAGATCCAGGCCTCAAATTCAGTGGGAGCTCACAGGAGCACAGCTCCTGAACCTTTTTGAGAGTTCCACCTCCTTCTGAGAGTTCCACCTCCTTATCCATTGAATAGTATTGCAGCTGCATAACAATCCCTGGATGAGCTCCACCACCTATTTTTGTACAAAACGACCCCTGCCTAGATCCTTTTCGCACATACTACTGGTAAGACAAGTCTCCCCCATCCTACCTAAATGCAGAACTTACATTTATCCCTGTTAAAATTCATTTTATTGATATTAGCCCAGTTTTCCAGCCTGTCAAGATCATCCTGTATCCTGTTTCTGTCTTCTTCTTCAGCAAGCTGGGTACTCATTTTACCAACCTCAGAAGGATGGAAGGCTGAATCAACCTTGAGCTGGCTACCTGAACCCAGCTTCCACCGGGATCGAACTCAGGTCGTGAGCAGAGCTTGGACTGCAATACTTCAGCTTGCCACTCTGCGCCACGGGGCTCCTTGTTTCGGAAGATAGCTGATCTCTATTCCTTTGAGGTATGTTTTTTTTTTTTGTATGACCTGGGATCTTGAAATATCCTGGCTTGCTCCAAACCAGCTTCTGTATCACAGCCTCAGTAGATGCCTAGAAGGGAGACTGGCTCACAGTCCCCCAGTGAGCTTCAGGGTGGATTTGGGACACGAGAAGCTCAGTTCCTGCAGCTGCCATCACATCACAATGCATTCCTGCCTCCGTGACACTTCAAAATGGAAGCTGCGGTCAATCGGGTGCTAAAGCTTCCAAAATTATGTTGGAAAATGTAAGGGGCTCAAGAGGAGACCTCACATTCCACAGGTTGCCGCAGGGTGGGGGATGAACCCTTTGTAGTGCTCTGCCTGCAGTTAACCTCCAGCTCTCCCCTGGCTTCCTGGCGGGAGGCTGGCCTCGAGTCCTGAGAGGAGAGGCACACCTTGATCGATTGGCAGCCACCAAGCTGGCTCTTTTTATGGAAGCAGCCCACTCTGCTTCTCCTAAGATGTTTCACTAGTATGCAGGTTCCTTTGCTCAGGTTTGAGGACCCCAAATTAAACTCTGCACAGGTAGGATCCAAGGCAACTGAAAGCGTCTGCGAACCCTGACAGACAAGCCAATTCTAAGAGGTCTTTTTTCAGAATTTATTAAGGTGCAAGGTCTTTCCCCTAAATTAACTTGGTGGTCCCACCAGTCTTCAGTATAGTTTCTTAAAATACAATCCAGAAGGTAGGTCAGCTTACATTAACCTCAAGTCATACCAGCATTCTGATCCAGGCAACATAAATACAAGGTTCCCAAGCAAAATAACAGCAAGTTCTAGAAATCCAAAGATAAGTCTAAGCATTTGTCCTAGCCTGGCGTTTCTCGTTCACAGGGTTGCGACCTGGCATCAGGCCATGGAAGCCTCAATATCGGGGCACAAGAAAAGCCAAAGCTAGTCCCACCCCCAAGCAAAGCATGAGCTGTGCTCTGATTCCTTCCTTCCCCCATCTTTCTATTGTGCAGAGAAAAGCTAGCCTTGAAGACTGACACAGGCTGCAAAACCTGAGCTCCGTTTTCCTTCCTTCCTTCCTTCCTTCCTTCCTTCCTTCCTTCCTTCCTTCCTTCCTTCCTTCCTTCCTTCCTTCCTTCCTTCCTTCCTTCCTTCCTTCCTTCTCTGTGTTGTGCAGAGAAAAGCTAGCATTGAAGACTAACACAGGCTGCAAAGCCTGAGCTATGTTTTCCTTCCCATGTCTGTGTTGTGCAGAGAAAAGTTAGCCTTGAAGACTGACACAGGCTGCAAAACCTGAGCTCCATTTTCCTTCCTTCCTTCCTTCCTTCCTTCCTTCCTTCCTTCCTTCCTTCCTTCCTTCCTTCCTTCCTTCCTTCCTTCCTTCCTTCCTTCCTTCCCTCCTTCCTTCCTTCCTTCCTTCCCCCATCTCTGTGTTGTGCAGAGAGGAACTGAGCTGCCTCTCCTTCCTTCTCTCCCCTTCCAGTTTTTGAGAGAAAAGCTGAAGCACTTTAGACCCATGAAGTGTTCTTCAAGGTATGAGCTTTCATGTGCCTTGCAGTATGTTCTTTTGGTGAGATTTCCCTGGGAGGCCTGGGCGGCAAGGAGGGGATGTTTTTTTCAGCTAGGAGGGGTGGGGAGTGGGCATTCCAGTAGGTTTTTTTTTTTAACCAAACAAAGCCTGGGCAGAATTGTTGCTGGCTGGGGCCATCTGATGGCGAGTAAATACTTTTCTGCTCTCCAGAAAATGAAGAAAGGTCCCCTGCTGAAAATGGCTGCTTTGCAGGGTGGACTCTATGGCATCATTCTCTGCTGAGGCCCCTCCCTCCCCAAGCCCCGCCTTCCCCAGGCTCCGCCCCTGAAATCTCTGGCAATTTCCCAACTCAGAGCAGGCGACCTTGCCTGGACAGCATGCTGGCTTAATCCAAATCCCCTCAAGACAAGTCTGTTGTGGGGGAAAGAGATTGTAAACCACTCTGAGACTCTGGTTCAGAGAGGATGGCAGAGTATAAATCTGTCATTGTCGTTGCCATCTTGCTAACTGTCACGATAAGGTTAGCAGCCCTATAATACAAATTGCAAATAACAAAACTCAGGGTCGGCAACCTTAATTATAGAGCTGAAGGGTTGTACTTTTTGACTTTTGGTATTTGCAATGTAAGGTGTTCACAAAAGTTTTTAGTGGGGAGAGGGGGAGGTTTCTGTACATCTCAGGCTCAGCGGCTGAGTTGTCGAAAGGGGGGGGGGCTGTGCCAGGAGAATCAGAGGGCAAAGGGAGGGACAACCTGCCTCCCTCCTTCCCTTCCTTCAGTAAAGCAAACCCTCCAAAACCCTTTTGGTGGCAGCCCCCAACCCCACCTGACAGGGTTGCCAACCTCCAGGTGGGTGCCTGGCGAAACACAAAGCTCCAGTGTAAAGGTTGAGCAACCACAAAGCAACACACTGTAAGTACTTGTTTAAATAAGCATGTGTAACTATATTTACACCCTCGTACGCTCAACAATCACCACATACATGTACCAAAGCCATGATATACACATTCCATTACATTCAACAATACAGAAGTCCATGCACAAGACTCTAGTTGGTTTCCAAGACTTAGATAATTTATTTTGGTAATGGCTCAAGAGGTGATGATATGTCCCCAGGTTACTGATGTGTTTCAAGAGGCTCTCCCTTCTTCAAATCATCTCCACCCCCAAATCCTTAGGAATTCTGAATGCTGAGCAGACAGGTTAAAACGGATAAAAGGAAGTACTTCTTCACCCAAAGGGTGATTAACATGTGGAATTCACTGCCACAGGAGGTGGTGGCGGCCACAAGTATAGCCACCTTCAAGAGGGGTTTAGATAAAAATATGGAGCACAGGTCCATCAGTGGCTATTAGCCACAGTGTATGTGTGTATATAACATTTTTTGCCACTGTGTGACACAGAATGTTGGACTTGATGGGCCGTTGGCCTGATCCAACATGGCTTCTCTTATGTTCTTCTTATGTCCATGTTGCAGAGAGAGCAGCCTCATCACCTGGTTTTTCCTGGGAACTCGGATTGCTTTGCTTTTTACAAATTAACTTGTTTATTCTGACATCTTAACTAAATTGTATGTTTTTATATATATATAACAGCTGAGTCCTGAAGAAGTAAAGTAGGAGAGGACATGGAAGGTGAGGTAGGGAAGGGACAGGAAGAGGATTCTTGGGCTTGATTAGAGGTGCCTACGTGGCCTCTCTTACAGGGGACAGAAGCAAGCCAATGATTATCCAAACAGCACTGCAGTGCCCTGACAAAGGTGCCAACATTTTTTTTGCACGGTCCGAGCCAGTTGCTATCGAAAACATTGCCACTTCCTCCTCCTCCTCCTCCTTTTTTTTTTTACCAGTCTCACATTTATTTTTCTGTGAATGCTGAACATAAGGCCTTAGTTCTCCTTCTCCTGCATAGCCTTTCCCCATAGTCTACCTGTAGGACGGGCTGCAATGAGACCAACTTTACGACCAGCTGGAGCATCTCTCCTGAGGGTTGAGGGCTTACCAATGCGTTGGTGGTGTTCAACAAGATTCATACCCACGCCACAGACAGGGGACCAGCAGTTTCTCTTGGCCTTGTGTTTGTGATAAGCTCGCCCAGCTTTCAAGATAGGCTTGTCAATACGGCCACCGCCAGCAACAATACTGGCAACTGCTCTGTTTGCAGAGGAAATCACTTGCTTGGAGCCAGAAGGCAATTTCACTCTGTTTTGTTTTAGTTTCAGGATTGTGGGAGATAACTGTGGCATAGTTTCCAGAAGCAAGAGCTAGTTTGCCATGATCGCCAGGCTTCTCTTCAAGACAACAGACAATGGGGCCTCCTGGCAGAGTGCCAACAGGTAGCGCATTGCCAACATGAGCTGAGCCTTCTTGCCACAGTACACAAACTGTCCTTTATGAATGCCCTCAGCTGCAATGAACAATTCTGTTCGTTTCTTAAACGCATATGGATCACGGAAAGCAATCTTGGCAAGAGGGGCTCCTCAGCCAGGATCATGAACGATATCTTCACAATGTCCTTAATAAAGCCCTGCCTCTCAGCAAAGTCGACAGCTCTCAGCGTTGCTGGACCCTTCCCATGCTTCACGTGGGCCCTGAACACAGACCCAGCACCTCTTCTCTGGCCTCGGATGACACGGCCCATTGTGTACTCAGCCAGATCATCACCACTTCCTAGCAGAGACTGGTGACATTGTTCCAAAATACGAAAGAAAAATAGAACAAGCCTGGCAGGCTTGGCTCAGGCAAGCTTGGCGCAGGCAAGGGGCAGGGATAAGATCCGGATTATGTGAGCTGGAGGCTAAAAAACAGTGAGCTATCTCACACTAAGTCAGCTAAGAGAGAACACTGGTCTTAGTATTCCTGTCAAGCGCCGATATTTCTCAATAAGCAGTCTTTTGTTTTAAATCAAAGCTGTTTTATTGTTAGAAATTCAGAAGCTGTACCAAGGACACAAGCCATGGAAGTAATGATATATACAGAATTACACAGTTGATATATAGTATATCTTCAAAGGTTACCATACAGATGCATACTTGAGTCATGGGTTCAAAGGTTACTAAACAGTATCTCTTTTATTGCTAAGGAATTTAGGCTATTAAAAACATCTCCCATTCTCACACTTCACTAGATGAAGATAAGAGTTGTCTGTGTGAACCTGTGGGAGAGGTGACTTGAAAGTGGTACCAGCCAGGCTGTAGCATAAACATCCTTGGGCCAGATGGATTTATTACTTATCCAATTGTTGTAAATACGGGGGGAGCAATAGAGAGCTGGTGACCTACTCTTTATCTAAGAAACAATTAAGTTACAGAAATAAGCACGCTTAACAATTCCCGAGGAAGTTAACATTCCATCTGTCACTGGAAACGGGAACTGCTTTCCAATGCGTCTCTCCAAGATGAAGCCACATATAAATTAGTATCAAATAGAAGAGATATTGCTGCCCAACATATACTGCTGCCCAATACATCCCTCACCTTAACAGGTCCACACATTCATAGTAGTATTTTTGGACTTCATTGAGCTCAGCTCTTAATAATTGGTTCATCTTTGCCATTTCTTCCTTTCTGCAGTGAAAGATGAGGAACAAGAGTTCATTAGTGCCACAGAGTGGTCATGTGTGTCTCAATTAAGTTACAGAAATAAGTGCGCTTGACAATTCCCGAGGAAGTTAACATTCCATCTGTCACTGGAAAATGGGAACTGCTTTCCAATGCCTCTCTCCAAGATGAAGCCACATATAAATTAGTATCAAATAGAAGATATATTGCTGCCCAACACATCCCTCACCTTAGGAGGTCGACACACTCAAAATAGGACTTTTGCAGTTCCTTGAGTTCAGTTGTATAACTCTCTTTCCTGATTTCTTCCGCTCTGCAATGAAAGATGAGGAACACGAGTTCATTAGTCCCACAGAGTGGTCATTTGTGTCTTGATTTGCGGCCTAGAAAAGAGGGAGAAGCCTGCCTAGGAGCAGATGCAGGGAACTCTGACATAAATATATATTTTTAAAAACTTTGTCTAAGGAACAATTAAGTTAGAGAAATAAGTGGGCTTGACAATTCCCGAGGAAGTTAACATTCCATCTGTCACTGGAAAACGGGAACTGCTTTCCAATGCGTCTCTCCAAGATGAAGCCACATATAAATTAGTATCAAATAGAAGATATATTGCTGCCCAACACATCCCTCACCTTAGGAGGTCCACACATTCTAAGTGCCACTTTGGTATCTGGGCCATTTCTGTTTCCCAGCAACTCCTGCCGATTTCTTCCGCTCTGCAATGAACGATGAGGAACAAGAGTTCATTACTCCCACAGAGTGGTCATTTGTGTCTTGATTTGCGGCCTGGAGGAGAGGGAGAAGCCTGCCTAGGAGCAGATGCAGGGAATTCTGACATAAATATATATTTTTAAAAACTTTGTCTAAGAAACAATTAAGTTAGAGAAATAAGTGCGCTTGACAATTCCCAAGGAAGTTAACATTCCATCTGTCACTGGAAAACGGGAACTGCTTTCCAGTGCATCTCTCCAAGATGAAGCCACATATAAATTAGTATAAAATAGAAGAGATATTGCTGCCCAATACATCCCTCACCTTAACAGGTCCACACATTCAAAATAGCATTTTTGGAGTTCATTGAGTTCAGTTCTAAAAATCTCCTTCCTGATTCTTTCCATTTCTTCCTTTCTGCAATGAACGATGAGGAACAAGAGTTCATGAGTCCCACAGAGTGGTCATTTGTGTCTCGATGTGCAGCCTAGAGGAGAGGGAGAAGCCTGCCTAGGAGCAGATGCAGGGAACTCTGACATAAATATATATTTTTAAAAACTTTGTCTAAGGAACAATTAAGTTAGAGAAATAAGTGCGCTTGACAATTCCCGAGGAAGTTAACATTCCATCTGTCACTGGAAACGGGAACTGCTTTCCAATGCGTCTCTCCAAGATGAAGCCACATATAAATTAGTATCAAATAGAAGAGATATTGCTGCCCAACACATCCCTCACCTTAAAAGGTCCACGCACTCATAATGCCAGCTTTTAATTTGGGCCATTTCTGCGGCCCAACTGCTCCTGGCTATGTCTTCCGCTCTGCAATGAAGATGAGGAACAAGAGTTCATTAGTCCCACAGAGTGGTCGTTTGTGTCTTGATTTGCGGCCTAGAGGAGAGGGAGAAGCCTGCCTAAGAGCAGATGCAGGGAACTCTGACATAAATATATATTTTTAAAAACTTTGTCTAAGGAACAATTAAGTTAGAGAAATAAGTGGGCTTGACAATTCCCGAGGAAGTTAACATTCCATCTGTCACTGGAAAACGGGAACTGCTTTCCAATGCGTCTCTCCAAGATGAAGCCACATATAAATTAGTATCAAATAGAAGATATATTGCTGCCCAACACATCCCTCACCTTAGGAGGTCCACACATTCTAAGTGCCACTTTTGTATCTGGGCCATTTCTGTTTCCCAGCAACTCCTGGCAATTTCTTCCGCTCTGCAATGAACGATGAGGAACAAGAGTTCATTAGTCCCACAGAGTGGTCATTTGTGTCTTGATTTGCGGCCTAGAGGAGAGGGAGAAGCCTGCCTAGGAGCAGATGCAGGGAACTCTGACATAAATATATATGTTTAAAAGCTTTGTCCAAGAAACAATTAAGTTAGAGAAATAAGTGCGCTTGACAATTCCCAAGGAAGTTAACATTCCATCTGTCACTGGAAACGGGAACTGCTTTCCAATGCATCTCTCCAAGATGAAGCCACATATAAATTAGTATCAAATAGCAGAGATATTGCTGCCCAACACATCCCTCACCTTAAAAGGCCCACGCACTTGTAATGCCAGCTTTTAATTTGGGCCATTTCTGCGGCCCAACTGCTCCTGGCTATGTCTTCCGCTCTGCAATGAAGATGAGGAACAAGAGTTCATTAGTCCCACATAGTGGTCATTTGTGTCTTGATTTGCGGCTTAGAGAAGAGGGAGAAGCCTGCCTAAGAGCAGATGCAGGGAACACTGACATAAATATGTATTTTTAAAAACTTTGTCCAAGAAACAATTAAGTTAGAGAAATAAGTGTGCTTGACAATTCCCAAGGAAGTTAACATTCCATCTGTCACTGGAAAACGGGAATTGCTTTCCAATGCATCTCTCCAAGATGAAGCCACATATAAATTAGTATTGTAGAAACAAGTTTAAAACAGTTTGGCTCACTCAGATAATAACTATGGAAAATTCCCCAAGAAGTGTTACTTAGTACAAACTAGAGAAACAATGCTGTAAAATAAAGAGGAGGGACTGAAAGGGGAAGTTTAAGTCTAAAGACAGAGGGTTGCTAAGGGAACGCAGTAGGAAATGGCATAACCACAAAACCACATGGAAGAAGGCAGGAAGCTAGCAGTAGTAAAAACAGAAGTAGAACTGTTAAAACTTGGGGAAGGAATGGGGGCTTTGGGCATGCATGAGTAATTGCTAGGCAGATTGTGAGGGAACCCACCAATTGGTGTGTTCCACAAGGGCTTGCATTATTATGAATTTCTTTATAAGGTAACAATAGCTTGCTCTTGGCCGCGAATGGTCTAGATTGTAAGCACAGGGTTAGAGAGGGCAGAGCGTCGGGAACCCTTAAAAGGCTAGAGCTGGGGCGGAAAAAGCAGAGAGACGACGCCCTGCTGTGTCCTGTCTCTCTCTGCTAACTGCAGATGTGTAAAATAAAATTCTTTTGACTTGAGCAACTTGTCTCAGCTTGATAAATTGTTGGGGTTTGGGGCGCTTGCCCCAAAACCGGTTAACAGTATCAAATAGAAGAGATATTGCCACCCAACATATACTGCTGCCCAATACATCCCTCACCTTAGTAAGTCCACGCACTCCATGGAGCTTTTCTGTAGAATGTTGAGCTCTGCCCTTAATAGTTCATTCATTCTTATGGTGTTGACTGGATTGGCCATTGGCCTGATCCAACATGGCTTCTCTTATGTTCTTACGTGACTCAGAGTGTTGACTGGATGGGCCACTGGCCTGATCCAACAGGGCTTCTCTTATGTTCTTATGTGACACAGTGTTGGGCTGGATGGGCCAATGGCCTGATCCAACATGGCTTCTCTTATGTTCTTATGTGACACAGAGTGTTGACTGGATGGGCCATTGGCCTGATCCAACAGGGCTTCTCTTATGTTCTTATGTACAAGTATTTAGATCCAAGCAGGCAGCCATGTTGGTCTGAAGCAATTGAACAAAGCAGGAGTCAAGGGGCACCTTTTGTAAGCCGAAATGCCCTCAAAACGAGGTTGGGGAATTAGTCAGGTGGGCACCTGGCTCACTAGGAATCTTTTACCAATGTATACAAGAATACACGTCCAGAAAAGTAATGCTTAGATATTTGGGACTCTAATTTAGTGAAATCAATTATAATTTATTGAGAAAAATATAGTCTTCCATACAAGATAAAAATACACATACAATCATACACACACGCAGTCCTAGGAAATATAGGTAGATGGATAGGGGAACATATAAGGGTAGACACACAGGGTAATATTACCTATCGTAGTCTTCGAGGAAGGCTCCAATGGCGACAAAAGAGGACGGGGGAAATGGACCCAAAACTGTGGCCAGAATTGGGGATGGATCTAGACAGCGGAACTGGGGTACTGCTAGATGCACACATGAGTTGAGTTGGGTCAGAGGTTAAATAGATTACCTTAGACCCTCAGGGGCTGGGAGGTAGGAGGGAGGAGAAAGGGGAGGCTCTGCAATGACCAGGAGGGCTGGACTATTGCAGAACCAATAGCAAGTCCCTTGGTGGTGCCCAATTGGGTACCTGCTCTTGACCAATGAACTTGCCTGGGTCCTGTGTACCTGAAAGAACTTTCAGATTGAAACAGGCCGTAGGGCAGGCTCCAAAGTGACAGTTGGGAAGAAGAATAGAAGTGATTATTAGGTGGGGGAACACTTAAGATTAGATGGGCTTATCTGAAAAGGTGACAATAGAGAATCAAATATTGGCCTAGGTATCACCCGGATTAGACACAGACTTGGCTCAGGCAGGAGATGGTCTTCCTCTTTTTCTATCTTCTTCCTGGCACCAGTCTTTGTCCTGGGTTTCGTTAGACAAAGGCTTGAGTGGTCTGGCAGGATCCATGCCTGGATAAGCTTGATTGCCTTATGCAAAAGTTGAAGCAGCGATTGGATATGAACTCAGGAAAACAAGATGGATTCTGGTGGTGTTAGCCTTTGGTTCATGGCATAGTGGCATGGCTTCTTTTACTGCAGCGGCCAAGACTGGGCACACAAGGAGTGGCTGGAAGCACGTCTGTAGTTCTGGCTAACACCCATCCAGATGTAGAATGCTGCTGCAAAGCTGAGGCTTATAGTATCCACATAAGCCTTAGAAACCATGGGCAAAGTCCACTTCTTAGAGCAGATGTGTGCGAGTCAAAACTCCAGGCACCCTGGCAACCATACTGGTGATCACGATGTCCATATGTATGAAAAGTAGGGGGTTTTCCTTACACTTTAAGACCAATTTTTATTTAGAATGTAAGCTTTCATGTGCTCTTAAGCACACTTCATCAGACGAGGAATCCAGCACAGTTAGCAAAGCCAAGTAGTTTTTGAGACACGCGGTGATTTTTTTCCTGTATTGTTACGTATAAGGCAGGCAAACTGAGGCTCCGGAGACCAAAGGAGGGCTTGCAAAAGTTCCTTCTTCAAAAATGCCTGCTTCCTAGAAAAATAACTGGACTAACTTACATGAGGAAATCAGCTGAGGGGCATAGATTTAGATGTCAGAGCAAGGGTGTGAATAATAATTAATGGGTTATTATTACCTGATTGTACCATTCTATAAGGTATTTAAGCTTTTGTGATGCTATTCTGGGGGTCTTTGGACCTGATTGGTGGAAACCTTTTCACTGTAATGGAAATAGACCTGTTTCTTTCCTGACCACTTTTGCCTGAGTCTTTTTTGGTGATTGGGCTGGACTTGGGGGAGGAGACTCCCTCTAGAGCAGGGGTGTCAAACGTGCAGCCCAAGGAATGGATCAGGCCCCCAGAAGGCTCCTATCAGGCCCGCGAGCAAGTCTGCTTTCTTCTCCCTTTCTCTTGCTTCTCTATCACAGCTTGCTTTGCCCGTCTTGCCCAATCGCACAGGAGATATGGAGCAAAGCCTCTGTTTTCTCCATTGGTTGAGGCTCCTCCCTTGGGGAGGAAGGGGCGGAGGAAGAGTTTGATTTGCCAGACTCTCTCAATCGCACTGCATTGCTACTGAGCCAAGCCTCTTTTCCTTCTATTGGCTGAGGCTCTGCCCTATCCTCATTCCCTGGGGAGGTAGGGGAAAAGCCAGAGCTTCCTTTGCCCAGTTCCCTCGATCACACAGGAGAGATTACAGAATCTTTAAGAGTGTTTGTTTGTGTCCTTTATAAAATTTATATCTCCACTATCTAGCATTGTTTTATGACACGCATGGCCCGGCCCAACAAGGTCTCATTTATGTCAGATCCGGCCCTCGTAACAAACAAGTTTGACACCTCTGCTCTAGAGGGTGCGTTCTCCTACCACAGTTTTGGTGATCACAGGAGAACCCAATTCAGTGGATCGAGGCCCAGCAAGGAAGTCAACGTCCAGTGCAAACTTTGTGATTTCAGGGGGCTTTGAACATAAGAACATAAGAGAAGCCATGTTGGATCAGCCCAGTGGCCCATCCAGTTCAACACTCTGTGTCACATAAGAACATAAGAGAAGCCATGTTGGATCAGGCCAATGGCCCATCCAGTTCAACACTCTGTGTCACAGAAGAACATAAGAGAAGCCATGTTGGATCAGGCCAATGGCCCATCCAGTTCAACACTCTGTGTCACAGAAGAACATAAGAGAAGCCATGTCGGATCAGGCCAGTGGCCCATCCAGTCCAACACTCTGTGTGACAGAAGAACATAAGAGAAGCCATGTCGGATCAGGCCAGTGGCCCATCCAGTTCAACACTCTGTATCACAGAAGAACATAAGAGAAGCCATGTCGGATCAGGCCAATGGCCCATCCAGCCCAACACTCTGTGTCACATAAGAACACAAGAGAAGCCATGTTGGATCAGGCCAATGGCCCATCCAGTTCAACACTCTGTGTCACAGAAGAACATAAGAGAAGCCATGTTGGATCAGGCCAATGGCCCATCCAGTTCAACACTCTGTGTCACATAAGAACACAAGAGAAGCCATGTTGGATCAGGCCAATGGCCCATCCAGTCCAACACTCTGGGTTGTTCAAGAAATATCTTGGGACTTTGGGGGTGGAGCCAGGAGACTTTGGGGGTGGAGCCAGGAGCAAGGTTGTGACCAGCACAATTGAACTCCAAAGGGAGTTCTCTGGCAATCACATTGAAAGGGACCGCGCACCTTCGAAATGCCTTCCTTCCATAAGAAATCACGAAGGATAGGGGCACCTTCTTTGGGGGCTCATAGAATTGGACCCCCTGGTCCAATCTTTTTGAAACTTGGATGGTTCTTTGAGGAGAGGCACTAGATGCTATACTGAAAATCTGGTGCCTCTACCTCAAAAAAAACAGCTCCTCCAGAGCCCCAGATACCCGCGGATCAATTCTCCATTATTTTCTATGGGAATAAATCTTCATAGGGAATAATGCAGTGCCCAAAAGACATTTCCCTCCCCCCTCCTGCTTTCTGATGATGCTGAAGTGGGGGGAGGGCATCCAAATCGGGGGATCCCCTGCCCCCCACCTGGGGATTGGCAACCCTACTCTAGCCAGGGAGGGAGGGAGGGAGGGAGGGAAGGAAGGAAGGAAGGAAGGAAGGAAGGAAGGAAGGAAGGAAGGAAGGAAGGAAGGAAGGAAGGAAGGAAGGAAGGAGGGAGGAAAGGAGGGAGGAAAGGAAGGAAGGCCAGCCCCCCCCCCGCTTTCGGCCCCCTTACCTGCGGCGAGTCCGGCGGCGGCGAGTCCGGCGGCGGCGGCGGCGAGTCCGGCGGCGGCGAGGGCCTTTCCGACGCCCTCCCGGGCCGAGGAGAAGGGGGGGGAATGGCAGAGGCCCGGGAAGCCTCGGAAAGGCCCGCGGGGGTCGCTGGAGGCCCTCCAGCGACCCCCGCGGGCCTTTCCGACGCCCTCCCGGGCCGAGGAGAAGGGGGGAGCAATGGCAGAGGCCCGGGAAGCCTCGGAAAGGCCCGCGGGGGTCGCTGGAGGCCTCCAGCGACCCCCGCGGGCCTTTTCGACGCCCTCCCGGGCCGAGGAGAAGGGGGGGGAATGGCAGAGGCCCGGGAAGCCTCGGAAAGGCCCGCGGGGGTCGCTGAAGGCCCTCCAGCGACCCCCGCGGGCCTTTCCGACGCCCTCCCGGGCCGAGGAGAAGGGGGGGGAATGGCAGAGGCCCGGGAAGCCTCGGAAAGGCCCCGCGGGGGTCGCTGGAGGCCCTCCAGCGACCCCCGCGGGCCTTTCCGACGCCCTCCCGGGCCGAGGAGAAGGGGGGGGAATGGCAGAGGCCCGGGTAGCCTTGGAAAGGCCCGCGGGGGTCGCTGGAGGCCCTCCAGCGACCCCCGCGGGCCTTTCCGACGCCCTCCCGGGCCGAGGAGAAGGGGGGGGGGAATGGCAGAGCCCCGGGAAGCCTCGGAAAGGCCCGCGGGGGTCGCTGGAGGCCCTCCAGCGACCCCCGCGGGCCTTTCCGACGCCCTCCCGGGCCGAGGAGAAGGGGGGGGAATGGCAGAGCCCCGGGAAGCCTCGGAAAGGCCAGCGGGGGTCGCTGGAGGCCCTCCAGCGACCCCCGCGGGCCTTTCCGACGCCCTCCCGGGCCGAGGAGAAGGGGGGGGAATGGCAGAGGCCCGGGAAGCCTCGGAAAGGCCCGCGGGGGTCGCTGGAGGCCCTCCAGCGACCCCCGCGGGCCTTTCCGACGCCCTCCCGGGCCGAGGAGAAGGGGGGGGGAATGGCAGAGCCCCGGGAAGCCTCGGAAAGGCCCGCGGGGGTCGCTGGAGGCCCTCCAGCGACCCCCGCGGGCCTTTCCGACGCCCTCCCGGGCCGAGGAGAAGGGGGGGGAATGGCAGAGCCCCGGGAAGCCTCGGAAAGGCCAGCGGGGGTCGCTGGAGGCCCTCCAGCGACCCCCGCGGGCCTTTCCGACGCCCTCCCGGGCCGAGGAGAAGGGGGGGAATGGCAGAGCCCCGGGAAGCCTCGGAAAGGCCCGCGGGGGTCGCTGGAGGCCCTCCAGCGACCCCCGCGGGCCTTTCCGACGCACTCCCGGGCCGAGGAGAAGGGGGGGGAATGGCAGAGCCCCGGGAAGCCTCGGAAAGGCCCGCGGGGGTCGCTGGAGGCCCTCCAGCGACCCCCGCGGGCCTTTCCGACGCCCTCCCGGGCGGAGGAGCACCGGGGGTGGGGGTGTAGAGGCCGGGGAAGCGTCGGAAAGGCCCGCGGGGGTCGCTGGAGGCCCTCCAGCGACCAGCGCGGGCCTTTCCGACGCCCTCCCGGGCCTCCGCCGCCACCGCCGGGCCCCGTGCACGGGCGGGGAAGGCGGCGAGTGAGGGAGGGAGCGTCCCTGCGCGTGCGCAGGGCGATCTGCGCACGCGCAGGGTCGCTCCCTCACTCGCCGCCTTCCCCGCCTGGGCGCGCGGCCCCGGCTCTCTGGCTGGCTAAACCGGGACCTCTTAATGGTCCCGGTATACCCAGCCCGGGAGCCGGGAATTGGGGGCCAGAATCGGGAAAGTCCCGGGAGACCGGGACGGTCTGGCCACCCTAACTCTAGGGGCTTTAAAGAAAGAGGAAATAATGTGCGGGGGGGGAATGAGATACCTCCCAGAAGTCCCTGCAAGTTTCCACTTGTAATGTTGCAAACCTTTGCCATGACTGGCCTTTTTTCTAGGTCGGGGTGGGGAACAGTGGCTCTCCAGATGTTTTTTTGCCTACAACTCCCATCAGCTCCAGCCATTGGCCATCCAGCCCCCACAGCCACAATGTGACTTTCCACTTCCGGAGGCTTCAGTCTCTGATTAGAACGGCTTCCTCTTGGGATGGGGTGTCTGTGTTACTTGGAAGAAGTTGGCAGCAACTCATGAGTAGAGAGGCCAATCCCTCGCTTCAGAGTCCCCAGAAACGGGTGTTGGGGGAGGAAATATCTGCTGGGCACTTCATTATTCCCTGTGTGGTGATCGATTCTCATAGGATATAATGGGGAATTGATCTGGAGGTATCGGTGGCTCGGGGGGGGCTGTTTTTTGAGGTAGAGGCACCAAATGTTCAGTCTCGCATCCAGTGCCTCTCTCCAAAATACCCCCCAAGTTTCAAAACGATTGGACCAGGGGGCCCAATTCTATGAGCCCCCAAAGAAGGTGCCCCTCTCCTTCATGATTGCCTAGGGAAGGCAAGATGTGCATTAGGTCCCTTGAAATGTGTCCGCCGGAACTCCCTTTGGAGTTTAATGATGCTCATCACACCCTTGCTCCCGGCTCCGCCCCCAAAGTCTCCTGGCTCCATCCCCCAAAGTCCCCCAGATATTTCTTGAATTGGACTTGGCAACCCTACAGGGGGGGGCCCTGTGACTTCCAAGCTGGGCCCCCTGACTTCCGGGGTGGGGGGAGGCCTCCTGAATCCAGTCTGCTTTTTTTATCCATGGCAGCCAGGGACAGCTGAGCAGGGCTCAGGAAGGCAGAGGAAGCCACGTGGATTAAGCTGGGAAGGGGGGGGGGATGGATTTCTGCACTGCAAAGTGCGAGGGTGGGAGAGAGAGAGGTGAAAAGAAACCACCGCGCACCACCACCACCCCCAGCATGCAAGGTACAGGCCTTTCTTCGCTCCAAAGTTTTAGGGTTGGCTGGCTCAATTTGGCCGCATTCAGAGCCTCCAGCTTCTGCCCCCTACCCCAAAAAAGCTGAGAAGCAGCAAGCCCCGCAGTGGATGGAAATGGGTGCTCCCTCACTTTTTAAAAAAGCCCCCTTGACTTGTAAAATCCTGGCTACGGCCCTGCAAAGTGCAGCTACTGAAAACAGGAATTTTGCAAAGCTGGCGGTAGGGGGCGGTGGGGGGGTCAGCCCGGAAGGTGCATCATGCCCCCCCCCAATGCTCCCCCTTCCCCACCCTGCCCGCTTGGCTTTTTGCAGAGGAGAGGGATTCAAGGGGGCGGTGAGCCTGTGCTCCTCCAGATAAGGGGGGGCGGTGGGGGTATGGCATCACTTCCGACCAAAGTCTCCCCCCCACCCCAGGAATGCATCAGTCCCCAACTGCAGGATTGAGGGAACCTGGAAGTCCATGGGCGTCCCCTGAAGAGTTACTTCAAACTAGCCCCCTCGAGATGCATAGAGAGCCAGTTTGCAGGGGGGGGGGCAATGGCAGCTCTCCAGATGTTCTTTGCCTACAACTCCCATCAGCCCCAGCCAGCATGGCCAATGGCTGGGGCTGATGGGAGTTGTAGGCAAAAAAAACATCTGGAGAATGACCGTTGGCCACCCCTGTTTAAACAGGTTAAGTGTGGGGACTCTTATCTGGGAGACCTGGATTTGATTACTAAAATGTTCATCTGGCAAGGGAAAAAACCTAGAGTGAAATGGAAAATTTTAAAAGACAGAAAGGAAAATGGCGGTTTGGGGCTCCCGGATTGGGAAACTTACCACTCTGCTTGCGTTATACTTTGGTTGAAGGAGTGGATTTTGTTGGAAAACGATCGAATCTTGGCTTTAGAAGGCTTTAATTTACAGGCAGGTTGGCATGCGAACCTATGGTACGTCAGTAAGGGGCAGAATTACTTCAAAAATCACCTGATACGTAAAACCATATATGAAGTTTGGTTGAAGGTTAGGAAAATCATCTATACTAAGACGCCGAGATGGTTATCTCCCGAAGAGGCCTCAATTCAACCTCAACTTAGGTCTTCCAATAAGAAGACCAGATATAGTGACTTACTCGATGAGAAAGATAATCTCAGACGGAAGGAGGAACTTGAAGCTAGGGGGATAAAGCTCGACTGGTGGACAACGAACTTAATAATAACTAAGTACAATATGGACAAACTCAAAGGATTTACTAAAAGTAACTTCGATTTTGATAAACTGTTATTTAAAGAGGAGGATAAAGTAATTAAGAAAGTATACAACTACCTGATGCAAATCAAATTAGAGGACGAGTTAGTAAAGGAATCAATGATAAAATGGTCTCAAAATCTGCAAAAGAACATCGATTTGGAACAATGGGCCTCTTTTTGGATATTGAACTACAAAAACATCAAACCTATTAATTTTAGGGAAAATGTTTTTAAAATATTCCACAGATGGTATATTACCCCCCTCCAATTGTCTAAAATCAATCACGCTATTTCACCTAATTGTTGGAAATGCGGCCGGGTAACCGGTTCATTTTTTCATATCTGGTGGAACTGTAAGGTTGCCAAAAAATTTTGGATAAAAGTACATGAACTTTTAAAGGCAATATTGTTAATAGATATACAATTTAAACCGGAACTGATGTTGTTGGCGTTTGTTAAAAAAGAAGTACCCATCGAAGATATACATATGACGATATATATTCTCACCTCTGCAAGAATAGTTTTTGCCAAATATTGGCGACAAAGGTTTTGTCCCGAAGTAAGTGAAGTGGTTGATAAAATTCTGAATGCAGCTGAAATGGATGTACTTTCGAACATGTTAAAAAGAGAGCCCAAACATGAGGCTAGTAAGAAATGGGATAAATTTTACAAATGGTATGAGGAAAAATGGCATAAATCCGAGCAGAAATACTTAAAGACATAGAATCAGTTTGTTTACATTATTAGTTCACAATTGTCATATATAATAATTATAGAATTAACTCTTTTAATTTTACAATCTTTTTTATTGAAATTATGCCTGTACTGACTTAAACCACAGATGATCCTCCTTATGGATTAATAATAACTGTATATGTTTTAGTTTTGCTGAACGTCTTCTTTTCATGTAACATGTTACTGTTCTGTTTTTGGATCTAATAAATAATAAATAATTAAAAAAAAAAAAAAGGAATGCATCAGTCCCCAACTGCAGGATTGAGGGAACCTGGAAGTCCATGGGCGTCCCCTGAAGAGTTACTTCAAACTAGCCCCCTCGAGATGCATAGAGAGCCAGTTTGCAGGGGGGGGGGCAATGGCAGCTCTCCAGATGTTCTTTGCCTACAACTCCCATCAGCCCCAGCCAGCATGGCCAATGGCTGGGGCTGATGGGAGTTGTAGGCAAAAAAAACATCTGGAGAATGACCGTTGGCCACCCCTGTTTAAACAGGTTAAGTGTGGGGACTCTTATCTGGGAGACCTGGATTTGATTCCCCACTCCTCGACTTGCAGCTGCTGGAATGGCCTTGGGTTAGCCATAGCTCTTGCAGGAGTTGTCCTTGAAAGGGCAGCTGCTGAGAGAGCCCTCTCAGCCCCACCCACCTCACCAGGTGTCTATTGCTGGGGAGGAAGGGAAGGAGATTGTGAGCCGCTCTGAGTCTCTGATTCAGAGAGAAGGGCTGGATATAAATCTGCAGTCGTCTTCTCTTCTTGTTCTCATCTGGGAGAACCGGGTTTGATTCCCCAACTCCTCCACTTGCACCTGCTGGAATGGCCTTGGGTCAGCCGGAGCTCTGGCAGGAGTTGTCCTTGAAAAGGCAGCTGCTGGGAGAGCTCTCTCAGCCCCCACCCACCTCACAGGGTGTCTGTTGTGGAGGGGAGAAGATACAGGAGATTGTGAGCCGCTCGGAGTCTCTGATCCAGAGAGAAGGGCGGGGGTATAAATCTGCAGTCGTCTTCTGCTTCTGACAGCCTGGCTGCACCTCCTCCTGGAGAAGAGGGGAAACTTTTTCCCCTTTGTCTGCAGCACTGAAAGGGTTAAACTCGCAGAGCTCTTGGCTAGAGAGGTCGAGCAAGGAGGGGGAAGGAAGAAGGAAAGGCTCTCTTCCTGGCGGGAGGGGTGCAGCAGGCGAGGGAAGAAGGGTTTGCTTTTGCAGGGACTTGGAAGGGCTGCAGAGATGCAACAGCTGCAGGGGGAAACCTGGTAGTCGGATCCTTGGAAGGTGTCCTTAGAAGTACCGGTAAGTCATCTTTGGAGGAGAAGCGTTGAGATGTTGGAAGAGAGGGAAGCTGGGATTATCCTCTGCCTAGGTTGCCAACTTTCGGGTAGGAAATTCCTGGACTTTTTTTTTTTAGGGGGGTGGCATTTGGGGAAAGATAGAGACAACAAGGCCACAGTGTCTGTATTTCCCTCCAATACAGCCATTTTCTCCCCTGGGGAGCTAAGATTGCTATTCCCCAGATGGGAAAAAACACTGTTGCAAAAACTGTATACTCAAATGATTCAGATCCAAGCTGGCAGCCGTGTTGGTCCGAAGCAGCAGAACAAAGTAAAAGTCAAGTCTCACCTTTAAGACCAACAAAGTTTCATTCGGGACGTAAGCTTGCATGTGCTCCAAGCACACTTCGTCAGACGAGGAATCAGGTACAGTGGGCAGAGCTACATAATAGCTGGTAGGCAGCTGTTTAGAATGCAAAATAGTACTTCACCCAAAGGGTGATTAACATGTGGAATTCACTGCCACAGCAGGTGGTGGCAGCCACAAGCATGGCCACCTTCAAGAGGGGCTTAGATAAAAATATGGAGCACAGGTCCATCAGTGGCTATTAGCCACTGTGTGTGTGTGTGTGTGTGTGTGTATGTATATGTATATATATATATATATATATATATATATATATATATATATATATATATATATAAATTTTTTGGCCACTGTGTGACACAGAGTGTTGGACTGGATGGGCCATTGGCCTGATCCAACATGGCTTCTCTTATGTTCTTATGTTATGTTCTAGTATAAATTTAAGATCCAATGATAGAAAATTAACAAATTGAGCAAACCTTTGACCTGGGTGACATGAGTATGAAAAAGCAATAAAACTGTTTCTGGAATTATTTTCCATTTTTTCCTAAGCCTACTTGCTTTGATATGTGTTTGGGAAATATTGAAATACTTCATTATCTAAGTTGTAATAATTGATCGTATTCAATGTAATATATGCATACTGTACTCTACACTAAGCCTTTTTGGTTTGATAACTTACTGCTCCACTTCCCTTCTCCCAAGTAATATTGTGTTCTGTTTAACATCAATAAAGTTTGAAAGTGTGTGGGGGGGAAATAAGGACACAAACACAATTAAAGATTTAAAATAAAATATGCTGAGATCATTGGTCTTAAAGGTGCTTTCTATGTATCTCTCCTATGTGATCCAGGGAACTGGGCAAAGTTTTCCTTCTTTCTCCAGGGGATGGGGAGAGCCTCAGACAATAGAGGGAAGAGAGGCTTGGCTTAGTAGCTCTGCTGTGCAACTGAGACAGCCTGGAAAAGCAAGCTGTTCCTCCCCAAGCCATAACCAATGGAGAAAATAGAAAATAGAGACTTTGC
Organism: Heteronotia binoei; assembly: GCF_032191835.1. Taxonomy (NCBI): domain Eukaryota; kingdom Metazoa; phylum Chordata; class Lepidosauria; order Squamata; family Gekkonidae; genus Heteronotia; species Heteronotia binoei. The sequence goes on along the minus strand of NC_083227.1, from coordinate 13,183,710 downwards.
TCTGTAGCTCCTGTGCAGCTGAGCAAGCCAAGCTGTGATACAGAAGGAAGCAAGAGAGAGGGAGAAGGAAGCAGATGACAGCCAGTTGCTCGGGGTGGGGGTGGGGGCTTGATGGGAGCCCTCCGGGGGCCTGATTAATCCCCTGGACCACATGCTTAACACCCCTGATCTAGAGTTGTTGAAGGGCTGAGCTTAGACTTGTTGCCAAAACGGGCTGGATTCTGTCTCAGTGCGTTGGGCCCCCTCAGGTGGGTGTTTGGATAGAGTTCTTGCCTAACACTTCAGGCCTAATGAAGAGATGCATGCAATGGTAAAGGCATAACCAGGCCTTCTTGTCCTTTTGGGGCTCTTGTTTACCTTAAGAATTAGCCCCTAGGACAGATGGAGTCAAGAAAATGGGAGGCTAAGCTTGTAACATCTCTAAAAAGCCAAACACAGACACTTAACTTTCTGAAAAAAACAAGGCAACGTATTTAAAATACCTGAGTATACCCATGGGCTGCCTGCTGCCTACCTTTCCCAGATTACTTCACCCCAATTACACCACTCCTTTATTTTAGCAAGACTCAGTATTCTACTCTCACCGGTACTGTCTGGGAGGTTTGCCAACATCCCTTACCAGGAAAGATTCTGCTCATGTAATGGAAGGCACCTCAAAATGGTTGCCCGTGTCTTACTTCACTGTTATTTTTATGGGGAAGTGTGGGACTGTAATCAAACCTATTCTGTCTAATCTTTATGGATTATCTGAGGCGAAGTTAGTTTTCTTTCTGCTATCTGACCAATGTTCCCATATCACAGCGGTGGCCAACGGTAGCTCTCCAGATGTTTTTTTGCCTACAGCTCCCATCAGCCCCAGCCGGCATGGCCAAGGACTGGGGCTGATGGGAGTCGTAGGCAAAAAAACATCTGGAGAGCTACTGTTGGCCACCTCTGCCATATCACAAACCTAGTTGCGAAGTACCTTTTGGCGGCCATAACAATCAAGGAGCAAAGGACTAGCTCCCCTTCTTGATGTTTGACTGGTTTTTATAGCTGAAACTCTGTGTAAATTTGCTTTGCCGTACTTCTTATTTCTATGTCAATAAAGGTATTTGGATTTGGACTTTAGTATGCAATATAACAAAACGATATTAAACAAAAGAAGCGCTTCTGTTCTAATCCGTCAGGGCAATTCTCACATCCCCTGAGTGTGTGAAGGTTTGTGAAGTTTGGTGGTGTATCTCTATTCTGATAATTCCTTGTGACATGTTATTGTCTGTGTCTCTCCTTCCTCCCAGAGAGAAGCCTCTCTTCACAGCCAAAAGAATAACGGCATATTTTCACAAATGGAGGTGACTCAGTGGAAGGGGCAGGAAATGGAAGAGCAGAACACAGGAATACCTGTAACTGGCCAGACAGCAGGCAAAGGTCCCCGTCTCCTCCAACCTCGTTTCTGCCTAACCTGGTGACTTTTACAATATTAGCATGAGAAATATGAATCACACCAGTTTCTAAAGCTAGAAAAGGGCTTGTTTGCTGAATCGAATTGCTCCGTTTTAAACTTCTTTCTGGGAGAAAGCCTTGGCATTTGGAAAGTTGTTTGCAAGTCTATCTGGATGAGAAGGACCCCTGGTACAAGAAGGAGTTTGAAGTTTATGCTGAAGTGCTCCGAATAAATTTATTTGAGTTTTAAATAGACGTTTAAACTCTTGTGGGATTTGTATACTGGACTGTAAAATACAGCTATATTGTTGGCTGATGGAAGAATAGCAATGAAAGCTTTTAAAGCGGATTATAAACTCCTGATGGTGGATATTATGGATATGACCCTTTAATTTTGGTTTTATTTTTTACATGGTTTTGAATACTCTTGACTTTTTGTCTTTATATACTCATTTTTCTCCATTTTTTCCTTCTTTTCCCTACCCTCTGTGGATTTTTTTATCTTTTAATTTTTATTTTGAGAATATCTGGGTTGCTTTGTTTTTGTTTATCCTATTTTTTCCTCTGGCCTATTTTTTTAATTTTTAATTTCTGATTTTACCTGTGGATTACAAATGGGGCATTCAGCCCTGGATTATAATCTATAACTTGGAGCAGTTTGATGGGTTTGTTAAGACTTGGGATTTCTTTGAACTATCTTCTTTAGAAAAGACATCACAGCGAACTGTTTCTGTTTCAGTGAGTTGAATCGGTGGTACTAAAGAAGGTTGTGCTATAAAGGTTTTGTTTAATACAAGTTTTATCATTGTTTTGGGTTTGGGAAATTGTTGATAGAAGCAAGAAGGCTGTTTTCCTATGATCTCTGTATAATATTGGTACTGTCTGACCGATACTAGCGTATCTAATACAAACAGGAACATCGAGTCCCAAATCAAACTACTAAAGAGGCAGCGCACGGAATTTGTGGTTGTGAGTGCAAATATACTAATAAGGATGGAAAATAAAGCTGCTACTGGCTTTAAAGAAAGAATTAAAAAAAAAAAAAGATAATCAAGAAGGTAAACCACCAATACCTTCACCTAGCTTTTCATTTGGCCCAGGGAAGTTTATGACCATGCAGGGAGATATGAAAGAGATGCAAAATACTCTACTAACTGCCATAGCACAGTTGACTGGCAAAGTAGACAACATAGGAGAGCAGGTGGCAGAGATCAAACAAGAGCTTCAAGAGAACAGAAAACAGACAGCAGAGACCAATAAAGCCTTAAAGGTACTAGATACACAGGTGACGGACAATACACAAAAGGTCGAACTGACGGACAATACACAAAAGGTGGAACAACTGGGGAAAGAACAGAACGTTCATGATAGCAGACGTCTACAGCTGGAAATAGATAGAACAGACTGTATGTTGAGGTTCCAAAATGTACCCGAAGAAAAAACTGAAGATTTACAGAAAATATTAAGTGAGGCCTTGACAGAAGTTCTGGAGACCATGGCTAAGGACACCACGACTTCAGTTGTACATTGCCAGCGCTTCCGGCAGTTCCAATACCTTGTGGCTGATGGGCCCCGGGAGGTTTGCAGCCAGCTCCATGGACTTTGCAACCAGTGGCTGAAGCCGGAGAAGCACACCAAGAAGCAGATCCTGGACCTGGTGATCTTGGAGCAGTTCCTGAGAATCCTGCCCCAGGAAATGCAGTGCTGGGTCAGAGGATGTGGGCCGGAGACCAGTTCCCAGGCGGTGGCCCTGGCCGAAGGTTTCCTCCTGAGTCAGGCAGAGGAGAAGAGGCGGGCAGAACAGGTGAGGAGATTTCCACCAATATGTCCAATTCAAGCAATGATTCCTGGCCTTATCTTCAAAGTTCCCTGCCAGACATCTGTCCAAGTGTTAATCATCCAAATCAGAGATTTAATGGCCTCCTTCAGCAGCCTCTTCTACTAGAGAATTTCTTATCCCTCCAGATAACTCAGAAGATCAGCTCTAGAAGGGTGCAGAGTCTGGGAGTTGGGCAGGATCTATTCCTTGGTCTGTTCCATTCTGTCTCATACCCATCTCCCTCATTGCTCTCCGATCTAGATAGCACAAGTTACTTGGATCTTGTCAGATCTCAGAAGCTAAGTAGTAGTGGTCTTGGCTAGTACTTCAATCTTAAAATATCCTGGCTCTTCTACACACTCTGCCATACTTTAAAGTCCATCTCACCTTGAATAATCATCATCATGATAATAAGATCATATTGGATTTATATCCCGCCCTATACTCTGAATCTCAGAGTCTCAGAGCGGCTCACAATCTCCTTTAACTTCCTCCCCCACAACAGACACCCTGTGAGGTAGGTGGGGCTAAGAGAGCTCTTACAGCAGCTGCCCTTTCAAGGAAAACTCCTACAAAAGCTATGACTGACCCAAGGCCATCCAGCAAGTGCAAGTGGAGGAGTGGGGAATCAAACCTGGCTCTCCAAGATAAGAGTCTGCGCACTTAACCACTACACTAAACTCAGTGTAATACGAAGATACTAGATTAATATCCTGCCCTTCACTTCAGAGTGGCCTACAATCTCCTTTATCTTCTTCCCCCACAACCAGCACCCTGTGAGGTAGTTGGGGCTGAGAGAGCTTTGACAGAAGCTGCCCTTTCAAGGACAGCTCTGCGAGAGCTATGGCTAACCCAAGGCCATTCCAGCAGCTGCAATAAAACCTTGTTGGTCTTAAAGTTGCCACTAGTCTCTAATTCTGTTCTCTTGCTTCAGACCAACATGACTGCCCTTGTGCCATACATTAATTCATTATCTAATTTCTTTCACTCCTTTTTCAGATGTGTGAACAATCCCTGAAGACAGAAGCGACATTCCCTGAGGCAGAAGGTGCTTCTTTGGAGCAAGAGGAGAGAGGGAAGGTGCAGGAACCTGCTCAAGATGCCCTCTCCTTTGGTAACGACTCTTTATCCTTGGATACTATTGGGGTACCCAGTGAATTTCCTTGGCAGAGAATTCAGGTCAGGGGAAAATATTAAACACTTCACAAGACACAGAGTTAATTTGCAGAAGTCAATGTCTACTAACTGAACAAACTCATGGAAGGCAATTCCTCACATCAATTAAAATGTTCATGTCTCATCCTCCTTCCATAAGACAGCCAGTTTGGTGTAGTGGTTAAGTGCGCGGACTCTTATCTGGGAGAACCGGGTTTGATTCCCCACTCCTCCACTTGCAGCTGCTGGAATGGCCTTGGGTCAGCCATAGCTCTGGCAGAGGTTGAGAGCCAGTTTGGTGTAGTGGTTAAGTGGGCAGACTCTTATCTGGGAGAACCAGGTTTGATTCCCCACTCCTCCACTTGCACCTGCTGGAATGGCCTTGGGTCAGCCATAGCTCTGGCAGAAGTTGTCCTTGAAAGGGCAGCTGCTCTAAGAGCTCTCTCAGCCCCACCTACCTCACAGGGTGCCTTTTTGGGGGGGGGGAGGTAAAAGAAGATTATGACCTCTCTGAGTATAGGGTAGGATATAAATCCAATATCTTCTAAGATAAACATATCACGGCAGACCTATTCAACCTAGTGAATAAAGGGGACCTCCGTCTTCTGGGGTAGCAGAGCTCTGAAAAACACTTTCTGGGGACCAGTAACACTGGGAAACTTTGACTTCTGTGCCTGTCCTTTTTACAGCATCTGGTGAACAGGAGGGACTTCAAACAGATGTGGTGTCAGGTTGATGTTGCATCTGGCTGAAAACCTGGTTATGAAGTCAGCATTCATATTACTCATTCATATTATCTTGGAGTCCTCAGATGCGCTCAGGTGACATCTGGACAGAATGTGACAGTGATGCGTCATGAGATTTCATTTTCACAACCACTCCCCTTCCTCAGCCAGGCATGGCACAGCTCTCAAAGAAGTCTGAAATATTTTAGCATCATTTATTGTCTCTGAAGCTCATAGGTATATATGAACATATGAAGCTGTCTTCTACTGAATCATTGAAGAGTCCCATGGCGCAGAGTGCTAAAGCTGCAGTACTGCAGTCCTAAGCTCTGCTCACGATCTAAGTTCGATCCCCGGCGGAAGCTGGGTTTTCGGGTAGCCGGCTTGAGGTTGACTCAGCCTTCCATCCTTCCAAGGTCGGTCAAAGGAGTACCCAACTGGCTGGGGAGAAAGTGTAGATGACTGGGGAAGGCAATGGCAAACCACCCCGTAAAAAGTCTGCTGTAAAAACGTGAAAGCAACATCACCCCAGAGTCGGAAATGACTAGTGCTTGCACAGGGGACCTTTCCTTCCTTTTCCTTTCTACTGAATCACACCCTCGGTCCATCAAAGTCAGTATTGTCTGCTCAGACTGGCAGCGGCTCTCCAGGGTCTCAAGCTGAGTTTTTTCACACCTATTTGCCTGGACCCTTTTTAGTTGGAGATGCCAGGGATTGAACCTGGGACCTTCTGCTTACCAAGCAGATGCTCTGCCACTGAGCCACTGTCCCTCCAGGTACCATGTGCTTCTCTTCTGCCTCTTCCAGAATTTAGTAAAAAGTGTTAAACATGTGTTGGCTTTATTTCAAAACAAATTTTATTAATCAGCAACATATTGTTACTATATTCTAAAAGAAAAATAAAGACATTACGTTATGAAAACAATACATCGCACTTTTCACCCCTCCTCCTCTCCCCCCCTTTTCTTGACCCCCGCCGGTGTTAGTTAAAATTATAAAAAAAGGTAATTTTATCAAATCAAGAATCTCCATTTTAAAGTTCTATAACTATAAGAAAAAGATTAAAAAAGAAGAGAAATAGTAAAAAGAAAAAATAAAGGTAAAGGTAAAGTCTGTAAATCCATCTTTACTTTTTCTCCTTACACATAAGAACATAAGAGAAGCCATGTTGGATCAGGCCAACGGCCCATCCAGTCCAACACTCTGTGTCACACAGTGGCCAAAAATTTTATATACACACATACACTGTGGCTAATAGCCACTGATGGACCTCTGCTCCATATTTTTATCTAAACCCCTCTTGAAGGTGGCTATACTTGTGACCGCCACCACCTCCTGTGGCAGTGAATTCCACATGTTAATCACCCTTTGGGTGAAGAAGTACTTCCTTTTATCCGTTTTAACCTGTCTGCTCAGCAATTTCATCGAATGCCCACGAGTTCTTGTATTGTGAGAAAGGGAGAAAAGTACTTCTTTCTCTACTTTCTCCATCCCATGCATTATCTTGTAAACCTCTATCATGTCACCCCGCAGTCGACGTTTCTCCAAGCTAAAGAGTCCCAAGCGTTTCAACCTTTCTTCATAGGGAAAGTGCTCCAGCCCTTTAATCATTCTAGTTGCCCTTCTCTGGACTTTCTCCAATGCTATATCCTTTTTGAGGTGCGGCGACCAGAACTGCACACAGTACTCCAAATGAGACCGCACCATCGATTTATACAGGGGCATTATGATACTGGCTGATTTGTTTTCAATTCCCTTCCTAATAATTCCCAGCATGGCGTTGGCCTTTTTTATTGCAAACGCACACTGTCTTGACATTTTCAGTGAGTTATCTACCACGACCCCAAGATCTCTCTCATGGTCAGTCTCTGCCAGTTCACACCCCATCAACTTGTATTTGTAGCTGGGATTCTTGGCCCCAATGTGCATTACTTTGCACTTGGCCACATTGAACCGCATCTGCCACGTTGAGGCCCACTCACCCAGCCTCAACAGATCCCTTTGGAGTTCCTCACAATCCTCTCTGGTTCTCACCACCTTGAACAATTTAGTGTCATCCGGAAACTTGGCCACTTCACTGCTCACTCCCAACTCTAAATCATTTATGAACAAGTTAAAGAGCATGGGACCCAGTACCGAGCCCTGTGGCACCCCACTGCTTACCATCCTCCACTGCGAAGACTGCCCATTTATACTCACTCTCTGCTTCCTATTACTCAGCCAGTTTTTGATCCACAAGAGGACCTGTCCTTTTATTCCATGACTCTCAAGCTCTCACCTTTAGTTCTGAAAATTTCTTCCTCTTTTTTTTGGTTAAAAAAAAATTTAGTCCATTATTCCATCACAGTTCAGCTATTATCAGAAATCACTAAATGTCCCTTTACCTTCCAATGTTTTTCAACATATTTTTGGAATTTCTCCCATTCCTTTCTGAATTTCTCTATATCATAGCCTTTTAAAATATTGTAAGTTTATCCATTTCACTCCAAGAAATAGTTTTTAAAATCCAATCCCATTTTTCTGGTATTTTATCTTGCTTCCATAACTGCGCATATAATGTCCTTGCTGCTGAAAGCAGATACCACACCAACGTTCTATCTTGTTTCGGAAAACTTTCCATTTGTAATCTCAACAAAAAAGAGTCTGGAGACCTCTTAATATCATAGCCTAAAATTTTTGACATTTCTTGCTGGATCATTTGCCAAAATTGCTTTGCCTTTTCACAAGTCCACCACATATGGTAGAAAGATCCTTCATGTTTTTTACATTTCCAACACCTATCTGACAACTGATTGATCATTTTTGCCAGTTTAGTAAAAAGTGTTAAAACATGTGTTGACTTTACACAGGGCAAGGTTTCACACCCCTGGGAAGCAGGGGACAAACAATAAATGCAATAGAAAGTCATGGGAAACACTCTTCCTTCCTCCCTCCTTTGTCTCACAGGAAGTGGAGAGATGCTGTTGAGCCCTTGTCTTTTCAGAGATGTGGAAAAGGCTGCTGCACCTGCAGTCCAGGTAAGGGGTTTCAGGAGGGGACAGGTTGGGTCTCCCCTCCTTTCTCAGGGGGGCTTTTCCCCCTGCAGTTTCTACCCAGAGTCTGGGCAAGAGCGCCTGTGACCACTACTATCTTTACCCATGCCAAGACACACATCTGTACCCTCCCAGCCTTCTCCCTACCAGTGTTCAGTCTCTGCCTGGCACCATCTCTGATGAGAAAATCTGCTCTTTCTTTCAGTGTCCAGTTTCCTTTGAGGAGGTGGCCGTGTATTTCACCATGGCGGAGTGGGCCCTGCTGGATCCAGACCAAAGAGCTCTCTACCGGGAAGTCATGCAGGAAAACTATCGGAGCGTGGCCTCTCTGGGTAAGTTCTTTCATAGGTGCCAAAGGTGTGAGTTTCTGCCATCGTAATGAGGCATGTATCAAAATGCTGAACAAGAATACAGCTATTTGCATAGAGGCAACTAAGGCCAGTGTTGTGAGCATCACCCAAGCCAGAGAAAGTGTCCTAGAAAATAGCATATACATCTTGACCTGAAAAATATATGGGTTCTGTTCAGACGCACAGTATAATCAGATGCCGCTGCTGTTTCCTTCCGGATTTAAAGTGTCTGATCAGACAGCAACATCTATCTCCCGGTAGTCCCCCCCCAATCCTTCTCAGAACCGGATTATTTTGTTATGTGCTCCTTTGCGGTGTTTTTTGAGTTCTCCGGTTTCACCTCGTAGTTTTCTCCATCTGGATAGTTCTGCTGCGATATTGACCAACTTCTAGATGCCTGAAGGCTGTCCCAGAACAAAAGGAGCGTCAGACATCTGGTTTACGGCCGCCATTTTTTTTTTACTACTTAGCAATATGCACATAACTGCATAACCACATAATGCTTTAACCTGTGCACATACGCGCATAGAGCATGCATGCGCATAGTGCATGCATGCACATAATCCACACGTGTGCATAATAGTAGAGAAAAAAAGAACTGCATGGTGCCGTCGTGTGGACGGCAGAAGACGGTTTCACCGAGGAGCGATTCGAATTGCAGTATGGCAGTCTGATAATATCCGGAACAAAGATATTCGGAACTGAACTGGGTCAGTTTAACACGGACTCGATACGCTGTGGGAACAGGGCCATGGTGTGTTAACTCATATTTTTTTTAATCATCAATTGCCATGTGTATATTTGCCGTGATGTTTGGATTTGGATTGTGGTTCGCGCTATGTCCTGTTACGTTAGAGCGTTCATAAGTCGTGCCAGCATAGTGTAGTGGTTAGTGTGTCTAGATAGCAGGATCTGGGAGACCCAGGTTCAAATCCCCACTCTGCCATGGAAGCTTTGGGTGACTGTGGGCCAGGCACACTCCCTCTCAGCCCTGCCTGGCCCCCTGGGTTATTGCGAGGATATGATAACAGCTGCTTTGGAACCTCATTGGAACCTTACCCAGTTCCGCAGGGCCTGCAAGACTAACGTCTTTCAGGTGGCTTTTTCTTAATGTGGAACCTATTGTACTGTCGTCACGTAAAATTGTAAGATAAGTAACATCGAGACTGTAGCACCAAACTAATTTGCTGGGACTGAATTTGATGGTTTTAATTCGATGGTTTTAACGTAATAATGTATATAAGTGAATTGTAATATGTAATTTGTTGTGTAACCGGTGTGCTTTTATTATTGTAATGTTTGTATGTTATGCTATGTGAGCCACCCTGAGCCTGCTTCGGCGGGGAGGGCGGGATACAAATTCGATATTATTATTATCATCATCATCATCATTAGGGAGAAAGGTAGGGTATAAATGGAGTAACCTAATAAATATATTTGCTAGTTTATGAAGAAAAGAGCAGAAATAAGAACACATCTCTACAAAGGGTGTTTGAAATGCTATGTACTGTCCCACAGTGTTGTGTAGTTCTGACCATTTTATTACAAGTTCATTGTAAACTGATGCTGTTCATAGAATTCAGAACCGTAAAGATATTTTGTTCGCAAATGTCTTGTGGTTTGATGGGGGGGGGGGGGGCAAGTCCTGTCTGAGGTCCCATTCCCTCCTCAAATCCCATCATCTCCAGGCTCCACTCCTTTTCCTAACCTGGAGTTGGCAACCCTATCTTCTTCCCTTTATCTGCCCCTCTGATTTCAGATTTCCAGGACAGTCTTTCTTCACAGTGTGTGTGTGTGTGGGGGGGGGACCAAAGCAGCTTACATCATGCTTCTCTCTCCACTATGCTCTATGCCAGCAAAATCAGGCTTTTGCATCTAGCTATAGAAGAAATACAGGACTGATTTGCTCAAAATTATACACTTAGTGGCATTGAGCATTTTGCTGTCAAGTAGGGATGGCTTGCTCTAAATTAAAAATAAATAAACAAAAGTAAAAATTGTAGAGAGTATGAGAGCATTTTTGCCATCAAAAGGAGCGGCTTGCTTCTAATAAAAAATATAGCAGAGAGCAATTTGCCAGCAAACTCCAGAAGGCTTTTGCATCTGGTCAAATAAGAAGTTTGGACTGGCTTAAGCTCTTAATATAAATATATACACTTAAGTGTCATTGAGTGGATGTGAGAACTTGAAGTAAAAGATGTTGCAGAAGAGCATTAACATTGGATTATTCCAAGAGGCTAGTAACCCTGAAAGAAATAGGAAGGACTACTCCTGAGGAAGTTCATTGACAAAATGAGCCTATATCCGGGTGCTCAATGGACTTTTCTTGTAATATTGTAATGTGAGAATAGACCTTCCTTGTAATATTGTAATGTGAATGCACATTTCTAGTATTGTTGTAATGTATAAAAAGATTATATGATTCTAAAAAGGATTTTCTTAAATGGTTTTACTAAAGATAGTTAGCCAATGCATCACAGTACTTGTTTTTCTTATTGTCTGTAACATGAACTGTGATCCCAGTTTAAATAGCTGTCAGTATCATAAGGTGCGCTATGCTGTAAGTCTAGATGGTAAACATTTTGACAAGTAGCTGTCAATATATTAGCATTATCACTTTCTCGCTCCCTCTCTCTGTGAAATAAAACAGAATTATAAGAGATAATGCTGGAGAGAGGCAACAGCCTTGCATCTAAAGAAAAGCTGAAGAGTTCCTCAAGTGGATCTCAAGAGAGGATTTCCTTCCCAAGTGGGCTGGCTGAGAGTTGGTACCCATCATGGTTATGTCCAGGGAGAGGGCAAGGAATACCAATGGGACTTTTCTGCTTCACTTCTAAGCGACTCTTAGTTTGGTAGAGCAATACAGGAGAGAGGCCTTGTGGGGTCTGGAATCTAGAGGTTCAGAAGCTCCATCTGGAGAAGAGATCACCTGTGACTCTTGAAAGGCTGTGGTATCCTTCAATCCTGGATATTCAGAGAAAAGGTGTGTGGGGTTTAGTTAAGACAAAATGGATGAGGCCAAAGGGCTGTCAATCCATTCCTACAGCAGCCCTTGGACCTTATCTATCCTCCCAGGTGCTAATGCTTTCTCTCTCTTTATTCTAGGAAAGGAAGATCAGATGAATGAGGAAGGTGAGGAACATCATCCACAATTGCAAGATAAAGGTAATTATGAAGACCTGAAAGGCAACATCTGGAACCAAGGCAGCCCTAAGAGAAAGAAAGACAGGTGTTTGGTTGAGAAAAGAGATGGAAAAAAGCATAATGTACATTTTCCAAAACACAATATCATGAAGACAAACAAATCCATTCAGCATGGAAAGTACTTCAAATATAGATCAAACATTCTTGTGAGCCAGAGAATACAAAGAGGAGAGAAACCTTTTGAATGCTCAGAGTGTGGAAAGAAATTCAGACAGAATTTCGATCTTCAAGTGCATAAAAGAACCCACACAGGGGAAAAACCATTTGAATGCTCAGAGTGCGGAAAGAGATTCACTCATAGAGGCAGTCTTAAAGTGCATAAAAGAGCCCACACAGGGGAGAAACCTTTTGAATGCTCAGAGTGTGGAAAGAGTTTCACTCATAGTGGCGGTCTTAAAGTGCATAAAAGAGCCCACACAGGGGAGAAATCTTTCAAATGCTCAGAGTGTGGAAAGAGATTCATTCACAGTGGCAGTCTTAAATTTCACAAAACAACCCACACAGGGGACAAAAATTTTGAACATTTAGAGAGTGGAATGAGATTCAGTCAGAATAGGCATCCTCAAGAGCATAAAAGAGCACACACAAGGGAGAAACTATTTGAATGCTCAGAGTGTGGGAAGAGATTCAGTACACATACAAGTCTTCAAGTACATCAAAGAAACCACACAGGGGAGAAACCGTTTGAATGCTTAGAGTGTGGAAGGAGATTCAGTACACGTAGCCATCTTCAGTATCATCAAAGAACCCACACAGGGGAGAAACCTTTCGAATGCTCAGAGTGTGGAAGGAAATTCATTTCGCGTAGCCATCTTCAGTATCATCAAAGAACTCACACAGGGGACAAACCTTTTGAATGTTCAGAGTGTGAAAAGAGATTCAGTTTGCCACCTTCAGGACCATAAGAAAACACACACAAAGGAGAAACCTTTTGAATGCTCAGAGTGTGGAAAGAGATTTAGTACAAGACGCTACCTTCAATATCATCAAAGAAACCACACAGGGGATAAACCTTTTGAATGCTCAGAGTGCAAGAAGAGATTCAGTAAACATGGCAGTCTTCAAAACCATAAGAGAACCCACACGGACAAAACTTTCGAATGCTCAGAGTGTGGAAAGAGATTTGGTCAGAGTCACCATCTTAAAGACCATAAAAGAATCCACACAGGGGAGAAACCTTTTGAATGCTCAGAGTGTGGAAAGAGATTCAGACAGAGTGGTGCTCTTCAACAGCATAAGAGAACCCACAATGGGAAAATTGTTTTGAATGCTCAGAGTGTGGAAAGAGACTCAGGTTGATTGGCTATCTTGAAAAGTATCCAAGAACTCACACAGGAAAGAAACATCTTAAATGCTCAGAGTGGGGGACGAGATTCAGTCACAGTGCCACTATTCATATACATCAAATAACCCAACCAGGGATAAACCTTTTGAATGCTCAGCATGTGAGGAAAAATTCAGAGTGGCCTAATTCAACAATGTCAAATAACACAGAGGGAAAACGTTTTTCAGTAGTCAGAGTATGGAAAGAGACTGACATGCTGTAAAACTTTTTGAAATCTCTAACAAACCAAAGAAGGAGAACCATGAGTGATTACAGACCGGCAGTTTGGGCCAACTCAGAAACCGACATGAAAAACCCTTTTAGACACTAACATCTGCCCCCATCCTGTACTCACCCCATTCTCTGGTGTCCTCAGAGCAGCTCAAAAAGCTACCACTGTCAAAGTGGTAGCAAATTTTTGAGCCGCACACCAGTCGCCTCTTTAGCATCTGGATGCGGAAGCATGCAAGTGAGGTGTCCTGGCAGTGTGAACCCATCAAGCCGCCCCAGTCCACTTCTGGCTTTAAAGGAAAGGAATGCTCTGAGCACTTGACTGTAGGGGGAGTTAAAAAGACCAGTCCGTCTCCCGAGGTGCCCCCCCCCCCGTTCTGATGGGGCCAAGCTGCGTCGCAGATGGGATAGCGCTGCCTTGCACAGGAGTGTGTGGAGGGTTAAGGATGGTTCTTTTTGAGCCGCCTGATTTGGGACACCTTGAATCTGCCCAAAACGTCTGTCTGTTATCAGCCCACATAACCACTTACCTGTGAAAAGACAACTTCAGGAGGTGGTGGGTTCTCCTTCCTTGGAGGTTTTTAAACAGGCTAGATGCCCCTCTGACAGCAATGAAGATCCTGTGAATTTAGGGGGGAGGGGTTCGTGAGTTTCCTGCATTGTGCAGGAGTTGGACTAGATGACCCTGGAATTCCCTTCCAACTCTAGCTCTCCTTCCGTGGAGGTTTTTAAACAGAGGCTAGATGGCCATCTGACAGCAATGAAGATCCTGTGAATTTAGGAGGAGGGGTTTGTGAGTTTCCTGCATTGTGCAGGGGTTGGACTAGATGATCCTAGAGGTGCCTTTCAACTCTTATGATTCTATGAACTTCTCTTATTTCACAGCTAGAAGACAACCACAGACACATAAATGAAACAGCATAAATAAAACAATATAAATTCTTGTAATAACTTTAATCTAAAAAAAAAAAATGATGGCCACAGTCCAAAACTTGGGACGATGCATCTCGCACTTCTTCTCTGTGCAGACAACGCCTTGCTTCTTTCACTATCGGAAACTGGAACGAAAAGGCTGCTAGTTCTTCTTCTTTTTTGAGTACTATGATCTAAACAAACTCTAAATTTTGAAAAATCGAAAGTTATGGTTTTTTGGGAAAGTGTGGAAAGCTTCTAATTGGAACATAAGAGGCAATAAGGTTGAGCAGGTTCAAGTTTCATATATTTTTAGAGTCTATTTTCATTATAGTTCCAGATGGCTGGACCATAAGGAAATCATGTAATTTGTGAGTATGCTAGTACTTATCAACTCTATTAATACTAACATACTTGCAATGACACAATTTTATTATTATACCAAGGGTAATCATCATGTACTCTCTGCACGCAGAGTCTTTAATTACAAGATCAAAGCCAAACCCTTCCGTCGCATCCCAATTTGGATCACAGCCATCAATAATGAAATAGACAAAGTGCAATCTAAATTTCTGCAAAAGATATTAGGCCTCCCCTTTTTGTGTTCCATATGCAGCTATCTGTTTGGAACTCAATCAAAGGTTTCTGATTACGATAGCCTGGATCATAACATTCAAATTTTGGATTAAATAATTTTTTAGAACTAACCCTTGATCATTCATCCCACAATTGTTCGTGGAGTCCCAGTCAGGGGATTGGATAAGCATATAGAGCAGAAGTCCATCAGTGGCTATTAGCCACAACGTATTGTTGGAACTCTCTGTCTGGGGCAATTGATGCTGTGAATTCTTGGTGCTGGTGGGGAGGCACATTGGGAGGGCTTCTAGTGTCCTGGCCCCACTGGTGGACCTCCTGATGGCACTTGGGGTTTTTTTTGCCATTGTGTGACACAGAGTGTGGACTGGATGGGCCATTGGCCTGATCCAACAGGGCTTCTTATGTGACACAGAGTGTTGGACTGGATGGGCCACTGGCCTGATCCAACGGGGCTTCTCTTATGTTCTTATGTGACACAGAGTATTGGGCTGGATGGGCCATTGGCCTGATCCAACATGGCTTCTCTTATGTTCTTCTGTGACACAGAGTGTTGGACTGGATGGGCCATTGGCCTGATCCAACATGGCTCCTCTTATGTTCTTATGTGACACAGAGTGCTCCCCCATAAGGTTGGGGATTCTTGTCCAAAGGTCTATATCAGATTATTTTTCTCACTTAACAGTTCCCCATCGTCGAAGAGCCTATATGCACTTTAATGTGTTACCTTCTGAGGGGCTATATGGGAGGTTTCAAGTCTCATATTGTGATAGATTATGTGCTTGAGGTGCAGATGAGATAGAATGTCTAGAGCATGTGTTTTACATTCTCATTATTGTGACCTCCGTGCTTTGTATTTAGAGCCTTTACTGATGAACATGAGACACATTTTTTACTTTCTAGCCATTGTGTTGGTACCATCTCTCCCCACATGTGCCCCAGAGAGTACTGAGATCGGGAACTCAAAATCTCCTAGTTATCCCCGGGCCAAAAGAAGCCCACTTAAAATCCACCAGGGACCGGGCCTTTTCTGTGGCGGCCCCCTCCTGGTGGAACCAGTTGCCGGAGGAGGTGAGGGCCCTGCGGGACCTTGCCCAGTTCCGCAGGGCCTGTAAGACAACCCTCTTCCAGCTGGCCTATGACTAGCTGGTACAAGAAATCCAAGGGTAGTTATATTAGAGGTTGCTGTCCCTAATGTTTTAAATGTTTTAAATGCTTTATAATTTTAAATATTTTATAATTTTAAATGCATTAATTTTAACTGTTCTATGTTTAAATGTTATTATGTGGAATCTTATACTGTGAGCCGCCCTGAGCCACTTGTTGGGAAGGGCGGGATATAAATTAATAAATAATAATAATAATAATAGTACGATCGAAGCGGTGGCCAAGTTTTTGTATTTTGCTTCTAGGAGAGACTGTACCAATAATTGTTCTTGATTATTGTTCTTCTGCAGGCTTCCGGTTGCTTGTTAAACTGTTGTATGCCATTAAAAGTCGCTATTGAATTGAATTGAACTTTACACAGAAATGTTACCCTGACCGGGAAGAAATGTTATATATGCTCAGATAACAGACAGAGCTTTAGCTATGTTAGATTCAAGATCAGCTTCTGTTGCTTTTAGCATTGAAGATTCCACACAAGAGCGGAACCTCATAAATGCTCAGCACGTGGCAAGAGCTTGAAGCACAGATCTGACTTTCATGATCCTCAGAGAATCCGTACGAGGGTAAATGTTTCCTGTAGCTGATTCTGGATGAAGCTGTTCTTGGAACACCAAAGTGCTGGAGTTCAGAAAGTATTTTCTCAAAGAAGGGTCTTTTTAATGGTTGCCTTCCTATCTGAAACTTGATATGTCAGGTTATCTACCAGTATGACTTTCTGACATCCACCAAACTGGCAAAAAACTGTGACAAAGCAGACAAGTTGAGGGTAAAAGACATTTACATCTTCTCTGTTCCAGGCATAAACGTAAGTGTGACTATCTGGCATCCTTAACTCACAAACGTTTTTATCTGACAAGCAGTTCCAGAGAAGCATTTCTGAACCCTAATCCTTCCCCAGTTTAGTGTGCTGTGAACTTATGGTGATCTCACCACTAGTAGGGGGGCGGATGGCACAGGGGTCTGTTTCAAGCGGCAGAACCCCTGTGCCATTCCCCCCCACCCCTTCAAGTTCTCTCTTTGGATATCATCACACGTGCACGGCATGATGACGTCACCAGAAGTGACATCATCGCTCAGGCCGGGCCAGTGAGGGATGAGGGGACGACAGACGGCGCACGAGAGTGCTGCTGCGCCCGTTTTTCCTTGGAGCACGCTCATTGGCGGCTTCCGTGGAAGTCTCTGAAGAGTGCACTGTTTTAGTAGTGCCTAGCTGCTTTTGGGTTGAAAGGGAAGGTGCCCCTCGGCCACTATCAACCTAAAAGTGGCTGGGCGCTGCTAAAATAGTTCACTCTTTGGAGACACCCAAGGAAGCTTCCAAAGCGCGTACTGCACTGCGTAGCGCTCCTCCAATCCTGTCTTCCAAGACAGGCTCAGAGGAGAGCTCAGCATGGACAAGTGACACAGTGTTGGACTGGATGGGACATTGGCCTGATCCAAAATGGCTTCTCTTATGTTCTTATGTGACACAGAGTGTTGGACTGGATGGGCCATTGGCCTGATCCAACAGGGCTTCTCTTATGTTCTTATGTGACACAGCATGTTGGACTGGATGGGCCATTGGCCTGATCCAACATGGCTTCTCTTATGTTCTTATGTGACTCAGAGTGTTGGACTGGATGGGCCACTGGCCTGATCTAACATGGCTTCTCTTATGTGACACAGAGTGTTGGACTGGATGGGCCACTGGGCTGATCTAACATGGCTTCTCTTATGTTCTTATGTGACACAGAGTGTTGGACTGGATGGGCCACTGGCCTGATCCAACATGGCTTCTCTTATGTTCTTATGTGACACAGAGTGTTGGACTGGATGGGCCATTGGCCTGATCCAACATGGCTTCTCTTATGTTCTTATGTGACACAGAGTGTTGGACTGGATGGGCCACTGGCCTGATCCAACATGGCTTCTCTTATGTGACACAGAGTGTTGGACTGGATGGGACATTGGCCTGATCCAACATGGCTTCTCTTATGTTCTTAAGGGTTCTGTTTCCTAACTCAACAACTCAGTAAATTCTTAGGTGTCGCCACCACCCCGGTATTTTGGAAATGGTCTGGTATCCATGGAGTTGTTGATGAACATTGTGGTTGTGGTCCCCACCCATCCAGAGCTTCTCCCAGAGAAAATCTGGAAGGATAAGTGAGATTTTCTCCTCTTAAACTGACACACACACACACCCCACTCCATGAACCAGAAATTACCATGGACTGACCCTTGGGCCAAGGCTTATCTCTGACCTCTGACTTCTCCAAGCCCTCCATGAATTCCTCCTTGGAGACTGTGCCTTTAAGGAGCACAGTGAGAAAATTGTCTTTCCATCTCACTTTCTATCTCGCTTGATTTGGAAAAGTATCTGCAGTAGGGTTGCTTCGGGGGGCAGAAATATCCTGCTCCAGGTGGTGGGCAACCCTAGATTAAATGCTTCTTAATAAATCAGAGAGAACAAAACTTGGCTAGGGAAGAATCATAGCTAATTTAAAAAGGTAAAGGTAGTCCCCTGTGCAAGCATCAGTCGTTTTCGACTCTGGGGTGACGCTGCTTTCACAACGTTTTCACAGCAGACTTTTTAGGGGGTGGTTTGCCATGGCCTTCCCCAGTCATCTACACTTTCCCCCCAGCAAGCTGGGTACTCCTTTGACCGACCTCGGAAGGATGGAAAACTGAGTCTACCTGGAGCCGGCTACCTGAACCAGCTTCCTCTGGGATCAAACTCGGGTCATGAGCAGTCCTACTGCAGGGGTCCTACTGCAGTACCGCAGCTTTACCACTCTGCACCACAGAGCTCTTCATAGCTAATTAAAGAGGTTATTATTTTTATCAGGTAAATCACACTTGTGTTTTCTGTGTTTTGTGAGGTTTTCATAAGGGGCTTCATTAAGTGTTTCAAAGGTTACTGTGATGTCATTTTTCAACTGTGTATAAGGTTCCAAAAAATCATAGAATCAGAGTTGGAAGGGACCTCCAGGGTCATCTAGTCCATGTCAAGCAAGCAGATCTCAAAGTAACCAGTCCTTGAGTTGAAACAAAGTATAGGTTTATTGATAATCCATGTGCTTCTATTGAGCCAAGAATTGGAACTGATACAGAATAATAGCAGAAGGCATACTTAAAGATGGCACATCAAAGGTTCTATCAACAAAACTACAATTACTAAACAGTCCTGTATTCACGTGTGAAAATTCACACATTACTTTCTTTATCTCCCTGTGGTTATTCTTCCTGGGCCCAGGTCTGGCCTGGGAACATGTCCCTGGAGGCTTTATCTTCAAAGCACAAATTCCTGCGTTTGTTAGTAAAAGCGAAAGAGGCGCAGGGAGGAGGCGCCGGCTAACTCTCTACTTAGATGTGCCTCAGCTTTGTTTTAGGGTTAGTAATGGTTACAGCATGGCAGTTATATTCTAATAAACATAGACAGTCATAGTAAAATAAAACATTGCTTGACAGTCCAACCCCCTGCACACAATGCAGGAAACACACAGATTTGTGTGGCCCCAAGCTGTTAAGAGCCTGCCAAAATTCACAGTAAAAAGTCCATGCAAAGCAAGGGTGAGAGTTTCTCATTGTGTGTTAGCAGGTGCTAAGACAGTCTCCGGGGAAGAGATAGTATGTCCTTGAAAGTCAGACCCAGGCCTCTCACAAGGCAGAGGGATAACTTTGTAAGGTACATATTAAAGCAAAGCAAGCTAAGGAAAACTCCCATTATAATTACAGAGACTCACAGAAGCACAGAACAGCATTGCTCATGGCAAGGCCACTTAACGCAGTGGTTTTTTCCCTGTATTCTTACATATAAAGCAGGTAAGGCTCTGAAGACCAAAGGAGGGCTTGTCACAGTTCCTGCTTCAAAAATGCCCGCTTCCTAGAAATGTCATAACACTGATGGACTAACTTACATGGGGAAATCAGCGGAGGGGATCGGATAATCATATGGAGCAAAGGTCCATCAGTGGCTATTAGCCACAGGGTAGAGATGGAACTTTCTGTCTGGGGCAGTGATGCTGTGTATTCTTGGTACTTTGGGTGGGCAACAGTGGGAGGGCTTCTAGTATCCTGGCCCCACTAGTGGACCTCCTGATGGCACCTGGGTTTTGGCCACTGTGTGACACAGTGTTGGACTGGATGGGCCATTGGCCTGATCCAACATGGCTTCTCTTATGTTCTTATGTTTTTATTTAGATACATCAGAACAAGGGTGTTAATATTAACTACCGGGTTGGTTTATTATCTGATTGTAGCAATGTATTAGGTATTCAAACATTTGTAAAGCTATTCTGGGGGTCTTTGGGTTGAAATTAAATCAAAAGAGTTTCCGGCTCAACATTAGGAAGAAGTTCCTGACAGAGCGATTCCTCAGTGGAACAGGCTTCCTTGGGAGGTGGTGGGCTCTCCTTCCTTAGAGGTTTTTAAACAGAGGTGGGATGGCCATCTGACAGCAATGAATTTAGAGGGAGGTATTTGTGAGTTTCCTGCATTGTGCAGAGAGTTGGACTAGATGACCCTGGAGGTCCCTTCCAACTCCATGATTCTATGATTGCTGGAGACCTTTTCACTGCAGTGGAAATAAAACTGTTTGTTTCCTGTCCGCTTTTGCCTCGGTCTTTGCTATTGATTGGGTCGGACTTGGGGGAGGGGACTCCCTCTGGAGCAGGGGTTGGGAAACTTTTTTTCTGCCAAGGGCCATATGGACATTTATAACATCATTTGTGGGCCATAAAAAATTATCAACAAAAAACAGTGCTCCGCCAAGGGAGAATGATTTAGGCCAGCAAAATTAATGCAAATAATTGTTTTTTCTATTTGAAGTCATGTGGGGAGAACCTAATTGGCACGCACACACACAAACCCAGCAAATGCATAGGAACTCAGTAGCATATTAGACCACATCTCCTAATATTAGCATATTAGGTCACATACTTATTAGCACATTAGGCCACACCATCTGGGATAATCAAGTGCAAACTTAACTGTGACAGTAACTTTTCCAGGCCCTGCAGCAATTCTGGCCGGCCAGCCAGGCCCCAGGGAGGCTGCTGCACAGTACATCTGGGCCCTGTGATCCCTGCCTGGCCCTGGGGAGGCTGCTGTACAGCGCGGCTGGGCCCCACGATCCTTGCTGGCCAGCCAGGCCCCAGGGAGGCTGCCACATGGCTCGGTTTGGCCCAGCAATCCCCGAGGGCCACACCAAGTGACCTTGAGGGCCGTATACGGCCCTCGGGACGGAGGTTCCCCACCCCTGCTCTAGGGTGTGGGCTCTCTCGTCTCAGTTTTGGTGACCACAGGAGAACTCAGTCCAGAGGATCAAGCCCCAGCAAGGGATTCAACGCCCAACACACAGCTCGTGATTAAAGGGGACTTCGGATTCCTGACTGGGGCCTTTGGACGTTGAACCTTGGTCAGGTAAGAACTGCGCTGCTGGGACACAGGGGTAGAATGTCCTTCCAAAACAGCCATTTGCTCCTTGGGAAGTAGGGTTGCCAACCTCCAGGCCAGTTTGGTGTAGTGGTTAAGTTCATGGACTCTTATCTGGGAGAACCGGGTTTGATTCCCCACTCCTCCACTTGCACCTGCTAGCATGGCCTTGGGTCAGCCATAGCTCTGGCAGAGGTTGTCCTTGAAAGGGCAGCTGCTGTGAGAGCCCTCTCCAGCCCCACCCACCTCACAGGGCGTTGTGGGGGAGGAAGGGAAAGGAGATTGTAGGCCGCTCTGATCCTCTGTCCTTGGAAGGACAGCTGCAGTGAGAGCCCTCTCCAGCCCCACCCACCTCACAGGGTGTCTGTTGTGGGGGGGGGGAGGTAAAGGAGATTGTGAGCCGCTCTGAGACTCTTCGGAGTGGAGGGCGGGATATAAATCCAATATCATCTTCTTCAGGTGGGAGCTACCAATCACCTGGAGTGACAACAGACTTCCAGTTGAGAGAGATCAGTCCTTCTGGAGAAAATGGCTGCTCTGAAGGAGGAGGGGGGACTCTACGATACTATATCCTTCTGAGTTTGCTTCCTGCCCCAAACCTTACCCTCCCAAGACTCCACCCCCAAATCTCCAGGAATTTCCCAGCTTGGAGCTGGCAACCATAATCGGGGGAACTGATCTTTGTAGCGGGGAGACCCCTTGTGATTCCTGGAGATTACCGAGTCCCACCTGGAGGTTAACACAACAAAAAATGCAAGCTAGTGACCAATTTACTAAGAAGTATGTAGAAATCAGTCCAAATGTCCAAAACGTGTATATTCAAGTCCCAAAGTAGTGTGGTGACAAGCCAATCGATTAAGTACTTGTTTCTTTCCAGTCTTCGTCAGACCTGGGACCACTAACAAAAGAAAATATTCTACAAAAATATCAGAAGGACATTCAGACACCACCATTGAAAAAACATATCATACTTACATATTATTATTATATTGATTCAGTTATATAGATTCTGACACAGTTTTCAAAAAAGAGGGACGCAGAGCGTCTCCAGCAGCAATTTCACATCAGCTACAGCTCAGTATGAGGCTTCTTGCGCACCCTAATGGTGCAACTCTCTCTCTCTCTCTCTCTCTCTCTCTCTCGGCTTGGCTTCGCGAACGAAGATTTAAGAAGGGTGCAATAGTCCACGTTTGCTGCAGGCTCGCTGGTGGCTGACAAGACCAATGTGGGACAGGCAGGTCCGGCCACAGCGGCTGCAGGGAAAAGTCTGATTTAGGGTTGGTCCTGTAGCAGTGCGATTCTTCCTCAATCTCCTTTAGTCCTCAAGACCAGCTATGCGTGCGTTCTCAAAGGAATGGTGCAACTAACATGTTTAAAAAGGCAAACATCTCATTTACAGCAGCCATTACACAAACCTCTTAAAGGTAAAGTAACATATTTCTAATGCAACATGCTAAAAGACACAAACACCACCAATTATATCACAGCAGATACAACATACAAAGTATTCCATGCAAAGAATGTCAAATCCCATAATTTATACAAAAATATAACGCAGGCAAATTATGCACTGCACTCATAATATTATAAAGAAGACCACCTGGAGTTTGGCAGCCATAGGAAACAGGAAAAGAGGAGAGGCTCTTGGGGGGGGGGGGTTCAAGAAAGAAATAATTGTGTGTGTGGGGGGGGTGATATTCCTCCCACAAGTCGCAAGTTCTCACTTGTAATGTTACAGACCTTTGTCATGACTGGCCTTTTTTCTAGGCTAAACAGCTGAGAGCAAACCAATCTTCATACAGCAGCTGCTCGAGCCCCCTGATTATTTTAGTTGCTCTTTTCTCTTAGCCTCCACACCTCCAAGAGTGAACTTTTGTTCTTGAGAGCCAGTTTGGTGTCGTGGTTAAATGCGCGGGCTCTTATCTGGGAGAACCGGGTTTGATTCCCCACTCCTCCACTTGCAGCTGCTGGAATGGCCTTGGGTCTCCACAGACATTGTGTAAGATGTATACTAACATGTCTAACAAACACTGGAAATGTACTAAACATGTGGGATCTTTTTTACCAAATGTGGACATGGGAGGTGGTGAAAGACCATTGGAAAATTACAATTAAAATAAATAAATAAAATAAAAAACTATTACAGAAAATTCTGAAGACACAGATCCAATTTAAACCAGAACTGTTTTTATTGAATATATACCCTGAGGTGAGACGAGACTTTTGTTGGCACATATTAACACATGAACCTGCCTTATACTGAATCAGACCCTTGGTCCATCAAAGTCAGTAGCTGCCTTATACTGAATCTGCCTTATACTGAATCAGACCCTTGGTCCATCAAAGTCAGTATTGTCTACTCAGACTGGCAGCGGCTCTCCAGGGTCTCAAGCTGAGGTTTTTCACACCTATTTGCCTGGACCCTTTTTTGGAGATGCTGGGGATTGAACCTGGGACCTTCTGCTTACCAAGCAGATGCTCTACCACTAAGCCACTGTCCCTCATGATTCTTCTGGCACAGAGGTGGAAACTTCAGGAGATCCCCACGAGAATGGACTTGGTGGGGGAAATTGTGGAAACGGACTACTTATCCCAGTTGTTGGCTGGGAAATCTAAGGAAGAAGCAAGAAAATACTGGGTGAAACTATATATTTGCTAGATAAGATTCTTAAGATTCTTTGGTGTAAACTCATATTTCCTTTCTCCTGTAGCTTTTACTATAAGACTGCTTTTGTTGGAAATGTTAACTTGAATAGGCACCTCAACAAGAAGACTTACAACATAAATGTACCAAAATGTCAAAGATTTAAAGTTAAGAGATAATACTATGTGACAATATAAGTATTCTAAGAAAGTATATTAGATGCAGATCTGTATTCTAAGAAAGTATACTACATGCTGATTAAGATATATTTGTAACTATAATTTTCTACTCCCTCTTACCCATTACTCTCAACTCTTTAGAAAACCAATAAAACTTTTAAATCTCTTGGAATGGCATTAGGTCAGCCATAGCTCTGGCAGAGGTTGTCCTGGAAAGGGCAGCTGCTGTGAGTGCCATCTCCAGCCCCACCCACCTCACAGGGTGTCTGTTGTGGAGGAGGAAGGTTAAGGAGATTGTGAGCCGCTCTGAGCCTCTGTCCTTGAAAGGGCAGCTGCTGTGAGAGCCCTCTCAGCCCCACCCACCTCACAGGGTGTCTGTTGTGGAGGAGGAAGGTTAAGGAGATTGTGAGCCGCTCTGAGCCTCTGTCCTTGAAAGGGCAGCTGCTGTGAGAGCCCTCTCAGCCCCACCCACCTCACAGGGTGTCTGTTGTGGGGGAGGAAGGGAAAGGAGATTGTAGGCCGCTCTGAGCCTCTGTCCTTGAAAGGGCAGCTGCTGGGAAAGCCCTCTCCAGCTCCACCCACCTCACAGGGTGTCTGTTGTGGGGGAGGAAGGGAAAGGAGATTGTAGGCTGCTCTGAGCCTCTGTCCTTGAAAGGGCAGCTGCTGGGAGAGCCCTCTCCAGCTCCACCCACCTCACAGGGTGTCTGTTGTGGGGGAGGAAGGGAAAGGA
The DNA here is from genome assembly GCF_032191835.1 of Heteronotia binoei. NCBI lineage: Eukaryota > Metazoa > Chordata > Lepidosauria > Squamata > Gekkonidae > Heteronotia > Heteronotia binoei. The sequence continues at coordinate 13,158,810 of NC_083227.1, read as the reverse complement.
GATTGTAGGCCGCTCTGAGCCTCTGTCCTTGAAAGGGCAGCTGCTGGGAGAGCCCTCTCCAGCCCCACCCACCTCACAGGGTGTCTGTTGTGGGGGAGGAAGGGAAAGGAGATGATAGGCCGCTCTGAGCCTCTGTCCTTGAAAGGGCAGCTGCTGGGAGAGCCCTCTAGCCCCACCCACCTCACAGGGTGTCTGTTGGGGGGGAGGAAGGGAAAGGAGATTGTAGGCCGCTCTGAGCCTCTGTCCTTGAAAGGGCAGCTGCTGTGAGAGCCCTCTCCAGCCCCACCCTCCTCACAGGGTGTCTGCTGTGGGGGAGGAAGGGAAAGGAGATTGTGAGCCGCTCTGAGCCTCTGTCCTTGAAAGGGCAGCTGCTGGGAGAGCCCTCTAGCCCCACCCACCTCACAGGGTGTCTGTTGGGGGGGAGGAAGGGAAAGGAGCTTGTAGGCTGCTCTGAGCCTCTGTCCTTGAAAGGGCAGCTGCTGTGAGAGCCCTTTCCAGCCCCACCCACCTCACAGGGTGTCTGTTGAGGGGGAGGAAGGGAAAGGAGATTGTAGGCCGCTCTGAGCCTCTGTCCTTGAAAGGGCAGCTGCTGTGAGAGCCCTCTCCAGCCCCGCCCACCTCACAGGGTGTCTGTTGTGGGGGAGGAAGGTAAAGGAGATTGTAGGCCGTTCTGAGACTCTGTCCTTGAAAGGGCAGCTGCTGTGAGAGCCCTCTCCAGCCCCACCCACCTCACAGGGTGTCTGTTGTGGGGGAGGAAGGGAAAGGAGATTGTAGGCCGCTCTGAGCCTCTGTCCTTGAAAGGGCAGCTGCTGGGAGAGCCCTCTCCAGCCCCACCCACCTCACAGGGTGTCTGTTGTGGGGGAGGAAGGGAAAGGAGATGATAGGCCGCTCTGAGCCTCTGTCCTTGAAAGGGCAGCTGCTGGGAGAGCCCTCTAGCCCCACCCACCTCACAGGGTGTCTGTTGGGGGGGAGGAAGGGAAAGGAGATTGTAGGCCGCTCTGAGCCTCTGTCCTTGAAAGGGCAGCTGCTGTGAGAGCCCTCTCCAGCCCCACCCTCCTCACAGGGTGTCTGCTGTGGGGGAGGAAGGGAAAGGAGATTGTGAGCCGCTCTGAGCCTCTGTCCTTGAAAGGGCAGCTGCTGGGAGAGCCCTCTAGCCCCACCCACCTCACAGGGTGTCTGTTGGGGGGGAGGAAGGGAAAGGAGCTTGTAGGCTGCTCTGAGCCTCTGTCCTTGAAAGGGCAGCTGCTGTGAGAGCCCTTTCCAGCCCCACCCACCTCACAGGGTGTCTGTTGAGGGGGAGGAAGGGAAAGGAGATTGTAGGCCGCTCTGAGCCTCTGTCCTTGAAATGGCAGCTGCTGTGAGAGCCCTCTCCAGCCCCGCCCACCTCACAGGGTGTCTGTTGTGGGGGAGGAAGGTAAAGGAGATTGTAGGCCGTTCTGAGACTCTGTCCTTGAAAGGGCAGCTGCTGTGAGAGCCCTCTCCAGCCCCATCTACCTCACAGGGTGTCTGTTGTGGGGGGAGAAGATAAAGGAGATTGTAAGCCACTCTGATTCAGAGAGAAGGGTGGGATATAAAATTGCAGTCTTCTTTTTCTCCTCCTCCTTAGCTCCTGAACTCGCATTTCCTGTCGTGCTCTCTGACTCATCCGTGCTCCCCTCCAAACAAAAAAGGGATGGAGCCTGATCCAGGAGGCGCAGAACTATCTGAGTCAGGTGAAATAAGGCAGTAACGGATGAGGAGAAATAAAGGACAATAGATGGGGACATTTGGTTTTCTGGAAGCTTCTTATATTCTGGGACTTTGTGACAGAGGGATAGGGGTTTCCCCAACCTTCACGTTTAAATCAGATCTTGGGCCAAGTCAGGCCTTAAGGAAGACACCTCCAAGGCAATTTCACAATGTAGGTTTGGGGTTAGAGAGCTGAATGCGAGTCCTGGAGCAGCTTAGAGACCCACAAGAACTCTTGAGAGTTGGAGTCGAGTTGCACCTTTAAGACCAACTTAGTTTTATTCAGAACCCAAGCTTTCGTGTGCTCTCTAAGCATACTTCATCAGACGAGGGGATCTGGTACAGTGAGCAAAGCCACACTGCCATTCCAGCAGGTGCAAGTGGAGGAGTGGGGGAATTAAACCTGGTCCTCCCAGATAAGTCCGTGCACTTAACCACTACACCAAACTGCCCTCTTCACTGGGAGTCTTCACTGTCCCCAGATATCCAGCTGGGAGGGGAGCCCTCTTAGTTTGCCTGCAGCAAGAGAAAAGAGCGAGGCTCCAAGAGCAGCTCAAAGATTAAGGAAATTTATGGCAGAGGAATACCAGAAGCTGCCAGAAAACCCTAAAGTCGCAACGTTCCCCCTTCCCCACCCACTTGGCTTCTTGCAGAGGAGAGAATGGAGGCAATGGGGTTGGCCTTGCTTCTTGCCAAAGCCTCTTGCCTCCCCACCTGGATCCATCCCCTGCAGAGTTACTCCAGAGCAATGTTCCCTCTATGCTGCAGAGCCTTGTGAGCGACAATGCATTAAAGTTGTGAGCTGCTGCAGAAATTATTGTTGTGTGCTCTGGAGTCATCCTTCCTGAGCTACAGTTAAAAATGTGTGGAAAGGAAAGGAAAGGAAAGGTCCCCTGTGCAAGCACCAGTCGTTTCCAACTCTGGGGTGACGTTGCTTTCACAATGTTTTCATAGCAGACTTTTTTACCGGGTGGTTTGCCGTTGCCTTCCCCAGTCGTCTATGCTTTCCCCCCAGCAAGCTGGGGACTCCTTTGACCGATCTTGGAAGGATGGAAGGCTGAGTCAACCTTTGGCCAGCGACCTGAATCCAGCTTCCGCTGGAATCGAACTCAGGTCATGAGCAGAGAGCTCAGACTACAGCAGGGGTGGTCAACGGTAGCTCTCCAGATGTTTTTTGCCAACAACTCCCATCAGCCCCAGCCATTGGCCATGCTAGCTGGGGCTGATGGGAGTTGTAGGCAAAAAAACATCTGGAGAGCTACTGTTGGCCACCCCTGGACGACAGTACTGCAGTACTGCTGCTTTACCGCTCTGCGTGTGAGCTCGCACTAACTCAGCTTAGAGGGAACGCTACTCCAAAGTAGCCCCACGGAGGTGCATTGAGCAACGCCGAGGAAAACCTGGCTGGAGCCCGTAGTGGAGAGGAGGGGAAACGTTTTGCCTTTGTCTGCAGCACTGAAAGGGTTAAACTCGCAGAGCTATTTGGCTAGAGAGGCCAAGCAAGGCGTGGGGGGCGGGGGGAGGCGCTGGCGAGAGAAGGCTTTGCTTTTGGAGGGCGACAGAGGCTTGGAACTGCTGCAGAGGAAAACCTGCCAGCCAGATCCTGGGGAGGTCTCCTTAGGAGTAAGTCGTCACTGGGGGATAAGTGTTGAGATCTTGGAAGAAAGGGAGGCTGTGGGGTCATTTTCTGCATTGGTTGCTGCATTGGTTATCTTCTCCCCACCACAACAGACACCCTGTGAGGTGGGTGGGGCTGAGAGGGCTCTCACAGCAGCTGCCCTTCCAAGGACAGCGTCTCAGAGCAGCTCACAATCTCCTTTATCTTCCTTCCCGACAACAGACACCCGGTGAGGTGGGTGGGGCTGAGAGGGCTCTCACAGCAGCTGCCCTTTCAAGGACAGAGGCTCAGAGCAGCTCACAATCTCCTTTATCTTCCTCCCCCACAACAGACACCCTGTGAGGTGGGTGGGGCTGAGAGTTCCTACAGCAGCTGCCCTTTAAAGGACAACCTCTGCCAGAGCTATGGCTGACCCAAGGCCATTCCAGCAGCTGCAAGTGGAGGAGTGGGGAATCAAACCCCGTTCTCCCAGATAAGAGTCCGCGCACTTAACTGCTACACCAAACTGGCTCTCAAACGAGACCTTGAGGGGCCGAGCCATGATGGGCTGGACTATGTGTGTACCTCTTTAAGATTAGGAAGCAGAGATATAAATTTTATAAAGAACCCAAATTATATATATATATATATATATATATATATATATATATATATATATATATATATATATATATATTAAAAAACACGCTTAAAACGTTAGCGCTCATTGGTTTTAAAGATACTTTCTTTGTATTTCTCTATGGGATCCAGGGAACTAGGCATTGGAAGCTCTGGCTCTTTCCTTCCTTCCCCAGGGGACCAGGAGGGGGAGGAGCCTCAGCCAATAGAAGGAAGAGAGGCTTGGTTCAGTAGCTCTGCTGTGCAATTGAGAGCCTAGCAAAGCAAGCTCTCCCTCTCCCCTTCCTCTCCGAGGGAAAAAAATTGAGGCTTGGCTCTGTAGCTCCTGTGCCATTGAGCAAGCCTTGCAAAACAAGCTGTTATGCGGAAGCACGAGAGGGGGAGAAGGAAGCAGATGACAGCCAGTTGCTCAGGGGGCTGATTCAGCCCCCCCAAACCGCATGTTCAACGCCCCTGCCATAGCGTCCTCCCTCCAATATAGCCATTTTCTCCCGGGGAATCGATCTCTGTCATCTGGGAGTCAGTTGGAATTCTGGTCCCTCCTGGAGGTTGATCACCCTATTCTGGTTTTGTTCCACTATTAGCAGAATTTGGGGTGGGTGGGTTTGGGAGGGGGCGTGTCCCACTACTTTTCTGCCTTTCTCACATCACAAGAACTTGTCACTCCATGAAATTGCAGAGCAGTCAGGTTAGAACAGATAAAAGGAAGCACTTCTTCACCCAAAGGGTGATTAGCACCTGAAATTCACTGCACGAATAGGCATCCAGCTACAAGCATGGATGCCTTCGAGTGGGGATTGGATAAACATCTGGAGCAGAGGTCCATCAGTGGCTCTTAGCCACAGCGTATTGTTGGAACTCTCTGTCTGGGGCAAGTGATGCTCTGTATTCTTGGTGCTTGGGAGGGACAACAGTGTGAGGACTTCTAGTGTCCTGGCCCCACTAATGGACCTCCTGATGCCACCTAGGGGTTTTTTTTGGCCAGTGTGTGACAGAGAGTTGGACCGGATGGGCCATTGGTCTGATCCAACATGGCTTCTCTTATGCTCTTATGTGGCCACAACCCCGGTATCAGCCTCCCATAGGTGCAGGGCCAGGAGAAACAAATGGCACATGGGGATACAGCACTGTGAGGATCTTGGCATGTGGAATGTAAACACACCAAGGGGTGCTACAGATGTGAGTTTGAGGGCCTACCCACGGCAGCGTTTTGCAGACTGAACTCACAGGGAGAGAACACAGCTGTTCCAATGGCATTGCCCCTCCCACATCACTCCGCAGCTCATTTGGAAGAGACACAGTGCTAAATTCTCCATCCTGCTCTGGGATTTGGGTGGGAGGAATCACATAATTTCGCCCCGGCAAGAGAAGTACAGACCTCTAGGCAACACAACAGGGAGAAACACCAGGGCACAGTCCCAGGAGGTGTGGGTTCAGGTTTTGCTAAGGGGGATGCCAGCAAGAATACAAAGCTCCCTTTTGGTAGCCAGCAGGCCCAGATGGGATCAAGTGGAATGACTCCTTCATGCTGATTGGGTGGGCAGAATGCCAAGCATTTTGACTGATCCTTACCCTCCCCATCTCCTTGATGATGATGATGATATTGGATGTATATCCCGCCCTCAGCCCATGGAAAAAAATTGAGGCTTGGCTCTGTAGCTCCTGTGCCATTGAGCAAGCCTTGCAAAACAAGTGGAAGGAAGCACGAGAGAGGGAGAAGGAAGCAGATGACAGCCAGTTGCTCAGGGGCCTGATTCAGCCCCCCCAAACTGCATATTCAACGGCCCTGCCATTGGCCCTGGTGGACTGGAGGGGCCATTGGCCTGATCCAACATGGCTTCTCTGATGTTCTTATGTGTGACACAGAGTGTTGGACTGGATGGGCCATTGGCCACTCAGTCTCAGAGCGGCTTACAATCTCCTTTTTCCTCCTCCCCTACAACAGACACCCTGTGAGGTGGGTGCAGCTGAGAGAGCTCTGACAGAAGCTGCCCTTTCAAGGACACCTCCTACGAAAGCTGTGGCTGACCCAAGGCCATTCTAGCAAGTGCAAGTGGAGGAGTGGGGAATCAAACCCAGTTCTCCCAGATAAGAGTCCACACTTTTAACCACTACACCAAACTGGCTCTCTTTGAACTTTCATGATACATTTCAGCATATGGCAGAACACTGGGGATAGTTAAGAAACCACGATGTGGGGTTGCCAAAGCCCAGGTAGGTCCTGGAGATGCCCTAGAACAGGGGTGTCAAACATGCAGTTTGGGGGCTGAATGAGGCCCCCGAAGGGCTCCTATCAGGCCCCCAAGCAACTGGCTGTCATCTGCTTCCTTCTGCCTATATCTTCCTTCCTTCTGCATAACAGCTTCCTTTGCAAGGCTTGCTCAATTGCACAGCAGAGCTACTGAGGCAAGCCTCGCTTCCTTCTATTGGCTGAGGCTCCCCCCCCCAGTCCCCTGGGGAAGGAAGGAAAGAGCCAGAGCTTCCTTTGGCCAGTTTCCTGGATCCCACGGGAGAAATACAAAGAAAGCATCTTTAAGACCAATGAATGCTAATGTTTTACTTTTTTTTTTTTTAATTGTGTTTGTCCGTGTCCTTTATAAAATTTATATCTCTGCTACCTAATCTTAAATAGGTACACACGTGGCTCAACCTGACATGGCCCGGCCCAACAAGGTCTCATTTATGTCAGATCCAGCCCTCATAACAAGCGAGTTCAACACCTCTGCCCTAGATTTAATAATAATAATAATAATAATAATAATAATAATAATAATAATAATAATAATAATAATAATAATAATAATAATAATAATAATAATAATAAATTTTATTTATACCCCACCCTCCCCGCCGAGGCAGGCTCAGGGCGGCTAGATTTACAACTTTTTCCAGACTAAAGAGATCTATTGGAGGGCAGAAAGTGGCTACTTTGGAGGGAGGATTCTATGCCATTATGCCCTCCCCTCCCCAGACTTCAGCCCCAAACTTCCAGGAATTTCCCAATCTGCAGATGGCAACATTATTTCTTGCCTCCCTGGGCTCCTCTTCATCCTAGAAGCCCTTGCGCTCTAAGATGGAGAGGCTTCAGGAAGTCAGCTGAGTTCCATTCCACACTGTCATGATCCTGGGCCTAGCAAGGCCTGCAGGCCCCAGGGAAGCCTTCTTTGGAGTTACTGGGAAAAGCCTACATCTCCCAGGATCCCCTCTGTCCCTCTGATTGGGTAGCGAGGGTTTTGGAGGGAAACAGGCCCAGAGAGGGGTAGGGCCGGGGAATAGAATATTTAATAGCCAAGCCCAGGAAGTGGGTGTTCTTTTCCTAGGAGTCAGAGCTGAGGAAGAGCTGCTGCCAGGGAGAGACCCTCATCCTGTGAGGTAGGGTGAGTAGGTTCAGGTCTGACTGAGACAGTTAGGGACAGTAAGTTCAGATGCTTTAAGGCAGGGTTTCCCAAACGTTTTTTCCCCGTGGCCCAGTTATTTTTACACATCTCCTTCATGGCCCACTAAAATTCGGGGGTGGAGCCAGGAGACTTTGGGGGTGGAGCTGGGAGACAGGAATTGTGTCACAGAGACGGGGGAAAGAAGGAAGGAAAACGGAGCTCAGGCTTTGCAGCCTGTGTCAGTCTTCAAGGCTAGCTTTTCTCTGCACGAGATGGGGGAAGGAAGGAAGCCAAGTGGAGCTCAGGCTTTGCAGCCTGTGTCAGTCTTCAAGGCTAGCTTTTCTCTGCACAACACAGAGATGGGGGAAGGAAGGAAGCATAGCAGAGCTTATGCTTTGCTGGGGGCGAGACTAGCTTTGACTTTTCTTGTGACCTGGTATTGAGGCTTCCGTGGCCCGGTGCCAGGTCGTGACCCTGCAAATGGGAAACACTGCATTAGGGCATTTGGTTATTTTTCCCTTTACCCTTTTTACTGTTTTATGCAACTTGCTTGTTATATTGCACTGACCTCTTAAATAAGCCTTCCCCCCCGCCCCTTGTTGTTAACTCTGCCTGGTCCTCACGCCTATTATTTGGCCTAAACTAAGGGAGGCTTGGGAGGATAATCTGGGCCTTCTCAAGGGAGACCCTTAACCCAGAGTGGTGGCAGCAGTTGGTAAGACCCCCCCAGAGGCATGACACACACTCAAACCAGACCTCGAGCACAATCTCATTCAGTGCCAGTGGCAGACTTATATCTGCCTGATACCAGCAGGGCACGGGTGTGGCTTTGAGTGGGCATATCTCCTGATACACGTAGAGGCCATCTCTAGAGCAGCGGTGTTGAACTGGATTTGTTATGAGGGCCAGATGTGACCTTGTTGGGCTGGACCATATGTGTTACAAATTTAATGCCAGTTAGCGGAGATACAAATTTTAAGGACACAAACACAATTAAAGATTTAAAATAACTTAAAATAAAATATGCTGAAATCATGGGTCTTAAAAGTGCTTTCTATGTATCTCTCCTATGTGATCCAGGGAACTGGGCAAAGTTTTCCTTCCTTCTCCAGGGGATGGGGGGAGCCTCCGCCAATAGAAGGAAGAGAGGCTTGGCTTAGTAGGTCTGCTGTGCAATTGAGACAGCCTGGAAAAAACAAGCTGTTCCTCCCCAAAGGAGGAGCCTCAGCAAATAGAGAAAATAGAGAAACAGAGACTTTGCTCTGTAGCTCCTGCAGAATTGAGCAAGCTTGGCCAGTCAAGCTGTGATGCAGAAGGAAGCGAGAGAGAGGGAGAAGGAAGCAGGCGACAGCCAGTTGCTTTGGGGGCCTTGATAACAAAATAACATTAAGCAAAAGAAGCACTCTTGTTCTGATCTGTGAGGGCAATTCTCACATCCCCTGAGTGTGTGAAGGTTTGTGAAGTTCAGTGGTGTATCTCCATTGTGATAATTCCTTGTTACACGTTACTGTCTGTGTGTCTCCTTCTCCCCAGAGAGACACATCTCTTCACAGCCAAGTGAATAAAGGCATCCTTTCACAGATGGAGCTGCTGCAGTAGAAGGGGCAGGAGATGGAAGAGCAGGACCAAGGAGGACCTGGAACTGACAAGACAGTTCTCCTTCCAGCTGGGAGTGGTGTTGAATTTTGGGAAACAGTTTTGCTGGAGACCATGGCTAAGGACACCATGACTTCAGTTGTAGATGGCCAACGCTTCCGGCAGTTCTGGTACCTTGAGGTTGATGGGCCCCGAGAGGTTTGCAGCCAGCTCCATCGACTTTGCCACCAGTGGCTGAAGCCAGAGAAGCACACCAAGAAGCAGATCCTGGACCTGGTGATCCTGGAGCAGTTCCTGGCCATCCTGCCCCAGGAAATGCATTGCTGGGTCAGAGGATGCGGGCCGGAGACCAGTTCCCAGGCGGTGGCCCTGGCCGAAGGTTTCCTCCTGAGTCAGGCAGAGGAGAAGAGGCAGGCAGAACAGGTGAGGAGATTTCTGGCCTTATCTTCAAAGTTCCTGGCTGGATATCTTCCAAGTCAGAGATTTAAGGGCCTCCTTCAGCAGCCTTTTCTACTAGAGAATTTCTTATCCCTCCAGATAACTCACCATATCAGCTGATATATATATATAAATTTTGGGGGGCCACTGTGTGACACAGAGTGTTGGACTGGATGGGCCATTGGCCTGATCCAACATAGCTTCTCTTATGTTCTTATGTTATGTTCTAGTGGTGCATAAAATTAAAATAATTAGAACCTCTGCCTGTTAGACAATCTTAGAATATCCTGGCTATAATAGACGCACTGCCATACTTTAAAGTCCATCTCAGACCTTGGATAAAAATAATAATATGAAGATAGTAGATTACTATCCTGCCCTTCATTTCAGAATGGCCTACAATCGCCTTTATTATCTCCCCCACAACAGGCAGCCTGTGAGGTAGGTGGCATTGAGAGAGCTCTGACAGAAGCTGCCCTTTCAAGGACAGCTCTTTGAAAGCTATGGCTGACCCAAGGCCATTGTAACAGTTGCAATAAAACTTAGTCTTAAACTTGCCTCTAATTCTGTTCTTTTGCTTCAGACCAACCTGACTTTCCATCTGCCATAGGTTAATTCACGATCTAATTTGCTTCGCTGCTTTTTCAGATGGGTGGACAATCCCTGAAGATAGAAGCGGCATTCCCTGGGGCAAAAGATGCTTCATTGGAGCAAGAAGAGAGAGCGCAGGCCCAGGGAAATGTCCAAGATGCCTTCTCCTTTGGTAAGGACTCTTTTCTGCCTGGATACAATTGGGGTACCCAGTGCATTTCCTAGGTAGAGAATTCAAGTCAGGGGAAAATGTTAAACACGTCACAAAACACAGAGTTAATCTGCAGAATTCAGTGCCCACTAATTGAACAGATTCATATAAGGCTATTAAAATATTCATGTTGCACCCTTCTTTCATAAGACAGACAAATCTTGGCAGAGGTAATCAAGATGGTGAATAAGGGGACCCTCCACCTCCTGGGGCAGCAGAGCTCTGGAAAACACTTTTTTGGGGCGAAGAATACTTGGAATATTTGGCTTATGTACTTTATGGCATCTGGGGATAGGAGGGGCTTCAAACAGATGTGGTGTCAGGTTGATGTTGCATCTGGCTGAAAACCTGTCCAGGAAGTCAGCAGTCATATAACTCACTTATATTACCTTGGAGTCCCAGATGCACTGAAGTCACATCTGGGCTGGACGTGACGGTGACATGTCACGAGACATCATTTTCACCCTCTTCCCCACCCGGGCATGGCCCAGCTCTCAAAGTCTGAAATATCTTAGCAGCATATATAATAACTGAAGCTCATAGGTACCAAGTGCTTCTCTTCTGCCACTCCCAGAATTTAGTAAAAAGTGTTAAAAATGTGTCCAGTTTACACAGGGCGAGGTTTCACACCCCTGGGAAGCAGGGAACAAACAAGTAAATGGAATAGAAAGTCATGGAAAACACCTTCCCTCCCTCCTTTTTCTCCATAACAGGCAGTGAAGAGATGTTGTTGAGACCTCGTCTTTTCAGAGATGTGGAGAAGTCTGCTGCACCTGCAGTCCAGGTAAAGGATTTGAGCAGGGGACAGGCTGAGTCTCCCCTTCTTTTTCAGGGGGGGCTTTTCCCCCTGCGGTTACTACCCAGGGTCTGGGCGAGAAAGCCTGTAACCAGCACTGTTTCTACCCATGCCAAGCCACACCCTCCCAGGCTTCTCCCTACCAGTGTGCAGTCTCTGCCTAGCATGATCTCTGATGAGGGAATCTGCTCGCTCTTTCAGTGTCCGTTTGCATTTGAAGAGGTGGCCGTGTATTTCACTGACGCAGAGTGGGCCCTGCTGGATGCAGACCAAAGAGCTCTCTACAGAGAAGTCATGCAGGAGAATTATGGGAGCGTGGCCTCTCTGGGTAAGGATCTTTCCTAGGGGCTAAAGGTGTGAATTTCTGCCATCGTAATGAGGCATGTATCAAAATGCTAAACAGGAATACAGCTACTTGCATAGAGGCAGCTGAGGCCAGTGTTGTGGGCATCACTCAAGAAAATGGCATATACGTTTTGATCTGAAAAGTATTTGGTGCACAACGTTCCCTCTAAGCCGCAGAGTCTTGTGAGCAAAGATTCTACTTGATGAGCTCCTGGCATTAAAGTTGTGAGGAAGGAAAGGAAAGGTCCCCTGTGCAAGCACCAGTCATTTCCGACTCTGGGGTGACGCTGCTTTCACAATGTTTTCACGGCAGACTTTTGACGGGGTGGTTTGCCATTGCCTTCCCCAGTCGTCTACACTTTCCCCCCAGCAAGCTGGGTACTCATTTTACCGCCCTCGAAGGATGGAAGACTGAGTCAACCTCGAGCCAGCTACGTGAAAACCCTACTACACCGGGGATCGAACTCAGGTCGTGAGCAGAGCTTAGCAATAAAGCTGCTACGTTGTGAGCTCCTGCATAACAATAAAGTTGTGATCTGCATAAATTAGTGTGCTCTGGGGTCATCCTTCCCATAGGGTTTGAATTTTGCCCATCGTTATGAGGCATGTATCAAAATGCTGAACAGGAATACAGCTACTTGCATAGAGGCAACTAATGCTAGTGTTGTGGGCACCACTCAAGAAAATAGCATATACATTTTGGCCTGAAAAGTATATGGTGTGTTAACTGATAATTTCTTTAATAATCAAATAAGGTGCAAACAACAGTCCGAAGTATTCAGTGAATACTTTCATAAGGCTTACAAAACATCACAGGAAATATACACACGGCAATCGAGTTAGGACTGTACAGAAATAATATGCTGGTAAATAACCACAAGAAATCTGGGAATCGTTCAAATGCCTGTTGTAGCTTGTTCCAGAAATACCGAGGGTAGATAAATCGCCACAGAAACAGTCAGACGTCTGTCGCAGGTCAACTTTACAGTAAGCCGGTTGGAACCTGTTTCAGGGAAGTGCTTTTTCAAAGCCAGAAAGAAGTATCTATTCAAGATGCAGTAGCCACTGAGCTACAATGATATAACAACTAAGAATAAGGCCCATGGTAAGGAAAAAGCAATGGGCTCTAGAAAGAGGCACTGGGCAAGTGTCCCCCCAGCCTTGCTGTCTTCCCACCCACCCAAGTGAAGGCATTCACTCCCCCCCCCCACACACACACCTCAGAGGAGCAGACCTCTGTCATCCAGAGAGCAGTTGTAATTCTGAGTGATTCCAGCCCTCACCTAGAGATTGGCGACAGCGGTTTCCTAGGAGAAAATGGCATTGTACCTGACTGGGGTCTCACCCCTCCTCATACCCCATCATCTCCAGACCCTATCCCTTAAATCTCTAGGAATTTCCTAACCTGGAAATTATCTCCTCCCCATTATCTGCCCCTCTGACCAGGTTTCCATTACCTCCCCTCTACAGCCTCTACATAGGAAAAGGGCCATCTTTTTCCACAGTGGGGAGAAGGGGTCAAAGCAGCTTATATCGTTCTTCTCTGCTCCTTTTGGTCTGCACAACAACCCTTCCTCTCAACTTTCCCTGCACCCTTGGCATGCCACTACCCCCCTACCACTCACCCATTACATTCACTCACCTGCATGCTTGCTCTCTTCCCACCCACCCCCAACCCTTGGCATTCACTCACCCCTCAGCCTTGCTGTCTTCCCACTCATTCAAGTGAAGGCATTCACTCCCCTCCCCACCTCAAGGGGAGCTGATCTCTGCTATCTGGACACCAGTTGTAATTCTGAGTGATCTCCAGCCTTACCTGGAGATTGGCAACAGTGGTTTTCCAGGAAGAAGTGGCATTATACCTGTCTGAGGTCCCACCCCTTCTTAAACCCCACCCTCTCCAGGCTCCACTCCTTAAATCTCCAGGAATTTCCTAATCTGGAGTTGGCAACACTATCTCCTTCCCTTTATCTGTCCATCTGATTTCAGATTTCCATTGCCTTTCTCCTCCCTGCAGCCTCACCATAGGAAAAGGACAGTCTTTCTTCACAGTGTGTGTGGGGGGACCAAAACAGCTTACATCATTTTCTCCCCCACTTTGATCTGAACAACAATCTTGTGAGGCAGGGTAGGCTGGAAGCCTGTGACTGGTCTGAAATCACTCAGTCAGCTTCCACAGCAAGAACTTGTGTCTGGCAGATTCCACTCTGAAGCCCTAACTCACAGGGCCTGCAAGACGGAGCTCTTCCACCAGGCTTTTAATTGATTCAGTGGGTGTCCTCTGAAATTATCACTTCCCCCAGCACCCTACTATCAAGGTGCTTAAGTTCTGCTGAAAGTTTCCAGCCTATATGCTGTTGTCCGGTTTGTTGCCAATTGTGTGAATTATGGTTTTCTGATTTAATGTGACATTTCTGTATTTATGTCATGGCTGAATTTTGATGTGGTTTATTTTAATGTTGTTTTAATGTGGTAAGCCACCCTGAGCCCACTTGTGGGATAGTGCGGGGTATAAATTGAAAAAATAAATTAAAAATTAACTTCTGTGCCCTCCTCAGCTCCAGCACAGAATTTCCAGGAATTTCCCATCAGAAGGACTTTTGCCTCAGAGGCTTCTAGTGATATTTCAGACCAAAACATTCTCTCCAGGAGTCATTTTGTAGAAAAAGAGGTTCCGGAGCTCAGTAACACAACGCATTTGTAGCCTCTTTTTAGTAACCAGGTCTTTTTTTGTAGCAGGAACTCCTTTGCATATTAGGCCACACACCCCTGATGTAGCCAGTTCTCCTGGAACTTACAGTAGTCCCTGTAAGATCCTGGAGGATTGGCTACATCAGGGGTGTGTGGCCTAATATGCAAAGGAGTTCCTGCTACAAAAAAAGCCCTGTTAGTAACTAATTTTAAATATTATTGTATGTTTTTATTATTGTACATCGCCAGGAGCCCGGCTTCGACTGGGATGGGGCGATTCATCAATTTAAATAAATAAATTAACAACAATAACAATGATAATATGCCACACACCCCTGACATCATCAGAAGGTATACTAAATTATATCAGCTCATCAGCTACCTTAAAATACTTCTCAAATTATAATAACACCTTACTCCCATCATAATTTTTAAATTACTTTCTCCCATGTGGCATGATGAAGATTTCCATTGGTCTGCTTTATGTGTTTTGGTTATTTCTCCATTTTTTGTGGGGTAAAATATTAGAAAGTTTGTCAGATCTTAAAGAGTTCAGCAAAATTCTCACAGGGGATTTGAACAATGGAGCCCAGAAACATGCATTTAGAGGAAGGGGGTAAGATAGAGCACAATAAAATTTAGAGTTTCCAGAGCTCCACTCCTGTGAGCTTCTGCCCAAAATGAAGCCTGAGTGTCTCTCTGACACCCTTTCTTTGAAGAAGATATTGGATTTATATCCCGCCATCCACTCCAAAGAGTCTCACAGCGGCTCACAATCTCCTTTACCTTCCTCCCCCACTACAGACACCCTGTGAGGTGGATGGGGCTGAGAGAGCTCTCCCAGAAGCTGCCCTTTCAAGGACAACCTCTGCCAGAGCTATGGCTGACCCAAGGCCATTCCAGCAGCTGCAAGTGGAGGAGTGGGGAATCAAACCCGGTGCTCCCAGATAAGAGTCCGCACGCTTAACCACTACACCAAACTGGCTCCCTCTTCTTTCCTGCCTCAGCTAATCAAAGGAAGGCTTTCTTTCTCTTCTCTGTGAATCAGTGCGACAGGTGGCTCAGCCAATGGGAAAGAAGGGAGAGCCAGTAAGTGCCAGAACTAAGGTTGTTTACCTTTCACTGGTAGAACCAGCTTTGCTGGGTAGCAACAGCCACTTAGGTGGGAGAGAGAAGCAGACAATGGCACACAAGTACTTTTGACTGATAGTTTGACAGGCCAAAGGTTGATGCAGTGCAGTCCCACCCAGTCCCAACCAATCAGGATGCTCCATTTTGCCAAGATGAAATCAGTTTTATGTCTATAGGATACATTCTAGTGAGCCCTGAAATCTAGGAGAACAGGGTATAAACAGTTCTGTTTAAAAGCAATCTATCTTGTTGCACTTACCAAGATAACAAATTATCATAATTTAGATAAGATAATTCTCTTGTCAAAATTTCGGAGTCTTAAGTTCTCACGAACCCTCTCAAAGAACCGATTTCAAAAGCTTCTACAAAACATCGTCAATCTGCCTCATTAAAATGAACTGAAGAGGTCCACTGACAGTAAAGGCTTAATTGATTAATTAATTCTTCATATCTGTATCTTAAGTGAACCATTCAGAAAAACTTATTGAACTTTTTTTAACAAATAGCCATCAATTGGCTGAGTCCGCTTGCGGAGAGGGCAGGATAGAAAACTAAAGTAAAATAAAATAAATAAAAATAACTTAAAATGCATTGTGCAGGAGATCTAGACAGTAAAGATGAAGCTTTTAAATAAGCAGGTCAGTACCATAAGGTCACCATGCTTTAAGTCATGATGGTAAACATTTTGACAAGTAGCTGTCAGTATTTCCATTTATTCTTTGCATCCTCTTGGACAGAATCCTCCTGTACCAAATTGAGACCTAGGTTTCCTCTCTGATTACCAGTGCTCATATCTCCATGCCTGATGCAGCCAATCCTCCTGGAGCTTAGAGTAGGCCCAGTACTAAGAGCCCTCTAAGCTCTTGGAGGGTTGGCTACATCGGGGGGGAGGTGTGTGGGCTTAATATGCAAAGGAGTTCCTACTATTAAAAAAAAGGCCTGTTGGCACCTCATGTTACATTTTATGGCACACATGGCCAGGTCCAAAAAAATGAAATTTATGTTCGATTTGGCACTCGTAACAAAGGGGTACAACACCTTTGTTTTCAAACTCACCCTTCCCCTGGATGAAATTATAGATGTCTGATCTGACTGTGATCTGGAAATGATCCGTCTCCTTATACTGGATGGGATTTTGGACTTTGATCTTGACTGTATTTCTGACCTTCCAGGAGAACTGTTACTCTTGCTTGGATTTTTGTCCTTTGCCATATTAGAATTATCATTTTCTCCATCTCTTTGTGAAAGAAAACAGAATTATAAGAGATAATGCTGGAGAGAGGCAACAGCCTTGCATCCAAAGAAACCACCGGAAACAATAAAACTCTCACACGAAGCATATAAACGTGTTCTTTTAGTGCAAACTAAATAAAACAGAACAGAACTAAGGAACACTAAATACTAAATGCTTGAAATTTCCCCACAAGGTCTCTCAACAGTCTTTTAAGAATAACAGCCTCTTCAAAGTAGACATAGTAGAGATGTGGGTGGAGTCTTTAATCTCTTAGTTCCACTTGTGATGGTATGGAGAGAATAAGGAACCACTTTTGAAAGGAATCCTCACAATTTTGCTTATCAGTTCTTCTTCAGCCTCTTTCTCCCAACATTACACGGAGCCAAAGTTCATTCTTTACAACATGGAACAACGCATGCTCTCATCTGCTGCTACTGGTGGCTCCATGTAACGTCGAGAGAAAGAGGCTGAAGAACTGATAAGCGAAACTGTGAGGATTCCTTTCAAAAGTGGTTCCTTATTCTCTCCGACTCCACCCACATCTTTACTATGTCTACTTTGGAGAGGCTGTTATTCTTAAAAGACTATTGAGAGACTTTGTGGGGAAATTTCAAGCATGTAGTATTTAGTGTACCTTAGTTCTGTTCTGTTTTATTTAGTTTGCACTAAAAGAACTCACGTACACACTTCGCGTAAGAGTTTTATTGTTTCTGGTGGTTACTGCATATAGTTCACTATTGACACTGGTTCCAGTTGTCATTATCATTAAATCCAAAGAACGGCTGGAGAGTTCCTCAAGAGGATCTCAAGAGAGGGGGTAATTAAGATAAGACAACATGGATGAGGCCAAAGGGCTATCAATCCTTCCCTACTGCAACTGTTGGACCTTACTTTCCCTCCCAGGTGCTAATGCTATCTCTCTTTTTATTCCAGCAAAGGAAGATCAGAGGAATGAGGAAGGTGAGGAACATCATCTGCAATTGCAAGATAAAGTTAATAACAACGACTTGAAAGGCAACATCTGGAATCAAGGCGGCCCAAAGAGAAAGAAAGACAGGTGTTTGGTTGAGAAGAGAGATGGAAGAAAGCGTAATGTACATTTTCCAAAACACAATATAATGAAGACAAGCAAATCCATTCAGCATGGAAGATTCATCAAATATAGATCAAATCTTCTTGTGAACCAGAGAATACAAAGAGGAGAGAAACCTTTTGAATGCTTAGAGTGTGGGAAAAAATTCAGACAGAATTTCAATCTTAAAGAGCATAAAAGAACCCACACAGGGGAGAAACCTTTTGAATGCTCAGAGTGTGGGAAAAGATTCAGTCAAAGTAACAGTCTTCAGTATCATAAAAGAACCCACACAGGGGAGAAACCGTATGAATGCTCAGAGTGCGGAAAGAGATTCACTCATAGTAGCAGTCTTAAAGTGCATAAAAGAGGCCACACAGGGGAAAAACCTTTTGAATGCTCAGAGTGCGGAAAGAGATTCACTCACAGTGGCGGTCTTAAAGCACATAGAAGAGCCCACACAGGGGAGAAGCCTTTTGAATGTGCGGAGTGTGGAAAGAGATTCACTAATAGTGGCAATCTTAAAATACATAAAAGAACCCACACAGGAGACAAAAAATTTAAATATTCAGAGAGTGGAATGAGATTCAGTCAGAATAGGCATCTTCAAGAGCATAAAAAAGCCCACACAAGGGAGAAACCATTTGAATGCTCAGAATGTGGGAAGAGATTCAGTACACAAACAAATCTTCACGTACATAAAAGAAATCACACAGGGGAGAAACCGTTTGAATGCTCAGAGTGTGGAAGGAGATTCAGTACACGTAGCCATCTTCAGTATCATCAAAGAACCCACACAGGGGACAAACCTTTCGAATGCTCAGAGTGTGGAAAGAGATTCAGTCAGAGTAGCCATCTTCAAGACCATAAGAGAACGCACACAAAGGAGAAACCTTTTGAATGCTCAGAGTGTGGAAAGAGATTTAGTACAAGTAGCTACCTTCAATATCATCAAAGAAACCACACAGGAGACAAACCTTATGAATGCTCAGAATGCAAGAAGAGATTCAGTCAGCGTGGCAGTCTTCAAAAGCATAAAAGAACCCACACAGGTGACAAAAACTTTCAACATTCAGAGAGTGGATTGAGATTCTGTCGAAGTAGCAATTTTCAAGTGCATCAAAGAGAGAAACCTTTTGATTGCGCAGAGTGTGGGAAAAGATTCGCTCATAGTAACAGCCTTCAATATCATAAAAAAATGCACACAGGGGATAAACCTTTTGAATGCACAGAGTGTGGGAAGAGATTCAGTCAACGTGGCATTCTTTGGAAGCATCAAAGAACCCACACAGGGGACAAACCTTTTCAGTGTTCAGAGTGTGGAAAGAGATTCAGTTGGAGTAGCAATCTTGAAGAGCATAAAATAACCCACACAGGGGAGAAACCTTTTGAATGTTCAGAGTGTGGAAGGAAATTCAGTGTGAATCGCTATCTTCAATATCATCAAAGAACCCACACAGGGGACAAACCTTTTGAATGCTCAGAGTGTGGGAAGAGATTCATTCGAAGTGGCAGTCTTAAACAGCATAAAAGAACTCACACAGGGGAAAAACCTTTTGAATGCTCAGAGTGTGGGAAGAGATTTGGTCAGAGTAACCATCTTCAAGACCATAAAAGAATCCACACAGGGGAGAAACCTTTTGAATGCTCAGAATGTGGAAAGAGATTCAGACAGAGTGGTGCTCTTCAACAGCATAAGAAAACCCACAAAGGGAAAATCTTTTTGAATCCTAAGAGTGTGGAAAGAGACTCAGGTTGATTGGCTATCTTCAAAAGCATCCGACAACACACAAAGGAAAGAAACATCTTGAATGCTCAGAGTGTGGGACGATATTCAGTCACAGTGCCACTATTCATATACATCAAATAACCCATACAGGGACAAACCTTTTGAATGCTCAGCATGTGGAGAAAAATTCAGTCAGAGTGGCCTAATTCAACAACGTCAAATAACACAGAGGGGAAACCTTTTTCAGTAGTCAGATCCCAATTTGAATCGCAGATATCAATAATGGAATATTATTGCAAAGTGCAATCTAAATTTCTGCAAAAGATATTAGGCCTCCCTTTTTGTGGACAATATGGAGCTATCTATTTGGAACTCAATCAAAGGTTCTGCTTACAATAGTCTGGATCAAAACATTCAAATTTTGGCTTAAATTACTCTTTAGAACTCTTTGGGGAAAGTCCAGAAAAGGGCAACTAGAATGATTAAAGGGTTGGAACACTTTCACTATGAAGAAAGGTTGAAACGCTTGGGGCTCTTTAGCTTGGAGAAACGTCGCCTGCTGGGTGACATGATAGAGGTTTACAAGATAATGCATGGGATGGAGAAAGTAGAGAAAGAAGTATTTTTCTCCCTTTCTCACAATACAAGAACTCGTGGGCATTCAATGAAATTGCTGAGCAATCAGGTTAACACGGATAAAAGGAAGTACTTCTTCACCCCAAGGGTGATTAACATGTGGAATTCACTGCCACAGGAGGTGGTGGCAGCTACAAGCATAGCCAGCTTCAAGAGGGGATTAGATAAAAATATGGAGCAGAGGTCCATCAGTGGCTATTAGCCACAGTGTGTGTGTGTGTGTGTATAATTTTTTTTTGGCCACTGTGTGACACAGAGTGTTGGACTGGATGGGCCACTGGCCTGATCCAACATGGCTTCTCTTATGTTCTTATGTGACACAGAGTGCTGGGCTGAATGGGCCACTGGCCTGATCCAACATGGCTTCTCTTATGTTCTTATGTGGCACAGAGTGTAGGGCTGGATGGGCCACTGGCCTGATCCAACATGGCTTCTCTTATGTGACACAGAGTGTTGGGCTGGATGGGCCACTGGTGTGATCCAACAGGGCTTCTCTTATGTTCTTATGTGACACAGAGTGTTGGGCTGGATGGACCACTGACCTGATCCAACAGGGCTTCTCTTATGTTCTTATGTGACACAGAGTGTTGGGCTGGATGGACCACTGACCTGATCCAACAGGGCTTCTCTTATGTTCTTATGTGACACAGAGTGTTGGACTGGATGGGCCACTGGCCTGATCCAACATGGCTTCTCTTATGTTCTTATGTGACACAGAGTGCTGGTCTGAATGGGCCACTGGCCTGATCCAACATGGCTTCTCTTATGTTCTTATGTGGCACAGAGTGTAGGACTGGATGGGCCACTGGCCTGATCCAACATGGCTTCTCTTATGTGACACAGAGTGTTGGGCTGGATGGGCCACTGGTGTGATCCAACAGGGCTTCTCTTATGTTCTTATGTGACACAGAGTGTTGGGCTGGATGGACCACTGACCTGATCCAACAGGGCTTCTCTTATGTTCTTATGTGACACAGAGTGTTGGGCTGGATGGGCCATTGGCCTGATCCAACAGGACTTCTGTTATGTTCTTATGTGACACAGAGTGTTAGACTGGCTGGGCCACTGGCCTGATCCAACATGGCTTCTCTTATGTTCTTAACCTCTGCTCATTCATCCTACAATTGTTCATGGAGTTCCAATCATTGCAGCGCTGCAGGGGGGATGGCGGAGGGGGGGACCTGCCTGGGGTGCCATGCACCCTTGGGCCAGCACTGATCCTGGTGGAAGCTGAGTTCAGGTAGCCAGCTCAAGGTTGTCTCAGCCTTCCATCCTTCCGAGGTCGGTAAAATGAGTACCCAGTTTTCTGGGGTTAAAGTGCAAATGACTGGGGAAGGTAATGACAAACCATGCCATAAAAAGTCTGCCATGAAGACGTCATGAAAGAGATGTCACCCCTGAGTTGGAAATGACTGGTGCTTGCACCTTTTTAGTCTTTAGCACCTTTTTAGTCTTTACCATTTTAGTCTTCAATAACCCAGGCACTGAAAACAGATGGCTTCTTTGAGAACAGAAGACATTGGGAATCTGCTATCAGCTTCTCAAGTTGATGATATTGAACTTTGTATTCTTGTAATGTTCAAGTTGAACACTCAGTTTTGGATATCTTTTTGTCTAACTGTGAAGCTTTTCTTGATTTTGCAACTTGTTGATAGTGTATATTTGCATTTTTTTAACATTGTACAATGACCACACGCATTGTTATTTAAATACGTTTAATTATTAGAATAGCACAACATGTACAAGTATTGTTTTTGAGACACAAAGTGATTCCCCCCCCCTCTGTTGTTACATATAAGGCAGGCAATCTTTTATATGCAGACATATTACCTGTATGAATTCCTACGTGTGTATTGTGGTCTGGGTAGGGGAGGGACAGTGGCTCAGTGGTAGAGCATCTGCTTGGTAAGCAGAAGGTCCCAGGTTCAATCCCCAGCATCTCCAATGAAAAAGGGTCCAGGCAAGTAGGCGTGAAAAACCTCAGCTTGAGACCCTGGAGAGCCGCTGCTAGTCTAGCTAGAGGCTGTGGCTCAGTGGTAGAGCATCTGCTTGGTAAGCAGAAGGTCCCGGGATCAATCCCCAGGATCTCCAACTAAAAAGGTCCAGGCAAGTAGGCATGAAAAACCTCAGCTTGAGAACCTGGAGAGCCGCTGCCATCTGAGTAGACAATACTGACTTTGATGGACCGAGGGTCTGATTCAGTATAAGGCAGCTTCATACGTTCATATGTTCATATCCGGGAAACTACACTCTAGAAAACCAATATTTACACTTTAAAAAAGGCACCTGGAGAGGTAGAATTTCATCTGTTTTAACCTATGGAAAAAAAAATAACAGACAGATTTCACTTCCAGGGCAGGCGTCACAAAAGCAAAAGGCATGAGCCAAGCATCTCTGGCCAAAGTTCGCAAGGACTCAAGAGGAGTCATTCTGCGCAGCCAGTCTGGCATCTTTAATGTATACAGGGCCAGCCCTGGCACTAGGCAAACTAGGTGACTGCCTAGGGTGCCAGCCTTCTGGGGACGCCAAATTGGGTGCCCCCCACATGACTCGTTGACATTATCAGTGCAGGGGAGCGCACCAAAAGTCAGCCTTGCCGAGGGTGCCAGACAGTCTAGGGATGGCCCTGAATGTACGAGATGTGTACAGCAATAAAATGCAAGCAGTTGCGCCGTACCAAGAACCAGCATATTGTTCCTGCGGCAGTGCAGGTCGATGCTATCATATTATAGCAGCTCGAATGTCAATTCGATGCACAGAAACAGTTGATAAACACAGCGTTCTCTCAAAGCTTCGGAAAAGAAAAAGAGGAAGATCCTACATGTCTGGAAGGAAAAAAACCAAGAGCTGATGACTTTGACTACAGCATAAACCCAGCACCTGATTCTATTGTTGGCATGTCACTTTTGAATATCCTATATCAAGATGAAGATGATATTGAATTTATATCCTGCCCTCCACTCCGAAGAGTCTCAGAGCGGCTCACAATCTCCTTTCCCTTCCTCCCCCACAACAGACACCCTGTGAGGTGGGTGGGGCTGAGAGGGCTCTCCCAGCAGCTGCCCTTTCAAGGACAGAGGCTCAGAGCGGCCTACAATCTCCTTTCCCTTCCTCCCCCACAACAGACACCCTGTGAGGTGGGTGCGGCTGAGAGGGCTCTCACAGCAGCTGCCCTTTCAAGGACAGAGGCTCAAAGTGGCCTACAATCTCCTTTCCCTTCCTCCCCCACAACAGACACCCTGTGAAGTGGGTGGGGCTGAGAGGGCTCTCACAGCAGCTGCCCTTTCAAGGACAAAGGCTCAGAGCGGCCTACAATCTCCTTTCCCTTCCTCCCCCACAACAGGCACCCTGTGAGGTGAGTGGGGCTGGAGAGGGCTTTCACAGCAGCTGCCCATTCAAGGACAGAGGCTCAGAGCGGCCTACAATCTCCTTTCCCTTCCTCCCCCACAACAGACACCCTGTGAGGTGGGTGGGGCTGGAGAGGGCTCTTACAGCAGCTGCCCTTTCAAGGACAGAGGCTCAGAGCGGCCTACAATCTCCTTTCCCTTCCTCCCCCACAACAGACGCCCTGTGAGGTGGGTGGGGCTGAGAGGGCTCTCACAGCAGCTGCCCTTTCAAGGACAGAGGCTCAGAGCGGCCTACAATCTCCTTTCCCTTCCTCCCCCACAACAGACGCCCTGTGGGGTGGGTGGGGCTGGAGAGGGCTCTCACAGCAGCTGCCCTTTCAGAGCGGCCTACAATCTCCTTTCCCTTCCTCCCCCACAACAGACACCCTGTGAGGTGGGTGGGGCTGCAGAGGGCTCTCACAGCAGCTGCCTTTCAAGGACAGAGGCTCAGAGCGGCCTACAATCTCCTTTCCCTCCCTCCCCCACAACAGACACCCTGTGAGGTGGGTGGGGCTGGAGAGGGCTCTCACAGCAGCTGCCCTTTCAAGGACAGAGGCTCAGAGCGGCCTACAATCTCCTTTCCCTTCCTCACCCACAACAGACACCCTGTGAGGTGGGTGGGGCTGGAGAGGGCTCTCACAGGAGCTGCCCTTTCCAGGACAACCTCTGCCAGAGCAATGACTGACCCAAGGCCATGCCAGCAGGTGCAAGTGGAGGAGTGGGGAATCGAACCCCGTTCTCCCAGATAAGAGTCTGCACACTTAACCACTACACCTAACTGGCTCCCCAGTTTCAAAGGATCAGAAGATCACAAACACCAGAAATGAGAGGAATCCGTTTTACTGAGGCTACAGAGAAGGTACTACCACACCAGTCTACACCAAAGGCAGACAAAAATCAAGACCGTTACATGTCTTATGGGAAGCCATGGGATACACCACCAAATGAGGAACAGAAAAGATACATGAAAAAGTTCCTAGTTGTGCTGCAGAAATCACTACATCCTAAAAAAGGGTGTATGAGGAGGTCACTTGTGAGGTGATAAACTACATTGTCAGAATGGATTAAGGAATAACCTCCACATTTATATATAAGAGCTTTGCATTAGGCAACACAGCTCTACTGTATGGTTTCATTGACTGTAATGTTGCTCTTAACGAAGGCTTTCTTATAATTCCTTTCTACACCGACATAGTGGATTCAATGAAAGACCAGCAGAGGTCAACACAACATTGTCACGTTCTGCTATGTCTTGCAGCCCCTTGTCAACAAGTGGAAAAAGTGCAATTCAAGGCGGACTTGCGGAAGGTGCTTTTAAGTTCTGATGCACAACGACGAAAGAATGCATACGATTGTGGAGTCTTCACAGTTCTGAATGCATACTCTGCGCTAACTGGAGAGGAATACTACAATGTTGTTAGTGAGTATGTCAGATCATGGATTGGTGCACAGGAAGGGATGCATAAAAACTGTGCCCGCAAGCGAGAAAAACAGATGTGTACTCCCCAAAACATCAAGAACTGCTACAAGTAACTACTGCTCTGGATGTGGCAGAAATACCATTGGCAGGATATCTTCTAAAATTAACTGACAAAGAGGAAAGCAGATGGTCTTCTGGTCCCCAAGCCTCCTGCAAAAGTAGCTTCTCCCCAGAGGACACAAAGAAGAAGATGATGATATTGGATTTATATTCCGCCCTCCACTCCGAATCTCAGAGTCTCAGAGTGGCTCACAAACTCCTTTCCCTTCCTCCCCCACAACAGACACCCTGTGAGGTAGGTGGGGCTGGAGAGGGCTCTCACAGCAGCTGCTCTTTCAAAGACAGAGGCTCAGAGCGGCCTGCAATCTCCTTTCCCTTCCTCCCCCACAACAGACACCCTGTGAGATGGGTGGGGCTGAGAGGGCTCTCACAGCAGCTGCCCATTCAAGGACAGAGGCTCAGAGTGGCCTACAATCTCCTTTCCCTTCCTCCCCCAGAACAGACACCCTGTGAGGTGGGTGGGGCTGAGAGGGCTCTCACAGCAGCTGCCCTTTCAAGGACAGAGGCTCAGAGCAGCCTATAACCTCCTTTCCCTTCCTCCCCTACAACAGACACCCTTGAACATGAACATATGAAGCTGCCTTATACTAAATCAGACCCTGGGTCCATCAAAGTCAGTATCGTCTTCTCAGACTGGCAGCGGCTCTCCAGGGTCTCAAGCTGAGGTTTTTCACACCTATTTGCCTGGACCCTTTTTTGGAGATGCCGGGGATTTGAGGTGGGCGGGGCTGGAGAGGGCTCTCACAGCAGCTGCCCTTTCAAGGAATGAGGCTCAGAGTGGCCTACAATCTCCTTTCCCTTCCTCCCCCACAAAAGACACCCTGTGAGGTAGGTGGGGCTGGAGAGGGCTCTCACAGCAGCTGCCCTTTCAAGGACTGAGGCTCAGAGCGGCCTACAATCTTCTTTCCCTTCCTCCCCCACAACAGACACCCTGTGAGGTGGGTGGGGCTGAGAGGGCTCTCACAGCAGCTGCCCTTTCAAGGACAGAGTTTCAGAGCGGCCTACAATCTCCTTTATCTTCCTCCCCCACAACAGACACCCTGTGAGGTGGGTGGGGCTGAGAGCGCTCTCACAGCAGCTGGCCTTTCAAGGACAACCTCTGCCAGAGCTATGGCTGACCCAAGGCCGTTCCAGCACGTGGAGGAGTGGGGAATCAAACCCGGTTCTCCCAGATAAGGTTCTCTCCAGAGAAGGGCAACTAGAATGATTAAAGGGCTGGAGCACTTTCCCTATGAAGAAAGGTTGAAACGCTTGGGACTCTTTAGCTTGGAGAAACGTCGACTGCGGGGTGACATGATAGAGGTTTACAAGATAATGCATGGGATGGAGAAAGTAGAGAAAGAAGTACTTTTCTCCCTTTCTCACAATACAAGAACTCGTGGGCATTCGATGAAATTGCTGAGCAGAAAGGTTAAAACGGATAAAAGGAAGTACTTCTTCACCCAAAGGGTGATTAACATGTGGAATTCACTGCCACAGGAGGTGGTGGCGGCCACAAGTATAGCCACCTTCAAGAGGGGTTTAGATAAAAATATGGAGTACAGGTCCATCAGTGGCTATTAGCCACAGTGTATGTGTGTATATAAAATTTTTTGCCACTGTGTGACACAGAGTGTTGGACCTGATGGGCCGTTGGCCTGATCCAACATGGCTTCTCTTATGTTCTTATAAAAGTCCGCACACAACCACTACGCTAAACTGGCTCTCTTGGCTTTCTGTTGTGTGTGTAGAGAGTGGTGTCATGCGGCTTGTCTTGCACCAGGACAGATTCCATTGCCAGCCTACTATATTTGTGAACAGAGCAGCATCTACATTTACCTATAGGGTTTTTCCGTGAAATGGGAAATGTTTATATAATAAGATTTATGCTGTTTATTGTTCGTTCATACTGTTCATTCTAAATGGCAAAAAAGACCAAAGTATGCCCTTTTTTTGTACAACTGACTTTTTCCACTCGTTTAGTGACAACTTCATCATATATGCTTATAGTAGTTTGAATTCTAAATTAAAAAAAAAGTAAATAAGAAGTATCACAAAGTTCTAATCATAACAGAAAGTATAGATTATCTCAAATGTGGTAGTTTGCCTGTTTCTTAGTGAGGCGTGGGAACTCTCAGTGGAATATGCTTGCCAGGAAAGCTAGCTATTACTCCTGTAAGCCCACCCACCCCAAATATCCCCGCAAATATCTGTATTTATAATGTTTGCATGATTGTTATCGGGGGGCGGAGGGCGGGAAGGATGTATTCTTTATTTGTATGTGTTATTTAGTACTTCCCCCCCCCTCTCAATTAAACAACTTTTTTTTCGTTAAGAAGCAGGATTCGTTATTTTTAAGAGTTGTCTTACAGGGAAATCATGGTATACAATGGTATCTCAATGTATCTCAGCAAGATAAGGTCTCCTTCAAGAGCTAATATTATCCTATTCATTAGGAGAGCACCCCTTTTGGTAACATAAGCTCCGTTATTCCTCATAGGCAAGTGTGCTTTTTATTCTTCCCTACGGAAAGCAATGCAATCTCTATTAGAAATCATACACTGTCTGTGGGCGATAGCTCTCCACGCTGGGCATGTGTGGACTCCAGTATTTCTTACGGGAAACTGTGGACTCCACAATTTCCAGTTTAAACTATTTTATTAGTAACATATGGTAATAAATTTCAATTTCTCACATCATTAATAACTACTTTTTTTCCTATCCCATATATTACTTTCTATCCACCCCTCCCCCTGTTACTTGACCCCCGCCGGTGTTCTATACTTAAAATATTAATATTAAAGGTACCCTTAATTAATAAGAACCAAAATTAATATCCTCCTCCCCCTTGTACTTAATCATTATCAAAAATTGTCGACTCCACAATTTCCAATCAGCAAGTGTGCTCTCCCTTATTGTCTATTGCAGGGGTGGCCAACGGTAGCTCTCCAGATGTTTTTTGCCTACAACTCTAGGGGGGGCAGAGGGGGGCGCTTGCCCGGGCGCTGATGGAGGAGGGGAGCCAAATTGGGTATGGAATCCATTGTATTCTATGGGACCATAAGATAGAATGGCCCATAAGGGGGCGTCATTTTTTAATTTTGCCCCCCACCCTCAAAAAACATGTAGATCCGGTCCTGCACCCTATGGGCAAGCGTGGGCTCCATTATTCCCTAGGGGGAAGGTGTGCTTTCTCTATTGGCAAGCCTGAATAATCTATGGGCAAGCGCTGTTCTTAGGACAAGCCATTAGGCCATTCCCTTGTTCCCTATGGGCAAACGTGGTCTCTATTATTCCCTATGGGCAGGTGTGCTTTCTCTATTAGCAAGCCTGTATAGTCTATGCTATGGCAAGTCCTGTCCTTAGGGCAAGCCTAATTTCCCTTGTTCCCTATGGGCAAACGTGGTCTCCATTATTCCCTATGGGCAGGTGTGCTTTCTCTATTAGCAAGCCTGTATAGTCTATGCTATGGCAAGCCCTGTCCTTAGGGCAAGTCTAATTTCCCTTGTTTCCTATGGCAAGTGTGGTCTCCATTATTCCCTATGGGCAGGTGTGCTTTCTCTATTGGCAGGCGTGTATAATCTATGGGCAATCGCTGTCCTTAGGGCAAGCCTTATTTCCATTGTTCCCTATGGGCAAGTGTGGTCTCCATTATTTCCTATGGGCAGGTGTGCTTTCTCTATTGGCAGGCATGTATAATCTATGGGCAATCGCTGTTTTTAGGGCAAGCCTGATTTCCATTGTTCCCTATGGGCAAGTGTGATCTCCATTATTCCCTATGGGCAGGTGTGCTTTCTCTATTGGCAGGCGTGTACAGTCTATGGGCAATCGCTGTCCTTAGGGCAAGCCTAATTTCCTTTGTTCCCTATGGGCAAGCGCGGTCTCGGTTATTCCCTATGGGCAGGTGTGCCTTCTCTATTGGCAGGCGTGTATAGTCTATGGGCAATCGCTGTCCTTAGGGCAAGCCTAATTTCCCAGCATCCCCCCACCTCCCTTACTATCTATCTCCACCCTTCCCTCATCTGATGCATTTCCACCTCCTTGGCTTTGCAGCGAGAACCAAAGTCCAGCTTTTAAGAATGGGAAATCTCCAGAATTTGGGGATGGGGGGGAATGTCATCCAGGATGGTGCATCGCCCCCCCCCCCAATGCTCCCCCTTTCCCGCCCCGCCCGCTTGGCTTCTTGCAGAGGAGGGGGGGGGGTTCAAGGGGGCGCTACCAGTCTGGGCTCCTCCAGAGAAGGGAGGCGGTGGGGGCAGGGCGTCACTTCCTATCAAAGCCTCTTCCCGCCCCCCCCCCTCCGGAGAATGCATCAGCCGCAAACCGCTGGATGTCCGTGGGCATCCCCTGCAGAATTACTCCAGAGTAGCCCCATAGATTATAGGGCATCGCTGAGGATAGTCTGGCTGGAGCTCCGGACGGAATCCTTGTTCCTTTGTCTGCAGCACTGAAAGGGTTAAACTCGCAGAGAGCTCTTGGCTAGAGAGGCCGAGCGGGGGGGGGGGGTCTGGAAGGAGGAAAGGTTCTTTTCTTGGGAAGGGGGGGCAGACTGGGAAGGGTTTGCTTTTGCAGGGCTGCAGAGAAGCTGCAAGAGGAGGGGATCCTTGCAGCCAGATCCCAGGAAGGTTTCCTTAGAAGTAAGTCATCTTTGGGGGAGAAGCTTTGAGATGTTGGAAGGAAGGCTGGCAGGCTGGCTGGAGTCATTCTCATTTATATATTTCGTTGAGTTTTGACAATATACAAGTTTGCAGATGACACTAAATTGTTCAGAGTGGTAGGAACCAGAGAGGATTGTGAGGCACTCCAAAGGGATCTATTGAGGCTGGGAGAGTAGGCGTCAACTTGGCAGATGAGGTTCAGTGTGGCCAAGTGCAAAGTAATGCACATTGGGGCCAAGAATCCCAGCTACAAATACAAGTTGATGGGGTGTGAACTGGCAGAGACTGACCAAGAGGGAGATCTTGGGGTCATGGTAGATAACTCACTGAAAATGTCAGGACAGTGTGCGATTGCAATAAAAAAGGCCAGTGCCATGCTGGGAATTATTAGGAAGGGAATTGAAACAAATCAGCCAGTATCATAATGCCCCTGTATAAATCGATGATGCGGTCTCATTTGGAATACTGTGTACAATTCCGGTCACCG
This sequence comes from Heteronotia binoei, assembly GCF_032191835.1. Classification (NCBI taxonomy): domain Eukaryota; kingdom Metazoa; phylum Chordata; class Lepidosauria; order Squamata; family Gekkonidae; genus Heteronotia; species Heteronotia binoei. The sequence goes on along the minus strand of NC_083227.1, from coordinate 13,128,949 downwards.
CACCTCAAAAAGGATATTATAGCATTGGAAAAAATGCAGAAAAGGGCAACTAGAATGATTAAAGGTTTGGAAAACTTTCCCTATGAAGAAAGGTTAAAATGCTTGGGGCTCTTTAGCTTGGAGAAACGTCGACTGCGGGGTGACATGATAGAGGTTTACAAGATGATGCATGGGATAGAGAACGTAGAGAAAGAAGTACTCTTCTCCCTTTCTCACAATACAAGCCACAGTATATATGTGTGTGTGCATGTGTATATGTACACACACACATATATTGACCACTGTGTGACACAGAGTGTTGGACTGGATGGGCCATTGGCCTGATCAAACATGACTTCTCTTACGTTCTTATGAGAACCGGGTTTGATTCCCCACTCCTCCAGTTACAGCTGCTGGAATGGCCTTGGGTCAGCCATGGCTCTGGCAGAGGTTGTCCTTGAAAGGGCAGCTGCTGTGAGAGCCCTCTCTGCCCCACCTACTTCACAGGGTGTCTGTTGTGGGAGAGGAAGGGAAAGGAGATGGTAGGCCACTCTGAGCCTCGTCCTTGAAAGGGCAGCTGCTGTGAGAGCCTTCTCAGCCCCACCCACCTCACAGGGTGTCTGTTGTGGGGGAGGAAGGGAAAGGAGATGGTAGGCGCTCTGAGCCTCTGTCCTTGAAAGGGCAGCTGCTGTGAGAGCCCTCTTCAGCCCCACCCACCTCACAGGGTGTCTGTTGTGGGGGAGGAAGGGAAAGGAGATTGTAGGCTGCTCTGAGCCTCTGTCCTTGAAAGGGCAGCTGCTGTGAGAGCCCTCTCAGCCCCATCCACCTCACAGGGTGTCTGTTGTGGGGGAGGAAGGGAAAGGAGATTGTAGGCTGCTCTGAGCCTCTGTCCTTGAAAGGGCAGCTGCTGTGAGAGCCCTCTTCAGCCCCACCCACCTCACAGGGTGTCTGTTGTGGGGGAGGAAGGGAAAGGAGATTGTAGGCCGCTCTGAGCCTCTGTCCTTGAAAGGGCAGCTGCTGTGAGAGCCCTCTCAGCCCCACCCACCTCACAGGGTGTCTGTTGTGGGGGAGGAAGGGAAAGGAGATGGTAGGCCGCTCTGAGCCTCTGTCCTTGAAAGGGCAGCTGCTGTGAGAGCCCTCTTCAGCCCCATCCACCTCACAGGGTGTCTGTTGTGGGGGAGGAAGGGAAAGGAGATGGTAGGCCGCTCTGAGCCTCTGTCCTTGAAAGGGCAGCTGCTGTGAGAGCCCTCTCAGCCCCACCCACCTCACAGGGTGTCTGTTGTGGGGGAGGAAGGGAAAGGAGATTGTAGGCCGCTCTGAGCCTCTGTCCTTGAAAGGGCAGCTGCTGTGAGAGCCCTCCGTGCCCCACCTACTTCACAGGGTGTCTGTTGTGGGAGGGGGAAGGTAAAGGAGATTGTGAGCCGCTCTGAGACTCAGAGTGTAGGGCAGGATATAAATCCAATTTCTTCTTCTTCATTCCACACAATTACCCCTTGGGCACAATCTTATTCAGTGCCAGCATCAGATTTATATTTGCCTGATACCAGCAGGGCATGGGTGTGGCTTTGGGTGGGCATATTTCCTGACATATGTAGAAGCCCTCCAGAGTTGTTGAGGAACTGACCTTAGGCTTGTTGCCAAAATGGCTGGGGTTCTGGAAAACGGTCCTTCTATCATGGTAAGTTTGGCCCCCTCCAGTGGCTGCTTGGACAGACTCCTTGCCTAACACTTCAGGCCTATTGGAAAGATGCTTGGAAGGGGGAAGACCTCACCAGTCCCTCTCGTCCTTTTGGGGCACTCGTTGACCTTAAGAATTAGCCCCTAGGACAGACAGAACGAAAGAAATGGGAGGCTAAGCTTGTAACATCTCTAAAAAGCCAAAAAGACACTTCACTTTTGGAAAAAACAAGGCTGCGTATTTAAAATACCTTCATATGTAATATAGCAAAATGGTATTAAACCCGGTGTACAACCCACAAGAAACATGTTTGTTCTAAACTGGCAAGGCAATTCTCAAGTGTCCCCTGCGTGTCTCAAGGTTTGTGAAGTTTGGTGTTGTGTCCACATTCTGATAATTCCTTGTGACATGATACTGTCTGTGTCTCTCTTTCCCCCCCAGAGAGAAGCCTCTCTTCACAGCCAAGGGAATAAAGGCCTCTTTTCACAGATGGAGGTGACTCAGTGGAAGGGGCAGGAGATGGAAGAGCAGGACCCAGGAGGGCCTGGAACTGGCAAGACAACAAGCAAAAGCCCCCTTCTCCTCCAGGCTGGGAGTGGTGTTGCATTCTGGGAAAGAGCTGTGCCAGAGACCCTGGCTGAGGACGCCAAGACCTTAGATGTACACTGCCAACACTTCCGGCAGTTTTGCTACTATGACGCTGATGGGCCCCGAGAGGTTTGCAGCCAGCTCCACGGACTTTGCAACCAGTGGCTGAAGCCAGAGAGGCACACCAAGAAGCAGATCCTGGACCTGGTGATCCTGGAGCAGTTCCTGACTCTCCTGCCCCAGGAGATGCAGGGCTGGGTCAGAGGATGTGGACCGGAGACCAGTTCCCAGGCGGTGGCCCTGGCCGAAGGTTTCCTCCTGAGTCAGGCAGAGGAGAAGAGGCAGGCAGAACAGGTGAGGGGATATCCACCAATATGTCCGATTCAAGCAACAATCTCTGGCCTCAAGGTTCCCTGCCAGACATCTGTCCAAGTGTTAATCATCCAAATCGGAGAATTAATGGCCTCGTTCAGCAGCCTCTTATACTAGAGAATTTCTTATCCCTCCAGATAACTCCGAAGATCAGCTATAGAAGGGTGCAGAGTCTGGGAGTGGGGCGGTCTATTCCATTCTATCTCTTACCCGTCTCCCTCGCTGCTCCCTGACCCGGATAGCCAAGGCTGCCTGGATCTTGCTAGATCTCAGAACCTAAGCAGTATCGGTCTTGGTTAGTACTTGGATGGACGACTTCCAAAGAATACCAGGGACGTGACGCAGATGCAGCCAATGAAAAACCATCTCTGAAATGTCTCTTAAAAACAAGTCTGCTGCTTGAAGGGCACTTGGTGTAATTAGTAGACTGATCAAAGCCACCAAGTAATACACCGTCTTACAGTTTGCAAAAATATATTACAAGGATTGTGTACAACACATCATAAGCAATACGATATTGATAGAGGCCAGCGGTGCTAAGGCCTTTTAAGGTAACAGAAACCCCAAGGGGGCCAAGAAACCCGTCCCCAAATGAATAGATACAAGTCCAAAGTTGGAAATAGTCCAACTGAAATTCACAAGGGCTGCGCTGAAGCTACGTTCCTTAGGAGCACCCACCTTGTGAATTTCAGTTGGACTGTTTCCAACTTTGGACTTGTATCTATTCATTTGGGGACGGGGTTTTTGGCCCCCTTGGGGTTTCTGTTACTTTAAAAGGCCTTAGCACCGCTGGCCTCTATCAATGTTGTATTGTTTATTACGTGTTGTGCACAATCCTTGTAATATATTTTTGCAAACTGTTAAGATGGTGTATTACTTGGTGGCTGTGATCAGTCTTAAAAACAAGTCTAGCTAACACGAAGAATTAGAACTTCTGCCTGCTAGACAATCTTAGGATCTCCTGGCTATACTACATACCCTGCCATACCTTAAAGTCCATCTCATACCTTGAATAATAATAATAAGATACTGGTTTTATATCCTACCCTTCACTCAGAGTCTCAGAGCAGCCTACAATTTCCTTTTACCTCCCCCCCCCCCCCGCACAATGGACACCCTGTGAAGTGGGTGAGGCTGAGAGAGCTCTGACAGAAGCTGCCCTTTCAAGGACAGCTCTGCAAGAGCTATGGGTGACCCAAGGCCATCCCAGCAGCTGCAATAAAACTTTGTTGGTCTTAAAGTTGCCACTAGTCTCTAATTTTGTTCTCTCGCTTCAGACCAACATGACTGCCGTTGTGCCATGCGTTAATTCATGACCTAATTCCCTTCACTGCTTTTTCAGATGTGTGGACAATCCCTGAAGATAGAAGCAAGATCCCCTGAAGCAGAAGGTGCTTCTTTGGAGCAAGAGGAGAGATGGCAAGCGCATGAAGATGTCCAAGATACCCTCTCCTTTGGTAAGGACTTTTTCTGCCTGGATACAGTTGGGTTGCCCAGTCCATATCATGGGTTGACAATTCAGGTTGGGGGGGAGGGGAAATTAAACACTTCACAAAACACAGAGTTAAGAACATAAGAGAAGCCATGTTGGATCAGGCCAATGGCCCATCCAGTCCAACACTCTGTGTCACATAAGAACATAAGAAAAGCCATGTTGGATCAGGTCAGTGGCCCATCCAGTCCAACACTCTGTGTCACATAAGAACATAAGAGAAGCCATGTTGGATCAGGTCAATGGCCCATCCAGTCCAACACTCTGTGTCACATAAGAACATAAGAGAAGCCATTTTGGATCAGGCCAATGGCCCATCCAGCCCAACACTCTGTGTCACAGAAGAACATAAGAGAAGCCATGTTGGATCAGGCCAATGGCCCATCCAGCCCAACGCTCTGTGTCACATAAGAACATAAGAGAAGCCATGTTGGATCAGGTCAATGGCCCTTTCAGTCCAACACTCTGTGTCACAGAAGAACATAAGAGAAGCCATGTTGGATCAGGCCAATGGCCCATCCAGCCCAACACTCTGTGTCACAGAAGAACATAAGAGAAGCCATGTTGGATCAGGCCAATGGCCCATCCAGCCCAACGCTCTGTGTCACATAAGAACATAAGAGAAGCCATGTTGGATCAGGTCAATGGCCCTTTCAGTCCAACACTCTGTGTCACAGAAGAACATAAGAGAAGCCATGTTGGATCAGGCCAATGGCCCATCCAGCCCAACACTCTGTGTCACATAAGAACATAAGAGAAGCCATGTTGGATCAGGTCAATGGCCTATCCAGTCCAACACTCTGTGTCACAAAGTGTCCAAAACACCAGGTGCCATCAGGAGGTCTACCAGCGGGGCTAGAAGCAGCTGCTGTGAGAGCTCTCTCAGCCCCACCCACCTCACAGGGTGCCTGTTGTGGGGAAAGAAGATAAACGAGATTGTAAGCTGCTCTGAGTCTCTGATTCAGAGAGAAGGGCGGGGTATAAATCTACAATTCTTCTTCTTCCCACTGCACCCCCCCCCAAGCACCAGGAATACAGAGCATGCAGAGTTAATTTGTAGAACTATAGAATACAGAGTTAATATGTAGAGCTCAATGTCCACTAATTGAGCAAATTATGGAAGGCGATTCCTCACATCAATTAAAATATTCATGTCTCACCCTTCTTTCATAAGACAGACAAATCATGGCAGAGCTTTTCAACCTGTTGAATAAAGGGAGCCTCCCCCTTCTGGGTCAGCAGAGCTCTGAAAAACACTTTTGGAGGGCCAATAACACTGGGAAAATTTGGCTTCTGTGCCTGTCCTTTTTATGGCATCTGGTGGACAGGAGGGGCTTCAAACAGATGCATTGTCATGTTGATGGTGCGTCTGGCTGGAAACCTGGTCGTGAAGTCAGCATGCCAAGAGACACTCTGAAAACTCGTTCCTGTTGTCCTGAAAACTCATTCCTGTGGCCCTGGAGTTTCCTGAAAACTCATTCCTGTGGCCCTGGAGTTTCCTGAAAACTCATTCCTGTGGCCCTGGAGTTTCCTGAAAACTCATTCCTATTGCCCTGGAGTTTTCTGAAAACTCATTCCTGTGGCCCTGGAGTTTCCTGAAAACTCATTCCTGTGGCCCTGGAGTTTCCTGAAAACTCATTCCTGTGGCCCTGGAGTTTCCTGAAAACTCATTCCTGTGGCCCTGGAGTTTCCTGAAAACTCATTCCTGTGGCCCTGGAGTTTCCTGAAAACTCATTCCTATTGCCCTGGAGTTTTCTGAAAACTCATTCCTGTGGCCCTGGAGTTTCCTGAAAACTCATTCCTGTGGCCCTGGAGTTTCCTGAAAACTCATTCCTGTGGCCCTGGAGTTTCCTGAAAACTCATTCCTATTGCCCTGGAGTTTCCTGAAAACTCATTCCTATTGCCCTGGAGTTTTCTGAAAACTCATTCCTGTTGCCCTGGAGTTTCCTGAAAACTCATTCCTGTTGCCCTGGAGTTTCCTGAAAACTCATTCCTATTGCCCTGGAGTTTTCTGAAAACTCATTCCTGTTGCCCTGGAGTTTCCTGAAAACTCATTCCTATTGCCCTGGAGTTTTCTGAAAACTCATTCCTGTTGCCCTGGAGTTTCCTGAAAACTCATTCCTATTGCCCTGGAGTTTCCTGAAAACTCATTCCTGTTGCCCTGGAGTTTCCTGAAAACTCATTCCTATTGCCCTGGAGTTTCCTGAAAACTCATTCCTGAGCCTGCTTCAGCAGAGAGGACGGGATACAAATCAAATCAAATAAATAAATAAATAATGCACTCAAGTCACCCCTGGGTTGAATGTGATGGTGAGGTGTCATGTGACGTCATTTTCACACACCCCTCTTCCCCACTCAGGCATGGCAGAGCTCTCACAGAAGTCTGAAATATATTAGCAGCATTTATAAACCCTGCAGCTCATAGGTACCAGGTGCTTCTCTTCTGCCTCTCCCAGAATTTCATACAAAGTGTTAAAAATGTGTTGAGTTTGCACAGGATGAGGTTTTGCATAAAGCAGGGAACAAGCAAGTAAATGGAATAGAAAGTCATGGCAAACACCTTTCCTTCCTCCCTCCCTCCTTTTTCTCCATAACAGGCAGTGAAGAGATGTTGTTGAGACCTCGTCTTTTCAGAGATGTGGAGAAGTCCGCTGCACCTGCAGTCCAGGTAAAGAATTTGAGCAGGGGACAGGCTGGGTCTCCCCTCCTTTCTCAGGGAGGCTTTTCCCCCTGCAGTTTCTACAAGGTGTCTGGGCAAGAGAACCTCTGAGCACCATTGTCTTTACCCATGCCAAGTACCCGCCCCCCCCCAGACTACTCCCTACCCGTGTGCAGTCTCTGCTTGGCATGATCTCTGCTGAGGGAACCTGCTCTTTCTTTCAGTGTCCAGTTTCCTTTGAGGAGGTGGCCGTGTATTTCAGCGTGGCAGAGTGGGCCCTGCTGGATCCAGACCAAATTGCTCTCTACCAAGAAGTCATGCAGGAGAATTATGGGAGCGTGGCTTCTCTGGGTAAGGATCTTTCCTAGGGGCCAAAGGTGTGGATTTCTGCCATCGTAATGAGGCATGTATCAAAATGCTAAATAGGAATACAGCTACTTGCATAGAAGCAGCTGAGGTCAGTGTTGTGGGCATCACTCAAGAAAATGGCATATACGTTTTGATCTGAAAAGTATTTGGTGCTCAGTGTTCCCTCTAAGCCTCAGAGTCTTGTGAGCAAAGATTCTACTTGATGAGCTCCTGGCATTAAAGTTGTGAGGAAGGAAAGGAAAGGTCCCCTGTGCAAGCACCAGTCATTTCCGACTCTGGGGTGACGCTGCTTTCACAACGTTTTCACGGCAGACTTTTGATGGGGTGGTTTGCCATTGCCTTCCCCAGTCATCTACGCTTCCCCTACTCATTTTACCGGCCTCGGAAGGATGGAAGGCTAAGTCAACCTCGAGCCGGCTACTTCCCAGCTTCTGCCGGGGATCGAACTCAGGTCGTGAGCTGAGCTTAGCAATAAAGCTGCTACGTTGTGAGCTCCTGAATAACAATAAAGTTGTGAGCTCCTGCATAAATCAGTGTGCTCTGGGGTCGTCCTTCCTGAGCTAAGACAAAAATGTGTGAGCTGGAGGCTAAACATGGGTGAGCTAGCTCACGCTAACTCAGCTTAGAGGGAGCACTGATGGTGCGTTAACTCATATTTTCTTTAATAATCAAATAAGGTGTGAACAACAATCTGAGGTATAGCCAGCTTCAAGAGGGGATTGGATTGGATAAAAAATATGGAGCAGAGGTCCATCAGTGGCTATTAGCCACAATGTGTGTGTGTGTGTGTGTGTGTATATATTTGGGGCACTCTGTGACACAGAGTGTTGGGCTGAATGGGCCATTGGCCTGATCCAACATGGCTTCTCTTATGTTCTTATGTAACAGAGTGTTGGACTGGATGGACCATTGGCCTGACCCAACATGGCTTCTCTTATGTTCTTATGTGACACAGAGTGTTGGACTGGATGGGCCATTGGCCTGATCCAACATGGCTTCTCTTATGTTCTTATGTGACACAGAGCATTGGGCTGAATGGGCCAATGGCCTGATCCAACATGGCTTCTCTTATGTGACACAGAGCGTTGGGCTGGAAGGGCCACTGGCCTGATCCAACATGGCTTCTCTTATGTTCTTATGTGACACAGAGTGTTGGGCTGGAAGGGCCACTGGCCTGACCCAACATGGCTTCTCTTATGTTCTTATGTGACACAGAGTGTTGGAGTGGATGGGCCACGGGCCTGATCCAACATGGCTTCTCTTATGTTCTTATGTGCCACAGAGTGTTGGACTGGATGGGCCACTGGCCTGATCCAGCATGGCTTCTCTTATGTTCTTATGAATGCTCTCAAAGAACCAATTTCAAAAGCTATTCAAAAATGCCATCAAGCTGCCACATTAAAATGAACTGAGGACGTCTGCTGACAATAAATGCTTAATTGATTCATTCTTATCTGAAGTGAACCATGCAGTAAAACTTTTTGAACTTTTTTTTAAACATCAATAACGTAAAATGCATTGTGCGGTAAATGTAAGCGGAAAAACATATAGCACCATGCTGTAAGTCTAGATAGTAAACATTTTGACAAGCAGCTGTCAGTATTTTAAAGTGCTCCAGGAAGGACCAGAAACGCTTATTAAAAGTTAATTGTTGCAAAAACTTGCGGCTGCCAGTATCCTAAAATGCACAGTGCAATATGAGTCAATGAAAGTCAGGAGGAAGGAAAAGGGGGCGTTGTCTTGAGCTTCATTATCAGTTTCAGTTCAGCAGTCTCTTTAATCTCCCTTTGGAATTCCTTTGTTAGAGGACTGCTATTCTTCAGTCAGCAACTGAATGTCTTGGAAGCTTAAAATGTTCCCCTACTGGTTTCTGAATGTTATGGTTTCTTATAGCAGTAGAAAGAGTAAGAGTCCAGTAGCGCCTTAAAGATTAACACAATTTGTGGTAGGGTTTGTGCTTTTGTGAGTTGTTGCTCACTTGTTCATGCATATTTCTATGTATTCTTTGCATCCTCCAGGACTGAAACATTCTGTACCGAATTGAGACCCAGGTTTCCTGTCTGATTACCAGTGCTCATATCTCCACGCCTACTACCCCTCCGTACATCGCACCTAATCCAGTTACCCCTGCTCTTGCCATTCAGCATCTTTATAAAGTTTCTCATGTTACATTTTATGGGACACATGGGCCAGCCCCCAAATGTGAAATCTATGTTAGGTCTGGCTCTCTGAACAAAGAAGTACTGTCGAGAAGAGGCTTCTTGCCAGTGGTTTTGTATCACCTGATTTCCAGTGCCGATTGTTGAGTCTGGTTATATGTAAAATGCGCAGAGTGGTAAAGCTGCAGTAGTGCAGTCCGAACTCTCTGCTCACGACCTGAGTTCGATCCCAGCGGAAGCTGGTTCAGGTCGCCGGCTCCAGGTTGACTCAGCCTTCCATCCTTCCGAGGTCAGTAAAATGAGTCCCCAGCTTGCTGGGGGGAAAGGGTAGACGACTGAGGAAGGCAATGGCAAACCACCCCATAAAAAGGCTGCGGTGAAAACGTCGTGAAAGCAACGTCACCCCAGAGTTGGATACGACTGGTACTTGCACAGGGGACTACCTTTACCTTTTAATATGTTTTTATTATCCTCAGGGCTCACCCTAGACTGTCTGGCACCCTAAGCAAGGCTAACCTCCGGCACCTCTCCCTGCACTGAGAATGTAACGAAGTCACATGGGGGTGCACCCAATTCAGCGCCCCTAGAAGGCCAGCGCCCTAGGCAAGTGCCTAGTTTACCTAGTGGCAAGGTCAGCCCTGATTATCCTTAGGGTAATTATTGTTTGTTCATGTAGTTTAATTATGGATCAATGTGTTGTGCTTTGCTTGGGTGTTGTTAGCCAAGATGCCTTATGAATTGATTTGGGGAATTGTAGTGAGGTGGGCAAGATGGCAAAATAATTAGGGAGCAATGGCCTGTGAATATAGTAGTCAGTATTTCCCAGGAGACCCCATAGTCAATAAGGAGAGTTCGTACTTAAATATAATCAGGGGTGGAATTCTGACAGAGTGTGCTGGAGTTCGTTGTGTAGAGCACTCTGGTCAGCCCAGCCTCAGCTATAGTTCTAATGAATTCAACAACAGCCAGTTCAATAAGTATATTAGGGTTCAGGCAATAAGCATAAGTCAAAGTCAGTCCAATGGTCAGGTCACTCACATTCAGTCCAGTGGTACAAATATCACAGTCCAGAAGAATAGTCATTTACCAGTCCATCAATCCAATACATTCAATCAGTCCAACAGAATAACACGCCACTCTTCAACTCCTCTCCACTATTCACCCACAAGAGTTAGTAGTGTGGCCACTGTTGTTATACATCCATCAGCCAATCCCTTTGCTCATTTGGCTAATGAGTTTCACATGTTGCTCACATGCTTCTAGTTACAGCTGTATAGTTGGAGTTACATAATCTTTACCCAGTATTATGAAGCCTTAAAGCGACATATACTGTCAAATTCTAGCAGGAGCTCCTTTGCAAATTAGGCCACACACCTCTGATGTAGCTAATCCTCCAAGAACTTACAAGGCTCTTTTTTGTAAGCTCTTGGAGGATTGGCTACATCCGGGGGGTATGGAGGGTGGAGATGTGGAGGTGGAATTTCTGCTCTTACCATAATGCATGACAGGCCAAGTACACCAGGTGCAAAGGAGCTCCTGCTAGAATTCCAACCCTGAATATAATTAATTTTATTGAGGAATAATCTCAATCACACAATTAAAAATAAAAGCACACACTCGACACAAGCAGTACAGGACTCAGAAAAATAGGTGGGAAAAGACAGAGACGTTTGCATTAGCAGGATAATGATGACTGGGTATATTTTACCTCTCGGATGAGATGAGAGAGTTTAGCAGCGAAGATGAAGGGAAAGTGAAGGGGTAGTGTGAGGCGACCAGCGTCACCTGCAATAATAAGAACATAAGAGAAGCCATGTTGGGTCAGGCCAATGGCCCATCCAGTCCAACACTCTGTGTCACATAAGAACATAAGAGAAGCCATGTTGGATCGGGCCAATGGCCCATCCAGCCCAATGCTCTGTGTCATATAAGAACATAAGAGAAGCCATGTTGGATCAGGCCAATGGCCCATCCAGCCCAACGCTCTGTGTCACAAAAGAACAGAAGAGAAGCCATGTTGGATCAGACCAATGGTCCATCCAGTCCAACACTCTGTGTCACATAAGAACATAAAAGAAGCCATGTTGAATCAGGCCAATGGTCCATCCAGTCCAACACTCTGTGTCACATAAGAACATAAGAGAAGCCATGTTGGATCAGGCCAATGGCCTATCCAGCCCAACACTCTGTGTCACATAAGAACATAAGAGAAGCCATGTTGGATCAGGCCAATGGCCCTTCCAGCCCAACACTCTGTGTCACATAAGAACAGAAGAGAAGCCATGTTGGATCAGGCCAATGGCCCATCCAGCCCAACACTCTGTGTCACATAAGAACATAAGAGAAGCCATGTTGGATCAGGCCAATGGCCTTTCCAGCCCAACACTCTGTGTCACATAAGAACATAAGAGAAGCCATGTTGGATCAGGCCAATGGCCCATCCAGCCCAACACTGTGTCACACAGTGCCCCAAATATATATACACATACACACACACATTGTGGCTAATAGCCACTGATGGACCTTTGCTCTGCTCCATATTTTTATCCAATCCCCTCTTGAAGCTGGCTATGCTTGTAGCCGCCACCACCTCCTGTGGCAGTGAATTCCACATGTTAATCACCCTTTGGGTGAAGAAGTCCTTCCTTTTATCCATTTTAACCTGACTGCTCAGCAATTTCATTGAATGCCCACGAGTTCTTGTATTGTGAGAAAGGGAGAAAGGTACCGTATTTTTCGGTCCATACGGCGCTCTGGACATAGGACGCACCTTCCTCCTGGGGGGCAATCCGCTGCCTCCGCCTCTGATCCCGGCGCTTCCCCTGTGCCTGCCTGCCTGGCTCCAGCTTTTTCCAGCAAGCACTGGGATTGCTCCACCCTGCCCCCACCGCAAACCCACGCTTCGCGAGCGCCGGCTACGGAGGGGGCAGCGTGCTTCCTCCGTGCCTGTCTGCCTGGCTCCAGCTCTGACGCTTACAGCAAGCACCAGGATCGCTCCCTCCGCCCTCCGATCCCAGCGCTTGCTTTAAGCATCAGAGCTGGAGCCAGGCAGAAAGGCACCGAGGAAGCACGCTGCCCCCTCTGCAGCCAGCACTCGCGAAGTGCTGGGTTTGCGGTGGGGGCAGCGTGGAGCGATCCCAGCGCTTGCTGGAAGAAGCTGGAGCCAGGCAGGCAGGCGTGGGGGAAGCGCCGGGATCAGAGGCGGAGGCAGCGGATTGCCCCTCCCCCGGAGGAAGGTACCTTCGCTCCATAAGACGCACACACTTTCCCCCCCACTTCTTTTTGGGGGGGGGTGTCTTATGGTCCGAAAAATATGGTACTTCTTTTTCTGCTTTCTCCATCCCATGCATTATCTTGTAAACCTCTATCATGTCACCCTGCAGTCGACGTTTCTCCAAGCTAAAGAGCCCCAAGCATTTTAACCTTTCTTAATAGGGAAAGTGTTCCAGCCCTTTAATCATTCTAGTTGCCCTTTTCTGGGCCCTTTTAATGGACCCAAACGGATCAAAAATGGGAATGAACTTTGGCAGCAAGGTAGGGGTACTGCCAGGGACACACTCCAATGGCGAAAAAGGTGGCCTCAAATAGCCAATTTCATATCCTAAGGTGGGATCCCGTGATGGGAAGTTCTTGCCCAGTAATAGTTCCCAGGTGATTGACAAAAGATTCCCAGAGAGCAATAATGGTTCTCTGAGTGGGCTATATGCTAAAACAAAGAAAACTATGGGTGATAACAGACGGGCAGTTTAAGCCTCCCCAGGGGCGGGAGGCAGGTGGACCCAAAAAAGTCCATGCACAATCTAGAGTAGTTATAGCTGGATCAACCAGGTTGCTAGCTGAGTAGCCAAGCAAGCAGGATTGCTTTGAACCTGGTTCAGCAGAATGACGGTCCATGTGGGCCTGGCTGCCCATAGCTGGCATGGTACAAATGCCAATTCATCTACACCTTTTTTCTGCCAAGGGCCGTGTGGATATTTATAACATCATTCGCGGGCCATAACAAATTATCAACTTAAAGAACAGTACTCCGCCGAGGGAGAACGATTCAGGCCGGCAAAATTAATGCAAATAATTGTTTTTCTCTTTGAAGTCCTGTGGGGAGACCCTAATTTGGCGCACACACACACACGGCCCACCGCCCTAAGCAAATGCATAGCTCCAGAGCTTTTTGTAGAAAAAGCCCAGCAGGAACTCAATAGCATATTAGACCACATTTCCTAATATTAGCATATTAGGTCACATGCTCATTAGCATCTTAGGCCACATCATCTGGGATAATCAAGTGCAAACTGAACGGTGACAGTAACTTTCCCAGGCCCTGCAGCTATTCTGGCCAGCCAACCAGGCCCCAGGGAGGCTGCCGCACAGTACATCTGGGCCCTGTGATCCCTGCCTGGCCCTGGGGAGGCTGCTGCACAGTGCAGCTGGGCCCCACGATCCTCGCTGGCCAGCCAGGCCCCAGGGAGGCTGCCACATGGCTCGGTTCGGCCCAGCAATCCCCGAGGGCCAAACCAAGTGACCTTGAGGGCCATATACAGCTCTCGGGACAGAGGTTCCCCATCCCTGATCTACACAGTCCACAGTAGTCCAGTATAGATATGGGGGTTTGTTGAAAACACAATCTCTGGCTAACATTGCTCCACTAGCTGTTAGATAGAATAGAGTGCACCAGAGAAAAGCAACCCCGTGTATTGCTGACCTTGGAGTGCAACAGGTGCTGATCAACATATCTGAGAAAAGAACTCTGAGTTTTGCTTTTAAGAAAAGACACTTAAGAAGAGTGGGGTGGGGATTTGAGCAGCTGGATATTTTGAATGCTTTTTTGCCATGCACGTTTGCCACCTTGAGTTGATTATGTCACTAATTACCATGCATAAAGTATAAATATCTGGCCCTGCCTAGGGTCATTAGTTCTAACAAGGAATGTCTTGCTGCGAACATGTATCTTTTCAAGAAAGTCCTTATTTGATTCAAATCAAATAGGCTGAGAACTACACAGAACCTGACAAATACGACACCTCTGTTTTCAAACACATCCTTCCCTGGATGGGATTTCAAACATCTGTTCTGTGATCTGGAAATGAGTCGTCCCCCTTATACTGGTTGGGATTCTGAATTCTGATTGTGTTTCTGACCTTCCAGGAGAATTTTTACTCTTGCTTTTTATTTGTGTCCTTCCCCTGTGAACCGCCTGCTTTATGAGAGCCTGCTTTGGTGGGGAGCTCAGGATATAAATCAAATAAACCTAAACCCATGTGAAAGACAACAGAAATATAAGAGAGATGATGGTGGAGAAAGGCAACAGCCTTGCATCCAAAGAAAGGCTAGAGAGTTCCTCAAGAGTATTAGGGGAAATACTTATGTCTTCTTTTAAAATGGGGAAATTAGCAGTATGGAGACTAGGTAGAGCAAATTAGGAGCAAAGGATTTTGTCTTCAATAATATGGAGGTCGGGTTTTCAAGCAAGAATACTCCAGGCAAATAGATTTTATAATGTTTACTTAAAATATGTAAAAAGAATACATTCACACGCACAAATACACAATACAGCCAATCAGAGGCCAGGAAGGGTAAAGGTTATCGATAGAGGAATTGAGGGGGTCTTGAGGAAGGCAATATTACCTGGTTCAGATGTGGTGAGATCCAGTTACACCTTGAAGATGTAGACATACACCACCATGTGCCGTGTCTGAGGGGCCCCCCTTACTTAGAGTAACGGGGAGGCATCAATTACATGTTACATGTGCTCAGACTGAGAGAGAGAGATGAAGCTTTCTCTCCTGTTATAATCTTTTTGGAAGGGAAGTTGTTGTTGTTGTTCAACCTCACAGTCAAGTCTGACTCTTTGCGACCCCATGGACAAAGTCACCCCAAGCCCTCCTGTCTTCCACCATCTTCTGAAGTCTGCTCAAATTTGTGTTTGTTACATCAGTAACACTGTCCAGCCATCTCATCTTTTGCCGTCCCCTTCTTCTTTTGCCTTCTGTCTTTCCCAGCATCAGGACCTTCTCCAGTGAGTGCTCCCTTCTCATTTGGTGGCCAAAAGGGGTGGCTTGTTGGTGGGCAGTGAATAATCTTTTCTGGATAACCTGATTGGTTGCTCACCTCAAGCCAATGAGTAGAGCTGACTCTGGTCACCTGAATGGATCTCCAGGTAACGATAGTGCTGGTTAAGTAATGTCCACCCAATAGGTTACAAAAGGTCATAAGAGAAGCCATGTTGGATCAGGCCAATGGCCCATTCAGTCCAACACTCTGTGTCACACAGTGGCCAAAAAAATTATATATTACATATATATATATACACACTGTGGCTAATAGCCACTGATGGACCTCTGCTCCATATTTTTATCTAACCCCCTCTAGAAGCTGGCTATGCTTGTAGCCGCCACCACCTCCTGTGGCAGGATATGTGTTAATTGTTTGGGCGGTTTAGTAAAGCTACCCCTAGGGAGAGGCAAGCATAGAGAACAAAGAATTTGTCCAGGGGTCAGATATTACCATAGCATTAGACAAAGAGAAGCTGAGTTGCAGCAAAGAGCCAGGGAGATGGCTGATTAATCAGTAGCTGAGGATTAGGGTGTGAGCAATACTTACCAGCAGTCCCCATTGTTATTATGCATTCCATTTTGGCGAAGGAGACAGCCATGTATAGAGAGAGCCTTTACGCAGGACTAAAACAAGCTCTCTGCTCTATTCCATTTTGAATGAAGTATTTCTTGGCCTGTTTCTGGTCAGACTCCATTTTGTATAGCTTGGGGTCCCCTTAGCTCAAGTGGGGTACCTCTAGAGGCAGGCAGAGCCTCCTGGCTACAAGAGGATCTCAAGAGAGGATTTCCTTCCCAAGTGTGCTGGCTAAGAGTGGGTACCCATCATGGTTATGTCCGGGGAGAGAGCAAGGAATACCAATGGGACTTTTCTGCTTCACTTCTAAGCAACTCTTAGTTTGGTAAAGTCTGCTGGGCAATACAGGAGGGAGGTCTTGTGGGGCCTGAAATCTGGAGGTTCAGAAGTTCCTTCTGGATAAGAGATCACCTGTGATTCTTGAAAGGCTGTGGTATCCTTCAATCCTGGATATTCAGAGAAAAGGTGTGTGGGGTTTAAGACAAAATGGATGAGGCCAAAGGGCTATCAATCCTTTCCTACTGCAACCCTTGGACCTTACTTTTCCTCCCAGGTGCTAATGCTATCTCTCTCTTTATTCCAGCAAAGGAAGATCAGAGGAATGAGGAAGGTGAGGAGCATCATCTGCAATTGCAAGATAAAAGTAATTATGAAGACTTGAAAGGCAATATCTGGAACCAAGGCAGCCCAAAGAGAAAGAAAGACAGGTGTTTGGTTGAGAAGAGAGATGGAAGAAAGCGTAATGTACATATTCCAAAACACAATATAATGAAGACAAGCAGATCCATTCAGCATGGAAAGTACTTCAAATATAGATCACAGCTTCCTGTGAACCAAAGAATACAAAGAGGAGAGAAACCTTATGAATGCTCAGAGTGTGGAAAGAAATTCAGTCAGAATGGCAATCTTCAAGTGCATAAAAGAACTCACACAGGGGAGAAACCTTTTGAATGCACAGAGTGTGGGAAAAGATTTGGTCATAGTAACGGTCTTCAGTATCATAAAAGAACCCACACAGGAGAGAAACCGTTTGAATGCTCAGAGTGCGGAAAGAGATTCACTCATAGTGGCACTCTTAAAGTGCATAAAAGAGCCCACGCTGGGGAGAAACCTTTTGAATGCTCAGAGTGCGGAAAGCGATTCACTTATAGAGGCAGTCTTAAAGTGCATAAAAGAGCCCACACAGGGGAGAAACCTTTTGAGTGCTCAGAATGTGGAAAGAGATTCAGTCAACGTGGCAGTCTTAAAATGCATAAAAGAACCCACACAAGGGACAAAACATTTGAACATTCAGGGAGTGGAATGAGATTCAGTCAGAATAGCCATCTTCAAGAGCATAAAAGAACCCACCCGAGAGATAAACTATTTGAATGCTCAGTGTGTGGGAAGAGATTCAGTACTCGTAGCCATCTTCAAGTGCATCAAAGAAACCACACAGGGGAGAAACCGTTTGAATGCTCAGAGTGTGGAAACAGATTCAGTACGCGTAGCCATCTTCAGTATCATCAAAGAACCCACACAGGGGACAAACCTTTTGAATGTACAGAGTGCGGAAAGAGATTCAGTCAGAGTAGTCATCTTCAAGATCATAAAAGAACACACACAAAGGAGAAACCTTATGAATGCTCAGACTGCGGAAAGAGATTTAGCACAAATAGATACCTTCAATATCATCAAAGAAATCACACAGTGGATAAACCTTTTGAATGCTCAGAGTGTAGGAAGAGATTCAGTCAACGTGGTAGTCTTCAAAAGCATAAAAGAACCCACACAGGGGACAAAACTTTTCAACATTTAGAGAGTGGAACGAAATTCAGTCAGAGTAGCCATCTTCAAGAGCATAAAAGAACCCACATAAAGGAGAAACCTTTTGAATGCTCAGAGTGTGGGAAGAGATTCAGTACACGTAGCCATCTTCAAGTGCATCAAAGAAACCACACAGGGGAGAAACCATTTGAATGCTTAGAGTGTGGAAGGAGATTCATTATGAGTTCCTATCTTCAAAAGCATCAAAGAACCCACACAGGGGACAAACCTTTTCAGTGTTCAGAGTGTGGAAAGAGATTCAGTTGGAGTAGCAGTCTTGAAGAGCATAAAATAACCCACAGAGGGGAGAAACCTTTTGAATGTTCAGAGTGTGGAAGGAGATTCAGTGTGAATCGCTATCTTCAATATCATCAAAGAAGCCACACAGGGGACAAACCTTTTGAATGCTCAGAATGTGGGAAGAGATTCATTCGAAGTGGCCGTCTTAAACAGCATAAAAGAACCCACACGGGGGAGAAACCTTTTGAATGCTCAGAGTGTGGAAAGAGATTTGGTCAGAATAATCATCTTCGAGACCATAAAAGAATCCACACAGGGGAGAAACCTTTTGAATGCTCAGAATGTGGAAAGAGATTCATTCAGAATAGCCATCTCAAACAGCATCAAAAATCCCACAATGGGCAAAACCTTTTGAATCCTAAAAGTGTGGAAAGACATTAATGTTGAGTGGCTATCTTCAAAAGCATCTGACAGCCCACCCAAGGAGGGAACATTTTGAATGCTAAAAGTCTAGGAAGAGATTTCATCATAGTGGCACTATTAAAAAAAATCATAAAGAGGACAAACTTTTTGAATGCTCAGTGTGTGAAAAAAGATTAAGCCAAAGTGCTGAGAGTGGAAAAAGATTGATGGACTAGAATTTTTAAAAAATATCTAACAACCCAAAGAAGGAGAAACCATTTAACTGTTTAGCCATGAAAAGTCCACTTCTCTTACTTCACAGCTAGAATATAGATAAATCATTGACACATAAACTCTTGTAGAAACTTTAATCTACACAGAAAAGTTACTCTGACCAGGAAGTAATGTTATATATCTCAGATTACAGGAGCTTTAGCTATGTTAGATTCAAAATCAGCTCCCATTTCCTTTAGCATGGAAGACTCCACACAAGAGCGGAACCTCATAAATGCTCAGCATGTGGCAAGAGTTTGAGCCACAGAAATCCATACATGGGTAAAACTTTCTTATAGATGATTCTGATGAGGCTGTTCTTTGAACGCCAAAAAGCTGGAGGTTCAGAAAGGATTTTCTCAAAGAAGGGTCTTTTTAGTGGTTGCCTTCCTATCTGAATAGAGCCCCAGTACAATAGGTACCATCGAGTTTTAACCTCCCAAATGGCTAGAGTGTCTGAGAAAACCATAGAGTTTTCCTGGAAATGCCTAGAGTGGCCCCACACGGGCGCCACCATTTTGATGATGTCACTTCTTGGTGACGTCTTTGCACCGTGAACATTGCGCACATGAATGTCCCCTGCTGGGGGATGAAGTGGACTTGGCAACCCTATAAAGAGCACTTTGGTCAAGTTCACAACATCGTCTATCTGTCCCCAGCCCAAACGATGTTAGGCTGGCCACAACTAGAGTCAGGGCATTTTCGGCTCTGGCCCCCAAGCTATGGAACGATCTGCCGGAGGAGATTAGGGCCCTGTGCGACCTGTGACAGTTCCACATGGTCTGTAAAACTGATCTTTTCCAGATGGCTTTTGGCTAATATCTTCAAGACTACCAGCCAGAGTGATCTAGCCCTCCTGAGAGCCAGTTTGGTGTAGTGGTTAAGTGTGCGGACTCTTATCTGGGAGAACCAGATTTGATTCCCCACTCCTCCACTTGCAGTTGCTGGAATGGCCTTGGGTGAGCCATAGCTCTCGCAGGAGTTGTCATTGAAAGGGCAGCTGCTGTGAGAGCCCTCTGCCTCAGCCATCTCACAGGGTGTCTGTTGTGGGGGAGGAAGGTAGAGGAGATTGTAAGCCGCTCTGAGTCTCTGATTCAGACAGAAGGGTGGGGCATAAATCTGCAGTCTTCTTCTACTACTGGTGACATGAGTCCTGTCACATGGCCACTATTGTGGACTGTAGTCTGTAGACTACTGACACCTGTTTTACCATTTTATTGTTATGTTTGTGATTTTAATAATGTTTTATTATATTTATGATATTGTAATTATGATGATATTTTAATGTTTTCATTGTTATTATTGTTGGAAGCTGTCCCAAGCCGTTCGCGGGAGGGACAGGGTATAAATTACCAGAAATAAATAAATTCACAAAAATGAACAGGTTGAAGGTAAATGGCAGAACCAATATTCCATAGAAGTCAAAATCCAAATTCTAATACTGGATGGAACTTCGAAGCCCAAATTCCCTTTCAAGCATCCAATGCTTCCATTTCTGTTGAACCTAGTTCTCATTCAAAAAAGATTCGTTCAGAGATGTAGACAATGGGCGTTTTCGCACTTACCTTTTACTGGCGCGACCACCCTCCTCACGCCGGCGGATCTGCAGGGATTTCGCACCAGAAGCGCCGGCGCAGCCAAAAGAGCCGGCAACTTCCGTCGCGGAGCCAGCTCAAACGTTTTCCTGCTTCTTGGCGGTTTCCGTTTGAGCTGGCTCCGCGACGGAAGTTGCCGGCTCTTTTGGCTGCGCCGGCGCTTCTGGTGCGAAATCCCTGCAGATCCGCCGGCGTGAGGAGGGTGGTCGCGCCAGTAAAAGGTAAGTGCGAAAACGCCCATTCTCTCAACACATTGGTAGCAGATATTGGCCATGTTTCACAATAAATGGCTTTTTCACAAGCCAACAATTCAAAGGCTCACTGTGGCATCCAAAGACCTCCACAAAATCCTTCGTGTATCTTTCCAGGTGACAGCTGGCTTTTCACGTTGACAATATTGGACTTTGTATTCTTGTAATGTACAAATTGAATACTTAATTTTGGATATCTTTAATATACCTGTGAAGCTTTTCTGGATTTTGCAACTTGTCGATAGTGTGTACTGCATGTTTTCTACATTGTCCAGTGTTATCATACATATTGTTATTTAAATATGTTGCATTATTAGAAAAGTATAAGATGTACAAGTATTGTTTTTGGGACCCATGGTGATTTTTCCTGTATTAGTACAGATAAAGCAGGCAAGCCAAGTCTGTAAAGGGATTTTATGCTGTGAGCCACCCTGAGGGTGAGATATAAATCAAATCAATAAATAAATAAGGCCAAAGTTTGTGGCAGGGGGCGAGTTGTATGAGGTCCTTCTTCAAAAATGCTTGCTTGCTAGAAAAGTCATAACACTGATTGACTAATTTATAGGGGGAAATTCGCTGAGGGCCATTGATTTAGATATGTCAGAACATATTAACTAATGGGTTGGGTTATTACCTGATTGTACCAATCTATTGAGTATCTTTTTAAAATTTTATTATAACCAAAAATAAACCATTTAGTACAAATCATAAATATAAAAAATACATAACAAATCCATCCTCTATAGACGTGATTCAATCATTACTGACATACAGGATAATTACCTTAAATAATAATGAAATCCAATATTTCAGGAGGCAACTTTTCACTTTCCGAAACAGTAGAATTAACATATTCTAGATAAGGGGGCCATTTTTCTATTATGGTATTTTTGAATGTTGGTGTTTCCATTAGTAGAAGTTGTGTTGAGATTTTATCTTGTACAATTATGTCCCTCACCTTAATGCACCATTCCTCTACCGATGGGACCTTAGTACTCTTCCAAACTTGAGCTACCAAATTTTTGCCAGTTAACGGTAACATTGAGATAAGTTCCATGCGTAGGGGACTAGACCAATTTTCTGGCCACAAATTCAATAGAATTACTTCTGGTTTTAGAGGTACCATTGTGCCTATCATTTCTGAAATTTTAGCCACAATACTGGCCCAAAAATTTTTGGGCATTACCACCAGCAATGCAAAAAATTACCCTCCATCCCACAACCTTTCCAACACACAGCATTATTCTTTAGCTTACTTTTGAACAACTTTACCAGAGTCAAATACCATCGTGTTACAATTTTGAATTGTTGATCTATTGGGTATTTAAACTTTTGTAATGCTATTCTGGAGGTCTGGGGGCCTGGTTGCTAGAGACGTTTCACTGCAGTGGTAATAAAAGTTGTTTCTTTCTTGACTACTTTTGTCTGAGTCTTCGCTGTTGACTGGGTTGGACTTGGGGAGGGGGAACTCCCTCTAAAGCAGGGGTGTCAAACTCATTTGTAATGAGGGCCGGATTTGACATAAATGAGACCTTGTCGGGCTGGGCCATGGATGTGCCTATTTAAGATTAGGTAACAGAGATATAAACTTTTTATAGGACACAGACAAAAACGATTAAAGATTATTTTTTTTAAAAAGCCCTTAAAATAAAACATGCTTAAAACATTAGCATTTGTTGGTCTTAAAGGTGCTTTCTTTGTATTTCTCCAGTGGGAGCCAGGGAACTGGCTCTTTCACTCCCTCGCAGGGGACCAGGAGGGGAAGGAGCCTCAACCAATTGAGAAAATTGAGGTTTTGCTCTGTAGCTCCTGTGCGATTGAGCAAGCCTTGCAAAGCAAGTTGAGATGCAGAAGGACACAAGAGAGACAGAGAAGGAAGCAGACAAGAGCCAGTTGCTTGGGTCCTGATAGGAGCCCTCCGGGGGCCTGATTCAGCCCCCAGGCTGCATGTTTGACACCCCTACTCTAGAGGGCGGGCTCTTCTTCCACAGTTTTGGTGACCACAGGAGAACCCAACCCAGTGGACTGAGGCCCAACAAGACATCCAATATCCAGTACACACCTTGTGGTGTAAGGGGGCTTTGGATTCCTGACTGGGGCCTTGGAATGTTGGACCTCTATCAGGTAAGAAAACAGGGGAGCTGCCCTGTTGGGACACAAAGGTAGAAATCCCTTCCAAACCAGCCATTTACTGCTTGGGAAGGAGGGTTGCCAACCTCCGGAATGACAACTGATCTCCAGATGAGATCAGTTCCACCAACAGGGTGGTGGCAACTTTGAGAGCCACACAATATGTGTGAGAGAGCCACAGTTTGGCCACCCCTGGTATGATGTCTTAGAGCCCCCCCCCCCTTCATAGCAGTCATTTTCAGGGGGGGGACTGATCTCATCTGGAGATGACAATGGATCTCCAGATGAGATCAATTCCCCCCTGAAGAAAATGGCTGCTATGGAGGGGGGAGCTCTAAGAAATTATACCAGGGTGGCCAAACTGTGGCTCAGGAGCCACGTGTGGCTCTCTCACACATATTGTGTGGCTCTCTAAGCTGCCACCACCCTGTTGGCCAGTTTGAAGAAGGCATTTATCTTTTTAAATCACTTTGCCAAACCAGCTAGTGGCTTGGAAAATACATTTTAAAGTTAAAAGTTGCTTTCTTTTCCCCTCTCCCTCCCTCCTATTTGCCTTCCTTCCTTCCTTCCTTCCTTCCTTCCTTCCTTCCTTCCTTCCTTCCTTCCTTCCTTCCTTCCTTCCTTCCTTCCTTCCATCTTTTGGCTCTCTAACACCTGATGTTTATTCTGTGTTGCTCTCAAGCATCTGACATTTATTCTATGTGGCTCTTTCATTAAGTAAATTTGCTTCCCTCCCCAGAGTTTTTCCTCCCAAGGCTCCACCCCCCAAACCTTCAGGAATTTCACAACTTGGAGCTGGCAACCCTAAAGGGGAACTGATCTCAGTAGCTGGGAGATCCCCTTGTGATTCCAGGAAATCACCAGGCCCCACCTGGAGGTGACAACAACACAGACTGGGAGAATCACGGAAGAGGTAGCAACCCAATACAAAAGAACCATGATTGTTATCACGAATTGTCTATTGCAATATATTCAATAAATTCTCTTATGACTTTACAAAAATATATGATATTATAATTTTTTACAACACACACACCATCATATAAATAGGTGTGATACACCTGTCATAAACCCTTCACAATATTTAGAAGATTTTAAAGAATGTTCAGGCCTGGGAGTAAATATTGAGAAATCAGAAATAATATTCAGTAAAGTAGATATAAGGGAACAAAAAGAAATAGCAAAGTTAACAGGCATGAAATTAGGAGTTTAAAAGTTGAAATATTTAGGGGTGGTAACTCACTGAAAATGTCAAGATTGTGCGATTGCAATAAAAAAGGCCAATGCCATGCTGAGAATTATTAGGAAGGGAATTGAAAACAAATTAGCCAGTATCATAATGCCTCTGTATAAATCGATGGTGCGGTCTCATTTGGAGTACTGTGTACAATTCTGGTCACCGCACCTGAAAAAAGATATTATAGCATTGGAAAAAGTGCAGAAAAGGGCAACTAGAATGA
Organism: Heteronotia binoei; assembly: GCF_032191835.1. Lineage (NCBI taxonomy): Eukaryota > Metazoa > Chordata > Lepidosauria > Squamata > Gekkonidae > Heteronotia > Heteronotia binoei. Next base: position 13,104,872 of record NC_083227.1, on the reverse strand, counting down.
TTACAGGTTTGGAACACTTTCCCTATGAAGAAAGGTTGAAACACTTGGGGCTCTTTAGCTTGGAGAAACGTCGACTGCGGGGTGACATGATAGAGGTTTACAAGATTATGCATGGGATGGAGAAAGTAGAGAAAGAAGTACTTTTCTCCCTTTCTCACAATGCAAGAACTCGTGGGCATTCAATGAAATTGCTGAGCAGTCGGGTTAAAACAGATAAAATGAAGTATTTTTTCACCCAAAGGGTGATTAACGTGTGGAATTCACTGCCACAGGAGGTGGCAGTGGCTACAAGCATAGCCAGCTTCAAGAAGGGGTTAGATAAAAATATGGAGCAGATGTCCATCAGTGGCTATTAGCCACAGTGTGTATATATGTGTGTGTGTATATATATATAATTTTTTTGGCCACTGTGTGACACAGAGTATTGAACTGAATGGGCCATTGGCCTGATACAACCTGGCTTCTCTTATGTTCTTAATTATAACAAGGAATGTTAAGAGGTTAATGACATTAAATTACAAAATAGTTTGGAAAAAACAGAAGGAACTTTAACTCAATGGAAGGACAAGTATATGAGTATAGTAGGAAAAATAAAAGCAATTAAAATGTTTATAATACTAAAGTTGATGTATCTGTTTCAGGTACTCCCAGAGTGGGTGCCCAAGAAACAACTGATAATATGGGATAAGGTACTTAGAAACTGGGTTTTTGAAAAGAAACGCTAGAGCCTCAAAGAAAGTGATATATACTTCAAAAGAAGAACCAGGTTGGTGTGTACCACAGTTGGAAGCATATTATGAAGCACTCCAAATAAAAATGTTGATGGAACTGGATGGAAATAACAGAGATAAATGAGCAAGATGGGAAGATAGTATAAATAAAGGAGAAGGCAGATTTGGCATATTTACACAAGAAATAAAAAGGGACATAAAAATACAATAGGACCAAGACAAGTGGGACTAAAAATATGGGCGGGGGGGGGGGGGGGAGAAGGCAATGTGGATGCCTACAATTTCAAAATGGGCACCATTAGAATCATTAAGTAGGGAGTTAAAACAAATTGAGAGAACCTTTTGGGCGAAACTGAAGGAAAATGATATAAGGAATGTGAAAGATATGTTTGATACCCGGGTACTTTAATATCAATGCAAGATTTATTAAGAATAGTAGGGGGTCAATATTGGTTAGGTGTTATGGCTCATATAGTATGTTGAAACAACAGAAATATTCTGAAATATTTAAGGATGATACCCTGATGGAAGAGCTGTATAGAAGTAGGAAAGATGACAGAAAAGGTTTAACAAGAAAGATATATAATATTATGAGAGAAAGCAAAGATCATATAATAAGTATAATACAGTCGAAGTGGGAGAAAGATGTAGAACTATCAGAACAGGAGATAAATAAAGTAATGAGAAATATTAATGATATAAAATTGGAAAAATTTAGAGAATTTGAAATGAAATTAATTTGGAAATGGTATAGAACACTGGCTCAATTAGCATGCATGATTAAGGGATTGAGATCCAATTGTTGGCATGAAGGCCCCTACCCTTCATTATTTCCTGTGGAAGGAAGGCATTTAAAAGGTGTGCGGTCCCTTTAAATGTGATGGCCAGAACTCCCTTGGAGTTCAATTATGCTTATCACACCCTTGCTTCTGGCTCCACCCCCCCCCCCCAATGTATCCTGGCTGCACCCCCAACGTCCCCAGATATTTCTTGAATTGGACTTGGCAACCCTATTCTATACATTATAAACATCATTCTAGATTGCCATTAGGAAAAAAAGAATACATAAAATGAAATGAGTTAAGTTGTATATGTAATGAGACAAACAGCCAATATATCCATTCTGATGCTTCTTATGCAGAGGTCCATCAGTGGCTATTAGCCACAGTGTGTGTGTGTGTGTGTATGTGTGTGTATATATATATATTAGGGTTGCCAAGTCCAATTAAAGAAAAATCTGGGGACTTTGGGGGCGGAGCCAGGAGACTTTGGGGGTGGAGCCAGGAGACACTGGGGGTGGAGCCAGGAACAAGGGTGTGACAAGCATAATTGAACTCCAAGGGAGTTCTGGCCATCACATTTAAAGGGGCAGCACACCTTTTCAAATGCCTTTCTTCCATAGGAAATAATTAAGGATAGGGGCACTATCTTTTGGGGCTCATAGAATTGGACCCTCTGGTCCAATCGTTTTGAAACTTGGGGGGTATTTTGGGGAGAGGCACTAGATGCTATACTAAAAATCTGGTGCCTCTACCTCAAAAAATAGCCCCCCCAGGGCCCCCAATACCCACGGATCAATTCCCTATTATTCCCTATGGGAATCATTCTCCATAGGGAATAATAGAGTGCCCAGTAGACATTTCCCTCCCCCCACACACACTTTCTAAAGGGAGGGAGGGCCTCCATACCAAGGAATCTCCCTCCCTCTCTCACACACACACACACAAATACTTACTTGGTCTTCTTCCGGAGAACTGTGCCTGCTGAGAAAACGAAAGCAAAGAAGGGAGGGGCCGTTCTCCGAAGCCCTTCCTGTTTCCTCCTTCCTGCCCAGCCTTAAAGGGACAGGGATTTTACAAACTGCTCAGGAGCTCTACAACAGGAGCTCTATAGGTATGTTCTCCGCCCCTCCACCCCCCCCCCCGCTTCTCAATTTTTGAAGACCGGGAGATTAAGCTGGGAACCCAGAAGTCTCCCGCTAAAGCGGGGGGATTGGGAACCCTAATATATATATATATATATATATATATATATATATATATATATATATATATATATATATATATATATACACGCACACGCACACATATATTGGCCACTGTGTGACACAGAGTATTGGACTGGATGGGCCTTTGGCCTGATCCAACATGGCTTCTCTTACGTTCTTATGTGACACAGAGTGTTGGACTGGATGGGCCACTGGCCTGATCCAACATGGCTTCTCTTATGTTCTTATGTGACACAGAGTGTTGGACTGGATGGGCCATTGGCCTGATCCAACATGGCTTCTCTTATGTTCTTATTTTATATACTCAAAAAGGCCCCTTCCAGGGAGAAAATGAGTATCTTGTCCCCCCCACCCCACCCTAGAAAGGAACCCCCTTTCAGTGCCCCACAGTATCCCCAGGCACAGGGAAGGGGTCTCAACTCTCCGACCTGAGGAAGCTCTGGAGGGGGGGGGGGAAGGCTGCAGCCCAGCCAGAGGCATTTGATCCAGTGACATCATAGGGAGGAGCCAGTGACATCACAGGGAGGGGCCTCCATTATCACTACCTATGAATTTATAAAGAAGCTCCCTCCCCATACTGATTAGCAAACACTAGAAATAAACCACTGCATTTTTATGTTGCAAATAAATGCTCAAGCAATTTATTTCATAATGATGCAATTATATCATTATCATCACAAACCAAAATTCATTAAATGTCCATAGAAAAATCAAAACGTTATTTCACACCGCTCTTGTAAGGTTGTACTTTACAGTCCACTGTCTCAGTTCTCCTTTGCTTGAAAGATGTAGACAGTGCCACGCTTGTATATGATTCCTCCTATGGGTAGCAGACCGAAGTCTGACGGGTGCGGTGGCTACACAGTTCTGTTCTGTGTTTCGTTCACCTCCCACTGGCCACTTTCTTTTAGCTTTTAGCTCTGAAGCCCTAATTCCCATGCCCTCCTCAAATTCCACCACAGAATCTCCAGGGATTTCCCCAGCAATTTAGAAAAGTAACAGCTCCCCTTGTGGGGGGGAGGAGGGAATGCCTTCCCTTGGGTCTGGGAAAAGCTGTTTTGACCTGAGCGTTCGAGTGGGTGGGGAAAGAACTTTGATAAGGCAACAGAAGTGGAGTCCACTTATCAGTAGGGACACTCTCTCTCGGCTTGGCTTCGCGAACGAAGATTTAAGAAGGGTGCAATAGTCCACGTTTGCTGCAGGCTCGCTGGTGGCTGACAAGACCAATGTGGGACAGGCAGGTCCGGCCACAGCGGCTGCAGGGAAAAGTCTGATTTAGGGTTGGTCCTGTAGCAGTGCGATTCTTCCTCAGTCTCCTTTTGTCCTCAAGACCAGCTATGCGTGTGTTCTCAAAGGAAGAGACAGCCTGGTGGATGGTGTGCCTCCATGCTTTGCGATCTGAGGCTAGGTCAGACCACTGGTGATGGTTGATGTGACAGGTGCTAAGGGATTTCTTCAAGGAGTCCTTGTACCTCTTCTTTGGTGCCCCTCTATTTCGATGGCCGGTGGAGAGTTCGCCATACAGGGCAATCTTGGGAAGGCGGTGGTTTTCCATCCTAGAAATATGCCCTGCCCAGCGCAGCTGCGTCTTCAACAGCAGTGCCTCGATGCTGGTAACCTCTGCCCGCTTGAGGACTTCAGTGTTGGTCACAAAGTCACTCCAGTGGATGTTGAGGATGGTGCGAAGGCAGCGCTGATGAAAGCGCTCAAGGAGTCGCAGGTGATGACGGTATAAAACCCACGATTCGGAGCCATAGATGAGGGTTGTCATCACAACCGCTTTGTAAACATTGATCTTTGTGCCTTTTTTCAGATGCTTGTTGCTCCACACTCTTTTGTGCAGTCGGCCAAATGCACGGTTTGCCTTTGCCAGCCTGTTGTCAATCTCCTTGTCGATCTTGGCATCTGAGGAGATGATGCACCCCAGGTAGCTGAACTGCTGGACTGTCTTCAGAACTGATTCACCCACAGTGATGCAGGGAGGGTGATAATCTTCCTGGGGTGCCGGCTGGTGGAGAACTTCTGTCTTCTTCAGACTAACTTCTAGGCCGAATAGCTTGGCAGCCTCTGCAAAGCAGGACGTCATATGCTGCAGAGCTGATACCGAGTGGGAGACGAGTGCAGCATCATCAGCAAACAGTAGCTCTCGGATGAGTTTTTCCATTGTCTTGGAGTGTGCCTTTAGTCGCCTCAGGTTGAACAGGCTGCCATCGGTGCGATAGCGGATGTAGACACCATCGTCCTCATCTAGATCTACTGCGGCTCTTTGAAGCATCATGCTAAAGAAGATCGTAAAGAGAGTTGGCGCGAGAACGCAGCCTTGCTTTACACCTGTGCCTATTGGGAAGGGCTCCGAGAGGTCGTTGCAGTGTCTGACTTGGCCTCGCTGGTCTTCGTGTAGCTGGATGATCATGCTGAGGAACCTTGGGGGACATCCTAAACGTTCCAAGATTTGCCACAGGCCTTTCCTGCTAACGGTATCGAAAGCTTTGGTAAGGTCGACAAAAGTCACATACAGACCCTTGTTCTGTTCCCTGCATTTCTCTTGGAGCTGCCTGAGAACAAATACCATGTCGGTGGTGCTCCTGTTAGCTCTGAAGCCGCACTGGCTCTCTGGGAGGAGTTCTTCTGCAATGGTGGGCACCAGTCTGTTCAGGAGTATTCTGGCAAGGATTTTGCCTGCGATGGAGAGCAGGGTTATCCCCCGGTAGTTGGAGCAGTCTGACTTTTCCCCTTTGTTCTTGTATAGGGTGATGATGATTGCATCGCGAAAGTCCTGTGGTAATTTGCCTTGTTCCCAGCAGGTGACAAGTACTTTGTGAAGTGAGCTATGTAGTACTGTGCCCCCATGCTTCCAGATCTCTGGTGGAATTCCATCAACTCCTGCTGCCTTGCCACTTTTCAGTTGCTTGATGGCTTTAACAGTCTCTTCTAGGGTGGGGATCTCATCCAACTCTGTTTTCACCGGTTGAAGTGGGGTGAGGTGGATTGCTGAATCTTGAACTACGCGGTTGGCACTGAAGAGAACCTGAAAATACTCCGACCACCGGTTCAGTATGGATGCCTTGTCTGTGAGGAGCACTTGGCCGTCTGCACTATGCAAGGGACTCTGAGCCTGATATGATGGACCATATACTGCCTTCAGGGCTTCGTAGAACCCTCTTAAATCACCAGTGTCTGCACACAGCTGGGTTCTCTCTGCAAGCTTGGTCCACCACTCGTTCTGAATGTCTCGAAGCTTGCGCTGGAGGTTGCTACATGCAGCGCGAAAGGTTGCTTTTTTCCCAGGACAGGAGGGCTGAGCAAGATGTGCTTGGTAGGCAGATCTCTTTTTTGCCAGTAATTCTTGGATCTCTTGATTGTTCTCATCAAACCAGTCCTTGTTCTTCCTTGTGGAGAACCCGAGGACTTCTTCAGAGATCTGCAGGACGGTAGTTTTTAGGTGTTCCCAGAGTGCTTCTGGAGAAGGGTCTGTGGGGCAACTGAGGTCCTCAATTCTTGACTGGAGTTTTGCCTGGAAGGCAGCTTTAACTTCGGCTGACTGGAGGCTGCCAACCTGAAACTTCCTCCGAGGGATACCTCCTCTCCTGGGTGTGGGTTTAAAGTGAAGACGGAGATTGCAGCGTACAAGACGATGATCTGTATGACATTCTGCGCTGGGCATTACTCGAGTGTGTAAGACATCTCGAAGGTCTCTCTGGCGCACGAGAATGTAGTCGATAAGGTGCCAATGCTTGGACCGTGGGTGCATCCAGGTTGTCTTCAGACTGTTCTTCTGCTGGAAGATAGTGTTGGTGATGGTGAGCTGGTGCTCCATGCAGAATTCTAGCAGGAGGCGCCCGTTGTCATTGCAGTTGCCAATGCCGTGTTTGCCAAGTACTCCTTTCCAGGCTTCCGAGTCTTTACCTACTCTGGCATTGAAGTCGCCAAGGATGATCACCTTGTCCTCTGTAGGGGTCTTCCGTACGAGGTTGCGTAGATCAGCATAGAACTTGTTCTTTTCTGCAGGATCTGCTTGAAGGGTTGGGGCATACACACTGAAGAGTGTTGCATGCTGCTTGTTTTGAAGTGGGAGGCGCATGGACATGATGCGAACTGAGTGACCTGTTGGAAGGTTTTCGAGTTTGGAGGCAATGGAGTTCCTGACCATGAAGCCAACGCCAGAAAGGCGACTCTCAGCCTTTGACTTACCCGACCAGTAGAGGGATAGCCAGCACCGTGTTCTTGAAGACTACCTTCCTCAGGGAAACGGACCTCACTGAGAGCTGCTATGTCGATATTCAACCTGAGAAGTTCGTGGGCAACTAGAGCAGAGCGTCGTTCAGGGCGACAACTGCCTACTGTGTCAAGCATGGTTCTGATGTTCCAACACGCAAGCTTTAGTCTTTGCACACTTTGTGAGGCAGGTGCATGCCTTTTCTTTGTTGTTATTTTTCGACCGCAAGTAAGGATGCCCGTTGACCGCGGCTAGCCAACTGGGGTGGGGGAGACGAGCTTTGTTTAGGCCACCTTTTCTAGGCCCCTCTCCGTGTGGAGCAAGCAGTGCTGTCCCTAGATAAGGCTGCTTGGTCGTTCAGGGTGCTGCCGAAAGATGCTTTCGTCTCCGGGTTAGCATCAGGCGACCAATATCCTGAACCGCCTACATGCAGGATCGGGACTGCGGCTTCCAGTGGCACCTTCCACCTGCCGTTTCGCCCCTTGCCTATCGCTGCAGGACTTGATGCGTTGTGGGTTGTGTGTGTGGATATGCCCTTCAGGCCTGCGCAGAGGAATTTTTTAGGTGAAGCGCAGTGTGCGCGGTACTGGCTCCACCCTTTCACCTGGGGGTCATCTGCCATGGCCCAGTAAGCCGGGACGCCGGCAGTGAGTCCTCCAGGTGGTAGGTGTTACATTAACGAGCTCTATCTGCCCGGGTTTGATGTTAGAGTTTTCCTTCTCTTAGGCTGACGAGGTTGGTGGGCCCAGCCTGCCCATCCGGTTATACCGCCGGACAATTCGGTCGCACCATGACGTAGCAAACTCTGTGAAAACGGGGGGGACCAGCGAGAAGGTGTTGCTACGGATGCAGTAATGCAGGAGAGGCCATTGCAGTGACCATCTGCCAGGCATAGCCAGACAGTGACCATGCGGCTTTCACTACACCGGGAGAGGAGAGGCTATGTATTGCGCATGCACTTTCCCTGGGGGGGTAGGATTCCCAGAGGGAGCCCACCCCCCACCACCCCCCATCAGTAGGGACAGATCTACGAAGAAAAGGTGCTTTTTTTATCCTTTCATCTGGCCTGTCTCAGCTTTTCCGAGACAAAGATCACTCAGCATTGCAACTGCTATCCAAATAGATAGATCCAAGCGGGCAGCTGTGTTGGTCTGAAGCAGTTGAACAAAGCTGTGCTGGATTCCTCATCTGATGAAGTGTGCTTAAGAGCACACAAAAGCTTACGTTCTAAATAAAAATGGGCTGGTCTTAAAGGTGCCACTTGACTCCTGCTTTATCCAAATAGCAGAGATCAGCTCCCCTTGAGGTGCTGGCGGGGAGGGAATGCCTTCACTTGGGAAGGGAGAGAAGGGAGATGTTTACTGTAGCTCAATTAGCATCTGTGAGAGGTGCAAAAGAGTCTCTGGCAACTGATTCCTTCTTGGCAGTCAAAAAAAACACACAGGGGATAGCTGCTTTACCGCTTCACATGCCTTTGAAGGAGATAATTTCAAAGGAGTATTGCCAGCGGGGGCTTAGCCCCCAGGGAAAAAAATTGGGGGAAGCGCCCCCCACCCCATACTTTACGCCTATGCCCCCAACCAGTGTTCCCTCTAAGTCGTGTTAGCGTGAGCTCGCTCACACATTTTTAGCCCAAAATAGGAGTCAATTGCACCTTTAAGACCAACAGTTTTATTCAGAACGTCAGCTTTCGTGTGCATGCCCACTTCTTCACACAAGGAATGAGGTACAGTAAGCAGAGCCACATATAGCTGGTGGGGTTTGGAATAGTGGTACAAAGTTAAAACCCAATAGCAGACTAGTAAAATTAACTAATTCGGAAAAGCTTCGATCTGGGTTGCATTAGCGTGGGAAACCATAAAACAGTAACGTATCGGAATGTGAGAATGCCTGTTAATTATTCCATTGCTAATAAACCTGGGTCAAAAAGAAGGCATTTCTTTCCCAGAAATTTCCCATTTCTTTTTTAGCCTCCGGCTCGCACCTTTTTTGTCTTGGCTTAGGAAGGATGACCAACAGAGCACACTCATTGATATGGGAGCTCATCATTTGAAGGCCCGTAGCTCACCAAGTAGAATTTTTGCTCGCAAGACTCTGCAGCTTAGAGGGAACATTGCCCCCTCCGGGGAGTGAATGGGGCAGCTGCAAGGGCCCTGAAGGAATTTGCTTTTTGCAAAGGGGCGACCAGTCTGCGCTTCTCCAGAGAAGGGAGGCAGCAGGACGAATCTACATGATTTTTGAGGGGGGGGGGCAAAATTAAAAAATGGCACCCCCTTATGGGCCATTCTATTCTATGGTCCCATAGAATACAATTGACTCCATACCCAATTTGGCGAACCCTCTCCGTCAGCGCCCAGGGCAAGCACCCCCCTCTGCCTCCCCCCCCACACCCCTCCGTAGATCCAGCCCTCCGAGGCCGCGGTGGCATGCATGGCATCACTCTAGGGTTGCCAAGTCCAATTCAAGAAATATCTGGGGACTTTGTGGGTGGAGAGCCAGGAGACATTAGTTGGAGCCAAGATCAAGGCTGTGACAAGCATAATTGAACTCCAAAGGGAGTTCTGGCCATCACATTTAAAGGGACAGCACACCTTTTCAATTCCTTCCTTCCATAGGAAATCATGAAAGATAGGGGCACCTTCTTTTGGGGCTCATAGAATTGGACCCCCTGCTCCAATCTTTTTGAAACTTGGGGGGTATTTTGGGGAGAGGCACTAGATGCTATACTAAAAATTTGGTGCCTCTACCCCAAAAAACAGCCCCCCCAGAGCCCCAGATACCCGCGGATCAATTCTCCATGATTTTCTATGGGAATAAATCTCCATAGGGAATAACAGAGTTCCCAGCAGACATTTAACTCCCCTCCCCCCGCTTTCTGATGACCCTGAAGCCGGGGGAGGGCCTCCAAACCGGGGGATCCCCTGCCCCCACCTGGGGATTGGCAACCCTACGTCACTCCCCCCCCCCTCCAGCAGAGAATACATCAGCCCCGAACCGCTGGACTGGGGGACCTAGAAATCCATAGGCATCCCCGTGCAGCGTTACTCTAGAGTAGCCCCGTTGACGTGCATACAGCGTCGCTGACGGCAGCCCGGCTGGAGCTCCTGAAGGAGAGGACGAGAAACGTTTTCCCTTTGTCTGCAGCACTGAAAGGGTTAAACTCGCGGATGTCTTTGCTAGAGAGGCCGACCAAGCGGGGGGGGGGGGGGTCAGGGGTCTGGAAAGGCTTTCTTCCGGGGTGGGGGGGGGATTGCTTTTGCAGGGAGAAGGTGGAAGGGCTGCAGAGAAGAAGCAACAGCACAGAATAGCCTTGCAGCCAGCTCCCAGGAAGGTTTCCTTAGGAGTAAGTCATCATTGGGGGAGAAGCTTTGAGATCTTGGAAAGGAGGAAGGATGGGGTCATTCTCAGCAAGGGTTGCCAACTCCTGGATAGGAAATTCCTGGAGATTAGGGGGGGGGCGCGCATGCATTCTGGGAAAGGCCTGGTTTGCGTCCAAGGAGGAACCTCAGATTGGAACAAGGCCACAAGGTCCTCCCTCCAACACAGCCATTTTCTCCAGGGGAGCTGGTCTCTGTCAGCTGGAAGTCAGTTGCAATTCCAGGAGAAGCTCGGGTCCCACCTGGAGGTCTTAGGCACCAGTTTTGTTCCATTATGTAAGCAGAATTGGGAGGGGGGTGGTTTCCCAGGAACACCGAGTAGAGGAGTGGGGAAAAAATGGAAAAACTCTGTGACCAAGGAGCAGAGAGCCCAACAGTACCAGGGAAGATCATGGAAACAGCACCAGGACCCACCAACTAGTAACCCCCACTCTGACTGGAAGAGAGGGGTGGGACATGTTGATATGACCACACCCCCTGGTATCAGCCTGTCACAGACACAGGGGTCAGGAAGAACAAATCGCTGTACTGTAGCGTGACTGATGTAAGCACACCAGGGTTGCCAATGTCCAGGTAGGTCCTGGAGATCCCCTGAAATTCCAGTTCTTCTTCAGAGAGCAATTTGAGAGCAGAAAGTGGTTGCTTTGAAAGGTGGGCTTTATGCCATTATTCTCTGCCCTCCTCAGGCTCCAGCCCCAAATTTTCCAGGAATTTCCCAACCCAAAGTTGGCACCCTTGTGCATTCAGCAGAATTTCGTGCCCGTTTGGTGTTGTGGTGAAGTGCGCAGACTCTTATCTGGAAGAACCAGGTTTGATTCCCCTCTCCTCCACTTGCACCTGCTGGAATGGCCTTGGGTCAGCCACAGCTCTCGCAGGAGTTGTCTTTGAAAGGGCAGCTTCTGGGAGAGCTCTCTCAGCCCCACCCACCTCACAGGGTGTCTGTTGTGGGGGAGGAAGATAAAGGAGATTGTGACTGCTCTGAGTCTCTTGAGATTCAGAGTATAGGGCGGGATATAAATCCAATATCTTTTCACCCGTTCCTCTTCATCCCAGAAGCCCTTGTGCCCTAAACAGGAGATGCTTCAGGAAGTCGAATAAGCTCCATTCCACACTCAAACCACATTCCGGCACAATCCAATTTTCTGCAACTGTCAGATTTACGTTTGACCAACACTAGCAGGGCACTGGTGTGGTTCTGGGTGGGCGTATTTCCTGACACACCTAGAGGCCATCCAGAGTTGTGCAAAGGGCTGGACGAAGGTTTGTTCTCAAAACAGGCTGGACTCTGGATAACGATTCTTCTGTCGGGGGGAGTTGGGCCTCCCTAAGGTGGGTGTTTGGACAGAGTTCTTGCTTAACACTTCAGGCCTATGGAAGAGATGCCTGAATTGGTAAAGGCCTCACCAGCCCCTCTTGTCCTTTTGGGGCTCTGGTTTACCTTCAGAGTCCGCCCCAGGACAGACGGAGCCAAAGGAATGGGAGGGTCCTGGCCCCACTGGTGGACCTCCTGATGGCGCCTGGGTTTTGGGACCACTGTGTGACACAAAGTGTTGGACTGGATGGGCCATTGGCCTGATCCAACATGGCTTCTCTTATGTGGTACAGAGTGTTGGACTGGATGATCCAACAGGGCCTGATCCAAAATGGGCCACTGGATGGGCCACTGGCCTGATCCAAAATGGCTTCTCTTATGCTCTTGTGTGACACAGAGTGTTGGACTGGATGGGCCATTGGCCTGATCCAACAGGGCTTCTCTTATGTTCTTATGTGACACAGAGTGTTGCACTGGATGGGCCACTGGCCTGATCCAAAATGGCTTCTCTTATGCTCTTGTGTGACACAGAGTGTTGTACTGGATGGGCCATTGGCCTGATCCAACAGGGCTTCTCTTATGTGGTACAGAGTGTTGGACTGGATGGGCCATTGGCCTGATCCAACAGGGCTTCTCTTATGTTCTTATGTGACACAGAGTGTTGGACTGGATAGGCCATTGGCCTGATCCAACATGGCTTCTCTTATGCTCTTGTGTGACACAGAGTGTTGGAATGGATGGGCCATTGGCCTGATCCAACATGGCTTCCCTTATGCTCTTGTGTGACACAGAGTGTTGGACTGGATGGGGCATTGGCCTGATCCAACATGGCTTCTCTTATGTTCTTCTGTGACACAGAGTGTTGGACTGGATGGGCCATTGGCCTGATCCAACATGGCTTCTCTTATGTTTTTATGAGGCTACATTTGTAGCATCTCTAAAAAGCAAGAGACACTTAACTTTCTAAAAAAAACCCTCAGGGCTGCATTTTTAAAATACCTAGGTGATATAGCAAAGTTGTATTAAACCCAGTCTACTAACCAAAAGAAGCACCGTTATTCTGATCTGCCAGGGCAATTCTCACATGTCCCCTGAGCATATGAAGGTTTGTGATGTTTCATGGTGTATCTCTATTCTCAAATTTTGTCATATTACTGTATCTGTCTCTCCTCCCCCCCCCCCCCCCGAGAGAAGCCTCTCTTCACAGCCAAGGGAATAAAGGCCTCTTTTCACAGATGGAGGAGACTCAGTGGAAGAGGCAGGAGATGGAAGAGCAGGACCCAGGAGCACCTGGAACTAGCAAGACATCAAGCAAAGGCCCCCTTCTCCTCCAAGCTGGGAGCAGTGTTGCATTCTGGGAAAGAGTTGTGCCAGAGATCCTGGCTAAGGACACCATGACCTCAGATGTACATTGCCAATGCTTCCGGCAGTTCTGCTACCATGAGGCTGATGAGCCCCGAGAGGTTTGCAGCCAGCTCCATGGACTCTGCAACCAGTGGCTGAAGCCAGAGAGGCACACCAAGAAGCAGATCCTGGACCTGGTGATCCTGGAGCAATTCCTGACTCTCCTGCCCCAGGAAATGCAGTGCTGGGTCAGAGGATGTGGGCCGGAGACCAGTTCCCAGGCGGTGGCCCTGGCCGAAGGTTTCCTCCTGAGCCAGGCAGAGGAGAAGAGGCAGGCAGAACAGGTGAGGGGATTCCTTCCAGGTATGTCCAATTCCAGCAATAATATCTGACCTTATCCTAAAGGGTTCCCCGTCAGATGTCTGTCCAAGTGTTAATCATCCAAATCGGAGATTTAAAGGCCTCTTCAGCAGCCTCTTCTACTAGAGCAGGGGTGGCCAACGGTAGCTCTTCAGATATTTTTTGCCTACAACTCCCATCAGCCCCAGCCAGCATGGCCAATGGCTGGGGCTGATGGGAGTTGTAGGCAAAAAACATCTGGAGAGCTACCGTTGGCCACCCTTGTACTAGAGAATTTCTTATCTCTAGATAACTCACCCGATCTCCTGTCAGAAGGGTGCAGAGTGTAAGCGGGGCAGGATCTATCCCTTGGTCTCTTCCATTCTGTCTCTTACCCATCTCCCTCGCTGATCCCTGACCAGAATAGCTCAGGCTAGCTATATCTCTTCAGATCTGGAAAGAAGTAGAAGATGTTGGCTTTATAACCCACCCTAAGCTAAGAAGGATCGATTTTGGCTGATATTTAAATGGCCGACCTTCAAGGAATACAGTGGCAAGCAATGGCAGACCACCTCTGAAATGTCTCCTACCTTAAAAACTAGAACTTCTGGCTGTTAGATAACCTTAGGATCTCCTGGCTACACTACACACGCTGCCATACATTCAAATTCAGTGGCACCTTTAGGACCTAGAAAATTCTAATCAAGGTAAGAGCTTTTGTGCAGAAAGAAGCTTATTCCTTGAATAAGATTTTGTTGGTCTTAAACAGGGGTGTTACACATGCGGCCCGGGAGCCAGATCAGGCCCCCAGAGGGCCAGTTTGCTGTAGTGGTTAAGTGCGCGGACTCTTATCTGGGAGAACCGGGTTTGATTCCCCACTCCTCCACTTCCACCTGCTAGCATGGCCTTGGGTCAGTCATAGCTCTGGCAGAGGTTGTCCTTGAAAGGGCAGCTGCTGTGAGAGCCCTCTCCAGCCCCACCCACCTCACAGGGTGTCTGTTCTGGGGGAGGAAGGTAAAGGAATGTGAGCCGCTCTGAGACTCTTCGGAGTGGAGGGCGGGATATAAATCCATCATCATCATCATCATCATCATCATCATCATCTTCTTCTTCTTCTTCTTCTTCTTCTTCTTCTTCTTCTTCTTCTTCTTCTTCTTCTTCTTCTTCTTCTTCTTCTTCTTCTTCTTCTTCTTCTTCTTCTTCTTCTTCTTCTTCCTCCTCCTCCTCCTCCTCCTCCTCCTCCTCCTCCTGTTAGGGCCCCAAGCAATTGGCTCTTCCTTCATCCTCTCTCTTGCTTCCTTCTGCATCTCAACTTGGTTTCTAAGGCTTGCTCAATCACACAGGAGATACATAGTAAAACCTCAATTTTCTCCATTGGCTGAGGCTCCCCCCCCCCCCCCCCCGGTTCCTTGGATCCCATGGGAGAAATACAAATACAAACACTTTTAAGACTAACGAGTGCTGAAAGTTTTATCGTGGAGTGAGATGGACAAATTAACAAGAACTTTAAGAGACTATGATTTGGACATGTTTAAAAAGGAGTGGAAGAAATTTAGAGGATATATAGAGCAAGAGTGGAATGTAAAAAGACATTGGACAATCTTTTAATATGAATATGAGAAAAGAAAGACATTGAACTCTGATTGGTTAAGGGTATCTTTATAATTGAACTTAAGTATATAACCTCGGCGGGAGTCTAGTAATGGAGGGAGGAGGGACTGAAAATATCATATGGGTTAGAGATAGTAAGGATATAATTAGACACCGAAGACCAACGAGTGCTAATGTTTTAAGCATTTTTTAAACATGTTTTTTTTTAAAATCTTTAGTTGTGTTTGTGTCCTTTAAGAAGTTTATATCTCTGCTGCCAATCTTAAATAGATACACATGTGGCCTGGCCCAGCCCATGAAGGTCTCATTTATGTCAGATCTGGCCCTCATAACAAATGAGTTCGAAACCCCTGGTATTAACGGTGTCACTTCTGGAATCTAACTTTGTTTTATCACTTCAGACCAGCACGTGTACCCACCTGGATCTGACATATGTGCATTAATTAGTGAGCTAATTCCCTTCACTGCTTTTTCAGATGCGTGGACAATCCCTGAAGACAGAAGCGACATTCCCTGAGGCAGAAGGAACTTCCTTGGAGCAAGAGGAGAGAGGGCAGGCCCAGGAAGATGTCCAAGATACCTTCTCCTTTGGTAAGGACTCTTCTGCCTGGATGCAAGTGGGTCGCCCAGTCCATTTCACGGTTAGAGAATTCAGGTCAGAGGGGAAAATTAAACACACCATCACACAACACAGAGTTCGTTTGTGGAACTCATGGTCCGCTGATTGAACAAATTCACGGAAGGCCTCACGTTCCTTGAAATATTCATATCTCACAAATCTCAGCAGAGCTATTCAACATGGTGAATAAAGGGAGCTTCTGCCTTCTAGGGTGCCAGTTTGGTGTAGTGGTTAAGTGCGCGGACTCTTATTTATTTATTTTATTACGTTCAACTTATATCCCGCCCTCTCCGCAAGCGGACGCAGGGCGGCTCACAACATCATGTCAATACAGTTAAACCAATAAAACATATAAAACCATAATTTACATATTTCAATTTTTAAAAACATATTACAATTTTTAAAACCATTCTATAGTGCTGCACCATACAATATAGGCGGCATTGAATTTCCGAACAGTGATCACCAGCATTCTATGTGATGTCCGGTGGCAGCCGTCTTTCCGTCAAGCATTGAAGGCCTGCTTGAACAATTCAGTCTTACAGGCCCTGCGGAACGCAGACAGATCCCGCAGGGCCCTTATGGCTTCCGGAAGGGTATTCCAAAGCTTTGGTGCTGCCACCGAAAAAGCCCTAGATCTTGTCACACATAACCTGGCTTCTTTTGGTCTGGGGACGGAGAGTAAGTTTTTTGCCCCTGAACGCAGTGCTCTCTGGGGAATATATGGAGAAAGGCGGTCCCGTAGATAGGCAGGTCCCTGACCATAAAGGGCTTATCTGGGAGACCTGGGTTTGATTCCCCACTCCTCCACTTGCAACTTGGGTCAGCCATAGCTCTCACAGAGGTTGTCCTTGAAGGGCAGCTGCTGTGAGAGCCTTCTCAGCCCCACCCACCTCACAGGTCTGTTGTAGGGGAGGAAGATAAAGGAGATTATGAGCCGCTCTGAGACTCTGAAATTTGGAGTGGAGGGCGGGATATAAACCTAATACCTTCTAGGGTGGCAGAGCTCTGAAAAACACCTTCTGGGGGCCAATAATAATGGGGAAATTTGGCTTCTGTGCCTGTGCTTATAAAGTCATCTTGTGGATCGCTGAGGGAAACAGGATGCTGGAATGGGGCTGGTGGGCTGGCACCCTCCAGGAACTTAGGGAGGGGCTTTGGGAGGGGCTTGGAACAGATGTGGTGTCCTGTTGATGTTGCATTTGGCTGAAAACCTGGTTGTGAAGTCAGCATTCGAAGAGACGCTCTGAGAACTCATTCATATAACCCTGGAGCCCCCAGATGCACTCAGATCCTATCTTGGCTGAATGTGACAGTGATGTGTCATGACTCAGACATCATTCCCCCTCCCTTCTTCTCTCCCCCAAGACCTGACACAGGTCTAACAGAAGTCTGAAATATGTTGGCAAACAGGCAAAAGAGGAAGCCGTGTATACTAACCGGAAATACAAAAGCACAAGGCTCACGGCTAAATACTGCAAATACTAATATATTTAAACACACATGAATAACAACTTATCAATAGTAATCTATGCACACACAGTCGTAAAATCACAATGCTGATGTCCCAAAGTTGGAAACACAAGCGCAACGGTGGACTGGTAAATGAACCGTTTCCTAGAATGCTTCGTCAGGCGCAGATGTAATATTGGGACTAACTAGTGATACAATCACAATTGCTTTTCGAGTCAGTCACGCAGTGCTGGCACCTCCAGACATCTGGAATATATTGGTCACTTATAAGAAAATTTTATCTAACTGCATTGGACTCCAAGTGAGCGTATGACTAAAAATAGAGCGCTTGCTCTTTAAACCGTGGAGAAATGCGTATCTTGCAAGTGGAGTGGCATTATGAAATGACTGTTTTGGTTCGGTTCAGCATTGTGCTTTTGCTTCCCTTCTGCCTTTCCTAGAATTTAGCAAGAAGGGCTAAAAAATGTGTTACACAGGGTGAGGTTTCACACTCCAGAGAAGGGGGTACATAAGGCAGGGAAAAACAAGTAAATGGAACAGAAAGTCATGGCAAACCCCCTTCCTTCTTCCTTTGCCTCACTAACAGGCAGCAGAGAGATGCTGTTGAGCCCTCGTCTTCTCACAGGGGTGGAAAAGGCTGCTGCACCTCGAGTCCAGGTAAAGGTTATGAGCAGGGGGCATTTTGGGGGCCCCCCTCCTTTCTCAGGGTGGGGCATCTTCTCCTGCAGTTTCCACAAGGTGTCTGGGTGTGAGAGAGAGAAGTTGTGAGCTACTGCAGAAATTAGCTTGTTGTGGGGCCATTTTTCCTGAGGTAAGGGAAAAAATGTGTGAGCTGGTTCAAAAACTGAGAGCTAGCTCACACTAACTCAGCTTCGCTGGAGAAGAACATCACTATCCAATGTATTTCTCTTTTAGCTGTATTGACATACTCAAATAAGGGATATTGGTTGTTTATCTCATTACATATACTAAACCCATCTTCCGCTATATTTTAACGTGTTTTTCTTCTAATGGCAAACTATATGTATGCTACATGTTAAAAGGTGAGTTAGCTGGATGGGAAAAACTTCTGAGAAAGGAAAAGGAAAGGAAAGGTCCCCTGCGCAAGCACCAGTCGTTTCTGACTCTGGGGTGACGTTGCTTTCACGATGTTTTCACGGCAAACTTTTTACGGGGTGGTTTGCCGTTGCCTTCCCCAGTCATCTACGCTTTCCCCCCAGCAAGCTGGGGACTCATTTTACTGACCTCGGAAGGATGGAAGGCGGAGTCAACCTGGAGCCGGCTACCTGAAACCCAGCTTCTGCCAGGATCAAACTCAGGTCATGAGTAGAGCTTAGGACTGCAGCTTTAACACAAGCCAAGGGGCTCTTCTTCTGAGAAATAAATGCCCAGGCTTATAACAATAGAGTGATTAGCAGACATTCTCACATTTTGACATGTTACTGTTTTATTGGTTTCTCACACTCATGCTACCCAGATCAAAGATTTGCTCAATTTGTTAATTTTACTACCCTGTCATTGGATTTTAAATTTGTACCATTTCGCATTCTAAACCACTGCCTACCAGCTATATGTAGGTCTGCTCACTGTACCTGATTCCTTGTCCGATGAAGTGTACTTAGAGCGCACGAAAGCTTACATTCTGAATAAAACTTTGTTGGTCTTAAAGGTGCACTTGACTCTTTACTTGGTTCTACAGCTTCAGACCAACACGGCTGCCCACTTGGATCTATCCGCTTAGAGGGAACACTGATTTGTACACTCCCGTACTAATCACTTCCAATGCACAATCTCTGCCTTCTATTATCTCTGCTAAAGAAAGCTCTGGGTTCTTTTCCCTCTTTCAGTGTTTCGTTTCCTTTGAGGAGGTGTCCGTCTGTTTCACCGTGGCAGAGTGGGCCCTGCTGGATCCGGACCAAAGAGCTCTCTACTGGGAAGTCATGCTGGAGAATTGTGGGATTGTGGCCTCTCTGGGTAAGGATCTTTCAGAGTGCCAAGTGGGTGAAGTGGTGCCATTGTGATGAGACATGTATCAAAGCATTTTGACTCCTGTCCCACTACTTGCCTAGAAGCAACTGAGGCCAGTGTTGTAGCCATCACTCAAGCAGGCGAAAGTGTCCTAGAAAATAGTATATATGTTGTGACCCAGAAAAAATATTGTGTGTTAATTTGTATGCATTTTTTAAAATAATAAAAAAATGCTGGCATGGCCCCTCCGCCCTCAACATGAACTTCTGGCTATAACCCTGAGGGATGGTAATTGTTCTCCAGTAGATTGTGTGATGGTTTTTTGTGAAGATGCTGCCTGTTCTTTCTTGTTCTCCTTTTGCAGAGAGCCACTTTGGTGTAGTGGTTAAGTGCACGGACTCTTATCTGGGAGAACCGGGTTTGATTCCTCACTCCTCCACTTGCAGCTGCTGGAATGGCCTTGGGTCAGCCATAGCTCTTGTAGGAGTTGTCCTTGAAAGGGCAGCTGCTGTAAGAACTCGCTCAGCCCCACCTAACTCACAGGGTGTCTGTTGTGGAGGGAGGCGGGGGAAGGTAAAGGAGATTGTGACCGCTCTGAGACTTTGAGATTTGGAATATAGGGCGGGATATAAATCAATATCATCTTCTTCTTTTTCTTTTTCTTCTTCATCTTCATCTATTGGAAGTACTCCTTTTGGTGAAGGTGGTGGAAAAAGGCCTCCAGGTCCCCGCAGAATGGAATCATCTGTGTGGATTTGGTGGGGCAGAATGAAGGGAAAAGGAAAGGTCCCCTGCGCAAGCACCAGTCGTTTTTGACTCTGGGGTGACGTTGCTTTCACAACGTTTTCATAGCAGACTTTTTGCAGGGTGGTTTGCCATTGCCTTCCCCAGTCATCTACACTTTCCCCCCAGCAAGCTGGGCACGCATTTTACTGACCTCAGAAGGGTGGAAGGCTGAGTCAACCTCGAGCTGGCTACCTGAAAACCCAGCTTCCGCCGGGGATCAAACTCAGGTCGTGAGCAGACCTTAGGACTGCAGTACTGCAGCTTTTATGCTCTGCCCCACGGGGGATTAGGGCAGAATGAAAGTCCACGTGAAATAACTGATTCCTCTGAAGGGCTTAGTCTGTGTTTTGACAGGTTCGCAGTATTCTTGCAGGAGTCCTTGTTGTTAAGGTTGGCAGCTTGCAGGTTAGAGTGTGTTTTAAAAAATGTTTTTGTTCGTTCAGCAGTTCCAATTGTGAGTGGTGTATGGCTCGTCTTTTCCTGTGGAAATTTTGCCAAGCAGGTTGAATCATTGTAGAAATGTCCAGTTCAGAAAGTTTGTCCTTGATCAGCTTTCTGTTGTAATAGAATGCAATGAAACCTGAGATATAATGCACCCCACCCCCAACTAAAAGGGGGGGGGGAAATGCTGTGTAGTAAAACTAGGTGGTAAACACATAGCTGGTAAAAAAAAAATAGCTGTCAGTATGCTGAGGTGCACCAAGTTGTAAGGCCGGGTGGTAAACGTTTTGACAAACAGTCGTCAGCATCTTAAAATGCACAAAAAGAATTTAATAATGCGTAGTAAGCATAAGGCTTTTTGACAGATAGCTGTCAGTATTTTAAGGCGCACCAGGAAGGATCTGAAAATTACTTATTAAAAGGTACTTGTTAAAATATAGTGGGAAAAGACAATTAGACCTGTTCTTTGGAGACCAGGTTTACCAAAATAGTGGAAAGGGATGGGTGGACCTATTTTCCAGAGACTCAGTCTACCAATGTAGTGGAAAAGGACGGGTAGATCTGTTCCACAGTGACCAAGCCTACCAATATAGTGGACCAGGGTGTGTCAACCTGTTCTTTAGCAGCCAGGTCCGCCCCACGGGGTGGCCAACGGTAGCTCTCCAGATGTTTTTTGCCTACAACTCCCATCAGCCCCAGCCATTGGCCATGCTGGCTGGGGCTGATGGGAGTCCTAGGCAAAAAAACATCTGGAGAGCTACTGTTGGCCACCCCTGCCATAGAAGATAGAACCATGCATCTGAGATAATATCTTCCAGATAGAAAAAACTGCTCAAAATAATCTTGCAGAAACCTCTGGGAAAGCATGATATTGTGAATGGATTAATGGAATTCATTTACCAAAAAATTTAAACCTTGTATGAATATAAAGCCTCACAATACATAACTAAAAACTAATCCTTATTTCATGATTAATTAATTAATTAATTTTATGACTTCTATCCCGCCCTTCCCAACAAGTGGCTCAGGGCGGCTTACAATGCAGGAATCGAACATAAATAGACGTTAAACATAGAGTATTTAAATTTAAACATTAAAACATTTAAAACATAGAACCATTTAAACATTTAAAACATTGGGGGCAGCAAACATCCAGTATAACTACGCTCAGTTTCTTGTACCAGCTAGTCATAGGCCAGCCGGAAGAGGGTTGTCTTACAGGCCCTGAGGAACTGGGCGAGGTCCCGCAGGGCCCTCACCTCTTCCGGCAGCTGGTTCCACCAGGAGGGGGCCATAATAGGGAAGGCCCAGTCCCTTGTCGATTTTAAGCGGGCTTCCTTTGGCCCAGGGATATCTAGGAGATTTTGAGTTCCCGATCTCAGTACTCTCTGGGGAACATGCGGGACATTAATAACCTTTGGACTATAATATATCTTTAACAGAAAACTATTTAGCTAAACTTTTCCTCAAAAAGTATTTTATTTTTTTTTTAAAAATTGATTTAAATTTTAAAAATCCACTTTTTAATTTTTTAAAAAAGAATCATTGATTTTTATCCACCCCAATCTCAAGAGAGGATTCCCTTCCCAAGTGGGCTAGCTCAGAGAAGGTATCCCTCATGGTTATGTCCAGACAATGGGCAAGGAATACCCATGGGACTTTTCTGGTTCACTTCTAAATGCCTTTTAGTTTGGTAAAGCCCATTGGACAAGACAAACAGGGAGGCCTTCTAGGGCCTGGAATCTGGAGATTCAGAAGCTTCTTTTGGTCAAGAGATCAGCAGTGGCTTTTGAAAGGCTGTGGTATCCTTCAATCCTGCATATTCAGGGAAAGGTGGGAAGTTAGATAAGGTCAGCAAAGCTGGAAGAGGCAACAGAGCTGTCAGTCTTTTCTTACTTCAACCTTTGGACCTTACTTTCCCTCCCAGGTGCTAATGCTATCTCTTTATTCCAGCAGAAGAAGATGAGAGGAATGAGGAAGGTGAGAAACATCATATGCAATTCCCGGATAAAGTTAATAATGAAGACTTGAAAGGCAACATCTGGAACCGAGGCAGCCCTGAGAGAAACAAAGTCAGCCATTTGGTTGAGAAAGATGAAAGAAAGCGTAATGTACATTTTCCAAAACACAATATAATGAAGACAAGTAAATCCATTCAGCGTGGAAAGTACTTCAAACATAGATCACAGCTTCTTGTGAACCAAAGAATACCAAGAGGAGAGAAACTTTTTGAATGCTCAGAGTGTGGAAAGAAATTCAGTCAGAATGGCAATCTTCAAGTGCATAAAAGAACCCACACAGGGGAGAAGCCTTTTGAATGCTCAGAGTGTGGGAAAAAGTTCAGATATAGTAACAGTCTTCAATATCATAGAAGAACTCACACAGGGGAGAAACCTTTTGAATGCTCAGAGTGTGGAAAGAGATTCACTCATAGAGGCAGTCTTAAAGAGCATAAAAGAGCCCACACAGGGGAGAAACCTTTTGAATGCTCAGAGTGCGGAAAGAGATTCACTCACAGAGGTGGTCTTAAAGTGCATAAAAGAGCCCACATAGGGGAGAGGTCTTTTGAATGCTCAGAGAGTGGAAAGAGATTCAGTCAGAGTAACCATCCTCAAGAACATAAAAGAATCCACAGAAGGGAGAAACCTTTTGAATGCTTACAGTGTGGAAAGAGATTCAGTCAGAATAGCCATCTACAAGTTCATAAAAGAAACCACACAGGAGAGAAACCATTTGAATGTTCAGAGTGTGGGAAGAGATTCAGTCAGAGTAGCCATTTTCAAGAACATAAAAGAACCCACACAGGGGAGAAACCATTTGAATGCTCAGAGTGTGGGAAGAGATTCATTGGGAGTGGTAGTCTTAAGCGGCATAGCAGAACTCACACAGGGGAGAAACCTTTCGAATGCTCAGATTGTGGAAAGAGATTCAGTCAGAGTTCTAGTCTTCAACTGCACCGAAGAACCCACACAGGGGAGAAACCTTTTGAGTGCTTAGAGTGTGGAAAGAGATTCATTGCTAGGGGGAATCTTCAGCTGCACCAGAGAAGCCACACGGGGGAGAAACCTTTTGAGTGCTCAGTGTGTGGAAAGAGATTTCGTGTGAGTGGCAGTCTTCTAGAGCATCAGAGAACCCACACAGGGGAGAAACCTTTTCCATGCTCAGAGTGTGGAAAGAGATTCAGACAAAGTGGAGCTCTTCAACAACATAAAAAAACCCACAAAGGGAGAAACTGTTTGAATGCTCAGAGTGTGGAAAGAGACTCAGGTTGAGGGGCTGTCTTCAAAAGCATCCAATAACTCATACAAGAAAGAAATATATATATATATATGTGTGTATATATATATATATATATATATATATATATATATATATATATATATATGTGTGTGTGTGTGTGTGTGTGTGTGTGTGTGTGTGTGTGTGTGTGTGTGTGTATATATATATATATATGTATATATTTATGTATATATTTTATATATTATATATATATAATATATATATATATATATATAAAATTTTTGGCCACTGTGTGACACAGAGTGTTGGACTGGATGGGCCATTGGCCTGATCCAACATGCCTTTTCTTATGTTCTTATATGTGGGGAAAAATTTAGTCAGAGTGGCCTTCTTCAGCAACGTCAATGAACCCATGTAGAGGTGAAACCTTTTCAGTAGTCAGAGTGTGGAAAAAGATTGACTTGGAGTAGTACTTTTTGAAAAACTCAAAGAACCCACAGGAGGAGAAACCATGCAACTGCTTAGCCCATAAGAAGATGAAGATATTGGATTTGTATCCCATCCTTCACTCTGAATCTCAGCGTCTCAGAGCGGTTTACAATCTCCTTTACTCTTCCCCCCCACAAAAAACACTCCGTGAGCTAGGTGGGGCTGAGAAAGCTCTCCCAGAAGCTGCC
Source organism: Heteronotia binoei (assembly GCF_032191835.1). Taxonomy (NCBI): domain Eukaryota; kingdom Metazoa; phylum Chordata; class Lepidosauria; order Squamata; family Gekkonidae; genus Heteronotia; species Heteronotia binoei. The sequence continues at coordinate 13,080,730 of NC_083227.1, read as the reverse complement.
CTTTCAAGGACAGCTCATAAAAAGAGCACCTCTCTTATTTTAGAGCTAGAAGACAGCCAAACAGCACATTAAGCATCAAAACAATATAAACATTTGTAGAAAGATATAATCTACGCAGAAATATTACCCTAACCATGAAGAAATGTTATATATGCTCATATTGTAGAAGGATCTTTATTCATGTTTGAAGTCCTCAGAATGAAGAAAGTAAGGATTGACTTTGCCAGCTGAAGTAGATTCAAGATCCACTTCTGTCTCCTTTAGCACAGAAGATTCCGTAAAAGGGAGGAATCTCATAAATGCTCAGCATGTGGGAGGAGGTTGAAGCAGAGATCCCTTCCAACTCTATGTTTCTGTGATCCAACTTTCGTGTTCCTAAGAGAATCCAAAGGGTAAAACTTTCTTGTAGCTTATTCCGATGAGTGCTGGAGGTTCAGAATGATTAAAGGTTTGGAACACTTTCTCTATGAAGAAAGGTTGAAACGCTTGGGGCTCTTTAGCTTGAAGAAACGTCGACTGTGGGGTGACATGTAAGAGGTTTACAAGATTATGCATGGGATGGAGAAAGTAGAGAAAGAAGTACTTTTCTCCCTTTCTCACAATACAAGAACTCGTGGGCATTTGATGAAATTGCTGAGCAGTCAGGTTAAAACGGATAAAAGGAGGTACTTCTTCACCCAAAGGGTGATTAACATGTGGATTCACTGCCACAGGAGGTGGTGGCGGCTACAGGCATAACCAGCTTCAAGAGGAGGTTAGATAAAAATATGGAGCAGAGGTCCATCAGTGGCTATTAGCCACAGTGTGTGTGTGTATATAATTTTTTATGTCTACTGTGTGACATACAGTTGGTCTGATCCTACATGGCTTCTCTTATGTTCTTATCTTCTTATCAGAAAACAGTTTCACAAAGAAACCTTTTAGTGGTTGCCTTCCTATGTGAAACTTATTACTTAAGGTTATCTGCTACTATAACTTTGTCTTTTTTTAAAAAATATATATGAATTTAATTAAAAACAACTACACAACAACATCCACAGTGAGAAAGTTAAAACTATTACAGAATTAAACTTACCATTATTTTATACAAATCTTAATTATTATATTATGGACTAAATTTGAAATAGCTATGATTACTAAAAGAAATATAGAGAATCTTCATTATTTAAAAGTTTTTCCAGAACTACAGTATGCCACAGAAGCCGCCCTGAGCCACTCGTGGGAAGGGCGGGATATAAATTCTAAATAAATAAAATAAATAAATAAAGTGAGTACACCCCCTCACATTTTGTAAACATTTATGGTAAGTATATCTTTTCATGTGGCAACACTGAAGAAATCACACTTGGCTACAATATAAAGTAGTGAGTCTACAGCTTGTATAACAGTGTAAATGTGCTGTCCTCTCAAAATTGCGCAACACACAGCCATTAATGTCTAAACTGCTGGCAACAAAAGTGAGTACACCCCTAAGTGATAATGTCCAAATGGGGCCCAAAGTCTCAATATTTTGTGTGGCCACCATTATTCTCCAGCACTGCCTTAACCTTCTTGGGTATAGAGTTCATCAGAGCTTCACAGGTTGCCACTGGAGTCCTCTTCCACTCCTCCATGATGACGTCACATAGCTGGTGGATGTTAGAGACCTTGCACACCTCCACCTTTCATTTCAGGATGCCCCGCAGATGCTCAATAGGGTTTAGGTCTGAAGACATGCTTGGCCAGTCCATCATCTTTACCCTCAGATTCTTTAGCAAGGCAGTGGTCGTTTTGGAGGTGTGTTTGGGGTCGTTATCATGTTGGAATACGGCCCTGTGGCCCAGTCTCCAAAGGGAGGGGATCATGCTCTGTTTCAGTATATCACAGTACATGTTGGCATTCATGGTTCCCTCAATGAACTGTAGCTCCCCAGTGCCGACAGCACTCATGCAGCCCCAGACCATGACATTCCCACCACACTTGACTGTAAGCAAGACACGCTTGTCTTTGTACTCCTCACCTGGTTGCTGCCATCACGCTTGACACCATCTGAACAAATAAGCTTATCTTGGTCTCATCGGACCACAGGACATGGTTCCAGAAATCCATGTGCTTAGTCTGCTTGTCCGCAGCAAACCATTTGCGGGCTTCCTTGTGCATCATCTTTAGAAGAGGCTTCCTTCTGGGACGACAGCCTTGCAGACCAATTTGATGCCGCGTGTGGCGTATGGTCTGAGCACTGACAGGCTGACCCCCCCACCCCTTCAACCTCTGTAGCAATGCTGGCAGCACTCATACGTCTGTTTCCCAAAGCCAACCCCTGGATATGATGCTGAGCATGGGCACTCAACTTCTTTGGTTGACCATGGCGAGGCCTGTTCTGAGTGGAACCTGACCTATTAAACCGCTGTATGGTCTTGGCCGTGTTGCAGCTCAGTTTCAGGGTCTTGGCAATCTTCTTATAGCCTAGGCCATGTTTATGTAGAGCAAGAATTCGTTTTTTCAGATCCTCAGAGAGTTTATTGCCGTGAGGTGCCATGTGGAACTTTCAGTGACCAGTATGAGGGAGTGAGAGCGATAACCTGCTCCCCCTTCACACCTGATACCTTGTACCACTAATGAGTCACATGACACCAGGGAGGGAAAACGGCTACTTGGGCCCCATTTGGACATTATCACTTAGGGGTGTACTCACTTTTTGGAGTTTTTTGGGGGGGTTGGTGGGGTCAGATTATCCAAAGTGCGTGCTCACCTATGTGCATCGGGGATCGCGTTGAGGAAGAAACTACATTTATAGAAGCATTTGGAGCAGGAGCTCACAGGAGTGGAATTCTGGAACCTCTAAATTTTATTGTGCTCTTCAGGGGTGGAATTCTAGCAGGAGCTCCTTTGCATATTAGGCCACACACCCCTGATGTAGCCAATCCTCCAAGAGCTTACAGTAGGCCCTGTAAGAAGAGCCCTGTAAGCTCTTGGAGGATTGGCTACCAGGGGTGTGTGGCCTAATATGCAAAGGAGCTCCTGCTAGAATTCCACTCCTGGTGCTTTTTCCTTCTTACCCACCCCCCAAATACTTGCTTTTGGGCTCCATTGTTCAAACCCCCCTGTGAGAATTTTGCTGAACTCCAAGATTTGACAAACTTTCTAATATTTCCCCCCACAAAAAAGGAAAAATAAAACATATATAGCAGAGAGATGGAAATAGTCATTATGCCACTGTGGCCGCATATGAGAAAGCAATTGAAAAAGTATGAGGGGAGTAAGGTTTCATTATGACAATCAGGCCTTGGATTCAGTGGGAGCTCACAGCTCCTGAACCTTTCTGAGAGTTCTACCTCCTCCTCCATTGAGTAGTATGTGCAGCTGCATAACAACCCTGGATGAGCTCCCCCACCTATTTTTCTACAAAATGACCCCTGATGACAATGATAATTCCAGAAGTGTTTTAAGGTAGATGCTAAGCTGATATAATTTAATACACCTTCCAGTGATGTCAGGGGGTATGTGGTATACGCAAATGTGTTATGTTATTGATCTCCGTTACCTCTTTTTCTACAAAATGACTACTGTATAGAGGAATAATACCACCTGAGTTCACTGTCCCACAACCCCCCACCCCGAGTCCATGGCACCCCTCCGTCTTCAGGAAAGACAAACTGTACCTCAGTCCCCAGGACTGCCGGAACCACAAGGGGAAAGATGAGGAACCTGTCATGAACTGCAGAATCTCCACACTCTCAACCCCATCAGTTCCCTCTGACACATTTGCTTTCTAAAATTTTTATCTGGGGGGAGGGCTTCACAAATGGCTGAAAAAGAGCATTCAACTCTCACTCCCTGTGGCCATTTCGATCCTTGTGGTTTTTGAAGACTTGGGGAGGGAGGGATCTGCTAAGTCTAAACATATAGATATTTGGTTTGTTTGGCTCCTTCAGCCCTATCCTTGACGGAAAGGCTGTCGTCACTTGACCTCACAGATAATAAATTACGTTTGGGCAAAGTTCATACTGCCAACTTATGAGAGGGAGAGTCAAACTTGTCCCGTTCCTGATGGCTACACTTTTTCCTGTAGACCAGAGTTTCCCAAACTTCCCCCCCTCCCCGTGGCCCAGTTATTTTTAAACTGCTCCTTCCTGGTCCACTAAAATTTGGGGGTGGAGCCAGGTGACTTTGGGTTTGGAGCTGGGAGACAGGAAATGATGTCTTGCCACCTGGTGGGGATACTGCAAAGGTGGATGATTTGCCTGTCAGGTGTTTAAATGGGGAGGGGAACCTAGGAGCTGCCTTTGCCATCTCCCCACGATCTGGTATGGAGAGGTCCCGGCTTCTCTTATGTTCTTATGTCCGTGATCCGGGGCCAGGTCGCAACCCTGCATATGGGAAATGCTAGTATAGACTGTAGAAAGACTGCTTGTGCTTTGTTCTGGACTTCATACCAGCAACTTTCGGTGATTCTGAGTGGGTTGGCACAATATTCCAGTTGGCACTCTGTCTTAAGCATTTGGTTTCTCTTTGTATTGTATGCTATGCATTAAGGTTTCTGAAGTCCAATAAACAGTTTTGGATTGACACAACTGTCTTTTCTCTATCAAAGATTTCAGGTTTTCACGGCTAGTAACATCATTAGGGTTTGTAGAATCTTTCAGGCTCAAGTGCCGTGTTCTACTGGAGAAAGATTTTCTTCCAGACGTTTCGTTCTCAGCTGCGGAGAACATCCTCAGTGGCGTTGCAGCCGGAGCAGGCACTCTGACCTCCTTGGCTGCTGTGCATTGAGTGAGGCCAGGGCTGCTGGAGAGCTGCTATTTCTAGGCTGGAGGGGGTGTGGTGAAAGGGCAATAGGTTTGTGGATGTGCCCATTGCTTGGTGGGGCTTCCTGGAAGGGTAGTGATAAGGAAACTGGCTGTTGAATGTGACCATTGTTCTGTGTTAATTGCTGGGAGGGTTGGAAGGGGTGTGAAGAAAAGGAAGATGGTTGTTGACTGTGCTGATTGTTCTGTGGAATGTACTAGTTGTTCTGTGAATTTCTGCAATTTATAGTCTGTAGGGTGTTTTGCAGAGCTGGAAACCAAGATTGGTGGATGGAAATGCCTTCTTCCTTTCTGTTAAAGTTGTGCTGGTGTTTGTAAATCTCAATAGCTTCTCTGTTCAGGCGGGTATGATAATGTGAGGCCGTAGAAAGGACTTCAGTTCTTTCAAAGTGGATGACGTGGTCTCCTTCTTGAAGTGTATGTTCAGCTACAGCTGATTTTTCTGGCTGAAACAAGCGACAGTGTCTTTTGTGTTCGTTCTCCGCAGCCGAGAACGAAACATCTGGAAGAAAAACTTTCTCCAGTAGAACACGGCACTTGAGCCCGAAAGATTCTACAAACCCTAATGTCTTTTCTCTGTCCCAAGGAAAAGCTTCGGTCCCCATCCAAAACAGATTCATTTAATGATTATTGGAAATGTTTTTATCTTGCTTTTTCACCTAATCAGGGTCCTTATGGAAGCAAAAGGCATTTATATTAAAGACTTTTTTAAAACTCTAAAAACAAAAACAAAAAAAACTCCAGCCAGCCCATTTGGACTCTGGCAGGGTCTAGTCCCAGGATATGTTCCTGGGTTCAGGAATTCCCCAACACAAACACAGCCTCCAGAATGTTTCTAATCTTTCTATAGCAAAACAATAGGCCTTATCACGTAACGTAACCGGATATGGTACAAGCCCCTGAGATTCTACCGCTGAAATGGCACTTAATTGGCTTTATTTTAATTCCGACATACCCATCCTCTTCTTTTCTGGGATTTTCCAGTGTCCTGGCTGAAAGAAGATGCCTTTATGAGACGCCACAAGTTTCAGTTTCCCAAACAACGAAGTCCAAAATAAAAGCAGAACTGTTCTATCCAAGAGGGCCCTAGCTAGAAGAGAAGATGGGTTCCTTACTCCCCTGTATTGTTTAGTTCATCATTATTGCTCTCATGTTGTTGTTTTAACATTTTATTGAATTACGTTTACTCTGTTGGCTGCTTTGAGCAGATCTCCAGAGAGGTTAATTTTTAAAAAATACATAAATAAATATGCCTCATTATTATGGTTTTTGGCAATACTATGCTTGTTTTTACTCGATGCACTTTTCCAAGCTCTATTTCAGAATCTGAATCTCCCCCCACCCCCCACAATAAACTTGGGTCTCTATTGTATTGCCCTTGTTTTCTTAGTCCTAGTGTCAGGGCCGACTCTGGCTACAGGGAGAGAGACAGGGAGCGTGTGTTTTATTGGCTCATTATGCCAGAGCTCTCCTGGGTGCAACTGGGTTTGCCTCCCCTATTTCTCTGTATTCATGCCTTCATGATCCAGTCTTTCTCAGTGGAAAAGCAATATGAACTATGTAGATAAGGAATAACAACAAGCCTGTGAGGTGGATTAGGCTGAGAGTGTGTGCAGACCAAGTTCACCCCGCACATTTCCTTTGTTGAATGGGGGGTTTTAACCAAAGCTTCCCATAAAAGTAGGCTGATACTGACCATTATACATTGCTGTTTCTGAATTTTTGTCCAGCCGCATAAGAATTGTAGTTATTTCGTCCAACTAAATTTAGTGAATGAGCTGCACAGGGTACATAAATGGCAAACTGATTTGCTTCCAAAAGTTTTTGCTGCATGCCATTGTAACCTCCAGATATGTTGGCAGCATTGTTGTATGACTGCCCTCTGCATTTAGCATAATCCAATTTACAATCATCACATAAGTACTTCAACACCTGCTGTGCCATAGCTTCACCACTGTGGTTTCGTAATTCCAAAAATGTGATAAATCGTTCAACTGGCTGGCCATCTTGCAAGTATCTGAGCACCATGCTCAGTTGGTCAGCATGGGAAAGATCAGGCATTGAGTCGTACCCAGAAGCATTAATTTCGTCAGTTATGACGGAGTGCACTTTCTTTGCCATTAATTCAAAGAGTTCCTCACGTATCGTTTTGGACAGGTACGAAGGGTTGCCTTTTCCAGCATTGCCATACTGTGATATGTGAGCAGCCAAGAATGGGTCAAACCGACTTATCAATTCGAGCAGCTCCAAATAATTCCCATTATTGAGAGACCCAAATTTTTCCACTTTTCCTCGGCATGCCAATCTTCATTCAGCCAGTGTGCAAATGACTGCTACAATACGCCAAAGCACATTCTCCCAGTAATTGTAGCCCTCTTCGATTTGTTTTTTCCAGTGACTGTGCCAAGCCTAAGCCTTGTTTTCGAGTTAAATATGTCAGCATGGCATTTTGGCGAGTTGCACTTTTTTCATGGTTGTCAATTACAGCAGTATTAGGGTTTGTGGAATCTTTCGGGCTCAAGTGCCGTGTTCTACTGGAGAAAGTTTTCCTTCCAGACGTTTCGTTCTCAGCTGCGGAGAACATCCTCAGTGGCGTTGCAGCCGGAGCAGGCGCTCTGACCTTCTTGGCTGCTGTGCATTGAGCAAAGAAGGTCAGAGCGCCTGCTCCGGCTGCAACGCCACTGAGGATGTTCTCCGCAGCTGAGAACGAAACTTCTGGAAAGAAAACTTTCTCCAGTAGAACATGGCACTTGAGCCCGAAAGATTCTGCAAACCCTAATGATGTTACCAGCCGTGAAAACCTGAAATCTTTCATTACAGCAGTGTTTCGCCCGTCACTGAATCCCTCATTTCTAGCAAAACGCGTCGACCCTTTGGGCGCAGATAGTTTACAAACAAAACAGTAAACTGATCCTTTTGAAGGAGAGTACAGCAGCCATTCTCTCTTGTAGTGTCCACCACTGGCTTTTATTAAAAAAAAAATCTTCTGTGAACAGTATCTCTTTGGGTTCCCACTGATGAAATTGCGATACAATTTGTCAAATGGCCCATGGTGGTGCTGACATTCCACAAGCAAGCCAATAAGTCACATCATCCCACAACCCTGGGCCCTTAGCTTTGTGCATTTCATCCTTGGTCAGTTCTCTAAACTCCTTGGACAGTTCAAAAGCATTTACACATCTTGTTGTGGGTGTAAGTCCAGATTGTGGCACTTCATCATGTGCAACGCCATCATGGAAATCTGGCATTGCACCAACACTGCCTGTTTCTGATGAAGGAGATAGATTTGATTCGCTTCCTGTCTCTGAAGTCTGACACTGGTTTCGATCCGGATCATCTTTCTCTGCCGTTTGTAAGAAGAAATTTGTCAGCTTTCCTGTCTTGGCTACAACAGACAGATTCTTTTGCTCATTAGGAGAGCCAGTTTGGTGTAGTGGTTAAGTGCACGGACTCTTATCTGGGAGAACCGGGTTTGATTCCTCACTCCTCCACTTGCACCTGCTAGCATGGCCTTGGGTCAGCCATAGCTCTGGCAAAGGTTGTCCTTGAAAGGGCAGCTGCTGTGAGAGCCCTCTCCAGCCCCACCCTGTGTCTGTTGTGGGGGAGGAAGAGAAAGGATTGTAGGCTGCTCTGAGCCTCTGTCCTTGAAAGGGCAGCTGCTGTGAGAGCCCTCTCCAGCCCCACCCACCTCACCGGGTGTCTGTTGTGGGGGAGGAAGGGAAAGGAGACTGTAGGCCGCTCTGAGCCTCTGTCCTTGAAAGGGCAGCTGCTGTGAGAGCCCTCTCAGCCCCACCCACCTCACAGGGTGTCTGTTGTGGGGGAGGAAGGTAAAGGAGATTGTGAGCCGCTCTGAGACTCTTCGGAGTGGAGGGCGAGATATAAATCCAATATCTTCTTCTTCTTCTTCCTGATCTTACCTTTGTTCCCTGGGCTCCCATTTCTGGCTGAGTAGACAAGAGTTACCAGACCTCCAATGTCCCTCCTGAGGAGGGTGTGTGTGTATTGGAATGGACCCCTTTCAATGCCCCCCCCCCCCCCCCTGGGTTGCCTTCTTAAGGATTTACCAGACAGATCTCTTTTCAACATCCCTCCTATGCTGGGGGAAGAGTTATTGCCACTTTCTCTGAGACTCTAACTCAGAATCTAACTCAGTCCCAATTCTGGTCCTCTGTCCCTCATCTTGGAAGGATGACACATGTCATGAGCCCTGACAAGGAGGAGCTGGAAGGGTTAACAGACCTGGAAGAGTTGCCAGCCAGTTCCTCAGCTGAACAAACAGCAGCTGGCCCATCAATCACTCTCCAGGCACCAGTGTAAGCTGTTGACGATCAATCTCTCCTCCTCCCATCTCAAGAGTTCGAAGCAGGCTCCGGAAAGAACTTTCAGAGTGAAGACACGAGGCACGCCGATGCTTCAGATCTCTCAGCCCTGAGTTCTAGCAGAGTCACTGCCACCCAGGGAGCAGGCTGATTGAGACTCCCATATAGCTCCCACCCAGGACCTGGTAACCTTGTGGAAGCAATAAGTCTATTCTCTGGCTTGCATCCACGCTCCTTCCTGATCCTGACCTGCTTGGTTTCCTTGGCACCCTGACCATTTGGCTTTTGGACATTGACTTCTGATTCCGGTTTGTGATTCTGCATTGGTGACTTGGCTCCTGCTTGTCTTCCTGGACTTTGGACTCCTGCCTGCCTGCACCCTGAAAACGTGCCAACACACACACAGATGGGAGCAAGACCACGAGGCGGATAAACTACCCCACCATGGAGGTGCTTCCAGGTCAGGCGTAACACAATGGACAAGGGGGTCTTCAGTCAACAAGACCTAGCCTAGGCCATAGTCCATCTTCCTACCATTTTTAACACACTCACACAAGCACCCCACATCTTCGATGCCCCAAGCCCTCACCACATGCACCAGCCCTCTGTCCCAGCAGTGCAGTTCCCCTCAGTTCTTACCTGACCAAGGTCCAACTTCCCAGACCCCCAGTCAGGAATCCAAGAAGAAGAAGAAGATGAAGAAGATATTGGATTTATATCCCGCCCTCCACTCCGAAGAGTCTCAGCGCGGCTCACAATCTCCTTTACCTTCCTCCCCCACAACAGACACCCTGTGAAGTAGATGAAGATATTGGATTTATATCCCGCCCTCCACTCCGAAGAGTCTCAGAGCGGCTCACAATCTCCTTTACCTTCCTCCCTCTTAAATCACAAGGTGCCTTGCTGGGCCTTGATCCGCTGTCGTGGTCACCAAAACTGTGATAGGAGAGCCCCTCCCTAGAGGGAATCCCACCCCCCAAGTCTGACCCAAGCAATGGCAAAGACTCAGACAAAAGTGGTCAGGAAAGAAACAGCTTTATTTCCACTGCAGTGAAAAGGTCTCCAGCAATCAGGCCCAAAGACCTCTAAGGATAGCATTGCAAAAGCTTAAATACCTAATGGATTGGTACAATCAGGTAATAACCCAATCCATTAATTGATACCCTTGTTCTGACATGTCTGAATCAATGCCCCTCAGCTGATTTCCCCATGGAAGTTAGACAGTCACTGAGCAGACATCTAATAAAAAACAGATGCAAAGACACCCAAATGCAGCGTGCAAGTTACTCAGAAATACAATATGTATAATACGTTCCATGCAAACCACCAGACTCATATCAAGATATCAAAATTTCATGAAATTGTAACAATCAATACAAATATTCCAGCATGTCCATCTATACACAATAATGAACGATGTCCAACTATGATTAAGTCTCTGGGATGCTAATTTCTGACATCAAATCCAAGAAAGAAAACTTCAAAGGAAGCTCTAAACTCCGCACTATGATCCTACGGCTGCCAGTTTTCCATCCGTTCCAAGGATTCTTCTTCAAGAATCTATCGCTGTGAGTGATGTTGTCCGTCATTCAACAAAGTCCACCGTTCTTAAAGAAATCCGTTGCTGACTGCAGCTTTCCTGAATAAAATACTTTGTATGTTGCAGAATCTCATTAGGTATTCATTCCTTCATTAACCAGAATAAGCGTTCTCCTTCTTGGATTCGGATTCTACGTTTTAAGGCATTCCTGTAACTTCTACACATGATACACAAATGTTATATTCTCCTGAAATTCTTCACCAAAAAGAATAGTTGGAACTTGCTAACTGCTCCGCCCCGACCTCCCTCAATGCCTGGCTCGACACTCCTGTCTCCTAATTCCTCTGGCGGGCTCAGATCTGTTAGACAAATTCTGGTCATTAATCTGCAGTTACCCGAGAGAAAGCCACACCGTATTCTGATCGTGTCCACTGGGAGCACCACTCTGTGCCATTGCCAAAAGATTCTAGTCACAAGCAACCAGGCCTTATTTTGGGCAGGAGCTCACAGGAGCACAGCTCCAGAACCTCTACATTTTATTCTGCTCTTTCTTTCTTAACAACCCCCCACCCCCATACTTGCTTCTGGGCGCCACTGTTCAACTCCCCCTGTGAGAATTTTGCTGAACTCCAAGATTTGACAAACTTTCTAATATTTCCCCCCCACACACACAAAAAAGGGAAAATAACCAAAACATATAAAGCAGACAGATGGAAAGCTTCCTCATGCCCCTGTGACCACATAGGAGAAAGTCATTTTTAAAAAGTATGATGGGAGTAAGGTTTTATTATGACAATTCTAAGTCAAGAAGCATTTTAGGGTAGATGCTGAGCTGATATAATTTAGTACACCTCCCAGTGATGTCAGGGGTGTGGGGCATATGCAAAGGCGTTATGCAAATGAGTTGTTCTAATGAGCTCTGGCACTTCTTTTTCTACGAAATGACCCTTACGAGAGCCAGTTTGGTGTAGTGGTTAAGTGTGCAGACTCTTATCTGGGAGAACCGGGTTTGATTCCCCACTCCTCCACTTGCACCTGCTGGAATGGCCTTGGGTCAGTCATAGCTCTGGCAGAGGTTGAGAGACAATTTGGTGTAGTGGTTAAGTGTGCGGACTCTTATCTGGGAGAACCGGGTTTGAATCCCCACTCCTCCGCTTGCAGCTGCTGGAATGGCCTTGGGTCAGCCATGGCTCTCACAGACCTGACCTTGAAAGGGCAGCTTCTGGGAGAGCTCTCTCAGCCCCACCCACCTCACAGGGTGTCTGTTGTGGGGGAGGAAGATCACAGAGATTGTGAGCCACTCTGAGATTCAGAGTGAAGGGTGGGGTACAGTGTCCCCTCTGAATTAGCGTGAGCTAGCTCACAGATTTTTAGCCTCCAGCTCACACATTTTTGTCTTAGCTCAGGAAGGATGACCCCAACGCACACTCATTGATGCAGTAGCTCACAACTTTCATGCCAGTAGCTCACAAAGTAGAATTTTTGCTCACAAGACTGCAACTTAAGAGGGAACATTGGTGGGGTATGAATCCAATATCATCATCTTCTACTACTGCTGCTCTGCCCCTAACCTCCCTCACTGCTTTCTCTGGTGGGCTCAGGCCTGTGAGATGAATTTTGGCCACATGTGCAGCTACATGAGAGAAAGCCACACCATCTCCTGACTCTGTCCACCAGCACACCTCTGTTCCATCCCCAGAGGATTCTAGTCACAAGCAACAAAGACTCAATGCACAGCAGCCAAGAAGGTCAAAGCGCCTGCTCCGGCTGCAACGTCACTGAGGATGTTCTCCACAGCTGAGAACGAAACGTCTGGAAGGAAAACTTTCCCCAGTAGAACACGGCACTTGAGCCCGAAAGATTCTACAAACCCTAATGATGTTACCAGCCGTGAAAACCTGAAATCTTTGATAACAAAGATTCCCTTCGTGGTCTTTCAGAAACCTCCTCGGAATACCAACAGTCAAGGACTCAAACTTTGTCCTGCTGCTTCAGACCAGCACAGAAAAGAGAGAGGGAAGTATGAGAAGGGGCAGTGTTGTAGGGTCTTTCAGGAAACAGAAATATGAAATAGCGTGGAACAGAGAAATGAGATACATCCCGCAAGTCCCTATGGGTTCCCACTAGTAAAGAAACAAATACAGAAGTCCTGACATTTCTGCACCTTTCAAATAAATCTCATAGAGGAAGCCTTCCCCCGCTCCATCCCAAAGATTAAATCCCTACAACTACCTTGCAAGGTATGTTAACTGGAAAAGGTGTCTGGCTAAAGGAAACCCAAAGACCTTCCAGGCCCACTGGGAAGATGAACCCAATCCACACAGTTGACCCAGCACCTCTGGCTCTTGAATTTAACTGACCTATGTCACAAATGGGCCAAACTAGGTAGAGTTCAATCATGGGGATCAGTCATGAACCCAATTGCAAGTCTCAAACATCTAGATGGAGGTAAAGAAAGAAGTACTTTTCTCCCTTTCTCATAGTACGAGAACTCGTGGGCATTCAATGAAATTGCTGAGCAGTTGGGTTAAAACGGATAAAAGGAAGTACTTCTTCATCCAAAGGGTGATTAACATGTGGAATTCACTGCCACAGGAGGTGGTGGTGGCTACAGAGAAGGGCGACAAAGATGGTGAGGGGTCTGGAGACCAAGTCCTATGAGGAAAGGTTGAAGGAGCTGCGGGTGTTTAGCCTGGAGAGGAGGCGGCTGAGAGGTGATATGATCACCATCTTCAAGGACTTGAAGGGCTGTCATCTAGAGGATGGTGTGGAATTGTTTTCTGTGGCCCTGGAAGGTAGGAGCAGAACCAATGCATTGAAATTAAATCAAAAGAGTTTCCAGCTCAACATTAGGAAGAATTTCCTGACCGATAGAGCGATTCCTCAGTGGAACAGGCTTCCTCGGGAGGTGGTGGGTTCTCCTTCCTTGGAGGTTTTTAAACAGAGGCTAGATGGCCATCTGACAGCAATGAAGATCCTGTGAATTTAGGGGGAAGTGTTTGTGAGTTTCCTGCATTGTGCAGGGGATTGGATTAGATGACCCTAGAGGTCCCTTCCAACTCTGTGATTCTATGATTCTACAAGCATAGCCAGTTTCAATAATAATAATAATAAATTTATTTTTATATCCCGCCCTCCCCTGCCAAGGCAGGCTCAGGGCGGCTCACAGGACATGGTATATACCATGATTACACTAAAATACATTCGTTACTATAAAAGACAGTTAAAATATAGTTAAATTACATTCATAAAGTAAGTTAAACAAAACAGTTAAAACCATTATAGTTTCAAGAGGGGAATGGAAAGCATATGGAGCAGAGGCCCATCAGTGGCTATTAGCCACAGCATATTGTTGGAACTCTCTGTCTGGGGCACTGATGCTCTGTATTCTTGGTGCTAATTTGTTTTTTTTTTGGGGGGGGGGCAACAGTGGGAGGGCTTCTAGTGTCCTGGCCCCACAGGTGGACCTCCTGGTGGCACTTGCTTTTTTGGCCACTGTGTGACACAGAGTGTTGGACTGGATGGGCCACTGGCCTGATCCAACATGGCTTCTCTTATGTTCTTATATGACACAGAGTGTTGGACTGGAGGGGCCACTGGCCTGATCCTACATGGCTTCTCTTATGTTCTTATGTGACACAGAGTGTTGGACTGGATGGGCCATTGGCCTGATCCAGCACGGCTTCTCTTATGTTCTTATGTGACTCAGAGTGTTGGACTGGATGGGCCACTGGCCTGATCCAACATGGCTTCTCTTATGTTCTTATCTGCAAGAGGATTTTTCAGAGCCTTATACACAACTGAAAAACGTCACACTAACCTTGCACATATTTAATGAAGCCCCTCATTTAAAAAACCCACGAAGCTCAGAAAACACAAACTGTGATTTTCCTGATGGGGCAGGATGCAAATCCAAATTCAATTAAATAATAATCTCTTCGATTAGCTACAACCCTTGCTTCGCTGAGAAACATTTAATCTAGGATTGCCCTCTGCTTGGACCTAGATATTTTTTTCCTCTTAAGGACTGTTAGCAACCCTGATGCAGATACCTTTCCAAATTAAGCAACACAGAATGTGAGATGGAAATACAATTTTCTCATGCTCCATAAAGACACTATTTCCAAGGAGGAATCCAAGGTCTGATCAGAAGAGTCACAAGCTGGAGATAAGCATTGGCCCAAGGGCTAGTCCAGGTCATTTCTGGCTGATGGAGTTTTGGGTGGGGGTGGGGAGTTAAGAATAAGCGGAGGGAATCTTAGATCTTCCTGATTCGTTCTGGGACAGGCGAGGGGTGGGTGGACAATGTTCCCTCTAAGCTGCAGAGCTTTGGGAGCAAAAATTCTACTTTGTGAGTAGCATTAAAGTTGTAAGCTACTGGCATAAATTATTGTGCTCTGGGGCCATCCTTCCTTAGCGAAGACAAAAGTGTGTGAGCTGGAGGCTAAAAATCTGTGAGCTAGCTCACGCTAACTCAGCTTAGAGGGAGCACTGATGGGGAGCATAACCAGATTTCGGGAATGCATGTCCCAAAATGTTCAGCATCAACTTCTTGGATACCGAAAAATTTCAACAATTGTGGATGTTGTTATTGTTAGGAGTGAGGGGTCCGACCACTAAGAACTTACTGAGTTGTAGAATTAAGGAATAGAACTTTTCCCCTTTTAACCCAAATTAATCCTACTGCCAGAACACTCTGGGCTTCAAATGGGTGAGACTTCCAGAAGCTCACAGCAGGCTGGACTGGGGAGGGATTAGGGTTCAGCAATGCTTCTCTAGAACTGCTTGTCAGATTAAAATGTTGTGAATTATGAATGCTAGCTGATCACACTAGGTTTATGCTGTGGGATCAGTTATCTTTGTCTTTTTCTTCACAGGATTTGAGAAAGGAAAAGTTTTTCCCTAGTTTTGTAGATGTCAAAAGGAGTTATTCTGGCAGATAACTTGACATAGGGAGTTTCACATAGGAAAAGGGAAAAGGAAAGGTCCCCTGTTTCCGACTCTGGGGTGACGTTGCTTTCACAACATTTTCACAGCAGACTTTTTACGGGGTGGTTTGCCATTGCCTTCCCCAGTCATCTACACTTTCCCCCCAGCAAACTGGGCACTCATTTTACTGACCTCGGAAGGATGGAAAGCTGAGTCAACCTTGGGCCGGCTACCTGAATCCAGCTTCCGCTGGAATCGAACTCCGGTCGTGAGCAGAGAGTTCAGACCACAGTACTACAGTACTGCCACTTTACCACTCTGCGCCACGGGGCCGCTTTCACATAGGAAGACAACCACTAAAAAGGCCCATCTTTGTGAAAATACTTTCTGATGCTTTCTGAACCTGCAGAACCTTGGGTGTTCTGAACCTTGGGTGTTCAAGAACAACTTCATTAGAATCAGCTATAGGAAACTTTTACCCTTGCATGGATTCTCTGAGGAACATGAAAGTCAGATTTGTGCCTCAAGCTCTTGCCCCAAGCTGAGCATTTATGAGGTTCCTCCCTTGTGTGGAATCCTTGGTGATAAAATGGAAGCTGATCTTGGATCTACTTCAGCTGGCAAAGCCCATCCTTCCTTTCTTCCTTCTGGGATCTATCTGAGGGCTTCAAAGATGGCTAAAGCTCCTTCTACAGTCTGAGTATATTTAACATTTCTTCCTGGTTAAGGTAACATTTTGGTGTACAAGAGTTTCTATTACTTTGATGATTTATGTGGTCTGTGGTAGTCTTCTAGCTGTGAAATAAGAGCCAAGCTCTTTTCATGGGCTAAGCGGTGACATGGGTTCTCCTGTAAATTTTTCGATATTTTCAAAAAGTTGTACACCCAAGTCAATCTCTTTCCACACTCTGAGCACTGAACAGGTTTCCCCACCTGTATGGGTTCTTTGGTGGTATTGAAGAAGCCGCTCTGACTTAATCTTTCCCCACACTCTGAGAATTCATAAGGTTTGTCTTCTGTGTGGGTTTTTTGGTGCTTTTGAATACTGCCACTGTGACTGCATCTCTTCCCACACTCTGAGCATTCAAAACATTTCTCCCCTTATGGGTTCTTTCATGCACTCGAAGATTACTACTCTGTCTGAATCTCTTTCCACACTCTAAGCATTCAAACGGTTTCTCCCCTGTATGGGTTCTTTTATGGTCTTGAAGATGGCAACTTTGACCAAATCTCTTTCCACACTCTGAGCATTCAAACGGTTTCTCCCCTGTGTGAGTTCTTTTATGCTTCCGAAGAATGCCACTGTGAATGAATCTCTTCCCACACTCTGAGCATTCAAAAGGTTTCTCCCCTGTATGGGTTCTTTTATGATATCGAAGACCGTGACTATGGCTGAATTTTTTCCCACACTCTGAGCATTCAAAGGGCTTCTCTCCGGTGTGGGTTCTTCTGTGGTCTTGGAGATAGCTACTCTGACTAAATCTCTTTCCACACTCTGAGCACTCAAAAGGTTTCTCCCCTGAATGAGTTCCTTTATGCTTTTGAAGACTGCCACTTCGACTGAATCTCTTCCCACACTCTAAACATTCAAAGGGTTTCTCCCCTGTGTTGGTTCTTTGATGATATTGAAGATAGCTACTCATGCTGAATTTTTTTCCACACTCTGAGAACTGAAACAGTTTCTCTCCTGTGTGGGTTCTTTGATGATATTTTAGATAGCGGCTTGTAGTATATCTCTTTCCACACTCTGAGCATTCAAAAGGTTTCTCCCCGGTGTGGCTTCTTTGATGCCTTTGAAGACTGGAATTAATATTGAATCTCTTTCCACATTCTGAGCATTCAAAAGGTTTGTCCCCTGTGTGGGTTCTTTGATGATACTGAAGATGGCTACGTGTACTGAATCTCTTCCTGCACTCTGAGCATTCAAAAGGTTTGTCCCCTGTGTGGTTTCTTTGATGCACTTTAAGATTCCTATGTGTACTGAATCTCTTCCCACACTCTGAGCATTCAAACAGTTTCTCCCTTGTGTAAGTTCTTTTATGATTTTGAAGATGGCTACTCTGACTGAATCTCATTTCACTCTCTGAATGTTCAAAAATTTTGTCCCCTGTGTGGGTTTTTTTATGCTTTTGGAGACTGTAGCGTTGACTGAATCTCTTCCCACACTCTGAGCATTCAAAAGGTTTCTCCCCTGTATGGGTTCTTTTATGGTTTTTAAGATGGCCACTCCGACCAAATCTCTTTCCACATTCTGAGCATTCAAAAGTTTTCTCCCCTGTGTGGGTTCTTTTATGCACTTTAAGACTGCTACTATGAGTCAATCTCTTTCCACACTCTGAACACTGAAAAGGTTTCTCCCCTGTGTGGGTTCTTTTATGATATTGAAGACTGTTACTATAACTGAATTTCTTCCCACACTGTGAGCATTCAAATGGTTTCTCCCCTGTGTGGATTCTTTTGTGCACTTGAAGACTGCCATTCTGAGTGAATTTCTTTCCACACTCTGAGCATTCAAAAGGTTTTTCTCCTCTTTGTATTCTTCGGTTCCCAAAAAGCTGTGATCTATATTTGAAGTGCTTTCCAAACTGAATGGATTTACTCATCTTCATAACATTGTGTTTTGGAAAACGTACATTATGCTTTCTTCCATCTCTCTTCTCAACAAAATGGCTGTCTTTCTTTCTCTTAAGGCTGCCTTGATTCCAGATGCTGCCTTTCAAGTCATTATTATCTTCATCTGGCAATTCTGGATGAAGTTCCTCACCTTCCTCATTCCTCTGACCATCAGCTGCTAGAATAATGAGAGAGATCAGATTAGCACACCTCTCCCCATATGTCCCCCAGAGAGCACTTCGTTCAGGGTCCCAACATCTCCTTAAGATCCCCGGACCGAAAGAAGCTCGACTGTCTACCACTGGAGCCAGAGTGTTCTCAGTAATAGCTCCTGCCCTGTGGAATGCCTTACCTGATAACATCAGGGCCCCACGGTACCTGCTGCAGTTCCGCAGTGCCTGTAAAACCGAGTTATTTAAACTTGCTAAATGTTCTTAGCCAGTACATCACAGTTTTTTTTTCCTGAACAGGAGGAGGCAGCCAGGCCTAGTTAAGTCATGCCAGTCAGGTGGCATCAAGTCACTCAGAGGGTGCTGCCAGGCCTAGAGTAGGAAACGTCCAGGAAGAGGCTGAAGATATCCTGGTATCACAATTGAACTCCAGACAACAGATCTCTTTCCCCATGGAGAAAATAACTTCTTTGGAGGGTGGACTCTAGGGCATTCTATTTAGCTGGGGCCTTTCCCCTCCCCAAAGTCTGGCTTCTGTAGACTCCACCACAAAATCTCCAGGACCTTCCCTGGAACTGGCAGCCCTAGCCAAAACTGGTCCAAATGAGTTCTCCCTCACAAGCCAAAATAGGTCTGGAAAGGGCCTCCTCCCCCAGCCTTTTACTAACAAGCTTGACTGTAAGGCTGCCAGGTCCAACTCAGAAAATACCTGGGGACTTTGTTGGTGGAGCTGAAAGACTTCCCCATCCCCCCAAAAAATACAGCAATGCCATTCCCCTATACTCACCAGAACTTCTGAATGTAACTATCTGCTGTATTTCAACCAACTTATTGAGACTAACAGGAAAACAAAAGCAGAGCAGCTCCAAACAAACAGAGGGGCTCTGCTCAATTCCCTTCTTTTTACACACTCAGCAGGAAGGCCCAGGAGCTTTCTGTTAAGGTTTCTGTGGCTGTTTCCATCCTCCTCCTGCCCTCAGCCAATGGAATACAACATACCTTGATTGATGGTTTGACAGGCCAAAGGTTAATACACCACAGCCCCAACAAATAAGGGTGCTCCATTTTGCCGCCACAAAATGGCTTTTATATGTATAGGATGTCATGACCTGATAAATAGTTTGTATGGTATAATTTCTTTAATAATCATATAAAGTGTGAACAAACCGAACTATTCAGTGAATACTTTTATAAGGTTTACAAAAAACCACAGGAAATATTTACACTGCAATCAAGCCAGAACTGTATAGAAACAATTCACTATAAAGAACAAGCCACTGTGTGGGAAGCATTCAAACACCTGCTGTAGCTTGTTCCAGAAAGGCCAAGAATGGATAAATCACTGTGGGCTGCAGAACCAGACAGATGTCTTCAGAACTGTTCTCTCAAGAGCAGTTTCTGTCAGAGCTCTCTCAGTCCCGCCTGCCTCACAGAGTGTCTGTTGCAGGGAGAAGAAGTGCAGGAGAATGTAAACCGCTCAGAGGCTCTGACTGAAAGGTGGGATGTAATCCAATCTCCATCTCCTTCTCCTTCCTTTGAGTCATATTGCACTCTGCACTCTAAGATATTGGCAGCTGACAGTTTTTTAACAAGTACCTTTTAATAAGTATTTTTCAGATCCTTCCTGGGGCACCTCAAAATACTGACAGCCATCTGTCAAAAAGTCTTATGCTTACTGTAAGATACCGACAGCTAATTGTCAGAACGTTTACCATCTAGACTTACAGCTCAATGCATTTTTAAGTTAGTGAGGGCTAACTGTTAAAAAGAAGTTCGATACGTTTTACTGCATGGTTCACTTAAGATACAGTTGCAAACAATTAATTAATCAGTTAAGCTTGCATTGCCAACAGACCTCTTCGGTTCATTGTAATGAGGCAGCTTGACAATGTTTTGCAAAAACGTTTGAAATTGGGTCTTTGAGAGCTTGGACTCCTTCTAAATTTTGATAAGAGTGTATTTAGAGGACCTTCTTATTGTGGTAAGTGTGATGAATAGATGGCTTTTAAAGAGAACCATTCATACTCTGTGCTCCAAGAATTTCAGGGCTTATTATAATGTATTCTCATATAATTGTAGCTGGCTGGCCAGGCCCGTAGCCACAGGGAGGGCAGGGGGGGCATGCCCCCCTCACCCAACCCTCCCTCAGACCTTTGTGGCCCCTCCTTTCCCCAGCCCCCACTCTCTGCTGCCACTTTTGTCCCCGCGGCTCAGGTGGCCCCACCTCCCTCTGTGCGAAACCTCCTCCTCCCTCCCACCCACTTACTCACCCACCAACCGGGCAAAAGAGTAAAGAGCGGGCTCCTGGGGCTCTTGCAAGGCGCCCCCCCCATCACATGATCGGCCGAAAAGTTGCTCCGAAGCCGGCTTTCCAAAGCGATCAGCTCTTTACTCTTTCGCCCGGTTGGTGGGTGAGTAGGTGGGTGGGAGGGGGAGGTTTCGCGCGGAGGGGGATGGGGCCGCCACCGCCGTGGGGACAGAAATGGCGGTGGAGAGAGTGGGGGCCGCCGGGGGGGGCCCTCCATCCAAAAATTTTTCCCCGTGGCCCCCCCCATAAACGAAATTTTCTGGCTATTGGCCTGTCGTTGGCTATTGCGTTTTGAATAGAAACTTCTTCTTGGACTTCCAGCATGACTTCCTGGTGGAGCC
Organism: Heteronotia binoei; assembly: GCF_032191835.1. Taxonomy (NCBI): domain Eukaryota; kingdom Metazoa; phylum Chordata; class Lepidosauria; order Squamata; family Gekkonidae; genus Heteronotia; species Heteronotia binoei. The sequence goes on along the minus strand of NC_083227.1, from coordinate 13,059,723 downwards.
TGTGATCTATCCACCCTTGGTCTTTCCGGAACGAGCTACAGGAGCTGTTGGTATGCTTCCCATGCGACAGCTTGAGTCACTGATTTATTGTGGTTATTTTTTAGTGAACTACACAATCTTGACTTGATGGCAATGAGTATATTTGCCATGATTTTATGTAAACCTTACGAAAGCGTTCCTAAGGATTCATGTTCAAACCTTATTTGATTACTAAAGGAAATAGAAATTATAACACGACGTACTTTTCAGGCAACGACATATAGGCTGCGATCACACACACACTCAATAATGCACTTTCAATCCACTTGGGGAGGGACGGTGGCTCAGTGGTAGAGCATCTGCTTGGGAAGCAGAAGGTCCCAGGTTCAATCCCTGGCATCTCCAAAAAAGGGTCCAGGCAAATAGGTGTGAAAAGCCTCAGCTTGAGACCCTGGAGAGCCGCTGCCAGTCTGAGAAGACAATACTGACTTTGATGGACCAAAGGTCTGATTCAGTATAAGGCAGCTTCATATGTTCATATGTTCACTTTCCAACTGGATTTTGCCAGTTCACACCATAAAATCCAGCGGGAAAGTGCACTGGAAGTAGATTGAAAGTGCATTATTTAGTGTGTGTGATCAGAATCATATAGTATTTTTTAGGACACTTTTCTTGGCTAAGGTGATGACCACAACACTGGCTTCAGTTATCTCAAGGCGAGTAATGGGACAGGAGTCAAAAGACTATATTCTTGTTCAATATTCTTGTTCATCACAATAGCACAAATTTGGAGCTTTGGCAAAAGATTCTTACCCAGAGAGGTCACGTTTCCATAGTTCTCCAGCATGACTTCCCGGTAGAGAGCTCTTTGGTCTGGATCCAGCAGGGCCCACTCTGCCATGGTGAAATTTACAGCCACCTCCTCAAAGGAAAATGGACACTGGAAGAAAAAGCAGATTCCCTCATCAGCAATCATACCAGGCAGAGATTAAGAACAAAAGAACATAAGAGAAGCCATGTCGGATCAGGCCAATGGCCCATCCAGTCCAACACTCTGAGTCACATAAGAATATAAGAGAAGCCATGTTGGATCAGGCCAATGGCCCATCCAGTCCAACATTCTGTGTCACAGAAGAACATAAGAGAAGCCCTGTTGGATCAGACTAATGGCCCATCCAGTCCAACACTCTGTGTCACATAAGAACATAAGAGAAGCCATGTTGGATCAGGCCAATGGCCCATCCAGTCCAACACTCTGTGTCACCTAAAAACATAAGAGAAGCCCTGTTGGATCAGGCCAGTGGCCCTTCAGTCCAACACTGTGTGTCACCTAAGAACATAAGAGAAGCCCTGTTGGATCAGGCCAGTTGCCCATCCAGTCCAACACTCTGTGTCACCTATGAACATAAGAGAAGCCCTGTTGGATCAGGCCAGTGGCCCTTCAGTCCAACACTCTGTGTCACAGAAGAACATAAGAGAAGCCATGTTGGATCAGGCCAATGGCCCATCCAGTCCAACACTCTGTGTCACACAGTGACCAAAAAGCCAAGTGCCACCAGGAGGTCCACCAGTGGGGCCAGGACACTAGAAGCCCTCCCACAACACAGCCACGTCCTCGAAGGAAACTGAACGCTGAAAGGAAGAGCAGATACTCTCATCAGCAATCATACCAGGCAGAGATTGCAAACTGGAAGGCAGTAGTCTGGAAGGGTACAAGATGTATGTCATGGCATGGGTTGGAAAGGGAGTGCCTTTCAGAGCCTCTCCCGCTCAGCCATCTTGTAGAAACTGCATGAATAATCATCTCTGATAAGGTGGGGGGGGGGGGTACCAGTGCTGTCCCTGCTCAAATGCTTTACCTGGACTGGAGGCACAGCAGCTGTTTCCACACCTCTAAAAAGTTGATGGCTCAACAACATTTCTCCACTGCCTGTAAGTGAGAAAAAAGGAGGAAGGAAGGGTGGGTCTTTGCCACGACTTTCTATTCCATTTGCTTGTTTGTTCCCTGCACCGCGCACCTACTTCCCAGGGGTGTGAAACCTCGTTCTGTGTGAACTCAACACCTTTTTTTTTAAGCATTTCTTACTAAATTCCAGAAGAGGCAGAACAGAAGCACCAGGTACCTATGAGCCTCAGGGATTATAAACGTTGCCAACATATTTCAGACTTCTGTGAGACCTGCGTCAGGGCTGGTAGGGAAAGGAAAGGTCCCCTGTGCAAGCACCAGTCGTTTCCGACTCTGGGGTGACGTTGCTTTCACAACGTTTTCACGGCAGACTTTTTTACGGGGTGGTTTGCCATTGCCTTCCCCAGTCCTCTACACTTTGCCCCCAGCAAGCTGGGGACTCATTTGACCGACCTCGGAAGGATGGAAGGCTGAGTCAACCTTGGGCCGGCTACCTGAAAACCCAGCTTCCTCCGGAATCGAACTCAGATCATGAGCAGAGAGTTCAGACCACAGTACTGCAGTAGTGCTGCTTTACCACTCTGCGCCACGGGGCCGCTTGAAAGGGAAAAGGGGGGTGGAAATGATGTCTCATGATACGTCACTATCACATTCAGCCCCGATGTGACTTGAGCGAATCTGGAAACTCCGGACCAATATAAATGAGTTTTCAGAGTGTCTCTTGGCATGCTGACTTCACAGCCAGATTTTCAGCAAGACACAACATCAACATGGCACCACATCAGTACCAATCCCCTCCCTTAAGCTCCTGTGGGTGCCCCACAGCGTGCCATCCCCATTCCAGCATCCTGTTTCTCTCAGTGGTCTGCCAGATGCCCCAGTAAGGATAGAATCACAGAGTCGGAAGGGACCTCCAGGGTCATCAACCCCCTGCATAATGCAGGAAACTCACAAATACCTCCCCCTAAATTCACAGGATCTTCATCGCTGTCAGATGGTCATCTAGCCTCTGCTGAAAAACCTCCAAGGAAGGAGAGCCTACCACCTCCCGAGGAAGCCTGTTCCACTGAGGAACCGCTCTAACGGTCAGGAAGTTCTTCCTAATGTTGAGCCAAAAACTCTTTTGATTTAATTTCAACTCGTTGGTTCTGGTTCTATCTTCTGGGGCCACAGAAAACTATTTCACACCATCCTCTAGATGACAGCCCTTCATATACTTGAAGATGGTGATCATATCACCTCTCAGCCGCCTCCTCTCCAGGCTAAACATCCCCAGCTCCTTCAGCCTTTCCTCATAGGACTTGGACTCAGACCCCTCACCATCTTTGTCACCCTCCTCTGGACCCATTCCAGCTTGTCTGTATCCTTCTTAAAATGTGGTGCCCAAAACTGGCACAGAAGGCAAATTTCCCCATTATTATTGCCCCTCAGAAGGTATTTTTCTGAGATCTGCTGTCCCAGAAGTTGGAGGCTCCCTTTATTCACCTGGTTGAATAGCTCTGTCAAGATTTGTCTACCATACGGAAAGAAAGTGAGATAGGACTATTTTAATTAATGTGAGGAATGACCTTCCATGAAATTGTACAATTAGTGGTCATCGAGTTCCACAAATTAACTCTGTGTTTTGTGAAGTGTTTAATATTTTTCCCTGACCTGAATTCTCTACCTAGGAAATGTACTGGGTACCCCAATGGTATCCAGGCTGAAAGAGTCCTTACCAAAGGAGAGGGCATCTTGGACATTTCCCTGGGCCTGCACTCTCTCTTCTTGCTCCAAGGAAGCTCCTTCTGCCTCAGGGAATGTCACTTCTATCTTCAGGGATGGCCCCCACATCTGAAAAAGCAGTGAAGGAAATTAGTAAATTAATTAACATATGGCAGATCCAGGCATATAACCATGTTGGTCTGAAAGAACAGAACCAACGTTGAATCCAGTGGCACCATTAAGACCAACAAAGTTTTATTCAAGGTAGGGGCTTTTGTGTGCATGCACACTTCCTAAGATAGTGTCCGTGCACAGAAAAGAACATAAGAACATAAGAGAAGCCATGTTGGATCAGGCCAACGGCCCATCGAGTCCAACACTCTGTGTCACATAAGAACATAAGAGAAGCCATGTTGGATCAGGCCAATGGCTCATCTAGTCCAAGACTCTGTGTCACACAGTGGCCAAAAAACCCAACAGGAGGTCCATCAGTGGGGCCAGGACACTAGAAGTCTTCACACTGTTGTCCTTCCCCCTACCCCAGACAGGGGGTCCCAACAATACACTGTGGCTAATAGCCACTGATGGACCTCTGCTCCACGTTTATCCAATCCCCTCTTGAAGCTGGCTGTGCTTGTATCTGTCACTACCTCTTGTGGCAGTGAACTGCACGTGAATTACCCTTTGGGTGAAGTACTTCTTTTTTTCCATTCCAACCCGACTACTCAGCAATTTCATTGAGTGCCCACAAGTTCTTGTATTGCGAGAAAGGGAGAAAAGTACTGCTTTCTCTACCTTCTCCATCCTATGCATCATCTTGTAAACCTCTATCATGTCACCCCTCAGTCAACATTTCTCCAAGCTAAAGAGCCCCAAGCGTTTTATCCTTTCTTCAGAGGGAAAGTGCCCCAACCCTTTAATCATTCTAGTTGCCCTTTTCTGCACTTTTTCTAATGCTATAATATCTTTTTTGAGGTGCGGTGACCAGAATTGTACACAGTACTCCAAATGAGACCTCACCATCGATTTATACAGGGGCATTATGATACTGGCTGATTTGTTTTCAATTCCCTTCCTAATAATTCCAAGCATAGTGCTGACCTTTTTAAATTGCAGTCACACTCTGTCATGACATTTTCAGTGAGTTATCCACCATGACCCCAAGATCTCTCTCTTGTTCCAAAGCTCCAATTTGTATAAAACTTTGTTGGTCCTAAAGCTGCTACTGGTAGTGTGTGTAGTGTGTGGTGTAGTGTGTAGTGTAGTGTGTAGTATAGCCAGAAGATCTTGCAATTGTCTGGCAGCCAGCAGTTTTAGTCCTTTCGGTGTTATGCACAACTGGGGGCAAGCTAGACTTGTTTTTAAGGCAAGAGATGTTTCAGAGGTGGTTTTGCACTGCCTGCCTCTGCGTCACTGCCCTGGTATTCCTTGGAGGATGCCCAGCCAAGAACTAGCTTACATCAATCCGAAGAGATCCAGCTAGCCTGGGCTATCAAGGTCAGAGAGCAAGGGAGATGGATAAGAGGTGGAATGGAGTCAAAGGAATAGATTCTGCCCCACTTCCAGACTCTGCAGCCTTCTATCAGCAAGCCTGGTGAGTTATCTGGAGGGATCAGAAATTCTGTAGTACAGGGGTGGACAACGGTAGCTCTCCAGATGTTTTTTTGCCTACAACTCCCATCAGCCCCAGCCATTGGCCATGCTGGCTGGAGCTGATGGGAGTTGTAGGGGGAAAAACATCTGGAGAGCTACTGTTGGCCACCCCGCTCTAGTAGGAAAGACTGCTGAATGAGGCTCTAAAATCCTTTTGGATGATTAACACTTGGACAAATATCTCTCAGGGACGTTTTATGATGAGGACAGATATTGCTGCTTGAATTGGACGTATCTGCAGGGAATCCCCTCACCTCTTCTGTCTGCCTCTTCTCCTCCGCCTGACTCAGGAGGAAACCTTCAGCCAGGGCCACCGCCTGGGAACTGGTCTCCGGTTCACATCCTCTGACCCAGCACTGCATTTCCTGGGGCAGGATGATCAGAAACTGCTCCAGGATCACCAGGTCCAGGATCTGCTTCTTGGTGTGCCTCTCCGGCTTCAGCCACTGGCTGCAAAGTCCATGGAGCTGGCTGCAAACCTCTCGAGGCCCATCTGCCTCATGATAGGTGAAGTGTCGGAAGCATTGGCAATGTACATCTGAGGTCATGGTGTCCTTAGCCAGGATCTCTGGCATAGCTCTTTCCCAGAATGCAACACCACTCCCAGCTTGGAGGAGAAGGGGGCCTTTGCTTGCTGTCTTGCCAGTTCCAGATCCTCCTGGGTCCTGCTCTTCCATCTCCTGCCCCTTCCACTGAGTCTCCTCCATCTGTGAAAAGATAAGAACGTAAGAACATAAGAGAAGCCATGTTGGATCAGGCCAATGGCCCATCCAGTCCAACACTCTGTCACACAGTGGCCAAATACACACACACACACACACACACACACACACACACACTGTGGCTAATAGCCAATGATGAACCTCTGTTCCATATTTTTATCTAACCCCCTCTTGAAGCTGGCTATGCTTGTAGCTGCCACCACTTCCTGTGGCAGTGAATTCCACATGTTAATCACCCTTTGGGTGAAGAAGTACCTCCTTCTATCTGTTTTAACCTGACTGCTCAGCAATTTCATTGAATGCCCACAAGTTCTTGTATTGTGAGAAAGGGAGAAAAGTACTTCTTTCTCTTTCTCCATCCCATGCATAATCTTGTAAACATCTATCATGTCACCCCGCAGTCAACATCTCTCCAAGCTAAAGAGCCCCAAGTGTTTTAACCTTTCTTCACAGGGAAAGTGTTCCAAATCTTTAATCATTCTAGTTGCCCTTTTCTGGACTTTTCCCAATGCTGTAATATCCTCTTTGAGGTGCGGCGACCAGAATTGCACACAGTATTCCAAATGAGACCGCACCATCGATTTATACAGGGGCATTAGGATACTGGCTGATTTGTTTTCAGTTCCCTTCCTAATAATTCCCAGTATGGCGTTGGCCTTTTTTATTGCAATCGCACACTGTCTTGACTTTTTCAGTGAGTAAATTTGCCTTTATTCTCTTGGCTATGAAGAGAGGCTTCTCTTTGGAGGGGGAAGGAGAGCCAGAGACAGTAATATGACGCACAGAAATTGGGAATGGAGATACACCATGAAACATCACAAACCTTCATATACTCAGGGGACACGTGAGAATTGCCCTGGCAGATCAGAACAAAAGCACTTCTTTTGGTTTGTACGCTGGGTTTAATATCATTTCGCTATATTGCAGGAAAAGATATTTTAAATATGCTGCCTTGGTTTTTTGGGGGAAGTTAAGTGTCTGTGTTTGGGGTTTTAGAGATGCTATAAGCTTAGCCTCCCACTTCTTTGGCTCCATCTTTTCTACGGGCCAATTCTCAAGATAAACCAGACCCCCAAAGGACAAGAGGGAAATGAGGCCTTTCCCCTGCCACGCATCTCTTCAGCAGGCCTGCCGTGTTAGACAAGGACTCTGTCCAAGCACCCACCAGAGGGGGCCCAGCTCACCCTGACAGAAGGACCATTTTCCAGAGTCCAACCTCTTTTGGAAACAAGCCTAAAACCAACCCTTGAACAACTCTGGATGGCCTCTATGTGCCCACCCTTCTAGCAGAGAAGGGGATTGTGCCAGGGGTGTGGTTGAATGTGGAATGGAGCTCAGTTTACTTCCTGAAGCCTGCCCACCCCCCCCCGGGGCAGGGGTGTCAAACATGCGGCCCCGGGGGCCGAATCAAGCCCCCGGAGTGCTCCTATCAGACCCCTGAGCAACTGGCTGTCATCTGCTTCCTTCTCCCTCTCTCTTGCTCCCTTCTGCATAACAGCTTGCTTTGCAAGGCTTGCTCAATCGCACAGGAGCTACAGAGCAAAACCTGTTTTCTCCATTGGCTGAGGCTCCTCCCTCAGCCAATGGAGGAGGGGGGAGGCAGAGCTTGCTTTGCCAGGCTCTCTCAATCTCACAGCAGAGCTACTAAGCCAAGCCTCTCTTCCTTCTATTGGCTGAGGCTCCTCCCCCTCCTGGCCCCTGGAGCAGAAAGGAAAGAGTCGGAGCTTCCTTTGCCCAGTTCCCTGGATTTAATGGGAGAAATCCAAAGAAATCACCTTTAAGACCAACGAGTGCTAATGTTTTAAGGTGTTTTTTTTTAAAGATCTTTGTGTTTGTCTGTGTCCTTTATAAAGTTTCTATCTCTGCTACCTAATCTTAAATCGGAACACACATGGCCCAGCCTGACAAGGTCTCATTAATGTCAGATCTGGCCCTCATAACAAATGAGTTTTACACCTTTGCACTGGGGCTTCTGGAATGAAGAGGAGCTGGGGGAAGCAAGAAACTCTGCCGAATGCACGTGGTTTCCAACTCTGGGTTGGGAAATTCCTGGAAATTTGGGGCTGTAGCCAGAGGCGGGCAGAGTATAATGGCAGAGAGGAGGGCTCGGATCTGGCCTGTGAGCAACTGACCTCCTTCTCCCACGCTTCTCTCTCTTTTGGAGAGGCACAGGCCGGTTGGGTTTTCTTCTCAGCTGCACAAGTATGAGGAATATCTCCCCCGGCAAGTGTCTTCGACTGTTGGAGAGGAAGGGCTGGTTGGGCTTTCCCAGCGCTTCTGTAGCTAGGCTGCAAAAGAAGAAGATGGCAGATTTATACCCCGCCCTTCTTTCTGAATCAGAGACTCAGAGCCGCTCACAATCTCCTCTGTCTTCTCCCCCCACAACAGACACCCTGTGAGGTGGGTGGGGCTGAGAGGGTTCTCACTGCAGCTGCCTTTTCAAGGACAACTCCTGCAAGAGCTATGGCTGACCCAAGGCCATTTCAGCAGCTGCAAGTGTAGGAGTGGGGATTCAAACCCAGTTCTCCCAGATAAGAGTCCGCACACTTAACCACTACACCAAACTGGGAAGTACAGGGAAGATTTTCTCCCCCCACACGCACACTTCCCAGGCTATCTGGGAGGCACGAGGTGGCTGGGTTTTCTTTGTGTTTCGGCAGCCGGAGCCACCCCCCAGCCCAAGAAGGTCTGTCTCAAATGGAGAGCCCAATTTCATAGAATCATAAGGGTTGGAAGGGACCTCCAGGCTCATCTAGTCCAACCCCCTGCGCAATGCAGGAAACTCACAAACACCTCCCCCTAAATTCACAGGATCATCATCTCTGTCAGCTGGCCATCTAGCCTCTGTTTAAAAACCTCCAAGGAAGGAGAGCCCATCACCTCCTGAGGAAGCCTGTTCCACTGAGGAATCTCTCTAACCCTCAGGAAGTTCTTCCTAATGTGAAGCCGGAAACACTTTTGATTTAATTTCAACTTGATGGTTCCAGTCCTACCTTCTGAGGCCACAGAAAACAATTCCACACCATCCTCTAAATGACAGCCTTTCAAGAACTTGAAGATGGTGACCCTATCACCTCTCAGCCGCCTCCTCTCCAGGCTAAACATGCCCAGCTCCTTCAACCTTTCTTCACAGGACTTGGTCTCCAGACCCCTCACCATCTTTGTTGCCCTCCTCTGGACCCGTTCCAGCTTGTCTATATCCCTCTTCAAATGTGGTGCCCAAAACTGAACACAATACTTCAGGTGAGTATTTACCAGAGTATTGAGCAGAGCAGAGTAAAGCGATACCATAACTTCACATGATCTGGATTGTATTGCTAGGTTCTCTGCACCTTTGGCCACAGAGTTTTTCCAAATTTCCACTCATCTGCCAGCTGGGCCTGATCCCCACCCCGCCGGGAAACAAATTCTGTTAACATAGTGAAACAAAACTGGTGTTTAACAGGGTTGTCAACCTCCAGGCGGGACCTGAAGGTCTCCTGGAATTCCAACTGACTTCCAGATGACAAGAGATCAATTCCCCTGAAGAAAATGGCTGTGTTGGAGGGAGGGTCTGTGACCTCGTTCCCATCTGAGGTTCCCCCAGGGCTGACCCTGCCACTAGAAGAAGAAGAGGAAGACTGCAGATTTATACCCCGCCCTTCTCTCTGAATCAGAGACTCAGAACGGCTTACAATCTCCTTTATCATCTGCCCCCACAACAGACACCCTGTGAGGTGCGTGGGGCTGTGAGAGCTCTGACAGAAGCTGCCCTTTCAAGGACAACTCCTACAAGAGCTATGGCTGACCCAAGGCCATTCCAGCAGCTGCAAGTGGAGGAGTGGGGAAACAAACCTGGTTCTCCCAGATAAGAGGAGAAGGAGAAGAAGACTGCAGATTTATACCCCGCCTTCCTCTCTGAATCAGAGACTCAGAGTGTCTTTTTAAAAAAAAGGTTAACTTGCAAGCACCAGTCATTTCCGACTCTGGGGTGACATCACATCACAATGTTTTCACGGCAAACTTTATCCAGGGTGGTTTGCCATTGCCTTCTCCAGTCACCTATGCTTCCCCCCCAGCAAGCTGGGTACTCATTTGACCGACCTCAGAAGGATGGAAGGCTGAGTCAACCTTGAGCCGGCTACCTGAAGCCAGCTTCCGCCGGGATCGAACTCAGGTCATGAGCAGAGAGTTTGGACTGCAGTACTGCAGCTTTACCACTCTGTGCCACAGGGCTACCAAGAGCGGCTCACAATCTCCTTTATCTCCCTCCCCCACGACAGACACCCTGTGAGGTGGGTGGGGCTGGAGAGGGCTCTCACAGCAGCTGCCCTTTCAAGGACAACCTTTGCCAGAGCTATGGCTGACCCAAGGCCATTCCAGCAGGTGCAAGTGGAGGAGTGGGGAATCAAACCTGGTTCTCCCAGATAAGAGTCCGCACACTTAACCACTACACCAAACTGTCTCTCAACCTCTGCCAGAGCTATGGCTGACCCAAGGCCATTCCAGCTGGTGCAAGTGGAGGAGTGGGGAATCAAACCCAATCCTCCCAGATAAGAGTCCGCGCACTTAACCACTACACCAAACTGGCTCTCTATTTACATGGGCAAACTAGGTGCTTGCCTAGGGTGCCGACCTTCTAGAGGCACCGAAATGGGCACACACACACACCCCTGCGACTCGGTGACATTATCAGTGCGGGGTGTTTGTGTGCATGCCAGAAGGGTGCCAGACAGTCTAATGGCCAGCCCTGGCTCCTCTATGGCACAAATTGGGCCTTTCCCAGAATGCACCCCACCCCACCCCCAAATGTTCAGGAATTTGCCACCCAAGAGTTGGCAACTCTACAGCAATTCTGGCAAAAAGATGATCCCCGCCTTCCTCCCTTCTAAGGTTTCAAAGCTTCTCCCCCAATGACTTACTCCTAAGGAAATCTTCCAGGGAATCCGGCCCTTGCTTCTCTGTAGCCCTCCCAGCCCTCTGTCGCCTCGCAAAAGCAAACCCTCCTTCCTCCCGCACAAGGAAAAGAGCCTTTCCTCTTTCCCGAGCCCCCCCCCTTTTGCTCAGCCGCTCTAGCAAAGTGCTCTCCGGGTTTAACCCTTCCAGTGCTGCAGACAAAGGGGAAAAAATCCAAGCGGGCAGCCGTGTCGGTCTGAAGCAGTTGAACAGAGTAGGAGTCAAGTTACATCTTTAAGACCAACCCATTTTTATTTAGAACGTCAGCTTTCTTGTGCTCTTAAGCACACTTCATCAGACGAGGAATCCAGCACAGTGAGCAAAGCCAGATATAGCTGAGCAGAGCCATACAGAGCTGGTAGGCAGCGGCCCGGAATGCAACACGGTACAGATTTAAGAACCAATGACAGTGAAGTCAAATTATCTGGTAGGCAGCGGTTTAGAATGTAAAATGGTACAATGACAGAATAGTAAAATTAACAAATGCTACTCAGATCAAAGGTTTGCTCAATTTGTTAACTTTACTATTCTGTCATTGTAGCATTTTACATTCTAAACCACTGCCTACCAGATAGTTTGACTTCACTGTCATTGGTTCTTAAATCTGCACCATGTTGCATTCTGGACTACTGCCTACCAGCTAGGTATGGCTTTGCTCACTGTGCTGGATTCCTCTTCTGATGAAGTGTGCTTAAGAGCACATGAAAGCTGACGTTCTCAATAAAAATGGGTTGGTCTTAAAGGTGTCCCTTGACTCCTGCTTTGTTCAACTGCTTCAGACCATTCTGTACCATGTTGCATTCTGGGCCACTGCCTACCAGCTCTGTATGGCTCTGCTCAGCTATGTGTGGCTTTGCTCACAGTGCTGGATTCCTCGTCTGATGAAGTGTACTTAAGAGCACACGAAAGCTGACGTTCTCAATAAAAATGGGTTGGTCTTAAAGGTACCACTTGACTCCTGCTTTGTTCAAAGGAAAAAGTGTTTCCCGTCCTCTCCATGAGGGGAGCTCCAGACAGGCTGCTGCCAAAGATGCCCTGTGCACCTCGACGGGCCTACTCTGGAGTAACTCCACATAGGGCCGCCTTCTCCTGTGTTCCATCTTACAGCGGTGCATCACACATTCCCAGGGCTTTTTTTTTTAAGCAGGAACGCACAGGAACACAGTTCCGGTTGCCTTGGTGTCAGGGAGTGTGGCTTAATAGGCAAATATGGTCCTGCTGTTTTTTTTAATAGAAAAAGCCCTATGTGTAACAATGGTGACATCACAGGGTGTGACCTAATATGCAAATGAGTTCCTGCTGGGCATTTTCTACAAAAAAAGCCCAGCACATTCCTATTGATGTCTCATTAATAAGCAACATATAGTCTAAGAAAGCAGAAAAAGAGACTGAAACTCTAAGAAGACTGAAAAAGAGACTCAGGGTGGTGAGAACCAGAGAGGATTGTGAGGCATTCCAAAGGGATCTGTTGAGGCTGGGTGAGTGGGTTTCAACATGGCAGATGAGGTTCAATGTGGTCAAGTGCAAAGTATGCACATTGGGGCCAAGAATCCCAGCTACAAATACAAGTTGATGGGGTGTGAACTGGCAGAGACTGACCAGGAGAGAGATCTTGGGGTCGCGGTAGATAACTCACTGAAAATGTCAAGACAGTGTGCGATTGCAATAAAAAAGGCCAACGCCATGCTGGGAATTATTAGGAAGGGGACTGAAAACAAATCAGCCAATATAATAATGCCCCTGTATAAATCGATGGTGCGGTCTCATTTGGAATACTGTGTACAATTCTGGTCACTGCACCTCAAAAAGGATATTATTGCATTGGAAAAAGCCCAGAAAAGGGCAACTAGAATGATTAAAAGTTTGGAACACTTTCGTTATGAAGAAAGGTTAAAACGCTTGGGGCTTTTTAGCTTGGAGAAACGTCGACTGCGGGGCGGCATGAGATTGGTTTACAAAATTATGCTTGGGATGGAGAGGGTAGAGAAATAAGTACTTTTCTCCCTTTCTCACAATACAAGAACTTGTGGGCATTCAGTGAAATTGCTGAGCAGTCAGGTTAAAACAGATAAAAGGAAGTACTTCTTCACCCAAAGGATTATTAACATGTGGAATTCACTGCCACAGGAGGTGGTGGTGGCTACAAGCATAGCCAGCTTCAAGAGGGCATTGGATAAAAATATGGAGCAGAGGTCCATCAGTGGCTATTAGCCACAGTGTGTGACACAAAGTGTTGGACTGGATGGGCCATTGGCCTGATCCAACATGGCTTGTCTTATGTTCTTATGTGACTCAAGAGTGTTGGACTGGATGGGCCATTGGCCTGATCCAACATGGCTTCTCTTATGTTCTTATGTGACACAGAGTGTTGGACTGGATGGGCCACTGGCCTGATCCAACATGGCTTCTCTTATGTTCTTATGAAATGCAATCCGGATTTCCATTACCCTCAACTCAAAGTGCAGTCGACGCCCCTAAGGGCTGCTCCCCCTCCCCTCTGCCCCTGTCTTCAGATCTCCTTTTGCAACCAGCAATAGAAGAAGAAGAACTGCAGATTTATACCCTGCCCTTCTCTCTGACTCATAGACTCAGAGCCGCTTACAATCTCCTTTATCTTCTCCCCCCACAACAGATACCCTGTGAGGTGGGTGGGGCTGAGAGGGCTCTCCCAGCAGCTGCCCTTTCAAGGACAACCTCTGCCAGAGCTGTGGCTGACCCAAGGCCATTCCAGCACGTGCAAGTGGAGTAGCAGAGACTCAAACCCAGTTCTCCCAGATGAGAGTCCACACACTTCACCACTACACCAAACTGGCTCCCTCTTTCCCCCCTCCCTCCCTCCTTGCACCACTGCCCCCCCCCATTTTTCTTCCCCAGAATCAGGGCTTTTTTGCAGCAGGAGCTCCTTTGCATATTAGGCCATACCCACCTGATATAGCCAATCTTCCCATTCTAAGAGCTTACTGTAGGCCCTGTAAGAAGAGTCCTGTAAGTTCTTGGAGGATTGGCTACATCAGGTGGGTGTGGCCTAATATGCAAAGGAGTTCCTGCTACCAAAAAAGCCCTTCCCAGAATAAATGAAAATTGGGGCGGGGAAGGAACTGAAATATATGCAATGCTCACTTTCCTATCAAACCTAAACTTCTGCCACAGATTTAACAATATGAAATGCATCATCCATAACCTGGCGTTACATTTTCACTCCTGCGCGCGCACACATATGGAATTTGTATAAATATCTGTGTTAAGTATACCCAATATTGAGAAAGAGTTGAATAGTGCTCCATCCTTTGATATCACATTCTGATAGGCTTGCCAATCCCCAGGTCCCAGCGGGGGTTCTTCTGCTTTCCCAGGCTCCTTCCCGTCCCCAGTCAGCTGGCCGGCAGGGGGTGGGGAGGGAAGCCCCGCCCCCAGAGGACCATGTGCCTTTCCCCCTCCGGAGGCTTCAGTCTCCGATTGAAAGGCTTCCTCTTGGGATGGGGTGTCTGTGTTACTTTGAAGAAGTTGGCAGCAACTCGTGAGTAGAGAGGCCAATCCCCCTTCAGAGTTGCCAGAAATGGGGTGGGGGGGAGGAGGGAAAGGGGAGGGAAACGTCTGCTGAGCACTTCATTATTCCCTATGTGGATATCGATTCTCATAGGGTATAATGGGGAATTGATCTGGAGGTTTTGGGGGCTCTGGGGGAGCTGTTTTTTGAGGTAGAGGCACCAAATTTTCAGTATAGTATCTAGTGCCTCTCCCCAAAGTACCCCCCAAGTTTCAAAATGATTGGAACAGGGGGTCCAATTCTGTGAGCCCCAAAAGAAGGTGCCTCTATCCTTCTTTATTTCCTATGGAAGGAAGACATTTAAAAAGGTTTGCATTAGGTCCCTTTAAATGTGATGGCCAGAACTCCCTTGGAGTTCAATTATGCTTGTCACACCCTTGTTCCTGGCTCCGCCCCAATGTCTCCTGGCTCCACCCCCAAAGTCCCCAGATATTTCTTGAATTGGACTTGGCAACTCTACATTCTGAGAGGTGGGGGGGGGGAATGAAATTTGAAGGTGCAAAACAAATTCTGCAGTAAATAAACCAACTGCATTATCGGGACAGAAAAAACTTGCACAATCACATCCAGGGCTTTTTTTTTGTAGCAGGAACTCTTTTGCATATTAGGCCACACACACACTGATGCAGCCAATCCTTCAAGAGCTTACAGGAGGTGCTGCAAGAAGAGCCCCGCAAGCTTTTGGAGAATTGGTTGCACCGGGGGGGGGGGGAGTGTAGCCTAATATGCAAAGCAGTTCCTGCTACAAAAAAAGCCCTGGTCACATCAGATATGACTATCAGGGCATTTGGATATTAACTTTAACTTTATAAAACTGAAAACACTGAAACATAATAATGTATTATTAAACTCTGGGGAAGGCAAAGGCAAACCACCCCGTGTAAAAAAAAATAAAATGTCTGCCGTGAAAATGCTGTGAAAGCAACATCACCCGAGTCAGAAACGACTGGTGCTTGCATGGGGGACTACCTTTCTTATTAAACTCATGACATGTTTAATAACTTTGGGCAAAAATTAATATACCATGAACAAACATATCCTTGAAAAATGAAAAGAGCAAGAGTCTTGTAATGTAGTGAGTTACGAGACGTGTTGAAGGCAACATGCTTTATTAGCGAGTACATCACAAGACAAAGCAACGCGGGCCACGTCCCGATTATATACATACCCTGGAACAACCCTCAGTCTGGCCAGGTCCAATCCTGGCCAGTTAAACTTCCCGCCACAGATCTTGATTGGCGGAGCGTATTTGTGGAGCTACATCCAGGGACCAGTGGACTTCCATTGGTCACCTCCGTAGTGTCCACTGTGTTGTAATTTCGGGACTGAAATGCAAGACACAACAAGTCTAGAAGATATTGGATTTATATCCCGCCCTCCACTCCAAAGAGTCTCAGAGCGGTTCAATCTCCTTTACCTTCCTCCCCCACAACAGACACCCTGTGAGGTGGGTGGGGCTGAGAGGGCTCTCACAGTAGCTGCCCTTTCAAGGACAGAGGCTCAGAGAGGCCTACAATCTCCTTTCCCTTCCCCACAACAGACAACCTGTGAGTTGGGTGGGGCTAAGAGGGCTCTCACAGCAGCTGCCCTTTCAAGGACAACCTCTGCCAGAGCTATGGCTGACCCAAAGCCGTTCCAGCAGGTGCAAGTGGAGGAGTGGGGAATCAAACCCAGTTCTCCCAGATAAGAGTCTGTGCACTTAACCACTATACCAAATTAGCTCACACTTAACCACTACACCAAACAGCTAGGATGTTAGTCCATCTGCCCTTATATCTTGGAGATGTGATTTCAGATGCTAGCAGGTGTGACTGATGGAACAGAATCATAGAATCATAGAGTTGGAAGGGACCTCCAGGGTCATCTAGTCCAACCCCCTGCACAATGCAGGAAGCTCACAAACACCTCCCCCTAAATTCACAGGATCTTCATTGCTGTCAGAGGGCCATCTAGCCTCTGTTTAAAAACCTCCAAGGAAGGAGAGCCCACCACCTCCCGAGGAAGCCTGTTCCACTGAGGAATCGCTCGAATGGTCAGGAAGTTCTTCCTTATGTTGAGCCGGAAACTCTTTTGATTTAATTTCAACCCATTGGTTCTGGTCCTACCTTCCGGGGCCACAGAAAACAATTCCACACCATCCTCTATATGACAACCCTTCAAGTACTTGAAGATGGTGATCATATCATCTCTCAGTCGCCTCCTCTCCAGGCTAAACATCCCCAGCTCCTTCAACCTTTCCTCATAGGACTTGGTCTCCAGACCCCTCACCATCTTCATCACCCTCCTCTGGACCTCTTCCAGTTTGTCTAGATCCTTCTTAATACAGGATTACTTTTTACACAATAGTGACTGTGGTGTTCCGCAGCATTTGATTTGGGACGCATTTAAAGCTGTGCTTAGAGGAAATCTAATTTCAATTGCTGCAGCATGCCATAAAAATAGATGCAAAGCAATAATGGAGCAACAAATTAAAATTGCTGACTTGGAAAAGAAACATATGAAATATGGGGGGGGGGACTCCTAAAGAAGCTTTCACTTGAGAGAAATAAACTAGAACTGATTGAAACCTCAGACATATAAAAAAGTTGTTATATCTAAAACAAAAGTTTGTCACTAAGACTACGAAATCTCTTAAGATTTTTAAAATTTAGATTGCAACAAAAAAGTGCTAAGACACTAATTCACTCTATACGCTCATCTCAAGGCAATATTCATATCACACCTCAGGAAATCACCAAGGTATTTCAAGAATACTACTCCTCCTTATATAAATCTTCTATAGATAGTAACTTGGATTTTAAAGAATATTTAAGAAGTGCTAAATTCGATAGGAAACTAACCAAAGAAGATACTGACTTTATGGATAGACCGATTTCGGAATCGGAAATCCTGGAAGCATTATCTTCTATTAAAAATAATAAGGCAACGGGGAAAGATGGATTCCCAGTCGAATTTTACAAAAAATTCAGTTCTGATGTGTTGCAGCCTCTTCTGAAAACTTGTAATCTGGCAATGGAAACTGGTGTCCTTCAGGATTCATGGAAGGATTCCAAAATGATAGTAATACATAAGGAAGGAAAGGACAAACAGAATCCCAAATCATTAAGACTGATTTCAATCTTGAACCATGATTTCAAATTTTTTTCCACCATTCTGGTCCATAGACTAAATAAAATTATTAGCTCCTATGTACACACGGATCAGGCAGGATTCATTCCTGGTCGCTCTATCTCCAATAACATTAGGAGAACCCTTAATAATTTATTATGGCAAAACATCTAAAGTAACCTCCTTAATTCTTTCTTTAGACGCAGAAAAAGCATTCGATGTGCTAGAAATCAACTATCTAAAAGCTGTTTTGAACTACATGGGATTTGGCCCGAACTTCTTGAATTCTATAACGGCTATTTATAAAGCCCCTAAAACACAATTAACTATTAACAATTATAGATCAGATGAGATAAATTTATCACGGGGTACACGTCAAGGTTGTCCCCTTTCTCCTATTTTATTTGCTATTTCGTTAGAACCTCTGGCACATTTAATACGGTCAGACCCGGATATTGAAGGCATTATGGTGAGAGGTAGTTCTCATAAAATTAGTGTTTTTGCGGATGACACTGTCTTTTATTTGAGTAATCCCTTGCAATCATTGGCCAAACTAATGAAGGTTTTAGTATCATTTAGGAATTTCTCAGGTTTTACCATAAACATGTCTACCAACAAATAGTACACTCCTTCCCTTTTAAATGGATCACTAAATCATGGCGTCATTTAGGGGTTTATATTCCTTTAGATTTATCCAAGTTATTTGAAGCAAACTTTAAGCAACTTTTTACAACAAAAACAACTAACCTAACTATATGGTCTAAACTTCAGCTTAACCTCTTGGAGAAAATAGACTTGTTAAAAACATTTGTTTTACCTAAATTTCTTTTTTTTTTCCAAAATCTTCCTATACCTATTCCAAGAAATGATATGAAGGCTTGGCAAAACTGTTTGTCATTATTCTTATGGAACAATAAAAAGCCAAGGATTTCATATCATGTACTTTCTAAGCCACTGACTAGGGGTGGGTTAGGTGCACCAATTTTAAACAATTACTATGTGGCAGACCAGCTTCGAAATATTTTGCTATATGCCAGAAAGGAGTGTCAGCTACCCTGGATCTAAATTGAATCAGCAAGTATTTACCCTGTACGTCTTATGGAACACTAGAGCAGAACTTTTGTGGTCCAGCCCTCCATGCCAGTAATGGTGTTTTTAGGTCAGCGTTGGTTTCCTCC
This sequence comes from Heteronotia binoei, assembly GCF_032191835.1. NCBI lineage: Eukaryota > Metazoa > Chordata > Lepidosauria > Squamata > Gekkonidae > Heteronotia > Heteronotia binoei. Next base: position 13,040,991 of record NC_083227.1, on the reverse strand, counting down.
AGGAATTCCCATAGTGAGTTTCAGAATCTGGAGACAGCAAAAAATGCCAAGAATTCCTGATGTCAGTTCCAAAGGTCAATTGCTTACTCGTAGCCAATTGGAATCCAAATATAAAATCAATATCCCTTGGTATGAATACCACCAACTCTACGATGTACTGAATAAGATACTCCCTGTTGTGATGACTGTAAGTCAACTAAATGCTTTTGAAAAATTAATTCTTAAAGAAAACACAAGTATGAGAAGTGTAATTTCAAAATTATATAATTTATTAAATCAGAAAAATTGGTCGCAGGTTTCATCACAACAGAATGCTTGGAGCAAAGATTGCTCTATTGATTTATCTGAAGAACAGTGGTCCACGATTTGGATGTCTCCAATCTGCAGATCTAGATGCACGAACTTTAAATTACGGCAATATAAATTATTTTCTCGCTGGTATTTGACTCCTCTTTCTTTGGGTCATGCGCGACAAGGTTATGGTTTTCTTTGCTGGAAAGGATGTGAAATTGGATCCTTTCTTCATTGTTGGTGGACCTGCCAGAAAGTTCAAACCTTTTGGAATACCTTGATAAATAAAATTGAAATCATTGTTAAGGAAACCATTCTGCGTACCCCAGAATCTATTCTACTTAATTATTGGCCGAATAATAATTATTCCAGACAAAAAAAAAGAACTAATTTCACTACTGATTTTGGCACGAAAAACTCTTTTGGCAAAATTTTGGGAAGTCGCAAAGATCCCTTCAATAACCCTGTGGTTCCAAAAAGTGTGGGACATTGTAATACAGGATAAAATCGCTTCTCGACTTATCCTTAGTGATAATCCCAAAGTAGGAGAACATTTTGTAGAAAAATGGTTTATCTTTCTTGATTTAGTAAATGCTAATTCGACAAAAAAGAATAGAATGCCAAAAAAGTATTTGAATTTTATTTTGTATTAATAGTTAGTGCTTATGAAGGGCTTCAAGATCTGGCTGTGTGATTTGGAGTAGTAATAGGTTAAAAAAAATTTTTTTTCTCTTTCTCCCTATTTTTGAATTGGGTTAATTTTAAGTTTTGGTCTATGTATTATTATAATGTTTCTACCTTTTGTATGGAATTATTTGAAAATAAAATAAAAATTTGGAGTTTTTTAAAAAAAAAAAACACCAAGAGGGCTCCTGGGTTTTCCCCCAAAAGTTCCTGGGCTGAGCCCAAAGCCAAATTATATATGGTGTGATAGGGTGGGACAAACAGACTATCAAAACCACAGATATTAACAAGCAACGTGGGCTGTTCAGTCAGAGCAAGTAACAGAATTTTGCCACAGAAATCAGCCTCACAGTGGGGAGTGATAGAGGTCCATCGTAGCTGAATACATAGAAAGTTTCAGGGACAACTTCAAATGCAAGTTAGCTGTTTTTCTTCACCCTGCAGACTGCCACTGTTGCTGAATCTTTCCACATTCTAAGCATTCAAAAAGTCTCTCCCGTGTGAGTTCTCTGATGCAGCTGAAGATGGCCACTCTGACTGAATCTCTTTCCACTTTCTGAGTAACCAAAAGGTTTCTCCCCTGTGTGGGTTCTTTGGTGCAGTTGAAAACACCATAGCCAACGGAATCTTTTCCCACACTCTGAGCATTCAAAAGGTTTCTCCCCTGTGTGGATTCTTCGGTGCAGATGAAGTTTGCCACTCTGATTGAATCTCTTTCCACACTCTGAGCATTCAAAAGGTTTCTCCCCTGTGTGGATTCTTTGGTGCTGCTGAAGATTAAAATTCTGACCGAATTTCTTTCCACACTCTGAGCATTCAAAAGGTTTTTCCGTAGTGTGTGTTCGTTCATGCCGTTGAAGACTCCCCCATGCAATGAATCTCCTTCCACACACTGAACACTCAAAAGGTTTCTCCCCTGTGTGGGTTCTTTGGTGCACTTGAAGATTGCTACTCCGACGGAATCTCTTTCCACACACTGAGCATTCAAAGGGTTTCTCTGCTGTATGGATTCTCCAATGCAATTGAAGATGGCCACTCCTACTGAATTTCTCTCCACACTCTGGGCATTCAAAAGGTTTCTCCCCTGTGTGGGTTCTTTGGTGCTCCTGAAGATGGGCACTCCTACTGAATTTCTTGCCACACTCTGAGCATTCAAAAGGTTTCTCCATTGTGTGCGTTTTCTGATGCTGTTGAAGACCCCCCCTCGAAGTGAATCTCTTTCCACACACTGAACATTCAAAAAGCTTCTCCTCTGTGTGAGTTCTTTGGTGCCCTTTCAGAGTAACACTCTGACTGAATATCTTTCCACACACAGAGCTTTCAAAGGGTGTCTCCCCTGTGTGCGTTCTTTTATGCTCTTGTAGATGGCTATTCTGACTGAATCTCTTTCCACACTCGGAGCATTCAAAAGGTTTCTCCCCTGTGTGGGTTCTTTGGTGCACTCGAAGAGTGCTATTCCTACTGAATCTCTTTCCACACTCTGAGCATTCAAAAGGTTTCTCCCCTGTGTGGGTTCTTTGGTGCACTTGAAGAGTGTAATTCCTAGTAAATCTCTTTCCACACACTGAGCATTCAAAAAGTTTCTCCTCTCTGTGTGTTCTTTGTTGCACAAGGAGCTGTGATCTATTTCTGAAGGACTTTCCACACTGAATGGAATTACTAGCCTTCATTATCCTGGACTTTGGGAAATGTACATTAAGCTTTCTTACATTTTGCTTTTCAGCCAAAAGGCTGCTTTTCCTTCTCTTAGGTTGACCTTGAGTCCTGATGTTTTCTTTCAGGTCTTCATTTTTAACTCTGTCTGGCATTTGCTGATAAAGTTCTTTACTCTCCTCACACCTCTGATCATCCTCTGTTGGAATAAATAGTGAGATCCTGTTAGCACCTGGGAGGGCTAGTGAGGTCCAAAGGCATCTATATGACTGCAGTAGGAAAGGACTTATGGCCCTATGGCCTTAACCAACCCTGCACTTTGGTAATCCAAGGGCCCCACTGCCTCCCTGGCTGGTTTCCTGCTTCTAATGTATTTGAAGAAATTTTTATTGTTGGTCTATGTTTTTTGCAATATGCTCCTTTTTGCCTGCCTGATCACAGACTTGCATTTTATTTGCCACAGTCTGTGTTCCCTTTTATTAACCTAATTTGGACTAGATTTCCACTGCTTAAAGGAATCCTTCTTACCTTTTACAGCTTCCATTACTTTGCTTGTTAACCATGCAAGCCTTTTTCTATACTTTTTTGTGCCTTTCCTAACCTGCAGTATATATTTTATCTGAGTTTCTAGGATTATAGTTTTAAATAGTCTCCAAGCTTCCCAAAGTGTTCTGACCCTTTTTACCTTTTCTTTCAGGTTCATCTTGACATGCCTACTCATCTCAGACAAGTTACCCCTTTTAAAGTTAAAAGTGGTTGTGCTGTCTTTTTGGGCAACTCTCTAGTTATACAAACGGTGAAATCAACAACATTATAGTCTTTGTTCCCAAGTGGTGCAATCACTTTTACATCTCTCACCAGGTCTTGGGCATTACTTAGGACGTAGTCCAGGACTCCCTCTGTGCTCCATAGCACAGTCATTGAGAACTTCTAGAAACGTGATCTCTTTCTCCCAGCTTGAGCACATATTGACCCAATCAATGTGTGGGTAGTTAAAATAACCTATTACAACACAGTTTTTTTCATCCAGCCACCGTCTTTAATTCTTTCATCATTTTATAATCATCCTCTGTTCTGTAACGGAATCATAGAAACATAGAGTTGATAAGGACCTCTCTAGGGTCATCTAGTCAACCCCTGCACAATGCAGGAAACTCACAAACACTTCCCCCTAAATTCACAGGATCTTCATTGCTGTCAGATGGCCATCTAGCCTCTGTTTAAAAACCTCCAAGGAAGGAGAGCCCACCACCTCCCGAGGAAGCGTGTTCCACTGAGGAATCGTTCTAACGGTCAGGAAGTTCTTCTTAACGTTGAGCCGGAAACTCTTTTGATTTAATTTCAACCCTCTGGTTCTGGTTCTATCTTCTGGGGCCACTGAAAACAATTCCACATCCTCCTCTATACGACAGCCCTTCAAGGATTTGAAGATGGTGATCATATCACCTCTCAGCCGCCTCCTCTCCAGGCTAAACATCCCCAGCTCCTTCAACCTTTCCTCATAGGACTTTGTCTCCAAACTCCTCACCATCTTTGTCGCCCTCCTCTGGACCCGTTCCAGGTTGTTTAAATCCTTCTTAAAATGTGGTGCCCAAAACTGAACACAAGACTCCAGGTGAGGTCTTCCCAGAGCAGAGTAAAGCGACACCATCAGTTCACGTGATCTGGACTCTATACTGTTGTTGATCCAGTCCAAAATTGCATTTGCCTTTTTAGCCACCGCATCACACTGATCTTCTCTCACTAGCCCTTCTTTGAAGGGCTGAACAAACGTGTGAACAAGAGGGGCATAATAGATATTGTTTACCTTGACTTCCAGAAAGCTTTTGATAAAGTTCCTCATCAAAGGGTCCTAAGTAAGCTAAGTAGTCATGGGGTAAAAGGACAAGTTCTCTCATGGATCAAAAACTGGCTAATTAATAGGAAACAGAGAGTGAGTATAAATGGGCAATTTTCACAGTGGAGGGTGGCAAGCTGTGGAGTACCACAGGGCTCAGTAACTTGGTCATTCACGATTCAGAGTTGGGAGTAAGCAGCAAACTGGCTAAGTTTGCAGATGACGCCAAATTGTTCAGGGTGATGAGAACCGGGAAGGATTGTGATGCACTCCAAAGGGATCTACTGAGGCTGGGCAAATGGGCGTCAACATGGCAAATGAGGTTCAATGTGGCCAAGTGCAAAGTAATGCACATTGGGGCCAAAAATCTTAACTATAAATACAAGTTGATGGGGTCTGAACTGGCGGAGACTGGCCGAGAAAGAGATTATGGAGTCGTTGTGGATAACTCACTGAAAATGTTGAGACAGTGTGTGACTGTAATAAAAAAGGCCAATGCCATGCTGGAAATTATTAGGAAGGGAACTGAAAACAAATCAGCCAGTATCCTAATGCCCCTGTACAAATTGATAGTGCAGCCACATTTGGAATACTGTATTCAATTCTGGTCACCACACTTTAAAAAACATTATAACATTGGAAAAAATGCAGAAAACGGCAACTAGAATGATTAACGGGTTGGAACACTTTCCCTATGAAGAAAGGTTAAAGTGCTTGGGGCTCTTGGAGGAATGCCAACTGAGGGGTGACATGAGAGAGGTTTAGAAGATTATGCATGGGATAGAGAAGGCAGAGAAAGAAGTCCTTTTCTCCCTTTCTCACAGTACAAGAACTTGTGGGCACTCAGTGAAAGTGCCGAGCAGTCGGGTTTGAATGGATAAAAGGAAGTCCTTCTTCAAAGAGTGATTAACACATGAAATTCACTGCCACAGGTGGTGGTGGCGGCAGCTGCAAACATAGATGGCTTCAAGAAAGGATTGGATTTCTGTTGCTGAGCCATAGAAACTGTGTTGTTTAGTGATGTCTTGTTTTTAAATCCTTATTAAAGCTTTCTCTATATTTCAGGGGTGGCCAACAGTAGCTCTCCAGATGTTTTTTGCCTACAACTCCCATCAGTCCCAACCATTGGCCATGCTGGCTGGGGCTGATGGAAATTGTAGGCAAAAAAAAACATCTGGAGAGCTACAGTTGGTCACCCCTGCTTAAAAGAAGAAGAAGAAGAAGATGATGATGATGATGATGATGATATTAGATTTATATCCCGCCCTCCACTCCACTCCGAAGAGTCTCAGAGTGGCTCACAATCTCCTTTCCCTTCCTCCCCCACAAAAGACACATTGTGAGGTGGGTGGGGCTGGAGAGGGCTCTCACAGCAGCTGCCCTTTCAAGGACAGAGGCTCAGAGTGGCTCACAATCTCCTTTTCCTTCCTCCCCCACAACAGACACCCTGTGAGGTGGGTGGGGCTGGAGAGGGCTCTCACAGCAGCTGCCCTTTCAAGGACAGAGGCTCAGAGTGGCTCACAATCTCCTTTTCCTTCCTCCCCCACAACAGACACCCTGTGAGGTGGGTGGGGCTGGAGAGGGCTCTCACAGCAGCTGCCCTTTCAAGGACAGAGGCTCAGAGCGGCCTGCAATCTCCTTTCCCTTCCTCCCCCACAACAGACACCTTGTGAGGTGGGTGGGGCTGGAGAGGGCTCTCACAGCAGCTGCCCTTTCAAGGACAGAGGCTCAGAGTGGCTCACAATCTCCTTTCCCTTCCTCCCCCACAACAGACACCCTGTGAGGTGGGTGGGGCTGGAGAGGGCTCTCCCAGCAGCTGCCCTTTCAAGGACAGAGGCTCAGAGTGGCTCACAATCTCCTTTCCCTTCCTCCCCCACAACAGACACCCTGTGAGGTGGGTGGGGCTGGAGAGGGCTCTCACAGCAGCTGCCCTTTCAAGGACAACTCCTGCGATAGCTATGGCTAACCCAAGGCCATTCCAGCAGCTGCAGGTGGAGGAGTGGGGAATCAAACCCAGTTCTCCCAGATAAGAGTCCGCACACTTAACCACTACACCAAAAAGTAAGAAAGGTAGAGGGGGCATGGGGGTAGGAAATTACAAGAGTTATTCTAAAAAAGGAAAAGAAAAGGCAACTAGAATGATGAAAGAATGGTTAAAATGCTTGGGGCTCTTTACCTTGGAGAAACATTGACTGAGGGGTGATATGATAGAGGTTTACAGGATTATGCATGGGATAGAGATGGTAGAGAAAGAAGTCCGTTTCTCCCTTTCTCACAATACAAGAACTCGTGGGCATTCAACGAAATTGCTGAGCAGTCAGGTTAGAATGGATAAAAGGAAGTCCTTCTTCACCTAAAGGGTGATTAACATGTGGAATTCACTGCCACAGGAGGTGGCGGCAGCTACAAGCATAGCCAGCTTCTAGAGGGAATTGGATAAACATATGAAGCAAAGGTGCATCAGTGGCTATTAGCCACAGCGTATTTTTGAAACCCTCTGTCTGGGGCAAGTGATGCTCTGTATTCTTGGGGCTTGTGGGGGGGGGGCACAGTGGAAGGGCTTCTAGCCCCACTTGTGGACCTCCTGATGGCACTTGTTTTTGTGGACACTGTGTGACACAGTGTTGGACTGGATGGACCAATGGCCTGATCCAACATGGCTTCTCTTATGTTCTTATGACAGAGTCTCAGAGCGGCCTACAATCTCCTTTTACCTTTCTCTCCCACAACAGACACCCTGTGAGGTGGGTGGGGCTGGAGAGGGCTCTCACAGCAGCTGCCCTTTCAAGGACAGAGGCTCAGAGCGGCCTACAATCTCCTTTACCTTCCCCCCCCTCAACAGACACCCTGTGAGGTGGGTGGGGCTGGAGAGGGCTCTCAAAGCAGCTGCCCTTTCAAGGACAACACCTGCCAGAACTATGGCTGACCCAAGGCCTTTCCAGCACACACACGCACACACACATGAACAACACAGGAAGCTGACTTCTGCTGAAAAGACCTTCAGTCCATTGAAGTCACTACAGTCTACTCAGTCTGGCAGCAGCTCCCCAGGGTCTCAGGCAGAGGTCTTTTACCTGATCCTTTTCACGAGATGTGCTGGGGATTGAACCTGGGGCCTTCTGTGTGCCAAGCAGATGCTCTGCCAGTGAGCCACAGCCTCTCCTGAAGTAGCAGGACAGGCCTCCAAATGCAATATTTTGATTCACGCCTCAACACAATGGCAGCTATTTGGACCTATGAAAGAGCCTTACCCAGAAAGGTCACGTTCCCATAATTCTCCAGCATGACTTCCTTGAACAGAGCTCTTTGTCCCGGATCCAGCAGGGTCCACTCTGCCTCAGTGAAATCGACGGACACCTCCTCAAAGGAAAAGGGACCCTGAAAGAAAAAGAAGATTCCCTCATCAGAGATTGCACACTGGAAGGGAGCAGTCTGGGAAGGTATGGTGTGGGTAAAGGGAATACTGTTCAGAGAATCTTTGGCCTGGACACCTTGTAGAAACTGCAAAAGCCCCCCTGAGAAAGGAGGCAGGACCCAGGATGTCCCCTCTTCATCCCTCCTACCTGAGCTGGAGGTGTAGCAGCCATTTCCACACCTCTGATAAAACGATCGCTCAACAGCATCTCTTCACTACCTGTTATTGAGACAAAGGAGGAATTGAGGGTGTTTGCTTGTTTGTACCCTGCTTCACACGCTCCCTTTTCCAGGGGCGTGAAACCTCGCCCTGTGTACACCTCACACATTTTAAAACACTTTTTACTAACTCCTGGGAGAGGCAGAAGAGAAGCGCCAAGTACCTATGAGCCTCAGGGGTCATAAATATTGCCAACTTATTTCAGACTACTGTGAGACTTGTGTCTGGCCTGGGAGGAGGGAAAGATGGAGGTGGAAATGACGTTGCATGACCTGTCATGGTCGCATTCAGCCCCGACGTAACTTGAGCTCATCGGGAGATGTGAGGGTAATAGGAATGAGTTTTTAGAATGCCTTGGGATGATCACAACCAAGTTTTCAGCCAGACACATCAATAATATCTCAAAAAATAGAAGAGGGGGGGAAGAAGGAGGAGGAGGAAGGAGGAAAAGGAGAAGAAGAAAAAGAAGACGACAACTGCAGATTTATACCCCACTGTTCTTTCTTAAACAGAGATTCAGAGTGGCTTACAATCTCCAATATTTTCTCCCCCATCAACAGACACCCTGTGAGATGGGTGGGGCTGAGAGGGCTCTCACAACAGCTGCTCTATCGAGGACAGAGGCTCAGAGCGGCCTACAATCTCCTTTCCCTTCCTCCCCCACAACAGACACCCTGTGAGGTGGGTAGGACTGGAGAGGGCTCTCACAGCAGCTGCCCTTTCAAGGACAGAGGCTCAGAGCGGCCTACAGTCTCCTTTCCCTTCCTCCCCCACAACAGACACCCTGTGAGGTGGGTGGGGCTGGAGAGGGCTCTCACAGCAGCTGCCCTTTCAAGGACAGAGGCTCAGAGCGGCCTACAGTCTCCTTTCCCTTCCTCCCCCACAACAGACACCCTGTGAAGTGGGTGGGGCTGAGAGGGCTCTCACAGCAGCTGCCCTTTCAAGGACAGAGGCTCAGAGTGGCCTACAATCTCCTTTACCTTCCTCCCCCACAACCGACACCCTGTGAGGTGAGTGGGGCTGAGAGGGCTCTCACAGCAGCTGCCCTTTCAAGGACAACTCCTGCAAGAGAGCTATGGCTGACCCAAGGCCATTCCAGCAGCTGCAAGTGGAGGAGCGGGGGAATCAAACCCCGTTCTTCCAGATAAGAAATCCACACACTTCACCCCTACACCAAACTGGCTCTAAATACCATCAGGAACTGTTTTCAGAGCTCTGCTGCCCCAAAAGGCGGAAGCTCTCTTGATGTACTCAGTTGTCTTTTGAGCCACCTTGAGTTCGTCGTGGGAAGGAAGGAGAGATGTGAATATTTAAACGAATGGGAGAAATTCAATGGATTTGTCTAATCTGCTTTTAGAGCCATCCCCGGGAGCAAACCGGTCCTGCCCCTAGGCAAACTAGGCAACTGCCTAGGGCAGGGGTGTCAAACGTGCAGTTCAGGGGCCAAATCAGGCCCCCAGAGGGTTCTTCTCAGGTCCCCGAGCAACTGGCTGTCATCTGCTTCCTTCTCTCTCTCTCTGGAGAGCCAGTTTGGTGTAATAATAATAATAAATTTTATTTATATCCCGCCCTCCCCGCCTAGGCAGGCTCAGGGCGGCTAACAACAAGTTCGATAAAATTATACAATATATAGTAAGTTTAAAAACAGCATTTAAATTATACAATAATTTAAAACAACAATATCTAAAACCATTCCAGTGGTTAAGTGCACAGACTCTTATCTGGGAGAACCGGGTTTGATTCCCCCACTCCTCCACTTGCAGCTGCTGGAATGGCCTTGGGTCAGCCATAGCTCTGGCAGAGGTTGTCCTTGAGAGTGCAGCTGCTGTGAGAGTCCTCTCAGCCCCACCCACCTCACAGGGTGTCTGTTGTGGGGGATGAAGGTAAAGGAGATTGTGAGCCGCTCTGAGACTCTTCGGAGTGCAGGTTGAGATATAAATCCAATATCATCTTCTTCCTTCCTTCTGCTTAACAGCTTGCTCTGCAAGGCTTGCTCAATCGCACAGGAGTTACAGAGCAAAACCTCTATTTTTTCCATTGGCTGAGGCTCCTCCCTTGGGGAGGAAGGGAAGACGAATAGCTTGCTTTGTCAGGCTCTCTCAACTGCACAGCACAGCTTCTGAGCCAAGCCTCTCTTCCTTCTATTGGTTGAGGCTCCTCCCCCTCCTCATCCCCTGGGGAAGGAAGGAAAGAGAAAGAGCTTCCTTTGTGCAATTCCCTGGATCCCACGGGAGAAATACTTAGAAAGCAACTTTAAGACCAATGAGTGCTAACGTTTTAAACATGTTTTAATTTTTTAAAAATATATACTTGTGTTTAAGAACATAAGAGAAGCCATGTTGGATCAGGCCAATGGCCCATCCAGTCCAACACTCTGTGTCACACAGTGGCCAAAAAAAAATTATATATATATATATACATACTGTGGCTAATAGCCACTGATGGACCTGTGCTCCATATTTTTATCTAAACCCTTCTTGAAGGTGGCTATACTTGTGGCCGCCACCACCTCCTGTGGCAGTGAATTCCACATGTTAATCACCCTTTGGGTGAAGAAGTACTTCCTTTTATCCATTTTAACCTGTCTGCTGAGCAATTTCATCGAATGCCCACGACTTCTTGTATTGTGAGAAAGGGAGAAAAGTACTTCTTTCTCTACTTTCTCCATCCCATGCATTATCTTGTAAACCTCTATCATGTCACCCCGCAGTCGAAGTTTCTCCAAGCTAAAGAGCCCCAAGCGTTTCAACCTTTCTTCATAGGGAAAGTGTTCCAACCCTTTAATCATTCTAGTTGCCCTTTTCTGGACTTTCTCCAATGCTATAATATCCTTTTTGAGGTGCGGCGACCAGAACTGCACACAGTACTCCAAATGAGACCGCACCATCGATTTATACAGGGGCATTATGATACTGGCTGATTTGTTTTCCATTCCCTTCCTAATAATTCCCAGCATGGCGTTGGCCTTTTTTATTGCAAACGCACACTGTCTTGACATTTTCAGTGAGTTGTCTACCACGACCCCAAGATCTCTCTCTTGGTCAGTCTCTGCCAGTTCACATCCCATCAACTTGTTCTTCATAAAATTTATCTCTCTGCTACCAAATCTTGAAAAGGTACACACATGGCCCAGCCTGACATGACCCGGCTCAGCAAGGTCTCATTTATGTCAGATCTGGCCCTCATGAGTTCGACACCCCTTGCCTAGGGCGCCTGCCTTTTGGGGGCGCAGAATGGGGCATCCCCCATGTGACTCAGTGATGCATCACTGCAGGAGGGGGCGCCTTGCCTAGGGTGCCAGACCGTCTAGGCCTGGCCCTGACTGTGAGTGGACACTGAGTGTTGTAAATTAACTGTGTCGTGTGGGGAAAAGTATATTTTTTTTCCTAACCTGAACTCTAGACTCATCAAATTCACAGTGTGCCCCAACTGCATCCAGGCATATCGAGTCCTTACCACAAGAGAGGGCATCTTGGCCACGTTTCATGGCCAGCGTATCGTGCTCTTGTTCCATGGAAGTTTCTTCCACCTCAGGGAATGTAGCTTCCTTCTCCATGGATAGTACCCACATCTGAAATAGTAGTGAGGGAGATGGTTAAGAGATGGAATGGAACACACCAAGGAACGGATCCTGCCCCACTCCCAGACCCTGCGCCCTTCCATCAGCAGACCTGGTGAGCTATCTGGAGGGATCAGAAATTCTCTAGTAGAAATTGGAGTGAAATGGACACGCTTACAAGAATCTTAAAAGAACAAGACTGAGAGAAGTTTAAAAATGAGTGGGGAAAGTTTCAAAAGTATATTGAAAAACAATGGAACATTTGGCGATCTTTGACAATAGTTAATCTCCAAAGAAACTTTATATGGATTACAGTAAAAAAAAAAATGAGATTATTGGATTATATCTTTTTCATTTCTTTGTGAATGACTAAAAAGGATTGCTATGAAGATGGATTACAATTATAACCTATGGTTTTTTCTTTTTGAAGTTTTTTTTTATTATGAAGAAAGATTCTTTAATAGATTTAAGTTTATTACCTTTTAACAAATTAGGCAGGTCTCTGCTGTGGCTCCACGCCTATGGAACCAGCTTCCGGAGGACATGCGGGCCCTGCGGGACTTTGAACAGTTCCGCAGGGCCTGCAAGACCATCCTTTTCCGAATGGCCTTCACCGACCAAGAGAAAGACTGCTGAGCAAGCTTACCATCTGTATAATAGCACCAGCATATTAGTTAATTTTATTGCTTTTAGAATTTTAATAGCGTTTTAATTAAATTGTTGAATTGTATTCTACTGTTAAACATTGTACAATGTAAATTATTGACTTGTGTTGTTAGCCGCCCTGAGCCTGCCTCGGCGGGGAGGGCGGGATACAAATAAAAAGTGATTGATTGATTGAGTGATTAAATAAAATAGTAATAGGGAATGGTTTGTTAAAGGGGTTGGCACTGCCGGGGGTCACCAAAAGGGGGGAGGGGTGGAGAAAATGTAATGTATGTGTATTAACTTTTAACAACAAATGATAATATGTTATTATAATATATTACATTATAATAAATTGTTTTAAACACAGAAATTCTCTAGTAGAAGAGGCTGCCGAAGGAGGCTGTTAAATCTCCCGTTTGGATGATTAATACATGGACAAATGTAGGCTTGCCAATCCCCAGCGGGGGTTCTTCTGCTTTCCCAGGCTCCTTCCCGCCCCCAGTCAGCTAGCTGGCGGGGGGAAGCCCCGCCTCCAGAGGACCATGTGCCTTTTCACCTCCGGAGGCTTCAGTCTCCGATTGAAAGGCTTCCTCTTGGGATGGGGTGTCTGTGTTACTGTGAAGACGTTGGCAGCAACTCGTGAGTAGAGAGGCCAATCCCTTCCTTCAGAGTTGCCAGAAACGGTGTTGGAGGGGGAGGGAAATGTCTGCTGAGCACTTCATTATTCCCTATGTGGAGATCCATTCTCATAGGGTATAATGGGGAATTGATCTGGAGGTTTCGGGGGCTCTGGGGGAGCTGTTTTTTGAGGTAGAGGCACCGAATTTTCAGTATAGTATCTAGTGCTTCTCCCCGAAGTACCCCCCACGTTCCAAAATGATTGGACCAGGGGGTCCAATTTTATGAGCACCAAAAGAAGGTGCCCCTATCCTTCATTATTTCCTATGGAAGGAAGACATTTAAAAAGGTGTGCTGTCCCTTTAAATGTGATGGCCAGAACTCCCTCGGAGTTTAATTGTGCTTGTCACACTCTTGTTCCTGGCTCCGACCCCAAAGTCTCCTGGCTCCACCCCCAAACTCCCCAGATATTTCTTGAATTGGACTTGGCAACCCTAGACAAATGTCTGGCAAAAACCAGTTTAGAATAAGGCTAGATATCATTGCTTGAATTGGACATATCTGGAAGAAATCCCCCACCTGTTTTGCGTGCCTCTTCTCATCTGCCTGACTCAGGAGGAAACCTTCAGCCAGGGCCACCGCCTGAGAACTGGTCTCCGGCCCACATCCTCTGACCCAGCCCTGCATTTCCTGGGGCAGGAGAGTCAGGAACTGCTCCAAGATCACCAGGTCCAGGATCTGCTTTTTGGTATGCCTCTCCGGCTTCAGCCACTGGTTGCAAAGTCCATGGAGCTGGCTGCAAACCTCTCGAGGCCCATCAGCCTCATGATACCGGAATTGCCGGAAACATCGGCAGTGCACATCTAAGACTGCAGTGAGCTGAACATGGATCTCTGGGATCTCCCAGAATGCAACACCGCTCCCAGCTTGGATGGGATAGGGGCCTTTCCCTGCTGTCTTGCCAGTTTCAGGTCCTTCTGGGTTCTGCTCCTCCATCTCTTTCCCCTTCTCTTGGATCACCTCAGACTGTGTAAGGATGCCTTTAGTCATTTGGCTATGAACAGAGGCTTTTCTCTGGGAGGAAGGAAAGACACAGATAGTCACATGGAAAATAAAAGAGACTGGAGAGACACCAGTGAACATCATAAACCTTCCTATGCTCAGGAGCAGGGGTGGAATTCTGGCAGGAGCTCCTTTGCATATTAGGCCACATACCCCTGATGTAGCCAATCCTCCAAGAGCTTACAAAAAAGAGCCTTGTAAGCTCTTAGAGGATTGGCTACATCAGGGGTCCAGGTTTAATATCATGTTTGTTTACAAGCCCAGCTATTTTATGTATGCCTCCACGGTTCTTTGGGAAAGTTAAATGTCTCTGTTCAGCTATTCAAGGATGTTAATAAGCTTAGCCTTTCAGAGCCAGGTTGGTGTAGTACAGGGGTCCTCAAACTTTTTAAATAGGGGGCCAGTTCACTGTCCCTCAGACTGTTGGAGGGCCGGACTGCCGTTACTGTACAAGGCCGCGGGCCGTCAGTTCTCCGTCTTCTGCATCTCTCTCCCTTCCCCACACCACACACACCGGCCTGGGAACTCACCTCACCTCGGTATCACCTCACACTCTGTCTCCGCCGCCTCAGCCCAGTGCCGGAAGTGTGTGATGCTAACGCGAGTTTAGGTCGAACGTCACTTCCGGTCTGATTTTGCCATAACCCGGCGGGCCGCATAAACGTTCTCAGCGGGCCACATTTGGCCCGCGGGCCGTAGTTTGAGGGCCCCTGGTGTAGTATTTAAGAGCAGCGGACTCTAATCTGAATAACTGGGTTTGATTCCCCACTCCTTCACACAAGGTGTCTGTTGTGGGGAGAGGAAGGGAAGGAGATTGCAAGCCACTCTGGCTGTGATCACACATGCTAAATAATGCACTTTCAATCCACTTTCCAAGTGGATTTTACTGTGTGAACTGACAAAATCCAGTTGGGAAGTGCTTTGAAAGTGGATTATTTCGTGTGTGTGTGATCGCAGCCAGTTCCGAATGAAGGGTGGGGTATAAATCCAGTCTCTTCTTGAGATTCCTTTGTGGATAGGAGATCAACCATCAAAAGGTGACCTTTTGTATTCTTGCTGGTATCCCTCTTAGCAAGACCTGAACCTCAGCCTTCTGGGACTGTGCCTTTGTGTTGCTGCCTCTTGCATTACCTGGGGGTCTGTACCTCTCACATCTGGCAAAAGGCCTTTCTCATCTGGCAAAAGAAGCTAACGCGAAACAGGAACAATCGTACAATCCTGTTGCCTTATGGATTGCTGACTGCATAATATTGTACTATCAGTTTTCTTGTATCTGGCATTCATTTGCTTAAGAAGGAGGAATTGGATTGATTCCTGATGAAATATCGTTCCTTGGAGGGACTGAACGTGATTGACTTCACTGGCTGTAAAACAATTATATTTGGTACTTTTGTATAATTTTGGACTCTTGGTTTAACTTTTTTGGAAGTTGGCTTTATGCTTTGTTTCCCCTGCCTTTCTTCACCATGATTCTCTACTTTGGTGACACCCGCCCTGGGGATAGACCGCCTTAATCTTCACGCACTTCTGAGCCTTCCGCCCTGAGGAAAACGCAGCAGGAACCCCTCCCGGCTTTTGCAGGAAGGAGTGTAGGAAACCCCCATCTCACCCTCCGGGGTCGTGGCACCGGCAGATGACCCACACAGCCAGGATTAAACTTTGTTGGCCTTAAAGGAGCCACTGGACTCAAATTTTGTCCTATTACTTCAGACCAACGCTGCTACCCACACAAATCCGTTTCTGTTCCCAGAACACTCAAACTCCCTACTGCTGCCCCCCCCCCCACACTGATAACCAATTTTCAAAAACTTGAAATTGCTTTGGCAAGTATTTGGTTGGGAGACCTCCTTGGAATAACAAAGTAGTGGCAGCTACAAGCCTAGACAGCTTCAAGAGGGGGTTAGATAAAAATATGGAGCAGAGGTCCATCGGTGGCTATTAACCACAGTGTGTGTATATATGTGTATGTGTGTGTGTGTGTGTGTGTGTGTGTGTATATATATATATATATATATATATATATATATATATACACACACATACACACACACCCACATACACAGAGTGTATAATTTTTGGCCACTGTGTGACACAGAGTGTTGAACTGGATGGGCCATTGGCCTGATCCAACATGGCTTCTCTTATGTGAATCAGAGTGTTGGACTGGATGGGCCATTGGCCTGATCCAACATGGATTCTCTTATGTTCTTATGTTTAAAGTTGGGAGGGCGGGGTGTGTGTGTGTGTGTGTGTGTGTGTGTGAAAATTAAAGCAAACTACAGGATGGTCACCTGAAGCAATGGAAAGCAGCTGCAGAACTACCTTTCATCCTCTTTTTTCCGTGGGTTTACTCCCAAGATATTGGGCTACCAACCTCCTGGTGAGGCCTGGAGATCACCCAGAATTACAACTGTTCTCTGGACTACAGAGATAATTTCCTCTGTACAGAATGGCTTTTGGGGGGGGCGGGGGGGGGAATGTGAACTTTACATGCCACTGAGCTCCCTGCCCTCCTCAGGATCCACCAAAAATATCCAGGGATTTACCAGCCAGAGTTCATGTAATAGTATATTTAATTGAGAAATATAATTGTTATATAATTAGTGTATTTTATTATTGTATTATTGGTCTGTATTCTATGCCATGTAAGCCGCCCTGAGCCTGCCTCGGCGGGGAGGGCGGGATATAAATTAAAAATTATTATTATTATTATATTATTATTATCTCTATTAATTAAAGCCCAAATATCACAGTTCTGCTACCCCTGCCTTTCCCCGGCCTCCTCCCATCCCTTGCAAGGAACTGCACAACCCCCCCCCCCAGCTCCCCTTTCTTGGCCAAGTCGCTGCAGAAGCCCCCAGCAGCGTTCCCGCCCCCAACCCGCCCCTCCACTTTTGCATTTTCACCTCCTTGACTTTGCACCGCCAGTAAAGGTCCAGCTCCCGGAACCAGGAAATTTGCAGAGCCGGCAGTGGGTGGGTGGGAGAGAGGTGCAGCCAGGAAGGTGCGTCGCCCGTAAACGTCGCTCCGCTTTGAGTTAAAGGAGGAGGCGGCTTTTGAGTTCATGGAGACGGTGGAGGCGTCGCCGCACACCAGCCCCCCTCGCCGCCGCCGCCGCCGTTCCTCTGCAGCACGCAAAGGGTTAAAATAGAATTGCAGATTTCGCCTAAGCTCTGCTCCCGACCTGAGTTCGATCCTCGGCGGAAGCTGGGTTTTCAGGTCGCCGGCTCGAGGTTGACTCAGCCTTCCACCCTTCCGAGGTCGGTCAAAGGAGGACCCAGCTTGCTGGGGGGGGGGGGGAGTGTAGAATCAGGGGTGGCCAACGGTAGCTCTCCAGATGTTTTTTGCCTACAACTCCCATCAGCCCCAGCCAGCATGGCCAGTGGTTGGGGCTGATGGGAGTTGTAGGCAAAAAGCATCTGGAGAAGGTGGCGGGGTGGAGTGAGGGGCTGACCTTATTTCTCCTGCTAGATCTATTAGCATCACGAAGAAGATGAGCTGAGATCCTTCATTGACTCCCTCCATCCTTCCTGCCTGTACTCTGCCCAGAGGGGAAAAACCTGGTAAAATGCAAAGTGAAGGCTTTGCTCCACTAAAAACTCCCCCGGGGGGGGGGGCGGCGGGGGAGAGGATGCATCTCTTCACAAAGGATCCTGGAGAAATAATTTTGAATGTTCAGATAAATCAGTTGGTTATGGGCTATTGTTTTTAATGTTCTGGGTTAATAAAGAGCAGCTTAAAATCGTCTCTATCTTCCCCCCCAACAGTCCTCCTGTGAGGTGGGCGGGGCTGAGAGGGCTCTCACAGCAGCTGCCCTTTCAAGGACAACTCCTGCAAGAGCTATGGCTGGCCCAAGGCCCTTCCAGCAGCTGCAAGTGGAGGAGTGGGGGAATCAAACCCGATTCTCCGATATAAGAGTCCATACACTTAACTACTCCACCAAAACTGGCTCTCTGAAAACCCAAAGGATCCATAAATAGGATCAAAAGGGGATTGGAGCAGCATCTGGAGCTCTTAGCCACAGGGTATTAATAGAACAAAGTTGGAGTCAAGTTCACCTTTAAGACCAACAAAGTTTTACTCAGAATGTAAGCTTTCATGTGCTCTCTAAGCAGATTTCATCAGATGAGAAAGCAAGTACAGTAAGAAGAGTTGCATATAGCAGGTAGGCAGTGGTTTCGAATGCAAAATGGTACAAATTTAAGATCCAATAACAGAATAGTAAAATTAACAAATTGAGCCAACCTGTGATTTGGGTAGCATATGCATATCAGCATATGAAGCTGCCTTCTACTGAATCAGACCCTTGGTCCATCAAAGTCAGTATTGTCTTCTCAGACTGGCAGCGGCTCTCCAGGGTCTCAAGCTGAGGCTTTTCACACCTATTTGCCTGGACCCTTTTTTGGAGATGCCGGGGATTGAACCCTGGAACCTTCTGCTTCCCAAGCAGATGCTCTACCACTGAGCCACCGTCCCTCCCCGTGAGTATGAGAAAGCAATAAAACAGTAATATGTCAAAATGTGAGAATGTCTGTTAAGCACTCTATTATATAAGCCTGGTTTGGTCAATTTGTTAATTTTACTATTCTATCATTGGATCTTAAATTTGTACCATTTTGCATTCTAAACCACTGCCCACCAGCTATACGTAGCTCTGCTCACTGTACCCCATTCCACTGTCTGAAGAAGTATGCATGCATACGAAATGCATGCATTCTGAATAAAACTTGGTCTTAAAGGTGCTTCTGGATTCCTACTTTGTTCTACTCCTTTAGACCAACAGGGCTGCGCACTTGCATCTATCTTGATGGTGTTGATGGAACTCTGTGTCTGGGGCAGTGGTGCTCTGTATTCTTGGTGCTTGCGGGGTGGAGGGGGGAGAGGGGGCAACCGTGGGAGGGTTTCTAGTGTCCTGGCCCAACTGGTGGACCTCCTGATGGGGCCTGGGTTTTCTGGCCACTGTGTGACACAGTGTTGGACTGGATGGGCCACTGGAAAGATCCAACATGGCTTCCCTCATATTCTTAGGAAGATCCATCTTCCCACCCCCCCACACACACCCCAGGTGCCAAAAACTTCTTATTCCACTTCGATTTAAATTTTCATTTCTCATTCCACTTTTCATTTTTTTTAAAAAAGAGTATTTGAAGCAATTGACAAAAAAAAACCCAGTTTCCTTCCTGGCTTTGGGGCGGGGTGGGCAGCAGAATAACAGCCTGAGCCTTGTTTTTTGTTGTTGTTGTTGTTGTTGTTGGGGGGGGGATATTTTCATTTATGTGCTAGATCAGGGGTGGCCAACGGTAGCTCTCCAGATGTTTTTTGCCTACAACTCCCATCAGCCCCAGCCAGCATGGCCAATGGCTGGGGCTGATGGGAGTTGTAGGCAAAAAACATCTGGAGAGCTAAATCTGTGCTAGATGTCAGGGGACATTTCCTAGCAATTCCATCTCTGTCCCTGGTCCCTTTTTAAACCGTGAGATCCTCTCCAAGGGTTAAAGCAAGTGAGTTCTCAGTCCTAGAGAGGCACTGGGGGGGGGGCGAATTCCCAGCTTCCGCCCTTGCAAAAGCCACGTTTGAATGTCCCGGGCTGCTGCTTGAATGCATGGGAAGGAATGGGTGAGCTCCAAGGGTGTTGTGTTTGTTTGGTTTTTTTTGGGGGGGGGCGGGGGGGAGGGATGCAGTGGGGGTGTGCAATGCAAAACCCAAAGCAGAGGGGAAGCACTGAACTGGGGGAGGGGAGAGAAACCCCTTTGTCCCCCAACCCCCATTCCCCACTTCCTCGCATCAGAAAAATGGGGAGGGATGGTGGCTCGGTGGTAGAGCATCTGCTTGGTAAGCAGACGGTCCCAGGTTCAATCCCCGGCATCTCCAATTAAAAAGGGTCCAGGCAAATACATGTGAAAAACCTCAGCTTGAGATCCTGGAGAGCTGCTGCCACTCTGAGTAGACATTACTTCATATGTTCAAAAAGCTGCTTTAAGCAAAGGCAAAGAAATCCCCAGTGATGATCTAGGGAAGAAAGACTCGCAAGAGGCGCAAAAAGGGGACATTCTTGTCTTTCTGGTCAGGATTGGGGGGAGGGGTGTAATGAGCAGGAGATTTGAGGCAGGGGCGGAGGGGGAAAGGAGAGAATTCCACTCCTTCTGGAGAGCCAGTTTGGTGTAGTGGTGAAGTGTGCAGACTCTTATCTGGGAGAACCAGGTTTGATTCCCCACTCCTCCACTTGCAGCTGCTGGAATGGCCTTGAGACAGCCATAGCTCTGGCAGAGGTTGTCCTTGAAAGGGCAGCTGCTGGGAGAGCCCTCTCAGCCTCACCCACCTCACAGGGTGTCTGTTGTGGGGGAGGAAGGGAAAGGAGATTGTAGGCTGCTCTGAGCCTCTGTCCTTGAAAGGGGAGCTGCTGTCAGAGCCCTCTCCAGCCCCACCCACCTCACAGGGTGTCTGATGTGGGGGAGGAAGGGAAAGGAGACTGTAGGCCGCTCTGACCCTCTGTCCTTGAAAGGGCAGCTGCTGTGAGAGCCCTCTCAGCCCCACCCACCTCACAGGGCGTCTGTTGTGGGGGAGGAAGGGAAAGGAGACTGTAGGCCACTCTGACCCTCTGTCCTTGAAAGGGCAGCTGCTGTGAGAGCCCTCTCAGCCCCACCCACCTCACAGGGTGTCTGTTGTGGGGGAGGAAGGGAAAGGAGATTGTAGGCCGCTCTGAGCCTCTGTCCTTGAAAGGGCAGCTGCTGTAACAGCCCTCTCAGCTCCACCCACCTCACAGGGTGTCTGTTGTGGGGGAGGAAGGGAAAGGAGATTGTGAGCCGCTCTGAGCCTCTGTCCTTGAAAGGGCAGCTGCTGTGAGAGCCCTCTCAGCTCCACCCACCTCACAGGGTGTCTGTTGTGGGGGAGGAAGGGAAAGGAGATTGTAGGCCACTCTGAGACTCTTCGGAGTGGAAGGCGGGATATAAATCTTCTTCTTCTTTGTTTACTCCCCCGCCTGGCCACAGGAGGCTTTTGCTTCTTCACCCTTCCTGTTCCCCAACAATGCAGACATATCCTTTGCTCTTTGGAAAGCGGGGTGAGGGTTCCAAAATCTGGATGGGAAAATTCCTGGAGATTTGGGGGGCGATGCCTGGGGAACGGAAGGGTTCGGGCAAGGGAGGAAGCTCAGAGAAGTAAGTGTAGGGCGATGCATATTGAGACAAAACAAAAATCCCAATTTCGAGCCTAGTCTTCTTGGGTCTGAACTTACTGAGATTGAGAGGAGAAAAGATCTTGGGGTTGCAGTGGAAGGGCTCAAGGAAAGTGCCAGCCTAGCGTGCTGCAGTGGTGAAAAAGGCAAATACTGTGTTAGGGATTATTAAGAAAGAGATTGAGAATAAAACACCCAATACTGTAATGCCGCTGTCGTGAGGCTTCCCCTGACATACTCTATGCAATTAAGAACAATCAAGATGCGGACAGGGGAGGGACAGTGGCTCAGTGGTAGAGCATCTGCTTGGTAAGCAGAAGGTTCCAGGTTCAATCCACGGCATCTCCAACGAAAAAGGGTCCAGGCAAGTAGGCGTGAAAAACCTCAGCTGGAGACCCTGGAGAGCAGCTGCCAGTCTGAGTAGACAATACTGACTTTGATGGACCATAGAGGGTCTGATTCAGTAGAAGGCAGCTTCATATGTTCATATAGAGTGGTGGTCC
This sequence comes from Heteronotia binoei, assembly GCF_032191835.1. Lineage (NCBI taxonomy): Eukaryota > Metazoa > Chordata > Lepidosauria > Squamata > Gekkonidae > Heteronotia > Heteronotia binoei. The sequence continues at coordinate 13,019,328 of NC_083227.1, read as the reverse complement.
TACAGTTATCTCTTTAGGAGAGGGACGGTGGCTCAGTGGTAGAGCATCTGCTTGGTAAGCAGAAGGTCCCAGGTTCAATCCCCAGCATCTCCAACGAAAAAGGGTCCTGACAAATAGGCGTGAAAAACCTCAGCTTGAAACCTTGGAGAGCTGCTGCCAGTCTGAGTAGACAAGACTGACTTTGATGGACTGAGGGTCTGATTCAGTAGAAGGCAGCTTCATATGTTCATATGTGGAGGGGTTTTTTAGCACCTTCCGTAGGCGGAAGAGTCTGGGACTTCTCGGGGGGGGGGGGGGGGACACAGGACAGAGGTTTGTATAATAATGCATGGAGTGGAGAGAGTTGAAAAAGAGAACTTTTTCTCCCTCTCCCAAAAGTCTGGAACTCAAGGGCATCCAATGAAGCTCATGGGCAGTAGGTTCAGGACGGACGAAAGGATTGACTACTTTACACAGAGATGGATTAAAGAGTGGAGTTTGCTGCCAAAGGATGTGGTGATGGCCACAGGAACAAACAGCTTGAAAAGGGGATGGGATAGATTTTCATGGTAGTTAAGTCTATCAGTGGCATTTATCCCTGGTGACTGAGGGGAACCTCCACAATCAGAGGCATTAATCCTCTGAACCCCGGAGCCAGGAGAAAGCATCAGGGGGTGCCTTGTTGTTGGCTCCCCAGAGGAACTGGTTGGCCACTGTTGCTATGGGATGCTGGACTGGATGGGCCTCTGGTCTGATCTAGCAGAGCTCTTCATACGTTCTTATCCCCAGGATCTCCCAGGATTTGTTGCCATTCCGGAGGGCCTGTAAAACGGAGCTGTTCCACCAGGTCTGTGGTTGAGGCAAGTGGACGTCCCCACCCTACGACACCAGGGGTGGCCAACGGTAGCTCTCCAGATGTTTTTTTTTTGCCTACAACTCCCATCAGCCTACAACTCCCATCATCATGCTGGCTGGGGCTGATGGGAGTTGTAGGCAAAAAACATCTGGAGAGCTACCGTTGGCCACCCCTGTACTACACCGTCCAACTGGCCTCCCAGCAATAGCTGCCACTCCATTTGGGGCCAATACTGTTGACCTCTTGGGGCAACTTAGGCTGCCCACGATAATTACGCCCCAAGTGTTTCTACCGTCCATGCCGTCTTGAACGATTGACTTAATGTATTGGTTTAATTGTTTTTACTGTTTTGATGTTTTATTGTTGGTTTTAATGTTTAAGCTTGCCGGAATCCGCCCTGAGCCCTTCACGGGAAAGGGCGGGCTATAAGCGTACAAAATAAAATGCATAAAATTAAATAAATAAAGTGTGCTCTGGTGGAAACTCGCAGTCACTCTGGAACAGAAACTGTATGTGTGGCCAAAAAAAAAATATGTTTCCCACCCTTTGTCTTTTTCGCCTTCCCAGGTAGCAGTGCAAAGAAACCCTCAATGCCGTCTTCACGATCTCCGTGTGGTGGAAGGAAAAGATCCACCATGAGGCCTGCTCAAGTAAGGAGTAGGGGGAGATGGGAATGGTTTCTTTTCTGTCACAGGGCTCGCTAAATCAGTCTCTTTGCCCTTGGTTGTGCTCAAAGCCTGTCTTGGATTATGTGTGCAGGGAGGCCCCAGGAGAGGAAAGCTCCCCTTGTGCAAAGCACCAGTCGTTTCTGACTCTGGGATGACGTTGCTTTCACAACGTTTTCATGGCAGACTTTTTACGGGGTGGTTTGCCATTGCCTTCCCCAGTCTTTTACGCTTTCCCCCCAGCAAGCTGGGTACTCATTTGACTGACCTTGGAAGGATGGAAGGCTGAGTCAACCTTGGGCCAGCTACGTGAACCAGCTTTTGCTGGGATAGAACTGCAGGAAAGAGGCAGACTCCCAAAGCCAGAAGTTCTGGAAGCAGTGAATGCTGGTTCCCTCTTCTTTCCCTCACCTTGCCAGCCCAAGGTTTCTGTGCGCTTCTTGCTCTCTCATAGTGCTTTCACACACATGGATAATGCACTTTCAGTCTGCGTTCAAAAGCACTTTAGTAATTGTCTGGAAGCAGATTTTGCCATTCCTTCACCCGTTGCCTCAACTGATCTGCTCTTTTTCCTGCTTGGAAGGAGGTCTGCAAAACTCACACCTGCTCTCCCCAAGAGGGCATCTACCACTCTTGCCCACCCAGTTAGCACCTCAAGAGAGGTGGGAGTTGAAAAAAAGAGCTTTCCTCTCAGCCAGTTTGCTTTTGCATGCTGAAACCCTTCTCTCTCTAGAAGCGGCTTCCGTTCGAGATTATGCATGGGATAAAGAAGGTAGAGAAAGAAGCACTTTTCTCCCTTTCTCACAATACGAGAATTCGTGGACATTCAATGAAATGGCTGAGCAGTCGGGTTAGAATGGATAAAAAGAAGTCCTTCTTCACCCAAAGGGTGATTAGCACATGGGATTCACTGCCACAGGAAGTGGTGACGGCTGCCAGCTTCAAGAGGGGATTGGATAAACATATGGAACAGAGGTCTATCAGTGGCTATTAGCCACAGCATATCCTTTAAAATGGATAAAAGGAAGTACTTCTTCACCCAAAGGGTGATTAACATGTGGAATTCACTGCCCTCTCTCTCTCTCTCTCGGCTTGGCTTCGCGAACGAAGATTTAAGAAGGGTGCAATAGTCCACGTTTGCTGCAGGCTCGCTGGTGGCTGACAAGACCAATGTGGGACAGGCAGGTCCGGCCACAGCGGCTGCAGGGAAAAGTCTGATTTAGGGTTGGTCCTGTAGCAGTGCGATTCTTCCTCAATCTCCTTTTGTCCTCAAGACCAGCTATGCGTGCGTTCTCAAAGGAAGAGACAGCCTGGTGGATGGTGTGCCTCCATGCTTTGCGATCTGAGGCTAGGTCAGACCACTGGTGATGGTTGATGTGACAGGTGCTAAGGGATTTCTTCAAGGAGTCCTTGTACCTCTTCTTTGGTGCTCCTCTATTTCGATGGCCGGTGGAGAGTTCGCCATACAGGGCAATCTTGGGAAGGCGGTGGTTTTCCATCCTAGAAATATGCCCTGCCCAACGCAGCTGCGTCTTCAACAGCAGTGCCTCGATGCTGGTAACCTCTGCCCGCTTGAGGACTTCAGTGTTGGTCACAAAGTCACTCCAGTGGATGTTGAGGATGGTGCGAAGGCAGCGCTGATGAAAGCGCTCAAGGAGTCGCAGGTGATGACGGTATAAAACCCACGATTCGGAGCCATAGATGAGGGTTGTCATCACAACCGCTTTGTAAACATTGATCTTTGTGCCTTTTTTCAGATGCTTGTTGCTCCACACTCTTTTGTGCAGTCGGCCAAATGCACGGTTTGCCTTTGCCAGCCTGTTGTCAATCTCCTTGTCGATCTTGGCATCTGAGGAGATGATGCACCCCAGGTAGCTGAACTGCTGGACTGTCTTCAGAACTGATTCACCCACAGTGATGCAGGGAGGGTGATAATCTTCCTGGGGTGCAGGCTGGTGGAGAACTTCTGTCTTCTTCAGACTAACTTCTAGGCCGAATAGCTTGGCAGCCTCTGCAAAGCAGGACGTCATATGCTGCAGAGCTGATACCGAGTGGGAGACAAGTGCAGCATCATCAGCAAACAGTAGCTCTCGGATGAGTTTTTCCATTGTCTTGGAGTGGGCCTTTAGTCGCCTCAGGTTGAACAGGCTGCCATCGGTGCGATAGCGGATGTAGACACCATCGTCCTCATCTAGATCTACTGCGGCTCTTTGAAGCATCATGCTAAAGAAGATCGTAAAGAGAGTTGACGCGAGAACGCAGCCTTGCTTTACACCTGTGCCTATTGGGAAGGGCTCCGAGAGGTCGTTGCAGTGTCTGACTTGGCCTCGCTGGTCTTCGTGTAGCTGGATGATCATGCTGAGGAACCTTGGGGGACATCCTAAACGTTCCAAGATTTGCCACAGGCCTTTCCTGCTAACGGTATCGAAAGCTTTGGTAAGGTCGACAAAAGTCACATACAGAGCCTTGTTCTGTTCCCTGCATTTCTCTTGGAGCTGCCTGAGAACAAATACCATGTCGGTGGTGCTCCTGTTAGCTCTGAAGCCGCACTGGCTCTCTGGGAGGAGTTCTTCTGCAATGGTGGGCACCAGTCTGTTCAGGAGTATTCTGGCAAGGATTTTGCCTGCGATGGAGAGCAGGGTTATCCCCCGGTAGTTGGAGCAGTCTGACTTTTCCCCTTTGTTCTTGTATAGGGTGATGATGATTGCATCGCGAAAGTCCTGTGGTAATTTGCCTTGTTCCCAGCAGGTGACAAGTACTTTGTGAAGTGAGCTATGTAGTACTGTGCCCCCATGCTTCCAGATCTCTGGTGGAATTCCATCAACTCCTGCTGCCTTGCCACTTTTCAGTTGCTTGATGGCTTTAACAGTCTCTTCTAGGGTGGGGATCTCATCCAACTCTGTTTTCACCGGTTGAAGTGGGGTGAGGTGGATTGCTGAATCTTGAACTACGCGGTTGGCACTGAAGAGAACCTGAAAATACTCCGACCACCGGTTCAGTATGGATGCCTTGTCTGTGAGGAGCACTTGGCCGTCTGCACTATGCAAGGGACTCTGAGCCTGATATGATGGGCCATATACTGCCTTCAGGGCTTCGTAGAACCCTCTTAAATCACCAGTGTCTGCACACAGCTGGGTTCTCTCTGCAAGCTTGGTCCACCACTCGTTCTGAATGTCTCGAAGCTTGCGCTGGAGGTTGCTACATGCAGCGCGAAATGTTGCTTTTTTCCCAGGGCAGGAGGGCTGAGCAAGATGTGCTTGGTAGGCAGATCTCTTTTTTGCCAGTAATTCTTGGATCTCTTGATTGTTCTCATCAAACCAGTCCTTGTTCTTCCTTGTGGAGAACCCGAGGACTTCTTCAGAGATCTGCAGGACGGTAGTTTTTAGGTGTTCCCAGAGTGCTTCTGGAGAAGGGTCTGTGGGGCAACTGAGGTCCTCAATTCTTGACTGGAGTTTTGCCTGGAAGGCAGCTTTAACTTCGGCTGACTGGAGGCTGCCAACCTGAAACTTCCTCCGAGGGATACCTCCTCTCCTGGGTGTGGGTTTAAAGTGAAGACGGAGATTGCAGCGTACAAGACGATGATCCGTATGACATTCTGCGCTGGGCATTACTCGGGTGTGTAAGACATCTCGAAGGTCTCTCTGGCGCACCAGAATGTAGTCGATAAGGTGCCAATGCTTGGACCGTGGGTGCATCCAGGTTGTCTTCAGACTGTTCTTCTGCTGGAAGATAGTGTTGGTGATGGTGAGCTGGTGCTCCATGCAGAATTCTAGCAGGAGGCGCCCGTTGTCATTGCAGTTGCCAATGCCGTGTTTGCCAAGTACTCCTTTCCAGGCTTCCGAGTCTTTACCTACTCTGGCATTGAAGTCGCCAAGGATGATCACCTTGTCCTCTGTAGGGGTCTTCCGTACAAGGTTGCGTAGATCAGCATAGAACTTGTTCTTTTCTGCAGGATCTGCTTGAAGGGTTGGGGCATACACACTGAAGAGTGTTGCATGCTGCTTGTTTTGAAGTGGGAGGCGCATGGACATGATACGATCTGAGTGACCTGTTGGAAGGTTTTCGAGTTTGGAGGCAATGGAGTTCCTGACCATGAAGCCAACGCCAGAAAGGCGGCTCTCAGCCTTTGATTTACCCGACCAGTAGAGGGTATAGCCAGCACTGTGTTCTTGAAGACTACCTTCCTCAGGGAAACGGACCTCACTGAGAGCTGCTATGTCGATATTCAACCTGAGAAGTTCGTGGGCAACTAGAGCAGAGCGTCGTTCAGGGCGTCCACTGCCTACTGTGTCAAGCATGGTTCTGATGTTCCAACACGCAAGCTTTAGTCTTTGCACACTTTGTGAGGCAGGTGCATGCCTTTTCTTTGTTGTTATTTTTCGACCGCAAGTAAGGATGCCCGTTGACCGCGGCTAGCCAACTGGGGTGGGGGAGACGAGCTTTGTTTAGGCCACCTTTTCTAGGCCCCTCTCCGTGTGGAGCAAGCAGTGCTGTCCCTAGATAAGGCTGCTTGGTCGTTCAGGGTGCTGCCGAAAGATGCTTTCGTCTCCGGGTTAGCATCAGGCGACCAATATCCTGAACCGCCTACATGCAGGATCGGGACTGCGGCTTCCAGTGGCACCTTCCACCTGCCGTTTCGCCCCTTGCCTATCGCTGCAGGACTTGATGCGTTGTGGGTTGTGTGTGTGGATATGCCCTTCAGGCCTGCGCAGAGGAATTTTTTAGGTGAAGCGCAGTGTGCGCGGTACTGGCTCCACCCTTTCACCTGGGGGTCATCTGCCATGGCCCAGTAAGCCGGGACGCCGGCAGCGAGTCCTCCAGGTGGTAGGTGTTACATTAACGAGCTCTATCTGCCCGGGTTTGATGTTAGAGTTTTCCTTCTCTTAGGCTGACGAGGTTGGTGGGCCCAGCCTGCCCATCCGGTTATACCGCCGGACAATTCGGTCGCACCATGACGTAGCAAACTCTGTGAAAACGGGGGGGACCAGCGAGAAGGTGTTGCTACGGATGCAGTAATGCAGGAGAGGCCATTGCAGTGACCATCTGCCAGGCATAGCCAGACAGTGACCACGCGGCGTTCACTACACCGGGAGAGGAGAGGCTATGTATTGCGCATGCACTTTCCCTGGGGGGGGGGTAGGATTCCCAGAGGGAGCCCACCCCCCACCACCCCCCACCCCCCCCCCCATTCACTGCCACATGAGGTGTATACACACACACATATATTGGCCACTGTGTGACACAGAGTGTTGGACTGGATGGGCCACTGGCCTGATCCAACATGGCTTCTCTTATGTTCTTATGATGGAACTCTCTGTCTGGGGCAGTGATGCTCTGTATTCTTGGTGCTTGGGTGGGAGGCAACAGTGGGAGGGCTTATAGCGTCCTGGCCCCTCTGATGGACCTCCTGATGGTGCCTGGATTTTTTGGCCACTGTGTGACAAAGGGTGTTGGACTAGATGGGCCGTTGGTCTGATCCAACATGGCTTCTCTTATGTTCCTCCTAAAGGTTGAGCAGGGGGGGTCAAAGGAGGAGTTAGCCAGATCAGGCGGTTGGCTGGTAACCTCCTATGAGCGCCGGCCGCCCCTCTTTCTTCAGATTTGCCACTAAGGAGAGCTGGGAAGAGAAAACCTCAGGGCCCTGATCCGCTGCTGGCTGCTGCTGTTAATGTTTAAATACCCATGTTTGGATTTATTTCTCACGAACCAGTTTTCCAGAGATGGAAAGAATCACTTTCTTCTTCCTCCTCCTCCTTCTCCAGGATCCTCCGGTGTCCTTTGAGGAGGTGGCCGTGTATTTCACCCCGGGGGAGTGGACCCTGCTGAACCCAGCCCAGAGAGCTCTGTACAAGGAAGTCATGCTGGAGAATTTTGGGAACGTGGCCTCTCTGGGTGAGGGATCTTTTCTCCTTGACTCTGTTGAGTGTGGCTAAGACTCTTCTTTGTTCATAGTTAGAAAGTTGCTGTTGAGGAAGGATGTGGCCAGACCCTTCAGCTAAGTAATGACATCCTGTCTACACATCTGGGAAGGGTTTGGGGTTCTCCATTCACAGATGTGAGGCTCAGTCTAGCAGGCCTTGGACCACATGAGAGGGCTTCAGAAGGGGGTGTCAAGAGATGGTGGTTTGGAGAAACTGTTAAGCGATACAGGAGAATCACAGACAGGAGCAAAACATACCACAAAATACTGTGATTAAACAAAAACAACCACTCTCCTACAAATGATTATATATAAAACTTGAATCTACTCACATCTCACAATTTATGCAGCTAATAAAAAAAACCACACAATTCATAACAATATAAAGTGCCACAATTGTTAAATATTCAGTGTCCCCAAAAATCCTCTTAAAAGTCCAAACTATACTTGAAAGACAAAAAAGGTGATTGTACATAAGTGCTTGTAACATTAAAACTTCCATTTTTTTTTACTCTACCCAGTTAAAAAAAAATGAATATTGAACAATTGTTGCACTTTATTGGATTCCCCACTCCTCCACTTGCACCTGCTGGAATGGCCTTGGGTCAACCATAGCTCTGGCAGAGGTTGTACTTGAAAGGGCAGCTTCTGGGAAAGCTCTCTCAGCCCCACCCACCTCACAGGGTATCTGTTGTCGGGAAGGGGGGGGGGAGGTAAAGGAGATTGTGACCGCTCTGAGATTCAGAGTATAGGGCAGGATATAAATCCAATATCTCAGGGGTGGCCAATGGTAGCTCTCCAGATGTTTTTTTGCCTACGACTCCCATCAGCCCCAGCCAGCCTGGCCAATGGCTGGGGCTGATGGGAGTTGTAGGCAAAAAACATCTGGAGAGCTACCGTTGGCCACCCCTGCAATATCTTCTTCTTTATATTGTTATGAATTGTGTGATTTTTTTTTTCTTTTTCCAACGTGTGGTTTTTGATTAGTAACATAAATTGTGAGATGTAGGTTGAAGAAACTGAGCAGAACCATGCAGTAGCCTTACTTCAACTGTGCTGGAGTGTGACGTTGGAGGAGACATGGCTGGCATTTCTGGCATAAGAACATAAGAGAAGCCATGTTGGATCAGGCCAAAGGCCCATCCAGTCCAACACTCTGTGTCACATAAGAACATAAGAGAAGCCATGTTGGATCAGGCCAATGGCCCATCCAGTCCAACACTCTGGGTCACATAAGAAAAGCCCTGTTGGATCAGGCCAATGGCCCATTCAGTCCAACACTCTGTGTCACCTAAGAACATAAGAGAAGCCACGTCGGATCAGGCCAATGGCCCATCCAGTCCAACACTCTGTGTCACATAAGAACATAAGAGAAGCCATGTTGGATCAGGCCAAATGGCCCATCCAGTCCAACACTCTGTGTCACATAAGAACATAAGAGAAGCCATGTTGGATCAGGCCAATGGCCCATCCCATCCAACACTCTGTGTCACACAGTAGCCAAAAAACCCAGGTGCCTTCAGGAGGTCCAGCAGTGGGGCCAGGACACCAGAAGCCCTCATCCTGCTGCCCCTCCCAAGCACCAGGAATACAGAGCGTCACTTGCCCCAGACAGAGAGTTCCAACAATATGCTGTTGGACTAGACGGGCCATCGGCCTGATGCAGCGTAGGTTCTCTCACGTTCTTAGCAGCTGGGTTATTTCAAAAAGGCCAGAAGACTAGCATCCCAGCTCTTGCAGATGTCTCTGTGTCTGCTGACTCTTAAATCTGACCCTTTCTTATTCTTAGAAAGAAAATATCAGTTGTGATGATTTTGTAAAAACATGTTGCTGATAGAATGACTGATTCGTTTTATCAAGGACTGAAAGCTTACTGGGTGATCATTTCCCCTCTGGATCATTGGCGCTTCTTCCCCTCCAGTACTCCACCACATCCCTATTACTTGCCTCAGGGTTTGTTTGTTTTTGTAGCAGGAGCTCCTTTGCATGTTTGGCCACGCCTCCCTGATGTAGCCAATCCTCCAAGAGCTTACAGGGCTCTTAGAACAGGGCCTACTGTAAGCTCCAGGAGGATTGGCTGCATCAGGGGGCATGGCCTAAAATGCAAAGGAGCTCCTACTACGAGAAAAGCGCCTTGACTTGCCTGTTATGCCTGCATGGATATAGTCTAGTTGGCTTGGAAGAGCCAAACCGATGCTTACAAAGTAGAATTGTAATTTTCTGCTCTTTTTTTATGATGAAAAGGACCAGTGATGGCCAAACCTGGCCTCATCTCCTGGCTGAAAGAAGAAGAAGCACATTTCTTGTTGTTCGTAACTGAAGAGGATGGACTGGCAGGTGGAAAAAGCATCAGTTGCAAGAGAAGCCTTAATGTCCATCGTAGAATTCACAAAGGGCACAAACCATACAAATGTCTGGAGTGTGGGAAAAGCTTTCGTGAGAAGAATATGTTAACTTCCCATCAAAGAATCCACAAAGGAGAGAAACCATATCAATGCCTGCGGTGTGAAAAGTGTTTTAGTAGCAAAGGAGGCCTTACATATCATGACAGGATTCATACAGGGGAGAAACCATATCAGTGTTTGGAGTGTGGGAAAAGCTTTGTATGGAAGGGTACTTTAACTGTCCATCAAAGAATTCACACAGGAGAAAAGCCATATAAATGCCTAGTGTGTGGGAAAACCTTTTGTCGCAGGTTGAGCCTCACTTTCCATAACAGAATTCACACAGGGGAGAAGCCATACAAATGCCTGGAGTGTGGGAAAAACTTTCGACGGAAGAATGATCTAACTGCCCATCAAAGAATTCACACAGGAGAGAAGCCGTATAAATGCCTGGAATGTGGAAAGGACTTTTATCGTAAAATGAACCTCTCTTACCATTACAGAATTCACACAGGGGAGAGAACATATAAATGTCTGGAATGTGGGAAAAGCTTTCTATGGAAGAGTACTTTAACTTTTCATCAAAGAATGCACACAGGAGAGAACCCATATAAATGTCTGCAATGTGGAAAAAGCTTCAGTCGCAAGAGAAACCTTACTGTCCATCAAGGAATTCACACTGGAAAGAAACCGTATGAATGCCTGGAGTGTGGGAAAAGCTTTCATGAGAAGAATACGTTAAATTTCCATCAACGAATCCACAAAGGAGAGTACCCATATCAATGCCTGCAGTGTGGAAAGTGTTTTGGTAGCAAAGGAGGCCTTGTTTACCATGACAGGATTCATACAGGGGAGAAACCATATAACTGTTCGGAGTGTGGAGAAAGCTTTCAATGGAAGGGTACTTTAACTGTCCATCAAAGAATTCACACAGGAGAGAAACCATATAAATGCCTAGTGTGTGGGAAAGCCTTTAGTCGCAAGCTGAGCCTTACTGACCATGACAAAATTCACACAGGGGAGAAACCATACAAATGCCTGGAGTGCGGAAAAAGCTTTCGACGGAAGAATGAGCTATCTACCCATCAAATAATTCACACAGAGCAGAAGCCATATAAATGCCTGGAGTGTGGAAAGGGATTTTGTCGTAAGATAAGCCTTACTTACCATGACAGAATTCACACAGGGGAGAAAGCATATAAATGCCTGGAGTGTGGAAAAAGCTTTCGACGGAATGACACATTAACTTTCCATCAAAGAATTCATGCAGAAGAGCACCCAAATAAATGTCTCCAGTGTGGAAAGTGTTTTAGTAGCAGAAGAGGCCTTACTGATCATGAAAGAATTCACACAGGGGAGAAACCATATAACTGTTTGGAGTGTGGAAAAAGTTTTTCACGGAAGAGTACTTTAATTTTGCATCAAAGAACTCACACAGTAGAGAAGCCATATAAATGCCAAGAGTGTGGGAAAGGCTTTTGTCGCAAGATAAGCCTCATGTACCATGACCGAATTCACACAGGGGAGAAACCATACAAATGTCTGGAGTGTGGGAAATGCTTTCGAAAAAATGATATGTTAACTTTCCATCAAAGAATTCACACAGGAGAGAAGCCATATAAATGTCTGCAGTGTGGGAAAGGTTATTGTCAAAAGAAAAACCTTACTTGCCATGAGAGAACTCATACAGGAGAGAAACCGTATAAATGCCTGGAGTGTGGAAAGTGTTTTAGTAGTAAAGGAGGCCTTACTTACCATGTCAGAATTCATACAGGGGAGAAACCATACAAATGTCTGGAGTGTGGAGAAAGCTTTCGACGGAAGAATGATCTAACTTTCCATGAAAGATTTCACACTGGAGAAAACATATAAATGCATGGAGTGTGGGAAGAGCTTTGGACAGAAGGATTAACTAAATCCACATCAAAGAATTCACATTGAAGAGAAAGTGTGGTGTGGGCAGGCATTCCATCAAAGAAAAGTAAGTTAGGAAATTAGAAAGGAGCATAATTTGTATTCTTAAGAACATCATCTTAAACTGTTCCATTTCAGTAGAAAAGAGAAAGATAACTGTCTAGGTATCTGAACAAAGCAGGAGTCAAGAGGCACCTTTAAGTTCAACCAACTTTTATTCAGAACGTAAGCTTTCGTGTGCTCTCTAAGCACACTTCATCAGATGAGGGGATCAGGGATTGTGGATATCTGCAATCCCTGATCCCCTCATCTGATGAAGTGTGCTTAGAAAGCACACGAAAGCTTATGTTCTGAATAAAACTTGAATCATGGAATCAGAGTTGGACGGGACTTCTAGGGTCATCAACCCCCTGCACAATGCAGGAAACTCACAAACACCTCCCTCTAAATTCGCAAGATCTTTATCGCTGGCAGATGGCCATCTAGACTCTGCTTAAAAACCTCCAAGGAAGGAGATCCCACTACCTTCCGAGGAAACCTGTTCCACTGAGGAACCGCTCTAACGGTCAGGAAGTTCTTCCTAATGTTGAGCCGGAAACTCTTTTGATTTAATGTCAACCCTTTGGTTCTGGTCCTACCTTCTGGGGCCACAGAAAACAATTCCACACCATCCTCTAGATGACAGCCCTTCAAGTACTTGAAGATGGTGATCCTATCACCTCTCAGCCGCCTCCTCTCCAGGCTAAACATCCCCAGCTCCTTCAACCTTTCCTCATAGGACTTGGTCTCCAGACCCCTCACCATCTTTGTTGTCCTCCTCTGGACCCGTTCCAGCTTGTCTAGATCCTTCTTAAAATGTGGTGCCCAAAACTGAACATAATACTCCAGGTGAGGTCTTACCAGAGCAGAGTAAAGCAATACCATCACATCACGTGATCTGGACACTATACTTCTGTTGATACAGCCCAAAATTGCATTTGCCTTTTTTAGCCACCGCATCACACTGTTGACTCATGTTTAGCGTATGGTCCACTAAGACCCCTAGATCCTTTTCACACATGCTACTGCTAAGACAAGTCTTCCCCCATCCTATAACCGTGCATTGGATTTTTCCTGCCTAAATGCAGAACTTTACATTTATCCCTGTTAAAATTCATGTTATTGATTTTAGCCCAGTTTTCCAGCCTGTCAAGGTCATCCTGTTTATGTCTTTTGTGTTTGCAACCCCTCCCAATTTAGTATCACCTGCAAATTTAATAAGCATTCCCTGTATTCCCTCATCCAAATAATTGATAAAGATGATGAACAAAACAGGTCCCAGGACGGATTCTTGAGGCACTCCAGTTGTCACTCTTCTGCAAGAGATTGAGGAACCATTCATAAGCACTCTTTGGGTGCGATCTGTCAACCAGTGACTGATCCACCTAACGGTAGCAGGATCCAACTTGGTTGGTCTTAAAGGTGAAACTTGACTCCTGCTTTGTTCAGCTACTTCAGACCAACATGGCTGCCCACTTGGGATCTGTCTAGGTATCTGATGAAGTGAACTGCCACAAGTTTAGTTAGTCTTTCAGGTACTGCTGGGCTCCGCTGTTTTTCATTGCTCTAGACAGACAACACGGCTACCCATTGCATTCTCTTTCACACCTGTGGAATGCTAGAATTTTGGGAGTCTTCCTGCCACATGAGCAAATTGCTTTGTGCATGTTGCACTCATTCTCACCCATTATCTTCCTACAAAGCAAAGCAGTTCTGTAGATCGTATTGAGAGAAGCGGTTCTGTAGACTTTAAGCCCTGAAAGACTTTGTCGGTAATAGCCAGCACCTTGGCATAAACTGAAAAAATCGAACAATCTTCAAAGGAACAACTCAGATATGTGTCAGATGCATTCTGTGCCTCACCCCAAATAGTAATCAAAGTGTGACGTTTTGTACCAGCTGGAGATTCTGACTTCAAGGGTGGACCCATGTTGAGTGTATTACAGTAGACTGGCTGCCTAGCTACAGTGGCTTTGTTTTCATTGTGTTTATTGATTCTATTCTGAGTGTCCATGCCTCGAATATTCCCTGTGTTCTGAAGAGAAACAAGTATTGTGCTTCAATAAACTGTATATTTAGTTAAATTATTGAATTCAGTTAAATTATTGAATTTGAATGTCTTACTGGTTCAGCATGGCCCTTTGGGGCTAGAACAGAATCCCAGGGATTTACCAGGATTTCTCCTGATGGTACCTGGTGAGACAGTGGCCTGATCCAACATAAGAACATAAGAGAAGCCATGTTGGATCAGGCCAACGGCCCATCAAGTCCAACACTCTGTGTCACACAGTGGCAAAAAAAATTTTATATACACACATACACTGTGGCTAATAGCCACTGATGGACCTGTGCTCCATATTTTTATCTAAACCCCTCTTGAAGGTGGCTATACTTGTGGCCGCCACCACCTCCTGTGGCAGTGAATTCCACATGTTAATCACCCTTTGGGTGAAGAAGTACTTCCTTTTATCGGTTTTAACCTTTCTGCTCAGCAATTTCATCGAATGCCCACGAGTTCTTGTATTGTGAGAAAGGGAGAAAAGTACTTCTTTCTCTACTTTCTCCATCCCATGCATTATCATGACTTCCCTTTCGTTCTTAATTTCTTCCCCCAACGTTCAAGGCAGAGATATCTCAGAATTCCAGAGTGAAGTTTTCTCTGCTCAAAAGGAACTGTGTAAAAATACATAAGGGATACAATTGCAGTTTTGGATCCCTACAAGTCTGTTCTCCCAGTGAACATACAGTATGCCACAGAAGTGAGTACAGCCCCTCACATTTTGTAAATATTTAAGTATATCTTTTAATGTGACAACACTGAAGAAATGACACTTGGCTACAACATAAATTAGTGAGTCTACAGCTTGCATAACAGTGTAAATGTGCTGTCCCCTCAAAATTGCGCAACACACAGCCATTAATGTCTAAACTGCTGGCAACAAGAGTACACCCCTAAGTGATAATGTCCAAATGGGGCTCAAAGTGTCAATATTTTGTGTGGCCACCATTATTTTCCATCACTGCCTTAACCCTCTTGGGCATAGAGTTCACCAGAGCTTCACAGGTTGCCACTGGAGTCCTCTTCCACTCCTCCATGATGTTACGTAGCTGGTGGATGTTAGAGACCTTGCGCACCTCCACCTTTCATTTCAGGATGCCCCATAGATGCTCAATAGGGTTTAGGTCTGGAGACATGCTTGGCCAGTCCATCACTTTTACCCTCAGCTTCTTTAGCAAGGCAGTGATCGTTTTGGCGGTGTGTTTGGAGTCGTTATCATGTTGGAATACAGACCTGCGGCCCAGTCTCCGAAGGGAGGGGATCATGCTCTGTTTCAGTATGTCACAGTACATGTTGGCATTCATGGTTCCCTCAATGAACTGTAGCTCCCCAGTGCTGGCAGCACTCATGCAGCCCCAGACCATGACATTTCCACCACCATGCTTGACTGTAGGCAAGACACACTTGTCTTTGTACTCCTCACCTGGTTGCCACCACACACACTTGACACCATCTGAACCAAATAAGTTTATCTTGGTCTCATCGGAACACAGGACATGGTTCCAGAAATCCATGTCCTTAGTCTGCTAGTCTGCAGCAAACCGTTTGCGGGCTTTCTTGTGCATCATATTCTGGGATGACAGCCCTGCGGACCAATTTGGTTCAGATGGTGTCAAGCGTGCGTGGCGGCAACCAGGTGAGAAGTACAAAGACAAGTGTGTCTTGCCTACATATTTTATTTTGAGATTTCTTTTTTTTTAAAACTTAAGTCATGTTTGTCTGTGTCCTTTTAAAAGTTTATGTCTCTGCCACCTACTCTTAAATAAGTACACACATATCCCAGCCCAATGTGAGGTAGCCTGGCCCAACAAAGTCTAATTTATGTCAGATCCAGCCCTCATAACAAATGAATTGGACACCCCTGCCTTAAAGGGATCATAAACAGGTGACTTGAAAGACTGCACCCTGAGACCCTGGAGAGCCACTGCCAATAAACTTGTGCATTTCCTCCTTCTGGTCTTCTCCCTCATCTCCTGTCTTCTTTAAGAACATGAGAAGCCATGTTGGATCAGGCCAATGGCCCATCCAGTCCAACACTCTGTGTCACATAAGAGCATAAAAGAAGCCATGTTGGATCAGGCCAATGGCCCATCCAGTCCAACACTCTGTGTCACATAAGAACATAAGAGAAGCCCTGTTGGATCAGGCCAATGGCCCATCCAGTCCAACACTCTGAGTCACATAAGAACATAAGAGAAGCCATGTTGGATCAGGCCAATGGCCCATCCAGTCCAACACTCTATCACATAAGAACATAAGAGAAGCCCTGTTGGGGAAAAATCTTCGGGGAAAGCCGACAGGAGATGAAATGTCTCTAGTTCGGGAGTACTCATCTCAAAGAGATGAAGGGTTAGCGGTTACTTTTCTAGACGGTAATGCATCAGAGTTGTCCATGGAGATGGTGACAAACAGTATGGAGTGTCTGCCAAAGTCTCGAGGCGGCAGGAGGAAGGTTGCGGGCCTAACTTGCCTGGGAAATTATAGATGTTTGTATACAAATGCTAGAAGTGTTCGTAGTAAAATTGGTGAGTTGGAATGTTTAGTGTTGGGGGAAAACATAGACATTGTGAGAATTTCAGAAACTTGGTGTAATGAGGAGAATCAGTGGGACACAGTGATTCCTGGATAGAAGTTATATCAGAAGCATAGGGAGGGAAGGTTTGGAGGTGGGGTGGCTCTTTATGTCAGAGAGGGTATACTGTCCAGTAAGACCGAGGTCAAAGAATTAGATTCCCTTCTAGAAATGCTTTGGGTCGAAATAGAGGGCCCAAAAGGAAATTTAACTATGGGAGTTTGTTATCGCCCACCAAATCAAAAGATTGAGGACGATTATAATATGATGGAAGGATTAAAGATAATGGCTAAATGTAAAAACTGTGTCTTAATAGGTGATTTTAACTACCCGCAGATTGATTGGGTCAATATGTTTTCAGGTCAAGAGAAAGAGATTGAATTTCTAGATGCTCTCAATGACTGTGCTATGGAGCAGATGGTAACAGAACCTACCAGGGGTGGGGCGATCCTGGATTTGGTCCTAAGTAATGCCCAAGACTTGGTGAGAGATGTAAAAGTGATCGCACCGCTTGAGAGCAGTGACCATAACATTATTGATTTCACCATTTGTATAAATAGAGAGTTGCCCCAATACGAGCACAACCACGTTTAACTTTAAAAGGGGTAAATTCTCTGAGATGAGGAGGCATGTGAAGAGGAAACTGAAAGGAAATACAGTCAAAACTCTTGGGGAAACTTGGAGGCTATTTAAAACTACAGTCCTAGAAGCTCAGATAAAATACATACCACAAGTTAGGAAAGGCACAAACAGGTATAAGAAAAGGCCTGCATGGTTAACAAACAAAGTAATGGAAGCTGTAAAAGGTAAGAAGAACTCCTTTAAGCGGTAGAAAGCTAGTCCAAGTGAGATTAATAAAAGGGAACACAGGCTGTGGCAAATCAAATGCAAGACTGTGATCAGGCAGGCAAAAAGGGACTATGAGGAGCATATTGCAAAAAACAATAAAATTTTCTATATTAAAAAAATATATTAGAAGCAGGAAACCAGCCAGGGAGGCAGTGGGGCCCTTGGATGACCAAGGGGTAAAAGGATTACTGAAGGAGGATAGGGAAATGGCTGAGAAGCTGAATGCATTTTTTGCCTCTGTCTTCACTGTGGAGGATGAGAAGTATTTCCTTCTCCAGAACCACCAATTTTGGAAGGGGTGTTGAAAGACCTGAGTCAGATTGAGGTGACAAAAGAAGAGGTCCTACAACTGATAGACAAATTAAAAACTAATAAGTCACTGGGTCCAAATGGCATACATCCGAGAGTTCTGAAAGAACTCAAAGTTGAACTTGTGGATCTTTTGACAAAAATCTGTAATCTTTCATTGAAATCTGCCTCCGTTCCTGAGGACTGGAAGGTAGCAAATGTCACCCCCATCTTTAAAAAGGGTTCCAGAGGAGATCCGGGAAATTACAGGCCAGTCAGTCTGACTTCAATACCGGGAAAGTTGGTAGAAAGCATTATCAAGGACAGAATGAGTAGGCACACTGATGAACACGGGTTATTGAGGAAGACTCAGCATGGGTTCTGTAAGGGAAGATCTTGCCTCACTAACCTGTTACATTTCTTTGAGGGGGTGAACAAACATGTGGACAAAGGAGACCCGATAGATGTTGTTTACCTTGACTTCCAGAAAGCTTTTGATAGTTCCTCATCAAAGGCTCCTTAGTAAGCTCTAGAGTCATGGAGTAAAGGACAGGTCCTCCTGTGGATCAAAAACTGGCTAATTAATAGGAAGCAGAGAGTGAGTATAAATGGGCAGTCTTCGCAGTGGAGGACGGTAAGCAGTGGGGTGCCGTGGGGCTCTGTACTGGGTCCCATGCTCTTTAACTTGTTCACAAATGATTTGGAGTTGGGAGTAAGCAGTGAAGTGGCCAAGTTTGCGGATGACACTAAATTGTACAGGGTGGTGAGAACCAGAGAGGATTGTGAGGCACTCCAAAGGAATCTGTTGAGGCTGGGTGAGTGGGCGTCAACGTGGCAGATGAGGTTCAATGTGGCCAAGTGCAAAGTAATGCACACTGGGGCCAAAAATCCCAGCTACAAATACAAGTTGATGGGGTGTGAACTGGCAGCTGCTGTGAGAGCCCTCTCCAGCCCCACCCACCTCACAGGGTGTCTGTTGTGGGGGAGGAAGGGAAAGGAGATTGTGAGCCGCTCTGAGACTCTTCGGAGTGGAGGGCAGGATATAAATCCAATATACTCTTCTTCTCTGCTGCTCCTGCAATTTGAATTTTCTTCAGCAGTCAAGTGGTCTAGCAAGCACTGGCAACTCTCATTCAAGAGGCTTTCCTTCAACAACTAGCTTTCGTAGTTGTCCTTGGACGGGCAGCTGCCATACGATTTTCACCACAAAAAGACTGCTCACGACACTTCCACTAGCTCAGGATGGTGTTTCACAGATGAGTTTCCTCAGGAGTCGTTCCGCATAGCACATTTCACCAATGTATAGAACAATCGCATTGAACAGCATCAGATTCTCAGCTAGTTTTCTCTCTGGCACAAGTGAGAAGTCCTTTTGTGGTGAAAATCATGATTTCTGGAGTAACTGTCCTAGATTGTTTCAAATTGGAATTTCAAATTGGGAAGTTTTAGATCAGAGATGGCCAAACTTGCTTAACATAAAAGCCACATAAAATAAACGTCAGATGTTTGAGAGCCGCAAGCAAGACATGAACAACAGAAGTTGGAGGGAGGGGGAGGTAGAAAGAGCAACTTTAAATTTCAATGCGTTCTTCAAGCCATTGGCTGGCCTGGTTTGGGAAAGTGATTTAAAGAGACAAATGCCTTCTCCAAGTGCTTTGAGAGAAACACAATATGTGTGAAAGAGCCACAGTTTGGCCACCCCTGTTTTAGATGGACCTAAAGTGACTTAAGGCAATGGCAAACTACCCTGTAAAAAGTCTGCCGTGAAAACGTTGTGAAAGCAACATCACCCCAGAGTCGGAAATGACTGGTGCTTGCACAGTGGACCTTTCCTTTCCTAAGTGACTTTGCAAATGTTAAAAGAACATTTGGGTGAAATCGCCAGGTACACAGCATCTATAAGCTGAGAGTACACAGCATCTATAAGTTGTTTCCTTTGTATTTGAGAGTGCTTTCATGAACTGTTATTATTGACCTATTATTACATTTTGTTCTATGGAAAAAATTCTATTACAAATGAAATAGAGCAAGGGTGGCCAACAGTAGCTCTCCAGATGTTTTTTGCTTACAACTCCCATCAGCCCCAGTAAGCATGGCCAATGGCTGGGGCTGGTGGGAGTTGTAGGCAAAAAACATCTGGAGAGCTACCGTTGGCCACCCCTGAAATAGAGATTGACAAGTTTGTAAGCGATTTCCTGCAGTTCTTAGGCACAGTTGTTTTGGTTCTCCTCTTTGGGTGAGCAGGAGAATAACAGCCTGAACCTTGCATGAAGAGGGGGGGCGGGGTTGGAATCGTCATTTTTGCCACCAGGGACCGGTTTTGTGGAAGGCAATTTTTCCACGAACGGGGGCGGGGAGAGCCATGATTTTGGGATGATACAATTGTGCACTTTCTTTTGGTGTGGTGGTGAAGTGTGCGGACTCTACTCTGGGAGAACCGGGTTCGATTCCCCACTCCTTCATTTGCAGCTGCTGGAATCGCCTTGGGTCAGCCATAGCTCTGGCACAGTTGTCCTTGAAAAGGCAGCTTCTGGGAGAGCTCTCTCAGCCCCACCTACCTCACAGGTTGCCTGTTGTGGGGGAAGAAGGAGATTGTGAGCTGCTCTGAGATTTGGAGTGGAGGGCAGGATATAAATCCAATGTCTTTTTCTTATTATTATTAATGCTACATTGTAATATATAATGAAATAATTATACAACTCACAGCCCGCTTGCTACCAGGCCAGGGACCAGTATTGCTCCACAGACTGGGGTTTGGGAACCCTTGATTTACGTGATCTGATGTCACGGGACATTTCTCAGCAATTCCCTTCTCCCTCCTCGGTTGTTCTTTAACCTGTGAGAGCATCTCCAAGGGTTAAAGCGAGAGAGTCCTCAGTCCTAGAGAGGCACGTGTGTGGCAGGGTGGGGGGGGCATTTCTGCCTTCCTTCATTGCAGAAGCCATGTTTCAATGTCCTGGGGTGCTTCTTGAATGCCTGGGAAGGATTGGGTGAGCTCAGAGGGGTTATTATTTGGGGAGGGGGGGATATGGAGAAATGGGGATAGAGTTTGCAATGCAAGACCCCAAGTGGGTAAAAAGGATGAGGGGGGGGGCATTTAAATGGGAAAATGGACCCTTCCCCTCCAGTTCAGCCCCTCCTTGCATCAGTAAAAGCCGCTTTCAGCAAAGGTAAGGAGATCCCCGGAGAATATGCAGGGAAGAAGGACTCACACGTGGGTGGCCGAACTTGCTTAATGTGTACGAGCCACAGAGAATAGACATCAGATGCTTGAGAGCTACAAGACATGAGCATCAGATGTTTGAGAGCTGCAAGCAAGGAAGGAAGATGGGGAGGGGGGAGGAAGAGGTAGAAAGAAAGCAACTTTAATTTTAAATGTATTCTCCAAGCTGCCGGCTATGTATCAGAATAATGCTTTTGTATACTCAAACAAGGGATATTGGCTGTTTCTCTCATTACATATATTAAACCCATCTTCCACTATATTTTAACGTATTTTTCCTAATGGCAAACTAGAATGATGTGTATGTTACACTTTAAAAGGTAAATTAGTTGGACAGGAAAAACTTCTGGGGAAAAAATGCCTTCTTTTTGTCCCAGGCTTATTAGTAATCGAATAATTAACAGGCAGTCTCACATTCTGACATGTTACTGTTTTATGATTTCCAATGCTAATGCAACCCAGATCAAAGGTTTTCTGAATTTGTTAATTTTACTATTCTGCCATTGGTTTTTAACTTTGTACCACTTGGCATTACAAACCCCACCAGCTATATGTGTCTCTGCTTACTATACCTCATTCCTCGTCTGAAGTGTTCAAGCACACGAAAGCTGATGTTCTGAATAAAACTGCGTTGGTCTTAAAGGTGCAATTGACTCCTATTTTGTTCTACTACTTCAGACCAACACGGCTGCCTATTTAGAACATTCTGAATAAAACTGCGTTGGTCTTAAATTGACTCCTATTTTGTTCTACTACTTCAGACCAACACGGCTGCCTATTTGGATCATTCTGAATAAAACTGCGTTGGTCTTAAATTGACTCCTATTTTGTTCTACTACTTCAGACTAACACGGCTGCCTATTTGGATCATTCTGAATAAAACTGCGTTGGTCTTACATTGACTCCTATTTTGTTCTACTACTTCAGACCAACACGGCTGCCTATTTGGATCATTCTGAATAAAACTGCGTTGGTCTTAAATTGACTCCTATTTTGTTCTACTACTTCAGACTAACACGGCTGCCTATTTGGATCATTCTGAATAAAACTGCGTTGGTCTTACATTGACTCCTATTTTGTTCTACTACTTCAGACCAACACGGCTGCCTATTTGGATCATTCTGAATAAAACTGCGTTGGTCTTAAATTGACTCCTATTTTGTTCTACTACTTCAGACTAACACGGCTGCCTATTTGGATCATTCTGAATAAAACTGCGTTGGTCTTACATTGACTCCTATTTTGTTCTACTACTTCAGACCAACACGGCTGCCTATTTGGATCATTCTGAATAAAACTGCGTTGGTCTTAAATTGACTCCTATTTTGTTCTACTACTTCAGACCAACACGGCTGCCTATTTGGATTCTGAATAAAACGACGTTGGTCTTACATTGACTCCTATTTTGTTCTACTATTTCAGACCAACACGGCTGCCTATTTGGATCATTCTGAATAAAACTGCGTTGGTCTTACATTGACTCCTATTTTGTTCTACTACTTCAGACCAACACGGCTGTCTATTTAGAACATTCTGAATAAAACTGCATTGGTCTCAAAGGTGCAAATGACTCCTATTTTGTTCTACTACTTCAGACCAACACGGCTGCCTATTTGGATCATTCTGAATAAAACTGCGTTGGTCTTAAATTGACTCCTATTTTGTTCTACTACTTCAGACCAACACGGCTGCCTATTTGGATCATTCTGAATAAAACTGCGTTGGTCTTACATTGACTCCTATTTTGTTCTACTACTTCAGACCAACACGGCTGTCTATTTAGAACATTCTGAATAAAACTGCATTGGTCTCAAAGGTGCAAATGACTCCTATTTTGTTCTACTACTTCAGACCAACACGGCTGCCTATTTGGATCATTCTGAATAAAACTGCGTTGGTCTTAAATTGACTCCTATTTTGTTCTACTACTTCAGACCAACACGGCTGCCTATTTGGATCATTCTGAATAAAACTGCGTTGGTCTTAAATTGACTCCTATTTTGTTCTACTACTTCAGACCAACACGGCTGCCTATTTGGATTCTGAATAAAACGACGTTGGTCTTACATTGACTCCTATTTTGTTCTACTACTTCAGACCAACACGGCTGTCTATTTAGAACATTCTGAATAAAACTGCATTGGTCTCAAAGGTGCAAATGACTCCTATTTTGTTCTACTACTTCAGACCAACACGGCTGCCTATTTGGATCATTCTGAATAAAACTGCGTTGGTCTTAAATTGACTCCTATTTTGTTCTACTACTTCAGACCAACACGGCTGCCTATTTGGATCATTCTGAATAAAACTGCGTTGGTCTTAAATTGACTCCTATTTTGTTCTACTACTTCAGACCAACACGGCTGCCTATTTGGATTCTGAATAAAACGACGTTGGTCTTACATTGACTCCTATTTTGTTCTACTACTTCAGACCAACACGGCTGTCTATTTAGAACATTCTGAATAAAACTGCATTGGTCTCAAAGGTGCAAATGACTCCTATTTTGTTCTACTACTTCAGACCAACACGGCTGCCTATTTGGATCATTCTGAATAAAACTGCGTTGGTCTTACATTGACTCCTATTTTGTTCTACTATTTCAGACCAACACGGCTGCCTATTTGGATATAACGTGTGTGAAAGAGCCACACTTTGGCCACCCCTGGACTTGCAGGAGGCGCAAAAAGGGACTTTTGACCTGGGAGGTGGGATGGGTCAAACCTGATTGGGGAGGGGGGGGAGAGGAGAGACCTCCCCCACTTCTGCCCCTCATTTTCTTCCCCACCTGGCTTTTGCTTCTTCACCTGCCGGGTTCCCCAACAATGCAGACCCCTCATTTGCTCTTTAGGAAGCGAGGGGGTGGGGGGAGAAGGGTTGCAATAGAGTGTGCCAGATCTGTGCTGGAAAATACCTGGAGACCAGGATTTTAAAAGTTGGGGGGGCACCCTTTCCCACCCACTGCGGGACTTGCCACTTCTCAGAAGCTTTCTGGGGTCGGGGCCAAAGCTGGAGGCACCGGAAGCGGCTAAGTCAAGGGAGCCAGCCTGAAAACTTGGGAGCCAAGAAGAGGCTGCACTTTGCATGCAAGCAGGGGGGTTCCTTCCACCTCTCTCTTTCTCTGTCCCCTTTTTAGCCAACAGCACCATCCATCCCCCTCTCCCCAGCCCATTCCACACAGCTTCCTCTGCCTCCCTCCTTTCCAACTGCTGTGTTTACTGCTCCAGCGCCCTGCTCTGCTCTCCCTGCTCTGGCTGTCACTCACGACAAAAACAATGGCTGCACCCTGAAAGCCAGGGGGCAGTGCCCCCACAGCCCGCCCCCCGGCTACAGGCCTGCTGGAGGCTTTGAGGGTGGATGCAGGAGAGGGCGGAGTTCGGGGAGGAGAGAGGCCTCTGCAGGAGGAGAGCCAGTTTGGTTAAGTGTGCGGACTCTTATCTGGGAGAACCGGGTTTGATTCCCCCACTACTCCACTTGCACCTGCTGGAATGGCCTTGGGTCAGCCATAGCTCTGGCAGAGGTTGTCCTTGAAAGGGCAGCTGCTGTGAGAGTCCTCTTAGCCCCACCCACCTCACAGGGTGTCTGTTGTGGGGGAGGGAGGGAAAGGAGATTGTAGGCCACTCTCAGCCTCTGTCCTTGAAAGGGCAGCCGCTGTGAGAGCCCTCTCAGCCCCACCCACCTCACAGGGTGTCTGTTGTGGGGGAGGAAGGGAAAGGAGATTGTGAGCCGCTCTGAGCCTCTGTCCTTGAAAGGGCAGCTGCTGGGAGAGCCCTCTCCAGCCCCGCTCACCTCACAGGGTGTCTGTTGTGGGGGAGGAAGGGAAAGGAGATTGTAGGCCGCTCTGAGCCTCTGTCCTTGAAAGGGCAGCTGCTGTGAGAGCCCTCTCAGCCCCACCCACCTCACATAGTGTCTGTTGTGGGGGAGGAAGGGAAAGGAGATTGTAGGCCGCTCTGAGCCTCTATCCTTGAAAGGGCAGCTGCTGTGAGAGCCCTCTCGGCCCCACCCACCTCACAGGGTGGGTGTTGTGGGGGAGGAAGGGAAAGGAGATTGTAGGGCGCTCTGAGCCTCTGTCCTTGTAAGGGCAGCTGCTGTGAGAGCCCTCTCCACCCCCACCCACCTCACAGGGCTAATAGCCACTGATGGACCTCTGCTCCATATTTTTATCCAATCCCCTCTTGAAGCTGGCTATGCTTGTAGCCGCCGCCACCTCCTGTGGCAGTGAATTCCACATGTTAATCACCCTTTGGGTGAAGAAGTACTTCCCTTTATCCGTTTTAACCTGACTGCTCAGCAATTTCATCGAATGCCCACGAGTTCTTGTATTGTGAGAAAGGGAGAAAAGGACTTCTTTCTCTACTTTCCCCATCCCTTGCATAATCTTTTAAACCTCTATCATGTCACCCCGCAGTCGATGTTTCTCCAAGCTAAAGAGCCCCAAGTGTTTTAACCTTTCTTCACAGGGAAAATGTTCCAAACCTTTAATCATTTTAGTTGCACTTTTCTGCACTTTTTCCGGGTGAGACAATCAATAACATTTCATAACCAAATGCATCGAAGTGCACCTACAATCTTTTGCAGAAATGGATTCCATCAGTAAAGTGCGTAGTGCAGAGAAAGTGCTTGTACAATGCAATGCCAAAATTAAGTGAGAGATCTCCAGGCTCCAACCTGGAGGCTGGCAACCCAATCGTTGCAACGTCTGGATGGGGAAATTCCTGGATATTTGGGTGGGGTGCCTGGGGAGTGGAAGGTTTGGGCAAGGATGGAAGCTCAGAGAACTTCCATGTTGGTAAGTTTAAAGTGGTGATTCTGGGACCAAAAAGAAAATCTCAGTTTTGGCTCCTGTGGTCTGAATTTCCTGAGAGGGGAAAAGATCTTGGGAGTCGTAGTGGAAAGAGCCCAAGGAAAATGTTATTCAAGTGTGCTGCAGCAGCGAAAAAGGCAAACTGTTTTAGGGATTATTAGAAGAAGACGACTGCAGATTTATACTCCGCCCTTCTCTCTGAATCAGAGACTCAGAGCAGCTTACAGTCTCCTATAATACCTTCTCTCCCCACAACAGACACCTTGTGAGGTGGGTGGGGCTGAGAGGGCTCTCACAGCAGCTGCCCTTTCAAGGACAACGCCTACAAGAGTTATGGCTAACCCAAGGCCATTCCGGCAGCTGCAAGGGGAGGAGTGGGGGATCCAATCCGGTTCTCCCAGATAAGAGTCCGCATACTTAACTACTACACCAAACTGGGACTGGGGAAAAAATGTCCAATATTGTCATGCCGCTGTATAGATCTATGGGGCAGATCATATGATATACTCTGTACAATTCCAGGCAATAAAGATGATGAGGTGTTTGGAACATCTTCCCTAGGAGGAAGAAGGATGGAGGTTTACAAGATTATGCATGGGATAGAGAAGGTAGAAAAAGAAGTACTTTTATCCCTTTCCCACAATACAAGAACTCGTGGGCATTCAATTAAATCTCTGAGCAGTCGGGTTAGAACGGATAAAAGGAAGTCCTTCTTCATCCAAAGGGTGATTAACACATGGAATTCACTGCCACAGGAGGAGGTGGTGGCTACAAGCATAGAAAGCTTCAAGAGGGGATTGGATAAATATATGGAGCAAAGGTCCATCAGTGGCCATTAGACACAGGGTATTGATGAAACTCTCTGTCTGGAGCAGTGATGCTCTGTATTCTTGGTGCTTGGGGGGGCACAGTGGGAGGGCTTCTAGTGTCTTGGCCCCACTGATGGACCTCCTGATGGCGCTTGGTTTTTTGGTCACTGTGTGACACAGAGTGTTAGACTGGATGCCTGATCCAACATGGCTTCTCTTATGTTCTTATGAAAGGCTGAAGAGTCTGGGACTTTTCAGCTGGGAAAAGAGACAGCTTTCGGGGGTAGGTTTGTATAATGTGTAGGGTAGAGACAGTTGACAAAGAGAAGAAGAAGAAGACTGCAGATTTATACCCCGCCCTTCTCTCTGAATCAGTCTCAGAGCAGCTTACAATCTCCTACATCTTCTCCCCCCACAACAGACACCCTGTGAGGTGGGTGGGGTTGAGAGGGCTCTCACAGCGGCTGCCCTTTCAAGGACAACTCCTGCGAGAGCTACGGCTAACCCAAGGCCATTCCAGCAGCTGTAAGTGGAGGAGTGGGGTCAAACCCGATTCTCGAGATAAGAATCCGCACACTTAACCACTAAACCAAACTGGCTCTCAAAAGTCTAGAACTTGAGGACATCCGATGAAGCTGATGGGCAGTAGGTTCATGATTGTCAAAAGGAAAGACTACTTTACACAGAGATGGATTAAAGTGTGGAGTTTGCTGTCAAATGATGCAGTGATGGCCACAAGAACAAACAGCTTTACAAAGGGATTAGATTGATTAATGGTAGATAGGTCTAACAGTGGCATTTATCCCTGGTGACTGAGGGGAACCTCCACATTCAGAGGTTCTAATCCTCCGAATCCCAGAACCAGGAGGCAACGTCAGGGGAAGGCCTTGGCCTTTGTGCCTTGTTGTTGGCCCTTCAGAGGAACAGGTTAGCCCCTGGGTGAGACAGGATACTCTACTGAATGGACCACTGGTCCGATCCAGCAGGACTCTTCTTATGTTCTTATCAGGGGAAGGTATTGGCCTTTGTGTCCTGTTGTGGGCCATCCAGAGGAAATGGTTGGCCACTGTGTGTTATGGAGGGCTGGAGTGGATGGGCCATTGGTCTGAAATAGCAGAACTCTTCTTATTCTGCCGGGCCTTTGGTTGAGGCCGGGCCTTTGGGGTCGTGGTAGATAATTCACTGCAAATGTCAAGACAGTGTGCGTTTGCAATAAAAAAGGCCAACGCCATGCTGGGAATTATTAGGAAGGGAATTGAAAACAAATCAGCCAGTATCCTAATGCCCCTGTATAAATCGATGGTGCGGTCTCATTTGGAGTACTGTGTGCAGTTCTGGTCGCCGCACCTCAAAAAGGATATTATAGCATTGGGGAAAGTCCAGAAAAGGGCAACTAGAATGATTAAAGGGCTGGAACACTTTCCCTATGAAGAAAGGTTGAAACGCTTAGGGCTCTTTAGCTTGGAGAAATGTCGACTGCGGGGTGACATGATAGAGGTTTACAAGATAATGCATGGGATGGAGAAAGTAGAGAAAGAAGTCCTTTTCTCCCTTTCTCACAATACAAGAACTCGTGGGCATTCGATGAAATTGCTGAGCAGGCAGGTTAAAACGGATAAAAGGAAGTACTTCTTCACCCAAAGGGTGATTAACATGTGGAATTCACTGCCACAGGAGGTGGTGGCGGCCACAAGCATAGCCACCTTCAAGTGGGGGTTAGATAAAAATATGGAGCAGAGGTCCATCAGTGGCTATTAGCCAGTGTGTGTGTGTGTGTGTGTGTGTGTGTATATATATATATATATATATGATCTAACATGGCTTCTCTTATGTTCTTATGAGGCAGCGGGCATCCTAATCCAGCAACTATTCCATCAGTTGGCCTCCCTTGTTGGAACATCATGCTTTACTGACTATGGTGCTATCCTGTTTATTATCACCATCATTTATTTTGGGCCAAAAACTACTGTATCCTGTGAAATGTGCCCTTCCCGCCTGACGATGCACCTTTTTGTTTTATTGTTCTGTTGTTTGATTTACTAATTTAATTCTATTGTTTTAAATTATGAATGATGAATTGATGAATTACAGATTTATACCCTGCCCTTCTCTCTGAATCAGAGACTCAGAGTGGTTTACAATCTCCTTCATCTTCTCCCCCCACAACAGACACCCTGTGAGGTGGGTGGGGCTGAGAGGGCTCTCACAACAGCTGCCCTTTCAAGGACAGAGTCTCAGAGCAGCTCACAATCTCCTTTATCTTCTCCCCCCACAACAGACACCCTGTGAGGTGGGTGGGGCTGAGAGGGCTCTCACACCAGCTGCCCTTTTAAGGACAGGCTCAGAGCGGCCTACAATCTCCTATATCTTCTTCCCCCACAACAGACACCCAGTGAGGTGGGTGGAGCTGAGAGGGCTCTCACACCAGCTGCCCTTTCAAGGACAGCTTCTGCCAGAGCTATGACTGACCCAAGGCCATGCCAGCAGGTGCAAGTGGAGGAGTGGGGAATCAAACCTGGTTCTCCCAGATAAGAGTCCATGCACTTAACCACTACACCAAACTGGCTCTCTTAAATTTAAATGGTAGGTTGTTATTGTTGTTCAGTTTATGTGGTGATCCGCCCTGAGCCCGTTATGGGCAAGGGTGGAATATAAGCCTACTAAATAGATAAATCATCCCCCTGAATTGTGCTTTAATGCAACCCAGGAGAGAAAGTCACTCTGGGGACTGGAAAAAGAAATTGTATGTGTGGCAAAAAAGAGTTTCCCACCATTTGTCTTTTTCAGCTTCTCAGGCAGCAACGGAAAGAAATCCTTGATGCCTTCTTCGCTATCACCGTGTGGTGGAGAGAAAGGAACCATCATGAGGCCCGCTCAAGTAAGGGGGTGCGACCACTGGGGACATGGGAATGGTTTCTTCTCTGTCACAGGGCTCACCAAACCAGGCTCTTTGCCCTTGGGTCTGTTCAAAGCCTGTCTTGGATTACGTATGCAAAGAGGCCCCAACAGGGACAATAAAACAATCCTGGTTATGAACCTCCCGGTGAGGCCTAGAGCTCTCCTTGAAATCATCACTGATCTCCAAAATACAGAAATGGGGGGTTGAGGATTTTTAGCATCACAACCTGTGGAGAAACGCCATTTTAGTCAGTGGTGGTGCTTCATTTGGCAGGGATCAGTAAATCCCTCAGCAGGCTTTGTAGCCTTCCCCTCACTCCCCCCCCTCCCTTCCAGAGCCAAACCAACAACGCTAGGGGGAAAATCTCCTAGAGAGGCAGGAAGTGCTTTTGTTCTTGGCATGTGTGTTAGCAGGAAGAGAACGGCAGTTGGAAGCCAGCGCTCGAGCGAGCATGTGGTGAGCAATGGAGGCTCCTGCCTGGGAGGCCCCAGGCAGGCAGACCAAGTAAGTAATTCTCAAGACAGGACAAGTGTAGACCAGGGACAGTAGAAAGCGTTTATAAACACCTTTCCTTTGTGATGCTGTTTGCTGTGCTGTGCTGTGCTAACTTTTTAAATGCAACTGTTTTTGTTTTGTTTTTGTTTTCCTATCTTTTTCTCTTTTTAAATAAATATATTTTTACTGTTTAAATGCTGGCAGTCAATCTCTGTACCACCTAGATCCCCAGACCGCTTTAGACCACGCTGTGTTAAGAAGGGGGCCCCGGGGAAGGGGGAAGGCATGCAGTTGGATAAGGTGCCAATCCTCCAGGGGTGCCCCAAAGAAGTGCTGAGGTCTCTGTGAAACCCAAGTGCAGGGTGGCAGAGGACCTTGAGGCCGGGCCTCATAGCTGGAGAGGGGGATTGGGAGTCCTGTTCCTCTCAATCGGAACCCCTAGACTGAGCAGGTGGTGGCAGCGAGCCCAAGGGGCAGGAGGAGAAATAGCTCCCTCCAGGAGTTGGCGACTCAATAGGGAGCTGACGGGACCGGGTCTGAAGGCAGAATCGGGCCGGTTCCGCCACACAACCCAACTGAGCTTCCTCCCTAAATTCTGCCCTCTCCAAGCAACATCCCCAAATCTTGAGGTATTTCGGATACCGGAATTAGCAGTCGGAAGTTGAGCTTTGCTGGGAGTTTCTTCTGCCAAGCCAAAAAAGGATATCTGTGCTTTGGGGGGGCGGGGGGGTGATAGCCCCTCTGGAGAATAGCCCAGTTTTTCCATTCTTGACAGCTGGAAGGTGGCCGTTGAGAAAATCCTTTACAAAAGTCTGGGATTATTCGCTTGTGCTGTAGTAAAAAGATCTGGGTTTCTACCAGTACCTGGTAGGACAGAGAAGCAACGCTGCTGTCTCCTTGGAAACCAAATTTTCAATGTAGCATCTAGTGCCTCTCCCCAAAATACCCCCCAAGTTTCAAAATAATTGGACCAGGGGGTCCAATTCTATGAGCCCCAAAAGAAGGTGCCCCTATCCTTCATTTCCTATGGAAGGAAGGCATCCCTTTAAATGTGTGCTGTCCCTTTAAGGTGATGGCCAGAACTCCCTTGGAGTTCAATTTTGTTTGTCACACCCTTGTTCCTGGCTCCGCCCCAATGTCTCCTGGCTCCACCCCCAAAGTCCCCAGATATTTCTTGAATTGCACTTGGCAACCCTATTGGAAACAGAAAGGCCAGAAGATCCAGAACTGAACGTGGGGCAAAACCTTTGTTGTTTATTGATTTTATTTTATTTATTTAATTATATTTGTATCCCACCCTCCCCCTTTTGGGCTCAGGGTGGGATACAAATTTAATTGTTGTGGCTCACGACAATTAAAACAACATAAAATTAACTCTTACAATAAAATCACAATAAGTCACTAAAACGTTTCAAACGTATACAGTTTTAATACCTAGATGGCGTTATTATTGATTCTTGATTAGTGCCGTTACTGTGATGTTATTAGATGTTATTGAGCGCCTAGCATTTCTGTTTGGATCAAGTTAAGATATTAATGCTGTGGGGTGGTGAAGTGCTGGATGCCTCCGTTAGATGTTAAAGGCCTGTTTAAACAGTTCTGTCTTGCAGGCCCTGTGGTATTGTGGCAAGTCCTGCAGGGTCCTGATGTTTTCAGGGAGAGCATTCCAGAGGGCAGAGGCCACCACCAAAAAGGCTCTTGCCCTGGTGGTGGATGGTGGACAGCCAAATATCCTTTGGCCTGGGGATTGCAAAGAGGTTTTCTGAGCTTGATCGTAGTGCTCTCTGAGGTTCATGATTCAGTTATACCCCTCTGTTCTCAGGCTGACCCCAGGGAAAGCTGGGAAGGGAAAACCTCAGTTCCCTGACGCCCACCTGAAGGGTGTTGGTCATGAATTGTTTTCATACCCATTTTTGGATTTACGTCTCATAAACCAATTTTCCAGTGTTGAAAATAATTACTTCTTCCTCCTCCTTCTTCAGGATCCTCCAGTGTCCTTTGAAGAGGTGGCTGTGTATTTTACCCCAGAGGAGTGGGCCCTGCTGAACCCAGCCCAAAGAGCTCTGTACACGGAAGTCATGCTGGAGAATTTTGGGAATGTGGCCTCTCTGGGTGAGCGATCTTTTCTCCTTGTCTCTGTTGAGTGTGGCTAAAACTCTTCTTTGTTCATAGTTAGAAAGTCACTGTTGAGGAAAGATGTAGCCAGGCTCTTGCACTGGCAAGCTGAATCTGATGAAGACACCTCTACTCACGAGTTGCTGAACTCCCAAGTTTTTCACAGTAACACAGGGCAATCAAAGGTTCACGTTTATTTTCACACTATGCAAACAACCTCTGCAAGGATGGGGGAGACTTGTCTTAGCAGTAGTAGGTACAAAAAGGATCTAGGGGTCTTAGTGGATCATATGCTGAACATGAGTCAACAGTGTGATGCGGTGGCTAAAAAGGCAAATGCAATTTTGGGCTGTATCAACAAAAGTATAGTGTCCAGATCACGTGATGTGACGGTATCGCTTTGCTCTGCTCTGGTAAGACCTCGCCTGGAGTATTGTGTTCAGTTTTGGGCACCACATTTTAAGAAGGATCTAGACAAGCTGGAATGGGTCCAGAGGAGGGTGACGAAGATAGTGAGGGGTCTGGAGACCAAGTCCTATGAGAAAAGGTTGAAGGAGCTGGGCACATTTAGCTGGAGAGGAGGCAGCTAAGAGGTGATATGATCACCATCTTCAGGTACTTGAAGGGCTGTCCTATAGAGGATGGTGTGGAATTCACTGCACTGGCAAGTGGAGGCGGGTACAACCATAGACAGCTTCAGGCAGGGATTGGACAAACATGGATCAGGGGGCAACAGTGGGACACCAACTGGTGGACCTCCAGATGGCACCTGGCTTTTCTCCAGTGTGTGTGAGAGAGTGTTGGACTAGATGGACCATGGGCCTGATCCAGCAAGGTTTCTCTTATGTTTTTAGCAGCTCGGTGATTTGGAAAGTGCCAGAAGAGAAAGGGCCTGGCCGTTGAACAGGTCTCCATGCTGGCTGGCTGGCTCCATGCTGGCTGGGGCTGATGGGAGTTGTAGGCAAAAAACATCTGGAGAGCTACCGTTGGCCACCCCTGTTCTATTATGTTGTGAGCCGCCCTGAACCTGCTTCGGCAGGGACGGCGGGATATAAATCAACTAAACTAAACAAAGTAGAATTGTAATTTTCTGCTTTTTTTCTTTTTTAATGAAAAGGACCAGTGATGGCCAAACCTGACCTAATCTCCTGGCTGGAAGAAGAAGCAGTGCATTTCTTGCTATTCCTGGCTGAAGAGGAGGCACTGGCAGGTCTGTGGTGAAACAGTGCATTTCTTTTGCTTCTTTGCTAGGGGCTGATGAGTTTCTGTGACCCCTTATCCTAAGAGCTGGTTCACTTCTAAAGTGCTGGAGTGAGTGCTGAAAAGGTGCCTGTAGAGGTTGAAGAGCATATAACTAAGCCATCTGTAGCCAGCCTCGCTGCCTGAGGTGAAATTCAGTGGCTTGTGACTTCATTTTTGAGGAGCCGCTTCATTTTTGAGGATCCTTTTGCACAATATTGTCAGGACCCCAGCAATTCAACGATCAGACAGTCCATTGCAGGAATAGCTGTTTATTGAATCATGACAGGTCAGAGCAAGACGCCTTTGCGAAAACTGGTTTTGGCGGGCTTTTGCCCTTCTCTTATAGTCCCTGGTCCAAACCATTACACATTCAAAGGAAAGCGGGAAGTGAGCAAAGCAGGAAGCAAGCAGCTCCTCCCCCCAAGAGTATTCCCAGACACCCAGGCCCCTAGAAGGTGTGTACTTGATCAGACAAGAGCAACTTTGGTAACTCCTGAGACCAGGCAGAAAAAAGTGTTTCATCTGTTCCGTAGAGATAGCAGCGGCAAAAGGGGAGACAGTGGAAAATGAAAGAGGAGGCGGCTGAGAGGTGATAGGATCACCATCTTCAAGTACTTGAAGGGCTGTCATCTAGAGGATGGTGTGGAATTGTTTTCTGTCGCCCCAGAAGGTAGGACCAGAGCCAGTGGGTTGAAATTAAATCAAAAGGGTTTCCGGCTCAACATCAGGAAGAACTTCCTGACCTTTAGAGCAATTCCTCAGTGGAACAGGCTTCCTCGGGAGGTGGTGGGCTCTCCTTCCTTGGAGGTTTTTAAACAGAGGCTAGATGGCCCTCTGACAGCAATGGAGATCCTGTGAATGTAGGGGGAGGCATTTGTGAGTTTCCTGCATTGTGCAGGGGGCTGGACTAGATGATCCTGGAGGTCCCTTCCAACTCTAGAATTCTATGGCAAGAGACTTCTTGACTAATATCATTCATCACAGGAGTAGATGACCAATAAAGCCTTTGGAAAGTATGTCTAGACACCAAGCTTTTGCATTCTTGCAGTTTCTACCACAGTTAATATACTTCATTCTCTAATGTTCCTGCTCCATTTTCCCTCATGTCCTGATACATGTCTCTTTCTTTCAGCCAGGGGTATGCAGAGAATTCAGGGAGAGGTGGAAAAATATAAATGCCTGGAGTGCGGGAAAAGCTTTCATAAAAAGAATAAGTTAACTTTGCATCAAAGAATCCACAAAGGAGAGTACCCATATAAATGCCTGCAGTGTGGAAAGTGTTTTAGTAGCAAAGGAGGTCTTTCTTACCATGACAGAATTCATACAGGGGAGAAACCATATAACTGTTTGGAGTGTGGAAGAAGCTTTTTGTGGAAGGGTACTTTAACATTCCATCAAAGAATTCACACAGGAGAAAAGCCATACAAATGTCTAGTGTGTGGGAAAGCATTTAGTCGCAGGCTGAACCTCACTGACCATGACAGAATTCACACAGGAGAGAAACCATACAAATGCTTGGAGTGTGGAAAAAGCTTTCGACGGAAGAATGATCTAAGTACACATCAAATAATTCACACAGAGCAGAAGCCATATAAATGCCTGGAGTGTGGAAAGGGATTTTGTCGTAAGATAAGCCTTACTTACCATGACAGAATTCACACAGGGGAGAAAATGTATAAGTGTCTGGAGTGTGGAAAAAGCTTTCGACGGAATGACACATTAACTTTCCATCAAAGAATTCATGCAGAAGAGAACCCATATAAATGTCTCCAGTGTGGAAAGTGTTTTAGTAGCAAAAGAGGCCTTACTGACCATGAAAGAATTCATACAGGGGAGAAACCATATAACTGTTTGGAGTGCGGGAAAAGCTTTCCACGGAAGAGTACTTTGATTTACCATCAACGAATCCATGCAGCAGAAAAGCCATATAAATGCCAAGAGTGTGGAAAGGGATTTTGTCGCAAGATAAGCCTCATTTACCATGAACGAATTCACACAGGGGAGAAACCATATAAATGTCTGGAGTGCGGGAAAAGCTTTCGAAAAAATGATTCGTTAACTTTCCATCAAAGAATTCACACAGGAGAGAAACCATATAAATGTCTGGAGTGTGGAAAGTGTTTTAGTAGCAGAGGAGGCCTTACTTACCACAACAGAATTCATACAAGGGAGAAACCATACAAATGTCTCGAGTGTGGAGAAAGCTTTCGATGGAAGAATGATCTAACTTTCCATGAAAGAATTCACAATGGAGAAAACATATAAATGCATGGAGTGTGGGAAGGGCTTTGGACAGAAGATTAAACTAAATCCACATCAAAGAGTTCACACTAGGGAGAAAGCGTAGGAAAGTCTGTAGTGTGGGCAGACATTCCATCAAAGCAAAATAGATTAGGCAATTAGAAAAGAATGTGATTTGTGTTATAAGAATGTCATCTTAAACTGTTCTGTTTCAGTAGAAAAGAAAAAGGTAACTGTCTAGGTATCTGACGAAGTGAACTGTGACTCATGAATGCTGTTTTTCACTGCTCTAGACAGACTTAACACGGTTACCCATTGCATTCTCTTTCACACCTGTGGAATGCTAGAATTGTGAGAGTCTTTCTGCCGCATGAGCACCCATTCTCACCCGTTATCTTTCTACAGATGAGCAAAGCAGTTTTGTAGATCGTATTCAGAGAAGGAGTGTTGTAGCTTCGTAGACTTTAAGCCTTTGTCAGTAATAGTAATAGCCAGCACCTTGGCATAAACTGAAAAAATTGAAGAATCTCCAAAGGAACGACTCAGATATGTGTCAGATACATTTTGTGCCTCACCCCAAATAGTAATCAAGGTGTGACGTTCTGTACCAGACAGAGATTCTGACTTCAAGGGTGGACCCATGTAGAGTATATCACGGTAGACTGGCTGCCTGGTTACTGTGGTTTTGATTTTCATTGTGTTTATCGATTCTATTCTGAGTGTTCATGCCTTTAATATTCCCTGTGTTCTGAGGAGGATCAAGTATTGTGCTTCAACAGACTGTATACTTTGTTAAATTACGGAATCTGAGTTTTAGTTGAATCTGAGTGAGAATCTAATAGTTGAATCTGAGTGAGAGCCAGTTTGGTGTAGTGGTTAAGTGCGTGGACTCTCATCTGGGAGAACCGAGTTTGATTCCCCACTCCTCCACTTGCACCTGCTGAGATGGCCTTGGGTCAGCCATAGCTTTCATAGAAGCTGTCCTTGAAAGGGCAGCTGCTATAAAAGCACTCTCAGCCCCACCTACCTCACAGGGTGGGGGGGGGAAGGTAGAGGAGATTGTGACCGCTCTGAGACTCTGAGATTCAGAGTGTAGGGCAGGATATAAATCCAATTTCTTCTTCTACCTCACAGGGTTCTGTTGTGGGAGGGGGAAGGTAAAGGAGATTGTGAGCCGCTCTGAGACTGAGATTCAGAGTATAGGGTGGGATATAAATCCAATTTCTTCTTCTACCTCACAGGGTGTTTGTTGTGTGGGGGGGAAGGTAGAGGAGATTGTGAACCACTCTGAGACTCTGAGATTCAGAGTGTAGGGCAGGATATAAATCCAATTTCTTCTTCTACCTCACAGGGTGTCTGTTGTGAGAGGGGGAAGGTAGAGGAGATTGTGACGGCTCTGAGACTCTGAGATTCAGAGTACAGGGTGGGATATAAATCCAAAATCTTCTTTCTTACTGGTTCAGCATGGCCCTTGGGGCTAAAACATACACAGAGTCCCAAGGATTTAGTAGGATTTCGCCTTCTGATGGTACCTGGTGAGACACTGGTCTGATCCATCATGGCTTCTCTTTCGTTCTTGTTTTCTTCCCCCCAACTTTCAAGGCAGAGATATCTCAGAATTCCAGAGTGGGGCATTCTCTGCTTAGCACTCAAAAGAAACTACAAAAATTCATAGGGGATAAAGGTGCAATTGTGGGTCCCTACGAGTTGCACTGGACACAGCTGGTCCCCTTTGGCAAGACTTATAGTCCGGTCAGTGATGCTCTGTATTCTTGGTGTTTGGCGAGGGGGGGGCACAGTGGGAGGGCTTCTAGTGTCCTGGCCCCACTGGTGGACCTCCTGATGGCACCTGGGTTTTTTGGCCACTGTGACACAGAGAGTTGGATTGGATGGACCATTGGCCTGATCCAACATGGCCTCTCAAGTTCTTATGTCGGGGCAGTGATGCTCTGCATTCTTGGTGCTTGGGAGGGGCACAGTGGGAGGGCTTTTAGTGTCCTGGCCCCACTGAGGGACCTCCCATTTAAAATCGAAGTCCCAAGTCCCATTTGTTTGACCTGACCAGCCTAGGGACAGTCTCCCCTCTCTATTCAGACCAGGCTTGACATTAACATTAATTGACATTAATTTCTGAGCTGAGCAGCATAGAGGTCCCTGCCTCACTTCTGCTCAAAAGTGCAGGGTTTATAAAGGCTCGAACCATCTCACATCTTATCAGATAGCATCTGATGTTATGCATTCCAAAAAACTCCAGCTGCAATTTAATATCAACAGTTGTACTGCCAAGTGAAAACATTGCCCTCAGTTCACTCTTACCTTTCAACTACTCCCTGGCAAGCTTTCAGAGATGGCTAGAGCCATGCTTCTTGCCAGTACCAAATAAGGACCATACCAAAAAAGGCCTTTCCTGCCCTGGAACGACTTGATGAACTTTTTTTTTTTTTACATTTTAAATGATTTATTATAAATCAAACAACAAAAACAAGAACATAACAGATAGAATATATACATAGAAACAGTGACTCTCCCACCACCTATCCACCCACATATATATGGAGTTTTAAGGGCTTTACACTATACCGGTTCTAATATCTCATCACAAATCCAATACTTTTTGCCCATAGATACACTGGTTCTCAGGTCTTGATGAACTTTCACACACTAACTTGATGAACTTTCACACACTAACCCACTTATGCTTTTTCTCTGAGAGCAAGAGATGCTGAAGATGCTTGAAGAACTCTAGAGCCGAAGAGCTCTTAGTGCCCATTTCTTAAGAGTATGGCTACTTTCAGAAAGAGTTCTTGTAGCCAGTTTCATGAGGAGTGTGGTGAAGATCACAAAGAGGGCCAACCCAAAATAAAGTCTGTCACGTCGCCCTCCGTATTATTTGTATGAAGAATAACTGAGTTGCTGTTCGTTCCCCTTTTCCAATAAACTGCCTTCAGCAGCATCTTTTCAGCCAGCAGCCATGAACACGACTCATGAGTTCATGGTGAATCTGGGTGACCTAACAGCAAAATCCTGAGGATCTGTGAGGATCCTTCCTTTGGAACGACATTTTTGTGCTAGGAAAGTGATGGATTTGTTTATTTATTTCGTGGATTTATGGCCCGCCCTTTCCCATGACGGGCTCAGGGCGGATTACAACATAATAAGACAGTTTTAAAAATCCAGCAATAAAACAGTTAAGCAATTAAAATCATCAAAACCAGTTTGGTGTAGTGGTTAAGTGCGCGGACTCTTATCTGGGAGAACCGGGTTTGATTCCCCCACTCCTCCACTTGCAGCTGCTGGAATGGCCTTGGGTCAGCCATCACTCTGGCAGAGGTTGTCCTTGAAAGGGCAGCTGCTGTGAGAGCTCTCTCAGCCCTACCCACCTCACAGGGTGTCTGTTGTGGTGGGGGGAAGATATAGGAGATTGTAAACTGCTCTGAGTCTCTTATTCAGAGAGAACAGCAGGGTATAAATCTACAGTCGTCTTCTTCACTTGCAGCTGCTGGAATGGCCTTGGGTCAGCCATAGCTCTGGCAGAGGTTGCCCTTGCAAGGGCAGCTGCTGTGAGAGCCCTTTCAGCCCCACCCACCTCACAGGGTGTCCGTTGTGGGGGGAGAAGATATAGGAGATTGTAAGCCGCTCTGGGACTCTGATTCAGAGAGAAGGGCAGGGTATAAATCTACAGTCTTCTTCTTCACTTGCAGCTGCTGGAATGGCCTTGGGTCAGCCATAGCTCTGGCAGAGGTTGTCCTTGCAAGGGCAGCTGTTGTGAGAGCCCTCTCAGCCCCACCCACCTCACAGGGTGTCCGTTGTGGGGGGAGAAGATATAGGAGATTGTAAGCTGCTCTGAGACTGATTCAGAGAGAAGGGCGGGGTATAAATCTGCAGCCCTCTTCTAAATAGAACTTAAACAGCGTGGATGGTGTAAACATATTTCACAGGTTGAAACATAAATATCATAGGCGTCCGAGATGTCAACAATGTCAGCCCAGTCTCTAGCAATCAGGACGGTAAATCAGTTAGAGGCCAGTTAGATGGTACAATCACTAAAGAATGAATGAAATAAGGATTCCCGCCTGCCTCAACTAAAGGCCTGGCGGAACAGTTTCGTTTTACAGGCCCTCTGGAATGGTAGTAAGTTCGGTAGGGCCCAAATCTCCACAGGGAGCTGATTCCACCAGGTCGAGGCGAGCTGGACGTCCTTTGGGCCAGGGATAGTCCGTAGGTGTTGGTTAGTCAATCGTAATGACCTTCGAGGCTCATGGGGATGCGTGATTTGTGGTGTTGCCTATAGACTAAGACAGGGGTGGCCAATGGTAGCTCTCCAGATGTTTTTTCCTACAACTCCCATCAGCCCCAGCCAGCATGGCCAATGGCTGGGGGGTGATGGGAGTTGTAGGCAAAAAACATCTGGAGAGCTACCGTTGGCCACCCCTGGACTAAGACATGATTTACAATATACCAGCGGTTTTATGTTATTTCACAATATATTGAGTCCACTGAGGTGGTGCTAAAGGGTTGGAGTATTCCGTGGGCGGGGGGAAGGTGCAGTCTTTCCCGGGGGATTGTAGGGTATGTATGTATGTATTTATTTATATTTATATTTATATCCCGCCCTCCCCACCAAAACAGGCTCAGGGCAGCTTACATATTCATGTAATATAAAGCAGTCAGTAGCTTACCTCAAAAGGACTCCAGCATTTCTATAAAACTACACATTCATATTCTAGGATTTCAAGGAACTCCAGGGGGAAACAACAACCAAACCACGCACCGATCAGAGCAGAGGGACTGGTTAGACAAAAAAGACTTTGGTCTGCTGGAAGGAAGGAATTCAACAAGCCTGAACAGTTTCTAGTTTTGCCAACCTCCAGGTGGCACCTGGAGATCCCCCCCAATTGATCTCCATGTGACCCAGATCAGTTCTGGAGCAAATGGCTGTTTTGGACGATGGTGACTACAGCATCCTACCCTGTTGAACTCCCTTTCCTGCCCAAACCGTACCCCCCCCCCAGCTCCACTCCCATAGCTGGCAACCCTATATGTAAATTATTGCGAGATATACTTAATTGTTCTCTATACTATGTCTTATGAAGAAAAAAAAAATTGAAGTTAACATTTTCCAAAATGTGTCACAAGGTGGCATCTTGTTGTCAAAGATGAGAACTTGCTTCATTCTTTGTGTGTGTATGTTGCCAGGTGCCACCTGGCCACTGGGAGGGGATGGGCATAGAACTGCCAGAGCCGGGATGGGAAACATTTGGACGTTTGGGGATGGAACCT
The DNA here is from genome assembly GCF_032191835.1 of Heteronotia binoei. NCBI lineage: Eukaryota > Metazoa > Chordata > Lepidosauria > Squamata > Gekkonidae > Heteronotia > Heteronotia binoei. Next base: position 12,978,695 of record NC_083227.1, on the reverse strand, counting down.
GGGGAAGACAGGGACCTCTATGCAATACAATTCCAATAACCTTTAATGGTATAACAATAGTTTACAAAAAGGAATGAGCATACAATTTGCCCATATGCCAAGATAAAACAATATCCCCTGCGCAAGCACCAGTCGTTTCCGACTCAGGATGACGTTGTTTCACAGCAGACTTTTTTACGAGGTGGTTTGCCATTGCCTTCCCCAGTCATCTACGCTTTCCCCCCAGCAAGCTGGGTACTCATTTTACCGACCTCGGAAGGATGGAAGGCTGAGTCAACCTTGAGCCGGTGACCTGAACACCCAGCTTCCACCAAGGATCGAACTCAGGTCGTGAGCAGAGGTTAGGACTGCAGTACTGCAGCTTTAACACTGCGCCACGGGGCTCTTTAAAACAATATAGATACATCAAATTGTAACACCATTTGATAGTAATAATAGGCATAAAAAGGAGGGATACGACTCCATAATTGTTGTTCAGTCGCACAGTCAAGTTCAGCTCTTTACGACCCCATGGACGAAGTCACGCCAGGCCCTCCTGTCTTCCACTATCCTCCAAAGTCTGCTCAAATTCGTGTTTGTTACATCAGTAACGCTGTCCAGCCATCTCATCTTTTGTCTTTCCCAGCACCAGGGTCTTCTCCAGTGAGTGCTCCCTTCTCATTTGGTGGCCAAAGTATTGGAGTTTCAGCTTCAGCATGTGACCTTCCAGGGAACAGGCAGGATTGATTTCCCTTAGGACTGACTGATTGGATTTTCTTGCAGTCCAGTTCCAGAGTCCACCCTAACTGAAGCAGAAGTTACATTTGCATCATGCTGCAAAAGTGTTGGATTCTGTATGAGTCCATGCTCCTCGATTTGGGGGGGGGTTCCCCTTAAAAAACTCGAGGATCCCTGAATCTCCTCCCCCCCTCAGATGCCAAAACCTTTTTCTATTCCACTTTCATTTAAATTTACATTTCTTATTCCAATTGACCTAAAAATCCAGTTTCTCTCCTGGCTTTGGGGCGGGGTGGGCAGCAGAATAACAGCCTGAGCTTCGCAGGGGACGGGGGATGTCTTCATTTATGTGCCAGACATCAAGGGACATTTCCCAGCAATTCCCTTCTCCCTCTAGGGTCTCTTTTTAACCTGTGATTAATCTGCGGGCCCGTGGCACAGAGTGGTAAAGCAGCAGTACTGCAGTCTGAACTCTCTGCTCACGACCTGCATTCGATTCCGGCGGAAGCTGGGTTCAGGTAACCGGCTCTAGGTTGACTCAGCCTTCCATCCAGCTTGCTGGGGGGCGGGGGGAGTGTAAAAGACTGGGGAAGGCAATGGCAAACCACCCCGTAAAAAGTCTGCTGTGAAAATGTTGTGAAAGCAACGTCACCCCAAAGTCGAAAACGACTGGTGTTTGCACAGGGGACCTTTCCTTTCCTATGATGCAAATGTAACTTCTGCTTCAGTTAGGGTGGACTCTGGAATTGGACTGCAAGAAGATCCAGTCAGTCCTAAGGGAAATCAACCCAGACTGTTCCCTGGAAGGTCAGGTGCTGAAGCTGAAGCTCAAATACTTTGGCCACCAAATGAGAAGGGAGCACTCCATGGAGAAGACCCTGATGCTGGGAAAGACAGAAGGCAAAAGAAGAAGGGGATGGCAAAAGATGAGTACAGAAGAACAGATGCTTTCGAGCTGTGGTGCTGGAGAAGACTCTTGAGAGTCCCTTGGACTGCAAGAAGATCAAATCAGTCAGTCCTAAGAGAAATCAACCCAGACTGTTCCCTGGAAGGACAGATGCTGAAGCTGAAGCTCAAATACTTTGGCCACCAACTGAGAAGGGAGCACTCCCTGGAGAAGATCCTGATGCTGGGAAAGACAGAAGGCAAAAGAAGAAGGGGACGGCAAAAGATGAGATGGCTGGACAGCGTTACTGATGTAACAAACACGAATTTGAGCAGACTTTGGAGGATGAGGAAAGACAGGAGGGCCTGGGGTTGTAAAGAGCTGAACTCGACTGTGCGACTGAACAACAATTATGGAATCGTACCCCTCCTTTTTATCCCTATTACTACTATCAAATGGTGTTACAATTCGATGTATCTATATTGTTTTAAAGAGACCAGTGGCGCAGAGTGTTAAAGCTGCAGTACCGCAGTCCGAAGCTCTGCCCACGACCTGGGTTCGATCCCCGGCGGAAGCTGGGTGTTCAGGTAGCCGGCTCGAGGTCGACTCAGCCTCCCATCCTTCCGAGGTCAGTCAAATGAGTCCCCAGCTTGCTGGATGGGGGGGAAAGTGTAGATGACCGGGGAAGGCAATGGCAAACCACCCCGTAAAAAGTCTGCCGTGAAAACGTTGTGAAAGCAACGTCACCCCAGAGTGGGAAACGACTGGTGCTTGCACAGGGGGACCTTTCCTTTCCATCCTCTCCAAGGGTTAAAGCGAGAGAGTCCTGCGTCCTAGAGAGGCACCTATGGGGGGGGGAACCATTTCCGGCTTCCGTCGTTGAAGAAGCCACGTTTGAATGTCCCGGGCTGCTGCTTGAATGCTTGGAAAGGTTGGGTGAGCTCCAAGGGTATGGGGGTGGGGGGGAGGAATAAAGAAATGGGGCGAGGGTCTGCATTGCAGTGCAAGACCCTCCAAGTGGGGAGAAAGGAGGAGGGGTGCATTTAAATGGGAGAGAGAGGAGACCCTTCCCCTCCTTGCATCAAGTAAAACCTGCTTTCAGCAAAGGCGAGGGAATCTCTAGAGTAGATCCAGGGAAGAAAGATTTGCAAGAGGCGCAAAAAGAGACTTTTGGCCCCGGGGGTGGGTGGGATGGGTCAACCCTGGGGAAGAACAGAAGATTTGAGGCTGGAGCGGGGAAAGAGGAGAGATCTCCCCCTCTTCATGCCCCTCGTTGTCTTCCCCGCCCGGCCACAGTAGGCTTTTGCCTCTTCCCCAACAATGCAGGCATCGCCTTTGCTTTTTGGGAAGCGGGAGGTTGTGGGGAGGGTTGCAATATGATTGCCAGGTCTGTGCTGGAAGACCCCTGGAGTTTTTGTGGGGTTGGATCCAGGAGAGCGCGGGGTTTGGGGAGGAGTGGGGCTTCAGCATAGTACAATGCCATAGAGTCTCCCCCCCCACACACCTCAAAGCAGCCCTTTTCTCCAGAGGAGCTGATCTCTGCCAGCTGGAGATCAGTTGGAAAAGCCGGAGATCTCCAGGCTCCACCTGGAGGCTAATACGCAACAAAAGTTATAGCGGCCGGATTGCTAATATATTGTGACAAACGTATAGAATATCAGATCACACGAAGACTGAAAAATCAATTCCCAACGTTCCGCAATTACGCCAATGGAGTCCCGATGTACAGGAAGTCGACTTGATTACTCCTGCTTCAATTCCTCTTCCAGCATAAAGATAAAGGTCGTCCCCTGTGCAACTCTGGGGTGAGGTTGTTTTCACGGCAGACTTTTTACGGGGTAGTTTGCCATTGCCCCGTGGCACAGAGTGGTAAAGCAGCAGTACTGCGGTCTGAACTCTCTGCTCACGGCCTGAGTTCAATTCCAGCAGAAGCTGGGTTCAGGTAGCCGGCCCAAGGTTGACTCAGCCTTCCATCCTTCCGAGGTTGGTAAAATGAGTACCCAGTTTGCTGGGGGGAAAGTGTAAAAGACTGGGGAAGGCAATGGCAAACCACTCTGTAAAAAGTCTGCTGTGAAAACGTTGTGAAAGCAATATCACCCCAGAGTGGGAAACGACTGGTGCTTGCACAAGGGACCTTTACTTTCCTTGTCATTGCCTTCCCCAGTCATCTACACTTTCCCCCTAGCAAGCTGGGGACTCATTTTACCGATCTCGGAAGGATGGAAGGCTGAGTCAACCTGGAGCCGGTTACCTGAACCAGCTTTTGCTGGGATCGAACTCAGGTCGTGAGCAGAGGGCTCCGACTGCAGTACTGCAGCTTTACCACTCTGCGCCACGGGGCTTTTTCTTCCAGCGTAGGGTGCTCCGTAAATAATATTTCAATTTGGGCTAAGAATCCCAGCTACAAATACAAGTTGATGGGGTGTGAACTGGCAGAGACTGATCAAGAGAGAGATCTTGGGGTCATGATAGATAACTCACTGAAAGTGTCAAGACAGTGTGCGTTTGCAATAAAAAAGGCCAATGCCATGCTGGGAATTATTAGGAAGGGAATTGAAAACAAATCAGCCAGTATCATAATGCCCCTGTATAAATCGATGGTGCGGTCTCATTTGGAGTACTGTGTGCAGTTCTGGTCGCCGCACCTCAAAAAGGATATTATAGCTTTAGAGAAGGTGCAGAGAAGGGCAACTAGAATGATTAAAGGGCTGGAGCACTTTCCCTATGAAGAAAGGTTGAAACGCTTGGGACTCTTTAGCTTGGAGAAACGTCGACTGCGGGGTGACATGATAGAGGTTTACAAGATAATGCATGGAATGGAGAAAGTAGAGAAAGAAGTACTTTTCTCCCTTTCTCACAATACAAGAACTCGTGGGCATTCGATGAAATTGCTGAGCAGACAGGTTAAGACGGATAAAAGGAAGTACTTCTTCACCCAAAGGGTGATTAACATGTGGAATTCACTGCCACAGGAGGTGGTGGCGGCCACAAATATAGCCACCTTCAAGAGGGGTTTAGATAAAAATATGGAGCACAGGTCCATCAGTGGCTATTAGCCACAGTGTATGGAGCACAGGTCCATCAGTGGCTATTAGCCACAGTGTATGTGTGTATATAACATTTTTTGCCACTGTGTGACACAGAGTGTTGGACTTGATGGGCCATTGGCCTGATCCAACATGGCTTCTCTTATGTTCTTATGTTCTTAATCAAAGGACAAGTGCTCATAAAAATGTACAATTTCTATTTCCGATAGAAAGATGGGACACAAAGTCTCCACTAAAAATTTCAAACCGGCACTACGGTCAGAGTTCTGGTTTGAAATTTTTAGTGGAGACTTTTTGTCCCGTCTTTCTATTGGAAATTCTTCTGCAGTCAGTTGACGCATCAGAAACCGTCAGTGTATATTTTTTTCTGAGCGCTTGTCCTTTGGTTGAAATATTATTTATGGAGCACCCTATGCTGGAAGCAGGCGTAATCAAGTCAACTTTCTGGACATCGGGACTCCGTTGATGGAGCTGTGGAACTTTGGGAATTTCAGTCTTCATGTGATTCGATAGTGTATACGTTTGTCACAATATATTAGTAATCTGGTCACTATAACTTTTGTTGGATATTTGCACTCCATAAGTGACCTTTCTCTATCCACCTGGGCCTGGCAAACCAACCGTTGCAAAATCCGGATGGGGAAATTTCTGGAGATTTGAGTGGAGTGCCTGGGGAGGTGAGGGTTTGGCCAAAGGAGGAAGCTCAGAGAAGTCTCATGTTAGTAAGTTTAAAGTGGTGATTCTGGGACCAAAAAAAAATATCTCAGTTTCAAGTCTAGGCTACTGGGGTCTGAATTTACTGAGACCAAGAGGGGAAAAAATCTTGGGGTCGCTGTGGAGGGCTCAAGGAAAGTGTCATCCCAGTGCACTGTAGCAGTGAAAAAGGCAAACTCTGTGTTAGAGATTATTAAGAAAGGGACTGAGAATAAAATGACTAATATGGTAATCAGTGGTGCCTCTAAGCCAAGTTAGTGTGAGCTTGCTCGCAGCTTTTTAGCTTCTGCCTCACACATTTTGCAGTTGGGACCCTCTGCTCACGACCTGAGTTCGATTCCAGCAGAAGCTGGTTCAGGTAGCCAGCTTGAGGTTGACTCAGCCTTCCATCCTTCTGAGGTCAGTAAAATGAGTCCCCAGTTTGCTGGGTGGGGGGGGAAGTGTAGATGACCGGGGAAGGCAATGGCAAACCACCCCGTAAAAAGGTCTGCCGTGAAAACATTGTGAAAGCAACGTCACCCCAGAGTTGGAAACGACTGGTGCTTTCACGTGGGACCTTTCCTTTTCCTTCCACACATTTTAGACTTAGCTCAGGAAAAATGGCCCCAGAGCACACTAATTTATGCAGTAGCTCACAACTTTAATGACAGTAGCTCACAACGTAGAATTTTTGCTCTCAAGACTCCACAGCTTAGAGGGAGTATTGATTGTAATGCCCCTGTATAGATCTGTGGTGTGGTCTCCTCTGAAATACTCTTGTGCAGTTCAGGGCAACCAAAATGAAATAATGGGTTGGAGCACCTTCCCTGGAAGAAAAAGTTGAAGAGTCTGGAACTTTTTTGGTTGAGAAAAGTTAGGGCTCAGGGGGGACAGAGTAGAGGTTTGTATCATTTATGTGTGGGGTGGAGACGGCGGACAAAGCGAACTTTTCCCCCCTCTCCCAAAAGACTAGAATTCAAGGCCGTCCAATGAAGCTCGTGGGCAGTAGGTTCAGAGACAGACAAAAGGAAAGGTTACTTTACACAGAGACTGACTGAAGTGTGGAGTTTGGTGCCAAGGGATGTGGCGATGCCCACATTAGGTGGACAAGAGCTAGGGAATACATGTCCTTTTGTTTTACCTAGACTTTCAGCAACAGCAATTAACGGGCAACTTTCATTACCTCTTATAGTTATCCAGATCAAATGGTCTTCCAATTTATGACACTATTTTGCCATTTGATCCTTTGCATCCGTTTACACTTTTAACCCACCGGCTACATGTATTTCAGCCCACCGTACGCTGTCCCCTCGTCTGAAGACGTATGCCTGCACACGAAAGCTTACATTCTGAATGACGCTTTGTTGGTCTTAAAGGTGCAACTTGACTCCAGCTTTAAAAGGGGATAGGATAGATTTGTGGCGAATAAGTCTATTAATGGCTTCTAAACCTGGTGGCTGAGGGGAACCTCAGTCTTAGCCTCGAGCGGAGGCGGCTGAGAGGTGATAGGATCACCATCTTCAAGTACTTCAAGGGCTGTCATATAGAGGAGGGTGTGGAATTGTTTTCTGTGGCCCCGGAAGGTAGGACCAGAACCAGTGGTTTGAAATTAAATCCAAAGAGTTTCCGGCTCAACACTAGGAAGAACTTCCTGACCGTTAGAGCGATTCCTCAGTGGAACAGGCTTCCTCAGGAGGTGGTGGGCTCTCCTTCCTTGGAGGTTTTTCAACAGAGGCTAGATGGCCATCTGACAGCAATGATGATCCTGTGAATTTAGGGGGAGGCATTTGTGAGTTTCCTGCATTGTGCAGGGGGTTGGACTAGATGACCCTAGAGGTCCCTTCCAACTCTGATTCTATGAAAAGAATTTCTGGCTCAACGTTAGAAAGAACTTCCTGACCGTTAGAGCGGTTCCTCAGTGGAACAGGCATCCTCGGGAGGTGGTGGGCTCTCCTTCCTTGGAGGTTTTTCAACAGAGGCTATATGGCCATCTGACAGCAATGATGATCCTGTGAATTTAGGGGGAGGCATTTGTGAGTTTCCTGCATTGTGCAGGGGGTTGGACTAGATGACCCTAGAGGTCCCTTCCAACTCTATGATTCTATGATTCCACATTCAGAGGCACTAATCCTCTGAATGCCAGAGCTAAGAGGCAACATTAAGGAAGGCCTCAGCCTTTGCGCCCTGCTGAGGAACTGATTGGCCCCTGTGTGAGACAGGATATTGTACTGGATGGACCGCTGGTCGGATCCAGCAGGACTCTTCTTATGTTCTTACCAGGGGAAGGTAGTGGCCTTTGTGCCCTGTTGTGGGCCAGAGGAAACGGTTGGCTACTGTGTGATACGGGGTGATGGACTAGATGGGCCATTGGTCTGATTCAGCGGAGCTGTTCTTATGTTCTTATTTCCAGGGTCTTGAATTGTGCTCTGTTACAAACCTGCAGAGACACTCTGGGGAACTGGAACATAAATTGTACGTGTGGCAAAAAAGGGTTTCCCATCTTTTGTCTTTTTCAGACTCGCAGGCAACAGCAGAGAGAAATCCTCGATGCTTTCTTCGCTATCGCCGTGTGGTGGTGGGAAAGGAGCCATCATGAGGCCTGCTCAAGTAAGGGGGTGCGACCACTGGGGACATGGGAATGGTTTCTTCTCTGTCACAGGGCTCACCAAACCAGGCTCTTTGCCCTTGGGTCTGTTCAAAACCTATCTTGAATTACATATGCAAAGCGGCAAGGACAATAAAACAATCCTGGTTATGAAACTCCAGGTGAGGCCTAGAGCTCTCCTTGAAATCATCACTGATCTCCAAAATACAGAAATGGGGGGTTGAGGATTTTTAGCATCACACCCTGCTGAGCTTCCTCCCTATATTCTGCCCCCTTCAAGCAACATCCCCAAATCTTGGTATTTCAGAAACGAATTAGCTGCCCTAGTTGGAGGTCTAGATGTTGAGCTTTGCTGGAAGTTCTTCAGCCAAACCAAAAAAGTATGTGTGCGCTGGTGTGTGTGTGTGTGGGGGGTGATATTCCCTCTGGAGCAGGGTATCCCAAACTCCCCCCCCCCCCATGGCACAGTTATTTTTACACTTCTTCATGGCCCACTAAAATTCGGGGGTGGAGCCAGGAGAATTTGGGGGTGGAGCCGGGAGACAGGAATTATGTCACAGAGACGGGGAAAGGAAGGAAGGAAAATGGAGCTCAGGTTTTGCAGCTTGTGTCAGTCTTCAAGGCTAGCTTTTTCTGCACAACACAGAGATGGGGGAAGCAAGGAAGCAGAGCAGAACTCATGCTTTGCTGGGGGCGGGGCTAGTTTTGGCTTTTCTTGTGACCCGGTATTGAGGCTTCTGTGGTCCAGTGCCGGGTCGCAACCCTGCAAATGGGAAACACTGCTCTGGGAATAGCCCAGTTTTCCATTCTTGACAGCTGGAAGGCAGCTGTTGAGAAAATCCTTTACAGAAGTCTGGAAATGTTCACTTGTCCTGTAGTAAAAAGACCTGGGTTTCTACCAGTACCTGGTAGGACAGAGAAACAACGCTGCTGTCTCCTTGGAAACAGGAAGGTTTTGTGGGGCAAAACCTTTGTTGTTTATTGATTTGATTCATTTATACTCCGCCTTTGTCCTCAGTGGGGGCCAAATGTAACTTACATAATTCTCCTCTTCTCTGTTTTATCCTCACAATAACCTTAGGAGGTAGATTAGGCTGAGAGTTTGTAAGAACTTCCTGACCGCTAGAGCGGTTCCTCAGTGGAACAGGCTCCCTCGGCAGGTGGTGGGTTCTCCTTCCTTGGAGGCTTTTAAACAGAGGCTAGATGGCCATCTGACATCAATTAGGATCCTGTGAATTTAGGGGGAGGTGTTTGTGAGTTTCCTGCATTGTGCAGGGGGTTGGACTAGATGACCCTGGAGGTCCCTTCCAACTCTTGGATTCTATGAACTGGCCCAAGGTGCCCCAGCGAGTTTCCAATACAGAGTGGGGATTTGAACCTAAGTTTCCCATATCTTAGTCAGACAACCTCATCACTACACCATGCTGGCTTTCATAAATATTTTTTAAGGTGAACCAAAATGCTCTATTCTCATCCCCTTAGTGGAGAGGCCAGTGATCAGAAATTCAGTTCTGTGGGAAATGTGGGAGACAGTATTGGGATATGATTTTTCCTGAGTATCTTCCATCCTCTGAAAACCAGGACCTGGAGGCAACCTCAAGGGAAGGCCTCAGCCTCTCTGCCCTGTTGTTGGCTGGCCGCTGTATGAGGCAGGATGCTGGACTAGATGGGCCACTGGTCTGATCCAGCAGGGCTCTTCTGATGTTCTTATGAAGGCCTCAGCCTCTCTGCCATGTTCTTGGCTTTCCAAAGGAACTGGTTTGCCCCTGTGTGAGACAGGATGCTGGACTAGATGGGCCACTGGTCTGACCCAGCAGGGCTCTTCTGATGTTCTTATGAAGGCCTCAGCCTCTCTGCCGTGTTCTTGGCTCTCCAAAGGAACTGGTTTGCCCCTGTGTGAGACAGGATGCTGGACTAGATGGGCCCCTGGTCTGATCCAGCAGGGTTCTCCTGATGTTCTTATGAAGGCCTTGGCTTCTGTGCCCTGTTATTGGCTCTCCAGAGGAACTGGTTTGCCCCTGTGTGAGACAGGATGCTGGACTAGATGGGCCACTGGTCTGATCCAGCAGGGCTTTTCTGATGTTCTTAAGAATGGAAATTCTAATGTTGCTCAGCTCAGAAATGCACTAAGGGAAAGGAAGGATCAAAATAGTCAACAACCTTTGTTCACTACTTTGGTTATAACTCTATTTTTAATATTCCCAGGTAGTGACAGCCAGTTTGGTGTAGTGGTTAAGTGTGCGAACTCTTATCTGGGAGAACCAGGTTTGATTCCCCACTCCTCCACTTGCACCTGCTGGAATGGCCTTGGGTCAGCCATAGCTCTGGCAGAGGTTGTCCTTGAAAGGGCAGCTGCTGTGAGAGCTCTCTCAGCCCCACCCACCTCACAGGGTGTCTGTTGTTGGGGAGGAAGGGAAAGGCGATTCTGAACCACTCTGAGATTTGGAGTGGAGGGTGGGATATAAATCCAATATCATCATCAACAACATACAGGGACTCTTTGTAGGTCTTATTAAAGTTGATTGTGTGCACTTTACGGGTGATCTAAAAATGAATAGAAGTGTTGTACACTTTCTCCCCAACCCAAAGGAGGAAAATAGATGCTGAAGTGAGGAATTCATGGGGTTGAGGCTGTGCTACTACCGGCAGCAAGCTCCTCTTCAACGGCTTGGCCATAAATTTATTAGAAAGCTGAATGCAAAAGCTCAAGGATCTACATTGGTGGTACTCATTCTGTGGCTAACGGAGAGGCAAATTTATAGTTTTCATACACCCAGAATGTTTGGGGCCCCTCTTTTTCTGGGGGAAAAGCCACAAACCCTCCATGTTTGCCACTCCTCCCTTCAAATCAGCATGTACAATATGTGCTATAGTTGAGAATGCACTTGCTTTGGAACGTAGACTCCATTGGGGCAACCACCATAAAGACCCTGATGGGGTTAGATGCCAATCTGGAGTCCGCTTATGCTGAAGAATTCAGCGGAGTCTTTTAAACAAAAGCCACTACTTCCTTGGGTACTTTGAGCCCAATCCCTCTCTAATTACGTCGGGTTATTAAGGCCAACGTCATGATGCAATGTCACCCCAGAGTCGGAAACAACTGGTGCTTGCACAGGGGACTAGAATAATAGAATCACAGAGTTGGAAGGGACCTCCAGGGTCATCTAGTCCAAGCCCTTGCACAATGCAGGAAACTCACAAACACCTCCCTCTAAATTCACAGGATCTTCATCGCTGTCAGATGACCATCTAGCCTCCAAGGAAGGAGAGCCCACCAACTCCTGAGGAAGCCTGTTCCACTGAGGAACCGCTCTAACAGTCAGGAAGTTCTTCCTAATGTTGAGCCAGAAACTCTTTTGATTTAATTTCAACCCATTAGCTCTGGTCCTACCTTCTGGAGCCACAGAAAACAATTCCACACCATCCTCTATGTGACAGCCCTTCAATTACTTGAAGATGGTGATCATATCACCTCTCAGCCACCTCCTCTGCAGGCTAAACATGCCCAGCTCCTTCAGCCTTTCTCCATAGACCCCTCACCATCTTCGTCGCCCTCCTCTGGACCCGTTCCAGCTTGTCTATATCCTTAAAAATGTGGTGCCCAAAACTGAACACAAGACTCCAGGTGAGATCTTCCCAGAGCAGAGTAAAGCGAAACCATCACTTCACGTGATCTCGATACTATACTTCTGTTGATACAGCCCAAATTTGCATTTGCCTTTTTAGCCACCGCATCACGCTGTTGACTCATGTTCAGCGTATGGTCCACTAAGACCCCGAGATCCTTTTCGCACATACTACTGCTAAGACAAGTCTCCCCCACCCTTTAAACATGCATTGGATTTTTCCTACCTAAATGCGTAACTTTACGTTTATCCCTGTTAAAATCCATTTTACTGGTTTTCGCCCAGTTTTCCAGCCTGTCGAGATCCAAAGCGCAACGGTGGACTGGAAACGAACCTGGGCTACCGGAAGCGCCAGCATTCACTGAACTGACTCGACGAGCAACTGTGGTTGTTGCACTTGAGGGTCCCCAGATAACGGATCAGCGCCTGATGAAGCAGCCATCTGGGAAATGGGTTCGTTACCGGTCCACCGTTGCGCTTTGGATTCAACATTTGGGACGTTTATGATTCTCAGGACTTTTAGTCCAAAATCCAGCTCTGTGGAGGAAATTGGAGCTTGGGCTCTTTAAGAGCTGTGGCGAAGACGCAGTCAGCATGGACTAGTGCTTCTTAGTTACTACCTCGAGTCAGCGACTGAATCGCAACTGGGTTGTAATTGAAATGTGCGGTTCCTTACTGTTTGTTGAATATATCCATTCTTTGCAGTATTTTGTTTTGCCGTGAGCCTTGTGCTTTTTTTCTGCTACCCAGTTACGTGTCATGCAAGGAGAGCGTTAAAAAGGAGAGCGTGCCCTGGCTCTGCTCTCAGCCAAAGACCAGTGTGCTTTTCCATTTTGAAATCCCCTCTCTAGAAGCTCCTTCCTCCTAGAGGTTGAGCAGAGGAGTCAAAGAAGGAGGAAGCCAGAGCTGGCAGCTGATTGGTTGCTTCCTGTGAGTGCTGGCCATCCCTCTGTCCTCGCGCTGCAGGCTGGTAGCAACAGTGGGGCCTGGGAGGGGCCACGCCCATCCTTTCACACACCCCTCCAACTATATGGCCCCTCCATTGGAGGCCCCCCAATCTGACCTCTTTGCTCACCGCCACTCTGAACAAGTAGTCGCATCGCTGCAGGTCTTTTTGCTTTTTTCTTTCCCTTTCCCTAACACACCTTGCAGAGCAAAGGAGGAGGGGGGGGGTGAGAGTCAAGAGGTCACTGTTTCTCTGAATGCCCCTGCATAAATCGATGGTGCAGCCTCAATTGGAGTACTGTGTACAGTTCTGGTCGCCCCACCTCAGAAAAGATATCATTGCGTTGGGAAAAGTCCAAAAAAGGGCAACTAGAACGATTCAAGGGTTGGAACACTTGCCCTATGAAGGAAGGTTAAAACGCTTGGGGCTCTTTAGCTTGGAGAAATGTCAACTGCGGGGTGACATGAGAGAGGTTTACAAGATTGTGCATGGGATGGAGAAAGTAGAGAAAGAAGTCCTTTTCTCCCTTTCTCACAATACGAGAACTCATGGGCATTCAATGAAATTGCTGAGCAGTCGGGTTAGAACGGATAAAAGGAAGTACTTCTTCACCCAAAGGGTGATTAACATGTGGAATTCAGTGCCACAGGAGTTGGTGGCAGCTACAAGCATAGCCACCTTCAAGAGGGGACTGGATAAGCATATGCAGCAGAGGTCCCTCAGTGGCTATTAGCCACAGCTTATGGTTGGAACTGTCCGGGGCAGTGATGCTCTGTATTCTTGTGCTTGGAGGGGGGGCACAGTGGAAGGGCTTCTAGCCCCACTGGTGGACCACTTGATGGCACTTGGGTTTGGGTTTTTTTGGCCACTGTGTGACACAGTGTTGGACTGGATGGGCCAGTGGCCTGATCCAACATGGCTTCTCTTATGTTCTTCTGTGACACAGTGTTGGGCTGGATGGGCCAGTGGCCTGATCCAACAGGGCTTCTCTTATGTTCTTATGTGACTCAGAGTGTTGGACTGGAGGGGCCATTGGGCTGATCCAACAGGGCTTCTCTTATGTTCTTATGTGACTCAGAGTGTTCGACTGGATGGGCCATTGGCCTGATCCTACATGGCTTCTCTTATGTTCTTCTGTGACACAGAGTGTTGGGCTGGATGGGGCATTGGCCTGATCCAACAGGGCTTCTCTTATGTTCTTATGTGACACAGAGTGTTGGGCTGGATGGGCCATTGGCCTGATCCAACAGGGCTTCTCTTATGTTCTTATGTGACACAGAGTGTTGGACTGAATGGGCCACTGGCCTGATCCAACAGGGCTTCTCTTATGTTCTTATGTGACACAGAGTGTTGGACTGGATGGGCCATTGGCCTGATCCAACAGGGCTTCTCTTATGTTCTTCTGTGACACAGAGTGTTGGACTGGATGGGCCATTGGCCTGATCCAGCATGGCTTCTCTTATGTTTTTATGTTAGAGAGGGGCACATGAGAAAGGGGTGGGGGCAGCAGAGCTGCTGCGACTGCCCAGGAGAAGGGGGGTTAGTACTCAAGGCAGTTTACAGTTCCAAGAGCCCCGGGCTGGCAAACAGCCCCTCCAAACAACAAATCCTGCTGCGGGCCCCACCAAGCATGAAATCCTGGCTATAGCCCTGTCAGGCTGACCCCAAGGAGAGCTGGGAAGAGAAAAACTCAGGGCCCAGATGCCTGCCTGGATGCTGTTACTCATGAATTGTTTTCATACCCATGTTTATCAAGAACCAACTTTCCAGTGTTGAAAATAATTACTTCTTCCTCCTCCTCCAGGATCCTGCAGTGTCCTTTGATGAGGTGGCCGTGTATTTCACCCCGGCGGAGTGGACCCTGCTGAACCCAGCCCAGAGAGCTCTGTACAAGGAGGTCATGCTGGAGAATTTTGGGAATGTGGCCTCTCTGGGTGAGGGATCTTTTCTCCTTCACTCTGTTGAGTGTGGCTAAGACTCTTCTTTGTTCATAGTTAGAAAGTTGCTGTTGAGGAAGGATGTTGTCAGGCGCTTTGGCTAAATAATGCCTTCCTGTCTACACATCTGGGAAGGGTTCAGGGTTCTCCATGCATAGACGTGAGGCTCTGTCTAGGAGTCTTTGGACCACATAAGAAGGCCTCAGAAGCAGGGCCGGCTCGCCCACTAGGCAAACTAGGCAGTTGCCTAGGGCGCCGAGAGGCGGGGGCAGCAAATTGGGTTCTCCCCCCCCCCCGCTGCTGCTAGCCCCCTCCGGGCCGCCGTCTCCGCCCCCCGGTGCTCCATTTGCCTGCCCATTGCTGCTAAAAGCAGCGGCGCCCCGTTTGCTCTCTTCCCCCTGCTTGCTGCGGCGAAAGGAAGCTCTCTTAACAAAATGGCCCCAGGAGGTATTACCAAACCTTCCGCTCTGTTAATAAAATCAGTAGCGTCCTTAATAAAGCTAGGTATTTTTTTTCTACGAAGGGTTTTAAATAATAATCAACAAATTGTGAGAGGGGTTCTAACAAGGACTCAATTCCAGAAACTATCGGGCGGCCTGGTGGTGGGAATATACACTTGTGAATCTTTGGGAGTATATAAAAAATTGGCACTCTCGGTTATGCAAAAATTCATATTCTTTCTGTGTAATATAACACATTTCTCTAGCCTCATCTAAGATGATCTTAACAAGTCTCGTGATGTTCTCTGTAGGGTCTGATGGTAACAGGTCATAATACATTTTATCCGATAGTTGTTTCTCAATCTCTTTACAATATTCTTGTCTGTCCAAAACAACAATCGCTCCCCCTTTAAGTTTAAAGACTAAATCGGATTTCTCAGACAATTCCTGCAAAATCCTCCTATCCTGTTTATTCAGATTATTTACACAAGGTCTCCTATTTGACTCCAACCTCACAATATCCTGTAGTCCCAACTTTTCTTTTTCTTTTTTTAAGTTTTGAAAGTTTTATTGGTTTTCTAAAAAGCTGAGGGTAATGGGTAAGAGGGAAGAGAAAATTATAGTTACAAATATATTCTAATCTGCATGTAGTATACTTTCTTAGAATACAAATATTGTCACATATTATTATCTCTTAACTTTAAATCATCAGCATCAAGATAATGTGTTTTGATACATTTATGTTGTACGTCTTCTTGTTGAAGTACCTATTCAAGCTAACATTTCCAACAAAAGTGGTATTATAGTAGAGCAGGGGTGGCCAACGGTAGCTCTCCAGATGTTTTTTTTTGCCTACAACTCCCATCAGCCCCAGCCATTGGCCATGCTGGCTGGGGCTGATGGGAGTTGTAGGCAAACATCTGGAGAGCTACCGTTGGCCACCCCTGCAGTAGAGGATACAGGAAAAAGGAGATATAAATTCACACCAAGGAATCAAGAGTTTTGAGTTACCTAGCCAGATATGTCGTTTCACCCAGTATTTTTTTTGCTTAGATTTCCCAGCCAACAACTGGGATAAGTAGTCCAGCTCAGCCATTGTAGTACCAACTTTTCAAACACCATCATGGGTTGGAGAAAGTGGGCAGGTCAAAGCAGGGGCTTTCTTCCAGGGTGGTCTTATCTCACCTGTGCTGCAGTGTGGCAGTGGAGGAGACCTGGCTGGCTTCTCTGCTGGTTTCATAAGTTAAGAACATAAGAGAATTCATATTGATCAGGCCAATGGCCCATTCGGTTCAACCCTCTGTGTCACAGAGTGGCCAAAAAACCACAAGTGCCTTCAGGAGGTCCATCAGTGAGGCCAGGACACTAGAAGCCCTCCCACTATGCCCCCCCCCCACCAAGCACCAAGAATACAGAGCATCACTTGCCCCAGACAGAGAGTTCCAACAACACGATGTGGCTAATAGCTACTGATGGACCTCTGCTCCATATGCTTATCCAATCCCCTCTTGAAGCTGTCTAGCCAGGTTTCAAGTTTTAGGTAGATAGGCAGAAGGCTAGGTACAATGGGCTACTTAAAACCTGACTTGCCTGAATCTTAGATTACTGTAATGTTTACACACTTAGCGAAGTTTTAGTTGACCTGATTTCTATTGTGTGCATTTTTCTGTACTTCTAGGATTACTTTTCACCTGTTCATCAAATTCTTGCCTAACACCAAGAGCATGCTTTATTTTAAATAAAACCATTATCTCTAAGATCATAAGAACATAAGAGAAGCCCTGTTGGATCAGGCCAGTGGCCCATCCAGTCCAACCCTCTGTGTCACATAAGAACATAAGAGAAGCCCTGTTGGATCAGGACAAGGGCCCATCCAGTCCAACACTCTGTGTCACATAAGAACATAAGAAAAGCCCTGTTGGATCAGGCCGATGGCCCATCCAGTCCAACACTCTGTGTCACATAAGAACATAAGAGAAGCCATGTTGGATCAGGACAATGGCCCATCCAGTCCAACACTCTGAGTCACATAAGAACATAAGAAAAGCCCTGTTGGATCAGGCCGATGGCCCATCCAGTCCAACACTCTGTGTCACATAAGAACATAAGAGAAGCCATCTTGGATCAGGCTGATGGCCCATCCAGTCCAACACTCTGTGTCACATAAGAGAAGCCCTGTTGGATCAGGCCAGTGGCCCATCCAGTCCAACACTGTGTCACACAGTGGCCAAAAACCCCAGGTGCCATCAGGAGGTCCAGTGGAGCCAAGACACTAGAAGCCTTCCCACTGTTGCCCCTCCCAAGCACCAAGAAGACAGAGCATCACTTGCCGATGGGAGTTGTAGGCAAAAAACATCTGGAGAGCTACCCTTGGCCACCCCTGCTCTACTCGTTCAGCGCTCCACCACACCCCTATTATTTGCCTGATGTGCCTGCAGGAAGATAGTCAGCTTTGAAGAGCTGAACTGATGCTCATAGAGTAGAATTGTAACTTTCTGCTTTTCTTTTCTTTTTTAATGATGAAAAGGACCAGTGATGGCCAAACCTGACCTCATCTCCTGGCTGGAAGGAGAAGAGCGTTTCTTGCTGTTTTCGGCTGAAGAGGAAGGATTGGCAGGTATGTGGTGGGACAGTGCGTTTCTTTTGCTTCTTTCCTAGGGGCTGGTTCTCCAAAGAGCTGGGGCAGATGCTGAAAAGGTACCTGTAGGGGTTGAGGAGCAAATAATAATAATAATAATAATAAATTTTATTTGTACCCCGCCCTCCCCCGCCGAAGCAGGCTCAGGGCGGCTAACAACACAGTACATTAATAAATAAAACATTAATAAACAACATAGTAACCAATGGTGCATTAATTAAAACCATTACATTAAGAACATTAAATTAAGCATTAACTTAACCTTAAAAACCAGTAGAACATTAATTAAAACAAACTATAACATTATCATTGACGCTATTCTAGTTAGTGCTAATGGCGGATTTTCTTCGTTGTAAAATTGTACTTCAGCTGTTCATAAAAGCTAATTTAAAAAGAGTGGTCTTGCAGGCCCTGCGGAACTGATCAAGGTTCCGCAGGGCCCGCACCTCCTCTGGAAGTTGGTTCCAGAGATATGGGGCCGCAGCCGAGAAGGCCCGTGAGCGGGTGTTCTGTAGTTTAACTTCTCTTGGCCCAGGGGTAGTCAGTCTGTTTTTTCCTACTGACCTCAGTGCTCTCTGGGGCTCGTATGGGGAGAGGCGGTCCTTCAGGTAGGCCGGACCTCGGCCATATAGGGCTTTAAAGGTAATAACCAGCACTTTGTACTGGACCCGGTATACAATCAGCAACCAGTGCAGCTCGCGTAGCCCCGGCCGTACATGTTCCCATCTTGGGAGACCAAGCAGCAGCCTGGCCGCCGCTTTCTGCACTAGTTGTAATTTCCGGGTCCGGCACAGAGGCAGCCCCATGTAGAGGGCGTTACAGTAGTCCAGTCGTGAGGTGACCGTCGCATGGATCACCGTCGCTAGGTCCCGACGCTCCAGGAAAGGGGCCAACTGCTTCGCCCGCCTCAGATGGAAGAATGCTGACTTGGCAGTGGCTGTTATCTGGGCCTCCATTGATAATGAAGGCTCCAGCAGGACACCCAGACTCTTCACCCGCTGCGCCGCCTTTAGCTGCACACCGTCGAAGGTCGGGAGGGATATTTCCCCTCCTGGAGCGCCGCGACCCACACAGAGAACCTCTGTCTTTGCCGGATTTAACTTCAGCCCACTCAGTCTAAGCCACGTTGCGATAGCCCGTAACGCCCGATCCAAGTCTCCCGGGGCGGAGGCGGGCCGGCCGTCCATTAGCAGATAGAGCTGGGTGTCATCAGCATATTGATGGCAGCCCAGCCCAAACCTCCTGGCAATCTGGGCAAGGGGGCGCATATAGATGTTAAATAACATCGGGGAGAGGACTGCTCCCTGAGGCACCCCACAATCTAGTGTGTGCCTCTGGGATCGTTCTCCCCCAATCGCCACCCTTTGTCCCCGACCCATGAGGAAGGAGTAGAGCCATTGTAAAGCAGACCCCTTAACCCCAATGTCGGCGAGGCGGTGGATTAGTAGCTGATGATCGACCGTATCAAATGCAGCCGACAGATCTAATAACATCAGCACCGCTACACCGCCTCGATCCAGTTGCCGTTGGAGGTCATCTGCCAAGGCGACCAAGACCGTCTCCGTCCCGTGACCCGGTCGGAAGCCAGACTGGCACGGGTCCAGGACAGAAGCGTCATCTAGAAATCTCTGTAGCTGCAATGCCACTGCCCTCTCGATAACTTTACCTAAAAATGGTAAATTAGACACCGGTCGGTAATTCGCCAATTCGGCCGGGTCTGCTGTAGATTTTTTCAGGAGGGGACGGACCAAGGCCTCTTTCAGAGGCGTTGGAAAACGCCCCTCTAAGAGGGATCTATTTATGATGTCCCGTAGAGGACATCTAAGCTCCCTCTGGCAAGATTTAATCAGCCAAGAGGGGCAAGGGTCCAGATCACATGCTGTTGGGCGAGCAGCAGAAAGAATTCCATCAACTTCTTCCAGGCTGAGTGGGTCGAAGTGGTCCAGCAGTAAATCTGAAGACAGGCGCGGAGCCTCAGTTTCACTCACTGTATCTAATGTGATAGGCAGGTCTTGGCGGAGTGACGAGATTTTATCTGCAAAATATTTCGCAAATGCCTCACAGCCTATCTCCAATTCTCTAACGTTTGGTTTGCCTTGTGGCAGTGTTACAAGATCTCCAATTACCCTAAACAATTGTGCTGGGCGCGAATTTGCAGATGCAATCCTGGCTGCAAAGTATTGTTTCTTTGCAGCCTTGACTGCCATCTCATATGACTTCATAAACGTTCTATAGGATGTTATCGTCACTTCGTCCTGAGTATGCCTCCACCGCCTCTCTAGTCGTCTGAGCCCTTGCTTCAGCTGGCGTAACTCCAAGGTGTACCATGGAGCCAGCCTCATGCGAGGGCGCAGAGGGCGCCGGGGTGCAATTTCGTCAATGGCCCTGGATAGTTGGTCTTGCCAGACTTCCACCAGGTCATCGAGGGAATTGCCAGTGGGCCAGGGATCCCTCAGGGCCGTTTGGAACCGTTCCGGGTCCATCAGGCCCCGAGGGCGAGCCAAAATAGGCTCTCCGCCCATACAGGGTTGGGGTGACATCTCCATACGGGCCTTAAGGGCTAGGTGATCCGACCATGGAACCGCTTCATCTGCGATATCGTTCACCAAAATCCCAGACGCAAAGATCAGGTCT
Source organism: Heteronotia binoei (assembly GCF_032191835.1). Lineage (NCBI taxonomy): Eukaryota > Metazoa > Chordata > Lepidosauria > Squamata > Gekkonidae > Heteronotia > Heteronotia binoei. The sequence goes on along the minus strand of NC_083227.1, from coordinate 12,958,526 downwards.
AGTGTGTGTCCGGCCTGATGCGTGGGTGTTGTGACAAGTTGAGAGAGTCCTAGTGTCGCCATGGAAGACACTAGGTCCATCGCCTGAGTGGAGGCCGTGTCATCGGCATGGACATTGAAGTCACCCAGGACCATAAGCCCTGGGCACTCCAATGCCCAGCCCGCCACTGCCTCCAATAGTGATGGTAAGGCGCTGGCTGGTGCGTTAGGCGGACAGTACACCAGCCAGATCGCCAACCCCTCTCCAACATCCCACCACAGACCGACACATTCGATGCCATCGATCTTTGGGGCCGGGAGAGCCCGAAAGGAGTAAGCCTCCCGTATGAATAATGCCACTCCTCCCCCCCGCCCGTTACTCCGTGACTGGTGAAGGACCGAGTAGCCTGGGGGGGTCATCTGGGAGAGCGCTACTGTCTCTCCGTCCCGCACCCAGGTCTCGGTCATGCAAGCCAGGTCCACGTCCTGCCGGAGCAAGAACTCCTTAAGGGTCGAGGTCTTATTATTGATGGACTTGGCGTTGCATAACACCAGTGACGGAGACAAGCATTTCCTCTTAAGCCCACTACCTGTCACCGTTGGGATGGGCAATAGACTGGAAGGTGGCCGAGCACTGATTTGTCTCTGTCTCCTTCCCTTATATAATTGTCTATTCCCACCGCCATATCTTCCCCTCCCCAGGAGCACTGGAATCCCCTGGGCCAACATCTACGTTAACTTGAAATGAGCTCACAGTATACTCCTCGCAGTTGTTCCCAATTATCTTCACCTGGCTTTCACTCTATCCTCCCCTATCTGTTCTTCTAATACTTGCTGCTAGTTAACTAATTATCATAAATAATTAATTTAGTAGTCCCCTCAGTTTCCCTTCCAATTAATTAGTATAATATTAAATTAATCAATTTCAGCACCATTAATAAACAGAACATCCCTCCCCCCTACCAATTGATGTGCTGAAATTATAAATATAATTACATATAAGTTGATATATATAAGTATATTATAAAAATCAATCACTAATTATTTGGCTAAAAATCCAATAAATTAATTAATAAACATCTTTAGTAAAATTCCATTAGCAGCTAGCAATCATTTAACTTAAGTTCTAGTCCTTAGGGGTGGCAGTATATATTGTCTATGGGTTGTAGGATTTAAAATCATATTCAGTCTTAGGTGCTGATAAGGTGCAGAAGTCAATGCAGTTAATAAGTGCAGTTGGTAAGGTGCGGTTGGTAGAATGCTGGTTATTTGCAATCTGTAACCTGCATCATTTATTGAGAGAAACTCAGTGCCTTGCGGCTTCATTTCTGAGAAGCCCCTCTGAACAAGATACTTTAGTACAGTGGTGGCCAAACTGAGGCTCGGAAGGTATATGTGGCTCTTTCATGCATATTGTATAGCTCTCAAAGCCCCCACCACCCCATCGGTCAGACTGGAGAAGGCATTTCTCTCTTTAAAACTTCTCCAAGCCAGCTGGGGGCTTGAGAATGCACTTAAAGTTAAAGTTGCTTTCTTTCCACCTCTCCTCCCTCCCCCTTTCTATTTCCTTCCAGTTTGGTGTAGTAGTTAAGTGTGCAGACTCTTATCTGAGAGAGCCGGGTTTGATTCCCCACTCCTCCACTTACACCTGCTGGGATGGCCTTGGGTCAGCCATAGCTCTGGCAGAGGTTGTCCTGGAAAGGACAGCTGCTGTGAGAGCCCTCTCAGCCCCACCCACCTCACAGGGTGTCTGTTGTGAGGGGAGGAACGGAAAGGAGATTGTAGGCCACTGAGCCTCTGTCTTTGAAAGAGCAGCTGCGGTGAGAGCCCTCTCCAGCCCCATCCACCTCACAGGGTATCTGTTGTGGGGGAAGGAAGATAAAGGAGATTTTGAGCCACTCTGAGACTCTGTCCTTGAAAGGGCAGCTGCTGTGAGAGCCCTCTCCAGCCCCACCCACCTCACAGGGTGTCTGTTGTGGGGGAGGAAGGGAAAGGAGATGGCAGGCCGCTCTGAGCCTCTGTCCTTGAAAGGGCAGCTGCTGTGAGAGCCCTCTCAACCCCACCCACCTCACAGGGTGTCTGTTGTGGGGGAGGAAGGGAAAGGAGATGGCAGGCCGCTCTGAGCCTCTGTCCTTGAAAGGGCAGCTGCTGTGAGAGCCCTCTCAGCCCCACCCACCTCACAGGGTATCTGTTGTGGGGGAGGAAGATAAAAGAGATTGTGAGCCGCTCTGAGATTTAGAGCGGAGGGTGGTATGTAAATCCAGTGTCTTTTCTTTCCTTCCTTCCTTCCTTTCTTCCCTCCCTCCTTGCAGCTCTCAAACATCTGGCATTTATTCTATGTGGCTCTTACATTAAGCAGGTTTGGCCGCCCCTGCTTTAGTACAATATAAACTATCACAGGCCTAGATGACCAACAAAGGCCTTTGAAAGTGTGCCTTGGCACCAAGCCTTTGAATTCTTGCACTCTCTGCCACAGTTCATTCTCTAATGTTCCTGTTGCATTTTTCACCGTGTCCTGACAAGTGTCTCTTTCTTTCAGCCAGGGGTATGCAGAGAATTCAGGGAGAGGTGAAAAAATATAAACGCCTGGAGTGTGGGAAAAGGTTCCGTTGGAGTGACAACCTTACTTCCCATCAAAGAATTCACACAGGGAAGAAAACATATAAGGAGTACGGCAACAGCTTCCATCAGAGTGGAAGGCCAACTTCCCAACGGAGAAATCATAAATGGGAGAAACCATATAAATGCCTCAAATGTGGGAAGAATTTCAAGCATAGTGGAAGCCTTAGGTATCATTTCAGAGTTCACACCGGAGAGAAACCATATAAATGTCTGGAGTGTGGGAAAAGCTTTCGGCGGAAGACTGATCTAACTACCCATCGAAGAATTCACACAGGGGAGAAACCATATAAATGCCTGAGGTGTGGGAAAGCCTTTAGTCACAAGAGAAGCCTTTTGTATCATTGCAGAATTCACACAGGAGAGAAACCATACAAATGTCTGGAGTGTGGAAGAAGTTTTCCACGGAAGGATTCTTTAACTTTCCATCAAAGAATTCACACAGGGGAGAACCCATATAAATGCATGCAGTGTGGAAAGTGCTTTAGTAGCAGAGGAGGCCTTACGGCCCATCAGAGAATTCACACAGGAGAGAAACCCTATATATGCCTGGTATGTGGAAAAGGCTTTCCACGGAAGGATTCTTTAACTTTCCATCAAAGAATTCACACAGGAGAGAAACCATTTAATTGCTTGGAATGTGGAAAAAGCTTTAGTAGCAAAGGAAGCTTTACTTACCATAAAAGAATTCATACAGGGGAGAAACCATATAAATGTCTGGAGTGTGGGAAAGGCTTTCGACAGAAGTTCGTATTAACTTTCCATCAAAGAATTCATACAGGGGAGAAGCCATATAAGTGCCTGGAGTGTGGGAAATGCTTTAGTCGCAAGATAAACCTTACTAACCATGACAGAATTCATACAGGAGAGAAACCATATAAGTGCTTGGAGTGTGGGAAAAGCTTTCGAAAGAATATACTAGCTTTCCATCAAAGAATTCACACAGGGGAGAAGCTATATCAATGTTTTCAGTGTGAGAAAGGCTTCTTTCACAAGATAAGCCTCACAGTTCATCAACGCATTCACACAGGAGACAAACTATTTATATGCCTGGAATGTGGAAAAAGCTTTCCACGGAAGGTTGCTCTAACTTCACATCAAAGAATTCATACAGGGGAGCAACCATATAAATGCCTGGAGTGCGATAAAGGCTTCTTTCACAAGCGAAGCCTTACGAACCATGAAAGAATGCACACGGGGGAGAAACCATTTATATGCCAAGAATGTGGGAAAAGTTTTCGACGGAAGGATACTCTAACTTTCCATGAAGGAATTCACACAGGGGAGAGACCATACAAATGCATGGAGTGTGGGAAAAGCTTTCGACGGAAGAATGATCTAACTACCCATCAAAGAATTCACACAGGGGAGAAGCCATATAAATGCATGGAGTGTGAAAAAGGCTTTCGACGGAAGTATGATCTTACTTTCCATCAAAGAATTCACACAGGTGAGAAACCATATAAATGCATGGAGTGTGGAAAAGGCTTCAGTTCCAAGAGTAGCCTTACATACCATGAAAGAATTCACACAGGGGAGAAACCATATAAATGCCTGGAGTGTGGGGAAAGCTTTGGACAAAAGGGTAAACTTAATTCTCATCAACGAATTCACACTGGGGAGAAAGCGTAGAAATGTCAGGAGTGTGGAAAGGCATTCCATCGAAGAAAAGTAGATTAGGACATTAGAATACAACCTGATTTGTGTGATAAGAATGCTGTGTTGAACCATTCTGTTTCGGTAGAAAACAGAAAGATTCCTGTCTAGATATCTAAGAAGTGAGCCGTGACTCATGAAAGATCACCTGCCACAAATTTAGTTAGTCTTTCAGGTGCAACTAGGCTTCTGCTCTTTTATACTGCTATAGATAGACTTAACATGGCTACCCATTGCATTCACTTTCACACCTGTGGAATGCTAGAATTGTGGGAGTTTTCCTCTTCTTGTGCACGAGTAAATTGTTCCGTGTGTTTTGCTCGCAGTCCCACCCATTATCTTTCCACAGATGAGCAAAGCAGTTGCAATAGATTGTACTGAGAGAAGGAGCCACAGAGCTCCGTAGACCTTGAGCCCTGAAAGACTTGGTCAGTAATAACCAGCGCCTTGACATAAACCGAAAAACTGAGCAGTCTCCAGAGGAACAACTCTGATATGTGTCAGATGCATTCTGTGCCTCACTCCAAATAGTAACCAAGGTGTGACGTTCTGTACCAGACGGAGATTCTGACTTCAAGGGTGGACCCATGTTGAGTGTATTACGGTAGACTGGCTGCCTGGATACTGTGGCTTAGATTTTCATTGTGTTTATCGATTCTATTTTGAGTACTGGTGCCTCTGATATTCCCTGTATTTTGAGGAGAATCAAGTGTTTTGCTTCAATAAACTGTATACTTAGTTAAATTACTGGATCTGAGTGTCTTACTGGTTCAACGTGGCCATTTGGGGCTAAAAGGGCAACAGAGTCACTGGGATTAACTAGGACTACTGATGGCACTTGGGTTTTGGCCATTGAGAAGAAGAAGATATTGGCTTTATATCCCGCCCTCCACTCCGAAGAGTCTCAGAGTGGCTCACAATCTCCTTTCACTTCCTCCCCCACAACAGACACCCTGTGAGGTGGGTGGGGCTGGAGAGGGCTCTCACAGCAGCTGCCCTTTCAAGGACAGAGGCTCAGAGCGGCCTACAATCTCCTTTTCCTTCCTCCCCCACAGCAGACACCCTGTGAGGTGGGTGGGGCTGGAGAGGGCTCTCCCAGCAGCTGCCCTTTCAAGGACAGAGGCTCAGAGCGGCCTACAATCTCCTTTCCCTTCCTCCCCCACAACAGACACCCTGTGAGGTGGGTGGGGCTGGAGAGGACTCTCCCAGCAGCTGCCCTTTCAAGGACAACCTCTGCTAGAGCTATGGCTGACTCAAGGCCATGCTAGCAGGTGCAAGTAGAGGAGTGGGGAACCAAGCCTGGTTCTCCCAGATAAGAGTCCGCACACTTAACCACTACACCAAACTGGCTCTCCAGTTTGTGACGCAGTATCGGACTGGATGAGGCACTGGCCTGATCCAACATGGCTTCTCTTTCGTTCTGATTTACTTCCCCCAACTTTCAACGCAGAGGTATCTGAGAATGGGGCGGGTGCAGAAGACAGCGAGGATGATCACGGGCCTGGAGATCAAGAAGCCCTTTGAGGAAAGGCTGAGGGACTTGGGGAACGTTTAGTCTGGAGAAGAGGAGGTTGAGGGGGGTACAGGATTGCTCTCTCTTAAATATTTGAAAGGCTGCCCCTTAGAGGAGGGGGGCAGGAAGCCGTTCCTGTTGGCGGCAAAAGAGAGGACGCACAATAATGATTTTGAATTAAAGGCGGGAAGGTACTGGTGAGATATTAGGAAAAACTTTTTACAGGAAGAGTTGTTCAATAGTGCAATCAGCTACCTAGGAAAGTGATGCGCTCCCCCTCATTGCCAATCTTTAAGCAGCGGCTGGACAAACATGTTTCAGGGACGCTCTAGGCTGATCCTGCACTGAGCAGGTGGTTGGACTAGATCAGGGGTCCTCAAACTTTTAAAATAGGGGGCCAGTTCACTGTCCCTCAGACTGTTGGAGGGCCGGACTGCCGTTACTGTACAAGGCCGCGGGCCGTCAGTTCTCCGTCTTCTGCATCTCTCTCCCTTCCCCACACCACATACCCCGGCCTGGGAACTCACCTCACCTCGGTATCACCTCACACTCTATCTCCGCTGCCTCAGCCCAGTGCCGGAAGTGTGCATTGCTAACGCGAGTTTAGGTCGAACGTCACTTCTGGTCTGATTTTGCCATAACCCGGCGGGCCGCATAAACGTCCTCAGCGGGCCGCATCTGGCCCACGGGCCGTAGTTTGAGGACCCCTGGACTAAATCCTGTACAGCAGCGGTCCCCAACCTTTTTGGCTTCAGGGACTAGTTTTATGGAAAACAGTTTTTCCATGGAACAGAGGTGAGGGGGGGGGAGTGGGTGGGATGGTTTCAGGGTGATACAATTGTGCACTTTATTTCTACTACTACATTGTAATATATAATGAAATAATTATACAAGTCACGGCCCGGTTGCTAACAGGCCACGGACCAGGACCGGTCCACGGCCCGGGGGTTGGGGAACTCTGCTGTACTGCCCCTTAAACTTTGTGATTCAAAAAGAGATCAGCTATGTTCAGTGGAGGACCTGACTTTTGAGGTCCCACATGTACAATCTTATCTCCTATGTATTTTACAGGGGTTTTTTAAATGCTAAGCAGAGAAGAAGACTGCAGATTTATACCCCGCCCTTCTCTCTGAATCAGAGACTCAGGGCAGCTTGCAATCTCCTATGTCTTCTCCCCCCCCACAACACACACCCTGTGAGGTAGGTGGGGCTCAGAGGGCTCTCACAGCAGCTGCCTTTTCAAGGACAACTCCTGCGAGGGCAGTGGCTGACCCAAGGCCATTCCAGCAGCTGCAAGTGGAGGAGTGGGGAATCAAACCCGGTTCTCCCAGATAATAGTCCACGCACTTAACCACTACACCAAACTGGCTCTCTACACTACACCAGAGAAGGCTTCACTCTGGAATTCTGTCTGCATCCTTTTGGAAGAGAACTGCACCCAATACTCCAGGTGCAGACTAGGACATCTTGCAGTTTGGATGTTATGCATCTGTTGATATGCTCCAAGATCACATTAGCCTTTTTTGTTAACAGCTTCACACTGGCTGCTCATGTTTAACTTATGGTCCAGCTGTATGTTTAACTCATGTTTAACTTATGGTCCCCCAAGATCTTGTTCATACACACACTGCTACCCAGACGTGTATCCCCCATCCAGTGTACGTTACCAAGATACAGAACTCGGCACTTAACCTTGTTAAATTGCATTCTGTTCACAACCACCCACTTTTCCAGTGTGTTCGGATCTCATTGCATTCTATATCTTCTGGTGTGTTCGCTAAAAAGGTAAAGGTAGTCCCCTTTGCAAGTACCAGTCGTATCCGACTCTGGGGTGACGTTTTCACAACGTTTTCATGGCACTTTTTATGGGGCGGTTTGCCATTGCCTTCCCCAGTCATCTACACTTTCCCCCCCAGCAAGCTGGGGACTCATTTTACCAACCTCGGAAGGATGGAAGGCTGAGTCAACCTGGAGCCGGCTATCTGAACCCAGCTTCTGCTGGGATCGAACTCAGGTTGTGAGCAGAGAGTTCAGACTGCAGCTTTAACACTCTACGCCATGGGGCTATAAAAAGGTAGTCCCCTGTGCAAGCACCAGTCGTTTCCGACTCTGGGGCGACGTTGCTTTCACAATGTTTTCATGGCACTTTTTATGGGGCAGTTTGCCATTCCCTTCCCCAGCCATCTACACTCCCCCCCCCCCCCCCCAGCAAGCTGGGGACTCATTTGATCAACCTCGGAAGGATGGAAGGCTGAGTCGACCTGGAGCCGGCTACCAGAACTGCTGGGATCAAACTCAGGTCATGAGCAGAGTTTCTTCTTCTGCTGGGATCGAACTCAGATTGTGAGCAGAGTTTAGGACTGCAGTACTGCAGCTTTACCACTCTGCGCCATGGGGCACTTTAGGTGCGTTCGCTACTCCTCCGACTTTGGTATCATCTGCTGTGTCCATCTAATCCAGCATCCTGTCTCGCACGGTAGCCACCCATCTCCTCTGGATGGCTAACAACAGGGCATAGAGGCTGGGGCAGGGGTAGGAAACATTGGCTCTCCAGATGTTTTTTGCCTACAACTCCCATCAGCCCCAGCCATTGGCCATGCTGGCTGGGGCTGATGGGAGTTGTAGGCAAAAAACATCTGGAGAGCCAACGTTTCCCACCCCTTCTCCTGAGGTTGCCTCCTGGCTCTGGGATTCAGAGCCTCTGAATGTGGAGGTTCCCTTTGGACACCATAGCCATTGATATCAATGGCTTTGGTGATCAAGGAGTATACGCAAAATGGTGGAAAATGCAAAAAAATACCCAAACAAGAGGACTTTGTTCAGAAGTTCTTAGAGACGGCAGAAATGGACTTAACTTTCTATAAAACTAACAGAAGGAAATAGACAAGATAACAAGAAGACCTTGCGGCAACGGTATGATTGGTTGGATATAGCATTAGTTTGGAATTTGAGGAAATTAAGTGGCAACATATTTGTATATAAGATTAGTACCGTATATTGTACTGAATCAGGTGGTGCAATTATAAGAACTGTGTCTTTGCAAGCCAAAAGAAAGAGTTATAAAGTGACAGAATGATATAAGAGACAAAACGGAAAATATAAATTTTAAATGATGCACAGATGGTGAATGAATAGAATTAGATATTTTGTAAAAAAGAAAGAAAATGTAAACAAAAGAGGCATCTGCTCTCCCCCTCCACTGATGGACCTCAGCTCCATATTTTTATCCAATCCCCTCTTAAAGCTGGCTATGCTTGTAGCCGCCACACCTCCTGTGGCAGTGAATTCCACATGTTAATCACACTTTGGGTGAAGAAATACCTCCTTTTATCCGTTCTAACCCGACTGCTCAGCAATTTCATTGAATGCCCACGAGTTCTTCTATTGTGAGAAAGTGAGAAAAGGACTTCTTTCTCCACTTTCTCCATTCCATGCATAATCTTGTACACCTCTATCATGGCACCCCGTAGTCGACATTTCTCCAAGCTAAACAGCCCCAAGCATTTTAACCTTTCTTCATAGAGGAAGTGTTCCAACCCTTGAATCATTCTAGTTGCCCTTTTCTAGACTTTTTCAATGCTATAATATCCTTCCTGAGCGAAGACAAAAATGTGTGAGCTGGAGGCTCAACATCTGTGAGCTAGCTCACGCTCACTCAGCCTAGAGGGCACACTGCTCTGGGGCCATCTTTTCTGAGCGAAGACAAAAATGTGTGAGCTGCAGGCTAAAGAACTGTGAGCTAGCTCACGCTCACTCAGCTTAGAGAAGAAGATGATATTGGATTTACGGTATATCCCGCCCTCCACTCAGAGTCTCAGAGCGGCTCACAATCTCCTTTCCCTTCCTCCCCCACAACAGACACCCTGCGAGGTGGGTAGGGCTGGAGAGGGCTCTCCCAGCAGTTGCCCTTTCAAGGACAGAGGCTCAGAGCGGCCTTCAATCTCCTTTACCTTCCTCCCCCACAACAAACACCCTGTGAGGTGGGTGGGGCTGAGAGGGCTCTCACAGCAGCTGCCCTTTCAAGGACAGAGGCTCAGAGTGGCCTACAATCTCCTTTCTCTTCCTCCCCCACAACAAACACCCTGTGAGGTGGGTGGGGCTGGAGAGGGCTCTCCCAGCAGTTGCCCTTTCAAGGAAAGAGGCTCAGAGTGGCCTTCAATCTCCTTTACCTTCCTCCCCCACAACAAACACCCTGTGAGGTGGGTGGGGCTGAGAGGGCTCTCACAGCAGCTGCCCTTTCAAGGACAGAGGCTCAGAGTGGCCTACAATCTCCTTTCTCTTCCTCCCCCACAACAAACACCCTGTGAGGTGGGTGGGGCTGAGAGGGCTCTCACAGCAGCTGCCCTTTCAAGGACAGAGGCTCAGAGTGGCCTTCAATCTCCTTTACCTTCCTCCCCCACAACAAACACCCTGTGAGGTGGGTGGGGCTGAGAGGGCTGTCACAGCAGCTGCCCTTTCAAGGACAGAGGCTCAGAGTGGCCTACAATCTCCTTTCTCTTCCTCCCCCACAACAAACACCCTGTGAGGTGGGTGGGGCTGAGAGGGCTCTCACAGCAGCTGCCCTTTCAAGGACAGAGGCTCAGAGCTGCCTACAATCTCCTTTATCTTCTCCCCCCCCAACAGACACCCTGTGAAATGGGTGGGGTTGAGAGGGCTCTCACAGAAGCTGCCCTTTCAAGGACAATTCCCTTTCAAGGACAATGACCCGAGGCCATTCCAGCAGCTGCAAGTGGAAGAGTGGGGGAATCTAACCCGGTTCTCTAACCCAGACAAGAGTTTGCACACTTAACCACTGCACCAAACTGGCTCTCCAGAGGGCACACTGCTCTGGGGCCATCCTTCCTGAGCGAAGACAAAAACGTGTGAGCTGGAGCTCACGCTCACTCAGCCTAGGGGGAGCTCTGCTCTCGACCCCTCCCTCTCCCGATGCATTTGCCACTCCACATCTTTGCACTGAAACCCAGAAATCTGCAGAGTTGGCGGTGGAGGGGGGGGAGGGGGGTGTCAGCCGGGAAGGAGCATTGCCCCGCCCGCTTGGCTTCTTGCAGAGGTGGGTTCCCGGGGGCGTCGCGCCTGCGCTCCTCCAGGCAAGGGAGGCGGTGGGGGCCCGGCGTCACTTCCCCTTGCAGCCTCTCCTGCCCTCGCCCGCTTCTCCGCTCAGATCTGTGCATGCATCAGGCTCCAAGCGCAGGATCTGGTGAGCTGGGATTGCAGGGTTGTGGGGCAGGGGGTCCCTGTGGCGGCGGTGGAGGAAGGGGAGAAGGCTGCAAAAGGCGATCTGGTCGCTGGTTGCCAAAGGAGCTCCGAGGACGGGGGCGGAGGGAGCGGTCCTAGGGTTGCCAATCCCCAGGTGGGGGCAGGGGATCCCCCTGTTTGGAGACCCTCCCCCCCCTTCAGGGACGTCAGAAAGCGGGGGAAGGGGAGGGAAATGTCTGCTGGCAACTCTGTTATTCCCTATGGAGATTTATTCCCATAGAAAATCATGGAGAATTGATCAGCGGGTATCTGGGGCTCTGGGGGGGGGCTGTTTTTTGGGGTAGAGGCACCAAATTTTCAGTATAGCATCTAGTGCCTCTCCCCAAAGTACCCCCCAAGTTTCAAAACGATTGGACCAGGGGGTCCATTTCTATGAGCCCCAAAAGAAGGTGCCCCTGTCCTTCATTATTTCCTATGGAAGAAAGGAATTGAAAAGGTGTGCCGTCCCTTTAAATGTGATGGCCAGAACTCCCTTTGGAGTTCAATTATGCTTGTCACACCCTTGCTCCTGGCTCCACCCCTAATGTCTCCTTGCTCCACCCCAGAGTCTCCTGGCTCCACCCCCAAAGTCCCCAGATATTTCTTGAATTGGACTTGGCAACCCTAAGCGGCCCTTTTGGGGCGCCGACTTTGCTTGGGGTCGGAAAGGAAAAGGAAAGGTCCCCTGTGCAAGCACCAGTCGTTTCCGACTCCTGGGTGACGTTGCTTTCACAGCAGACTTTTTACGGGGTGGTTTGCCATTGCCTTCCCCAGTCTTTTACACTTCCCCGCCAGCAAGCTGGGGACTCGTTTTACCGACCTCGGAAGGATGGAAGGCTGAGTCAACCTGGAGCCAGCGACCTGAATCCAGCTTCTGCTGGGATCGAACTCAGGTCGTGAGCAGAGAGTTCGGACCGCAGTACTGCAGCTTTGCCACTCTGCGCCACGGGGCCACTGCTGGGAGTCGAGCGTGATGGAAATCCACATTGCCTTCCAGCCTCTTCTTCAGCTTTCTGTCGCCTCTATCAGTGGTGGCCACCGGTAGCTCTCCAGATGTCTTTTGCCTACAACTCCCATCAGCCCCAGCCATTGGCCATGCTGGCTGGGGCTGATGGGAGTTGTAGGAAAAAACACCTGGAGAGCTACCGTTGGTCACCCCTGGCCTATATGAATGCAGGGGTGGCCAAGCTGTGGCTCGTTCACACACCATGTGTGGCTCTCAAAGCCCCTGCTGCCCCATTGGCCAGCTCGGAGAAGGCATTTGTCTCTTTAAAACTGCTTCTCCAAGCCAAACCAGCTGGCAGCTTGGAGAATGCATTTCAAGTTAAATCCAAGCGGGCAGCCGTGTTGGTCTAAAGCAGTTGAAGAAAGCAGGAGTCAAGTGGCACCTTTAAGACCAACCCATTTTTATTTAGAACACAAGCTTTCGTGTGCTCTTAAGCATGCTTCATCAGACGAGGAATCCAACACAATGAGCAAAGCCAGACATAGCTGAGCGGAGCCAAACATAGCTGGTAGGCAGTGGCCCAGAATGCAACATAGTACAGATTTAAGAACAAATAACAGTAACGTGAAATTATCTGGTAGGCAGTGGTTTAGAAGGTAAAATGGTACAATGACAGAATAGTAAAATTAACAAATTGAGCAAAGCTTTGATCTGAGTAGCACGAGCATGGGAAAGCAACAAAACAGCAGTATGCAGTAAAATTGACAAATTGAGCAAACCTTTGATCTGAGTAGCATGAGCATGCAAAAGCAACAAAACAGCAGTATGCAGTAAAATTAACAAATGGAGCAAACCTTTGATCTGAGTAGCATGAGCATGGGAAAGCAACAAAACAGCAGTATGCAGTAAAATTAACAAATTGAGCAAAGCTTTGATCTGAGTAGCATGAGCATGCGAAAGCAACAAAACAGCAGTATGCAGTAAAATTAACAAACTGAGCAAACCTTTGATCTGAGTAGCATGAGCATGGGAAAGCAACAAAACAGCAGTATGCAGTAAAATTAACAAATTGAGCAAAGCTTTGATCTGAGTAGCATGAGCATGCGAAAGCAACAAAACAGCAGTGTGCAGCGTAATTAACAAATGGAGCAAACCTTTTATCTGAGTAGCATGAGCATGGGAAAGCAACAAAACAGCAGTATGCAGTAAAACTAACAAACTGAGCAAACCTTTGATCTGAGTAGCATGAGCATGGGAAAGCAACAAAACAGCAGTGTGCAGTAAAATTAACTAATTGAGCAAACCTTTGATCTGAGTAGCATGAGCATACGAAAGCAACAAAACAGCAGTATGCAGTAAAATTAAGAAACTGAGCAAACCTTTGATCTGAGTAGCATGAGCATGCGAAAGCAACAAAACAGTAGTATGTCAAAATGTGAGATTGTCTGTCTAACATGTAAACTTTAACTTTAAAGTTAAAGTTGTTTTCCTTTCACCCCTCTCTCCCTCCCTGATCTCGAACTTCCGGCATTCATGTCTTGTGGCTCTCAAGCATCTGATATTTAGTCTATGTGGCTCTCACATTAAGCAAGTTTGGCCACCCCTGTATTAATGAGACGTCGATATGCATGCGTGCTGCATTGTGAAATGCAATATAGGAGAAGGCCAGGGACATCCTTTTGCTGAGATGGCTGAACGGCACTGGAGACTCAAGAGTACTCTGGGAGCGCAGCCCTGTGCAAAGTCAGGGCCGTAGCCAGGATATCATGTTCGGTGACGGCCTCGGCAGCATTTTTTGTTTGGGGGGGCTCAGGGGGCCATCTGGTTTGGCCCTAAACATTTTCTCTGCTTCTCAAGTAAAGCTACACCCCCCCACTCCCCATTTGTCTAACTCAGTAAACCTTCCAGCTGGCTGCAAGTAGTAGAAGAAGAAGAATTGCAGATTTATACCCTGCCCAATCAGGGCCATCTTAACAGCATTATGAGCCCCGGGCAAAGCAGTGTACTGACCCGCTACGACAACTACTCACAGGAATAAAAATGTAAATGGTTATTAGTACTGCATCATATACAGATTAGCATGGGGCCCCCCTATGCTCATGGGGCCCACAGGTAAGTGCCCATCAGGCCCATGCGTTAAGACAGCCCTGCCGCCCTTCTCTCTGAATCAGAGACTCAGAGTGGCTTACAATCTCCTTTATCTTCTCCTCCGACAACAGACACCCTGTGAGGTGGGTGGGGCTGAGAGGGCTCTCACAGCAGCTGCCCTTTCAAGGACAACCTCTGCCAGAGCTATGGCTGACCCAAGGCCATTCCAGCAGGTGCAAGTGGAGGAGTGGGGAATCAAACCCGGTTCTCCCAGATAAGAGTCCACGCACTTAACTACTACACCAACTGGCTCTCTGCCCCCCCCTTGCCAATCTGAAACCCTTACAGCAGTGCTCCCCAACCTTTTGGGGTCCAGTTTTGCGGAAGACAATTTTTCCAGGGACCAGGGGGAGGGGAGGGGGGGCAATGGATTTTTGGCATGATACAATTGTGCACTTTATTTCTATTAGTTTGGCATGGTGGTTAGGTGTGCAGACTCTTATCTGGGAGAACTGGGTTTGATTCCCCACTCCTCCACTTGCAGCTGCTGGAATGGCCTTGGGTGAGTCATAGCTATCTCAGGAGTTGTCCTTGAAAGAGAGCAGCTTCTGGGGAGAGCTCTCAGCCCCATCCATCTCACAGGGTGTCTGTTGAAGGGGAGGAGATTGTGAGCCACTCTGAGACTGTTGTGGGAAAGGAGATTGTGAGCCGCTCTGATTCTCTGAGATTTGGAGTGGAGGGCAGGATATAAATCCAATGTCGTCGTCTTCTTATTACTACATTGTAATATAATGAAATCATTATACAACTCACAGCCCGGTTGCTAACAGGCCAGGGATCGGTACTGGTTTACAGCCTGGGGGTTGGAGTCCCCTGCCTTACAATAAAATATCGCACTTGTTCAGAGTGGTGGCGAGTGTCGGTGAGCAAAGGGGGCAAATTGGAGGCCCTCCAATGGAGGGGCCATAAAGATGGAAGTGCAGTTTGAATGGAGTGGCCTGCCCCCTCACCCTGGGCCCCATTGTAGCTACAGGCCTGGTGCAAAGTTACATCAGAGTAGCCCCACTGAGATGCATGGAGTGCTGCTGACAACAGCTCGGTTGGGGGATGTACTAAAACTAAGGACAGCGGTTACCCATTGACTATACATTCTTGCCATTGGGTAATGGGTGATTGCCCAGAGGGAATAATGTAAACTAGGCTTGCCCTAAAGAGTGATTGCCCATAGACTCATTTGTTATGAGGACCACATCTGACATTTATGGGCCAGGCCATGTGTATCATAAAATATAATGACAGGTAGCAGAGATATAAACTTTATAAAGGGCACAGACACAATTTAAAACAAAAAAAAACTTAAGAAGAAGATATTGGATTTATATCCCGCCTTCCACTCCGAAGAGTCTTAGAGCGGCTCATAATCTCCTTTACCATCCTCCCCCACAGCAGACACCCTGTGAGGTGGGTGGGGCTGGGAGGGCTCTCCCAGCAGCTGCCCTTTCAAGGACAATGGCTCAGAGCGGCCTATAATCTCCTTTCCCTCCCCCACAACAGACACCCTGTGAGGTGGGTGGGGCTGGAGAGGGCTCTCACAGCAGCTGCCCTTTCAAGGACAGAGGCTCAGAGCGGTCTACAACTCCTTTCCCTTCCTCCCCCACAACCGACACCCTGTGAGGTGGGTGGGGCTGGAGAGGGCTCTCACAGCAGCTGCCCTTTCAAGGACAGAGGCTCAGAGTGAACTATAATCTCCTTTCCCTTCCTTCCCCACAACAGACACCCTGTGAGGTGGGTGGGCCTGAGAGTGCTCTCACAACGGCTGCCCTTTCAAGGACAACCTCTGCCAGAGCTATCTATGGCTGACCCGAGGCCATGCTAGCAGGTGCAAGTGGAGGAGTGGGGAATCAAACCTGGTTCTCCCAGATAAGAGTCTGCACACTTAACCACTACACCAAACTGGCTCTCCAGTTAGCACTCGTTGGTCTTAAAGGTGCTTTCTTTGTATCTCTCCCATGGGATTCAGGGAACTGGGCAAAGGTAGCTCCGGCTCTTTCCTTTTTCCCCCAGGGGACCAGGATGCTTACAGACTGCTTGTGCTTAAAACAAAAAAGAATTAGAATTCTGGGGGAAGACCAACAGGAGCCAGTGAGATTCCATGATTCTTTTTTTTGGGGGGGGGGGGGGAGGGTGGGGGGGAACTAGTCCAGGGGTGGTCAAACTTGCTTAATATATGAACCACATAGACCAAGTGTCAGATGTTTGAGAGCCGCAAAACATTAATGTCAGATGCTTGAGAGCTGGAAGAAGGAAGGAAGGATTCATAGAATCATA
The DNA here is from genome assembly GCF_032191835.1 of Heteronotia binoei. NCBI lineage: Eukaryota > Metazoa > Chordata > Lepidosauria > Squamata > Gekkonidae > Heteronotia > Heteronotia binoei. The sequence goes on along the minus strand of NC_083227.1, from coordinate 12,942,163 downwards.
GAGTTGGAAGGGACCTCCAGGGTCATCTAGTCCAACCCCCTGTACAATGCAGGAAACTTACAAACACCTCCCCCTTAAATTCACAGGATCTTCATTGCTGTCAGATGGCCATCTAGCCTCTGTTGAAAAACCTCCAAGGAAGGAGAGCCCACCACCTCCCAAGGAAGCCTGTTCCACTGAGGAATCGCTCTAACGGTCAGGAAGTTCTTCCTAATGTTGAGCCGGAAACTCTTTTTGATTTAATTTCAACCCATTGGTTCTGGTCCTACCTTCTGGGGCCACAGAAAACAATTCCACACCATCCTCTAGATGACAGCCCTTCAAGTACTTTGAAGATGGTGATCCTATCACCTCTCAGCCTCCTCCTCTCCAGGCTAAACATCCCCAGCTCCTTCAACCTTTCCTCCTAGGACTTGGTCTCCAGACCCTTCACCATCTTCGTCGCCCTTCTCTGGACCCGTTCCAGCTTGTCTATATCCTTCTTAAAATGTGGTGCCCAAAACTGAACACAAGACTACAGGTGAGGTCTTACCAGAGCAAAGTAAAGTGATACCATCACATCACATGATCTGGACAGTATACTTCTGTTGATACCGCCCAAAATTGCATTTGCCTTTTTAGCCACATGGAAGAGATGCGGGGCAGGAGAAAGGTCTCACCAGTCCCCCCTGCTCTTTTTGGGGCTCTCATTTACCTTAAAAATTAACCCCGAGGACAGACAGAGCCAAAGGAATAAGAGGCTAAGCTTGTAATATCTCTAAGAGCCAAACAGAGGTACTTAAAAAAAAGGTAGCATACTTAAAATATCTTGGTATGTAATGTAGCAAAATGATATTTAACCCAGTCTACAAACCAAAAGAAGCACTTTTGTTATCTCCATTCCCATCTTCAGGCCTTTTGTGGTAGAAAATGCCCAGCAGGAACTTATTTGCATATTAGGCCACACCTGCTGATGTCACCATTGTTTCACATAAGCCTTTTTTGTAGAAAAAGCTCAGCAGGAACTCATTTGCATGTTAGGCCACACACCCTGACAACTGCGTTCCTGTGTGTTCCTGCTAAAAAAAAAAGCCCTGCCCATTTTTCTTCGTGTCATTTTACTGTCTGTGTCTCTTCTCCCCCCCAGAGAGAAACCTCTCTTCACAGCCAAGGGAATAAAGGCGTCTTTTCACAGATGGAGCTGACTCAATGGAAAGGGCAGGAGATGGAAGAGCAGAACCCAGAAGGATTTGGAACTGGCAGGACAGCAAGCAAAGGCCCCCTTCTCCTCCAGGCTGAGAGTGATGTTGCATTCTGGGAAAGAGCTGTGCCAGAGACCCTGACTGAGGACACCATGACCTTAGATGTACACTGCCAACACTTCCGGCAGTTTTGCTACTATGAAGCTGATGGGCCCCGAGAGGTTTGCAGCCAGCTCCATGGACTTTGCAGCCAATGGATGAAGCCAGAGAGGCACACCAAGAAGCAGATCCTGGACCTGGTGATCCTGGAGCAGTTCCTGGCTATCCTGCCCCAGGAAATGCAGTGCTGGGTGAGAGGATGCGGGCCAGAGACCAGTTCCCAGGCGGTGGCCCTGGCTGAAGGTTTCCTCCTGAGTCAAGCAGAGGAGAAGAGGCAGGCAGAACAGGTGAGTGAATTCCCTTCTGTTATTTCCAATTCAAGCAACAATATCATAAAAGGTCCCTAAGAGATATTAGCCCAAATGTTAAATCATCCAAAAGGGACATCCCTCAGCAGCCTCTTCTACTGCAAAATTTCTGATCCCTCCAGATAACTCGTCAAATCAGTTGATAAAAGGGTGAAGAGTCTGGGAGCAAGTTAGGATGTATTTCTTGGTCCCCAGGACTGAACAGGGATATTGGTTTTTTATCTCATTACATATGCCAAACCCACTCTCAGTGAGTATAGCTAGACATCCACGGTATTCAAATATATTTCTCTTTTATAATAGGAGGAGGAGATTGCAAACAGCAAGCCTTTATTGGCATAAAACAGATTTAGCAGTAAAATAGCAATATAAATAATATAAAATCCTAAATTATAGAGTACATAGGGAGCTAAAATACATTAAATAAGTAAAATAATAATAATATAAATAATAATAATAATAATAAAATAATAATAATATAAAATCCTAAATTATAGAGTACATAGGGAGCTAAAATACATTATATAAGTAAAATATATATGAGTCGAGTTTAGCCAAATTAAATAATTAAAACAAATAAAATGTGGTCATTCCAGAACCATTCTCTGTCGTATTTCCATGGCCTGTTGGAGAAATCTAGCCACCATTAAAGTTACCTCAGTGCAAGTGTCATTTAAAAGTTTGTGGACTCTAAAAAATTCTGGTCTTTTATAATAGCGTCTCAAAATAATGTTTTATATTGACGTACTCAAATAAGGGATATGGGCTATTTATCTCATTACATATCCTTAACCCATTTTCGTTTTATGTATTCTTGTTTTCTAATGGCAGACTAGAACAATGTTTATAATGTATAGATCGATGTTGATAAGTAAATTAGGTGGACTACAACTAGGAAATACATGTCCTTTTGTGATTTACCCAGATTTGCAGAAACACCAACTGTCAGGAAACTTTTATTACCTTTTATAGCTATCTGGACCAAATGGCCAAGCCACGCTGTTTTATCACGTGATGACAGTCAGTTTGCCCTCTTAATCAACAAACTGCATCAACAACAAACTTAACCAGCAAACTGTATTTCAGACCACTGTGCCTGATCCCCCTCGTCTGGTGAAGTGTGCTTAGAGAGCACACGAAAGCTTACGTTCTGAATAAAACTTGGTCGGTCCAAAAGGTGCGACTTGACTCCTGAGGAGGTTAGATAAAAATATGGAGCAGAGGCCCATCAGTGGCTATTAGCCACAGTGTGTGTGTGTGTGTGTGTGTATTTTTTTTTGGCCACTGTGTGACACAGAGTGTTGGACTGGATGGGCCATTGGCCTGATCTAACATGGCTTCTCTTGTGTTCTTATGTGACACAGAGTGTTGGACTGGATGGGCCGTTGGCCTGATCCAACATGGCTTCTCTTACGTTCTTATGTGACACAAGGTGTTGGACTGGATGAGCCATTGGCCTGATCCAACATGGCTTCTCTTACGTTCTTATGTGACACAGGGTGTTGGACTGGGTGGGCCATTGGCCTGATCCAACAGGGCTTCTCTTACATTCTTATGTGACACAGGGTTTTGGACTGGATGAGCCATTGGCCTGATCCAACAGGGCTTCTCTTATGATCTTCTTCGTGGTCTCTGTGCATCACACTTGTGGGATACTGCGCCTGCGCGGGTCCCCGATCGGTATCTGTAAGAAAGCCCGGGAATTTTCCGCGGTCGGCGCCACTGGGCATGCGCAGGCGTCCCATTGCGCACGCCCAACGGCGCCACCGCGGTAATCCCGCCAGTTCCTTTCTGACCGCTGCGCGAAGAAGCTGCGTTTTCATCGTGTTCCCGGTCGGTGAGCTTCGGGGTTTTTCACCCTTTTTTCCCCCTTAGCCTCTGTATATATATTAGCCTGTTTATTGTTTTTCTTAGAATAGCAGTTAGTTCTTAGTAGTTAGCTAGTTAGTTAAAAAAAAAAAAAAAAAGTTGTTTTTTCTCAGGGTGCGTGTCGCGGGGTTTGTCCTCCGGGACTCCCCCCCCTCCCCTGCTCCCTAAAATTTTTTCTCCTCTCAGAGGACTCTGAGAGGACCCTCCTAGCGACCACTGTCTATGGACAGTCGCTGGGGTTTCTTCAAGAGGTGCCAGGCCTGCGGGAAGAAGATCGCCCCTCCCGACGGCCATTCCCTGTGCCTTCTTTGTTTGGGAGAGGCGCACCGCGTGGAGACCTGCCCGCACTGCCAGCACTTCTCCAAACAGACAAGGAAGAACAGGGCGGCAAGACTTTCGGCAGCGCTAACCGCCTCGGCACTGAGACCTCCAGTTTCGGCTTCGGTACCGAAAATGGCAAACGCCCAACTGTCGACGGGTCCATCGGTCGATGCCCCCGTAGTCGACACGGGAGCGCCGAGAGATCAGCACTCGGCGAAACGGTCCCTCGAGCTATCGACCGAGAAGCCGTCCAAGAAGCGACGCGAGGAAGCGGGCCGCGAGTCCTCCAAGAAGGAGAAGAGTAAAGAAAAGAAAAAGCGACCTCGCTCCTCTCCTCCGCCACCGGACACGGCGGCATCGACCGCCACTGAGCCGCGCAGAAGGGTTCCTCCCTCTCCGCTCCGCAGCCCCTCGACTCCAGCGGTCGGCGCGCATACGTCGCACAGCCCTACAACTCAGCGGGCTAGCGTCCATCGGCCGCGCAGTCCCTCAACTCCGAGGGCTAGCGCTCATCGGCAGCACACCTCGCCGATCCTCGACCCGAGCGCTAAGGGGCAGCACATTCCAGCACCAGAAGCGGAGATCGACCTAACCCGTCGATCCCCTTCGGTGGCCTCTCGTCGGAGGAGCATCGACTCGGCATCGGACGTCGAGCCCCTACCATCGGCTGACGAGGCGACGCCTGCAGCGCCCAAGCGACCGAGACAAGGGGACCCGTCGGTCGAGCGCGTGAGGCGAACCGACCCATCGGTCGAGCGCGTGAGACGGAGGGACCCATCGGCCGACCCGCGCCGCTTCCCATCTATGCCCCCCTGGGAACAGCACAGATGGCAGCCTTCGTATCCCTGCTGCCCGCCTTACCACTGGTACCAGCCACCGGAACACCAGGAATGGGAGCGTCGGTCCGATACGTCCTCCTTCTCTAGGACATCACACCGACCCAGGCAACCATCGGCATCACTCTCGATCCCGCCGGAGGAACGCGCCGCCGCGATAGACCCCCCGACCCGACCGCTGACGCCGCTCCAGCAGAGGGAGCCAACACCACCTCTGTCGACACACTCGGACTGTGAAGAGTCCGAGCCATCGGGTTCGGAGAGCGACGAGGGGAGGACCTGGGAACCCTCGCCCGACCCAAATACTGCGGAGGACCTCCCGGTTTCACCCTCCGAGGACCTGAGCTCCTATGCGGAGATGATCAAGAGGATGGCATCGACCATCGCGTTACCCATCTCGCAACCCAAGCCAGTGGTGGACGATAGCGTCTTCGATATCGTCCAACGCGACGCCTCCACAGCCATAGCCCTACCGATGACCAGGGTCATGTTGCAGGCACTCAAGGACCCATGGAAAAAGCCATCATCGGCACCGGTGTCCTCAAGGAAGTTGGATCACATATACAAGATCCAGGAGGCGGGGGCTGAGTTTTTATTCACTCATCCAACACCCAACTCAGCCATCGTCTCGTCTTCCTCGAGGTCGCGCAAGGTGCATTCTGCCCCCCCTGACAAGGAGGGGAAGAAGCTAGACTCCATGGGCAGGAAGATCTATTCTGCAGCATCCTTGGGTGCCAAGGCCTCCAACTACACAGCCTGCATGGCGAGATATCAATACGCCATGTGGGAACAGTTGTCCCCGCTCCTATCCGCCCTGCCTGAGGACAAAAAAGCGGCTGCCAAGAAACTGCAGCAGGAGGGCCTGAAGGTGGCCAAGCAGCAATTGACAACTGCAAAGCACCTAGTGGACGTCTCTGCCTCACACATCATGTCCGCTATCGCCATCCGCAGGCACTCCTGGCTGAGGTCCACCGCCCTGCAGCAGGACACCAGGGCACTTATCGAGGACCTGCCGTTTGAGGGGGACGGGCTCTTTAGTTCCACTACAGATAACGCCCTGCAGGAACTAGATAAGAACCTTAAGATCTCCAAGAGCCTGGGAGTGCAGGCACCCTCCAGACAGCCCAGGGCTAGACAGTGGAGTAGATCCTGGACTAGGAAACCCTCCCACAAGTCGTCCACAGACCAACAGTGGCGCCCACGCCCTTCGCAGCCCGACAAGCAGGCCTATTCGGGCAATAACACTAACAGGGGGCGCTACACCACCCAGCATTCAGGCAAACCTAAGGGTGCCCGCCCCTCCAAGCAGGGACTTTGACTTTTCTGTCCCACGCATCGTCGCCCCTGCCCGCTGCACCATCCGCCTCCGCCCCTTCCTCCCTGCCTGGGAGCAGGTCTCCTCAGACAGGTGGGCTCTCTCCATCATCAAAGAGGGCTACAAATTAGACTTTGCTCAGATTCCAAACCAGTCCGTGGTGGTTACCACCCCCCCCTCCCCACCGCTGCTGGCAGAGGTGGCCACCCTCCTACAGAAACAAGCCATAGAGGAAGTACCTCCAGAGGACAGTCCCGGGGGTTTCTACTCCCGTTACTTCCTGGTTCCCAAGAGGGACGGGGGACTGAGACCCATCATGGACCTTCGGAATCTGAACAAGTTCATCCTATACCGCAAGTTCCGGATGTCCACACTGCAATCCATCCTGCCCCTCATCAACCAAGGCGATTGGATGGCCACCCTAGATCTCAAGGATGCCTATTTCCACATCAGCATCCACCCAGAGTTCAGACGGTTTCTAAGGTTTGCGGTAGGCCCGCAGCACTTCCAGTTCACGGCCCTACCATTCGGACTTTCCACAGCACCCAGGGTGTTTACAAAAATGATGAGCGTAGTGGCTGCCCACCTCAGGCTACAAGGGGTGATGGTCTTCCCATACATAGACGACTGGCTCCTGGTAGCCAGTTCAAGGGAAAGCCTATCTGCTCACATCACGTCCACGCTACGCCTCCTGGATGCCCTGGGCCTACAGGTCAACCTAGAAAAATCGAAACTCACCCCATCAAGGTCAGTGCAGTTTATAGGAGCAGTGCTGGATACAAACCTGCACCGAGCGTTCTTACCCGCCCAAAGGGCAAAAGACATTACCAGCTCTGTACAATTGCTCCAGAGGCAGGGATGGGGCACAGTCAAACAGATCCAGCGGATGCTGGGCCTGATGGCAGCGACGACAAGCGTGCTTCTCTTCGCGAAACTGAGGATGAGGAACATGCAGCTATGGTTCCTACGTCAGTTCCGCCCAACCAGGGACTCACCTCGAAAGAGGTTCACTATTCCCCCCATGGCGCTCCACTCGCTTCACTGGTGGGGGTCAAAGGACAACATCTGCCAAGGAGCGCCCTTCCACCTTCCGGCCCCCACAGTGACCATCACCACGGACGCTTCCCAGTGGGGATGGGGCGCTCACATGGAAGGACTGTGCGTGGGGGGCCAGTGGCCACCCAAGCTGGCCCTGCAACACATAAACTACCTGGAACTGTTAGCAATCCACTTTGCTCTGCGTTCATTCCGCCCGAAGCTGACAGGGAAGACGGTGGCTCTGCTCACAGACAACACCACCGCCCTGGCATACATCAACAGACAGGGTGGAACAGTGTCCCGTCGCCTTTGCGCACTGGCAATGGACTTATGGGCGGAATGCATCCAGCACGACATCTTCGTCAAGGCCGCGCACCTCCCAGGGGTCCTCAACATACAGGCGGACTCCCTGAGCAGAGGGGGGGCCTCACCGCACGAGTGGGAACTCCAGTGGCGCTTCCTGCAGCCAGTCTTCCAGCTGTGGGGTTACCCTCAGCTGGACGCCTTCGCCACAGCACACAACAAGAAGTGTCCCAGGTTCTGCTCCAGAGGGGGTGCCGACCCGGCATCCCTCGGGGACGGCCTTCTCATCTCCTGGGAGGGCCGCTTCCTCTATCTCTTTCCGCCCCTCCCCCTTTTGACGAGGGTACTCAACAAGATAGCCAGGGACAGGCCACGCTGCATCCTAGTGGCCCCCTGGTGGCCACGTCAGAACTGGTTCTCCTCCCTACTACGCATGGCAGGGAGGAACTTCTACCACTTCCCAGCGGACCCAGACCTCCTGTCATCTCAAGGGGGGCTAGTGCTGCACCACAATGTGCCGCACCTGAAACTGACAGCGTGGCTCATAGACCCCTAGACTTCTCCAGCAGGGTCCAGGAAGTCCTACTAAATAGCAGAAAACCCTCTACCAGGGCTTCCTACGATAGAAAGTGGAAGAAATTCTCCAACTTTCTGGCCGACCGGCCAGGCACACCACAGAGGGCAGGCCTGCCGGCAATCTTCGACTTCCTATTGTCTCTAGTCGACGCAGGCCTAGTCTTCTCGTCCATCAAGGTCTACTTGGCAGCAATATCTGCCTTTCACGACCCTGTGGGCGGATACTCAGTTTTCGCCCACCCTCAGTCCAAAAAGTTTATGAGGGGACTATTTAGACTACATCCACCATCTAGACCTCCCACCCAGCTGTGGGACTTGACTCTGGTCCTAGACATGCTAACCAGGCGCCCCTTTGAACCTATGGCCACGTGCTCTCTGCACCTCCTGTCCTGGAAGACTGCCTTCCTCGTGGCCATCACCTCTGCTCGTCGCGTGGGGGAACTCACGGCGATGCGCTGCGACTACCCCTACCTAGCCTTTACAGAATCTGGTGTCTCCCTGGCCCCAGATATCAACTTCCTTCCCAAGGTACCCTCCCAATTCCACCTCAATCTTGAGGTTTGCCTACCCACCTTCTTCCCTAACCCCTCCTCGGACGAGGAGCGGAGGCTACACTCCCTAGACGTCAGGCGTGCCTTACTCTTTTACCTAAAGCGCTCTAAAGCCTTTCGCAGGGACCAACAGCTGTTCGTCTCATATACTTCGCCCAGGCTAGGGTCTAGGATCTCTTCTCAGCGATTCTCGAAGTGGCTGACGGAGACCATCAAGACCTGTTACCTCCTAGCAAAGAGGCCGCTGCCAGGACCTGTTCGCGGACACTCCACCAGAGCAATGGCGACATCGGTGGCGTTCCTGAAGGGCGTCTCCTTGGCGGACGTCTGCAAAGCTGCCACCTGGTCCTCCCCGCATGCCTTCATGAAGCACTACGCGCTGGACGTGCATGCTCAGCAGAGGACTCGGTTGGGGACTGCGGTGCTGCAATCTGTCGTCTCCGGTTGACCGTCTTCCCACCTCCAGGTATGCCTTGCTTGCTAATCTCCCACAAGTGTGATGCACAGAGACCACGAAGAAGATAGACAGGTTGCTTACCTGTAACTGTAGATCTTCGAGTGGTCATCTGTGCAGTCACACTACCCGCCCTCCTTCCCCACTGCTGACGGTCTCCCTCTTATGGGGGGCTTTTTTCAGCGGTCATGAAGGAACTGGCGGGATTACCGCGGTGGCGCCGTTGGGCGTGCGCAATGGGACGCCTGCGCATGCCCAGTGGCGCCGACCGCGGAAAATTCCCGGGCTTTCTTACAGATACCGATCGGGGACCCGCGCAGGCGCAGTATCCCACAAGTGTGACTGCACAGATGACCACTCGAAGATCTACAGTTACAGGTAAGCAACCTGTCTTTCTTATGTGACACAGTGTTGGACTGGATGGGCCATTGGCCTGATCCAACAGGGCTTCTCTTATGTTCTTATGTGACACAGAGAGTTGGACTGGATGGGCCATTGGCCTGATCCAACATGGCTTCTCTTATGTTCTTATGCTTTGCTCAATCTGTTCCTTGGTCTCTTCCATTCCTTCTCTTACCCCTCTCCCTCACTGATCCCTGATCTGAAAAGCCCAGGTTAGCTGGATCTCCTCAGATCTCAGAAGCTGCAGGATCGGTCTCAGCTTGTCCTTGGATGGGCGACCTCCAAGGAATACCTGAGCTGTGAGGCAGAGGCAGGCAATGGCAACCCGCCTCTAAAATATCTCTTGTCTTAAAAACAAGTCTAGCCCACCACCTAGTGGTGCATAACTCTAACAAGAACTTCTGGCTGCTAGACAGTCTTAGGATCTTCCGGCTACGATACACATTGCCATACGTTAATTAATTTCCCTCACAGCTTTCCCAGTCATGCCGACCATCCTTGAAGATAGAAGCGACATTCCCTGAGGCAAAAGGAACTTTCTTGGAGCAAGAGGAGAGAGGGCAGGCCCAGGAATGTGCCCAAGATACCTGCTTCTGTGGTAAGGGCCCTTTGTGACTGGATATTTTATTTTTATTTATTTCTGAAAATTTTATATTCCGCCCTTTCCTGTAAGGGCTCAGCGCGGATTCCAACATAATAAAACCATTATGTTTAGCCTGGAGAGGAGGCGGCTAAGACGTGATATGATCACCATCTTGAAGGACTTGAAGGGTTGTCCTATAGAGGATGGGGTGGAATTGTTTTCTGTGGCCCCGGAAAGTAGGACCAGAACCAATGGGTTGATGGGGTGTGAACTGGTAGAGACAGACCAAGAGAGAGATCTTGGGGTCATGGTAGATAATTCACTGAAAATGTCAAGACAGTGTGCGTTTGCAATAAAAAAGGCCAACGCCATGCTGGGAATTATTAGGAAGGGAATTGAAAACAAATCAGCCAGTATCATAATGCCTCTGTATAAATCGATGGTGCGGTCTCATTTGGAGTACTGTGTGCAGTTCTGGTCGCCGCACCTCAAAAAGGATATTATAGCATTGGAGAAAGTTCAGAAAAGGGCAACTAAAATGATTAAAGGGCTGGAACACCTTCCCTATGAAGAAAGGTTGAAACGCTTAGGGCTCTTTAGCTTGGAGAAACGTCGACTGAGGGGTGACATGATAGAAGTTTACAAGATAATGCATGGGATGGAGAAAGTAGAGAAAGAAGTACTTTTCTCCCTTTCTCACAATACAAGAACTCGTGGGCATTCGATGAAATTGCTGAGCAGACAGGTTAAAACGGATAAAAGGAAGTACTTTTTCACCCAAAGGGTGATTAACATGTGGAATTCACTGCCACAGGAGGTGGTGGCGTCCACAAGCATAGCCACCTTCAAGAAGGGGTTAGATAAAAATATGGAGCAGAGGTCCATCAGTGGCTATTAGCCACAGTGTGTGTGTGTGTGTGTGTATATATATTTGGCCGCTGTGTGACACAGAATGTTGGACTGGATGGGCCATTGGCCTGATCTAACATGGCTTCTCTTATGTTCTTATGTTCTTATGAAATTAAATCAAAAGAGTTTCTGGCTCAACACCGTTAGAGTGGTTCCTCAGTGGAACAGGCTTCCTCAGGAGGTGGTGGGCTCTCCTTCCTTGGAGGCTTTTCAACAGAGGCTAGATGGCCATCTGACAGCAATGAAGATCCTGTGAATTTAGGGGGAGGTTTTTGTGAGTTTCCTGCATTGTGCAGGGGGTTGGACTAGATGACCCTGAAGGTCTCTTCCAACTCTAGGATTCTATTATTAAAACCAACAATTAAACTTCAGCACAATTAAACAATCAAAACCATTAAAACCAGAAATCAGAATTAATTTAGGACGGCCTGGATGGTGTAAGCACATAAGGCATAATTAACGTAGGCCCGGGGTGGCCAACGGTAGCTCTCCAGGTGTTTTTTTTTGCCTACAACTCCCATCAGCCCCAGCCAGCATGGGGCTGATGGGAGTTGTAGGCAAAAAAATACCTGGAGAGCTACCGTTGGCCACCCTTGAAGTAGGCAACTTAGTTTGCTCAAAGATATCAGCAGTATCAGCCGCAGTCAAGTAGCAATGATTGGCGTCCTAGGCAGGCTCCCCCCCCCGCCACCACGCTCCACTCACCCCCCGACCTCTACTTACCCCCCCAGCTCGCCATGACGATGCTGAGCCCTACTGCCGGCTTCTCACAGCTGCGTCTGCGCATTTTGTGAAGAGACAGATGGAGGAGGCTTCTCCCCCCTCCTTTCCAGAACCGGAAAGGGGGGAGCGAAGTCTCCTCCATCTGTCTCTTCACAAAACATGCAGATGCGGCTGTGAGAAGCCGGTAGTGGGGCTCAGTGTTGTTGTGGCGAGCTTTGCGGGGAGGGTGGCGGGAGTGTGGTGGAGGGGCAGTGGGAGTCCTTGAAGAAGGGAGGGGGCTGATGTTGGTGGCGGCAGGGGGAGGGAGGCAAATTTAGGCGGTTGCCTTGGGCACTGGGAGGGGGGGGAACCCAATTCGGTGCCCCCTCCCTTTCAGTGCCCTAGGCAACCATCTAGTTCACCTAGTGGACGAGCTAGCCCTGTTGGAGGGCCCAGTACATTTGATGTGTAGAGGGTTCGGGTCAGCAGGAAAGATTAAACACTTCTTCAAGAAGAAGAATTGCAGATTTATACCCCGCCTTTCTCTCTGAATCAGAGACTCAAAGCAGCTTACAGTCTCCTTTCCCTTCTTCCCCCACAACAGACACCCTGTGAGGTGGGTGGGGCTGAGAGGGCTCTCACAGCAGCTGCCCTTTCAAGGACAACCTCTGCCAGAGCTATGGCTGACCCAAGGCCATTCCAGCAGCTCTAAGTGGCGGAGTGGGGAATCAAACCCGGTTCTCCCAGATAAGAGTCCACACACTTCACCACTACACCAAACTGGTTCCCAAAAAAAGAGTTAATTTATGGAACACGGTGTCCACTAATTAAACAAATGTATGGAAGGCAATTCCTCACATTAATTAAAATATTTACATTTCACCCTCTTTGCCATAAGGTAGACCAGGGGTGGCCAACGGTAGCTCTCCAGATGATTTTTGCCTACAACTTCCATCAGCCCCAGCCAGCATGGCCAATGGCTGGGGCTGATGGGAATTGTAGGCAAAAAAAAACTTCTGGAGAGCTACTGTTGGCCTCTCCTGCAGTAGACCAATCTCAGTAGAGCTTTTCAGCTGGGTGAACAAAGGAAACTTCCATCTTCTGGGGAAGGAGAGGTTGAAAAAAAACTTTATGGGGGCTTCTGTGCTCGTGCTTCTCAGGTCATCTGGCAGAAACAGAATGTTGGAATGCGGCTGGCGGGCTTTGGCTGGCATGCCCCAAGGGGGGGGGGTGTTTTGGGAGGAGCTTAACCCTGGATTTTCCCAATGCCTCCAAGTCAGATCTGGGCCAAATACGACAGTGATATGAAGAAGACGACGACATTGGATTTATATCCCGTCCTCCACTCCGAATCTCAGAGTGGCTCACAATCTCCTTTATCTTCCTCCCGCACAACAGACACTCTGTGAGGTGGGTGAGGCTGAGAGGACTCTCACAGCAGCTGCCCTTTCAAGGACAACCTCCACCAGAGCTATGGCTGACCCAAGGCCATTCCAGCAGGTGCAAGTGGAGGAGTGGGGAATCTGGTTCTCCCAGATAAGAGTCCACTCACTTAACCACTACACCAAACTGGCTCTCTGCAATTTCATTTCCACCACATCTCTTCCCACCTCCCCCAAATCAGACCCAGGTCTAAAATTGTTTTCTGTGGCCCCAGAAGGTAGGGCCAGAACCAACAGGTTGAAATTAAATCAAAAGAGTTTCTGGCCCAACATTAGGAAGAACGTCCTGACTGTTAGAGTGGTTCCTCAGTGGAACAGGCTTCCTCGGGAGGTGGTGGGCTTTCCTTCCTTGGAGGTTTTTAAACAGAGACTAGATGGCCATCTGACAGCAATAAAAACACTGTGAATTTAGGAGGAGGTATTTGTGAGTTCACATTTCTGGAATCCAAGATCACTGTAGATGGTGACTGTGGCCATGAAATTAAAAGACGTTTGCTCCTTGGGAGGACAGCTATGGCGAACCTGGGCAGTATAATAAAAAGTCGAGACATCACCCTGCCAACAAAAGTCCGTGTAGTCAAAGCGATGGTATTCCCAGTAGTAATGTATTGTTGTGAGAGCTGGACCATAAGGAAGGCCGAGCACAGAAGAATAGATGCTTTTGAGATGTGGTGCTGGAGAAGACTCTTGAGAGTCCCTTGGACTGCAAGAAGATCCAATCAGTCAGTCCTAAGGGAGATCAACCCAGACTGTTCACTGGAAGGTTAGATGCTGAAGCTGAAGCTCAAATACTTTGGCCACCAAATGAGAAGGGGGCACTCCCTGGAGAAGACATTGATGCTGGGAAAGACAGAAGGCAAAAGAAGAAGGGGATGGCAAAAGATGAGATGGCTGGACAGCGTTACTGATGTAACAAACACGAATTTGAGCAGACTTTGGAGGATGGTGAGACAGGAGGGCCTTGTGTGACTTTGTCCATGGGGTCGCAAAGAGTCGGACTCGACTGTGCAACAACAAAATTTGTGCGTTTCCTGCATTGTGCAGCGGGTTGGACTAGATGACCCCGGTGGTCCCTTCCAACTCTATGATTCTATGAAATACGTTGAAAGCACTCATAACCCCTGAGGCTCATGCGCTATCAGGCACTTCTCTTCTGCCTCTCATAGGAATTTAGAAAGAAGTGTTTTAAAAATGTGTTTAGTTTTTCATGGGGCGAGGTTTTCACACCCTTGAGAAAAGAGTGCCTGAAGCAGAGCGCAAACAAGCAAATGGAATAGAAAGGTCAAGGAAAACACTGTTACTTTCTCCTTCCAGGCAGTGAAGAAACGGTGTGGAACCGTAGTCTTTTCAGAGGTGCGGAAATGTCTGCTGAGGCTCCAGTTCAGGTAGGGGATTTGAGCAAAGGACAGCCTGGATTTCCTCCCACACACACACACCTTTCTCAGGAGCTTTTGCTCCTGCAGTTTCTACAAGGTCTCCAGGCAACTGAGGCTTTGAGCACCACTCCCTTTACCTATGCCAAGCCATGCATCGGTACCCTCCCAGACTACTCCCTTCCAGTGTGCAATCTCTGCCCGGCACAGTTTCTGATGAGGGAATCTGAGGGAATCTGCTTTCCTTTCAGTCTCCCTTTTCCTTCAAGGAGGTGGCTGTGTATTTCACCGAGGCAGAGTGGGCCCTGCTGGATCCGGACCAAAGAGCTCTCCACAGGGAAGTCATGCTGGAGAACTATGGGAGCGTGGCCTCTCTGGGTAAGGATCCTTCATAGGCTCCAAAGGTGCAAATTGCTGCCATTGTGATAAGACACGTATCCAAATATTGAAAAGCGACACACTGTTTTGCTTCCTGTCCCATCACTTGCCTAGAGGCAACTGAGGCCAATGTTGTGGCCATCACCCAAGCCAGAAAAGGTGTCCAGGACTGAGGCAAAGAAGGGATGAAGGGCCCTCAGTAGGGTTGCCAATCCCCAGGTGGGGGCAGGGGATCCCCCGGTTTGGAGGCCTCCCCCCGCTTCAGGGTCGTCAGAAAGCGGGGGGAGGGGAGGGAAATGTCTGCTGGGAACTCTGTTATTCCCTAGGGAGATTTATTCCCATAGAAAATAATGGAGAATTGATCCGCGGGTATCTGGGGCTCTGGGGGGGGGCTGTTTTTTGAGGTAGATGCACCAGATTTTCAGTACAGCATCTAGCGCCTCCCCCAAAATATTCCCCAAGTTTCAAAACGATTGGACAAAGGGGTCCAATTCTATGAGCCCCCCAAAAAGGTGTCCTTATCCTTCATTACTTCCTATGGAAGGTGTGCTGTCCCTTTAAATGTGATGGCCAGAACTCCCTTTGGAGTTCAATTATGCTTGTCACAGCCTTGATCTTGGCTCCACCCCAATGTCTCCTGGCTCCACCCCAAAGTCTCCTGGCTCCACCCCCGAAGTCCCCAGATATTTCTTAAATTGGACTTGGCAACCCTAGCTCTCAGAAAGACTCTGGAAGGGGCCAGATCTTCTTTTCGCTGTTCCCCGACATTAAAATATACCCTTCCCCTTGATTTATTATTGTTTATTTCTTAGATTCCATGGTGGAGACGGACAGAAGCCTTGCATCCAAAGAAAGGCTGCAAGGTTCCTCAAACAGATCTCAAGAGCTGATTTCCTTCCCCAGTGGGCTGGCTGAGAGTGAGTATCTTTCACGGTTCTGTCAAGGGAACAGGCAAGGGACACTTATGGGACTTTCCTGCTTCCCTTCTAAGGGACTCATAGTTTGATAGACATAAGAACATAAGAACATAAGAGAAGCCATGTTAGATCAGGCCAATGGCCCATCCAGTCCAACATTCTGTGTCACACAGCGGCCAAATATATATATATATATATATATATATATATATATATATACATACACACACACACTGTGGCTAATAGCCACTGATGGATTGCCCAATGGGCAAGACAGGAGGGAAGCCATCTAGGGCATGGAATGTGTAGGCTCACAAGCTCTTTGTGGTCAGGAGCTCACCTGTGGCTCTTGAAAGGCTGTGGCATACTTAAATCCTGGATTTTCTGGGGAAAGATGGGAGGTTAGTTAAGATCAGCCAAGGTGGACAAGGCCAAAGGGCTGCCGATCCTTTCCTACTGCAGATTTTGGACCTTGCCTGCCCTCCCAGGTGCTAATGCTCTCCAGGGCTTTTTCTACAAAAAAGCCCAGCAGGAATTCATTTACGTATTAGGCCACGCACCCTGACACCAAGCCAAAGGGTTGGAACACTTTCCCTATGAAGAAAGGTTAAAACGCTTGGGGCTCTTTAGCTTGGAGAACCATCGACTGAGGGGTGACATGATAAGAGGTTTACAAGATGATGCATGGAATGGAGAAAGTAGAGGAAGAAGTCCTTTTCTCCCTTTCTCACAATACGAGAACTCGTGGGCACTCCATGAAATTGCTGAGCAGTCAGGTTAGAAGGGATAAAAGGAAGTCCTTCACCCAAAGGGTGATTAACACGTGGAATTCACTGCCACAGAAGGTGGCAGTGGCTACAAACATAGACAGCTTCAAGAGGGGATTGGATAAGCATATGAAGCAGAGGTCCATCAGTGGCTATTAGCCACAATGTATTGTTGGAACTCTCTGTCTGGGGTAGTGATGCTCTGTATTCTTGGTTCTTGGGAGAGGCAACAGTGTAAGGACTTCTAGTGTTCTTGCCCCACTGATGGACCTCCTGATGGCACCTGGGTGTTTTGGCCACTATGTGACACAGAGTGTTGGACTGGATGGTCCATTGACCTGATCCAACATGGCTTCTCTTATGTTCTTATGTGACACAGAGTGTTGGACTGGATGGGCCACTGGCCTGATCCAACATGGCTTCTCTTATGTTCTGTATTTCTGGGGGCTTAGTGAGGCTCTGTATTTAGGTTGCTTGGGGGGGGGGGACAGTGGGAGGGCTTCTAGTGTCCTGGTCCCACTGGTGGCATTTGGGGTTTTTTGGCCACTGTTTGACACAGAGTGTTGGACAGGATGGGCCATTGGCCTGATTCGAAATGGCTTCTCTTATGTTCTTAAGCCAGCCAGAACTGTGTTCCTGTGTGTTCCTGTTCAAAAAATGCTCTGATGCTCTCTCTATTTATTCCAGAGGAGGACGATCAGAGGAATAAGGAGGGTGAGGAACTTCATCCAGCTAATAATGAAGACCAGAAAGGCAGCATCTGGAATCAAGGCATCCCTAAGAGAAAGAAAGACAGCCGTTTGGTTGAAAAGAGAGATAGAAGAATATGTAATGTACATTTTCCAAAGCAAATGATGATGAAGATGAGTAAATCCATTCAGCTTGGAAAGTACTTCAAGTATAGATCACAGCTTCATGTGAACCGAAGAATGCAAAGGGGAGAGAAACCCTATCAATGCTCAGAGTGTGGGAAGAAATTCACTCAGAATGGCAGTCTTCAAGTGCATAAAAGAACCCACACAGGGGAGAAGCCTTTTGAATGCTCACAGTGTGGGAAGAGGTTCAGATATAGTAACAGTCTTCAGTATCATAAAAGAACCCACACAGGGGAGAAACCGTATGAATGCTCAGAGTGTGGAAAGAGATACACTCATAGTGGCAGTCTTAAAGTGCATAAAATAACCCATGCCGGGGAGAATCCACTTGAATATTCAGAATGTGGAAAGAGATTCAGCCATAGTAACCGAAAACATAAAAGAACCCACACCAGGGAGAAACGTTTGGAATGCTCAGAGTGTGGAAAGAGATTCAGTCTGAGGTCCTGTCTTCAAAAGCATCAAAGAACCCACACAGGGGAGAAACCTTTTGAATGTTTGGAGTGTGGAAAGAGATTCCGTCATAATGGCAGTCTTCTAGTGCATACAAGAACCCACACAGGGGAAAAGCCATTTGAATGCGTAGAGTGCGGAAAGGGATTCAGTACACATAGCCATCTTAGGTATCATCAAAGAACCCATACAGGCGTCAAACCTTTTGAATGTTCAGAGTGTGGAAAGAGATTCATTCAGAGTAGCCATCTTCAAGACCATAAAAGAACTCACACAGGGGAGAAACCTTTTGAATGCTCAGAGTGTGGGAAGAGATTCAGTACACATAGCCATCTTCAAAAGCATCAAAGAACCCACACAGGGGAGAAACTTTTT
The DNA here is from genome assembly GCF_032191835.1 of Heteronotia binoei. Lineage (NCBI taxonomy): Eukaryota > Metazoa > Chordata > Lepidosauria > Squamata > Gekkonidae > Heteronotia > Heteronotia binoei. Next base: position 12,924,076 of record NC_083227.1, on the reverse strand, counting down.
CACTGCTTAGAGTGTGGAAAAAGATTCAGTGCACGTAGCTATCTTAGGTATCATCAAAGAACCCACACAGGCGTCAAACCTTTTGAATGTTCAGAGTGTGGAAAGAGATTCATTCAGAGTAGCCATCTTCAAGACCATAAAAGAACCCACACAGGGGAGAAACCTTTTGAATGCTCAGAGTGTGGGAAGAGATTGAGTACACATAGCCTTCTTCAAAAGCATCAAAGAACCCACACAGGAGACAAACGTTTTGCCTGCTCAGAGTGTGGAAAGATATTACGTACAAATAGAAATCTTCAAGTGCACCGAAGAAGCCACACAGGGGAGAAACCTTTTGAATGTTTGGAGTGTGGAAAGAGATTCAGTCAAAGTAGCGGTCTTAAAGTGCATCAAAGGACCCACACAGGGGAGAAACCATTTGAATGCTCAGAATGTGGAAAGAGATTTGGTCGGAGTGGCTATCTTAAAGACCATAAAAGAACGCACACAGGGGAGAAACCTTTTGAATGCTCTCAGTGTGGAAAGAGATTCAGGCAGAGGGGGTATTTTAACATGCATAAGAAAACCCATACAGGAGAGAAAACGTTTGAATGCTTTGAATGCAGAAAGAGATTCATTGACAGTTCTAGTCTTCTACAGCATCAGAGAACTCACATGGGAAAACCTTTTGAATCCTAGTGCAGAATCAGATTAAATTCACAGAACAGAACTCCACACAAGGGAGGAACTTCATAAATGCTCAGCATGTGGTAAGAGCTTGAGGTAGAGATCTGACTTTCATGTTCCTCAGAGAATCCACACAAGGGTGAAACTTCCCTGTAGCCAATACTGATGAGGCTGTTCTATGAACATCCAACTGCTGGAGGTTCAGAAAGGATGAGAAAGTAGTTTCACAAAGAAGCGTCTTTTTATTGGTCACCTTCTTATGTGAAATTTGCTACTTCAGCTTATCTAACTCTTTCTGGCATCTGCAAAACTGGAAAAAACATTCCCCCCCCCCAAAAAAAAAATCCTATGAAGAAATCGACAAGCTGAGGGTATCTACTGCATAAACCTAGTGTGTACAGCCAGCGTCCTTAATTCACAAATATTTTTACCTGACCAGCAGTTCTAGAGAGGTGTTTCTGAACCCTAACCCCTCCCCTGTCCGGCCTTCTGTGATGTTTTGGGAGTCTCGCCACTTTGTAGCCCCTTTCGACTTTGGGTATTAACAGCTAACTACTTAGTAATGAGTTTCACCCTTTCTCAATAGAATTGCAGAGGACCACATCAGATTTGTAATTTACCATAATTCTTGTATTAGTGTGTCTGGGAGGAGGGTTGGGGATACTTTTTTGGAATGCTGGGCATTAATTTGGTTAGTTTAGCTACGTTTGCTACAGAGGCTGCTATTTGGCCAGGGTTCCTGGAGGCTTATTTTTGGGTTGAGATCCTCGCGATTTGTTTTGCCATCTTCTGGGCATGGAGCGTGTGTTATTGGGGGTGGTGTGGGGGGGGAGGCATTTGTGAATTTCCTGCACTGTGCAGAGGGTTGGATTAGGTCACCCCAGAGATCCCTTCCTACTCTGTGATTCTACGCTGCAGAATTTTTTTGTGTCATTTATCGTTTCGTGTTGTGTTAAAACACAAGCTTTGCTTCAACTCTCTCTTTATATTTCCGAATGGTTCCTCAACCCTCATATTCTGATTGGCACTGCTGACTGACTTACTGGGTGGTAACAGACGGCCATTTTGGAGTGGATTTGAGGCATGATAATGCATGGGATGGAGAAAGTAGAGAAAGAAGTACTTTTCTCCCTTTCTCATAATACAAGAACTCGTGGGCATTCAATGAAATTGCTGAGCAGAAAGGTTAAAACGGATAAAAGGAAGTACTTCTTCACCCAAAGAGTGATTAAAACGTGGAATTCACTGCCACAGGAGGTGGTGGCGGCCACAAGTATAGCCACCTTCAAGAGGGGTTTAGATAAAAATATGGAGCACAGGTCCATCAGTGGCTATTAGCCACAGTGTATGTGTGTATATAAAATTTTTTTGCCACTGTGTGACACATAGTGTTGGACTTGATGGGCCGTTGGCCTGATCCAACATGGCTTCTCTTATGTTCTTATGTCCCAAATCAGGCCACCTGAAAAAAGAGCTGTCTCAAATCCTCCACACTCCCTGGCTAGCTGGCCCCATCCTGTCCATAGGGCAACTTGACACGATCAGATGAGGTGGCGCCTCAGAAGCTGAACTGCTCCTTTCCAACCCCAACAGGTCATGTGCTCGTTTTCTTTGGGAGCCTTGCCTCTTTGAAGCCCAAAGTGTTCTCGCAGCAGGATTCATTTGGGCTGAAATGCAAAGGTTTCGTCCCCCAACTCAAAAACTCAGTACATTCTTAGAGCTAGAGGTCAGATTCCCCTCCCCGAACCCCCCCCCCCCCCAACATCCAGTATGTTTCAAATTGTCCAGTATCCATGGAGTTGATGGTGAACATTGTGGGACACAAATTCCCAAATCCTGGTTCTGCTCCCCACCCACCCTCAGCTTCTCCAAGAGAGAATCAGGAATTGAAGTATGATACCTTCCTCTTAGTCTGACCTCTCCCGGACTCCACGGGTCTGAAATGATGCGTATTAACCCTTAGAATCATATAGCTGGAAGATACCCCCAGGGTCATCTAGTCCAACCCCTCCCCCCCCCCCCCCGCACAATGCAGAGAATTCCTTTGGATGGCCAACAACACAGCAAAGAGGCTGATGGCTTCCCCTGATGTTGCCTCCTGGCTCTGGGATTCAGTGCTTTAGTGCCTCTGTATGTGGAGATTCCCCTCAGCCACCATGACTAGTATCCAATGACAGACCGATCCTCTCCCACTCACACACATGGCCAGTGCGTGGGAGTAGTCCAAGTAGGCAACCGCTTAGGGTGCCACCTGGCCTAGGGGGCAGCATCAGACACCCCCTCTCCCCACACACAGCATGTGGGCTCCTTGGAGCCTGCCTTCCCCAATGGAAAGCAGGCGTCATGGAGTGCGGATGCTTGCTGCCTGCCTGGTTTTGCATTCCCCAGGTGTGTTACAGACCCAGGAAACGCAAAAGCAGACGGCGCCTGTGAATTATACCCCTTGAAGCCTGTCAGGGATAAATCAACCAACTGTAAAAGCTGAAGAAGAGCCAATTACAGTTTCTAAAAATTGACTCCTGTTGGAGTAGTCTTCTGCCACTCATCCTTCCTACTCTACTTTAGCAGAGCCATGGGGTGGGAACCATAGCTCAGTGGTAGAGCTTCTTTCTCGCACGCACAAGGTCTTGTCCCTGGCACCTCCAGCTAAAAGGATCGAGTAGAAATGGTCATGCGAAAGTCTTGTCCCTGGCACCTCCAGCTAAAAGGATCAAGTATATTTATTATCACAATATTTATTGCTTAATCTCACATTTAAAAAAAACCCCAAACCCTAAAATTTAAAAATTTTGTTGTTGTTCAGTCGTGTTCGACTCTTTGCGACCCCATGGACCAAGTCACGCCAGGCCCTCCTATCTTCCACCATCCTCCGAAGTCTGCTCAAATTCGTGTTTGTTACATCAGTAACGCTGTCCAGCCATCTCCTCTTCTGCCGCCCCCTTCTTCTTTTGCCTTCTGTCTTTCCCAGCGTCAGGGTCTTCTCCAGGGAGGGCCCCCTTCTCATTGGGTGGCCAAAGGATTTAAAATAAAAAACTGCAAATTTAAAAATGTAAACAGTTTCAAGTTTCTTGATTTCTCCTACAGGTCTCTGCTTTTCAAATTTGGGGCGGGGAGCACTAGTGGGCAGTTCGCTTAGGGCAGGGGTGGCCAACGGTAGCTCTCCAGATGTTTTCTGCCTACAACTCCCATCAGCCCCACCCACTGGCCATACTGGCTGGGGCTGATGGGAGTTGTAGGCAGAAAAACATCTGGAGAGCTACCATTGGCCAGCCCTGGCCTAGGGCACCAAAAACCCTAGCACCATACAGATCTAGAAGCAGAGTTTTTAAGGAAGCCAAGCTCCAGGTGGGACCTGGTGATCGCCTGGCATTACAGGCCATCTCCAGATTACAGAGATCAGTTCTCCTGAACAAAATGGATGCCTGAGAGGTCTGGAGTTTCTGGATCTTCCCTGACCACCACCAACACCAGGAAGTGGAGGAGGGGTAGGTTTGCCATCTCTAGGCAGAAGGGGATTTCAGGGTGGGGACAATGCCATAGAGTCCATCCTTGGGGCTGGCATGTAGCCGTAGAAGAAGAAGTAGATTTATACCCCGCCCTTCTCTCTGAATGAGAGTCTCAGAGCGGCCTACAATCTCCTTTCCCTTCCTCTCCCACAATAAGACGCCATGTGAGGTAGGTGGGGCTGGAGAGGGCTCTCACAGCAGCTGCCCTTTCAAGGACAGAGGCTCAGAGTGGCCTAAAATCTCCTTTCCCTTCCTCCCCCACAACAGACACCTGGTGAGGTGGGTGGGGCTGAGAGGGCTCTCACAGCAGCTGCCCTTTCAAGGACAGAGGCTCAGAGGGGCCTACAATCTGCTTTCCCTTCCTCCCCCACAACAGACACCCTGTTAGGTGGGTGGGGCTGAGAGGGCTCTCACAGCAGCTGCCCTTTCAAGGACAGAGACTCAGAGCGGCCTATCATCTCCTTTCCCTTCCTCCCCCACAACAGACACCCTGTGAGGTGGGTGGGGCTGAGAGGGCTCTAACAGCAGCTGCCCTTTCAAGGACAGAGACTCAGAGTGGCCTACAATCTCCTTTCCCTTCCTCCTCCACAACAGACACCCTGTGAGGTGGGTGGGGCTGACAGAGCTCTAACAGCAGCTGCCCTTTCAAGGATAGAGGCTCAGAGCGGCCTACAATCTCCTTTCCCTTCCTCCCCCACAACAGACACCTTGTGAGGTGGGTGGGGCAGGAGAGGGCTCTCACAGCAGCTGCCCTTTCAAGGACAGAGGCTCAGAGGGGCCTACAATCTGCTTTCCCTTCCTCCCCCACAACAGACCCCCTGTGAGGTGGGTGGGGCTGAGAGGGCTCAAACAGCAGCTGCCCTTTCAAGGATAGAGGCTCAGAGCGGCCTACAATCTCCTTTCTCTTCCTCCCCCACAACAGACACCCTTTGAGGTGGGTGGGGCTGGAGAGGGCTCTCACAGCAGCTGCCCTTTCAAGGACAGAGGCTCAGAGCAGCCTACAATCTCCTTTTCCTTCCTCCCCCACAACAGACTCCCCTGTGAGGTGGGTGGGGCTGAGAGGGCTCTAACAGCAGCTGCCCTTTCAAGGATAGAGGCTCAGAGCGGCCTACAATTTCCTTTCCCTTCCTCCCCCACAACAGACACCCTGTGAGGTGGGTGGGGCTGGAGAGGGCTCTCACAGCAGCTGCCCTTTCAAGGACAGAGGCTGAGAGCGGCCTACAATCTCCTTTATCCTCCTCCCCCACAACAGACACCCTGTGAGGTGGGTGGGGCTGTGAGGGCTCTCACAGCAACTGCCCGTTCAAGGACAACCTCTGCAACAGCTATGGCTGACCCAAGCCCATTCCAGCAGGTGAAAGTGGAGGAGTGGGGGAATCAAACCCGGTTCTCCCAGACAAGAGTAATTCCAGGAGATCTCCCACACTTAACCACTACACCAAGCTGGCTCATCAGAGCAGATTCTGGAGAGGGTGGGGTTTGAGGAAGAGTGGGAACTTGGGCAGGTATGATGCCATAGACTCCACCCCCCAAGCCAGCCAATTCCTCCTGGGGAACCATTGTTGCCAATCTCCAGGCGATGCTTTGTGATCACTCCCCCATGCCCTGCCACTCTCACCTAGAAGGTGAGAACAGCTGGACGGTGGATCAGCGTGTGGGCTCTGAGGACCACTCAGGCCACCACTCCGCCGTCGCCTTCCCAGGTTTGCCCGGAGTGGGGGCAGGTCTGTCCACCCTCCAAAGCTACCATTTTCTCCTAGGTAACTGATCTCTGTAGTTTGGAGATGAGAAGTAATTCCAGGAGATCTCCAGCCCCACCCCCCTGAGGCTAGCACCCCTACTGAGGTTCCTGTCTTCTCCAGACTACCCCCTAATCTCTAGGGCAGGGGTGGCCAACGGTAGCTCTCCAGGTGTTTTTTTTGCCTACAACTCCCATCAGCCCCAGCCAGCATGGCCAATGGCAAAAAAGCATGGCCAATGGCTGGGGCTGATGGGAGTTGTAGGCAAAAAAGCATGGCCACTGGCTGGGGCTGATGGGAGTTGTAGACAAAAAAGCATGGCCACTGGCTGGGTCTGATGGGAGTTGTAGGCAAAAAAGCATGGCCAGTGGCTGGGGCTGATGGGAGTTGTAGGCAAAAAAGCATGGCCAGTGGCTGGGGCTGATGGGAGTTGTAGGCAAAAAAGCATGGCCAGTGGCTGGGGCTGATGGGAGTTGTAGGCAAAAAAGCATGGCCAGTGGCTGGGGCTGATGGGAGTTGTAGGCAAAAAAGCATGGCCAGTGGCTGGGGCTGATGGGAGTTGTAGGCAAAAAGGCATCTGGAGAGCTACCGTTGGCCACCCCTGCCCTAGAGATTAGGGGGTAGTCTGGAGAAGACAGGAACCTCAGTAGGGGTGCTAGCCTCAGGGGTTTCCTCTCCTGGGTCTGGCAAACGGGACCTCTCCATCCCATCCGTGGACTGGAAATCCTAAATATGGGGAGGGTGTAACTTTTTTGCACGGAGGGTACATCAGCGAGTTCTTTGTTGAGGTGTGGAAGAGGGAGCTGCAGAGTGGAGAAGCAAAGAGCTGTGGGGCTATGAAGGAGTGGCTGGCCAGAGATGCAGCAAGCTAAAAGCACCCCTCTGACCACTCCGCTACACTGTCTCTCTAGGCTGCACACGTGGCATCAGAGAAAAGTACTCAGTGGTTCAATTCAACAACCACCAGGATTTTGGTAGTGTTTTTTTGTAGCAGGAACTCCTTTGCATATTAGACCACACCCCCTGATGTAGCCAATCCTCCAAGAGCCAGTTTGGTGTAGTAGTGAAGTGCATGGACTCTCGTCTGGGAGAACCAGGTTTGATTCCCCACTGCTCCATTTGCAGCTGCTGGCATGGCCTTGGGTCAGCCATAGCTCTGGCGGAGGTTGTCCTTGAAAGGGCAGCTGCTGTGAGAATCCTCTCAGCCCCACCCACCTCACAGGGAGTCTGCTGTGGGGAGAGAAGATAGCCTGCCAGTTTGGTGTAGTGGTGAAGTGTGCGAACTCTTATCTGGGAGAACCGGGTTTGATTCCCCACTCCTCCGCTTTCAGCTGCTGGAATGGTCTTGGGTCAGCCATAGCTCTGGCAGAAGTCGTCCTTGAAAGGGCAGCTGCTGTAAGAGCTCTCTCAGCCCTACCCACCTCGCAGGGTGTCTGTTGTGGGGGGAGAAGATATAGGAGATTGTAAGCCTCTCTGATTCAGAGAGAAGGGCTACAGTCGTCTTCTTCACTTGCAGCTGCTGGAATGGCCTTGGGTCAGCCATAGCTCTGGCAGAGGTTGTCCTGGAAAGGGCAGCTGCTGTGAGAGCCCTCTCAGCCCCACCCACCTCACAGGGTGTCTGTTGTGGGGGGAGAAAACATTATAGGAGATTGTAAGCCGCTCTGAGTCTCTGATTCAGGGAGAAGGGCGGGATATAAATCTACAATTCTTCTTCTTCTTACAGGGCTCTTAGTGCAGGACCTACTGTAAGCACAAAGAGGATTGGCTACATCAGGGGGTGTGGCCTAATATGCAAAGGAGCTCCTGCTACAAAAACCATAATTAGATGGCTTTAGTAGGGCGGATGGGGAAGGCTTAGAAGAGGGTGTGACCCGAAAAGGGTGGAAGAAGAGCCAGAGTAAAAGATGTGGTTCAAAGGACTGGCTTCCTATTGGATGAGGAATACCAATCAGACTGGACATTGGTGCTGACTGTATGCAATGGAGCTTCCCAGACAGGAGTAGAGTGTGTGCGTGTGGGGAGGTATTTGTGAATTTAGGGGGAGGTATTTGTGAGTTTCGACTCTATGATTCTATGCTTTTCCACAGGGGTCATTTTGTAGAAAAAGAGGTGCCATTAGCACATCTCATTTGCACACCTCCTTTGCCTACGCCACACGCCCCTGACATCACCAGAAGGTGTACTAAATTCTATCAGCTCAACATCTCCCTTAAGATGCTTCTTGAATTAGAATTGCCATCGTAAAACCTGACTCCCATCATCCTTTTTAAATTCCTTTCTGCTATGTGGCCACAGCGGCAGGATGAAGATTTCCATCTGTCTGCTTTAGATGTTTTGGTTCCCCCCCCCCACCCATTTTTGTGGGGAAAAATATTCGAAAGTTCGTCAAATCTGAGAGTTCAGTGAAATTCTCAAGGGGGGGAGGTTGAGCAGTGAAGGCCAGAAGCAAGGGTTTTTTGGGGGGTGGGGGTGGGGAGGTGGGGTTAGAAAGCAAGCGCAAAATAAAATTTAGCTCTGCCCCTGTGAGCTCCTGCTCAAAATGAGGCGATAATGATGATGATTCTCACAAAATTCTCACAGGGGGTTTGAACCATGGAGCCTAGAAGCCAGTATTTGGGGGCAGGGGGGGGGGGGGGCAGGGAGAAAGCAAGTGCACAATAAAATTTAGATAGATCCCAGTAGGCAGCCATGTTGGTCTGCAGCAATAGAACAAAGCAGTGGACAAGTGCACCTTTAAGACCAACTAAGTTTAATTCAGAACATACAAAGCAGGAGTCAAGTTGTACCTTTAAGACCAACCAATTTTTATTTAGAACGTAAGCTATTGGATATTGGGGGGGGGGGTTATCTCATTACAGATACTAAACCCACTCTCAGTGAGTATAGCTATACATCCACAGTATTCCAATGTGTTTCTCTTTTAGAATCGTGTAGCAGTATAACTATCTGTATTGACATACTCAAAGTAGGGATATTGGCTGTATATCTCATTACATATGCTTTACCCATTTTCACTATTATTTTATTGGATTCCTTTTTCCTATGGCAAACTAGAATGATGTTTACAGGTTAAAAAGTAAATTAGGTGGACAAGAACATCACTATACGATGTATTTCTCTTTTAGCTGTATTGACACACTCAAACAGGGACTTTGGTTGCTTATCCCATTACATATATTGAACCCATCTCCCATTGTCATTGACAGACAATCTCACATTTTGACATACTGCTGTTTTGTTGCTTTCGCATGCTCATGCTACTCAGATCAAAGGTTTGCTCAATTTGTTAATTTTACTGCATACTGCTGTTTTGTTGCTTTCCCATGCTCATGCTACTCAGATCAAAGGTTTGCTCAATTTGTTAATTTTACTGCACACTGCTGTTTTGTTGCTTTCCCATGCTCATGCTACTCAGATCAAAGGTTTGTTCAATTTGTTAATTTTACTGCACACTGCTGTTTTGTTGCTTTCGCATGCTCATGCTACTCAGATCAAAGGTTTGTTCAATTTGTTAATTTTACTGCACACTGCTGTTTTGTTGCTTTCGCATGCTCATGCTACTCAGATCAAAGGTTTGCTCAATTTGTTAATTTTACTGCACACTGCTGTTTTGTTGCTTTCGCATGCTCATGCTACTCAGATCAAAGGTTTGCTCAATTTGTTAATTTTACTGCACACTGCTGTTTTGTTGCTTTCGCATGCTCATGCTACTCAGATCAAAGGTTTGCTCAATTTGTTAATTTTACTGCACACTGCTGTTTTGTTGCTTTCGCATGCTCATGCTACTCAGATCAAAGGTTTGCTCAATTTGTTAATTTTACTGCACACTGCTGTTTTGTTGCTTTCGCATGCTCATGCTACTCAGATCAAAGGTTTGCTCAATTTGTTAATTTTACTGCACACTGCTGTTTTGTTGCTTTCGCATGCTCATGCTACTCAGATCAAAGGTTTGCTCAATTTGTTAATTTTACTGCACACTGCTGTTTTGTTGCTTTCTCATGCTCATGCTACTCAGATCAAAGGTTTGCTCAATTTGTTAATTTTACTGCACCTCTGTTTTGTTGCTTTCCCATGCTCATGCTACTCAGATCAAAGGTTTGATCAATTTGTTAATTTTACTATTCTGTCATTGTACCATTTTACCTTCTAAACCACTGCCTACCAGATAATTTTACTTCACTATCATTGGTTCTTATATCTGTTCCATGTCGCATTCAGGGCCACTGCCTACCAGCTATGTATGGCTCTGCTCAGCTATGTGTGGCTTTGCTCACTGTGCTGGATTCCTCGTCTGATGAAGTGTGCTTAAGAGCACACGAAAGCTTGCGTTCTAAATGAAAATTGGCTGGTCTTAAAGGAAGCACTTGACTCCTGCTTTGTACACCTGCTTCATACCATTCTGGGCCACCGCCTACCAGCTATGTACGGCTTTACTCACTGTGCTGGATTCCTCGTCTGATGAAGTGTGCTTAGAGAGCACACAAAAGCTTACATTCTAAATAAAACTTGGTTGGTCTTAAAGGTGCCCCTTGACTCCTGCTTTGTTCAACGGCTTCAGACCAACATGGCTGCCAGCTTGGATCTAACCAATGACAGTGAAGTAAAATTATCTGGGAGGCGGTGGTTTAGAAGGTAAAATGGTACAATGACAGAATAGTCAAATTAACAAATTGAGCAATTTTACTAAATTTGTAAATTTAATTTTACTAATCTGTCATTGTACCATTTTACCTTCTAAACCGCTGCCTACCAGAAAATTTGACTTCACTGCCATTGGTTCTTAAATCTGTCCCATGTTGCATTCTGGGCCACTGCCTACCAGCTCTGTATGGCTCTGCTCAGCTATGTGTGGCTTTGCTCACCGTGCTGGATTCCTCGTCTGATGAAGTGTGCTTAAGAGCACACGAAAGCTATGTTCTAAATAAAACTTGGTTGGTCTTAAAGGTGCAACTTGACTCCTGCTTTGTTCAACTGCTTCAGACCAACACGGCCGCCCGCTTGTTTTTATTCAGAATGTAAGCTTCCGTGTGCTCTTCAGTACTCAGACCGATGAAGTGTGCTTAGAGAGCATATAAAAGTTTACATTCTGAATGAAGCTTCGGCGGTCTTAAAGGTGCCACTTGTCTCCCGCTTTGTTCAATACAATTTAGAGCAGGGGTGGCCAATGGTAGCTCTCCAGAAGTTTTTTTTGCCTACAACTCCCATCAGCCCCAGCCAGCATGGCCAATGACTGGGGCTGATGGGAGTTGTAGGCAAAAAAAACATGGCCAATGACTGGGGCTGATGGGAGTTGTAGGCAAAAAAAAGCATGGCCAATGACTGGGGCTGATGGGAGTTGTAGGCAAAAAAAGCATGGCCAATGACTGGGGCTGATGGGAGTTGTAGGCAAAAAAAGCATGGCCAATGGCTGGGGCTGATGGGAGTTGTAGGCAAAAAAAGCATGGCCAATGACTGGGGCTGATGGGAGTTGTAGGCAAAAAAGCATGGCCAATGGCTGGGGCTGATGGGAGTTGTAGGCAAAAAAAGCATGGCCAATGACTGGGGCTGATGGGAGTTGTAGGCAAAAAAAGCATGGCCAATGACTGGGGCTGATGGGAGTTGTAGGCAAAAAAGCATGGCCAATGGCTGGGGCTGATGGGAGTTGTAGGCAAAAAAAGCATGGCCAATGACTGGGGCTGATGGGAGTTGTAGGCAAAAAAGCATGGCCAATGTCTGGGGCTGATGGGAGTTGTAGGCAAAAAAAGCATGGCCAATGACTGGGGCTGATGGGAGTTGTAGGCAAAAAAAGCATGGCCAATGACTGGGGCTGATGGGAGTTGTAGGCAAAAAAGCATGGCCAATGGCTGGGGCTGATGGGAGTTGTAGGCAAAAAAGCATGGCCAATGACTGGGGCTGATGGGAGTTGTAGGCAAAAAAGCATGGCCAATGTCTGGGGCTGATGGGAGTTGTAGGCAAAAAAAGCATGGCCAATGTCTGGGGCTGATGGGAGTTGTAGGCAAAAAAAACATGGCCAATGACTGGGGCTGATGGGAGTTGTAGGCAAAAAAGCATGGCCAATGGCTGGGGCTGATGGGAGTTGTAGGCAAAAAAAGCATGGCCAATGACTGGGGCTGATGGGAGTTGTAGGCAAAAAAGCATGGCCAATGTCTGGGGCTGATGGGAGTTGTAGGCAAAAAAAGCATGGCCAATGTCTGGGGCTGATGGGAGTTGTAGGCAAAAAAAGCATGGCCAATGACTGGGGCTGATGGGAGTTGTAGGCAAAAAAGCATGGCCAATGTCTGGGGCTGATGGGAGTTGTAGGCAAAAAAAGCATGGCCAATGACTGGGGCTGATGGGAGTTGTAGGCAAAAAAAGCATGGCCAATGACTGGGGCTGATGGGAGTTGTAGGCAAAAAAGCATGGCCAATGTCTGGGGCTGATGGGAGTTGTAGGCAAAAAAAGCATGGCCAATGGCTGGGGCTGATGGGAGTTGTAGGCAAAAAAGCATGGCCAATGTCTGGGGCTGATGGGAGTTGTAGGCAAAAAAAACATGGCCAATGACTGGGGCTGATGGGAGTTGTAGGCAAAAAAGCATGGCCAATGGCTGGGGCTGATGGGAGTTGTAGGCAAAAAAAGCATGGCCAATGTCTGGGGCTGATGGGAGTTGTAGGCAAAAAAGCATGGCCAATGACTGGGGCTGATGGGAGTTGTAGGCAAAAAAAGCATGGCCAATGTCTGGGGCTGATGGGAGTTGTAGGCAAAAAAAGCATGGCCAATGACTGGGGCTGATGGGAGTTGTAGGCAAAAAAAGCATGGCCAATGACTGGGGCTGATGGGAGTTGTAGGCAAAAAAGCATGGCCAATGTCTGGGGCTGATGGGAGTTGTAGGCAAAAAAAGCATGGCCAATGGCTGGGGCTGATGGGAGTTGTAGGCAAAAAAGCATGGCCAATGTCTGGGGCTGATGGGAGTTGTAGGCAAAAAAAACATGGCCAATGACTGGGGCTGATGGGAGTTGTAGGCAAAAAAGCATGGCCAATGACTGGGGCTGATGGGAGTTGTAGGCAAAAAAGCATGGCCAATGACTGGGGCTGATGGGAGTTGTAGGCAAAAAAGCATGGCCAATGACTGGGGCTGATGGGAGTTGTAGGCAAAAAAAGCATGGCCAATGACTGGGGCTGATGGGAGTTGTAGGCAAAAAAAGCATGGCCAATGACTGGGGCTGATGGGAGTTGTAGGCAAAAAAGCATGGCCAATGTCTGGGGCTGATGGGAGTTGTAGGCAAAAAAAGCATGGCCAATGACTGGGGCTGATGGGAGTTGTAGGCAAAAAAGCATGGCCAATGTCTGGGGCTGATGGGAGTTGTAGGCAAAAAAAACATGGCCAATGACTGGGGCTGATGGGAGTTGTAGGCAAAAAAAGCATGGCCAATGACTGGGGCTGATGGGAGTTGTAGGCAAAAAAAGCATGGCCAATGACTGGGGCTGATGGGAGTTGTAGGCAAAAAAGCATGGCCAATGTCTGGGGCTGATGGGAGTTGTAGGCAAAAAAAGCATGGCCAATGACTGGGGCTGATGGGAGTTGTAGGCAAAAAAAGCATGGCCAATGACTGGGGCTGATGGGAGTTGTAGGCAAAAAAGCATGGCCAATGACTGGGGCTGATGGGAGTTGTAGGCAAAAAAAGCATGGCCAATGACTGGGGCTGATGGGAGTTGTAGGCAAAAAAGCATGGCCAATGTCTGGGGCTGATGGGAGTTGTAGGCAAAAAAAGCATGGCCAATGGCTGGGGCTGATGGGAGTTGTAGGCAAAAAAGCATGGCCAATGTCTGGGGCTGATGGGAGTTGTAGGCAAAAAAAACATGGCCAATGACTGGGGCTGATGGGAGTTGTAGGCAAAAAAGCATGGCCAATGACTGGGGCTGATGGGAGTTGTAGGCAAAAAAGCATGGCCAATGACTGGGGCTGATGGGAGTTGTAGGCAAAAAAGCATGGCCAATGACTGGGGCTGATGGGAGTTGTAGGCAAAAAAAGCATGGCCAATGACTGGGGCTGATGGGAGTTGTAGGCAAAAAAAGCATGGCCAATGACTGGGGCTGATGGGAGTTGTAGGCAAAAAAGCATGGCCAATGTCTGGGGCTGATGGGAGTTGTAGGCAAAAAAAGCATGGCCAATGACTGGGGCTGATGGGAGTTGTAGGCAAAAAAGCATGGCCAATGTCTGGGGCTGATGGGAGTTGTAGGCAAAAAAAACATGGCCAATGACTGGGGCTGATGGGAGTTGTAGGCAAAAAAAGCATGGCCAATGACTGGGGCTGATGGGAGTTGTAGGCAAAAAAAGCATGGCCAATGGCTGGGGCTGATGGGAGTTGTAGGCAAAAAAAGCATGGCCAATGACTGGGGCTGATGGGAGTTGTAGGCAAAAAAGCATGGCCAATGTCTGGGGCTAATGGGAGTTGTAGGCAAAAAAAGCATGGCCAATGACTGGGGCTCATGGGAGTTGTAGGCAAAAAACTTCTGGAGAGCTACTGTTAGCCACCTCCTGCTCCAAACGAGGCCTTGCCTTTCCACCTCCTTGGCTTTGCACCAAGACTGAGTCCTTGGCTTTCCACCTTCTGAGTCTGACCACGGGGAAATCTGCAATTGGCCGCTTGGCTTCTCGCAGAGCAGGGCTCAAGGGGGCGACGAGCCTGCACTCCTCGGGAGAAGGGAGGGGGAGCATGGCGTCACTTCCGGCCAGAGCCTTTCCTCCCCCCTCCCCACACAAACACAGTGGGAGAGATTGGGGGCATCATGCATCGCCCCCAAGCGCAGAACTCGGGTGAGTTGGAATTGCATGGGGTGGGGGGGACTTTGCTTTGAGATCTGTGCGATTGAATCTTGGATGGCGGCTGAGCCTCCTTTTCTGAACATGTGAACATACGAAGCTGCCTTCTGCGGAATCGGTATTCAGTATGCAATTTTGGGGGCTGCATCCACACAAGCAGAGTGTCCAGATCACGTGATGGGATGGCATCGCTTGGCTCCGCTCCTGAACCTTTCTGAGAGTTCCACCACCTCCTCCTGAGAGCTCCACCTCCTTGTCCATAGAATAGCAGGTGCAGCTGCATAACAATCCCCGGATGAGCTCCACCACCTATTTTTCTACAAAATGTCCCCCGGAAGTAAGTGATTGAGAAAGAAGCTTTGAGATCTTGGAAGGGAGGAAGGCGGGGGTCATTCTTGGCCTCGGTTGCCTTAGGGCTGCCAACTCTGATGGAAAATTCCTGGATATATTGGGGGGTGCATTCTGGGAAAGACTAGGTTTGGGGCTGGGGAAGGAACTCGGGTAGCAACAAGGCCATAGAGTCGTCCTTCCATGCAGACATATTATGCAGGAGAACTGATCTCTTGTTGTCTGGAGTCGTTTGTAATTTCGGGGGAACTTCAGGTCCCACTTGGAGGTTGGCAACTCCGTTAGGCACCAGTTTTGTTCCACTATGTAATCAGAATGTGGGTTTATTGAAGGAGGGGGCGGAATCAGTGTCTCTCAGCACAACCAGTTACAAAGAAGAATTGCACATTTATACCCCGCCCTTCTCTCTGAATCAGAGACTCAGAGCGGCTTACAATCTCCTTTATCTTCTCCCCCCACAACGGAAACCCTGTGAGGTGGGTGGGGCTGAGAGAGTTCTCACAAACACCTCCCCCCTAAATTTACAGGATCTGCATTGCTGTCAGAGGGCCATTTAGCCTCTGTGGAAATACCTCCAAGGAAGGAGAGCCCAATTTCATAGAATCCTAGAGTTGGAAGGGACCTCCAGGGTCATCTAGTCCAACCCCCTGCACAAGGCAGGAAACTCACAAACACCTCCCCCTAAATCCACAGGATCTGCATTGCTGTCAGAGGGCCATCTAGCCTCTGTTGAAAAACCTCCAAGGAAGGAGAGCCCAATTTCATAGAATCCTAGAGTTGGAAGGGACCTCCAGGGTCATCTAGTCCAACCCCCCGCACAAGGCAGGAAACTCACAAAGACCTCCCCCTAAATCCACAGGATCTGCATTGCTGTCAGAGGGCCATCTAGCCTCTGTTGAAAAACCTCCAAGGAAGGAGAGCCCAATTTCATAGAATCCTAGAGTTGGAAGGGACCTCCAGGGTCATCTAGTCCAACCCCCCGCACAAGGCAGGAAACTCACAAACACCTCCCCCTAAATCCACAGGATCTGCATTGCTGTCAGAGGGCCATCTAGCCTCTGTTGAAAAACCTCCAAGGAAGGAGAGCCCAATTTCATAGAATCCTAGAGTTGGAAGGGACCTCCAGGGTCATCTAGTCCAACCCCCCGCACAAGGCAGGAAACTCACAAACACCTCCCCCTAAATCCACAGGATCTGCATTGCTGTCAGAGGGCCATCTAGCCTCTGTTGAAAAACCTCCAAGGAAGGAGAGCCCAATTTCATAGAATCCTAGAGTTGGAAGGGACCTCCAGGGTCATCTAGTCCAACCCCCCGCACAAGGCAGGAAACTCACAAGCACCTCCCCCTAAATCCACAGGATCTGCATTGCTGTCAGAGGGCCATCTAGCCTCTGTTGAAATACCTCCAAGGAAGGAGAGGCCAATTTCATAGAATCCTAGAGTTGGAAGGGACCTCCAGGGTCATCTAGTCCAACCCCCTGCACAATGCAGGAAACTCACAAACACCTCCCCCCAAATTCACAGGATCTTCATTGCTGTCAGATGGTCATCTAGCCTGTGTTGAAAAACCTCCAAGAAAAGAGAGCCCAATTTCATAGAATCCTAGAGATTGAAGGGACCTCCAGGGTCATCTAGTCCAACCCCCTGCACAATGCAGGAAACTCATAAACACCTCTTAAATTCACAGGATCTTCATTGCTGTCAGATGGTCATCTAGCCTGTGTTGAAAAACCTCCAAGGAAAGAGAGCCCAATTTCATAGAATCCTAGAGTTGGAAGGGACCTCCAGGGTCATCTAGTCCAACCCCCCGCACAAGGCAGGAAACTCACAAACACCTCCCCCCAAATTCACAGGATCTTCATTGCTGTCAGATGGTCATCTAGCCTGTGTTGAAAAACCTCCAAGAAAAGAGAGCCCAATTTCATAGAATCCTAGAGATTGAAGGGACCTCCAGGGTCATCTAGTCCAACCCCCTGCACAATGCAGGAAACTCATAAACACCTCTTAAATTCACAGGATCTTCATTGCTGTCAGATGGTCATCTAGCCTGTGTTGAAAAACCTCCAAGAAAAGAGAGCCCAATTTCATAGAATCCTAGAGTTTGAAGGGACCTCCAGGGTCATCTAGACCAACCCCCCACACAAGGCAGGAAACTCACAAACACCTCCCCCTAAATCCACAGGATCTGCATTGCTGTCAGAGGGCCATCTAGCCTCTGTTGAAATACCTCCAAGGAAAGAGAGGCCAATTTCATAGAATCCTAGAGTTGGAAGGGACCTCCAGGGTCATCTAGTCCAACCCCCTGCACAATGCAGGAAACTCACAAACACCTCCCCCCAAATTCACAGGATCTTCATTGCTGTCAGATGGTCATCTAGCCTGTGTTGAAAAACCTCCAAGAAAAGAGAGCCCAATTTCATAGAATCCTAGAGATTGAAGGGACCTCCAGGGTCATCTAGTCCAACCCCCTGCACAATGCAGGAAACTCATAAACACCTCTTAAATTCACAGGATCTTCATTGCTGTCAGATGGTCATCTAGCCTCTGTTGAAAAACCTCCAAGGAAAGAGAGCCCAATTTCATAGAATCCTAGAGTTGGAAGGGACCTCCAGGGTCATCTAGTCCAACCCCCCGCACAAGGCAGGAAACTCACAAACACCTCCCCCCAAATTTACAGGATCTTCATTGCTGTCAGATGGTCATCTAGCTTGTGTTGAAAAACCTCCAAGGAAGGAGAGGCCAATTTCATAGAATCCTAGAGTTTGAAGGGACCTCCAGGGTCATCTAGTCCAACCCCCCGCACAAGGCAGGAAACTCACAAACACCTCCCCCTAAATCCACAGGATCTGCATTGCTGTCAGAGGGCCATCTAGCCTCTGTTGAAATACCTCCAAGGAAGGAGAGGCCAATTTCATAGAATCCTAGAGTTGGAAGGGAGCTCCAGGGTCATCTAGTCCAACCCCCTGCACAATGCAGGAAACTCACAAACACCTCCCCCCAAATTCACAGGATCTTCATTGCTGTCAGATGGTCATCTAGCCTGTGTTGAAAAACCTCCAAGGAAAGAGAGCCCAATTTCATAGAATCCTAGAGATTGAAGGGACCTCCAGGGTCATCTAGTCCAACCCCCTGCACAATGCAGGAAACTCACAAACACCTCCCCCTATATTCACAGGATCTTCATTGCTGTCAGATGGCCATCTAGCCTCTGTTGAAAAACCTCCAAGGAAGGAGAGCCCAATTTCATAGAACCCTAGAGTTGGAAGGGACCTCCAGGGTCATCTAGTCCAACCCCCTGCACAATGCAGGACACTCACAAACACCTCACACCAAATTCACAGGATCTTCATTGCTGTCAGATGGTCATCTAGCTTGTGTTGAAAAACCTCCAAGGAAGGAGAGGCCAATTTCATAGAATCCTAGAGTTTGAAGGGGCCTCCAGGGTCATCTAGTCCAACCCCCCGCACAAGGCAGGAAACTCACAAACACCTCCCCCCAAATTCACAGGATCTTCATTGCTGTCAGAGGGCCATCTAGCCTCTGTTGAAAAACCTCCAAGGAAGGAGAGCTCAATTTCATAGAACCCTAGAGTTGGAAGGGACCTCCAGGGTCATCTAGTCCAACCCCCTGCACAATGCAGGAAACTCACAAACACCTCCCCCTAAATCCACAGGATCTTCATTGCTGTCAGAGCGCCTCAGCCTCTGTTTTAACACCTCCAAGAAAGAAGAAGACTGCAGATTTTTACCCCGCCCTTCTCTCTGAATCAGAGCGGCTTACATCTTCTTTATCTTCTCCGCCCTGCAACAGACACCCTGTGAAGTGGGTGGGGCTGAGAGAGTTCTTACAGCAGCCGTCCTTTCAAGGACAACTGCAAGAGCTATGGCTGACCCAAGGCCATTCCAGCAGATGCAGGTGTAGGACTGGGGAATCAAACCCAGTTCTCCCAAATAAGAGGTTTTTCAACAGAGGCTAGATGGCCATCTGACAGCAATGAAGATCCTGTGACTTTAGGGGAGGTGTTTGTGAGTTTCCTGCATTGTGCAGGGGGTTGGACTAAATGACCCTGGAGGTCCCTTCCAACTCTGATTCTATGAAATTGGCCTCTCCTTCCTTGGAGGTATTTCAACAGAGGTTAGATGGCCCTTTGACAGCAATGAAGATCCTGTGAATTTGGGGGGAGGTGTTTGTGAGTTTCCTGCATTGTGCAATGGGTTGGACTAGATGACCCTGGAGGTCCCTTCCAACTCTATGATTCTATGAAGAGTCCACGCACTTAACCACTACATCAAACTGGCTCTCAGGAAGGAGAGCCCACCACCTCTTGAAGAAGCCTGTTCCACTGAGGATTGGTCCTTCCCATTTTGACTGGTCCTTCCCCTTTCCATCTCCATGATGTGTGGTTGCCAAAGTCCAGGTAGAGATCCCGTGGAATTACACCTGGTCTCCAAACTCCGGAGATCCATTTGAGGGCAGAAAGTGGCTTCTTTGGAGGGTGGACTCTATAACATTATACCTTTCCCTCCCCAGGCGCCAACCCCAAATCTCCAGGAATTTCCCAACCCAGGGTTGGCAACTGTGTACTTTCAGCAAATTCTTGCCTCTCCCCTGTTTCTCTTCATCCCAGCAGCCCTTGTGCCCTAACTGATCTACGTTTGCCCGACACTGGCAGGGCATCCTTTGGGTGGGCACCTCTCCTGACCAACTGAGAGACAATCAGGAGTTGTTCAAGGGATGAATTTAAGCTTGTTCCCAAAACATTGGCTGGACTCAGGGACGGATTAACATTGAGGCCAAGTGGGCACTGGCTTTTGGGCCCCCACCCCTTTAGGGGCCACGGACCAGCTCCCCCCCCCCGTTTCCCCCCTGATTGCAGCCCTCCCAGCCTGCATACGCAGCCAACAACTGAGCCACTCTTTGCCCAACCTGCCTGATGCCACTGCTGCTGGTTTCGTTGCCAAGTTTGCCTCTCTCTGCCTCTCCCCCACAGCTTTGTCAAAGGGGCTTTTGAGGAGGTGCCTGAAGGCTGCTGTGGGTGGTGGGGCAGGTGCTCCAACAGAGATAATTTGCGAGGGGGCTCCCGAGATTTTCACTGCCTAGGGCAGGGGTGGGGAACAGTGTCTCTCCAGATGTTTTTTTTTTGCCTACGACTCCCATCAGCCCTAGGGGCCTCCACAGGGTTTAATCTGATACTGTCTGGACTCTGGAAAATGGTCCTTCTGTTGGGGTGAATTGGGCCCCCTCATTTCAGACCTATTAAAAGAGATGCATGCAATGGGAATAGCGTCCCCAGTTTCCGGAGGGATGGTGGCTCAGTGGTAGAGCATCTGCTTGGTAAGCAGAAGGTGCCAGGTTCAATCCCTGGAATCTCCAACTAAAAAGGGTCCAGATAAGTAAGTGTGAAAAACCTCCGCTTGAGACCCTGGAGAGCCACTAAAGGGGAGGGACGGTGGCTCAGTGGTACAGCATCTGCTTGGTAAGCAGAAGGTCCCAGGTTCAATCCCTGGCATCTCCAACTAAAAAGGGTCCAGGCAAGTAGGTGTGAAAAACCTCCGCTTGAGACCCTGGAGAGCCACTAAAGGGGAAGGACGGTGGCTCAGTGGTAGAGCATCTGCTTGGTAAGCAGAAGGTCCCAGGTTCAATCCCTGGCATCTCCAGCTAAAAAGAGTCCAGGCAAGTAGGTGTGAAAAACCTCCGCTTGAGACCCTGGAGAGCTGCTGCCAGTCAGGAGAGGGACGGTGGCTCAGTGGTAGAGCATCTGCTAGGTAAGCAGAAGGTCCCAGGTTCAATCCCCAGCATCTCCAGCTAAAAGGGGTCCAGCCAAGTAGGCATGAAAAACCACAGCTTGAGACCCTGGAGAGCTGCAGCCAGTCTGAGTGGACAATACTGACTTTGATGGACCGAGGGTCTGATTCAGTAGAAGGCAGCTTCGTATATATGTTCATGTGTTCCTCTTATCCTTTTGGGGACTCTGCTTTACCTTAAGAATGAGACAGACAGAGCTGAAGGAATGGGAGTCGAAGTTTGTAACATCTCTTAAAACCCAAGGCAGTTAACCTTCCCAGAAAACCAAGGCAGCATATTTAAAATATCTTGGTATGTAATATAGCAAAATGATATTAAACCCGGTCTACAAAGCATAAGAAGCACTTTTGTTCTGATCCACAAGGGTAATTCTCAATTGTGCTCTGTGTATATGAAGGTTTCTGATGTTTGGCATTGTATCTCCATTCTAATTTTTCCATGTGGCATAATCATGTCTGTGTCTCTCCTTCCCTCCCAGAGAGAAGCCTCTCTTCACAGTCAAGAGAGTAAAGGCCTCTTTTCACAGATGGAGGAGACTCAGTGGAAGGGGCAGGAGATGGAAGAGCAGGTCCCAAGAGGACCTGGAACCGGCAAGATAGCAAGCAAAGGCCCCCTTCTTCTTCAAACAGGGAGTGGTGTTAAGTTCTTGGAAAGAGTTGTGCCAGAGACCCTGGCTAAGGACACCATAGCCTCTGACGTCCTCTGCCAACGCTTTCGGCAGTTGTGCTACCATGAGGCCGATGGGCCCCGAGAGGTTTGCAGCCAGCTCCATGAACTTTGCAACCAGTGGCTGAAGCCGGAGAGGCACACCAAGAAGCAAATCCTGGACCTGGTGATCCTGGAGCAGTTCCTGACCATCCTGCCCCAGGAAATGCAGTGCTGGGTCAGAGGATGTGGGCCGGAGACCAGTTCCCAGGCAGTGGCTCTGGCCGAAGGTTTCCTCCTGAGTCAGGCAGAGGAGAAGAGGCAGACAGAACAGGTGAGGGGATTTTCTCCAACATGTCCAATTCAAGCAACAATTTCTGGCCTTATCCTAAAGTTTCCCTGCCAGGTATTTGTCCAAGTGTTAACTATCCAAATGGGAGATTTTACAGCCTCTTTCAGCAGCTTCTTCAACTAGAGAATTTCTGATCCCCCCAGATAACTCACCAGGTCTGCTGATGGAAGGGTGCAGAGTCTGGGAGTGGGGCAGGATCTATTCCTTGGCCTATTCCCTTCCGTCTCTTATCCATTTCCCTCGCTGTTCCTTGACCTAGATAGCCCAGATCTTGGAGCTGAGAAGGACTCATCTTTGTTTTCACTTGGATGGTCGACCTCCAAGGAATACCAGGGCCATGACAGGGAGGCAGGCAGTGGCAAACCAGGTCTGAAATGTCTTTTGTCTTAAAAACAAGTTTGGCTTGCCACCTTGTGGTGTAGAACTCTAAAAGAACTAGAACTGCTGACTACTAGAGAATCGTAGGATCTCTTTCCTATACTACATATGCTACAAGACGTTAATTCAGGGAAGTCAAACATGCAGCCCGGGGGGGCGAATCAGGCCCTCAGAGGGTTCCTATCAGGCCCCCGAGGAACTGGCTGTCATCTGCTTCCTTCTCCCTCTCTCTTGCTTCCTTCTGCATCACAGCTTGCTTTGCCAGGCTTGCTCAATCACACAGGGGCTACATTTTCATTTTATTTGATTTATATCCCGCCGTACCCCACCGAGGCGGGCTCAGGGCAGCCTCTGTTTTCTCCGTTGGCTGAAGCTCTTCCCTTGGGGAGGACAGTGGGTGGAGGCAGAGCTTGCTTTGCTAGGCTCTCTCAATCGCACAGCAGAGCTACTGAGCCAAGCCTCTCTTCTTTTAGCTGAGGCGTCTTCTTTTCCTGGTCCCCTGGGGAAGGAAGGAAAGAGCCAGAGCTTCCTTTGCCCAGTTCCCTGGATCCCATAGGAAAGATACAAAGATTGACAAGCGCTAATGTCTTAAGCAAGTTTTATTTTTGTTGAAATTTTTAATTGTGTCCTTTATAAAGTTTATCTCTCTGCTACATAATCTTAAATAGGTACACACACGGCCCAGCCCAACAAGGTCTCATATATATTAGATCCAGCCCCCATAACAGATGAGTTTGACACCCTTGTATTAATTAGTTAATTTCCTTCACTGCTTTTTCAGATGTGGGGATCATCCCTGAAGATAGAAGTGACATTCCCTGAGGCAGAAGGAGCTTTCTTGGAGAAAAGGGAGAGAGCGCAGGCCCGGGAGTGTGCCCAAGATGCCCTCTCCTCTGGTAAGGACTCTTTGTGCCCAGATACAATTGGCTCACCCAGTATATTTGATGGGTAAAGAGTTCAGGTCGCAAGGAAAAAATAAACATCTCTTCAGACAACACAGAGTTAATTGGCTGAGCTCAGTGTCCACTTATTAAACAAATTCATGGAAAGCAATTCCACACATTAATTAAAACATCCCTGTCATATCCTCCTTCCATAAGTTAGACAAATCTCTGCAGAGCTGTTGAAAAGCACTTTCTGGCAGTAAATAATGATTGAAAAATGTAGTTTCTGTGCCGGCCCTTAGAGGGGCTTTTGCTAGACCACTGTGGGGAAAAGGATGCTGGAGTAGGGGTGGTGGGCTATGAGTTGGCACCCCCGAGGAACTTAAGGGAGGGACATTGGGAGGGCCTTGGAACAGATATGGAGTCATGTGGATGTTGCGTCTGGCTGAAAACCTGGTTGTGAAGTCAGCATGCCAAGAGACACTCTGAAAACTCGTCCATATGACCCTGGATTCTTCAGATGCTCTCAAATCACACAATGCCATTTCCACCTCCCTATTCCCCCACCACCACCCGGCCTTATGCAGGTCTCACAGAAGTCTGAAATATGTTGACAGCATTTATAATCACTGAGGCTCATAGGTGCTTCTCTTTTGCTTCTCTGAGAATTTAGTAAAAAGTTAAAAATGTGTTGTGTTTATACAGGGCCAGGTTTCACAGCCCTGGGAAGGAGGTGCGTGAAGCAGGGAACAAATAAGCAAATGGAATATAAACTCATGGCAAACACTCTTCTTTTTCTCCTGTGTCTCCCTAACAGGAAATGCAGAGATGCTGTTGAGCTGTCATCTTTTCAGAGGTGTGGAAACAGCTGCTGCACCTCCAACCAAGGTAGGGGATTTGAGCAGGGGGCAAAGCAGGAGTCAAGTTGCACCTTTAAGACCAACCCAGTTTTATTCAGAACGTAAGCTTTTGCATGCTCTTAAGCACACTTCATCAGACGAGGAATCCAGCACAGTGAGCAAAGTTAGACATAGCTGAGCAGAGCCATACAGAGCTGCTAGGCAGTGGCCCAGAATGCAACATGGTACAGATTTAATAACCAATGACAGTGAAGTAAAATCTTGGTTCCCCCCCTTCTCGAGGTAGCTTTTGCTCCTGCACTTTCTACAAGGTGTCTGGATGAGAGAGGTTCTGAAGGCCACTCCCTTTATCCGTGCTAAGTCTTACAACGTGTAGCAACCCAGACTACTCCCTTCCGGTGTGCAATCTCTGCCAGGCACCATCTCTGATGAGAGAATCTGCTTTTTCTTTCAGTGCCCCTTTTCCTTTGAGGAGGTGGCTGTGTATTTCACTGTGGCAGAGTGGGCCCTGTTGGATCCAGACCAAAGAGCTCTCTACTGGGAAGTCATGGTGGAGAACTATTGGAGCGTGGCCTCTCTAGGTAAGGATCTTTCATAGGTACCTGATGTGGGATTTCCTTTTTATATATTTCATAAACACTTTTCATACCCTCAGTTACCCAGACCACCTGAAGTTCTCGGGAACCTAATACATGAGACCCAATCATTTTTGAAAACCACACAGATAAGCTGTATTTTAATCCAGTCTTCTTCTCAGGACAGCGCTTAAAATATATATAGAAAGGCAAAACAGTGAGATAACATTAGTACATCATGCTCACAGTTCGTCTTAGATACATTCTTATACAGTTATACAGTTGGAATCTGGTTAAACGCTCTTCCAGTTCAATAATTAAACTTATTCTAGCTCATGATTAATGTATTGCTCTTATAGTCTTAAGCGGCCCCGTGGCGCAGAGTGGTAAAGCAGCAGTACTGCAGTACTGTGATCTGAACTCTCTGCTCACAACCTGAGTTCTACCCCAGTGAAAACTGGATTCAGGTAGCCGGCCCAAGGTTGACTCAGCCTTCCATCCTTCCAAGGTCAGTCAAATGAGTCCCCAGCTTGCTGGGGGGAAAGCGTAAAAGACTGGGGAAGGCAATGGCAAACCACCCTGTAAAAAGTCTGCCATGAAAACTTTGTGAAAGCAACGTTACCCCAGAGTCGGAAACGACTGGTGCTTGCACAGGGGACCTTTCCTTTCCTTATAGTCTTAATACTTGCTAAAACTTAAATTCTATAAGAATTCTCAACTCTCTCTTTTCTTTCTAAATTCTATCAGCCCACATCTTTTGTTAGAGATTTCTGATGCGAGCAAGCAACTCATGAGAATATTCTAGGGTTTATAAAGACTTTTCCTGAGAAACTTTTTCACTTAATCTTATTTTACTACCAGGACCCTTTCTCACTTCATCTTATCTTACTCCCAGGACCCTTTCTCGCTAGCTGCATTTGCAGATGGTCTCTCACATTTGCCAATTTCCATCTATCTTTAGATCAGATGGTGGGATCATCTGGGATCTGGTGCGAACCTTCTCTTTTATCTGATCTGTTCCGGTCTCCTTAATCAAAACATCCTTTTGGGCCAGAATCATTTTTTAAAGGCTAAGATTATCCTCAGATAACTCTCTGTAAGTGACCTACTATTCTAGCGGCTAGCTCCAGCAATTTCAAAGTGCTATAAGCAATATATATGGCTTAAATCCCTCTTGGGCTGCCTTCCATAAGAGAACCAACCAAAATTATTCTGCAACAGTACCGAAGGTGCAAATTGCTGTCATTGTGATAAGGCACATATCCAAATATTGAAAAGCAATACACCATTTTGTCTCCTGTCCCATTACTTGCCCAGAGGCAACTGAGGCCAATGTTGTAACCATCACCCAAGTCAGAGAAGGTGTCCTGGCTTGAGGCAAAGAAGGGATGAAAGGCCCTCAGAAAGACTCTGGAAGGGGGCAGATCTTCATTTCTCCCTTTCCAGCCATTAAAATAGTCCCTTCCCCTGGATTTATTGTTGTTTATTTCTTAGATTCCATGGTGGAGACAGATAGAAGACTTGCATCCAAAGGAAGGTTGGAGAGTTTCTCTAACAGATCTCAAGAGAGGATTTCCTTCCCAAGTGGGCTGGCTGAGAGTGAGTATCCTTCATGGTTATGTCAAGGGACTGGTCAAGGAATACTTATGGACCTTTCCTGCTTCACTTCTAAGTGACTCATCCAGAAAAGGGCAACTAGAATGATTAAAGGGTTGGAACACTTTCCCTATGAAGAAAGGTTAAAATGCTTGGGGCTCTTTAGCTTGGAGAAACGTTGACTCCGGGATGACATGATAGGGGTTTACAAGATAGACGGTAGAGAAAGGACTTTTCTCCCTTTCTCACAGTACAAGAACTCGTGAACATTCAATGGAATTGCTGAGCAGTTGGTTTAGAATGGATAAAAGGAAGTACTTCTTCACCCAAAGGGTGATTAACACGTGGAATTCACTGCCACAGGAGGTGGTGGTGGCTACAAGCATAGCCAGCATCAAGAGGGGATTAGATAAAAATATGGAGCAGAGGTCCATCAGTGGC
This sequence comes from Heteronotia binoei, assembly GCF_032191835.1. Taxonomy (NCBI): domain Eukaryota; kingdom Metazoa; phylum Chordata; class Lepidosauria; order Squamata; family Gekkonidae; genus Heteronotia; species Heteronotia binoei. Next base: position 12,897,482 of record NC_083227.1, on the reverse strand, counting down.
TATTAACCACAGTGTATTGTTGGAACTCTCTGTCTGGGGCAAGTGATGCTCTGTATTCTTGGTGCTTGAGAAGGACAACAGTGTGAATACTTCGAGTGTGCTGGCCCCACTGATGGACCTCCTGATAGCACCTGAGGTTTTTGGCCACTGTGTGACACAGAGTGTTGGGCTGGATGGGCCATTGGCCTGATCCAACATGGGTTCTCTTATGTGACACAGAGTGTTGGACTGGATGGGCCATTGGCCTGATCCAACATGGCTTCTCTTCTGTTCTTGTGACTCATAGTTGGATAGAAGTATAAACCTCAGTGTGCAAGACAGAAGGGAGGCCGTCTGGGGCTTGGAATGTGTAGGCTCACAAACACTTTGTGGTCGGGAGCACACCTGTGGCTCTTGAAAGGCTGTGGTATACTTAAATCTTGGATTTTCTGGGGAAAGATGGGAGGTTAATTAAGGTCAGCCAAGATAGACAAGGCCAAAAGGCTGTCATTCCTTTCCTACTGCAGCCTTTGGACCTTGCCTGCCCCCCCAAGTGCTGATACTCTCTCTGTTTATTCCAGAGGAGGACGATCAGAGGAATAAGGAGGGCGAGCAACTTCATCCAGTTAATAATGAAGACCAGAAAGCCAACATCTGGAATCAAGGCATCCCTATGAGAAAGAAAGACAGCCGTTTGGTTGACAAGAGAGATGGAAGAATGTGTAAGGTACATTTTCTGAAGCAAAATACGATGAAGATGAGTAAATCCATTCAGTGTGGAAAGTACTTCAAATATAGATCGCAGCTTCATGTAAACCGAAGAATGCAAAGGGGAGAAAAGCTTTATGAATGCTCAGAGTGTGGAAAGAAATTTAGTCAGAATGGCAATCTTCAAGTGCATAAAAGAACCCACACAGGGGAGAAGCCTTTTGAATGCTCACAGTGTGGGAAAAGATTCAGATACAGTAACAATCTTCAATATCATAAAAGAACCCACACAGGGGAGAAACCGTATGAATGCTCAGAGTGTGGAAAGAGATACACTCATAGCGGCAGTCTTAAAATACATAAAATAACCCATGCCGGGGAGAAAAAATTAGAATATTCAGAATGTGGAAAGAGATTCAGCCATAGTAGCCAAAAACATAAAAGAAACCACACAAGGGAGAAATGTTTTGAATGCTCAGAGTGTGGAAAGAGATTCAGTCTGAGGTCCTGTCTTCAAAAACATCTGAGAACGCACACAGGGGACAAACCTTTTGAATGTTTGGAGTGTGGAAAGAGATTCCTTCATAATGGCAGTCTTCTAGTGCATAAAAGAACCCACACAGGGGAAAAACCATTTGAATGCTTAGAGTGTGGAAAGAGATTCAGTACACATAGCCATCTTAGGTATCATCAGAGAACCCACACAGGGGTCAAACCTTTTGAATGTTTAGAGTGTGGAAAGAGATTCAGTCAGAGTAGCCATCTTCAAGAGCATAAAATAACCCACACAGGGGACAAACCTTTTGAATGTTCAGAGTGCGGAAAGAGATTCTGTTGGAGTGGCCGTCTTCAAAAGCATCAAAGAACCCACACAGGGGAGAAACTTTTTGAATGCTCAGAGTGTGGAAAGAGATTCAGTTGTAATTTCAGTCTTCGGCTACATAAAAGAACCCACACAAGGCAGAAGTTGTTTGAATGCTCAGAGTGTGGAAAGATATTACATACATATAGAAATCTTCAATTGCACCGAAGAAGCCACACAGGGGAGAAACCTTTTGAATGTTTGGAGTGTGGAAAGAGATTCAGTCAAGGTAGCGGTCTTAAAGTACATAAAAGAACCCATACAGGGGAAAAACCATTTGAATGCTCAGAATGTGGAAAGCGATTTGGCTGGAGTGGCCATCTTCAAGACCATAAGAGAACCCACACAGGGGAGAAACCTTTTGAATGCTCAGAGTGTGGAAAGAGATTCAGGCAGAGTGGCTATTTTAACTTGCATAAAAGAATCCACACAGGGGAGAAACCGTTCGAATGCTTTGAATGTAGAAAGAGATTTGTTGACAGTACTAGTCTTCTACGGCATCAGAGAACTCATATAGGGAAGACATTTTGACTCCTCATAGTATGGAATGAGATTATACCCACACAAGAAAATTCCACGCATGGGAGGAACCTAAAAAATGCTCAACATGTGAGGAAAGCTTGAGGCAGAGATCCACTGACTTTCACATTCCTCAGAGAATCCACACAAGGGTGAAACTTCCCTGTAGCCGATTCTGATGAGGCTGTTCTTTGAACACCCTAGTGCTGAAGGTTCAGAAAGGATGAGAAAGTAGTTTCACAAAGAAGGGGTTTTTTTATTGGTCGCCTTCCTACGTGAAACTCACTACTGCAGCTTATCTAACTCTTTCTGGCATCTACAAAACTGGGAAAAGCATTTACCCCAAACACCCTGTGAAGAAATAAACAAGCTGAGGGTAACTGATATCTACCACATGAACCTTAATTCACAAATATATTTATCTGACCCAGCAGTTCTAGAGAAGCATTTCTGAACCCTAATCCCTCCCCTGTCCAGCCTTCTGTGAGGTGTTGGGAATCTCACCCCTTTGTAGCTCCTTTTGACCTTGGGTATTAACAACTAACTACTTAGTAATGAGTTTCACCCCTCCTCAATAGAATTGCAGAGGACCACATCAGATTTGTGTTGTGTTGTTGTTCAGTCACACAGTCGAGTATGATTCTTTGCGACCCCATGGACAAAGTCACGCCGGGCTCTCCTGTCTTCCACCATCCTCCAAAGTCTGCTCACATTCGTGTTTGTTACATCAGTAATGCTGTCCAGCCATCTCCTCTTTTGCCGTCCCCTTCTTCTTTTGCCTTCTGTCTTTCGTAGCATCAGGGTCTTCTCCAGGGAGTGCCCCCTTTTCATTGGGTGGCCAAAATATTTGAGTTTCAGCTTCAGCATCTGACCTTCCAGGGAATAGTCTGGGTTGATTTCCCTTAGGACTGACTGACTGGATCTTCTTGCAGTCCAAGGGACTCTCAAGAGTCTTCTCCAGCACCACAGCTCAAAATCATCTATTCTTCTGCGCTTGGCCTTCCTTATGGTCCAGCTCTCACAGCCATACATTTCTACAGGGAATACTGATTTGTAATTGATTGTGATTCTTGCACTAGTGTGGCTGGGAGGAGGGTTGGGGAAACTTTTTTTGGAATGCTGGGGATTAATTTGGTTAGTTTAGCTATGCTTGTTACTGAGGCAGCTGTTTGGACAGGGTTCCTGGAGGGTTATTTTTAGGATGAGTTCCTGGCGGTTTGTTTTGCCATCTTCTGGGCATGGAGCATGTGTTATTGGGTGTGGGGGTGAGGCACTTGTGAATTTCCTGCGTTGTGCAGGGGGTTGGATTAGGTGACCCTGGAGATCCCTTCCTACTCTGTGATGCTACGCTGTAGAATTTTTGTATCGTTTATCATTTTGCATCATGTTAAAAGGCAAGCTTTGCTTCAACTCTCGTTTTATATTTCTGAATGGTTCTACAACCCTCATCCGCTGATTGACTGACTGGCACTGCTGATTGACTGGGTGATAACAGACGGCCATTTTGGAGTGGATTGGAGGTGTCCCAAATCAGGTCAGCTTATAAAGAGCTGTCCCGGACCCTCCACACACTCCTCAGCAAGGCGGCCCCATCCCGTCTGCGAGGTGACTTGCCATGATCAGACAGGGTGGTGCTTCAGAAGCCAGACTGCTCTTTTTTCCCCCCAAACTGGTCAACTGCTCATGTGCTCTGGCTAGTTTTTTTTTTTAAAAAGGCCGGAAATGGCTTGGGGCGGCTTGGCGGTTTCACACTGCCAAGGCACCTCATGTGCGCACTTCCCCATCCAGATGCCAAGGAGGTGACTGGGGTGAGGCTCAAATATTTGCCACCACTTCAACAGCGGTAGCTTTTTGAGCCTCTCTCAGAAGGCTGGAGGACGGGATGAGTATGGGATGGGGACTGGCAGAGGTATTTTTGGGGGGTCAATTTCAGAGGCGTCTTTGAGTCGGCCCAAAATGCTGGTCTGTAATCACCCACTGTGACTTTATTAAATTTCATTCTTTTTCTTGCCTAGTGGATACAGATTCCTCTCACGCTACGATTTATCAGGCAGAAGCATTGCTTCTCTTATCTTCTGACATTGTACTGGTTTCATATGTGTAATATTTGTTCATGCCATGTGGCTCTCAAACAACTGACATTTATTCTGTGGGGCTCTTATGTTTAAGAGATCTGAACTTACCAGAGAAATGAGGACACTGGAGCCTTACTCAATCATAGCTGGGGTGTTGGCCAAACAGCCTCTAACAGTGTCCAAAGCAGACCCACCCATCATATGGTGATTACCAGGGCTTTTTTGGTAGAAAAAGCTCAGCAGGAACTCATTTGCAGATTAGGCCACACACCCTGACGTTGCCATTGGTCTGCGCAGGGGTTTTTGTAGAAAAAGCCCAGCAAGAATTGATTTGCGTATTAAGTTACAGCCCCTGACACCAAGCCAGCTGGAACTGTGCTCCTGTGCGTCCCTGCTCAAAAAAAGCCCTGGTGATTATATGAATTGGTGATTGCATGAATTTTTCCTTGTATGAACTTTTGGCCAGGTATATTTTATTTTAGTTGGCGTATCAAGAAGACCTACGCAGATGTGGCATCTCCACAGAAATCTAGACTTTTTAATAGGCTTTGGAGTTTGACACTTAGAGATCGGGGAATGTCAAATATGAATTCAGGCAAAAGTGTATCTATAGGGCAAAGCTTTAATTTTATAGCTCGGTTGCCAGCAGACGAGCAAAGGCTTATGGGACAACTAACCTCACAGAGAGGCACAAGCTAATTCATACCAGCACACGTGACTACAGAAAGTTATGGCCTAGGCTCACTTATAATTCTGGCACAGTTTGTCCCCTTCGAGACTTGGGCCTTTCCTGTCTCAACTAAAACCATGACCATTTTCACATTGCATTTGGTGCAAGGAAAACGGGGTTTGGAATGGACTGGTTCTTATACAAACAGAATTACAGCGGGACGAATATAATGGTTTACAATCTGTAACACAACAAAACCAGCATCTTTGATGTCCTTGTCTTGCCATGTTGTTATTGCAATGCTAAAACTCTTTTGTAGCTCTGTGTTTTATTTAGCCTAATGCTTCTTGGACTAATGGGGTTAGCTGGGCCACCTTTTTCCCTGGTAACGATTGGAATCGCAGCCTTTCGATTTGATTCAGAAGAGAGGCCAAAAGATACTTCAGGCCTAAACTATCTTATGGGTTTCTGAATGATTAGGGGAATGATACACCAAACTGCTTTTTTGCCACTTTTGTAGATGGCAGTCATAGAATCATAGAGTTGGAAGGGGACCTCCAGGGTCATCTAGTCCAACCCCCTGCATAATGCAGGAAACTCACAAACCCCTCCCTCCAAATTCACAGGATCTTCATCGCTGTCAGATAGCCATCTAGCCTCTGTTGAAAAACCTCCAAGGAAGGCGAGCCCACCACCTCCCAAGGAAGCCTGTTCCACTGAGGAATTGCTCTAATGGTCAGGAGGTTCTTCTTAATGTTGATCCGGAAACTCTTTTGATTTAATTTCAACCCATTGGTTCTGGTCCTAACTTCTGGGGTCACAGAAAACAATTCCACACTATCCTCCATATGACAGCCCTTTAGGTACTTGAAGATGGTGATCATATCACCTCACCTCTCAGTGTAGAGGTTAAGTGTGCGGACTCTTATCTGGGAGAACCAGGTTTGATTCCCCACTCCTCCACTTGCACCTGCTAGCATGGCCTTGGGTCAGCCATAGCTCTGGCAGAGGTTGTCCTTGAAAGGGCAGCTGCTGTGAGAGCCCTCTCCAACCCCACCCACCTCACAGGGTGTTTGTTGTGGGGGAGGAAGGTAAAGGAGATTGTGAGCCGCTCTGAGATTCTTCGGAGTGGAGGGCGGGATATAAATCCAATATCTTCTTCAATATCTATACATCCCCAGCTGCTTCAATCTTTCCTTATAGGACTTGGTCTCCAGACCCCTCATCATCTTTGTTGCCCTCCTCTGGATCCGTTCCAGCTTGTCTATATACTTCTTAAAATGTGGTGCCCAAAACTGAACACAATACTCCAGCTGAAGTCTTACCAGAGCAGAGTAAAGCGATACCATCATATCACATGATCTGGACGCTATACTTCTGTTGATACAGCCCAGAATTGCATTTGCCTTTTTAGCTACCATATCACACTGTTGACTCGTGTTCAGCATATGATCCACTAAGACCCCTAGATCCTTTTCACACATACTGCTGCTAAGACAAGTCTCTCCCATCCTATAACTATGCATTGGATTTTTCCTACCGAATTGCAGAAGTTTACATTTATCCCTGTTAAAATGCATTTTATTGGTTTTAGCCCAGTTTTCCAGCCTGTCAAGGTCATCCTGTATCCCAGGGGTGGCCAATGGTAGCTCTCCAGATTTTTTTTTTGCCTACAACTCCCATCAGCCCCAGCCAGCATGGCCAATGGCTGGGGTTGATGGGAGTTGTAGGCAAAAAAACATCTGGAGAGCTACTGTTGGCCACCCCTGCTGTATCCTGTTTCTGTCTTCTACTGTATTTGCAACCCCTCCCAATTTAGTATCATCGGCAGATTTAATAAGCAGTCAGAACAGAAGTATCCAGAGGGTAGAATTGAAAGTGGCCGATTTCCCAATCGAATAGAGGCGGGGTCTTTTGAAATAAACTGACCTCCCTTTTCTTGCCAACTCCCCAAGTCTCTACAAATTTTATGCACATCTTATCCATCCCTTCAATTAATTCCTGTGCAAGAACTGCACAATTTCCAAATGGTTTGAGTAACTCAGTATAGTGACACCAATAATGTTTGCAATCAGGGTTATACCAGTTTGGTGTAGTGGTTAAGTGCGCGGACTCTTATCTGGGAGAGCCGGGTTTGATTCCCCACTCCTCCACTTGCAGCTGCTGGAATGGCCTTGGGTCAGCCATAGCTATCACAGGAGATGTCCTTGAAAGGGCAGCTGCTGTGAGAGCCCTCTCAGCGCACCCCACTTCACAAGGTGTTTGTTGTGGGAGAGGAAGATAAAGGAGACTGTGAGCCGCTCTGAGACTTAGATTCAGAGTGGAAGGCAGGATATAAATTCAATATCATCATCATCATACGTGAGCCAGTCTTCTACATTTTCACAAGTCTAAAAAAGGGAATGAAATTGAGCTTCTCTGTCCATTTGGAAAGAAGGAGGGTCAATACTACTGTCTTTTAGACATACAAAATATAAATGTTACTCTGCCTCTTTGTGGAAAAGCAAAGCTAAACAAGCGTTCAAAGGATCATACATAGCTTGCAAACGTCAGTTAATCAAAAGCCTTGCAGATCCCAGAACACAAAGGTTAAAAAAAGAAATTACAGAAACAACAGACAGGCAAGTAGTTCATAGAATCATAGAGTTGGAAGGGACCTCCAGGGTCATCTAGTCCAACCCCCTGCACTGCACAATGCAGGAAACTCACAAACACTTAAATTCACAGGATCTTCGTTGCTGTCAGCTGGCCATCTAGCCTCTGTTTAAAAGCCTCCAAAAAAGGAGAGCCCACCACCTCCCGAGGAAGCCTGTTCCACTGAGGAACGGCTCTGACGGTTAGGAAGTTCTTCTTAATGTTGAGCCCTTCTAGCCGGAAACCTGGTTTAATGTCAACCGATTGGTTCTGGTCCTACCTTATGGGGTCACAGAAACAATTCCACACCACAACCCTTCAAGTACTTGAGGAGGTGAAAACTGGGAGTTTTTCTATTCTGAGGAGAACTCGGAACTGACCTTCCCCCCTGTTAGGACATTATAGTTGCCTCCTTCCCTAGAAAGCAGCCATCTTTATCCCAGGCTTTCAGGGTGGATAAGATGTCAGGCAAAGCGTGTGGAAACAGGCTGAGATTAGAAAACTTGATTATGCCGTGTATGAAATAATTTATTTAGTCCCAAACCAAGTCCTCCTTTCAGGGAGAGTCGTTTTGAAGATAGTTCATTGCTATTGCTGTCAGAGGATCATAGAACTGGAAGGGCCCTCCAACGTCTTTTAGTCCAACCACAAAGTTTTAACTAAACTAAGCAAGCAAAAACCTCCAAAGGAAGTAAAGAGTACTAGAAAGGTTGCCAAGTCCAATTCAAGAAATATCTGGGGACTTTGGGGGTGGAGCCAGGAGCAAGGGTGTGACAAGCAGAATTGAACTCCAAAGGAAGTTCTGGCCATCACATTTAAAGGGACAGCACACTTTTTAAAATGCCTTCCTTCCATAGGAAATAATGAAGGATAGGGGCACCTTCTTTTGTGGCTCATAGAATTGGGCCCCCTGATCCAATCGTTTTGAAACTTGGGGGATATTTTGGGGAGAGGCACTAGATGCTATACTAGATGCTACATCAAAAAACAGCCCCCTCAGAGCCCCCGATACCTCCAGATCAATTCCCCATTGTTGTTCAGCCGCACAGTGGAGTCTGACTCTTTGCGACCCCATGGACAAAGTCACGCCAGGCCCGCCTGTCTTCCACCATCCTCCAAAGTCTGCTCAAATTCGTGTTTGTTACATCAGTAACACTGTCCAGCCATCTCATCTTTTGCCGTCCCCTTCTTCTTTTGCCTTCTGCCTTCCCTAGCATCAGGATCTTCTCCAGTGAGTGCTCCCTTCTCATTTGGTGGGGGGCGGGAAGGAGCCTGGGAAAGCAGAAGAACCCCTGCTGGGACCTGAGGATGGGCAAGCTTAGGTCAAATAGTAGAAATTAGAACACACCACAAAGTCCCTGTTACACTTGGAAGGCAATAAACAATTAATACAGGTCCCAAAATGGAATGCTCCAATCTGGAAATGAATGACCAACAAAAACAATTATGTTGGGAGGTCACAGATGTATCTGCTTATTTCATTTATATGCAGAGTACATCATGCGGAATGCTGGCCTGGATGAAGCACAAGCTGGAATTAAGATTGCTGGGAAAAATCAACAACCTTGGAACAGACAAAGCCCCCCCCCCCGTTCCCTTCGAGGGAGAAAGGGAGTTTCTCGGACCCCCGCCCCCACCTTGGATAGAATCCCCATTTTAGTGGCTGGCAGCATTTCCACAGCACAGGGAAGGTGTCTGAACTCTCCGTCCGAGGAGGCCACAATACGGTCCCTCTGGCCTTTGTGGAGAGGATCGATGGAGATTCCCCCCTCTCTCCAGGTCTGTGGATGGCGGGGGGGCTGCAGAACCCTGAAAGAGGGGAGCCCTTCCCTTCTCCCTCCCACACCTATATATATTTTGACCACTGTGTGACACAAAGTGTTGGACTGAATGGGCCATTGGCCTGATCCAACATGGCTTCTCTTATGTTCTTATGTGACACAGAGTGTTGGACTGGATGGGCCATTGGCCTGATCCAACATGGCTACTCTTATGTTCTTATGTGACACAGAGTGTTGGACTGGATGGGCCATTGGCCAGATCCAACAGGGCTTCTCTTACGTTCTTATGTGACACAGAGTGTTGGACTGGATGGGCCATTGGCCTGATCCAACATGGCTTCTCTTATGTTCTTATGTGACACAGAGTGTTGGACTGGATGGGCCACTGGCCTGATCCGACAGGGCTTCTCTTATGTTCTTATGTGACACAGAGTGTTGGACTGGAGGGGCCATTGGCCTGATCCAACAGGGCTTCTCTTATGTGACACAGAGTGTTGGACTGGAGGGGCCATTGGCCTGATCCAATAGGGCTTCTCTTATGTGACTCAGAGTGTTGGACTGGATGGGCCATTGGCCTGAACCAACATGGCTTCTCTTATGTTCTTATGTGACACAGAGTGTTGGACTGGATGGGCCATTGGCCTGATCCAACATGGCTTCTCTTATGTTCTTATGTGACACAGAGTGTTGGACTGGATGGGCCACTGGCGTTCTTATGTTCCCCCATCTCATTGAAGGGAGTTCCTCTGAGGCTCGAGCCTTTTGGTCCTTCGACCAAGCCCCTGCAGTCAATTGCAGCAGTTTCCTCCCTCTTTCTGACTCTCTCTCGAGCTGTCCCTCTAGGGTTGCCAATCCCCAGGTGGGGAACCAAGCATAAACTGTGAAATAATAACGGAAATTTTTTTTTCAGAACACAACTTGATAATCTAATTACAAAATTTGAAAGACAAAAACTTATAAAACTAAAGCACAATAGCTTAAAGATATACAACACGAGAAGTGAAATATCAAAAATTTAACCTAATTACAATAAAGTGACAATTCTATCAAAACTACATTAATTCATTTATTCAAGTCCTTTTAACAACGTCAATTTCCAGCTTTTAAAAACTCATGGCGATTCACCCGTTTCAACGGACTGAATGAAAGTGCTGGTGCTCCAGATATAATTCCACAGGGAAAGTTTCTATGTTTTCAACATACTTTTTCAGTCATGCCAAATTTCTTGGCTTCCAAGGGTCAGCCATAGCTACAGGAACATTACAGGAACATTTCAAGTGTGAAGTTGAAGCAGGTATGCAGCAAGCCTCTAACAGGAACGTGCCTTTTACTTCTGTTTCAGGGAAAACCTGTCCTCAGAGAGGCATATCCCACTGTAGGTGTCTTATCATTTATCACCTGCGCATAGCACTCAAGCCCGGAGAAAATCTCTCCGGGCTTGAGTGCTGTGCACAAGTGATAAACGGTAAGACGCATACAGTGGGATATGCCTCTATGGGGACGGGTTTTTCCGCAGAAACAGAAGTAAAAGCATGTTCCTGTCAGAGGCTTGCTGTATACCCATTTCAACTTCACATTTGAAAAGTTCTTGCATGAATATTGGAAGCCTGAAATTTGGCATGACTGAAGAAGCATTTTGAAAACAGTAACTTTCCCTGTGGAATTATATCTGGAGCACCAGGACTTTAATTCAGCCCGTTGGAATGGGTGAATCGTCCGTGAGTTTTTAAGAAGTTGGAAATTGACGTTATTAAAAGGGCTTGAATAAATGAAGTAATGAAACTTTGATAGAATTGTTAATGGTCACTTGATCGTAATTAGAATGAATCTTTAATATTATGATTTCTTGTGTTGCATATCTTCAAGTAATTGTCATTTAGTTAATATGTTTTTCTCTTTAAAAAACTTTGCAATGAGATTATTAAGTTGTATATTGAGTTTTTTCGTTAATTATTTCACAGTTTTTGCTTGGTTTCAGACTTTTACTGTGATGCTCTAGGCGACCCAATCCCCAGGTGGGAGCAGCGGATCCCCCAATTTGGAGGCCCTCCCCCTGCTTCAGGGTCATCAGAAAGCTGGGGGGAGGAGGGGGAGGGAAATGTCTGCTGGGCATTCATTATTCCCTATGGAGACCAATTCCCATAGGGAATAATGGAGAATTGAGCTGCAGGTATCTGGGGCTCTGGAGGGTCTGTTTTTTGGAGTAGAGGCACCAAACTTGCAGCATGGCATCCAACACCTCTCCTCAAAAGACCCTCCACATTTCAAAACGATTGGACCATGGGTTCCAATTCTATGAGCCCCAAAAGAAGGTGCCCCTATCCTTCCATTATTTCCAATGGAGGGAAGGTATTTAAAAGGCGTGCAGCCCATTTAAATGTGATGACCAGAACTCCCTTTGGGGGGGTTCAATGATGCTTGTTACAACCTTGCTCCTGGAGCCGCCCCCAAAGTCTCCTGGCTCCACCCCCAAAGTCCCCAGATATTTCTCGAATTGGACTTGGCAACCCTACGTCCCTCCCCGGCCCCAGACTGTCTGGCGTCCTCCCCCAAACGGATAACATCACCCAGTCACAAGGGGAGTGCCCGATTGGAAGCCCCCAGAAGACCGGCGCTCTAGGCAATTGCCTAGGATGCCCAGCGGCGGGGCAGCCCTGCCAGATGCATCTCCACCACCTTGACTTTGCCCCCGGAGGCCAAGTCAAGCTTCTGCAAACGGGAAATTCGCAAAGCTAGCGATGGGGGGGGGGGGGGGCGTGGGCTGTGTCAGCCCGGAAGGTGCATCGCCTCCAAGGCTCCCACTGCCCCGCCCGCTTGGCTTCTTGCAGAGGAGGGTTCAAGGGGGCGGCGAGTCCCCGCTCCTCCAGGGAAGGGCGGCGGTGAGGAGAGAAGGTTGCGTGGCTGCATGCATCACGCCCAAGCGCAGGATCCGGTGGGCTGGAATTGCATGGTTTGGGGAGGTGGGGTCCCTGGAGCAGGGGTGGGGGGGGAGGGAATGCGGGTTGCAGGAGGAGCTGGGAAGACGGGGGCGGAGGGGCGGGGAGCATTCAATGAAATTGCTGAGCAGTCAAGTTAAAACGGATACAAGGAAGTCCTACACCCAAAGGGGGATTAACATGTGGAATTCACTGCCACAGGAGGAGGCTGCGGCTACAAGCATAGCCAGCTTCAAGAGGGGATTGGATAAAAATATGGAGCAGAGGTCCATCAGTGGATATTAGCCACAGTATGTATGTGTGTGTGTGTGTGTGCATGCATGCATGTATGTATATGTGTGTGTATGTATATGTGTGTGTGTATACACAGACACACATACACACACACATACATATATTGGCCACTGTGTGACACAGAGTGTTGGACTGGAGGGGCCACTGGCCTGATCCAACATGGCTTCTCTTATGTTCTTATGTGACACAGAGTGTTGGACTGGATGGGCCATTGGCCTGATCCAACATGGCCAAGTGCAAAGTAATGCACATTGGGGCCAAGAATCCCACAAGCATAGCCACCTTCAAGAAGGGGTTAGATAAAAATATGGAGCAGAGGTCCATCAGTGGCTATTAGCCATAGTGTGTGTGTGTGTGTGTGTGTGTGTGTGTGTGTGTGTATATATATATTTGGCCGCTGTGTGACACAGAATGTTGGACTGGATGGGCCATTGGCCTGATCTAACATGGCTTCTCTTATGTTCTTATGGCTTCTCTTATGTTCTTATGTGGCTCAGAGTGTTGGACTGGATGGGCCATTGACCTGATCCAATATGGCTTCTCTTGTGTTCTTATGTGACACAGAGTGTTGGACTGGATGGGCCATTGGCCTGATCCAACATGGCTTCTCTTATGTTCTTCTGTGACACAGAGTGTTGGACTGGATGGGCCATTGGCCAGATCCAACATGGCTTCTCTTATGTTCTTATGTTACTCAGAGTGTTGGACTGGATGGGCCACTGGCCTGATCCAACAGGGCTTCTCTTATGTTCTTACGTGACACAGAGTGTTGGACTGGATGGGCCATTGGCCTGATCCAACATGGCTTCTCTTATGTTCTTATGAGCAGCCCTTTGGGGGCGCCACCTTGGCTTTTTAGATCTGTGCGATTGAATCCTAGATTGCGTTCCCAGCCTCTTTTTTTGCCCCACTTGCACTTTTGCGTGGCCTTATCCTGAGACGTCCATACGAATGTGCGTCACAGCGTTTTGGAACACGGGAGAAGGCCAGGGGAAATCCTTTGGCTGAGATGGCTGAACCGCCCTGGAGACTCTGGGAGCGCAGCCCCATGCAGAATTCCTCCAGGGTAGCCCAGTAAAAGGAGCCCCACGGCGCAGAGTGGTAAAGTTGCAGTCCTAAGCTCTGCTCACGACCTGAGTTCGATCCAGGCAGAAGCTGGGTTCAGGTAGACAGTTCCAGGTTGACTCAGCCTTCCCTCCTTCCGAGGTCGGTAAAATGAGGACCCAGCTTGCTGGGGGTAAAGTGTTGTAGATGACTGGAGAAGGCAAGGGCAAAACGTTGTGAAAGCAACGTCACCCCAGAGTCCGAAACGACTGGTGCTTGCACCGTGACCTTTTAGCCCCATAAAGCAGGGGTGGCCAACGGTAGCTCTCCAGATGTTTTTTGCCTACAACTCCCAGCCATCAGCCATGATGGGAGTTATAGACAAAAAACATCTGGAGAGCTACCATTGGCCACCCCTGCCGTAGAGCTTCGCTGATGACAGCCTGACTGGATCTCTTCCTGGAGAGGACGGGAAACGTTTTTTTCATTGGCCTGCAGCGCTGAAAGGGTTAAACCCGCAGAGCTGTTCGGCTAGAGTGGCCAAGCAAGGGGGGGGGTCGGGAAGGAGGAAAGGCTCATTTCCTGGGGAGGGGGGGGGTTGCTTTTGCAGGATGACAGAGGGCTGTAGAGAAGCAGCAACAGGGAAAAGGCCTGCAACTGGATCCCCTGAAGGTTTCCTTAGGAGTAAGTCATTGGGGGGGGGGGGAGAAGCTTTGAGATCTTGGAAGGGAGGAAGGCTGGGGTCATTCTCTGCCAGGCAAATATCTGGACATTTTTTTGGGAGGGGGGGCATGCATTCTGGGAAAGGAAGGGAATAAAACCATAGAGTCCTTCCCCCAATACAGCCATTTTCTCCAGGGGAACTGCTTTCTGTCAACTGGAAATTGGTTGCAATTCTGGGGGAACTTCGGAATTTGACAGCCCTGTTAGGCACCAGTTTTGTTCCATGATTTAAGCACGGTTTGAAGGGGGCTACAATCAGTTCTTTCATTACAAGAAAAATTAAATGTATCTAACATTCTGTTCCTGGTCATTTTAATATGCAACTCCCCCCCCCCCTAAAAAAACACCCAACATTAAAAGGTGGTCTTTTTTCCCTGGTTGGATGACTAAAGAAGAAGAGTGTTAAAGCTGCAGTGCTGCAGTCCTAAACTCTGCTCACAACCTGAGTTCGATCCTCGGTGGAAGCTGGGTTTTCAGGTAGCCGGTTCGAAGTTGGCTCAGCCTTCCATCCTTCCGAGGTTGGTAAAATGAGTACCCAGCTTGCTGGGGGGAAAGCGTAGATGACTGGGGAAGGCAATGGCAAGCCACCCTGTAAAAAGTCTGCCGTGAAAACGTTGTGAAAGCAACATCACCCCAGAGTCGGAAACGACTGGTGCTTGCACAGGGAACCTTTCCTTTCCTATACTCAGAGTCTCAGAGCGGTCACAATCTTTTTTACCTTCCCCCCCTCCCCCGCAACAGACACCCTGTGAGGGGGGTGGGGCTGAGAGAGCTCTCACAGCAGCTGCCCTTTCAAGGACAACCCCTGCGAGAGCTTTGGCTGACCCAAGGCCATTCCAGCAGGTGCAAGTGGAGGAGTGGGGAATCAAACCCAGTTCTCCCAGATAAGAGTCTGTGCACTTCACCACTAGATCAAACTAGCTCTCAAGAAGGGGCATAAGGAAAGGGAATTCCTGCCTGTGCTGAAATCAACCACAGCCCCATTCTGTGACCCTGATGTAGGTCCAGTGTGGGGCTGGGACTACCAGTTGATGTCCTAGGACTGCCCAGCAAAGGAGCCAGAAATTGGAGAAACTCTGGCCAAGGTGCTGATTGCCTAGCCATGCCAGGGAAGATAATGGAAACAGCACCAGTGCCCACCAATCACAGCACGAGGTGACTCCCCTCTGATTGGCAGAGAGGGGCGGAGCATGCTGATGTGGCCACGCCCCCTGATGCCAACCTTCGACAGACACAGGACCAGGGGGAACAAAAGGCATGAGGGAATACTTCACTGTGAGAGCCCTGGCATGAGTGACAGAAGCACACCAGGGGGCACCACAAATGTGACTGTGAGAAATGTTTCGCGAACTGAATGCACAGAGAGAGAACATGGCTGTTCCAGCCGCATTGCCCCTGCCCTATCACTCCATAGCTCGTTTGGTGGAGGCATCCATAACGCAGTGCCATATTCTCTCTCATGCACTGGAGTTTGGGTGGGAGAAATCCCACCCTTCTGCCAGGCAAGTGAGGTAAAGACCCCCGGGCAACACAGCAGGGAGAAACACAAGGACACAGTCCCAAGAGGTGTGGGTTCAGGTCTTACAAAAGGAGATGCTAGCAAGAGTACAAAACTCATGTTTTGACAACTAGCAGGCTCGGATGGCAGCAAATGGGATCACTTGGTGTTTGTCACCAAGTTTGGTGTAGTGGTTAGGTATGCGGTTTGGTGTAGTGGTTAAGTCTGGGGACTCTTATGTGAGAGAACCAAGTTTGATTCCCCACTCCTCCACTGGCAGCTGCTGGAATGGCCTTGGGTTTGGGTTATAATATTTGTATGGTCTTGGGTTAGCCATAGGTATTGCAGGAGTTGTCCTTCAAAGGGCAGCAGCTGTGAGAAAGAAAAAATTACATTCCAAAATTATTTCTCCATTAACATATTACATTTCACATAAATCTTAATATTGCTCTCTTAACAATCTCTATAATATATTTTGCAGAAGAAATGTTTATTGCTTTTCTGTAATTGATGCACACTAATAATTGTCAACATTGCATTTTTAAAAGAAATATTTTCACGCTATTCTCAATCATTGATGTTATTATTCTGGATAATTTCGGTAGTCCTATGAAGTTGTTCTTTTTTTTCATTGCTTTACATAGACACCACATTATATCTTGTATTTGTGTCTATAACAATTTTGTTATCCTGTAATATTTTGCAATAATACTCGTCATCAATTAAAAATTCATACAAAAACATTACATTTTTCTCCTCCCCCCCCTTTTTGTGACCTCCAACGGTGAGCCACTTGTGGGAAGAGCGGGATACAAATCTTAAATAAATAAATAAATATTTTAAGTAAATTACTAAAACTAAAAGGTAATTTTTTTCAAATAAAGAATCTTCATTAAAAAAGATAAAAAAGAAATCTTACAAGAAGAAAATAAAAAGGAAAGAAAAAACCATATATAATAATTATAATTCATCTTCATTATAATCCTTTAGTCCTTGCCAAAAGAAAGTTAAAAAGAAAGTATATTCCCACTTTTGACTATAGTTCATGTATACTTCCTCCAAAGTTCAGCTATTGTCAAAAATCGCCAAGTATCCTTTAACCTTCCATTGTTTTTCAACATATATATAAAATTTTCCCCATTCATTTTTAAACTTCTCAAGATCATTTTCTTTTAAGATTCTTGTAAGCTTGTCCATTTCACTCCAATGCATAACTTTTAAAGTCCAGCCCCACTTTTATGGTAATTTATCCTGCTACCACATCTGCGCATATAATGTCCTTGCAGCTGAAAGCATGTACCAAATTATCATTCTATCTTGTTTTGGAAATTTTTCCATTTGTAATCCCAACAAAAAGATGTCTAGTGCCTTCTTAATATTATAACCCAAAATTTTTGAGATCTCTTGCTGAGCCACTCGTGGGAAGGGGGGGATATAAGTCCCGAATAAATAAATTAAAAAAATAAATTTGCCAAAATCGTTTTGCCTTTTCACAAGTCCACCACATATGATAGAAAGATCCTTCATGTTTTTTACATTTCCAACATCTGTCCAACACCTGATTGTTCATTTTTGCCAGGTTCTTAGGTGTCATATACCACCAGTACAACATTTTAAAAGTTTTTTTAATGTTATAACATGTAGATATCTTCATAGAGTTCTTCCATAAGTACTCCCATGTCTCCATCTGTATTTCCTTATTTATATTTATTGCCCATTTTATCATTTGAGATGTGACTACTTCGTCTTCCGACCATTTCAACAATAGTTTATAAATTCTTGAAATCAATTTTTCGTTATCGCCAAACAGCATTTTCTCCAGTTCTGTTTGTTCTTGTCTTATTCCATCATTTTTAATGTCCTGTTCAAGTAAACTTTTAATCTGTTGCAATTGAAACCAGTTATTTATATTGTAATTCTTCAGCCGATTTTAATTCCACCTTCCCTCCATGTATTTTTAACAATTGTTTGTATGATAGCCATTTCTCTTCATTGATATCCGAATATAATTTTATTACTTCTGTTGGCACAATCCAAAGCGGTTTCCTTTCATCTCTATATCTTTTATATTTTAATCATGTATTTAACAAATTGCTTCTTGTGATGTGTAAAAAAACCATCCATCTTACTTTTCGCATAACACATATATGCATGCCAACCAAAAACATTTCCATGACCTTCTAGTACTAGTAGTTTTCTATTTAATAATGCCATCCATTCCCTAATCCACACCAGGCATACTGCATCATGGTACAACTTTAAATCAGGCAGTTGGAAACCTCCCCTTTCTTTTGCATCAGTCAAAATTTTCATTTTAATTCTTGGTTTTTTCCTGGCCCATAGAAATTCTGAAATTTTCCTTTGCCTTTTACTAAATTGTTTGTTATCTTTCACTATTTCTCTATAATATATTGACATCGTCTTTCTATACTAGTTTGAAGTAATTTTTTCTTTTCTCTTTTTCTTTACCCTACCCGCCTTCCTCCCTCCCAGTTCCTATACCTGAATTTTCCTTTTTCATTTATTGGAAAATAAAAAAATTGTTATATTAATATTAATAACAAGAAGTGTGCCCCAAAGAGAGGAATAAGGAATGGTGGTACCAATGAAATTTCAATATTGTGTGTTTGCAGTGTACACACACTTGTAGCATGCATGACGTTCGTACGGCACTGGTGTGTATTTAGTGGGGAAGGAAACTGGTGGGAATACATGAATTGCGAATGCAATTTTATGAACAATCTGCCTTAATCTGTAATAATCTGTGGGTTCCAAGTATAACTCTGTGACATTTCAAAAGAAAGAAAGAAAGAAAGAAAGAAAGAAAGAAAGAAAGAAAGAAAGAAAGAAAGAAAGAAAGAAAGAAAGAAAGAAAGAAAGAAAGAAAGAAAGAAAGAAAGAAAGAAAGAAAGAGAGAGCAGCTTCTGGGAGAGCCCTCTCAGCCCCACTCACCTCACAGGGTGTCTGTTGTGTGGGGAGAAGATATAGGAGATTTTAAGCCGCTCTGAGTCTCTGATTCAGAGAGAAGGGTGGGGTATAAATCTGCAGTCTTCTTCTTCTGTTCTCTCAGAGCTGTTCTCTCAAGAGCTCTCTCAGTCCCACCCACCTCACGGGATGTCTGTTGTGGGAGGAGAAGATATAGGAGATTTTAAGCCGCTCTGAGAGAGAAGGGTGGAATATAAATATAAATCTGCAGTCTTCTTCTTTACTGCCTTATGCTAATTGGATAGCCAGAATGCCAAGCATTTTGACTGGTTCTCCTCTTCCCCATCTCTATGATGTGGGACTGCCAATAGCCAAGTAGGTCCTGAAGATTCCCTGAAATTACAACTGTTTGGAGCTTTTTTTTGGTAGAAAAAGTCCAACAGAAACACATTTTCGTATTACGCCACACTCTCTGATGTCACCATTGTTTTGCACAGAGTTTGGTTTGTTTGTTTTTTTGCAGAAAAAGCTCAGCAGGAACTCATTTGCCTATTAGGCCACACCCCCTGACACCAAGCCAGCCAGAACTGCATTCCTGTGTGTTCCTGCTTTTTTTTTTTTTTAAAAAAAAGCCCTGCAACTTGTTTTGTGTAGTACCACCTCTTCCTCCTGGCCTTGTGTATATCAGGAATGCGGCCACATCAGCATGCACATCAGAGAGCCAGTTTGGTGTCGTGGTGAAGTGTGCAGGCTCTTTTCTGGGAGAACCGGGTTTGAGTCCCCACTCCTCCACTTGCAGTGGCCAGAATGGCCTTGGCTCAGCCATTGCTCTCATAGGAGTGGTCCTTGAAAGGGCAGCTGCTGTTAGGGCTCTCTCAGCCCCACCCACCTCACAGGGTGTCTGTTGTCTGGGAGGAAGGTAAAGGAGATTGTAAGCTGCTCTGAGACTCTGATTCAGAGAAGGGCAGGGTATAAATGCAGTCATTTTTGTCGTCTTCTTCTTCTGACTACAGAGATCAGTTTGAGGGCAGAAAGTGTGGCTGCTTTGGAGAGAGGATTCTATGCTGTTATGCTCTTCCCTCCTCAGGCTCCAGCCCCAAATTTCCAGGAATTTCCCAACCCAGAGTTGGCAACCCTGGCTTTAGCAGAGTTTCTTGCCTCCCTCAGTTCCTCTTCATCCCAGCATCCCTTGTGCCCTAACTGATCTACATTTGCCCGACACCAGCAGGGCACCGTTGCTGCTTTGGGTGGGCATATCTCCTGACACACTGAGAGGCCACCCAGGGTTCTTCAAAGGCTGGACTTAGGCTTCTT
This sequence comes from Heteronotia binoei, assembly GCF_032191835.1. Lineage (NCBI taxonomy): Eukaryota > Metazoa > Chordata > Lepidosauria > Squamata > Gekkonidae > Heteronotia > Heteronotia binoei. The sequence continues at coordinate 12,877,520 of NC_083227.1, read as the reverse complement.
CCCAAAACAGGCTGGACTCTGGAAAATGGTCCTTCTGTAAGGGTGAGTTGGGCCCCCTCATTTCAGTCTTATTGAAGAGATGCATGCAATAGAAGATGAAGAAGATATTGGATTTACATCCCACCCTCCACTCCAAATCTCAGAGCAGCTCACAATCTCCTTTATCTTCCTCCCCACACAACAGACACCCTGTGAGGTGGGTGGGGCTGAGAGAGCTCTGACAGAAGCTGCCCTTTCAAGGACAACTCCTGCGAGAGCTATGGCTGACCCAAGGCCATTCCAGCAGCTGCAAGTGGAGGAGTGGAGAATCAAACCCGGTTCTCCCAGATAAGAGTCTGCACACTTAACCACTACACCAAACTGGCTCTCTTGGAAAGGCATTACTAGTCCCTCTTATCCTTTTGGGGACTCTGGTTTACCTTAAGAATTATACAGACGGAGCCAAATGAATGGGAGGCTAAGCTTGAAGCATCTCTAAAAAGCCAAACAGAGACAGTTAACCTTTCCAGAAAACCAAGGCAGTGTATTTAAAATATCTTGGTATGTAATTTAGCAAGATGATATTAAACGCAGTCTACAAAGCATAAAGAGGACTTTTGTTCTGATCCACCAGGGCGATTCTCATGTGTCCCCTGAGCATGTGAAGGTTTGTGATGTACAGTGGTGTTTCTCCATTCTCATTTTTCTTGTGACATGTTACTCTCTGTGTCTCTCTGAGAGCCAGTTTGGTGTAGTGGTTAAGTGCGCGGACTCTTATCTGGGAGAACTGGGTTTGATTCCCCACTTCTCCACTTGCACCTGCTGGAATGGACCTGGGTTAGCCATAGCTCTCACGGTGGTTGTCCTTGAAAGGGCAGCTTCTGTCAGAGCTCTCTCAGCCCCACTCGCCTCACAGTGTGTTTGTTGTGAGGGAGGAAGATAAAGGAGATTGTGAGCCGCTCTGAGACTCTCAGTGGAGGGTGGAATATAAATCCAATGTCTTCATCTTCTTCTTCTTCTCTTTCTCCCCAGAGAGAAACCTCTCTTCGCAGCCAAGTGAATAAAGGCACTTTTTCACAGTTGGAGGTGACCCAAGACAAGGGTAAAGAGATGGAAGAGCAGGACCCAGAAGGACCTGGAACCATCAAGACGTCAAGGAAGGGCCCCCTTCTCCTCCAAGTTAGGAGTGGTGCTGCATTCTGGGAAAGACCTGTGCCAGAGATCCAGGCTAAGGACACCACGACGTCCGATGTACATCGCCAACACTTCCGGCAGTTCTGCTACCATGAGGCTGATGGGCCCCGAGAGGTTTGCAGCCAGCTCCATGGACTTTGTAGCCAGTGGCTGAAGCCAGAGAGGCACACCAAGAAGCAGATCCTAGACCTGGTGATCCTGGAGCAGTTCCTGGTCATCCTGCCCCAGGAAATGCAGTGCTGGGTCAGAGGATGTGGGCCGGAGACCAGTTCTGAGGCGGTGGCCCTGGCAGAAGGCTTCCTCCTGAGTCAGGCAGAGGAGAAGAGGCAGGCAGAACAGGTGAGGGGACTTCCTCCAATATGTCTGATTCAAGCAGTGATTCCCGTCTTTATCCCCTGCCAGGTATTTTTCCAAATGTTAATCATCCAAATGAGAGATTTTACAGCCTCTTCTACTAGAGGATTTCCGATCCCTCCAGATAACTCATCAGGTCTGCTGATGGAAGGCTGTAACGTCAAGGAGTTGGGCAGGATCTATTCCTTGGTCTATTACAGGGATGCCAACGGTAGCTCTCTCCTGGTTTTTTTTTGCCTACAACTCCCATCAACCCCAGCCATCATGGCCAATGACTGGGGCTGATGGGAGTTGTAGGCAAAAAACATCTGGAGAGCTACCGTTGGCCACCCCTGGTCTATTACAGTCCATCTCTTAGCCATCTCCCTTGCTGTTCTTTGATCTGGATAGCCCAGGCAAGCCGGATCTCATCAGGGTTGGTCTTTGCTTTTACTTGGATGAGTGACCTCCAAGGAATACTAGAGCCATGACAGAAAGTGGGCAAAGGCAAACTAGGTTTGGAACACTTTCCCTGTGAAGAAAGGTTAAAACGCTTGGGGCTCTTTAGCTTGGAGAAACGTCGACTGCGGGGTGACATGATAGAGGTTTACAAGATTATGCATGGGATGGAGAAAGTAGAGAAAGAAGTACTTTTCTCCCTTTCTCACAATACAAGAACTCGTGGGCATTCAATAAAATTGCTGAGCAGTCAGGTTAGAACGGATAAAAGGAGTCTCAGAGTGGCTCACAATCTCCTTTACCTTCCTCCCCCACAACAGACACCCTGTGAGGTGGGTGGGGCTGAGAGAGCTCTCCCAGAAGCTGCCCTTTCAAGGACAGAGGCTCAGAGCGGCCTACAATCTCCTTTCCCTTCCTCCCCCACAACAGACACCCTGTGAGGTGGGTGGAGCTGGAGAGGGCTCTCACAGCAGCTGCCCTTTCAAGGACAGAGGCTCAGAGCGGCCTACAATTTCCTTTCCCTTCCTCCCCCACAAGAGACACCCTGTGAGGTGGGTGAGGCTGAGAGGGCTCTCATAGCAGCTGCCCTTTCAAGGAACGAGGCTCAGAGTGGCCTACAATCTCCTTTCCCTTCCTCTCCCACAAGAGACACCCTGTGAGGTGTGTGGGGCTGGAGAGGGCTCTCACAGCAGCTGCCCTTTCAAGGACAGAGGCTCAGAGCAGCCTACAATCTCCTTTCCCTTCCTCCCCCACAACAGACACCCTGTGAGGTGGGTGGGGCTGAGAGAGCTCTCCCAGAAGCTGCCCTTTCAAGGACAGAGGCTCAGAGCGGCCTACAATCTCCTTTCCCTTCCTCCCCCACAAGAGACATCCTGTGAGGTGGGTGGGGCTGAGAGGGCTCTCACAGCAGCTGCCCTTTCAAGGACAGAGGCTCAGAGCGGCCTACAATCTCCTTTACCTTCCTTCCCCACACCCTGTGAGGTGGGTGGGGCTGAGAGAGCTCTCCCAGTAGCTGCCCTTTCAAGGACAGCTCTGCAAAAGCTATTGACTGACTCAAGGCCATTCCAGCAGCTTCAAGTGGCAGATAGGGGAGTCAAACCTGGTTCTCCCAGGTAAGAATGCACACACTTAACCACCACACCAAACGAATTAGAACAAAGTGCACAACTGTATCATCCCCAAACCATCATGCCCCTCCACCCCCTGGTCTGTGGAAAAATAGTCTTCCACAAAACCAGTCCCTGGAGCCAAAAAGGTTGGGGACTGCTGCTCTAAAAGAACTAGAACTTCTGACTAAAGGTTTGGAACACTTTCCCTATGAAGAAAGGTTGAAACGCTTGGGGTTCTTTAGCTTGGAGAAATGTCAACTGAGGGGTGACATGATAGAGGTTTACAAGATTATGCATGGGATGGAGAAAGTAGAGAAAGAAGTCCTTTTCTCCCTTTCTCACAATACAAGAACTCGTGGGCATTCCATGAAATTGCTGAGCAGACAGGTTATAACGGATAAAAGGAAGTACACCCAAAGGGTGATTAACATGTGGAATTCACTGCCACAGGAGGGGGTGGCAGCTAAAAGCATAGCCAGCTTCAATAGGGGATTGGATAAACATATGGAGCAGAGGTCCATCAGTGGCTATTAGCCGCAGCATATTATTGGAACTGTCTGGGGCAGTGATGTTCTGTATTCTTGGTGCTCACGGGGGGGGAGGGGCAAAGTGGAAGGCCTTCTAGCCCCACTTGTGAACCTTCTGATGGCACTTGGGTTTGGGTTTTTTTTTTTTTTTACCACTGTGTGACACAGAGTGTTGGACTGGATGGGCCATTGGCCTGATGCAACATGGCTTCTCTTATATTCTTATGTGACACAGAGTGTTGGACTGGATGGGCCATTGGCCTGATCCAACATGGCTTCTCTTATTACTAGAGAATATTGGGATCTCCTGCCTATATTACACATACTACAATAACTTAATTAATTAATTTCCTTCACTGCTTTTTCAGATGTGGGAATCATCCGTGAAGATAGAAGTGACATTCCCTGAGGCGGAAGGAGCTTCCTTGGAAGAAGGGCAGAGGGCGCAGGCCCTTGAGTGTGCCCAAGATGCCCTCTCCTCTGGTAAAGACTCTTTATGCTTGAATACAATTGGGTCACCAAGTGCATTCGATGGGTAGAGAGTTCAGGTAAAGGGGGGGGGGGGAATTAAACACCTCTTCACAAAACAAAGAGTTCGTTTGCAGGATTCCATGACCCCTGATTTTTTTTAAAAATAAGGAAGGTAATTCTTCACATTAATTAAACTATTCATATCTCACCCTCTCAGGGGTGGAATTCTATCAGGGGCTCCTTTGCATATTAGGCCACACACCCCTGATGTAGCCAATCCTCCAAGAGCTTACAAAAAAGAGCCTTGTAAGTTCTTGGAGGATTGGCTACAATAGAGGTGTGTATCAAAGATTTCAGGTTTTCACAGCTGGTAACATCATTAGGGTTTGTAGAACACGGCACTTGAGCCCGAAAGATTCTACAAACCCTAAAGAGGTGTGTAGCCTAATATGCAAAGGAGCTCTTGCTAGAATTCCACCCCTGCACCCTCTTTTCATAAAATGTACCCTAGTAGCACCTTTAAGACCAACAAAGTTTTATTCAAGGTATGAGCTTTCATGTGTACACACACACACACACTTCTTCAGATACAATGAAATGGGAGAAAACCATTCAAACTTATAGACAGGATTGAAATGCAAACTAGCATATACCATGATGTAGACCAGGGTGTCAAATGGAGCCTATGGGCCAGAACTGACCCTCCTGGGACTTCAGTGAGGCCCGCTGGGCTCTTTTCTTCCCCCTCCCCCTCCTGTTCTTAAACTTTGAAGCTCCACGGCTGCCAACGTTCTCTGCTCTTTCTCCCTTGTCTGGCTGCAGCAGAAAAAAAAGCTGCAAAGAAAACGCAGAGTAGTGGATTTTCTATTGTCTCTGGGCCCAGAGCGATAGGCCCCAGAGATGTTAATGGAAAATCCATTCCACTTTTCTCTTGCAACTTTTTCTGTGCTCTTTCAAGCATTCAGTGTTGGACTGGGTGGGCCATTGGCCTGATCCAACATGGCTTCTCTTATGTTCTTAACCTGGCCATGAAATCAGCATGCCAAGAGACACTCTGAAACTCGTTCCTATTCCCCTGGAGTCCTCAAATGCTCTCAAATCACACAGCATCATTTCCACTTCCTCTTCCCCTCCCAGTCGTGACACAGGTCTCACGGAAATCTGAAATATGTTGGCAGCATTTATAATCTCTGAGGCACCCGGCGCTTCTCTTCTGCTTCTCTGGGAATTTCGTAAAAAGCGTTTAAAATGTGTCGCATTTATGCAGGGCAAGGTTTCACAGCCCTGGGAAGGGGGCGCGTGAAGCAGGGTACAAACAAACCAATGGAATAGAAAGTCATGGCAAACACCCTTCTTTTCTCCTGTGTCTCCCTATCAGGAAACAGAGAGATGCTGCTGAGCCGTCCTCTTTTCAGAGGTGTGGAAACAGCTGCTGCACTTCCAGTCCAGGTAGGGAATTTGAGCAGGAGGCAAACACCGCCCGCCCCCCCCCCCCGCCCCCTGTTCTCAAGGTAGCTTTTGCTCCTGCACTTTTTGCAAAGTGACAGAGGCTCTGAAGACCACTCTACTCATTCCAAGCCAGACATCCTGTACCCACCCAAACTTCTCTCTTCCAGTGTGCAGTCTCTTTCTGGCGCAATCTCCGATGTGGGAATCTGCTTTTTCTTCCAGTGTCCCTTTTCCTTCGAGGAGGTGGCTGTGTCTTTCACCGTGGCAGAGTGGGCCCTGCTGGATCCGGAACAAAGAGCTCTCCACTGGGAAGTCATGCTGGAGAACTATGGGAGCGTGGCCTCTCTGGGTAAGGCTCTTTCCTAGGTACCAAGGGTGCGGATCGCTGTCATTGTGATGAGGCACATATCCAAGTATTGAAACACAATGCACTGTTCTGTCTCTTGTCCCATTTCTTGCCCAGAGGCAACTGAGGCCAAAGGTTTTGGCCGTCACCCAAGCCCAAGAAAGTGTCCCGGCTTGAGGCAAAGGAGGGGTGAAAGGCTCTCAGACCTAAGGAGCACAAGAGATATATGATTTTTTCCCCATGGGTAAGATAAATACGCGAGAGAAAGGAGGCCGTTTTTATTTAGGGATTCTACTTTTTTCTTATAAAGTTAAATGGAGCAAGTTAATAGAGAGAGGGTTATAGAGCAGGAGTGGCCAACGGTAGCTCTCCAGAAGTTTTTTGCCTACAACTCCCGTCAGCCCCAGCCAGCACGGCCAATGGCAGGGGCTGATGGGAGTTGTAGGCAACAACATCTGGAGAGCTACCGTTGGCCACCCCTGATATAGAGATTGTATGATTTTTTGTAGCTAGGTAAAAATAATAAGCATGGGAAATGAGATTGTGGCTGGGTATTAAATTTGTGTGTTTGTGTGTGTGTTTTTTAGAGCAATATGAATCTCCCAAAAGTTTAATGAAGTTAAATATTTAAATACTTAATCTAGATAAATAATTAATTTGGGTCAATTTACAATAAGGTAGACAACACAGGTATTTAAAAACTTTAAAGATCTGCTCTTGGGGGGTTTTTTTCCCCTTTTTCTTTCTTTTTAGCAATGGATTCTGTTGATATTGAAACATAAAGTAATATCTGTTAGGTTTTATTTTGGTCCTTTGCTATTTTTATTTTTTCTCTGTTGGAAATAATTAAGGTACTGTTAAGGATGACTCAGCCTTCCATTCTTCCGAGGTCAGTCAAATGAGTCCCCAGCTTGCTGGGGGGAAAGTGTAAAAGACTGGGGAAGGCAATGGCAAACCACCCCATAAAAAGTCTGCTGTGAAAACGTTGTGAAAGCAACGTCACCACAGAGTTGGAAACGACTGGTGCTTGCACAGGGGACTACCTTTACCTTTACATGAGCCCCGCAGCACAGAGTGGTAAAGCTGCAGTACTAAAGTCGGAGCCCTCTGTTTACGACCTGAGTTCGATCCCAGCGGAAGCTGGTTCAGGTAGCCGGCCCAAAGTTGACTCAGCCTTCCATCCTTTCGAGGTCAGTAAAATGAGTACACAGCTTGTGTGGGGGGAAAGCGTAGATGACTGGGGAAGGCAATGGTAAACCACCCCGTAAAAGTCTACCGTGAAAACGCTGTGAAAGCAGTGTCACCCCAGAGTCGGAAACGACTGGTGCTTGCACAGGGGACCTTTCCTTTCCTAAGGATAAAGAGATTATATTCATCTTCTCTCCTTATGATTATTGTTAGTGTGGTTAAAGTTAGTACTTATCCCTAATATGGTTAAAATAAGCTGCTGGGTTTTATTTTGTGATTGGTTTCTTGGCTTTTCTCGTTTGTGGATTTTAAAGATGAATAGTATAGATTTACATTATAAGTAATAATTGGTAAAATAGATATAATAAAATAATAAGACTGTAGAATCTCATTGTTGGATTGGGCTAAAATTTAAGACTTGCAGTTAGAAAGAATTTAGGATCAGGTTTGGAAGGTAGAAATGTAACAGCTTTATTTACTGCTTCTCTTTTTTCCTTTGTCTTATCCCCCCCCCCCCAACTCCCTCCCCTTTTTTGCTTCTGTATCCCTTCACAGTTCCTTCCCCTTTATACTGAAACATAATAAAAATTTAAAATCCCTAAGGAGCACAGGGCTCCATGGGGCATATATGGGGAAAAGCAGTCCTGTAGGTATGTTAGTCCCTGGCTGCCCTAGATGGGATCACAGACATCTGTTCTGACTATTATCTGGAAATGACCCATTCTCCCAGATACTGGCTGGCTTTGCAGGCGGTGATCTTGACCATGTTTCTGTCCTTCCGAGATAATTTTTACTCTTGTTTGGATTTCTGCCTTTTCCCATAAAAGAATTATCGCCAGGGCCGGATTGCCCACTCTGAAAAAAATAGAGGCTTTGTTCTGTAGCTCCTGTGTGATTAAGCAAGCCTGGCAAAGCAAGCTGTGACGGAGAAGGAAGCGAGAGGGAGAAGGAAGCAGATAACAGTGAGTTGCTTGCAGGCCTGATAAGAGCTCTCTGAGGGCCTGATCTGGCCCTTGGGCCACACATTTGACATCCCTGATATACACCTTTAACCCAGACCCAGATGAGCAGAACAGAAGCAATTTTTTTTTTTGAGTAAACACATTCCTCCTTTCCCTCCTCTCACACATGCTTTGCTAGATGTTGTGAGCAGAGCAGACACAACGGATCTTAGAAAGTTGCAAGTTTGGCAACACCTTCCCAACAGGCTGCCCTTGGTCTCTCAAAATGGCTGCCGTGTAGCCCAGCCGAAGGTCAGCTCTCCTTGAGGGCTCAGCACTCTCTAACCTCCTTTCTCCCCAGTAGGGAATATTTCAACTCTTCTTCTTACCCAGGAACTGGTCACCTTTTTCCAAGAGCACTGTAGGAAGAAAAGCCCGCAAAGCATGTCTGTCTTCATCCTGCCTCTCTAGCAAAAAACTCCCACCTCTGTGATTAAGAAGAGGAAGGGGGGAAGAGAGAGAGCAGTCAGTTGCCTTTATTTATTTATTTTTAAATTCGATTTATGTCCCGCCCTACCCCACCGAGGTGGGCTCAGGGCAGCTCACAACACAAAAAGCTGACAAGAATCAGTTTAAAAATACATTAATAATTATACAATAAAATACATAAAAACACATAAAACTCACATCAATATGCACTATGCTACCTTTTCCTTAAATCAATTCTTCAAATATTCCAGTATTCAATCATCTGATGTTCGAGATTTAATATTCAGGCATTCCGATATCAATTAATTATATGCCAACCGGAAGAGGGCTGTTTTACAGGCCCTGCGGAACTGTTCAAGGTTCCGCAGGGCCCTCACGTCCTCCGGGAGCTGGTTCCACCAACAGGGAGCTGCAATCGAAAAGGCCCTGTCTCTGGTCGCTTTCAGACGGGCCTCCTTTGGCCCAGGGATTATAAGGAGGTTCTGAGACCCCGATCTCAGCACTCTCTGGGGAACATGTGGGGAGAGACGGTCCCTAAGGTAGGCAGGTCCCAGGCCATAAAGGGCTTTAAAGGTCATAACCAGCACCTTGTACCGAACTTGGTATGTTATCGGCAGCCAATGCAGTCCCCGAAGCCCCGGCTGAATGTGCTCCCATCTAGGGAGCCCTAACAACAGCAGGGCAGCGGCATTCTGCACTAGCTGCAACTTCCGGGTTCGGCACAGGGGCAGCCCCATGTAGAGGGCATTGCAGTAGTCCAGCCTTGAGGTGACCGTTGGATGGATCAGTGTTGCCAGGTCGCCATCCTCCAGGAAAGGGGCCAGCTGCCTTGCCAGCCTGAGATGAAAAAATGCGGACTTGGCAGTGGCTGCTATCTGGACCTCCATAGTGAGAGTAGGCTCCAATAGCACCCCCAGGCTCCTAACCCTGTGCGCCGCTGACAGAGGCACACCATCGAGGGCCGGTAAGGGAATCTCCCTCCCCGGACCACGGCGACCCAAGCAAAGGACCTCTGTCTTCGCTGGATTTAGCTTCAGCCCGCTCAGCCTGAGCCATCTAGACACGGCCTGCAATGCCAGGTCCAGGTTTTCTGGGACACAGGCAGGCTGGCCGTCCATAAGTAGATAGAGCTGGGTGTCATCAGCGTACTGGTGGCAACCCAGCCCATATCTCCGGGCAATCTGGGCAAAAGGGCGCATGTAGATGTTAAACAGCATCGGGGAAAGAACTGCTCCCTGAGGGACCCCGCAATCCAGCGGGTACCTCCGGGACAAATCACCCCCAATCGCCACTCTTTGTCCCCGACCCTTGAGGAAAGAGGTAAGCCATTGTAAAGCCAACCCCTGAATCCCCACGTCGGCGAGACGGCAAGTCAGCAACCGATGGTCGACCGTATCGAACGTATCGACCATATAAGCTGACTCCCCCTTGCGGGGGGTGCGGAAGCCCCTTTTAAAAATGCGTTTTAGCAAGGATGGCATTTCATCACAAGAAGTATAAAGCCCTCTGGGCAAGACAGGAAGGGAGGCCATCTGGGGCCTGGAATGTGGAGATTTGGAAGTGCCTTCCGGCAAGCTGTGGCTCTTGAAAGGCTATGGTATGAGAACATAAGAGAAGCCATGTTGGATCAGGCCAATGACCCATCCGGTCCAACACTCTGTGTCACAAAAGAACATAAGAGAAGCCATGTTGGATCAGGCCAGTGGCCCATACAGTCCAACACTCTGTGTCACACAGTGGCCAAAAAACCCAAGTGTCATCAGGAGGTCAATCGGTGGGGCCAGGACACTAGAAGCCCTCCTACTATTGCCCCTCCCAAGCACCAAGAATACAGAGCATCACTGCCCAAGCAAGAGAGTTCCAACAATACACTGTGGCTAATAGCCACTGATGGACCTCTGTTCCATATGTTGATCCAATCCCCTCTTGACGCTGGCTATGCTTGTAGCCGCCGCCACCTCCTGTGGCAGTGAATTCCATGGGTTAATCACCCTTTGGGTGAAGAAGTACTTCCTTCTATCCGTTCTAACCTGACTGCTCAGCAATTTCATTGAGTGCCCACGAGTTCTCGTATTGTGAGAAAGGGAGAAAAGTACTTATTTCTCTACTTTCTCCATCCCATGCATAATCTTGTAAACCTCTATCATGTCACCCCGCAGTCGACATTTCTCCAAGCTAAAGAGCCCCAAGCGTTTTAACCTTTCTTCATAGGGAAAGTGTTCCAACCCTTGAATCATTCTAGTGGCCCTTTTCTGGACTTTTTCCAATGCTGTAGTATCCTATTTGTGATGCGGTGACCAGAATTGTATCCATTCCTTCAATCCTGGATATTCCTGGGAAAGGTGGGGGGTTAGTTAAGGTCAGCCAAGCTGGATGAGGCCAGGGGGGCGTCAGTTCTTTCCTACTTCAGCCTTTGAACCTCGAGCAGTGATATGCTCACCATGTTCAAGTACTTGAAGGGCTGTTATATAGAGGAGGGTGTGGAACGGTTTTCTGTGGCCCCAGAAGGTAGGACCAGAACCAATGGGTTGAAATGAAATCAAAAGAGCTTCCAGTTCAACTTCCTGACCGTTAGAGTGATTCCTTAGTGGAACAGGCTTCCTTGGGAGGTGGTGGACTCTCCTTCCTGGGAGGTTTTTCAACAGAGGCTAGATAGCCATCTGACAGTGATGAAGATCTTGTGAATTTAGGGGGGAGGTGTTTGTGAGTTTCCTGCATTGTGCAGAGGGTTGGACTAGGTGACCCTGGAGATTCCTTCCTATTCTAGGATTCTATGAAAGTGAGCTCTCCTTCCTGGGAGGTTTTTAAACAGAGGCTAGATGGCCCTCTGACAGCAATGAAGATCTTGGGAATTTAGGGGGAGCTGTTTGTGAGTTTCCTGCATTGTGCAGGGGGTTGGACTAGATCACCTTGGAGGTCCCTTCCAATTCTGTGATTCCCTTCACCCCCAGGTGCTAATGCTATCTCTCTCTCTATTTCAGTAGCGAACGATCAGATTAATGAGGAGGGCGAGAAACATCATTGGCAATTGCAAGATAAAGTTAAGAATGAAGATCTGAAAAGCAACGTCTGGAATCAAGGTAGCCCTAAGAGAAAGAAATGTTCTGTAAGAGAAAACCACTAAGAAACATTTTTATATAGTTATAGAGTTAATACATTCAATTTCAACGTAACATTCTATCACAAACCAGTATATATAATCACAAGATCAACCTTTTTCTCTTACAACCCTTCAAAAGGTTAAGGTCCATAAGATAAGTCAATTCATGTGCAAAAATCTTGTCCAAAGGAGGGATTAGGAAATCTTTACTGCCTTCATACAGACGGTCCTTCTGGATAATTCAAGACGTTTCAATTCTGTTCTTCTTCAGTTGTCAGGCTGTTAAGTGGAGCCCAATTTCAGTGACTTTTCATACAGACAGCTTGCAGCAATGCATCAGTGCTTTTGTATTACTAAGAGAAAGAAAGGCAGCCGTTTGATAGAGTACAGAGATGGAAAAATGTGTAATGTACATTTTACACAGCACAATATGTTGAAGAGGGGAGGAAGGGAAGAAAGAGCCAGGGAGAACATGTTGGGGGAGGGGAGAGAGAGATAGAGATCCCCCTTTCCATTTCTATCAGATGGGTGGAGGGAAGAAACCTAAGAGCACAGCTTGCGTTCTTTATTAGTAGAAGGGAGCATGAGTCCAGGAGCCCTTAAAGGTAAAGGTAGTCCTCTGTGCAAGCACCAGTCATTTCCGACTCTGGGGTGACGATTTCCACAGCAGACTTTTTATGGGGTGGTTTGCCATTGACTTCCTCAGTCATCTACACTTTGCCCCCAGCAAGCTGGGGACTCATTTTACCGACCTCGGAAGGATGGAAGGCTGAGTCAACCTCGAGCTGGCTACCTGTAAACCCAGCTTCCGCTGGGATCGAACTCAGGTCATGAGCAGAGGGTTCCGACTGCAGTACTGCAGCTTTACCACTCTGCGCCATGGGGCTCTTACGAGCCCCTTAACAACTACCAAAATCTGTGGCAGGGCATGAGCTTTCATGAGTTACTGCTCAGTTCCCAAGCCGAGAGAGAGAGAGAGAGAGTTGTGCAGATAGAGCTAGAATGTGAGTCCATTTTGACCTTATATCTTGGAGATTGAAGTAATGCCAAATATTGTTGGTAATGAGAGAAAAAAATCTAGGTCTGAATTCAGTTTAGTGGAATGCACTGTCTTGAGCATCATTATCAGTTGCGATTCAGCCGTCTCTAATCTTTTGGAATTCCTTTGTAAGAGAATTGCTACTGTTAGGACAGCAACTGAACGTCCTGGAAGGTTAAACTGTTTCTCCACTGCTTTTGAATGTTATGGTTTCTAATATCAGTAGAAAGAGTAAGAGTCTAGTAGCTCCTTAAAGACTGACAAAATTTGTGGTAGGGTTTGTGCTAGTGTGGTAAAAGCCCCGTGGCGCAGAGTGTTAAAGCTGCGGTACTGCAGTCCTAAGCTCTGCTCACGACCTGAGTTCGATCCCCGGCGGAAGCTGGGTTTTCAGGTAACGGCTCCAGGTTGACTCAACCTTCCATCCTTCCAAGGCTGGTAAAAGGAGTCTCCAGCTTGCTGGGAGGAAAGTGTAGATGACTGGGGAAGCCAGTGGCAAACCACCCGGTAAAAAGTCTGCCGTGAAAACAATGTCACCAGAGTCGGAAACGACTGGTGCTTGCACAGGGGACCTTTCCTTTCCTTGCGCTATTGTGATTCACTCTTCACTTGTTCAGACTTCTTTCTGTTTATTCTTTGCATCCTCCTGGACTGAACTGAGACCTAGGTTTCCTGTCTCGTTATCAGAGCTGATACCTCCACACCGACTAACCCTTTCCATACCGCACCTAATCCAATCAGACCTCTGATTGCCATTCAGCATCTTAAATCATCTTTATAAAGTTCTTATCTCTGATGTGTCGTGCTGCATCTTGTGGCGCACACGGCCCGGACCGACGAAGTGACATTTATGTCACATCCAGCCCTACTAAACAAATGAGTTTGGCACCTTTGTTTTAAAAGACAAATAAAAACAAAGAAGGTGCATCGTCAGGCGGGAAGGGCACATTTCACAGGATACAGCAGTTTTCGGCCCAAGACGAAATGATGGTGATAATAAATAGGAGGGCACTGTAGTCAGTAAAGCATGCTATCCCAACAAGGGAGGCCAACTGATGGAATAGTTGCTGGATTAGGACACCCGCTGCCTCAACCAAAGGCCCAGCAAAATAACAGAGTGGCTGCACAGTGTTAGACCAAAACAGAAACAACTGTGCCAAAACAATTACAAACAGTCTCTATTTCATTAGAAAAATATATACGCAGATACCCTATGAAGAATATATACAACAAGGGGTAGGACAATGAAGTCCATAAATCCATGTGGCAATGAAAGTGCTCCTGAGTAATAAAGTTCATAAATTATTGTGGCAGCAAATTGCTCCTGAGTAGTTGAGGAACCAGAGCCCCTCAAAAGAAGGCTCCAAAGGTTGATATATCCTTAACGTGCCTGTCGACTTCTTGGTACACGTTTCACATCAAGATGCTTTCTGATCAAGCCAGTCCTGTCCTGAATGAAATTTTTAACAGAAATATTTCTCCACTGATGGCAAGCTGTGTCTTCACACAGCTTACACAACTTACAAAACCAGTTTGGTGTACTGGTTAAGTGTGTGGACTCTTATCTGGGAGAACCGGGTTTGATTCCCCACTCTTCCACTTGCACCTGCTAGCATGGCCTTGGGTCAGCTAGAGCTCCAGCAGAGGCTGTCCTTGAAAGGGCAGCTGCTGTGAAAGTCCTCTCAGCCCCACCCACCTCACAGGGTGTCTGTTGTGGGGGAGGAAGGGAAAGGAGATTGTAGGCCACTCTGAGCCTCTGCCCCTGAAAGGGCAGCTGCTGTGAGAGCCCTCTCCAGCCCCACCCACCTCACAGGGTGTCTGTTGTGGGGGAGGAAGGAAAAGGAGATTGTAGGCCTCTCTGAGCCTCTGTCCTTGAAAGGGCAGCTGCTGTGAGAGCCCTCTTAGCCCCACCCACCTCACAGGGTGTCTGTTGTGGGGGAGGAAGGGAAAGGAGATTGTGAGCCGCTCTGAGACTCTTCGGAGTGGAGGGCAGGATATAAATCCAATATCTTCTTCTTCTACAAAACACAACTTACACAACTTAAAATGTTGAGCATGTTCCTTTCGTAAGTTGTGTTTGTTGTGTGAAGACATGGCTTGCCATCAGTGGAGAAATATTTCTGTTACAAACTTCTGTCCTGGATATTCTGGGGGAACATGGGAGTCTACTTAAAGTCAACCAAGCTGGAAGAGGCTGAAGGGCTGTCAGTCCTTTCCTACTACAACCTTTGACCCTTACCTGCCCTTCCAGGTGCTAATCTGATCTCTCTCTTTATTCCAGCAGAGGATGATCAGAGGAACGAGGAGAGTGAGAAACATCCCCATAAATTGCAAGATAAAGTTAATGAAGAAGATTTGAAAGGAAACATCTGGAATCAAGGCAGCCCTAAGAGAAGGAAAGACAAGGGTTTGGTTGAGAAGAGAGATGGAAGAGCGTTTAATGTACATTTCCCAAAGCACAATATAATGAAGACAAGTAAATCCATTGATTTTGGAAAGTACTCCAGACATAGATCACAGCTTCTTGTGAACAGAAGAATACAAAGAGGAGAGAAACCTTTTAAATGCTTGGAGTGTGGAAAGAAATTCAATCAGAATGCCAGTCTTCAAGTGCATAAAAGAACCCACACAGGGGAGAAACTTTTTGAATGCTCACAGTGTGGGAAAAGATTTGGTTATAGTAACAGTCTTAAATATCATGAAAGAACTCACACAGGGGAGAAACCCTATGAATGCTCAGAGTGTGGAAAGAGATTCACTCATAGCGGCAGTCTTAAAGTGCATAAAAGAGCCCACACTGGAGAGAAACCATTCGAATGCTTAGAGTGTGGGAAGAGATTCAGTCGGAGTCACTATGTTCAATATCATCAAAGAATCCACACAAAGGACAAACTACTTGAATATTCAGAGTGTGGAAAGAAATTCCACCAGAGTAGCCAAGAGCGAAAACGAAAACACCCAACGGAGAAACTTTTTGAATGCCCTGAGTGTGGAAAGAGATTCAGTACACATAGAAATCTTCAAGTGCATCAAAGAAACCATACAGGGGAGAAGCCATTTGAATGCTCTGAGTGTCAGAAGAGATTCAGTACACGCAGCCATCTTAGGTATCATCAAAGAACCCACACAGGGGTCAAACCTTTTGAATGTTCAGAGTGTGGAAGGAGGTTCAGTCAGAGTAGCCATCTTCAAGATCATAAAAGAGCCCACACAGGGGAGAAACCTTTTGAATGTTCGGAGTGTGGAAAGAGATACAGTCTGAGTTCCAGTCTTCAAAAGCATCAAATAACCCACACAGGGGAGAAACCATTTGAATGCTCAGAGTGTGGAAAGAGATTCAGTCTGAGTTCCAGTCTTCAAAAGCATCAAAGAATCCACATAGCAGTGAAACCATCTGAATGTTCAGAATATGGAAATAGATTCAGTCATAGTGGCAGTCTTCAACGGCATAAAAGAACCCTCACAGGGGAGAAACCATTTGAATGCTCAGAGTGTGGAAAGAGATTTAGTCAGAGTGGCTATTTTCAACTGCATAAAAGAACCCACACAGGGGAGAAACCTATTGAATGCTCTGAGTGTGGAAAGAGATTTGTTCGTGGTGCCAATCTTCAACTGCATAAAAGAACGCACACAGGGGAGAAACCGTTTGAATGCTCACAGTGTGGAAAGCGATTCACTGACAATTCCCATCTTCAAAAACATATAAGAACCCACACAGGGGAGAAACCATTTGAATGCTTAGAGTGTGGAAAGAGATTTGGTCAGAGTAGCCATCTACAAGACCATAAAAGAACCCACACAGGGGAGAAACCTTATGAATGCTTAGAGTGTGGAAAGAGATTCAGGCAGAGTGGCTATTTTCAGCAGCATAAAAGAACCCACACAGGGGAGAAACCTTTTGAATGCTCAGTGTGTGGAAAGAGATTCAATCGTAGTGGCAGTCTTCAAAAGCATCAAAGAACCCACACAGGGGAGAACCCATTTGAATGCTTTGAGTGTGGAAAGAGATTTAATCAGAGTAGTCATCTACAAGACCATAGAAGAACCCACACAAAGAGAAACCTTATAAATGCTCAGAATGTGGAAAGAGATTCAGTCGCCGTAACCAGCTTAAACCATATAAAAGAATGCTCCAGGGAAGAAACCGGTCTTGTGTAGCTTTAGATGTTTAGCAATGTCCAAGAAGGTTAGGATTCTGTCGAGCTTATGTCAAATAAATGACTCTGAAAACTTCTGCAGATGATGAAAATGCAACTCTTCCCGGACACCCCTCAAAGGAGCCCCCCCGGGACTCCCTTTTAGCCAAAGTAAATCTCAAAGTTTCCTGTGCATATCTTGGACTAATCTCTGACTGAGAAAAGTAGGCAGTAGGCATTAATTTGCCTTCCACTACCCCGAACAGAAGTTCCAGCCTGCTCCCATTATGAGAAGCAGCTCAGCTCGACATTTTCCTCCCCCGGAAGGCAGGAGAAAACTTTTTAAAATAACAATTTATAAAATTTCAGAGATAATATACATAAACTTTTGAAGGCTCAAGACTGTGGGAAGACGATTCCATCCCAGTGGCAGTCTTCACAGCATCAAGGAATACACACGGGAGAATCCTTTTGAAGGCACAGTGTGTGAGAAAAGATTCAGCCAAAGTGGCCTTCTTCAAGAGCATTGAAGAACCCCTACAGGGGGAGAAACCTTTTCAGTGCTTATATTGTGGAAGGAGACTGAGTTGGAGTAGCACTTTTTGAAAACGTTCTAAGAACCCGTGGAAGGAGAAACCATGTAAGCACTTAGCCTGTAAAAGGAGCACTTCTCTTATTTCACAACTAAAAGACAACGACAGGCCACATAAAGCACTGAAACAATATAAACTCTTGTAAAAAGCTGTAATCTACACAGAAATCTTACCCTAACCAGGAAGAAATGTTTAATATGCTCAGATTTATAGACGTATCTTTAGCCATGCTGGAAGCCCTCAAATAGGTCCCGGAAGGAAGAAAGCAAGGAAAGATGGGCCTTGCCAGCTAAAATAGATTAAAGATCAGCTCCCGTCTCCTTTAGCATGGGGGAGTTCACACAAGGGAAGAACCTTATAAATTGTAACGGGTGTCCAACAGTAGCTCTCCAGATGTTTTTTGCCTACAACTCCCATCAGCCCCAGCCAGCATGACCAATGGCTGAGGCTGATGGGAGTTGTAGGCAAAAAAACATCTGGAGAGCTACCATTGGCCACTCCTGAATTATAAGATTGTGCTATTTGTAATCGGCAACTATATATTAATATTTTTCTGCTGCCCATAGAGAGAAAATGCAGGACCTCAAACGGAGCCAGATAGTGTCTGTCTTAGAGTTTTTAAACAATATTTATTGGAGGGACGGACCAGAACCCGGATTCTAGGAAAGGAGGCTGAATTTGGACCCCCGTCCTGCCCTTTCAAGTGCTTCTCCACTCTTCTTGCAGTCTCAGAGACAGACGAAAGAAGAAGATGATGATGTTAGATTTATATCCCCGCCCTCCACTCCAAAGAGTCTCAGAGCGGCTCACAATCTCCTTTCCCTTCCTCCCCCACAACAGACACCCTGTGAGGTGGGTGGGGCTGAGAGGGCTCTCACAGCAGCTGCCCTTTCAAGGACAGAGGCTCAGAGCGGCCTACAATCTCCTTTCCCTTCCTCCCCCACAACAGACACCCTGTGAGGTGGGTGGGGCTGGAGAGGGCTCTCACAGCAGCTGCCCTTTCAAGGACAGAGGCTCAGAGCGGCCCACAATCTCCTTTCCCTTCCTCCCCCACAACAGACACCCTGTGAGGTGGGTGGGGCCGAGAGGGCTCTCACAGCAGCTGCCCTTTTAAGGACAGAGGCTCAGAGCGGCCCACAATCTCCTTTCCCTTCCTTCCTCACAACAGACACCCTGTGAGGTGGGTGGGGCTGGAGAGGGCTCTCACAGCAGCTGCCCTTTTAAGGACAGAGGCTCAGAGCGGCCCACAATCTCCTTTCCCTTCCTTCCTCACAACAGACACCCTCTGAGGTGGGTGGGGCTGAGAGGGCTCTCACAGCAGCTGCCCTTTCAAGGACAGAGGCTCAGAGCGGCCTACAATCTCCTTTCCCTTCCTCCCCCACAACAGACACCCTGTGAGGTGGGTGGGGCTGAGAGGGCTCTCACAGCAGCTGCCCTTCAAGGACAGAGGCTCAGAGTGGCTCACAATCTCCTTTCCCTTCCTCCCCCACAACAGACACCCTGTGAGGTGGGTGGGGTTGGAGAGGGCTCCCACAGCAGCTGCCCTTTCAAGGACAGAGGCTCTGAGTGGCCTACAATCTCCTTTCCCTTCCTCCCCCACAACAGACACCCTGTGAGGTGGGTGGGGCTGAGAGGGCTCTCACAGCAGCTGCCCTTTCAAGGACAGAGACTCAGAGCGGCCTACAATCTCCTTTCCCTTCCTCCCCCACAACAGACACCCTGTGAGGTGGGTGGGGCTGGAGAGGGCTGTCACAACAGCTGCCCTTTCAAGGACAGAGGCTCTGAGCGGCCTGCAATCTCCTTTCCCTTCCTCCCCCACAACAGACACCCTGTGAGGTGGGTGGGACTGAGAGGGCTCTTACAGCAGCTGCCCTTTCAAGGACAACCTCTGCCAGAGCTATGGCTGACCAAAGGCCATTCCAACAGCTGCAAGTGGAGGAATCAAACCTGGAGTCCCTGCATTTAACCACTACACCAGACTGGCTCTCTTTTGAACAGATAAAGAGAAAGAAGAAGATTGAATGAGAAAGAGGGGATTCCCTGCCCAGGAAGGAGAAAAGTGGCTGGAAGGAAAACTAAAGAAAAGGAGCAGTAGAGGGAGAGATGTCCTCCCCACACACATCTAGAAGTGGGGGGTGCTGCTGCTGGAAACCTTTTCTTGTCCTCCGACAGTTCCCTGTAAAAACTCCTCACCCACAATAGTTTAATGATAATTCTTTTTTGAGGTCATTCATTCATAGGGTTGCTGTAAGGCAGGAGTGGTCAACGGTAGCTCTTCAGATGGTTTTTGCCTACAACTCCCATCAGCCCCAGCCAGCATGGCCAGTGGCTGGGGCTGATGGGAGTTGTAGGCAAAAAAAATTCTGGAGAGCTACCGTTGGCCACCCCTGCTGTAAGGTGAAAGCAACTTGATGGCACATAAAACCTAAGGCTCACACCATGTTTTTCAGGATGGTGAAAATAAAAGTGGGTCGTTACAAGCTAGAGCAGCTAGTAAGGAGAGCCAGTTTGATGTAGTGGTGAAGTGCATGGACTCTTATCTGGAAGAACAAGGTTTGATTCCCCACTCCTCCACTTGCAGCTGCTGGAATGGCCTTGGGTCAGCCACAGCTCTGACAGAGGTTGTCCTTGAAAGGGCAGCTGCTGGGAGAGCCCTCTCAGCCCCACCCACCCTGGGTGTCTGTTGTGGGGGGAGAAGACATAGGCCGTAAGCCGCTCTGAGTCTCTGATTCAGGGAGAAGGGCGGGATATAAATCTACAATTCTTCTTCTTCTTCTAAGTACTTGGTTAGCTAGCAGGACCGGATCTACAAGTTTTTTGAGGGGGGGGCAAAATTAAAAAATGACGCCCCCTTATGGGCCCATTCTATCTTATGGACCTACAGAATAGAATTGCCTCCAATTTGACACCCACCCACCCCCCACCCCGTCTGTCAGCGCCCAGCGTAGCACCCCCCTCTGCACACACACCCCCAAGATCCAGCCCTGTTGGTTAGTACTTAAATGGAAGCCGAAGGTTGCCACACAGAGGCAGTAAAATGGCAAACCATCTCTGAGCGTCTCTTGCCTTGAAAACCCTATAAATTGCTGGAAGTCAGTTGCAATTTGACTTGAGAACCATTAATAGTCCACAAGTCCACTCTGAGCGCAAGAAGAAATGTCAGTGGTATTAAGCCATCCAGGCGGAAGATATTTACATTGTGGATCGGGACACAAGTTCTTGCAGAGCTGTTCCTGTCAGGAGCAGTTTCTGTCAGAGCTCCCTCAGCTCCACCTATCTTACAGGGTGTCTCTTCTGGGGAGGGGAAGGGAAAGGAGATTGTAAGCTGCTCTGAAACTCCTTTGGGTAGTGAAGGGCGAGGTATAAATCCAATCTCCTTTTCCTCTTCTTCATTGAAAGCCAAGGTACATGCCCAGATAGCTGCACGTTTCGAAAACTTTATCATTCGGCCCAGATAGCTGCACGTTTCGAAAACTTTATCATTCGGTTGGACTGTTAATGGTTCTCAAGGCAACCTTCTGTACATGGATATTGGTGTACAGCCTTTCAGTCTCACAGCAGCTGCCCTTTCAAGGACAACTCAGTCATATATCCCCTGTGTTGGTGTCTGTACCTGTTTATATCCCCTGTGTTGGTGTCTGTACCTTTAAACGTTGCTATGTTGTCAGTCACTATTTATATCCCCAGTTTCAGTGTCTGTGCCTTTAAATGTCTCTGCTAAGCACCTGCGAGCACCTCCTGGTTGCCTGAGCTGTTGCCACCAGCTCTGGGTGATTTTTGTGACTGTTCTATTTTATCTTTTGAATATGTATTGGACTAAACTTATAATAAATATAAAAAAAAAATTCTGACATTTTCCGACCTTCAATGAAATTGCTGAGCAGTCGGGTTAGAACGGATAAAAGGAAGTCCTTCTTCACCAAAGGGTGATCCACACGTGGAATTCACTGCCACAGGAGGTGGCGGCGGCTACAAGCATAGCCAGCTTCAAGAGGGGATTGGATAAGCATATAGAACAGAGGTCCATCAGTGGCTATTAGCCACAGCTTATCGTTGGAACTCTCTGTCTACGGTAGTGATGCTCTGTATTCTTGGTGCTTGGGAGGGACAACAGTATGAGGGCTTCTAATGTCCTGGCCCCACTGATGGACCTCCTGATGGCACTTGAGTTTTTTGGCCACTGCATGACACAGAGTGTTGGACTGGATGGGCCATTGGCCTGATCCAACACGGCTTCTCTTATGTTCTTACGTGACACAGAGTATTGGACTGGATGGGCCAATGGCCTGATCCAACATGGCTTCTGTTATGTTCTTATGTGACACAGAGTGTTGGACTGGATGGGCCATTGGCCTGATCCAATATGGCTTCTCTTATGTGACACAGAGTGTTGGACTGGATGGGCCATTGGCTTGATCCAACATGGCTTTCTATCTGGGGTAGTGATGCTCTGTATTCTTGGTGCTTGGGGGGGGGGGCAGAACGGTGGGAGGACTTCTAGTGTCTTGGCCCCACTGGTGGATCTCTTGACGGCACCTGGTTTTTTTGGCCACTGTGTGACACAGAGTGTTGGACTGGATGGGCCACTGACCTGATCCAACATACCCCTGATGTAGCCATTCCCCCAAGAGCTTACAAGACTCTTAGTACAGGGCCTACTGTAAGCTCCAGGAGGATCGGCTACATCAAGGGGTTGTGGCCTAATATGCAAAGGAGTTACTGCCACACACACACATATGTGTGTGTGTGTGTGTGTGTGTGTATATAAATATTTGCAACATTTGGAGACTGGCAACCCTTGCAATCACATGGCAAATGAGTTCCGTTTGGGTAAGTGTAAGATGATGCATACACTGGTTTTCAGTATATGCTGAGAGGCACTGTGAGATGGAATTAAAACTCAGGAGCACCCAATGCCGTCGTTGTTGGGATGCGTGTTTAGGACACACAAGAGGAAATAATTCTTTACTCAATAAACTGCAATTCACTGCCATTGGAAGTAGTAATGGCCACGAGCACAAATGGCTTTAAAATAGGTGACAAGGGCCGATTGGAGAGGTCCATCAGTGGCCGCTACCCCTGGTAACTAAAGCGAAACTCCAAATACAGAGGCAGAAATGCTGTGAGTATCAGTCCTCGGGGTAAGGGGGTGCAGGAGGGGAAGGAGCCTAGCCCCCCGTGTGTTGTTTGTTGGCCCCCCAGCAATTGGTTGGGTCCTTCCTGTGTGGGACAAAACTATTTTCAGTGACAGTTACGAAATAAAACTAAAAATAACGATGGCCAGAAAGAAGATTCGGGTGGGTAGCCATCTTGGTCTCAGGAGCCGGAAGAAAGTGTGGTCTTAAAGGTGCCACTGGGTCAGTGTTCCCTCTAAGCTGAGTTGGTGTGAGCCAGCGCACCGTTTCTTAGCCTCCGGCTCACGCATTTTTGTCTTCGCTCAGGAAAAAGGGCCTCAGAGCAAACTAATTTATGCAGTAGCTCTCAACTTTAATGCCAGTAGCTCATAAAGAATTTTTGCTCACAAGACTCCATAGCTTAGAGCAGGAGTGGGCAAACTGTGGCTCGGGAGCCACATGTGGCTCTCTCACACATATTGTGCAGCTCTCTAAGCCCCCACTGCCCTGTCGGCCAGCTCGGAGAAGGCATTTCTCTCTTCAAATCACTTTGCCAAGCCAGCCAGCTGCTTGGAGAATGCATTTAAAAACTTTAAATTGCTTTATTTTCACCTCTCCCCATCTATTTCCTTCCTTCCCTCAAACTTCTGATATTAAAGTCTTGTGGCTCTCAAATATCTGCCATCTATTCTATGTGGCTCTTAGATTAAGAGCGTCCCTCTTACATTGGGGAGGGACGGTGGCTCAGTGGTAGAGCATCTGCTTGGTAAGCAGAAGGTCCCAGGTTCAATCGCTGGCATCTCCAACTAAAAAGGGTCCAGGCAAATAGGTGTGAAAAACCTCAGCTTGAGACCTTGGAGAGCAGGGGTGGGATGGTGGCTCAGTGGCAGAGCATCTGCTTGGTAAGCAGAAGGTCCCAGGTTCAGTCCCCAGCATCTCCAACTAAAAAGGGTCCAGGCAAATAGGCGTGAAAAACCTCAGCTTGAGACCCTGGAGAGCCGCTGCCAGTCTGAGTAGACAATACTGATTTTGATGGTCTAAAGAGGGTCTGATTCAGTAGAAGGCAGCTTCATATGTTCACGTTTGGCCACCCCTGGCTTAGAGGGGTCATTGCTCTGGGTCCAAACTTAATGGCCAGAAAAGAAATGCAGTCAGTGAAAAAATTATTTAACTTTGTATCTTACCTATTACATTTATATCCTCCACTGTTTCCAAAGGACTAATGTCAAACCAGAGAATCTCTGCAGTAAAAACTGAGGGGGGGGGGGGTGTTGTTAGCTCAGCAGAACCATTGCAATGCGCAGTGCCCAGCAAAACCAGTGCCACTGTGGCAATGCCAGCTAATCAAAGCAGGAGTCAAGTTGCACCTTTTGGACCAACCAAGTTTTATTCAGAACGTAAGCTATCGTGTGCTCACTAAGCACACTTCATCAGACGAGGGGATCAGGTATTGTGGGCTGAAGTACATGCAGTTTGTTGATTAAGAGGGCAAACTAAGTGATCACATAAAACAGTGTGGCTTGGCCATTTGGTCTGGATAGCCATAAAAAGGTAATAAAGTTTCCTGCCGGTGTTTCTGCAAATCTAGGTAAATCACAAAAGGACATGTATTTCCTAGTTGTAGTCCACCTAATTGACTTATCAACATCAGTCTATATACATTATAAACATCATTCTAGTCTGCCATTAGAAAATGAGAATACATAAAATGAAAATGCGTGTTAAGTATATAAATAGCCAATATCCCTTATTTGCGTATGTCAATATAAAACATTATTCTGATACACTATTATAAAAGAGAAATACATTGGAATGCTGTGGATGTAAAGCTATACTCACTGAGAGTGGGTTTAGCAGGTGTAATGAGATAAAAAAAACCCCAATGCTCAGTAAGGCATGAGGCAAGCGACTAGCATGGAAGCATGCTGATCCGACAGTCAGCGTCAAAACAGACGACATCAGTGTTCCAGCAAGGCTCAGCCGAGTAAAACTTGTTCTAACCAGGATCTGGTGATGAGCGCAAATGGCTCAGCACTTAGAGCTCATTGGTACAAAGGCTATGTGTATTGTATATAAGCCACGCTGTGCTGTGCAGTAATTTCCTTCTACTTTATATGGTCGGTTGGCAGAGCACTTCGCTGAGAGATTGTATATCTTGTAAATAAACCTGTATATAGTGAAGTACACAGAGTGTCATTATATGGTGTCTTACTATATTGGCCATTTGCTAGTAACTGACTGGTCAACAGAAGAGCATCACAGCTGTCTCTTCATGACAGAAGACTGAAGGATTTTGCAGCCTTAAATGCTCTGCAGGGTTGAAAGCAATGGAGCAGAGCGAAATTCCTTCCAGACTGGCAGCAAAGAAGGACCCCACCCTCCAAGAAACTGCCCCTGCATCTCTCCCAGAGGACCCTTCCCTGAAGAGGACACAATCCCGAATGTGACACCATGTCAAGTGTCCTTGCCATGTAATAATCTGTGCATTACAAGAGTGCTCTGATAGGCTTGCTTGTTGTAGAGATCTGTCTGCTATGTAACAGAAACAAGAAGATGACTGCAGATTTATACTCCACCCTTCTCTCTGAATCAGAGACTCGGAGCGGCTTACAATCTCCTATATCTTCTCCCCCCCACAACAGACACCCTGTGAGGTGGGTGGGGCTGAGAGGGCTCTCACAGCAGCTGCCCTTTCCAGGATAACCTCTGCCAGAGCTATGGCTGACCCAAGGCCATTCCAGCAGCTGCAAGTGAAGAAGAAGATGGCTGTAGATTTATACCCTGCCCTTCTCTCTGAATCAGAGACTCAGAGCGGCTTACAATCTCCTATAATATCTTCTCCCCCCACAACAGACATCCTGTGAGGTGGGTGGGGCTGAGAGGGCTCTCACAGAAGCTGCCCTTTTCAGGACAACCTCTGCCAGAGCTGTGGCTGACCCAAGGCCATTCCAGCAGCTGCAAGTGAAGAAGATGACTGTTGATTTATACCCCACTCTTCTCTCTGAATCAGAGACTCAGAGTGGCTTACAATCTCCTGTAATATCTTCTCCCCCCACAACAGATACCCTGTGAGGTGGGTGGGGCTGAGAGGGCTCTCACAGCAGCTGCCCTTTCAAGGACAGAGGCTCAGAGCGGCTTACAATCTCCTTTCCCTTCCTCCCCCACAACAGACACCCTGTGAGGTGGGTGGGGCTGAGAGGGCTCTCACAGCAGGTGCCCTTTCAAGGACAACCTCTGCCTGCCAGAGCTCTGGCTGACCCAAGGCCTTTCCAGCAGGTGCAGGTGGAGGAGTGGGGGGAATCAAACCCGGTTCTCCCAGATAAGAGTCTGCACACTTAACCACTACACCAAACTGCACCCCATACTCTGAGACAGCACTGGCTGCCTGTCAGGTCTGGGGTTATCTTCAATAATAATGACTCTCCATAGTTTCAGGATTAGCTTTTATTGTAAGATAAGATGAGTGACCCTGGTAGTCCAGTGTCGAAACTGAAGGGCACTCACAGGTGGGTTAGTTATATACTTTCCATATAGCCGTTACATGCGCGCCTTTTGGATTAGGCGCGAGGTTAGTTCAAACGTAAATTGTTACGAAGCTAAGCATTCTCACACTACAAGCCAGTTTCAAAAACACACCATGAGATAACAGCGGCCTTGAAGACTAGGCTCTCTCTCAAGGGGTACAACGCTTTCGGTTACTCAGTAGTCAAAGCAAGGCATTTATGCAGTGTGCAGAAAGAAAAAGAAACAAGGCAGGGGATCTTGACACTGCATCTCTGTCTTGTGGCGAGCACAGCATAATTCCAAACTGCCTGTATTTAGGATTGCCAAATTCAATTCAAGAAATATCTGGGGGTGGAGCCAGGAGACATTGGGGGTGGAGCCAGGAACAAGGGTGTGACAAGCATGATTTAACTCCAAAGGGAGTTCTGGCCATCACATATCAAGGGACGGCACACCTTTTCAATGCCTTCCTTCCATAGGAAATAATGAAGGATAGGGGCACCTTCTTTCGGGGCTAATAGAATTAGACCCCCTGGTCCAATCTTTTTGAAACTTAGAGAGTATTTTGGGGAGAGCTACTGAATGCTATGCTGAAAATGTGGTGCCTCTACCTCAAAAAACAGGGCCCGCAGAGCCCCAGATACCCGCAGATCAATTCTCCATTATTTCCTATGGGAATAAGTCTCCATAGGGAATCATGAGTACCCAGCAGACATTTCCCTCCCCTCCCCCTGCTTTCTGATGACCCTGAAGTGGGGGGAGGGCATCCAAACCGGGGGATCCCCTGCCCCCACCTGGGGATTGGCAACCCTACCTGTACTTAACTCTTCTGTGCCTAGCTGGGTACGGAGTACGGGAGATCGCTACGGTCTGGTACACAACATCTGCTGACTTTGACCTTTTTCAGCCTTGGCCCTGGCCTGGTGAAATCAGTTCCTTTTAGAGATCCGGGCCCTCATGGAATTGTTACCTTTCCATAGGGCCTTCAAGACAGAGCTATTCCTCCAGGCCTTTGGCTGAGGCAGCGGGTGTCCTGCTCCATCGGCCACGGCCATGTGCCACGGTACTATCGCTGCTATAATATGAATTTTACTCCATCTACTGTTTTAGACTCTCGGTTTATATAATGCGTGCCCAACTGAGCTGCTATTTATAACATACGTGATCGATCAAATTGTCTGGTTGCATGAATTTGGTTTTAACTAGGGTTGCCAATCCCCAGGTGGGGGCAAGGGATCTCCCGGTTTGGAGGCCCTCCCCCCGCTTCAGGGTTGTCAGAAAGCGGGGGGAGGGGAGGGAAATGTCTGCTGGGAACTCTATTATTCCCTATGGAGATTTATTTCCATAGAAAGTCATGGAGAATTGATCCGCGGGTATCTGGGGCTCGGGGGGGGGGGCTGTTTTTTGGGGTAGAGGCACCAAATTTTCAATATAGCATCTAGTGCCTCTCCCCAAAATACCCCCAAGTTTCAAAAGGTTTGGACCAGGGGGTCCAATTCTATGAGCCCCAAAAGAAGGTGCCCCTATCCTTCATTATTTCCTATGGAAGGAAGGAATTAAAAAGGTGTGCCGTCCCTTTAAATGTGATGGCCAGAACTCCCTTTGGAGTTCAATTATGCTTGTCACAGCCTTGATCTTGGCTCCAGCCCTAATGTCTCCTGGCTCCACCCCCAAAGTCCCCAGATATTTCTTTAATTGGACTTGGCAACCCTAGTTTTAACTGTTGTTTTATATTTTTTTTAGAATGCTGTGATCTGCCTGGAGTCCATTTTGGGAAAGGGCGGAAAAGAAATTGCATAAACAAAATAATTAATAAATAAACAATAAATAAGTAAAGAACGGCTCTTGTAAAGGCAGGCTTCTAGAGGCTTGAATTTAGGCAGGAGGTTGTAACCGTTCCAGGTAAAGTATACAACCTGTGCAGAGCCAGGGCATGGGAGAAGGCTGGATAGCGGTTTGCGTCCCGCGTGCCTTGCAAGGCGTGCAGGACACAACTGTCAGCTCCCCCCACCTCCCACCCCGATGTGAAAGCCTGAGGGGGCTGCTTGATGATGTCACTTTTTATGACATCATTGTGCCGCGTGTGCATGTTTTTTTCTAAAAGATTGGGGGGAGGGGCACTGAGCTGGGATCTGCCTCCAGCGGCAGAAAACCCAGCTCCGCCCCTGAACCTGTGACCTGGACCGAGATCTTTAGTTTTGATACTTCCTTTGAGGTGTCTGTGTTCTGGTTAGCAAATAAAAGTCCATATCCATACAATCCATACAAGTGTTTGGAACGCTTTCCTTATGAAGAAAGGTTTAAATGCTTGGGGCTCTTTAGCTTGGAGAAACGTCGACTGAGGGGTGACATGATAGAGGTTTACAAGATTCTGCATGGGATGGAGAAAGTAGAGAAAGAAGTCCTTTTATCCCTTTCTCACAATGCAAGAACTCGTGGGCATTCAATGAAATTTCTGAGCACTCAGGTTAAAACGGATAAAAGGAAGTCCTTCTTCGCGCAAAGGGTAATTAACATGTGGAATTCACTGCCACAGGTGGTGGTGGTGGCTACAACAGAGCCAGCTTCAAGAGGGGTGTCAGAACTTGTATCTTTGCTGCTGGTCCCCTATAATGTGACCAATGCTGTATGGTAGTTTTACTGTGTCTTAGAGTTATATTATAACTGAACCAAACTGACTCCATGTTGTAACCTCTGTCTAACCCAGAGTGCCTGAATAGTAATTAACCTTGCCCCACTGGTATCCAAAATATTTGGGGCTGTAGAATGAATTATGTCTTGTCTCTGCACATTCTCACACTGGGACCCTTTGAAGCCGAACAGCATGGCCTTCGAAGTAGGGAGGCATCCTCTCTACTGATAGTGATGGTGAGAAGACAGCTGCGCCCTACAATGTGAATTGTGGCTTTGTGAGATGTTTGCTTTACGTGTATAAAATCAAGCTGATGCTGGCTCTCGCCATTACTGTTATCTTGCCTTTTCCAGCACCTAGTTCTCTTCAATAAAATCCTAGCTTTGCAACTGAGTATGGGATCCGTTTGAAGTTCATTGAGTTCTGACATTATAACAGTAATCCCATTGTTCGTGGCTTATCTGTACTGGAGGCTTGGCCCGATGGCGGCAAAAGTACCAGACGACGGAGAGCCCACCACCCCATCGGAGGACCCGCCACTCGACCCAAACGTGACGGGGGTCCGACGCAAAATTAAGGTTCCAGCGCCCTTCTCGGTCGACGCCGCTTTCCCGGCCCCGCGAACCTGGAGCCCACGGAAGTCCACGGCAGCAATCGACGCCGCGGAGCAGCGGTACCGAAGCATGTTGGGCGAAGGAGGGGCAGGAGACGACGACGAGGGCCAGGCGGAGGGTACGGAGCCCCGAG
This sequence comes from Heteronotia binoei, assembly GCF_032191835.1. NCBI lineage: Eukaryota > Metazoa > Chordata > Lepidosauria > Squamata > Gekkonidae > Heteronotia > Heteronotia binoei. The sequence continues at coordinate 12,848,173 of NC_083227.1, read as the reverse complement.
GGGGGGAAGACCCGATCCGGACCCTCCGCAACGAATTATTCGACTGGGTGCGGGAGATCCACGGCGATGTGCACCGCTCCCGCGTGACGATGGCCGAGGAGATGCAGCAGAACCTGGGCGCTATCCACGACCAGCTCCGCACTTTGCAAACCGCGGTCCTGGGGATACCGTATGGAGTGCTGCCACTGGGGCAACCGCCCGTCGCCCCGCCGGCCCCCGCCCCGCAAGCTCCGGCTGCCCCGGCGCCGCCGGCCCCAGTGGGCCCAGCAGCCCCGGCACCTCCGGCTCCGCCGGCTCCAGCCGCCCCGGCACCACCGGCGCCACCTGCACCAGGGGCCCCGGCCGCCCCGGCGCCGCCTGCACCGGCCGTCCCGATCCCGCCGGCCCTACCGGGCCCCGCGCCGCCACCTGGGGTGCCGCAAGCGCCTGGTGGGGCCGAGGGCCGGGGGAGAGAGTTGAAGATTACGTTCGATGGGAACCCGGAGGACGTGGAGTACTTTACTATTCAGTGCGACACGTTCTTCACCCACTGGGGTGCCGACTACCCTACCGAGGCCAGCCGAGTGTACCACATCGCGTCTCGACTGAGAGGGGCGGCCCGCAAGTGGTACGTGGGGCTTTTCATGGGAAGAAAGCCCGAATTAGCTACCGTGGCAGGGTTCCTGCACGCGATGCTCCGCCAGTATGGAGATCCTTTACGGGAAGAGAAGGCGGTCGCTGCCCTCCAACGCATCGAACAGGGCAACCGCTCCACCCGCGAGTACGCCACCGAATTCCTGGGGTACTGCGCGGCAGCAAGGGGATGGAACGAGGTCATGAAATACACCGCATTCATCAACGGGCTGAATCCAAGCATCCTCGACCGCTGTTACAGTCAGGGGAGGCCCGATACGCTGGTCGGCTGGATCCAACTGGCCGGGGAGGTGGAAACCAACCTCCAACACGTGGGGATGAGGAGACAGCAACTAGCGAGGAAGGGAGCCAAACACACCCCAACTAAATCGGAAGGGAAGAAGGCCCCGACGACCTCCACCCCGTCTCCCGCCCGCAAATGCTTCCAATGCGGGGACCCAAATCATCTTGCTGCTAACTGCCCTGGGAAAGCGGGATCCACACCACCCACGGCGCGGCCAACCACCCCGGGCCCGAAGAAGAAGAAGAGCAGCCGATCGAAGGAGCCCAGTCGGGGCTCCGTCGCCACTTCCTTGGCGACTGACGAGGATTTTACCACCAGCCTGGCGGCAGTCGAAGAATCGACCGAGGAGTCGGACGACACCGAGTCGGCGGGAAACGACAGCGACCTGCTTTAATGGGTGCCGCAAAGCAGGTCCAGCAACAGCCGGCACTCCTCACGGTGAGAGCAACTGGGGGTTTACTTTTTATGGCCGTTACCCTCCTAAACCCGAACCTAAAGAGATTCATGCACGCCCGAGCACTAATCGACTCAGGGTGTAACAGGGACTTGATCACCCCCCGCCTAGTTGAGGCGCTGGGATTAGCCACTTCGCCCCTGCCACAACCGATGCAGTTCCAGCAAATGGACGGGGGGCCCATGAGGGGGGAACCATGTGTTTTAGAAACTCAGGCGGTCCCGGTAGGGACCGAGGAGCATTGGGGAATTGAGACTTTCGTAATTGCCCCCTCCTGCTCTTTCGACGTGGTAGTTGGCTCAGCCTGGCTCGCCCGCCACCAACCCGACATAAGGTGGGAGGAACAGATCGTCCGGTTCCCAGATTGGAGGTGCGAGCATCACCACTGGCGCCCCGAATGGGGGCCGCACGCTCCCCCCCAAAACATGCGGGCGTGCCTCACACTTGAGGAAGTCGCCTCCATCCCCAAGGAGTACCGAGACTTAAAACTGGCATTTAGCGAGAAGGAAGCGGATGAGCTACCGCCCCACCGCCCTACAGACTGCGCCATTGAGTTAATCCCCGGGCAGCAGCTTCCCAAAGCGAAACTGTACTCCATGGGTTGGGCGGAGAAGGCGGAACTCCGAAAGTTTTTGGACAAAAATCTAAAGCGTGGTTTTATTCGACCGGCCACAGCCCCCCATGCCGCCCCCGTTCTATTCCGAAAGAAAAAGGACGGGTCGCTTAGACTTTGCACAGATTTTCGTGCGATAAACGGGATTTCCATGTCCAACGCCTACCCGATCCCGTTGATAAAGGACTTGTTAAACACTGTAGCAAGGGGGAAAATATTTACCAAACTCGACCTCCGGGACGCGTACTTTCGCGTTCGCATCAAAGAGGGGGACGAATGGAAAACCGCCTTCAACACCCCACTGGGACAATTTGAATACCTTGTCATGCCGTTTGGGCTACAGGGAGCCCCGGGCGTTTTTATGAACTTTATCAATGAAGTGCTGCGGGACTTCCTGTTCAAGGGGGTGGTGGTGTACCTTGATGACATCATTATCTATTCACAAGATCTAAAGTCTCATGTGCCTTTGGTCAGAAAAGTGTTAAGCACCCTTTGTAAACACAAACTGTATGCCAAACTGTCGAAATGTGAATTCCACAAGACCGAGCTTGATTATTTGGGCTTCAGGGTGTCGGGGGAGGGATTGTCCATGGACCCCGCAAAGGTCCAAGCGGTGTTAGACTGGGAACCCCCTCGAACCCGCAAGCAATTACAAAGTTTTATCGGGTTCGCTAACTTTTACCGCGACTTCATAAAGGGGTTCGCCACGGTCATGCTCCCCCTTACAGAACTCCTCAAAACCAAGGGAAAAGGTGACGAGGCTAAAAAACCCGGCGCACGCCTAACGTGGACGCCGGAGTGCCAAAAAGCTTTCACTGAGCTAAAACGCCTCTTCACCTCCGAACCCGTGCTGGCACACCCTGACGAACTAAAGCCCTTCGTGGTCCAATGCGACGCCTCCGACGCCGCTGTGGGAGCCATATTGATGCAGAGGGGGGAAAATGGGGCGCTCCGACCATGTGCCTATATTTCCAGGAAATTTTCCAATGAACAGAGAAATTGGTCAGTCTGGGACAAGGAAGCGTTTGCAGTCATGTTTGCCCTAAAGACCTGGCGCTCCTGGCTTGAAGGAGCAAGAGTCCCCTTCGAAATTTGGACCGATCACAAAAACCTGGAAGCCCTCACTGGGCGTCGCAAAATGACTGCAAAACAGATCCGGTGGGCAGGCTTCTTCGCTAAGTTTGATTTTGTGCTGAAACACATCCCAGGCTCAAGGAACTTTTTAGCGGACGCCCTTTCCCGCCTGCCCCAACACGACAGTCTTAGAGAGGAGGTGGTAGACTCACTAATTTCCCCCTCAGCCATCGCGGGGGGAGTCACCACCCGCTCCGGCAAACAGACCGACCCTCCGGACTTAGAATTGCTTGCTCGATTCCTCTCGGAGTACAAACAAGAAGCTGACCGCCCCCCCAACTTGGTCAAAGCCGAGAACGGGCTCTATTTACATAATGAAAAAATCTATGTGCCCGATCCCCTCAGAAAAGAGGTTTTGGACCGCTGCCACTCAAGCCGCTTGGCCGGCCACTTTGGCTATGTTAAAACGCTCAACTTGCTCACCCGCCAATTTTGGTGGCCGAAAATGAAAAAAGATGTTTCGGAATTTGTACTGTCATGTCCCACGTGCCTCATGGCAAAACGGAGGGGGGGCAAACCTCCGGGCCACCTAGTCCCCCTCCCTACAGCAACCCGACCTTGGTCGGTAGTCTCCATGGACTTTATTGTAGAGCTCCCGCCTTCGCAGGGCAAGACAGTCATCTTGGTCGTAGTCGATACCTTTTCAAAGCAGGCTCACTTCATTCCTTGCAAACAATTACCTACCGCCAAGAAACTTGCCCAGCTCTTTTTCACTCACATTGTACGCCTACACTCATTCCCAGACAAGGTCATTAGTGACCGCGGAACACAGTTCGTTGCCAACTTCTGGCGGGAGTTCTGCAAACTGGCTGGTATTGAGCAAGGATTGAGTTCTGCCTACCACCCCCAGTCGGACGGACAGACGGAGAGGGTTAATGGCCTTCTAGAGCAATACCTCCGCTGCTTCATTAATTTCCAACAGTCCAACTGGGTAGACCTCCTCCCCTTTGCAGAATACGGCTACAACAATAGCCTCCATAGCTCAACCAAAACCTCCCCTTTCCAAATCATCAATGGTTACGAGGGCAAGCCGTTCCCCACGCTCGCCCTCCCAGCTAACCCATCCCAACCGACATCGTGCCAACAATGGTGGGAGGGACTTCGTGAAGGCTGGAAGGGAATTCAGGAAAACCTGGAGGAAGCGAAAAAAGCATACAAAAAACAATTTGACAAAAAACACTCTCCGGAGTGGGACCTAAAGGTGGGGGATACAGTTTTCCTGTCAACAAAAAACCTCCCCCTTCCTCAGTCCTGTCGCAAACTGGCACTGAAGTTCCTCGGACCTTTCAAAATCAAAAGGGTGATAAATAAAGTAACGGTAGAACTCGAACTACCCAAATCTCTAAGTAAGATCCATCCTGTTTTTCATTGCAGCTTGCTTCGGAAAGACCCTGGTGCTACGTCCTTCCATCCCAGGGCCCCACCGCCCCCTCCGACGACAGTGAGGGGTCAGAGTCACCATGAAGTCCAGGAGATCCTGGACTCCAGAGTCAAACGGGGGAAACTGTATTATTTGATCAGGTGGAAACACTTCCCCCCGAGCTGTGACGAGTGGGTCGAATCTCAGAACGTAGTGGCTCCGCAACTGCTAAAAAAGTTTCACCTACTGTACCCACACAAGCCCAAAGCCGATCCCGCGGGAGGGGGCGCTTAGGGGGGGCAGTATGTCAGAACTTGTATCTTTGCTGCTGGTCCCCTATAATGTGACCAATGCTGTATGGTAGTTTTACTGTGTCTTAGAGTTATATTATAACTGAACCAAACTGACTCCATGTTGTAACCTCTGTCTAACCCAGAGTGCCTGAATAGTAATTAACCTTGCCCCACTGGTATCCAAAATATTTGGGGCTGTAGAATGAATTATGTCTTGTCTCTGCACATTCTCACACTGGGACCCTTTGAAGCCGAACAGCATGGCCTTCGAAGTAGGGAGGCATCCTCTCTACTGATAGTGATGGTGAGAAGACAGCTGCGCCCTACAATGTGAATTGTGGCTTTGTGAGATGTTTGCTTTACGTGTATAAAATCAAGCTGATGCTGGCTCTCGCCATTACTGTTATCTTGCCTTTTCCAGCACCTAGTTCTCTTCAATAAAATCCTAGCTTTGCAACTGAGTATGGGATCCGTTTGAAGTTCATTGAGTTCTGACAAGGGGATTCGATAAAAATATGGAGCAGAGTGTAGGTCTGGATGGGCCATTGGCCAGATTCAACAGGGCCTCTCTTGTTCTTCTGTGACACAGAGTGTTGGACTGGATGGACCATTGGCCTGATACAACAGGGCTTCTCTTATGTTCTTATGTGACACAGAGTGTTGGACTGGATGGGCCATTGGCCTGATCCAACATGGCTTCTCTTATGTTCTTATGTGACACAGAGTGTTGGGCTGGATGGGCCATTGGCCTGATACAACAGGGCTTCTCTTATGTGACACAGAGGCCGTTTTCCCACTTACCTTACCCCGGAGCGACGTCCCTCTTCACCGTGCTGCGTCTGCGCGGATTTCGCACAAACTGCTGCGCAGCACCAGGAAGAGCCGTGTAGTCCCAGGGCTTTTGCGTTGCAAATGTAAACTGCCAAAAAGCAGTTACATTTCCGATGCAAAAGCCCTGGGACTACGCGGCTCTTCCTGGTGCTGCGCAGTAGTTTGTGCGAAATCCGCGCAGACGCAGCGCGGTGAAGAGGGACGTCGCTCCAGGGTAAGGTAAGTGGGAAAACAGCCAGAGTGTTGGACTGAATGGGCCATTGGCCTGATCCAACAGGGCTTCTCTTATGTTCTTATGTGACACAGAGTGTTGGACTGGATGGGCCATTGGCCTGATCCAACAGGGCTTCTCTTATGTTCTTATGTGACACAGAGTGTTGGACTGGATGGGCCATTGGCCTGATCCAACAGGGCTTCTCTTATGTTCTTATGTGACACAGAGTGTTGGACTGGATGGACCATTGGCCTGATCCAACATGGCTTCTCTTATGTGACACAGAGTGTTGGACTGGATGGGCCATTGGCCTGATCCAACAGGGCTTCTCTTATGTTCTTATGTGACACAGAGTGTTGGACTGGATGGACCATTGGCCTGATCCAACATGGCTTCTCTTATGTGACACAGAGTGTTGGACTGGATGGGCCATTGGCCTGATCCAACATGGCTTCTCTTATGTTCTTATCTGGAGAGTGTCTTCAATTGAGGGCAGCTACAGAGCTGACACACCAATGCTGTCTCACTGCCTGTCAAGGAGAGAAGTCGACAGAAGAACTTTGATCCATTGTGGTGGCTTTTACTAAGATGTCTTGCCTCCTTCTTAGCTAAAGATGCAAAATTTCCAGAAACTTTGAAGCCTTGGGGGGGGGGGAGCCACCCCTACCCACTGTGCCCAGCAGACATTTCCCTCTCCCCTCCTTCTTTCAAAGGAAGCTAAGGACAGCAGCAGTAAGCCTTTATTGGCATAAAACAGATTTAGCAGTAAAATAGCAATATAAATAATATAAAATCCTAGATTATAGAGTACAAAGGGAGCTAATATACATAAAATAAGTAAAATATATATGAGTCGAGTTTAGCCAAATTAAATAATTAAAACAAATAAAATGTGGTCATTCCAGAACATTCTCTTATGTTCTTACGTGACACAGAGTGTTGGACTGGATGGGCCATTGTCTCTGTCGTATTTCCATGGCCTGTTGAAGAAATCTAGCCACCATTAAAGTTACCTCAGCGCAAGTGTCATTTAAAAGTTTGTGGACTTTGCCTGAATCAGCACAGCCCAACATATCTGCTAAGATATCTTTCAGGTATATACAACGAATATCATCATAAAGAGGACAGTTCAATAATACATGGGAAATAGTTTCAATACACTTATATCAACTGCTCTCGGAAGCTAAGGACAAAGAGAAATGTGAAGCCCTGTTTGACCCCTGGAGACAAGCAGAGCAGAGCCAAATTGAAATCATATCCCTTGGGGAGCTGCCTGGATTCTCTGAAAGTGGACAGAAGCAGGAATCCAGTTGCAGCCACGCCAGTTTGGCAACCACAATCACACTTGCATTGGTGAACTGGACTTCAGGAAGTCCTACAAAGGAAGAAAAACATTGAACAAAGCAGGAGTTGAGTTGCACCTTTAAGACCGACCCATTTGTATTTAGAACGTAAGCTTTCGTGTGCTCTTAAGCACACTTCATCAGATGAGGAATCCAGCACAGTGAGCAAAGCCAGACATAGCTGAGCAGTGGCCCAGAATGCAACATGGTACAGATTTAAGAACCAATGACAGTGAAGTCAAAGTATCTGGTAGGCAGTGGTTTAAAAGGTAAAATGGTACAATGACAGAATAGCAAAATTAAATTTATAAATTTAGTAAAATAGTAAAATTGCTCAATTTGTTAATTTTACTATTCTGTCATAAGAACATAAGAGAAGCCATGTTGGATCAGGCCAATGCCCCATCCAGTCCAACACTCTGTGTCACACAGTGGCAAAAAATTTTATACATACACACACACTGTGGCTAATAGCCACTGATGGACTTCTGCTCCATATTTTTATCTGCCATTGTACCATTTTACATTCTAAACCGCTGTCTACCAGATAATTTTACTTCATAGAATCATAGAGTTGGAAGAGACCTCTAGGGTCATCCCTTGGGGCAGGGGTGGCCAGCGGTAGCTCTCCAGATGTTTTTTGCCTACAACTCCCATCAACCCCAGCCATTGGCCATGCTGGCTGGGGCTGATAGGGGTTGTAGGCAAAAAACATCTGGAGAGCTACCATTGGGCACCCCTGCCTTAGGGTCATTCACTGTCATTGGTTCTTAAATCTGTACTGTGTTGCATTCTGGGCCACTGCCTACCAGCTAGGTATGGCTCTGCTCAGCTATATCTGGCTTTGCTCACTGTGCTGGATTCCTCGTCTGATGAAGTGCGCTTAAGAGCACACGAAAGCTTACGTTCTAAATAAAACTGGGTTTGTCTTAAAGGTGCCACTTGTCTCCTGCTTTGCTCCAGAAGTGGTTGGGATTTGACGTCACTTCCGGCCAGAGCCTCTCTCTCCTTTCCCCCCGCCCCTCCCCAGAGGGAGGAAAAGCTCTTGGTGAATGCAGCAGTCCAGAAACGGAAGATCGGTCCGGGTAACCTGATAATGCAACGGGGAGGGGGGGGGAGGCGTGGTCCCTGGGGCAGCAGGGGAGAGAGGGAGGGGTAGGGAGGGGATGCACGTTGCAAAAGGAGACCCGAAGACGTGGGCGGGAGTGGGGTGGGGGAACAGCCCTTTGGGGGCGCCGCTTTGCTTGGAGTCGAGTGTGTGGAATTCTGGAAGCTCTTTTGCTGCTTTTCTGTGATTCTGTCTCCTATTCATGAGACGTCCATAGGAATGGGTGCTGCATTGCGAAATGCAATATAAGAGGAGGCAAGATAGAAATGCAATATAGGAGAAGGCCCCACTGTGGACCTCCGGATGGCGCCTGGTTGTTTGTTTGTTTTTGGCAGCTGTGTGACACAGAGTGTTGGACTGGATGGGCCACTGGCCTGATCCAACAAGGCTTCTCTTATGTGACACAGAGTGTTGGACTGGATGGGCCATTGGCCTGATCCAATATGGCTTCTCTTATGCGACACAGAGTGTTGGACCTGGATGGGCCATTGGCCTGATCCAGCATGGCTTCTCTTATGTTCTTATGTGACACAGAGTGTTGGACTGGATGGGGCCACTGCCTGATCCAACAAGGCTTCTCTTATGTGACACAGAGTGTTGGACTGGATGGGCCATTGGCCCTGATCCAACATGGCTTCTCTTATGTGGCACAGAGTGTTGGACTGGATGGGCCACTGGCCTGATCCAACATGGCTTCTCTTATGTTCTTATGTGACACAGAGTGTTGGACTGGATGGGCCATTGGCCTGATCCAACATGGCTTCTCTTATGTGACACAGAGTGTTGGACTGGATGGGCCATTGGCCTGATCCAGCATGGCTTCATTATGTTCTTACAGCTTCAAGAGGGGACTGGATAAACATATGGAGAAGAGGTCCATCAGTGGCTCTTAGCCACAGTGTATCGTTGGAACTCTCTGTCTGGGGCAAGTGATGCTTTGTGTTCTTTGTGCTTGGAGGGGCACAGTGGGAGGGCTTCTAGTGTCCTGCTAGACCCCCTGATGGCACTTGGGTTTTTTGGCCACTGTGTGACACAGAGTGTTGGACGGAGGGGCCACTGGCCTGATCCAACATGGCTTCTCTTATGTACTTATGAATCCTAGTGCTGAGATGGCTGAACAGCACGTTGGATACTCTAGGAGTGCAGCCCCCATGCAGAATTACTCCAGAGCAGGAGTGGTCAAATTTGCTTAACATAAGAGCTACACAGAATAAATGTCAAATGCTTGAGAGCCGTAAGGCATGAAATCAGATTGTTTGAGAAAAGGGAGGGAGGGAGGGAGGAAAATAGATGGGGAGGGAGAGAGAGGTGGAAAGAAAGCAATTTTAACTTCACATTCATTCTCCAAGCTGCTGGCTAGCTTGACTTGGAGAAATTATTTAGAGCAGTGGTCCCCAACCTTTTTGGCACCAGGGACGGGTTTTTGTGGAAAACAATTTTTCCACGGACCGGGGGTGGGAGGGAATGGTTTCGGGATGATGCAATTGTGCGCTTTATTTCTAAAGTGTTCAGTGCGGTGGTTATGTATGTGGACTCTTATCTGGTTAAGTACAGGACTCTTATCTGGGAGAACCGGGTTTCGTTCCCCAGTCCTCCACTTGCAGCTGCTGGAATAGCTTTCAGACAGCCATAGTGCACAGAGCTGTCCTTGAAAGGGCAGCTTCTGGGAGAGCTCTCTCCAGCCCCATCCATCTCACAGGGTGTCTGTTGTGGGGGAAGAAGGTAAAGGAGATTGTGAGCCACTCTGAGCCTCTGTCCTTGAAAGGGCAGCTGCTGTGAGAGCCCTCTCCAGCCCCACCCACCTCACAGGGTGTCTGTTGTGGGGGAGGAAGGGAAAGGAGATTGTAGGCCGCTCTGAGCCTCTGTCCTTGAAAGGGAAGCTGATGTGAGAGTCCTCTCAGCCCCACCCACCTCACAGGGTGTCTGTTGTGGGGGAGGAAGGGAAAGGAGATTGTAGGCCGCTCTGAGCCTCTGTCCTTGAAAGGGCAGCTGCTGGGAGAGCCCTCTCCAGCCCCACCCACTTCACAGGGTGTCTGTTGTGGGGGAGGATGGGAAAGGAGATTGTAGGCTGCTCTGAGCCTCTGTCCTTGAAAGGGCAGCTGCTGTGAGAGCCCTCTCAGCCCCACCCACCTCACAGGGTGTCTATTGTGGGGGGAGGAAGGGAAAAGAGATTGTAGACTGCTCTGAGCCTCTGTCCTTGAAAGGGCAGCTGCTGGGAGAGCCCTCTCCAGCCCCACCCACCTCACAGGGTGTCTGGAGGAAGGTAAAGGAGATTGTGAGCCGCTCTGAAACTCTGAGATTCGGAGTGGAGGGCGGGATATAAATCCAATATCGTCATCATCTTCTTCTCCTTCTTACTACTACTCTATTGTAATATATAATGAAATAATTATGCAACTCATGGCCCAGTTGCTAACAGGCCACGGACCAGTACCGGTCCGCAGACCAGGGGTTGGGGACCCCTGATTTAGAGAGACTAATGCTTTCTCCGGGCCAGCCAACAGAGCAGTGGGGGCTTTAAGAGCCACACAATATGTGTGAAAGAGCCACATGTGGCTCCTGAGCCACAGTTTGGCCACCCCTGTTCCAGAGTAACCCATGGAGGTGCATGGAGTGTCCTTGATGACAGCCTGGCTGGACCTCCTCATGGAGAGGAGGGAAACCATTTTTCATTCGTCTGCAGTGCTGAAAGGGTCAAACTCCCAGAGCAATTGGCTAGAGAGGCCAAGAAGGCTCATTTCCTTGCTGCCGGGGGGGGGGGGGGGAGGGTACGGAGGGAGGGTTTGCTTTTGCAGGAAGAAAGAGGGCTGCAGAAAAAGCAGCCACAGGGAAATTCCTGGCAACAGCCGGATGCCAGGAAGGTTTCCATAGAAACAAATAATTGGCGGGATAACGTTTGAGGCTTTGGAAAAGAGGAAGGCTGGGATCATTCTCAACCATGGTTGCTCTATGGTTGCCAACCCTCAGATGGCAAATTCCTGGACATTTGGAGGGACACTTGGTGCTGGGGAGGGGCACAGTGGGAGGACTTATGGTGTCCTGGCCCCACTGCTGGACCTCCTGATGGCACCTGTTTTTTTTGGCCCCTGTGTGACACAGAGTGTTTGACTGGATGGACCTTTGACCTGATCCAGCATGGCTTCTCTTATGTTCTTATGTGACAAAGAGTGTTGGACTGGATGGGCCATTGGCCTGATCCAACAGGGCTTCTCTTATGTTCTTATGTGACACATAGTGTTGGGCTGGATGGGCCATTGGCCTAATCCAACATGGCTTCTCTTATGTTCTTATGTGACACAGAGTATTGGACTGGATGGGCCATTGGCCTGATCCAACATGGCTTCTCTTATGTTCTTCTGTGACACAGAGTGTTGGACTGCATGGGCCATTGGCCTGATCCAACAGGGCTTCTCTTATGTTCTTATGTGACACAGAGTGTTGGACTGGATGGGCCACTGGCCTGATCCAGCATGGCTTCTCTTATGTGACACAGAGTGTTGGACTGGATGGGCCATTGGCCTGATCCGACAGGGCTTCTCTTATGTGACAGAGTTTTGGGCTAGATGGGCCACTGGCCTGATCCAACATGGCTTCTCCTATGTGACACAGAGTGTTGGACTGGATGGGCCACTGGCCTGATCCAACATGACTTCTCTTATGTTCTTATGATGCATTGTGGGAAAGGCCCAGTTTGTGCCCAGGGATGGACCTCAGATGGAAACAAGGCATTAGACTCCTCCCCCCATGCAGCCATTTTCTCCCCGGGGGACTGATCTCTGTCAGCTAGAAGTCAGTTGGAGTTCTGGGGAAACTTTAGGTCATGCCTGGTGTTCAACAACCCTGTTAGGCACCAGTTTTGTTCCTCTACATAAGCAGGGTTTTTTTGTTTTTGTTCTTTTGCGGGAGTGGGAACAATCGATGCCTTTCAGTACAAGAAAAGTTAAATACAAGCCTCGAATTTCAGCAGGAGCTCACAGGAGCACAGCTCCTGAACTTTTCTGAGGGCTCCCCCTCCTCCTCCCCACCTACCTTGTCTATTGAATAGTAGGTGCAGCTGCATAACAATACCTGGGCAGCCAACCAGCCGCCAGGAGCTCTGCCACGCCCCCAGCAGCTCTCATCCCTGGAGAAGCCCACGCCACCCTTTCTCCACTTTATGTGATTTTGGGAGGCGAGTGGCTTGCTGCCCTTTTAACTATGGGGGGGGGGGCGACACAGGAGAGCCCCAGGTGAACGAGACCTGCTTGGGCTGGCTGGATCTCTAGTCAACCCAAGCAGGCCTCACTCACCTAGGGCTCTCTTTTTTGTGTCAGGTTGCTTTTGGCTGGAGTGGGGTGTGTGTGGCATATGTGAATGAGTTATGCTAATGAACTCCACGACCTATTTTTCTACAAAATGGAACATAAGAACATAAGAGAAGCCATGTTGGATCAGGCCAATGGCCCATCAAGTCCAACACTCTGTGTCACACAGTGGCAAAAAATGTTATATACACACATACACTGTGGCTAATAGCCACTGATGGACCTGATGGAAGGAAAGGCAAGGTCCCTGTGCAAGCACCAGTTGTTTCCGACTCTGGGGTGACATTGCTTTCACGACGTTTTCACGGCAGACTTTTTATGGGGTGATTTGCCATTGCCATCTCCAGTCATCTACGCTTTCCCCCCAGCAAGCTGGGGACTCCTTTGACCGACCTCGGAAGGATGGAAGGCTGAGTCAACCTCGAGCCGGCGACCTGAAAACCCAGCTTCCGCCGGGGATCGAACTCAGGTCGTGAGCAGAGCTTAGGACTGCAGCTTTTAACACTCTGCACCCCTGGTTAAATGTATAACTCTTGACATTCTGTTGTGGGTCATTTTAATACGCCAAAAAAAAATACCTCCCACATTAAAAGCTGGCCTTTTTCTGGTTGGATGAGTAAAATAGTGGCATTGGGGAAAGAGAACTCCTGCCTCCACTGGAATCAGCTGCAACCCCATCCTAAGACCCTAATTTTCGAGGCCGGCCCAGAGTGGAAAACTGGCAGAACTCTTTGACCAAGGTGCAGAGAGCCCAGCAATGCCAGGGAAGATCATGGAAACAGCGCCAGTGCCCACCAAGCATGGGGGAAGGGGACTGCCCTCTGACTGGCAGAGAGGGGGTAGAGCATGCTGATGTGGCCACACCCCCTGGCGTCAGCCTCCCACAGACACAAGGCCATGAGGAACAAACGGCACACGGGCATGCATCACAGTGAGGACCCTGGCACGAGTGCTGTAAACACTCCAGGGAGCCCTGCAGATGTGAGTTCGAGTACCCACCCCCCAGCACTGTCTGCAGACTGAATGCACAGGGAGAAGACTGGGCTCTTCCCGCTGCATCGCCCCTGCCCAGTTCATTTGGTGGAGGCAGCCATAACAGAAGACCAAATTCTCCTACCCGCACTGGAGTTTGGGTGGGAGGAGCGGCATCTTTTGCCAGGCAAGACAGGTACAGACCCTCCCCCCCCCCGCAAGCCGACACCACGGGGAGGAACACAAGGGCACAGTCCCAAGAGGCGTGGGTTCAGGTCTTGCAAAGGGGGATGCCCGCAAGAATACAAAACTCACCGTCTGGTTGATCCCAGTTGGGATCCAATGGAATGACTCCTTTATACTCATTGGGTGGCCACAACCCCAATAATTTTCACTGGACCGCTTTACCCCCATATCCCTGATGTCAGATTCCCAGTGTACAGATCAGTCCTGGAGATACCCTGGAATTACAACCAATACTTCCTCTAAGCCAGAGGTGTCGAACTCATTTGTTATGGGGGCCTGATCTGACATAAATGAGACCTTGAGGGGCTGGGCCATGTCGGGCTGGGCCGGGCCACGTGTGGACCTCGTTAAGATTAGGTAGCAGAGATATAAATTTTATAAAGAACACAGACAAACCCAAATATATATATATATATATGTTTCAAAAACTTAAAACATGCTTAAAACGTTAGCACTCACGGGTCTTGAGGGTGCTTTCTTTGTATTTCTCCCATGGGGTCCAGGGAACTGGGCAAAGGAAGCTCTGGCTTTTTCCTTCCCTTCTCAGGGGACTGGGGGGGGGAGCCTCAGCCAATAGAAGGAAGAGAGGCTTGGCGGAGAAGCTTTGCTGTGCAATTGAGAGAGCCTGGCAAAGCAAGCTATTCCTCCCCAAAGGAGGAGCCTCAGCCCATGGAGAAAACAGAGGTTTCTCTCTGTAGCTCCTGTGCAATTGCGCAAGCCTTGCAAAGCAAGCTGTGATGCAGAAGGAAGCAAGAGAGAGGGAGAAGGAAGCAGAGGACAGCCAGTTGCTCGGGGGCCTGATTGGATCCTTCCGGGGGCCTGATTCGGCCCCTGAACCGCATGTTCGACACCCCTGCTATAAGCTGTGGAGTCTTATGAACCTATGAAGCTGCCTTATACTGAATCAGACCCTCAGTCCATCAAAGTCAGTATTGTCTTCTCAGACTGGCAGTGGCTCTCCATGGTCTCAAGCTGAGGTTTTTCACACCTATTTGCCTGGACCCTTTTTTGGAGATGCCGGGGATTGAACCTGGGACCTTCTGCTTCCCAAGCAGATGCTCTACCACTGAGCCACCGTCCCTCCCCTTGTGAGCAAAAATTGTACTCTGTGAGCATTAAAGTAAAATGGGGCCGGCTAAGACAAAAATGGGTGAGCTGGAGGCTAAAAAACTGTGAGCTAGCTCACACTAACTCAGCTTAGTGGGAACACCATTTACAACTGGTCTCCATGCTACAGAGATCAGCTTGATGGCAAAAAATGGCTGTTTTGACGGGTGGACTCTATTCCATTATATTGTGCCCTCCCCAAGCTTCACACCAAAATCTCCAAGAATTTCCTAACCCAGAGTTGGCAACCTTGTGCTTTTGATTCCTGCCTCTCCCCAGATCCTCTTCATCCCAGAATCCCTTGTGCCCTAACTGGGAGAGGCTTCAGGAAGTCAACTTGTGGACAAAGCGGACCCAATAGATGTTGTTTACCTTGACTTCCAGAAAGCTTTTGATAAAGTTCCTCATCAAAGGCTCCTTAGTAAGCTCGAGAGTCATGGAGTAATAGGCCAAGTCCTCTTGTGGATCAAAAACTGGCTAATTAATAGGAAACAGAGAGTGAGTATAAATGGGCAATCTTCGCAGTGGAGGACGGTAAGCAGTGGGGTGCCGCAGGGCTCGGTACTGGGTCCCATGCTCTTTAACTTGTTCATAAATGATTTGGAGTTGAGAGTAAGCAGTGAAGTGGTCAAGTTTGCAGATGACACTAAATTGTTCAGGGTGCTGAGAACCAGAGAGGATTGTGAGGAACTCCAAAGGGATCTGTTGAGGCTGGGTGAGTGGGTGTCAACATGGCAGATGAGGTTCAATGTGGCCAAGTGCAAAGTAATGCTCATTGGGGCCAAGAATCCCAGCTACAAATACAAGTTGATGGGGTGTGAACTGGCAGAGACTGACCAAGAGAGAGATCTTGAGGTCGTGGTAGATAATTCACTGAAAATGTCAGGACAGTGTGTGGTTGCAATAGAAAAGGCCAACACCATGTTGGGAATTATTAGGAAGGGAATTGAAAACAAATCAGCTAGTATCCTAATGCCCCTGTATAAATCGATGGTGCGGTCTCACTTGGAATACTGTGTACAATTCTGGTCACCGCACCTCAAAAAGGATATTATAGCATTGGAAAAAGTGCAGAAAAGGGCAACTAAAATGATTAAAGGGCTGGAACACTTCCCCTATGAAGAAAGGTTAAAACGCTTGGGGCTCTTTAGCTTGGAGAAACGTCGACTGCGGTGTGACATGATAGAGGTTTACAAGATTTTGCATGGGATGGAGAAAGTAGAGAAAGAAGTCCTTTTCTCCCTTTCTCACAATACTAGAACTCGTGGGCATTCAATGAAATTGCTGAGCAGTAGGGTTAGAACGGATAAAAGGAAGTACTTCTTCACCCAAAGGGTGATTAACATGTGGAATTCACTGTGGTGGCGGCTACAAGCATAGCTAGCTAAAAGAGAGGTTTGGATAAAAATATGGAGCAGAGGTCCATCAGTGGCTATTAGCCACAGCATATTATTGGAACTGTCTGGGGCAGTGATGCTCTGTATTCTTGGTGCTTGCGGGGGTGTGGGGGGAGCAAAGTGGAAGGGCTTCTAGCCCCACTTGCGAACCTCTTTTTTTTGGCCGCTGTGTGACACAGAGTGTTGGACTGGATGGACCATTGGCCTGATCCAACATGGCTTCTCTTATATTCTTAACTGAGCTCCATCCCATACTCAAACCACACCCTGGGCACAAATCCATTCTGTGCCAGCATCAGATTTACATTCATCCAACACCAGCAAGGTACAGGTAGCACTTTGGATGGGCACAGGGGTGGAATTCTAGCAGGAGCTCCTTTGCATATTAGGCCACACACCCCCCACGATGTAGCCAATCCTCCAGGAGCTTACAAAAAAGCCTTGTAAGCTCTTGGAGGATTGGCTAGATCAGGGGTGTGTTCGCCTAATATGCAAAGGAGCTCCTGCTAGAATTCCACCCCTGGGTGGGCATATCTCCTTTAACACTAAGTGGCCATCCATTAGTCGTTTAACGGCTGGACATAGGTTTGCTCCCAAAGCAGTCTGGATTCTGCACAGAGCCAAAGAAATGGGAGGCTAAGCTTGTAGCGTCTCTAAAAAGCCAAACAGAGACACTTAACTTAAAAAAAAAAACCCCAGTTGGTATATTTAAATTCCTCGGTATGTAATATATCTAAACGATATTAAACCCAGTCTACAAACTACCAGAAGCACTTTTGTTCTGATCTGCCAGGGCTATTCTCATGTGTCCCCTGAGCATATGAAGGTTTGTGATGTTTGGTGCTGTAGCTCCATTCTCATTTTTACTTGTGACCAGGCCTCAGATTTAGTGGGAGCTCACAGGAGCGCATCTCCTGAACCTTTCTGAGAGTTCCACCTCATCCTCCTGAGCATTCCATCTCCTTGCCAATTAAATAGTAGGTGCAGCTGTATAACATTCCCTGGATGAGCTCCACCACCTATTTTTCTACGAAGTGACTCCTGCTTGTGACGTGTGTTATTGTCTGTATCTCTCTTTCCCCCCCAGAAAGAAGCCTCTTCACAGCCAAGGGAATAAAGACGTCTTTTCACAGATGGAGGAGACTCAGTGGAAGGGGCAGGAGATGGAAGAGCAGGACCCAGGAGGACCTGGAACTGGCAAGACAGCAAGCAAAAGCCCCCTTCTCCTCCAGGCTGGGAGTGGTGTTGCATTCTGGGAAAGAGTTGTGCCAGAGACCCTGGCTAAGGACACCATGACCTCAGATGCACACTGCCAACACTTCCGGCAGTTTTGCTACTATGAGGCCGATGGGCCCCGAGCAGTTTGCAGCCAGCTCCATGGACTCTGCAGCCAATGGCTAAAGCCAGAGAGGCACACCAAGAAGCAGATCCTGGACCTGGTGATCCTGGAACAGTTCCTGGCCATCCTGCCCCAGGAAATGCGATGTTGGGTCAGAGGATGTGGGCCGGAGACCAGTTCCCAGGCGGTGGCCCTGGCCGAAGGTTTCCTCCTGAGCCAGGCAGAGGAGAAGAGGCAGGCAGAACAGGTGAGGGGGATTTCTTCCCAATATGTCCAATTCAAGCAACAAGTTCTGGTCTTATCCAGGTATGTCCGATTCAAGTAACCGTGTCTGGCTCTATCCTAACAGTTCCCTGCCAGTGTTAACCATCCAAACTGGAGATTTTACACTCTTTCAGCAGCCTCTTATACTAGAGAATTTCTTATCCAGATAACTCACCAGGTCTGCTAATAGAAGGGTGCAGAGTCTGGGAGTGGGGCAGGAGAGCCAGTTTGGTGTAGTGGTTAAGTCTGCGGACTCTTATCTGGGAGAACAGGGTTTGATTCCCCATTCCTCCACTTGCACCTGCTAGCATGGCCTTGGGCCAACCATAGCTCTGGCAGAGGTTGTCCTTGAAAGGGCAGCTTCTGTGAGAACCCTCTCCAGCCCCACCCACCTCACAGGGTGTCTGTTGTGGGGGAGGGAGATAAAGGAGATTGTGAGCTGCTCTGAGACTGTCCATGAAAGGGCAGCTGCTGTGAGAGCCCTCTCAGTCCCACCTGCCTCACAGGGTGTCTGTTGTGGGGGAGGAAGGGAAAGGAGATTGTAGGACGCTCTGAGCCTCTGTCCTTGAAAGGGCAGCTGCTGTGAGAGCCCTCTCAGCCCCACCCACCTCACAGGGTGTCTGTTGTGGGAGAGGAAGGGAAAGGAGATTGTAGGCTGCTCTGAGCCTCTGTCCTTGAAAGGGCAGCTGCTGTGAGAGCCCTCTCAGCCCCACCCACCTCACAGGGTGTCTGTTGTGGGGGAGGAAGGGAAAGGAGATTGTAGACTGCTCTGAGCCTCTGTCCTTGAAAGGGCAGCTGCTGTGAGAGCCCTCTCAGCCCCACCCACCTCACAGGGTGTCTGTTGTGGGGGAGGAAGGGAAAGGAGATTGTAGGCCGCTCTGAGCCTCTGTCCTTGAAAGGGCAGCTGTTGTGAGAGCCCTCTTAGCCCCACCCACCTCACAGGGTGTCTGTTGTGGGGGAGGAAGGGAAAGGAGATTGTAGACTGCTCTGAGCCTCTGTCCTTGAAAGGGCAGCTGCTGTGAGAGCCCTCTCAGCCCCACCCACCTCACAGGGTGTCTGTTGTGGGGGGAGGAAGGGAAAGGAGATCGTAGGCCGCTCTGAGCCTCTGTCCTTGAAAGGGCAGCTGCTGTGAGAGCCCTCTCAGCCCCACCCACCTCACAGGTGTCTGTTGTGGGGGACGAAGGGAAAGCAGATCATAGATCGCTCTGAGCCTTTGTCCTTGAAAGGGCAGCTGCTGTGAGAGCCCTCTAAGTCGCATCCACCTCACAGGGTGTCTGTTGTGGGGGAGGAAGATAAAGGAGATTGTAGGCCGCTCTGAGCCTCTGTCCTTGAAAGGGCAGCTGTTGTGAGAGGCCTCTCCAGCCCCACCCACCTCACAGGGTGTCTGTTGTTGGGGAGGAAGGGAAAGAAGATTGTGAGCCGCTCTCAGACTCTTCAGAGTGGAGGGTGGGATATAAATCCAATATCTTCTTTTTGTTGGTCTGTTCCATTCCATCTCTTGCCCGCCTTATTTGATGCCAGATCTCATCAGATCTCAGAAGCCAAGCAGGATCGGTCTCGGCTAGTACTTGGACAGGCAGCTTCCAAGGAATACTAGGGCTGTGACACAGAGGCAGGCAATGGCAAGCCACCACTGAAACATCTCTTGCCTTAAAAACAAGTCTAGCTTGCCACCTAGTAGTGCATAACACTAAAAGATCTAGAACTGTGGTGGCTAAACTTGCTTAAAGTAAGAGCCACATAGAATAAATGTCAGATGTTTTGAGAGCTGCAAAACATGAACATGAGATGTTTGAGAGCCACAAAACATGAACATGAGATGTTTGAGTGCCACAAAATATGAACATGAGATGTTTGAGAGCCGCAAAACATGAACATGAAATGTTTGAGAGCCACAAAACATGAACATGAGATGTTTGAGAGCCACAAAACATGAACATGAGATGTTTGAGAGCCGCAAAACATGAACATGAAATGTTTGAGAGCCACAAAACATGAACATGAGATGTTTGAGAGCCACAAAACATGAACATGAGATGTTTGAGAGCCACAAAACATGAACATGAGATGTTTGAGAGCCACAAAATATGAACATGAGATGTTTGAGAGCCACAAAACATGAACATGAGATGTTTGAGAGCCACAAAACATGAACATGAGATGTTTGAGAGCCACAAAATATGAACATGAGATGTTTGAGAGCCACAAAACATGAACATGAGATGTTTGAGAGGCACAAAATATGAACATGAGATGTTTGAGAGCCACAAAAAATAAACATGAGATGTTTGAGAGCCGCAAAACATGAACATGAGATGTTTGAGAGCCGCAAAACATGAACATGAAATGTTTGAGAGCCACAAAACATGAACATGAGATGTTTGAGAGCCACAAAAAATAAACATGAGATGTTTGAGAGCCGCAAAACATGAACATGAGATGTTTGAGAGCCGCAAAACATGAACATGAAATGTTTGAGAGCCACATAACATGAACATGAGATGTTTGAGAGCCACAAAAAATAAACATGAGATGTTTGAGAGCCGCAAAACATGAACATGAGATGTTTGATAGCCGCAAAACATGAACATGAGATGTTTGAGAGCCGCAAAACATGAACATGAGATGTTTGAGAGGCACAAAATATGAACATGAGATGTTTGAGAGCCACAAAAAATAAACATGAGATGTTTGAGAGCCGCAAAACATGAACATGAGATGTTTGAGAGCCACAAAACATGAACATGAGATGTTTGAGAGCCACAAAACATGAACATGAGATGTTTGAGAGCCACAAAACATGAACATGAGATGTTTGAGAGCCACAAAATATGAACATGAGATGTTTGAGAGCCACAAAACATGAACATGAGATGTTTGAGAGGCACAAAAAATAAACATGAGATGTTTGAGAGCCGCAAAACATGAACATGAGATGTTTGAGAGCCGCAAAACATGAACATGAAATGTTTGAGAGCCACAAAACATGAACATGAAATGTTTGAGAGCCACAAAACATGAACATGAGATGTTTGAGAGCCACAAAATATGAACATGAAATGTTTTGAGAGCCACAAAACATGAACATGAGATGTTTGAGAGCCACAAAATATGAAGATGAGATGTTTGAGAGCCACAAAACATGAACATCAGATGTTTGAGAGCCACATAACATGAACATGAGATGTTTGAGAGCCACAAAATAGTTTTGAGAGCCACAAAATATGAACATGAGATGTTTGAGAGCCACAAAACATGAACATGAGATGTTTGAGAGGCACAAAATATGAACATGAGATGTTTGAGAGCCACAAAACATGAACATGAGATGTTTGAGAGGCACAAAATATGAACATGAGATGTTTGAAAGCCACAAAACATGAACATGAAATGTTTGAGAGCCACATAACATGAACATGAGATGTTTGAGAGCCACAAAATATGAACATGAGATGTTTTGAGAGCCACAAAATATGAACATGAGATGTTTGGGAGCCACAAAATATGAACCTGAGATGTTTGGGAACCACAAAACATGAACATGCGATGTTTGAGAGCCGCAAAACATGAACATGAGATGTTTGAGAGCTGCAAAATATGAACATGAGATGTTTGAGAGCTGCAAAATATGAACATGAGATGTTTTGAGAGCCACAAAACATGAACATGAGATGTTTTGAGAGCCGCAAAACATGAACATGAAATGTTTGAGAGCTGCAAAACATGAACATGAGATGTTTGAGTGCTGCAAAACATGAACATGAGATGTTTGAGAGCTGCAAAACATGAACATGTTTGAGAGCCGCAAGACTTGAGATGTTTGAGAGCTGCAAGACATGAATGTCAGATGTTTGAGAGCAGGAAAGAAGGAAGGCAAATAGATGGAGGGAGGGAGGGAGGAAGAGGTGGAAAGCAAGCAACTTGAACTTTAAATACATTCTCCAAGCTGCCAGCTGGCTTGGCTTGGAGAGGTAATTTAAAGAGAGAAATGCCTTCTCCAAGTTGGCTGATGGGCCGGTGGGGGCTTCAAGAGCCATACAGAATGTGAAAGAGCCACATGTGGCTCTCGAGCCACGGTTTGGCCACCCCTGATCTAGACAATCTTAGCATCTGCTGGCTATGCCACAGACATTGCCATACATTAATTAATTAATTTCCTTTGCTGCTGCTTCAGATATGGGCACTATCCTTGAAGACAGAAGCGACATTCCCTGAGGGAGAAGGAGCTTCCTTGGAGCAAGGGGAGAGTGGGCAGTTCCAGGAACGTGTCCAAGATGCCTTCTCCTCTGGTAAGAACTCTTTCTGCTGGGATAACATTGGGCCACCAAATGCATTTGATGGACACAGAATTCAGGTCAAGGTGGGGGGGGATTAAACACTTCTTCGCACAACACAGAGTTAATTTGCAGAACTCAAAGTCCACTAATTGTAAGAACATAAGAACATACGAGAAGCCACAATGGATCAGGCCAATGGCCCATCCAGTCCAACACTCTGAGTCACATAAGAACATGAGAAGCCATGTTGGTTCAGGCCAATGGCCCATCCAGTCCAACACTCTGTGTCACGTAACAACATAAGAGAAGCCATGTTGGATCAGGCCAATGGCCCATCCAGTCCAACACTCTGCGTCACATAAGAACATAACAGAAGCCCTGTTGGATCAGGCCAGTGGCCCATCCAGTCCAACACTCTGCGTCACATAAGAACATAAGAGAAGCCCTGTTGGATCAGGCCAGTGGCCCATCCAGTCCAAAACTCTGTGTCACATAAGAACATAACAGAAGCCCTGTTGGATCAGGCCAGTGGCCCATCCAGTCCAACACTCTGCGTCACATAAGAACATAACAGAAGCCCTGTTGGATCAGGCCAGTGGCCCATCCAGTCCAACACTCTGCGTCACATAAGAACATAAGAGAAGCCATGTTGGTTCAGGCCAATGGCCCATCCAGTCCAACACTCTGCGTCACATAAGAACATAAGAAGCCATGTTGGTTCAGGCCAATGGCCCATCCAGTCCAAAACTCTGTGTCACATAAGAACGTGAAAAGCCATGTTGGATCAGGCCAATGGCCCACCCAGTCCAATACTCTGTGTCACATAAGAACATAAGAAGCCATGTTGGATCAGGCCAATGGCCCATCCAGTCCAGCATTCTGTGTCACATAAGAACATAAGAGAAGCCATGTTGGATCAGGCCAATGGCCCATCCAGTCCAACGCTCTGTGTCACATAAGAACATAAGAGAAGCCATGTTGGATCAGGCCAATGGTCCATCCAGTCCAACGCTCTGTGTCACATCTTAGTAAAAGCCACCACAATGGATCAAAGTTCTTCCGTCGACTTCTCTCCTTGACAGGCAGTGAGACAGCATTGGTGTGTCAGCTCTGTAGCTGCCCTCAATTGAAGACACTCTCCAGATAAGAACATAAGAGAAGCCATGTTGGATCAGGTCAATGGTCCATCCAGTCCAACACTCTGTGTCACATAAGAACACAAGAGAAGCCATGTTGGATCAGGCCAATGGCCCATCCAGCCCAACACTCTGTGTCACATAAGAACATAAGAGAAGCCCTGTTGGATCAGGCCAATGGCCCATCCAGCCCAACACTCTGTGTCACATAAGAACATAAGAGAAGCCCTGTTGGATCAGGCCAATGGCCCATCCAGTCCAACACTCTGTGTCACATAAGAACATAAGAGAAGCCATGTTGGATCAGGCCAGTGGCCCATCCAGTCCAACACTCTGTGTTACACAGTGGTAGGCCCGGCACGTGGGAGTAGGCCACGTAGGCGGCTGCCTAGAGTGCTGCATGACTTACAGGGCGCTGCTAGATGCCCCCTCCCCACACGTCAGCAGGCGCAGCTCTTCGGGCAGATTAGGGCGGAGGAAAAAGGCAGCTCTGCCTCGCTCCTGGGTTGCTTCCCCTGCAAGAGAGGCAGCCCAAGAGTGAGGACAAGGCCCTGTGCCGGGTCCTTCCCCCGCCAACACTCGGGCGGAGGAAAGAGGTGCCTAGAGATGTAAAATTTCTGGGGAAAAATGGAAATTTTTGGAAAAATTGAAAAAAATACTACATTAGCATTTCTTTTTTCTTTCCCAGATTGAAAGTGCTTCTGTTACTTTAGGAACATAAAATATGACTATGGACAATTTTACTTGGCATGAAATTATCACAACAAGCATGTTAAAAATATAGTGTATCCAAACAATTATTACAAACAGAATTTACTTTTAAAATAATATTTATTTGTAATTGTAACAAATGGAGCAACAATCTCCTGAAGTGTTTACTAGTTTATGTGGAAACGGATAAAGAAACCCTCCACAAAACAATTATTAAAAATCCAGAAGTAACAAATTATTCATATTTCCTCTCCACAGTATTAAATAAAAATAAAAAACTCATTCTCATAAAAAGAACTGAAGGGGGGAAGTGTATAGAAGGGTGTCTAGGACCAAGTTTCAATGAATGGGCATGAGCTAGGACTTGCTTGTCCTCAGGAGACAGAATACTCTGATACCATACATATTTTTCAGAAATGATTTGGCAAATATTTGAACACCTTGTCTTAAAATATTTTATTCGTCATGTTAAAATAAAATGTTCCATAATCAATTTTTTTTCCTTTTCATTTTTTTCAATTTTTCCAATTTTTTTGAAAAAAACAAAAAAAAGGCTTCAGGGAAAAAAAAACACACACTTTTTTCCCAAATTGTTTTGTTTTTTTTCTGGGCCTTCACATCTCTAGAGGTGGCTCAGCCTCGCTCCCGGGCTGCTTCCCGAGCGATTTCTCAGTGGAACAGGCTTCCTCGGGAGCTGGTGGGCTCTGCTCCCTTGGAGGTTTTTCAACAGAGGCTAGATGGCCATCTGATAGCAATGAGGATCCTGTGAATTTGGGGGGAGGGGTTTGTGAGTTTCCAGCATTGTGCAGGGGGTTGGACTAGATGACCCTGGAGGTCCCTTCCAACTCTATGATTCTATGAAAGTGGGCTCTCCTTCCTTGGAGGTTTCTAATCAGAGGCTAGATGGCCATCTGAGAGCAATGAAGATCCTGTGAATTTGGGGGGAGGTGTTTGTGAGTTTCCTGCATTGTGCAGGGGGTTGGACTAGATGACCCTAGAGGTCCCTTCCAACTCTATGATTCCCCTGCAGGAAAGGCAACCCGAGAGCAAGCATGAGGCCCCACACCGGCTCTTTCCCGAGTAGGGTGGAGGAAAGAGACCGCACAGCGAGACCCCCTCCCCACCGTTTAAAGACCCCTGGCAATCAGCTGATCGGCGGGGGTCTTTAAATTGGAAGGGGGAGGCAGATCGGCTGTTTCTTCCTGGCAGCAGAAGCAGCTCCACCTCCCCCCCCTCTTTTAAACGGCAGGGAGGGGGGCGCGGGTGGAGCGGATGCCTGGAGTGGTAGAAACCCCAGGGCCGCCCCTGCTCAGTGGCCAAAAAACCAGGTGACATCAGGAGGCCAGGACAAATGCATGGAAGGCAATTCGTCACGTTAATTAAAACAGTCATCTCTCACCTTCCTTCCATAAGATAGACAAATCTTGGCAGAGCTATTCCACCCGGTGAATAAAGCAAGCCTCCACCTTCTGGGATAGCAGAGCTCTTAAAAGCACTTTCTGGAAAGCACTTATTGTTCAACATCTTCATCAATGATTTGGATGAAGGAATAGAGGGAACGCTTATTAAATCTGCAGATGTTACTAAATTGGGAGGGGTTGCGAATACAGCTGAAGACAGAAGCAGGATACAGGATGACCTTGACAGGCTGGGAAACTGGGCGAAAACCAATAAAATGAATTTTAACAGGGATAAGTGTAACGTTCTGTATTTAGGTAGGAAAAATCCAGTGCATGGTTCTAGGACAGGAGAGACTTGTCTTAGCAGTACCATTTGCAAAAAGGATCTAGTGGTCTTAGTGGACCATACACTGAACATGAGTCAACAGTGTGGTGCAGTGGCTAAAAAAGGCAAATGCAATTTTGGGCTTTATCAACAGAGGTATAGTGTCCAGATCACGTGAAGTGATGGTATCGCTTTGCTCTGCTCTGGTAAGACATCACCTAGAGTATTGTGTTCAGTTTGGGGCACCACATTTGAAGAAGGATATAGACATGCTGGAACGGGTCCAGAGGAGGTCGCCGAAGATGGTGAAGGGTCTGGAGACCAAGTCCTATGAAGAAAGGTTGAAGGAGCTGGGCCTGTTTAGCCTGGAGAGGAGGCGGCTAAGAGGTGATAGGATCACCATCTTCAAGTACTTGAAGGGCTGTCATATAGAAGATGGGGTGGAATTGTTTTCTGTGGCCCCAGAAGGTTGGACAAGAACCAATGGGCTGAAATTAAATCAGAAGAGTTTCCGGCTCAACATTAGGAAGAACTTCCTGACCGTTAGAGTGGTTCCTCAGTGGAACAGGCTCCCTTGGGAGGTGGTGGGCTCTCTTTCCTTGGAGGTTTTTAAACAGAGGCTAGATGGCCATCTGACAGCGTTGAAGATCCTGTGATTTTAGGGGGAGGTATTTGTGAGTTTCCTGCATTATGCAGGGGTTTCGACTAGATGACCCTGGAGGTCCTTTCCAACTCTATGATTCTTTGAGGGCAATAATAATGGGAAAATTTGGCTTCTGTGCCTGGGCTTATAGGGGCATCTGATGGATCACTGAGGGAAACAGAATGCTGGAATAGAGATTATGGACTATGGGCTGGTACCCCCCAGGAACTTAAGGGAGGGCCTTGGAACAGATGTAGTGTCATGTTAATGTTGCATCTGGTTGAAAACCTGGTTGTGAAGACAGCATGCCAAGAGACTCTCTCAAAACTCACTCATGTGCAGGGGTGAAATTCTAGCAGGAGCTTCTTTGCATATTAGGGCACACCTCCCTGATGTAGCCAATCCTCCGAGAGCTTACAAACAAGAGCCTTGTAAGCTCTTGGAGGATTGGCTGCATCGGGGTGTATGGCCTAATATGCAAAGGAGTTCCTGCTAGAATTCCACCCCTGCTCATCTGACTCTGGAAATTCCGGATTCACTCAAGTCACATTTGGGCAGAATGTTACATCGAAGTGCCATGAGACATCATTTCCAAACCCCTCTTCCCCACCCAGGTGTCACAGAAGTCTGAAACATGTTAGCAGCATTTATAATACCTGAGGCTCATAGGTACCTAATGCTTTTCTTCTGCCTCTCCCAGAATTTAGTAAGAAGTGCTTAAAAAACCCCCCTGAGTTTACAGAGATTGAGGTTTCTGACCCCCAGGAAGGTGAGAAGCAGGGAACAAACAAGAGAAAGGGATAGATAAAGGTAAAGGTAGTCCACTGTGCAAGCACCAGTCGTTTCTGACTCTGGGGTGACGTCACACCACGATGTTTTCATGGCAGACTTCTTACAGGGTGGTTTGCCATTGCCTTCCCCAGTCATCTACTCTGTACCCTCAGCAAGCTGGGTACGATAGGGGAGGGACGGTGGCTCAGTGGTAGAGCATCTGCTTGGTAAGCAGAAGGTCCCAGGTTCAATCCCCAGCATCTCCAACTAAAAAGGATCCAGGCAAATAGGCGTGAAAAACCTCAGCTTGAGACCCTGGAGAGCAGGGGTGGGATGGTGGCTCAGTGGCAGAGCATCTGCTTGGTAAGCAGAAGGTCCCAGGTTCAGTCCCCAGCATCTCCAACTAAAAAGGATCCAGGCAAATAGGAGTGAAAAACCTCAGCTTGAGACCCTGGAGAGCAGGGGTGGGATGGTGGCTCAGTGGTAGAGCATCTGCTTGGTAAGCAGAAGGTCCCAGGTTCAGTCCTCAGCATCTCCAACTAAAAAGGGTCCAGGCAAATAGGTGTGAAAAACCTCAGCTTGAGACTCTGGAGGGCCGCTGCCAGTCTGACTAGACATTACTGACTTTAGCGGAGGGACGGTGGCTCAGTGGCAGAGCATCTGCTTGGTAAGCAGAAGGTCCCAGGTTCAATCCCCAGCATCTCCAACTAAAAAGGGTCCAGGCAAATAGGTGTGAAAAACCTCAGCTTGAGACCCTGGAGAGCCACTGCCAGTCTGAGTGGAAAATACTGACTTTGATGGACTGAGGGTCTGTTTCAGTAGAAGGCAGCTTCATATGTCATAGCAAAACCCCTCCCTCCCTCCTTTGTCTCCCTAACAGGCAATGGAGAGATGCTGCTAAGCCATCGTCTTTTCAGAGGTGTGAAAGAGGATGCTGCGCCTCCAGTCCAGGTAAAGGAGTTGAGCAGAGGGCAGCCAGTTCGGTGTAGTGGTGAAGTGCGCGGACTCTTATCTGGGAGAACCAGGTTTGATTCCCCACTCCTCCACTTGCAGCTGCTGGAATGGCCTTGGGTCAGCCATAGCTCTAGCAGAGGTTGTCCTTGAAAGCGCAGCTGCTGTGAGAGCCCTCTCCAGCCCCACCCACCTCACAGGGTGTCTGTTCTGGGGGAGGAAGGGAAAGGAGATTGTAGGCCGCTCTGAGCCTTTGTCCTTGAAAGGGCAGCTGCTGTGAGAGCCCTCTCAGCCCCACCCATTCACAGGGTGTTTGTTGTTGGGGGGAAGGGAAAGGAGATTGTAGGCCACTCTGAGCCTCTGTCCTTGAAAGGGCAGCTGCTGTGAGAGCCCTCTCAGCCCTACCCACCTCACAGGGTGTTTCTTGTGGGGGAGGAAGGTAAAGGAGATTGTAGGCCGCTCTGAGCCTCTGTCCTTGAAAGGGCAGCTGCTGTGAGAGCCCTCTCAGCCCCACCCACCTCACAGGGTGTCTGTTGTGGGGGAGGAAGGGAAAGGAGATTGTAGGCCGCTCTGAGCCTCTGTCCTTGAAAGGGCAGCTGCTATGAGAGCCCTCTCCAGCCCCACCCACTTTACAGGGTGTCTGTTGTGGGGGAGGAAGGGAAAGGAGATTGTAGGCTGCTCTGAGCCTCTCTCCTTGAAAGGGCAGCTGCTGTGAGAGCCCTCTCAGCCCCACCCACCTCACAGGGTGTCTGTTGTCTTTGTGTGGGGGGGAGAAAATATATAGGAGAAAATATGCTTAGTGCAGAAGAATAGATGCTTTTGAGCTGTGGTGCTGGAGAAGACTCTTGAGAGTCCCTTGGACTGCAAGAAGATCCAATCAGTCAGTCCTAAGGAAAATCAACCCAGACTGTTCCCTGGAAGGTCAGATGCTGAAGCTCAAATACTTTGGCCACCCAATGAGAAGGGAGCACTTGCTGGAGAAGATCCTGATGTTGGGAAAGACAGAAGGCAAAAGAAGAAGAGGACAGCAAAAGAGGAGATGGCTGGACAGCATTACTGATGTAGCTATAATGAATTTGAGCAGACTTCAGAGGCTGGTGGAAGACAGGAGGGCCTGGTGTGACTTTGTCCAGGGGGTCGCAAAGAGTCAGATTCGACTGTGCGACTGAACAACAACAAGCCGCTTTGAGTCTCTTATTCAGAGAGAAGGGCGGGGTATAAATCTACAGTTTTCTTCTTCTGGGTCCCCCCCCCTTTTCTTAGCGGGGCTTTTTCTCCTGCAGTATCTACAAGGTTTCCGGGCAAGAGAGGCTTTGAACGCCACTCCCTGTACCCATGCCATATGACGTGTACCCTCCCAGTCTGCAGCCTTTGCCTGGAACCATCTCTGATGAGAGAATCTGCATTTTCTTTCAGCGTTCCGTTTCCTTTGAGGAGGTGGCCGTGTATTTCACTGTGGCAGAGTGGGCCATGCTGGATCCGAACCAAAGAGCGCTCCACTGGGAGGTCATGCTGGAGAACTATGGGAATGTGGCCTCTCTGGGTAAGGATCTTTCATAAGTGCCAAGTAAGAGCATAAGAGAAGCCATGTTGGATCAGGCCAATGGCCCATCCAGTCCAACACTCTGTGTCACATAAGAACATAAGAGAAGCCGTGTTGGATCAGCCCAATGGCCCCTCCAGTCCAACACTCTGAGTCACATAAGAACATAAGAGAAGCCATGTTGGATCAGGCCAATGGCCCATCCAGTCCAACACTCTGTGTCATACAGTGGCCAAAAAACCTAGGTGCCATCAGGAGGTCCATCAGTGGGACCAGGACACTAGAAGCCCTCCCACTGTGCCCCCCCCCAAGAATACAGATCATCACTTGCCCCAGACAGAGAGTTCCAACAATACGCTGTGGGTAATAGCCACTGATGGACCTCTGCTCCATATCCCTTCTTGAAGTTGGCTATGCTTGTAGCCTCCTGTGGCAGTGAATTCCAAGTGTTAATCACCCTTTAGGTGAAGAAGTACTTCTTTTTATCCATTCTAACCCAACAGCTCAGCAATTTCATGGAGTGCCCATGAGTTCTTGTATTGTGAGAAAGAGAGAAAAGTACTTTTTTCTCTGCCTTCTCTGTGCCGTGCATAATCTTGTAAACCTCTATCATGTCACCTCTCAGTCGATGTTTCCAAGCTAAACAACCCCAAGCGTTTTAACCTTTCTTCATACTGGTGAAGAGAAAGAGATTGAGTTTCTTGATGCTCTCAATGACTGTGCTATGGAGCAGAAGGTCTCAGAACCTACCAGGGGTGGGGTGATCCTGGATTTGGTCCTAAGTAATGTCCAAGACTTGGTGAGAGATGTAAAAGTGATCTCACCGCTTGGGAGCAGTGACCATAACGTTATTGATTTCACCATTTGTATAAATAGGGAGTTGCCCCAAAAGACCGGCACAACCACGTTTAACTTTAAAAGGGGTAAATTCTCTGAGATGAGGAGGCATGTGAAGAAGAAACTGAAAGAAAAGGTAAATACGGTCAAAAACCTTGGGGAAGCTTGTAGGCTATTTAAAACTACAATCCTAGAAGCTCAGACAAAATATATACCACAAGTTAGGAAAGGCACAAACAGGTATAAGAAAAGGCCTGCATGGTTAACAAACAAAGTAATGGAAGCTGTAAAATGTAAGAAGGACTCCTTTAAGCGATGGAAAACCAGTCCAAATGAGATTAATAAAAGGCTGTGGCAAATCAAATGCAAGACTGTGATCAGGCAGGCAAAAAGGGACTATGAAGCATATTGCAAAAAACATAAAGACCAACAATAAAAATTTCTTCAAATATAATAGAAGCAGGAAACCAGCCAAGGAGGCAGTGGGGCCCTTGGATGACCAAGGGGTCAAAGGATTACTGAAGGAGGATAAGGAAATGGCTGAGAATCTGAATGCATTTTTTGCCTCCGTCTTCACTGTGGAAGATGAGAAGTGTTTGCCCGCTCCAGAACCACTGTTTTGGAAGGGGTGTTGAAAGACCTGAGTCAGATTGAGGTGACAAAAGAAGAGGTCCTACAACTGATAGACGAATTAAAAACTAATAAGTCACTGGGTCCGGATGGCATACATCCGAGAGTTCTGGAAGAACTCAAAGTTTAACTTGTGGATCTTTTGACAAAAATCTGTAATCTTTCATTGAAATCTGCCTCCGTTCCTGAGGACTGGAAGGTAGCAAATGTCACCCCCATCTTTAAAAAGGGTTCCAGAGGAGATCCGGGAAATTACAGGCCAGTCAGTCTGACTTCAATACCGGGAAAGTTGGTAGAAACCATTATCAAGGACAGAATGAGTAGGCACATTGATGAACATGGGTTATTGAGGAAGACTCAGCATGGGTTCTGTAAGGGAAGATCTTGCCTCACTAACCTGTTACATTTCTTTGAGGGGGTGAACAAACATGTGGACAAAGGAGACCCAATAGATGTTGTTTACCTTGACTTCCAGAAAGCTTTTGATAAAGTTCCTCATCAAAGGCTGCTTAGAAAGCTTGAGAGTCATGGAGTAAAAGGACAGGTCCTCTTGTGGATCAAAAACTGGCTGATTAATAGGAAGCAGAGAGTGAGTATAAATGGGCAGTCTTCGCAGTGGAGGACAGTAAGCAGTGGGGTGCTGCAGGGCTCGGTACTGGGTCCCATGCTCTTTAACTTGTTCATAAATGATTTGGAGTTGGGAATGAGCAGTGAAGTGGCCGAGTTTGCAGATGACACTAAATTGTTTAGGGTGGTGAGAAACAGGTAGGATTGTGAGGCACTCCAAAGGGATCTGTTGAGGCTGAGTGAGTGGGTGTCAACGTGGCAGATGAGGTTCAATGTGGCCAAGTGCAAAGTAATGCACACGGGCCAAGAATCCCAGCTACAAATACAAGTTGATGGGGTGTGAACTGGCAGAGACTGACCAAGAGAGAGATCTTGGGGTCGTTGTAGATAACTCACTGAAAATGTCAAGCAGTGTGCGATTGCAATAAAGAAGGCCAACACCATGCTGGGAATTATTAGGAAGGGAATTGATAACAAATCAGCCAGTATCATAATGCCCCTGTATAAATCGATGGTGTGGTCTCATTTGGAGTACTGTGTGCAGTTCTGGCCGCCGCAGGATATTATAACATTGGAGAATGTCCAGAAAGGATATTATAACATTGGAGAAAGTCCAGAAAAGGGCAACTAGAATGATTAAAGGGTTGGAACACTTTCCCTATGAAGAAAGGTTAAAAAGCTTGGGGCTCTTTAGCTTGGAGAAACGTCGCCTGCGGGGTGACATGATAGAGGTTTACAAGATAATGCATGGGATGGAGAAAGTAGAGAAAGAAGTACTTTTCTCCCTTTCTCACAATACAAGAACTTGTGGGCATTCGATGAAATTGCTGAGTAGTCAGGTTAAAACAGATAAAAGGAAGTACTTCTTCACCCAAAGGGTGATTAACATGTGGAATTCACTGCCACAGGAGGTGGTGGCGGCTACAAGCATAGCCAGCTTCAAGAGGGGATTGGATAAAAATATGGAGCAGAGGTCCATCAGTGGCTGTTAGCCACAGTGTGTGTGTGTGTGTGTGTGTGTGTATATATATATTTATTTATTTATTTATTGGCCACTGTGTGACATAGAGTGTTGGACTGGATTGGCCATTGGCCTGATCCAACAGGGCTTCCCTTATGTTTATTTATTTATTTATTTATTTATTCTATGACTTGTATCCCGCCCTTCCCACAAAAATGGCTCAGGGCGGCTCACAACAGACGATAAAACAGAGTTTAAATTAACATTTACATATATAAACAGTTAAAAAGTCAGACATTTAAAACTTAAAAAACCTTAAAACCTTAACTTCAAATCTTATACAATACGATTAACAATTAACAGGAGTCTAATAAGCTACATTTATTTCCCAGTCAGATGAAGGCTAGCCAGAAGAGGGTTGTCTTACAGGCCCTGCGGAACTGAGTAAGGTCTTATGTAAAGTGTTCCAACCCTTTTCTTGACTTTTAAGTGTGAAAAGTTGTACCACTGTTAGGAGGCATGTATCAAAATACTAATCAGGAATACAGTGTTTTGACTCCTGTCTCATTACTTGCCTAGAGGCAACTGAGGCCCAGTCACCCAAGCCGGAGAAAGTGTTCTAGAAAATAGTATATACCTCATGACCTGAAAAATATATGGTCTGTTAATTTGCATTTTCTTTAATAATCCAGTAAAGCGTGAACAACAAACTGAAACTTTCAGTGATTACTTTTCATAAGGTTTACTAAAAAGAAAAATCCCAGCAAATATATCCATTGCAATCAAGTCAGGACTATACAGAAACAGTTCGCTATAGATAACAACAATAAATAATCTAGATCAGGCATGGCCAATCTGTAACTTGGGAGCCACATATGGCTTTCACACACATTGTGTGACTCTCAAAGCCCCCACTATGTCACACCCCTTCTCAGGTTTCTGCCATTATTGTGTTCAGTTTTGGGCACCACATTTTAAGAAGGATATAGACAAGCTGGAATGGGTCCTGAGGAGGGATCTGGAGACCTGTGAAGAAAGGTTGAAGGAGCTGGGCATGTTTAGCCTGGAGAGGAGAAAGCTGAGAGGTGATAGGATCACCCTCTTCAAGTACTTGAAGGACTGTCATATAGAGGAATTGTTTTCTGGGGCCCCAGAAAGTAGGACCAGAACCAGTGGGTTGAAATTAAATCAAAAGAGTTTCTGGCTCAACATTAGGAAGAACTCCTTGACCGTTAGAGTGGTTCCTCAGTGGAACAGGCTTCCTCGGGAGGTGGTGGGCTCTCCTTCCTTGGAGGTTTTTAAACAGAGGCTAGATGGCCATCTGACAGCAATGAGGATCCTGTGAATTTAGGGGAAGGTGTTTGTGAGTTTCCTGCATTGTGCAGGGGATTGGACTAGATGACCATGGAGGTCCCTTCCAACTCTAGGATTCTATGAAATTGGGCTCTCCTTCCTTGGATGCTTTTAAACAGAGGCTAGATGGCCATCTGACAGCAATGAGGATCCTGTGAATTTAGGGGAAGGTGTTTGTGAGTTTCCTGCATTGTGCAGAGGGTTGGACTAGATGACCCTGGAGGTCCCTTCCAACTCTGTGATTCTAACAGCATGAATCACATTCCTGTGTTAACTTGTGAGAGCCCAGAATTTGTCATGTGTTAACCTCCCCCCCCCACCTTTATCTGTCATCCAGACCTGTCCTTTCCAATAACATCTTGTTTCTTTGAAATGTATTTTGTTTTAGTTGAAAGTGAAAGTTGTCTTTATTACTGTGACTAGGAGATGGGGGTAGCAGGAAAGGGGAGGATTGGGGGTACTTTAGCATGCCTTGTTCTATTTTGAGCATTTCTGTCAAGGATTCTGATGGGATTAGATTGCTTGTAACAAATCATGAATAAAGCTTTAACCAACATAGAGAAGTTTGCGTGAGCGTTACTCGCAAGTCTCACACAGTGCCCCTTCAGCTGTGTTGGAGAAGGCAGTAACATTAGAAAAAGCTGCATCGTATCCTGACCCTGTCCACTGGGAGCACCCTATTTAAACTGAGAGCTAGTTTTATGTAGTGGTTAAGTGCACGGACTCTTATCCGGGAGAACTGGGTTTGATTCCCCACTTCTCCACATGCACCTGCTGATGTGACCTTGAGTCAGTCACAAGCTCTTGCAGAGCTATTCTTTCAAGAGCAGTTCTCAAAAGAGCTCACTCAGCCTCACCCACCTCACAGGTTGTCTGTTGCGGGGAGGGGAAAAGGAAAGAAGATTGCAAGCTGCTCTGAGACTCCTTCAGGAAGTGAAGGACAAGGTATAAATCCAATTGCTCTATTATTATTTTTTAGAAAGTTTGGTGTAGTGGTTAAGAGCTGTGGACTATAATCTAAACAAATGGGTTTCAGTTGCCACTCCTCCAGAGAGCCAGTTTGGTGTAGTGGTTAAGTGTGTGGACTTTTATCTGAGAGAACTGGGTTTGATTCCCCTCTCCTCCACTTGCACCTGCTGGAATGGCCATGAGTCAGCCATAGCTCTTGTAGGAGTTGTCCTTGAAAGGGCAGCTGTTTTAAGAGTTCTCTCAGCTCCACCTACCTCACAGAGTGTCTGTTGTGTGGGGGGCGGGAAGGTAAAGGAGATTGTGACCAATCTGAGATTCAGCATATAGGGCGGGATATGAATCCAATATCTTCTTCTTCCTCTTCCCTTCCCTTCCCTTCCCTTCCCTTCCCTTCCCTTCCGCTCTCAAACATCTGACATTCATGTCTTGTGTTTTCTCAAACATCTGACATTCATGTCTTATGTTTTCTCAAACATCTGACATTTATTCTATGTGGCTCTTATGTTAAGTAAGTTTGGCCACCCTGACCTAGAATTACTGTGCAATGCTTTTTAAGATACTGACAGGTATCTGTTAAAGAAAAAAGTTCAATAAGTATTATTGCATAGAGCATTTTAAGATATCGACAGCTGTTGAAATTGGTTCTTTGAGAGCATTTCTGAGAGCTTGGACTCCTTTTTAATTTTGATAGAAGTGTATTTATGAGAGCTTCTTATCGTAGTAAGTCAATGAGATAGATTGCTTTTAAATAGAGCTAATATCCCATGCGCCTAGAATTTCAGGGCTTATTGTGATGTATTATTATATAATTGTAAAAAGGTAAAGGTAGTCCCCTGTGCAAGCACCAGTCGTTTCCAACTCTGGGGTGACGGCGCTTTCACAATATTTTCACGGCAGACATTTTATAGGGTGGTTTGCCATTGCCTTCCCCAGTCATCTACCCTTTCCACCCCCCACCCCCCCGCAAGCTGGATATAATTGTAGCTCAGTGCTATTGCATCTTGGATAGAAATTTATTTGAAAAAGGACTTAACTTAAGCTAGTTCCAGCTGACTTCCTGTTCTTTCCTACTATAGTCTTTGAACTTTACCTGCCCTCCCAGGTGCTAATCTTGCATCTCTCTTTATTCCAGCCAAAGATGATCAGAGGACTGAGGACAGTGAGAAACTTCTCCAGCAATTGCAAGATAAAGTTAAAAAAGAAGATTTGAAAGGCAACGTCTGGAATCAAGGCAACCCTAAAAGAAAGAAAGACAGGTTTTTGGTTGAGAAGAGAGATGGAAGAACGTGTAATGTACATTTTCCAAAGCACAATATAATGAAGACAAATAAATCCATTCAGTGTGGAAAGTACTGCAGACATAGATCACAGCTTCTTGTGAACAGAAGAATACAAATAGGAGAGAAACTTTTTAAATGTTCAGAGTGTGGAAAAAAATTCAGTCAGAATGGCAGTCTTCAAGTGCATAAAAGAATCCACACAGGGGAGAAACCTTTTGAATGCTCACAGTGTGGGAAAAGATTTGGCTATAGTAACAGTCTTAAATATCATAAAAGAACCCACACAGGTGAGAAACCGTATGAATGTTCAGAGTGTGGAAAGCGATTCACTCATAGTGGCAGTCTTAAAGTGCATAAAAGAATCCACACAGGGGAGAAACCATTTGAATGCTCAGAATGTGGGAAGAGATTCATTGCACGTAGCCGTCTTCAAGTGCATCAAAGAAACCACACAGGGGTGAAACCTTTGAAATCTTCACAGAGTATAAAGAGAATCAGTCAGAGTAGCCATCCTCGAGAGCATAAAAGAACCCACACAAGGGAGAAATTGTTTGAATGCTCAGAGTGTGGAAAGAGATTCAGTACACGTAGACATCTTCAAGTACATCAAAGAAACCATACAGGGGAGAAACCGTTTGAATGCTCAGAGTGTGGAAAGAGTTTCAGTACACGTAGCCATCTTAGGTATCATCAAAGAACTCATACAGGGGACAAGCCTTTTGCATGTTCAGAGTGTGGAAAGAGATACAGTCAGAGTAGCCATCTTCAAGACCATAAAAGAACCCACACAGGGGAAAAACCTTTTGAATGCTCAGAGTGTGGAAAGAGATTCAGTCACAGTGGAAGTCTTCAAAAGCATCAAAGAACCCACACAGAGGAGAAACCTTATGAATGCTCAGAGTGTGGGAAAAGATTCAGTCAGAGTAGCAGTCTTCGAAATCATCAAAGAATCCATACAGGGGAGAAACCATTTGAATGCTCAGAGTGTGGAAAGAGATTCAGTCAGAGTGGGAGTCTTCACTGTCATCAAAGAACCCACATAGGGGACAAACCATTGGAATGCTCAGAGTATGGAAAGATATTCAGTCATAGTGGCAGTCTTCAACTGCATAAAAGAACTGACATAGGGGAGAAACCTTTTGAATGCTCAGAGTGTGGAAAGAAATTTAGTCACATTGGGAGTGTTCAACGACATAAAAGGACTCACACAGGAGAGAAACCCTTTGAATGCTTAGTGTGTGGAAAGAGATTCACTCAGAGTGGCTATTTTCAGGAGCATAAAAGAACCCACACAGGGGAGAAACCATTTGAATGCTCAGAGTGTGGAAAGAGATTCAGTCGTCGTGGCAGTCTTCGACTGCATAAAAGGACCCACACAGGGGAGAAACCGTTTGAATGCTCAGAGTGTGGAAAGAAATTCATTGACAATTCCCGTCTTCAAAAGCATCAAAGAACCCACTCAGGGGTGAAACCATTTGAATGCTTAGAGTGTGGAAAGAGATTTGGTCAGAATAGCCATCTTCGAGATCATAAAAGAACCCACACAGGGGAGAAACCTTACGAATGCTTAGAGTGTGGGAAGAGATTCAGTCAGAGTGGCTATTTTAAAGTCCATCAGAGAACCCACACAGGGGAGAAACCATTTGAATGCTTAGACTGTAGAAAGGTATTCATTGATGGTGCTACTCTTCACCGGCATCAGAGATCTCACAGAGGAGAAACCTTTTGAATGCTCAGCGTGTGGGAAGTTATTCAGTCACCATGGCACTATTTAAGAGCATCAAAGAACACATGCGTGGGAGAAATCTTTTAAATGTTCAGGCTATGGAAAGAAATTCAGGTTGTCTTGTGATCTTCAACAGCACCAGAGAACCCAAATGCAGGAGAAACCTTTTAAAATAATAATTTATAAAATGTCAGAGATAATATTCATAAACTTTTGAATGCTCAAGGCTGTGGGAAGAGGATTCAGCCTCAGTGACAGTCTTCAACAGCCTCAAGGGACCTACACATGAGAGAAACCTTTTGAAGCTACAGTTTGTGGAGAAAAATTCAGTCAGAGTGGCCTTCTTCAAGAGCATCAAAGAACCTATCCTGGGGGAGAAACCTTTTCAATGCTCATGGTGTGGAAAGAGACTGAGCTGGAGTAGCACTTTTTGAAAACATTCTAAGAACCCACAAATGGAGAAACTACGTAGGCGCTTAGCCTGTAAAAGGAGCACTTCTCTTATTTCACAGCTAAAAGACAATCACAAACCACAGAAGCTATTGGAACAAAAGTTTTAATCTACACAGGAATCTTACCCTAACCAGGAAGTTATAAGTTCTCAGACTGTAATAGGTGTTTTAGCCATATTTGAAGTCCTCAGAACAAAGAAAACAAGAATGGGTTTCGCTAGCTGAAGTAGATTCAAGATCAGGTCCCGTCCTGTGTTTTAGCCATATCTGAAGTCCCCAGAACAAAGAAAACAAGAATGGGTTTCACTAGCTGAAGTAGATTCAAGATCAGGTCCCGTCTCTCTCAGCATGGAGGATTCCACACAAAAGAGGAATCTGATAATTTATGATATTATGCTATTTTTAATTGGCAACTGTGTATTCATAATTCTCTGTTGCCCCATAGAGAGGAAATGCAGGACCTCAAATGTGGCCAGCTAGTGCTGGTCTTGGGAATTTTAAACAATATTTCTTGGAGGGAAGGGCCAGAGCCCGGATTCTGGGAAAGGAGGCCCCCTAAGTGCTCCCCCTTCCCTGCTCTGCACGCTTGGCTTCTTGGGGGGGAGGGGACAAGTCTGCACTCCTAGAGAAAAGGGGGGGATGGCAATGTGTTACTTCCTCCGCCCCGCCCCCGCACAGTCAGAGCCTCCACCCCACCCCCGCACAGTGGGGGAGATGGGGGTTTCCTTTGGTCCTCTCTGCGAAGCCTGGAGGGACCCTGCTATGCTTTTCTCAGGGCGGAAAGGTCAGATGCCTTCCCTGCTCATGGGGATGCTGCGAAACACTGAACAGGGGTTCCACTCCAAGGTGGGGGTGGGGGACTAAGAGACTCCCCTTCTCCTAGAGCTAGTTTGGTGTAGTGGTTAAGTGTGCGGACTCTTATCTGGGAGAACCGGGTTTGATTCCCCACTCCTCCACTTGCACCTGCTAGCATGGCCTTGGGTCAGCCATAGCTCTGGCAGAGGTTGTCCTTGAAAGGGCAGCTGCTGTGAGAGCCCTCTCCAGCCTCACCCACCTCACAGGGTGTCTGTTGTGGGGGAGGAAGGTAAAGGAGATTGTGAGCCGCTCTGAGACTCTTCGGAGTGGAGGGCGGGATATAAATCCAATATCTTCTATCTTCTTCTTCTTCAAAGGGAAGGGGTTCCTTGTGTCTTCCTAGAAGTTTCCCCAAACACAGCATCCTCCCCTCACAGTTATAAGGACAACTCCCCCCTCAACAAGTGTTTCTTCACATGGTTGCCATGACTTGCAACTTTGACTGCCTTCTCTGAGGAAGGGAGTCTTGATTGTCTCCAGAGATCCAGATGGGAGAGGAGCCTTCAGAAGAAGAAGAACGCAGATTTATACTTCGCCCTTCTCTCTGAATCAGGGTCTCAGAGCAGCTTACAGTCTCTTTTATCTCCTTCCCTCACAACAGACACCCTGTGAGGTGGGTGGGGCTGAGAGAGCTTTCACAGCAGCTGCCCTTTCAAGGACAACTCTGAGAGCAATGGCTGACCCAAGGCCATTCTAGCAGCTGCAAGTTAAGGAGCAGGGAATCAAACCCGGTTCTCCCAGATAAGACTCCACGCACTTAACCACTACACCAAACTGGCTCTCACCCTTAGTTTGCTTGTAGCAGGAGAAAAGTTCAAGAGTCTAGTAGCGCTTTAGAGACTAACAAAATTTGTGGCAGGGAAGGAGCTTTTGTGAGTCATGGCTCGCTTCTGCCATGGATAGAATCGGAGTTGGAAGGGATCTCCAGGGTCATCTAGTCCAACCCCTTGCACAATGCAGGAAACTCACAAATACCTCCCCTTAAATTCACAGGATCTTCATTGCTGTCAGATGGCCATCTAGCCTCTGTTGAAAAACCTCCAAGGAAGGAGAGCCCAATTTCATAGAATCCTAGAGTTGGAAGGGACCTCCATGGTCATCTAGTCCAACCCCCTGCACAATGCAGGAAACTCACAAGCACCTCCCCCTCTAAATTCACAAGATCTTCATTGCTGTCGGGGCCGTCTAGCCTCTGTTTAAAAAGCTCCAAGGATGTTCGTAGTCTTTGCAGTTTACAAGTTTTATTAGGTTTTCAAAGGTAAAGTTGGAAAAAGGAGAAAGGGTGAGGAAATGATAAAACGTTAACAATAAAGAGACTCAGCTAACACATGAAATATACTAATCAAGTCCATAAATGGAAAAAGAAGAAATTATTCTCTGTAAGCTTTAAAGTACATTAAGTAAAAAAAAAAACCCTCAATAAGCCAACCCATCTCATGTTGAACTGTAAGTTCCATTCTTTTTAAATTTACATTTACAAAAAAAATGTTTTAAACCTAAGCTTTAAACTATCTATAGAAAGGTGCCCAGATATCTTTAGTTTCAAGATTGTCAAAAGAATGTCCATCTCAGCTGTGTCAATATTCTCAATAAGTTCTGCTTTCAATGGGGAGGGATGGTGGCTCAGTGGTAGAGCATCTGCTTGGTAAGCAGAGGGTCCCAGGTTCAATCCCCGGCATCTCCAACTAAGGGTATTACAGGTTTGTTCCACGTTTTTGCCAATAAAATTCTAGCAGCCGTTATTACATGAATCATTAAGTGTTTTATATTCTTGTCAAAATCATTTGGTATTATATTTAACAAAAATAAAAGATAAAAGGTAGTCCCCTGTTCAAGCACCAGTTGGGGTGATGTCACATCACAACCTTTTCATGGCTGACTTTTTACGGGGTGGTTCGCCATAGCCTTCCCCAGAAATAGTTCCGGTTTAAATGGTATTACTTTACCAAGCATCTTTTAGACATTTATGTACCATTTGCCAGTATTTTTTTAGTTACATCGCAAGACCAAGCATGATAAAAAGTTCCAGTCTGAGTTCCGCATTTCCAACACTTATTAGACATATTAGGATACATTTTTGCTAACTTTTCTGGCGTCAAATGCCATCTATAAGACGAAAAAGTGATACCAAGACTATATATTTATCCATTCCTCTTGGACCTGATGAAGATTTGAAATGGTGCACTTTGGATCAGCCCACCATTGTCCAGATATGTATCAATATATTTGGAACTTATTTCTGGGATTTGTGTATCCATATATTGGGAATGTATATGTGGAATTAGTGTTGTGTATGACTGGCTATCACTAAAAATATTGTGTTGTGCCTGAAAGCAGTGTATTTTTGATTTGGATTGTTTTCACTACTAGTCTCCAGGTGGGACCTGGTAATCTCCAGGAATCACAAGGGGTCTCCCAGCTACAGAGATCATTTCCCCCTCAGGGTTGCCAGCTCCAGGTTGGGAAATTCCTGGAGATTTGGGGGTGGAACCTTGGGGGAAGAGAGGTCTGGGGAGGAAAGCCACCTCAGCAGGATATAATGTCATAGAGTCCACTCTCCATAGCAGCCACTTTCTCCCAGGGAAATGGTCTCTGTCATCTGAAGGTCAATTGGCATTCCGGGTGATCTCCATCCCCAACCTGGAGCTTGGTGACTCTACTTCCCAAGGGCTGGTTTGGAAGGGCATTCTCCCCCTCCGATGCCCATCCCCTCCTCAAACCCCATCCTCCACAGGCTCCCGTCACCTCAAATCTCTAGGAATTTCCTATAGAATCATAGAGTTGGAAGGGACCTTCAGGGTCATCTAGTCCAGCCCCCTGCACAATGCAGGAAACTCACAAATACCTCCCCCTAAATTCACAGGATCTTCATTGCTGTCAGATGGTCATCTAGCCTCTAGGTTGAAAAACCTCCAAAGAAGGAGAGCCCACCACCTCCTGAGGAAGCCTGTTCCACTGAGGAACTGCTCTGTCAGGAAGTTTTTCCTGATGTTGAGCCAGAAACTCTTTTGATTCCGTTTTAACCCATTGGTTCTGGTCCTACTTTCTGGGGCCATAGAAAACAATTCCACCCCATGCTCTATATGACTGCCCTTCAAGTACTTGAAGATGGTGATGATATCACTTCTCAGCAGCCTCCTCTCCAGCTGAACATGCCCAACTCCTTCAACCTTTCTTCATAGGATTTGGTCTCCAGACCCCTCACCATCTTTGTCGCCCTCCTCTGGACCCATTCCAGCTTGTCTATATCCTTCTTAAAATGTGTTGCCCAAAACTGAGCGCAATACTCCAGGTGAGGTCTTACCAGAGCAGAGTAAAGTGATACCATCACTTCACGTAATCTGGACACTATACATCTGTTGATACAGCCCAAAATTGCATTTGCCTTTTTAGCCACCGCATCACACTGTTGACTCATGTGGAGTTGGGATCCCTATCACCGTCCCACCCAACAGCCAACCTACCTTTATCTAACTTTCTGTATTATACTTGCCCCCCATCCCTTGAAACCTCTATTTAGGAAAATTGTGATCTGGTTGTGGAACAGCACCAACTTTCTGTTGAATCCCCCTTTCCACAATATCTCCTCTTTCCCTCCTTCAGGCAGCCCCCATATCCTCACCCTTTTCCTTGCCTCATTCTCTTCTCAGCCATTCATTGATATACCTGCCCCCCGCTTTCAGCTATATGTAATTCATTTATTCACCTTTTCCCACAGTGGATACCAAAGCAGCATACATTATGCTCTTCTCTTCTTTTTATCCGCACAACAACCCTGTGACGTAGGTTTGACTAAAAGTACATGGCTGGTCCAAAATCATCCAGTGAGCTACGACAGCAGATGGGGATTCAAACCCGGGTCTCCTAGACTCTACTCTGAAGCTCTAACAACTACACCACACTGGCTTTCATCAAGTGGCTGTTGTTGACGACTAGCAAGCAGCCAGGCCTAGTTGAGTCATGCAAGTCAAGGGGTATCAACTCTCCCAGAAGTTGTTTTCAGGACTGGGGTTGCTAACCTCCAGGTACTGTTTCCCAGGAGAAAATGACTGCTTTGGAGAGTGGATTCTTGTGGCATTATATTTGGCTGAGGTCTGTTGCTCCCCAAACCCTGTCCTCAAACCACCAGAAAATCTCCAGGAATATCCCAGCTTGGAGCAGCAATCCTAGACAGGCCTGCCCCAATGAGTCCTCCCTCAAAGGTCAAAAATAGGCCTGGAAAGGAGCCTGCCCTCTTCTCCTGCTTTTCAGGGAAACCCAGCCTAGAACACAGTGGTTGCCTAGCAACATAAGAGAAGCCATGTTAGATCAAGCCAATGGCCCATCCAGTCCAACACTGTGTCACAGAAGAACATAAGAGAAGCCATGTAGGATCAGGCCAATGGCCCATCCAGTCCAACACTCTGTGTCACATAAGAACATAAGAGAAGCCCTGTTGGATCAGCCCAATGGCCCCTCCAGTCCAACACTCTGAGTCACATAAGAACATAAGAGAAGCCCTGTTGGATCAGGCCAATGACCCATCCAGTCCAACACTCTGAGTCACATAAGAACATAAGAGAAGCCCTGTTGGATCAGGCCAATAACCCATCCAGTCCAACACTGTGTCACACAGTGGCAAAAAAAACCATGTGCTCTCCTTTTATCATACAAGGTTTTATCATACAAGAAAAGAGTTCACATTTTTCCACAAACCCTTTTCAGGTTTTTAGAAAGATTTGTCTTGCCAGTTCACAACTCCAGTCACTACTCACTGCATATATGAATCTGGCCAAATGTCAGCAGCAATTACATACACTGGAAATAATAATATTGCCGGTATATATACCTTCTCGTACAAGGCAGATACATACTGATGTTACACTGGCCATGATAAGGGAAATTTACTTGTATGTTTAGGACCTAAACTGGAAGGTATATATTGGCAATATTATTATTTCCAAGGAGAAGAATTGCAGATTTATACTCAGAGCAGCTTACAATCTCCTATATCTTCTCCCCCCACAACAGACACCCTGTGAGGAGGGTGGGGCTGAGAGGGCTCTCACAGCAGCTTCCCTTTCAAGGACATCTCCTGTGCTAGCTATGGCTAACCTAAGGCCATTCCAGCAGATGCAGGTGGAGGAGTGGGGAATCAAACCCGGTTCTCCCAGATAAGAGTCCACACACTTAAGAAGAAGATAAGAAGATATTGGATTTATATCCCGCCCTCCACTCTGAAGAGTCTCAGAGCGGCTCACAATCTCCTTTCCCTTCCTCCCCCACAACAGACACCCTGTGAGGTGGGTGGGGCTGGAGAGGGCTCTCACAGCAGCTGCCCTTTCAAGGACAACCTCTGCCAGAGCTATGGCTGACCCAAGGCCATGCTAGCAGGTGCAAGTGGAAGAGTGGGGAATGAAACACCATTCTCCCAGATAAGAGTCTGCACACTTAACCTCTATACCAGACTGGCTCACCAATATACGTAACTGCTGCTGACATAAG
The DNA here is from genome assembly GCF_032191835.1 of Heteronotia binoei. Lineage (NCBI taxonomy): Eukaryota > Metazoa > Chordata > Lepidosauria > Squamata > Gekkonidae > Heteronotia > Heteronotia binoei. Next base: position 12,803,407 of record NC_083227.1, on the reverse strand, counting down.
GCCAGATACATCTCTGCCATTCCAACATGACTTTTTTGTGTCGTTCATTTTCAGATGGAAGCATTCCATTTTTGGGTCCTGTATTAATTGTTGATTGCCTTCCAAGTGTAACAGGGACTTTGTTGCATGTTGTAATTTGTACTGTTTGACCTCTGAAGCAGGCCTCCTCAGGCCAAAACGCATCAGGTTGTATATGGTTCTTTTTTGTACATTTGTCACTTTGATGATTTTATTAGGCTTAATCTGCATCCCTATAAAGTTTTCATATGTTTTTGTAATAACATAAGAACATAAGAGAAGCCATGTTGGATCAGGCCAATGGTCCATCCAGTCCAACACTCTGTGTCACACAGTGGCCAAATATATATATATATACACACACACACTGTGGCTAATAGCCACTGACGGACCTCTGCTCCTCTATCATGTCACCCTGCAGGCGACGTTTCTCCAAGCTAAAGAGCCCCAAAGGAGACCCGATAGATGTTGTTTACCTTGACTTCCAGAAAGCTTTTGATAAAGTTCCTCATCAAAGACTCCTTAGAAAGCTTGAGAGTCATGGAGTAAAAGGACAGGTCCTCTTGTGGATCAAAAACTGGCTGAGTAATAGGAAGCAGAGAGTGAGTATAAATGGGCAGTCTTCGCAGTGGAGGACGGTAAGCAGTGGGGTGCCGCAGGGCTCGGTACTGGGTCCCATGCTCTTTAACTTGTTCATAAATGATTTAAAGTTGGGAGTGAGCAGTGAAGTGGCCAAGTTTGCAGATTACACTAAATTGTAGGGAATTGAAAACAAATCAGCCAATATTATAATGCCCCTGTATAAATCGATGGTGCGGTCTCATTTGAAATACTGTGTACAATTCTGGTCACCGCACCTCAAAAAGGGTATTATAGCATTGGAAAAAGTGCAGAAAAGGGCAACTAGAATGATTAAAAGTTTGGAACACTTTCCCTATGAAGAAAGGTTAAAACGCTTGGGGCTCTTTAGCTTGGAGAAACGTCGCCTGCGGGGTGACATGATAGAGGAGCAGAGGTCCATCAGTGGCTATTAGCCACAGTGTGTGTGTGTGTGTGTGTGTATTTGGCCACTGTGTGACACAGAGTGTTGGACTGGTTGGACCATTGGCCTGATCCAACATGGCTTCTCTTATGTTCTTATGTTATCAGGTCTCCTTTGTCCACATGTTTGTTCACCCCCTGTACTTTTGTCTATAACTGTGTCTATAACTGTGAGCAAACTTAGGAGGACACTGGAAGACAGAAGGGCCTGAGAACTGGAGAGCACAAAAGCAGGAATGAAACTTAACATAAAAAAAAACTAAGATCATGGCATCCAGCCCCATCACACCATGGCAAATAGGAGGGGAAGACATGGAAGTAGTGACAGACTCCACCTTTTGGGATCCAAGATCACTGCAGATGGGGACTGTAGCCGTGAAATTAAAAGACATTTGCTCCTTGGGAGGACAGCTATTACAAACCGGGGCAGTATAATAAAAAGCAGAGACATTACCCCGTCAACAAAAGTCAATATAGTCAAAGCGATGGTATTCTCAGTAGTAATGTATGGCTGTGAGAGCTGGACCATAAGGAATGTTGAGCACAGAAGAATAGATGCCTTTGAGATGTGGTGCTGGAGAAGAATCTTGAGAGTCCCTTGGACTGCAAGAAGATCCAATCAGTCAGTCCTAAGGGAAATCAACCCAGACTGTTCCCTGGAAGGTCAGATGCTGAAGCTGAAGCTGAAATGCTTTGGCCACCCAATGAGAAGGGAGCACTCTCTGGAGAAGATCCTGATGCTGGGAAAGACAGAAGGCAAAAAAAGACGGGGACGGCAAAAGATGAGACGGCTGGACAGTGTTATTGATGTAACAGACTTCGCAGGATGGTGGAAGACAGGAGGGCCTGGCATGACTTTGTCCATGGGGTTGCAAAGAGTCAGACTCGAATGTGCGACTGAACAAGAAAATAACATCACCTCTAAGGAACACCGACACTTACTGTAAAAAAATGAAAGGAGTGTTTAGGAAATTGTCTGTATTATTCTGATGTATAGTACCGTGATGTTTTTATGTTTTCAAGCAAGGGTGTTGAACTCATTTGTTATGAGGACCGGAGCTGCTTTGAATGAGACCTTGTTGGGCGGGGCCATGTCGGGCCAGGCCATGTGTGTACCTATTTAAGATTAGACAGCAGAGATATAAATTTATAAAGGACAAAGACAAACACAATTGAAGATTAAAAAAAAAAACTTTAAACATTCTTAAAACGTTAGTACTCATTGGTCTTAAAGGTGCTTTCTTTGACTGTTTTCACACATAGCTTACCTCGCAGTCACAATCCTGTTCCCTCCGCAGTATCTGTCGGATTTCCCACCATCTGCGCCAGAGTTACAGGAAGTGCTGCAGCTTTTGCGTAGCAAACATAAACTGGGTTTTAGCAGTTTATGTTTGCTACGCAGAAGCCATAGCACTTCCTGTAACTTCGGCGCAGATGGTGGAAAATCCGACCGGGCGCTGCGGAGGGAACAGGATTGTGACTGCGAGGTAAGCTGTGTGCGAAAACGGTATTTGTATTTCTCCCATGGGATGCAGGGAATGGGGCAAAGGAAGCTGGGGCTCTTTCCTTCCTTTCCCAGGGGACTGGGGGGGGGAGCCTCAACCAATAGAAGGAAGACAGACTTGGTTCTGCTGTGCAATTGAGAGAGCCTGAAAAAACAAGCTCTGCCTTCCTTCCCAAGGGAGGAGCCTCAGCCAACAGAGAAAACAGAGGTTTTGCTTTGTAGGTCCTGTGCAATTGAGTAAGCCTTGCAAAGCAAGCTGTTATGCAGAAGGAAGCAAGTGATAGGAAGAAGGAAGTAGATGACAGCAAGTTGCTGGGGGGCCTGATAGGAGACCTTCAGGAGCCTGATTCGGCCCCCGGGATGCATGTTTGACACCCCTTTTCTTAAGGTTTTAACTGATGTATTTATTTTTTATGCCATTTTGGATTGTTAGCTGCCCTGAGTCTGCTTGTGGAAAGGGCAGGATATAAATTTGACATAATAAATAAGTAATAATAATAAATAATGTGGTACATGGGGTCGCAAAGAGTTGGACTCGACTGAGTGACTGAACAACAACATTGATGTTTTTAAGTTTTGGACTCTTACTAGAACTCTAAACTTCCTTTGAAGGTTTTTCCTTTTGGTTGATTTAGCTTCTTTTCCCCTCTCTTTTTGGTTGGACTAAATGACCCTGGAGCGTCTTTCCAACTCTATGGTTCTCTGACACCAGTACAACCTGCCAAATAGCAATGAACTCCCTTACTCTCTTCTGCCTGAAAGAAGGACTTGGTTTGAGACTAAGTAAATTATTTCAAACATGACATAATCAGGTTTTCTAATCTCAGCCTGTTTCCACATGTATTGCCTGACATCTTATCCACCCTGAAAGTCTGGGATAAAGACGTAGGGAAGAAGGCAACTATAAGGTCAGTTCCAAGTTCTCAGAATAGAAAAGTTCCTGGTTTTTGCCTTCCACCTCTGAAAGGCTCATCACACAGATCCAGAACTCCAAATCCCAGGGCAAGTGCAGAAGTAGTAATATGGATGACTTCCAGTCCTGAAATCCAGGAGACTGTTAAAGACATTACATCCACAACTTTTGCAAATGACTGAAATGGTTGAAAAATCAAAAGAGTTTCCGGCTCAACATTAGGAAGAACTTCCTGGCTGTTAGAGCAATTCCTCAGCGGAACAGGCTTCCTCGGTAGGTGGTGGGTTCTCCTTCCTTGGAGGTTTTTAAATAGAGGCTAGATGGCCACCTGACAGCAATGAAGATCCTGTGAATTTGGGGGGAGGTGTTTGTGAGTTTCCTGCATTGTGCAGGGGGTTGGACTAGATGACCCTAGAGGTCCCTTCCAACTCTATGATTCTATGAACCAGAGCCTCAGGAACTATTTGCCTACCTGTTGTTTCTGTTATTTCTTTTGTTAACCTTTGTGTTCTGGGACTTGCAAGACTTTTAATTAACTGAAACTTGCAAGAAAGGTTAGGGAATTACTTTGAACACTTTAGCTTTTCTTTTGCGCAATGATGAAGAGTAACTTTTGTATGTTAAATGCCAACTGTATTGACCTCCCTCCCCGCTTTCCCAATGGACAAACAAGCTTAATTTCGTTCCCTTTTTTAGACTTGTCAAAATGTTTAGAAGATAATGAAGAAGACTGCAGATTTATACCCCGTCCTTCTCTCTGACTCAGAGGCTCAGAGCGGCCTACAATCTCCATTCCCTTCCTCCCCCACAACAGACACCCCGTGAGGTGGGTGGGGCTGAGAGGGCTCTCACAGCAGCTGCCCTTTCAAGGACAACTCCTGTGATAGCTATGGCTAACCCGAGGCCATTCCAGCAGCTGCAAGTGGAGGAGTGGGGGAATCTAACCCAGTTCTCCCAGATAAGAGTCTGCACACTTAACCACTACACCAAACTACACTACATGAAACTGATTGTAAACCCTGGTTGTAAACATGATTGGTGTCGCTATACTGAGTTATTCAAACCATTTGGAAATTGTGCAGTCCTCACATGGGAGTTAATTGCAAGGACAGGTAAGATGTGCATAACATTTGGGGAGATCTGGCAAGAAGACGGAGGTCAGTTTATTTCAAAAGACCCTGCGTCTATTCGATTAGGAAATCAGCCGCTCCCAGTTCTACCCTCTGAATACTTCTGTTCTGACTGCCATCTACAAAAGTGGTGAAAAAACAGTTTGGTGTGTCATTCCCATAATCCTTCAGAAACATGAAGCGAATAAATGCTAAGGTAGTTTATGCCTGTAGTATCTTTGGACACTCTGAATCAAATTGGGAGGCTATGATTCCAATTGTTACCAGGGAAAAAGGTGGCCCAGCTAACCTCACCAGTCTAAGCAGCATTAGGCTAAATAAAGCGCAGAGCTACAAAAGTGTTTTAGCATTGCAATAACGACATGGCAAGACGAGATCAAAGATGCTGGTTTTGTTGCATTACAGACTGTATACCATTACATTGGTCCTGCTGTAATTCTGTTTGTATAAGAAACAGCCCATTCCAAACCCCGTTTTTCTTTGCACCAAATGCAGTGTGACAACGGTCACGGTTTTAGTTGAGACAGGAATGGCCCAAGTCTTGAAAGGGACAAATGGTGCCAGAATTATGTGAGCTTAGTCCATAACTTTCTGTAGTTGTGTGCTGGTTTGAATTAGCTTGTGCCTCTTTGTGAGGTTAGTTGTCCCATAAGCCTTTGCTCGTCTGCTGGCAACCAAGCTGCAAAGTTAAAGCTTTGCCCTATAGATACACTTTTGCCTGAATTCATATTTGACATTCCCCGGTCTCCAAGTGTCAAACTCCAAAGCCTATTAAAAAGTCTATATTTCCGTGGAGATGCCATATCTGCCTAAGTCTTAACACTGCAAATAAAATATATCTGGCCAAAAGTTTATATGAGGAAAAATTCATGCAATCACCATATAATGGGTGGGTCTGGTACCTTCTTGATTGACACCTCCATTAATTCCTGTAGACTAAAAAGAGCTGTTTAGCCAACACCTTACCTATGATTGAGTGAGGCTTCAGTCTCCTCATTTCTCTGGTAGGTTCAAGCCTATTAGATCAGGGGTGGCCAAACTTGCTTATCATAAGAGCCACATAGAATAAATGTCAGTGGTTGGAGAGCCACAAGATAGGAACAAATACTACACACACATCTTTATTAAAACTCTCTAAACTTTCTTTACACAGGAAGATAAAACACATATATATGCACTTTATAACATGACCATGCAAGGAGTTTAAAAAAAAAGAAGCTGGGAATAACAGTCCCCATAAGACCTGTATAGGGAAAGGTTAGGGAATTATTTTTTGGCACCAGGGGGAGGAAACACACATGTGCCATATAAATCACTGACCACCGTTTGCATCATTATGCATCTCTCTTTGACTTGACACCAAGGTTAGTAAATACAGCTCCTACAAGACCTATGAAACAAAGGGGAACCCTGCACGGCCATCTTTAATTCCATCCCTCCTTCCAGAGGCTCCGTCAACTCTTGCACTCTGAGAGAGTCAGTTTGGTGTAGTGATTAAGTGTGCGGGCTCTTAACTGGGAGAACTGGGTTTGATTCCCCACTCCTCCACTTGCACCGGCTGGAATGGCCTTGGGTGAGTCATAGCTCTGGCAGAGGTTGTCCTTGAAAGGGCAGCTGCTGTGAGAGTCCTCTCAGCTCCACCCACCTCACAGGGTGTCTGTTGTGGGGGAGGAAGATAAAGGAGATTGTGAGCCGCTCTGAGATTTGGAGTGGAGGGCGGGATATAAATCCAATATCTTCTTCTTTCCCTGCTCTAGGCCTCCAGGTGACTTCTGTGGTGGAGATCTTGCAAGCCTATGTCCCCCTCCTTCCCTGCTTCACTGACAGCGGAAATAGTTGCTTACCTATGGGTCAACACTCAGAAGGTGACTGAGATTCCAATGCTAAGCACACTTATTTGAGAGTAAACCTGCACTAAGTTCCTTCTCGACAATACGTGTAAACGAGCAGAATGTGGCTCCTGAACCAGTTTGGGCACTCCTGTGTTAGATGAATTCTGGCCACATGTGCAGTAACATTAGAAAAAGCTGCATCGTATCCTGACCCTGTCCACTTGGAGCATCCTATTTAAACTGAGAGCTAGTTTTATGTAGTGGTTAAGTGCACGGACTCTTATCCGGGAGAACCGGGTTTGATTCCCCACTTCTCCACATGCACCTGCTGATGTGACCTTGAGTCAGTCACAAGCTCTTGCAGAGCTATTCTTTCAAGAGCAGTTCTCAAAAGAGCTCACTCAGCCTCACCCACCTCACAGGTTGTCTGTTGCGGGGAGGGGAAAAGGAAAGAAGACTGCAAGCTGCTCTGAGACTCCTTCAGGAAGCGAAGGACAAGGTATAAATCCAATTGCTTCTATTATTATTTTTTAGAAAGTTTGGTGTAGTGGTTAAGAGCTGCGGACTATAATCTAAACAAATGGGTTTCAGTTGCCACTCCTCCAGAGAGCCAGTTTGGTGTAGTGGTTAAGTGTGTGGACTTTTATCTGAGAGAACCGTGTTTGATTCCCCACTCCTCCACTTACAGCTGCTGGAATGGCCTTGGGTCAGCCACAGCTTTTGTAGAAGTTGTCCTTGAAAGGGCAGCTGCTGTGAGAGCTCTCTCAGCCCCACCCACCTCACAGGGTGTTTGTTGTGGGGGGGGGGAAAGGAGATAAAGGAGATTGTAAGCTGCTCTGAGACTCTGATTCAGAGAGAAGGGCGGGGTATAAACCTGCAGTCTTCTTCTTCTTCTCCACATGCAGCCAGCTAGGTGACCATGGGTCAGTCACAGTTCTTAAGAGCTCTCTTAGCCCCACCTACCTCACCAGGTGTCTGTTGTGGGAAGAGGAAGGATAGGAAATTGTAAGCTGCTCTGAGACTCCTTTGGGTAGTGACAGAGTGGGGTATAAAAACCAACTCCTCCTCTTCTTCTAATAGCAGTTAACAAAACAGACCCTGGACGAAGTCAGATATTGGCAAAATTGTATTTAGGGAAGAAGACTACAGATTTATACCCCACCCTTCTCTCTGAATCAGAGACTCAGAGCAGCTTACAATCTCCTCTATCTTCTCCCCCCACAACAGACACCCTGTGAGGTGGGTGGGGCTGAGAGGGCTCTCAAAGCAGCTGCCCTTTCAAGGACAACCTCTGCCAGAGCTATGGCTGACCCAAGGCCATTCCAGCAGCTGCAAGTGAAGAAGAAGACTGTAGATTTATACCCTGCCCTTCTCTCTGAATCAGAGACTCAGAGCGGCTTACAATCTCCTATATCTTCTCCCCCCACAACAAACACCCTGTGAGGTGGGTGAGGCTGAGAGAGCTCTCCCAGAAGCTACCCTTTCAAGGACAACTCCTACAAGAGCTATGGCTGACCCAAGGCCATTCCAGCAGGTGCAAGTGGAGGAGTGGGGAATCAAACCTGGTTCTCTCAGATAAGAGTCCGCACACTTAACCACTACACCAAACAGGCTCTCTGGAGGAGTGGCGACTCAAACTGCATCAAATTCACACAACTCCTAACCTTAACAAATCAAAAGGGGAGGTAGGAGAATCAAAAACGGCTTGTACTTTCCAAAGAAAACAGAAACTGGTTCAGATAGAACATAGGGGTGGCTGAACTCCCTATACCTGAAGCCAGAACAATCTTGAAAAATATGAGAAGTAATGCACTTGGCTGATGGATCATAGTGTATCCACTAGGCAAGGAAGAGAATGAAAATTAATAATCAAAGTCACAGTAAGTCAATCAGCAGTGCCAATCAGTCAATCAGCGAATGAGGGTTGTAGAACCAGTCATAAATATAAAAAGAGAGTTGAAGCAAAGCTTGTGTTTTAACATGACACAAAATGATAAATGATGCAAAAATTCTATAGCATAAAACAAGGGTGTCAAACATGAGGCCCAGGGGCCTTGGAGGACTCCTATCAGCCCCCTGAACAACTGGCTGTCATCTACTGCCTTCTCTCTCTCTCCTGCTTCCTTCTACATAACAGCTTGCTTTGCTCTATTTTCTCCATTAGCTAAGGCCCCTCCCTTGGGGAAGAAGGGGGGAGGGAGAGCTTGCTTTGCCAGGCTTTCTCAATCACACAGCAGAGCTACTGAGCCAAGCCTCTCTTCCTTCTATTGTCTGAGGCTCCTCCCCCTCCTGGTTCCCTGGGGAAGGAAGGAAAGTGCCAGAGCTTCCTTTGCCCAGTTCCCCAGATCCTATGGGAGAGATACAAAGAAAGGACCAATGAATGCCAATGTTTTATGCATATTTTAAGGGTTTTTTTTAAAAAAAAAAACAACTTTGTGTTTGTCTGTATGCTTTATAAAATTTATATCTCTGCTACCTAATCTTAAATAGGGACACACATGGCCCAGCCCGACATGGCCTGGCCCAACAAAGTCTCATTTATATCAGATCTGGCCCTCATAACAAATGAGTTCAACACCCCTGGCATAGAATATAGCAGGGGTGGCTATATAGCTCTCCAGGTGTTTTTTGCCTACAACTCCCATCAGCCCCAGCCAGCATGGCCAATGGCTGGGGCTGATGGGAATTGTAGGCAAAAAATATCTGGAGAGCTACTGTTGGCCACCCCTGGAATATAGCATGGTGTCAAGTCTGCAGATTCAATAACGATGTAGATTAGGGTTACCAAGTCCCATTTTAAAAACATCTGGGGACTTTGGGGGTGGAGCTAGGGGGAGGGGGGGGAAACGGCGCCAGGGAGCGTGGCGAGCCACCCGGTCTCAGAGCGGGCGACGTCGCTGCGCTGCTGGCACCTCTTCTTGACTCGCTGTGGCTGCTCCTCCGAGATGGGCCCATCTCGGGGTAGCAGCTGCGCGGGGGGGGGGCAGCTGCGTGCCCGCCGTTTCCCCCCTCCCCCCGCTTCCGTTTTTGGGAGGAGCGGGGGAAGAGGGTGGAAATCCTGGTTTCCCCCGGCAGAGCGGGAGGGTTGGGAAGCCTAATGTAGATACAAAGAAACTAGTTTATTGATACTGGATGCTTGCAGCCTAAGCCAGGGTTTGAAGAGACTGAAACCATACAGTAAATACATTGCATATAAGGAGTACTTCAAAAGCATTCCTATGGGCCGGGAAATTGTGCAGGGGACATTCACACATAGATGTTACTAATACATTCTCGTGTTGATTAGGCGTAATGGCCTTGATGTTTTACCAGGCTCCTAGGACTCCCCCGGGCCTGAGCTGAGAAGGTTCAGATAAGACTTTTCACACATCACCATTTCAAAGCAGGGAGAGTTTCTAAGAAAGGGAGGGGGGAACAGCAGAGAGGCACTAGCAGCATTTGGTTCTACTTTGGTTCTACCCAGCATGCTCTTTGGTTGAGCCAGAGTTATATTCAGACTTGACACATAGGTCTCCAGAATCATCTAGTCCAACCCCCTACACAATGCAGGAAATTCACAAATGCCTCCCCCCCACAAATACCCCATGACACATGCTTCACATGCCCAGAAGATGGCAAAACAACCCACCAGGATCTCATGCCCAAAACAACTCTCCAGGACCGCAGGCCAAACAGCAACCTCAATAACAAACATAGTTAAACCGACCGAATTAATCCCCAACATTCCAAAAAAGTTTCCCCAACCCCCCTCTCAGCCACACTAATGCAAGAATTACAATAAATTACAAATCTGATGTGGTCCTCTGCAATTCTATTGAAGAAATTTTTTTTTGAGCAGGAATGCAGTTCCGGCTGCCTTGGCGTTGGGGTGTGTGGCCTAATATGCAAATGAGTTCCTGCTGGGCTTTTTCTACTAAAAAAAGCCCTGCTCATAACTAGTAATTAAGAGTGTAAGGGGCTACAAAGTGGTGAGACTCCCAAAACCTCACAGAAGGCTGGACTGGAGCTCTCAATTTTGGATTTGTCGTCCTTTGTTTAATGTACAATTGCTGTGCTATGCTCAAAACTCTGTAAATAATATTTATAGAATCCTGTTACTTTAAGAGGCAACGACCGTGTGTCCAGTTGTTCGCAGTTACGATAATCTGTAATTGTGATAGGAAGTATTTATTCCGGATAGAGGTGTGAATGAATAGGAGAGGTATTACCCGAATCCTGAAACATCGTGAGCCATTCTGGTTAGAATTTTGAAATTGGGATCTCATTAAGTGAAACTTCAATTTGGAATGGTGAGTGTGCTATTCCAGATGAGTACGCTAAGCCCTTTCTGACCTTGTAGGAAACTATTTCCTGAAGAAGGGCTTGATCCTGAAACGTTGGACTTATCAAGAGGGGATTGGATAAAAATATGGAGCAGAGGTCCATCAGTGGCTATTAGCCACAGTGTGTGTATATATATATATATATATGTGTGTGTGTGTGTGTGTGTGTATAAATTAATGGCCACTGTGTGATACAGAGTGTTGGACTGGATGGGCCATTGGCCTGATCCAACATAGCTTCTCTTATGTTCTTATCTGGAAGTTGCATTGTTACGCTTCCTTCTTGGAATGGAGCCTCGGCTTCACAAGCTACTTTGCTTGAACTCTCGCTTTCTATGCTTTGTTTAATACAAATAGGCAACTTAGTTCATGTTATTTTACATTCTTAAGGGGATCTGAGATATTGTATCTGCTCTTGTGCATGTTTTTTCACTGTTTTTCTTATTATATACATATCATAAAAACACATAATACTTTGTAGCGTCTCAGAGCGCAGATTTCCCCCCCCTCCTCTTTAGTTTGCATTTTCTGTGTTCTCCACTTTCGGCTTTCACAGAAAGAGTTAGACAGGAAGATAACCTGAAGTACCCAGTTTCCCATAGGAAGGTGACTAATAAAAAGATGCTTCTTTGTAAAAGTACGTTCTGATCATTTCTGAGCCTCCAGCACGAGGGTGTTCAAAGAACAGCCTCATCAAAATTGGCTACAGGGACGTTTCACCCTTGTGTGGATTCTCTGAGGAACATGAAAGTCAGTGGATCTCTACCTCAAGCTTTTCCCACATGTTGAGCATTTCTGAGGTTCCTCCCATGTGTGGAATTCTCTTGTGTGGGTATAATCTCATTCCGCACTATGAGGATTCAAAGGGAGTTTCCCTTGTGAGTTCTCTGATGCCGTAGAAGGCAAGAACTGTCAATGAATCTCTTTCTACATTCAAAGCATTCAAATGGTTTCTCCCCTGTGTGGATTCTTTTATGTGTGTTAAAGTAGCCACTCTGCCGGAATCTCTTCCCACACTCTGAGCATTCGAAAGGTTTTTCCCCTGTGTGGGTTCTCTTATGGTCTTGAAGATGGCTACTTTGACCAAATCTCTTTCCACATTCTGAGCATTCAAATGGTTTCTCCCCTGTGTGGGTTCTCTGATGCACTTTAAGACTGCCACTCTGACTGAATCTCCTTCCACACTCCAAACATTCAAAAGGTTTCTCCCCTGTGTGGGTTCTTTGGTGCAGTTGAAGACTTCCGTTTGTATGTAATCTCTTTCCACACTCTGAACATTCAAAAAGTTTCTTCCCTGTGTGGGTTCTTTGATGCTTTTGAAGAAGGCTACTCCGATAGAATCTCTTTCCACACTCTAAACATACAAAAGGTTTGTCCCCTGTGTGGGTTGTTTTATGCTCTTGAAGATGGCTACTCTGACTGAATCTCTTTCCACACTCCACACATTCAAATGGTTTGTTCCCTGTGTGAGTTCTTTGATGATACTGAAGATGGCTGCGCGTATTGAATCTCTTTCCACACTCTGAGCATTCAAATGGTTTTTCCCCTGTGTGGGTTCTTTTATGGTCTTGAAGATGGTTGCTCCGACCAAATCTCTTTCCACATTCTGAACATTCAAAAGGTTTCTCCCCTGTGTGGGTTCTTTTATGCAGTTTAAGACTGCCACTATGACCGAATCTCTTCCCACATTCTGAACATTCAAATGGTTTCTCCCCTGTGTGGGTTCTTTTATGCAGTTTAAGATTGCCACTATGACTGAATCTCTTTCCACATTCTGAGCATTCAAACAATTTATCCGTTGTGTGGATTCTTTTAGGCTTTTCGCTACTCTGGCTGAATCTCTTTTCACATTCTGAATATTCAAATGGTTTGTCTTTTGTGTGAGTTCTCTGATGATGCCGAAGACTGCGATTCCAACCAAATCTCTTCCCACACTCTGAGCATTCAAATGGTTTCTCCCCAGTGTGGATTCTTTTATGCATTTTAAGACTGCCACTATGAGTGAATCTCTTTCCACACTCTAAGCATTCAAAAGGTTTCTCCCCTGTGTGGGTTCTCTTATGATACTGAAGACTGTTACTATGACCAAATCTTTTCCCACACTCTGAGCATTTAAAAGGTTTCTCCCCTGTGTGGCTTCTTTTATGCACTTGAAGACTGTCATTCTGACTGAATCTTTTCCCACACTCTAAGCATTCATAAGGTTTCCCTCCCCTTTGTATTCTTCGGTTCTTAAGAAGCTGTGATCTATATTTGAAGTACTTTCCACACTGAATGGATCTACTCGTCTTCATTATATTGTGCTGCAGAAAATGTAGATTACACATTCTTCCATCTCTCTTCTCAACCGAACAGCTGTCTGTCTGTCCCTGAGGGCTGCCTTGATTCCAGATGCTGCCTTTCAGGTCGTCGCTATCAACTTCATCTTGCAACTGCAGATGCTGTTCGTCACTGTCCTTATTCCTCTGATCGTCCTCCTCTGGAATAAACAGAGACAACATTAGCACCTGACAGGAAAGGAAGGTCCAAAAGCTGCAGTAGGAAAGAACTGACGGCCCTTTGGCCTTGCCCACTTAGCTGATTTTAACTAACCCATTTCCTCTCAGAAAATCCAGGATGAAGGATACGACAGCCTTTCAAGAACCACAGCTGAGCTCTTGCCCAGAAATAGCTTGTGAACCTACACATTTCAGGCCCCAGAAGGCCTCCCTTCTGTCTTGCCCACTGAGGTTTATACTTCTACCAAACTAAGAGTATCTTAGAAGTGAAGCAGAAAAGTCCCATGGGCATTCCTTGCCTGTTCCCTTGACATAACCATGAAGGATACCTACTCTCAGCCAGCCCACTTGCGAAAGAAATTCTCACTTGAGATTCTCTTCAGGAACTCTCCAGCCTTTCTTTGGATGCACCCACCATGGATTCTAGTAAATAAACGGAAATGAATCCAGGGGAGGGTATATTTCAATGGCTGGCAACAGAGAAATGAAGACCTGGCCCCTTCCAGAGTCTTTCTGAGGGCCTTTCATCCCACCTTTGTCTCAACCCAGGACATTTTTTCTGGTTTGGGTGATGGCCACAATATTGGCCTCAGTTGCATCTAAACATGTAATGGAACAGGAGTCAAAATGATGTATCGCTTTTCAATATTTGGAAAAGAAACTGTGTGGCACAGTATAAATATCTATTATACCAAACACAAGTGCAATAGTCCAAACAATTTTTGTTGTTGTTGCACAGTCGAGTCCGACTCTTTGCGACCCCATGGACAAAGTCATGCCAGGCCCTCCTGTCTTCCACCAGCCTCCGAAGTCTGCTCAAATTCATGTTTGTTACATCAGTAACGCTGTCCAGCCGTCTCATCTTTTGCCGTCCCCTTCTTCTTTTGCCTTCTGTCTTTCCCAGCATCAGGGTCTTCTCCAGGGAGTGCTCCCTTCTCATTGGGTGGCCAAAGTATTTGAGCTTCAGCATCTGACCTTCCAGTGAACAGTATGGGTTGATCTCCCTTAGAACTGACTGATTTGATCTTCTTGCAGTCCAAGGGACTCTCAAGAGTCTTTTCCAGCACCACAGCTCAAAAGCATCTATTCTTCTGTGCTCATCTTTTGCCATCCCCTTCTTCTTTTGCCTTCTGTCTTTCCTAGCATCAAGGTCTTCTTCAGGGAGTGCTCCCTTCTCATTGAGTGGCCAAAGTATTTGAGCTTCAGCTTCAGCATCTGACCTTTCAGGGAACAGTCTGGGTTGATTTCCCTTAGGACTGACTGATTTGATCTTCTTGCTGTCCGAGGGACTCTCAAGAGTCTTCTCCAGCACCACAGCTCGAAAGCATCTATTCTTCAGTGCTCATCTTTTGCCGTCCCCTTCTTCTTTGGCCTTCTGTATTTCCCAGCGTCAGGGTCTTCTCCAGGGAGTGCCTCCTTCTCACTGAGTGGCCAAAGCATTTGAGCTTCAGCATCTGACCTTCCAAGGAACAGTCTGGGTTGATTTCCCTGAGGACTGACTGATTTGATCTTCTTGCAATCCAAGGGACTCTCAAGAGTCTTGCAAAGCACCACAGTTTGAAAGCATCTATTCTTCTGCACTCAGCCTTTCTTATGGTCCAGCTCTCACAGCCATACATTACTACTGCAATACCATCACTTTGACTATACGGACTTTTGTTGGCAGGGTGATGTCTCTACGATTCAGTCCAAACAATACAGTCTCTCAGACGAAGACGCTGATAGCAACAAAGTCTCTACTTCCATCAAAGATATTTGCATGCTTTAACTAAGGCGTAGTCATCCAACAATATCTTCTTTCCGTAAGAAACCTGAGCGGTAAGCCGAGCATCCGTGGAGACCCATTTCAGTATGACACTTTCCTCAGCCAAAGGCTTTTCCGCAGCTCAATGTATTTATTTATTACCTTGGATTTTTATCCCGCCCTCTCCGCAAGCGGACTCAGGGCAGCTAACAATCAGTTCAAATGACTTCAAACAATAAATGCAATTAAAACATTTGAAAACATTTTATGGTGCTGTCCAGCAACAACCTAGAAGGGATCGTCCTTTACTAACGGTAAGCCCATAGTGATCACAATTTCTCAGTAGTGTAGGGTGGCAGTCCTCTCCTGGTTTAGGTGCCAAAGGCCTGTCAAAATAACTCGGTTTTGCAGGCCCTGCAGAATTGAGAGAGATCCCGCAGGCCCTTATGACCTCCGGGAGGGCATTCCACATTTCAGGTGCTGCCACCGAGAAGGCCCTGGTCCGTGTACAGCACAGCCTGGCCTCCCTTGGATCCGGGGATGGACAATATATTAGCGGCTTCTCCCACAAAATTGAAAAATATCTTATCAACTGGAACACCAGTCCAACACCAGTCCAACCTGACAACCGTTCCTGCAATTCTACGGACGGTATCGTTCCTCCTCCGTAGAACTGGAGGAACGATTGTCGGGTTAATTTGTTGGCTTACCGCTCAGGCTTCTTACGGATGACTATGCCTTGGATAAAGTTTGCAAATACCTTCGATGGAGATACTTGGTCGCTATCAGCGTCTTCATTTGAGAGACTGTATTGTTTGGACTATTGTGTTTGGTTTAACAAATATTTGTACTGTGTCACACAGTTTCCTTTCGTTTTTGCCATATCATAAACTGTGTTTCTTCCTCCTTTTCATGCCTTATCATGATGGCAGCAATTTGCACCTTCGGTGAACCTATGGAAGAGCCTTACCCAGAGTGGCCACGCTCCCATAGTTCTCCAGCATGACTTCCCAGTAGAGAGCTCTTTGTCCCAGATCCAGCAGGGCCCACTCTGCCACGGTGAAAGACACGGCTACCTCCTCGAAGGAAACTGAACACTGAAAGAAACAGCAGATTCCCTCATCAGAGATTCCACCAGGCAGAGATTGCACACTGGAAAGGAGTAGTCTGTGCGGGTACAGGATGTCTGGCTTGGAATGAGTAAAGGGAGTGGCCTTCAGAGTCTATCTAGCTCAGGCATCTTGTAGAAACTGCAGGAGCAAAAGACCCCTCGAGAAGGGTGGTGGGGAACCCAGGCTGTCCCCTGCTCAGATCCCCTACCTGGACCGGAGGTGCAACAGCTGTTTCCACACCTCTGAAAAGATGATGGCTGAACAGCATCTTCCCATTTTCTGTTAGGGAGACATAAGGGAAAAGAAAGGTTTGCCGTGACTTTCTATTCTCTTTGCTTATTTGTTCCCTGCTTCACACACCCCCTTGATAGGGGTGTGAGACCTTGCCCTGTGTAAACACAACACATTTTTAACACTTTTTATTAAATCCTCAGAGAAGATGATGATCATATAGGATTTATTTCCCGCCCTCCACTCCAAAGAGTCTCAGAGCGGCCTACAATCTCCTTTCCCTTCCTCCCCCACAACAGACACCCTGTGAGGTGGGTGGGGCTGAGAGGGCTCTCACAGCAGCTGCCCTTTCAAGGACAGAGGCTCAGAGCGGCCTACAATCTCCTTTCCCTTGCTCCCCCACAACAGACACCCTGTGAGGTGGGTGGGGCTGAGAGGGCTCTCACAGCAGCTGCCCTTTCAAGGACATAGGCTCAGAGCGGCCTACAATCTCCTTTCCCTTCCTCCCCCGCAACAGACACCCTGTGAGGTGGGTGGGGCTGAGAGGGCTCTCACAGCAGCTGCCCTTTCAAGGACAGAGGCTCAGAGCGGCCTACAATCTCCTTTCCCTTCCTCCCCCACAGCAGACTCCCTGTGAGGTGGGTGGGGCTGAGAGGGCTCTCACAGCAGCTGCCCTTTCAAGGACATAGGCTCAGAGCGGCCTACAATCTTCTTTCCCTTCCTCCCCCCACAACAGACACCCTGTGAGGTGGGTGGGGCTGGAGAGGGCTCTCAAAGCAGCTGCCCTTTCAAGGACAACCCCTGCCAGAACTATGGCTGACCCAAGGCCATGCTAGTAGGTGCAAGAGGAGTGGGGAATCAAACCTGGTTCTCTCAGATAAGAGTCTGAACACTTAACCACTACACTAGACTGGCTCTCCAAGAGAAGCACCAGGTACCTATGAGCTTCAGGGACAATAAATGCTGTCAACGTATTTCAGACTTCTGTGAGGCCTGCGTCAGGCCTGGGAGGGGAAGAGGCAGGTGGAAATGGCATTGTGTGATCTGAGGGCTTCTGAAGAATCCAGGATCATATGGATGAGTTTTCAGAGTGTCTCTTGGCATTCTGACTTCACAACCAGGTTTTCATCCAGACGCAACATCCACATGACTTCATGTCTGTTCCATGCCCCTCCCAAAGTCCCTCCCTTAAGTTCGTGGGGGGTGCCAACTCATAGCCCACCACCCCTACTCCAGCATCCTTTTCCCCACAGTGGTCCAGCAAAAGCCCCTATAAAGGCAAGGACAGAAGCTAATTTTTTTCAATCATTATTTACTGCCAGAAAGTGCTTTTCAACAGCTCTGCAGAGAGCCATTGTGGTGTGGTGGTTAAGTGCATGGACTCTTATTTAGGAGAACTGGGTTTGCTGCCCCATTCCTCCACTTGCACCTCCTGGAATGGACTTGGGTCAGCCATAGCTCTGGCAGAGGTTGTCCTTGAAAGGGCAGCTGCTGTGAGAGCCCTCTCCAGCCCCACCCACCTCACGGGGTGTCTGTTGTGGGGAAGGAAGGGAAAGGACATTGTAGGCCGCTCTGAGCCTCTGTCCTTGAAAGGGCAGCTGCTGTGAGAGCCCTCTCCAGCCCCACCCACCTCACAGGGAGTCTGGTTCTTTTGGGGGGAGGGGGGGAGGTAAAGGAGATTGCAACTGCTCTATTCAGAGTATAGGGTACGATATAAATCCGATATCATCATCATCATCATCATCATCATCATCATCATTATTTGTCAAATTTAAGGAAGCAGGATGCGATATGAATATTTTAATTAATGTGAGGAATTGCCTTCCATGAATTTGTTTAATAAGTGGACACTGAGTCCAGCAAATTAACTCTATGTTGTGTAAAAAGATTTTTAATTTTTCCCCGTGACCTGAACTCTCTACCCATCATATTCACCGGACACCCCAATCATATCCAGACACTAAGAGTCCTTACCACAGAAGAGGGCATCTTGGGCACGCTGCTGGGCCTGCGCTCTCTCCCCCTGCTCCAAGGTAGCTCCTTCTGCCTCAGAGAATGTCGCCTGTATCTCCAACGATGCTCCCCACATCTGAAACGCAGCAAAGGAAATTAATTAATTAACGTATGGTAGCATGTGTGGCCACCAAATGAGAAGGGAGCACTCCTTGGAGAAGATCCTGATGCTGGGAAAGACAGAAGGCAAAAGAAGAAGGGGACGGCAAAAGATGGGATGGCTGGACAGCGTTACTGATGTACATAAAAACATAAGAGAAGCCATGTTGGATCAGGCCAATGGCCCAGCCAGTCCAACACTCTGTGTCACACAGTGGCCAATATGTGTGCATGCGTGTGTGTGTGTGTATACATACACAAACATATATGTGGCAGTGTATTCCACATGTTAATCACCCTTTGGGTGAAGAAGTACTTCCTTTTATCCGTTCTAACCTGACTGCTCACCAATATCATTGAATGCCCACGAGTTCTTGTATTGTGAGAAAGGGAGAAAAGTGCTTCTTTCTCTACTTTCTCCATCCCATGCATAATCTTGTAAACCTCGATCATGTCACCCTGCAGTCAACATTTCTCCAATCTAAAGACCCCCAAGCGTTTTAACCTTTCTTCTAGCTAACACAAATTTGAGCAGACTTCAGAGGATGGTGGAAGACAGGAGGGCCTGGTGTGACTTTGTCAATGGGGTCGCAAAGAGTCGGACTCGACTGTGCGACTGAACAACAACAACAAAAGCATGTGTAGTATAGGAAAAAGATGCTAAGATTCTCTAGTAGTCAGTAGTTTTCTTAGAGTAATGCACCACTAGGTGGCAAGCTAGACTTGTTTTTAAGACAAAATGACATTTCAGACCTGGTTTGCCATTGCTTATCTCTGCATCATGGCCCTGGTATTCCCTGGATGGTCACCTATCCAAGTAAAAGCAAAGAGCGATCCTGCTCAGCTTCCAAGATCTGATGAGATCTGGCTAGCCTGGGCTATCCAGAACAGAGAGTAGCAAGAGAGATGGGTAAGAGATGGACTGGAATAGACCAAGGAATTGATCCTGCCTTGCTTCCCGACTCTGCACCCTTCCATCAACAGACCTGGTGAATTACCTGGAGGGATCAGAAATTCTCTACTAGAAGAGCCTGCTAAAGGAGGCTGTGAAATCTTCCATTTGGATGAGTAACACTTGGACAAATACCTGGCAGAGTAACTTTAGGAGATGGGTGGTCAAACTTGCTTAATGTAAGAGCCACAGAGAATAAGCATCAGCTGTTTGGAGAGCCGCAAGACATGAACATCAGAGGAAGGAAGGAAGGAAGGAAGGAAGGAAGGAAGGAAGGAAGGAAGGAAGGAAGGAAGGAAGGAAGGAAGGAAGGAAGGAAGGGAGGGAGGGAGGGAGGGAGGGAGGGAGGGAGAGAGGGAGAGAGAGAGAGAGAAAAAGAAAGAAAGAAAGAAAGAAAGAAAGAAAGAAAGAAAGAAAGAAAGAAAGAAAGAAAGAAAGAAAGAAAGAAAGAAAGAAAGAAAGAAAGAAAGGAGGGAGGGAGGAACATAAGAACATAAGAGAAGCCATGTTAGATCAGGCCAATGGCCCATCCAGTCCAACATTCTGTGTCACACAGCGGCCAAATATATATATATATATATATATATATATATATACACACACACACACATACACACTGTGGCTAATAGCCACTGATGGACCTCTGCTCCATATTTTTATCTAACCCCCTCTTGAAGGTGGCCATGCTTATGGCCGCCACCACCTCCTGTGGCAGTGAATTCCACATGTTAATCACCCTTTGGGTGAAGAAGTACTTCCTTTTATCCGTTTTAATCTGTCTGCTCAGCAATTTCATCGAATGCCCACGAGTTCTCGTATTGTGAGAAAGGGAGAAAAGTACTTCTTTCTCTACTTTCTCCATCCCATGCATTATCTTGTAAACCTCTATCATGTCACCCCTCAGTCGACGTTTCTCCAAGCTAAAGAGCCCTAAGCGTTTCAACCTTTCTTCATAGGGAAGGTGTTCCAGCCCTTTAATCATTCTAGTTGCCCTTTTCTGAACTTTCTCCAATGCTATAATATCCTTTTTGAGGTGCGGCGACCAGAACTGCACACAGTACTCCAAATGAGACCGCACCATCGATTTATACAGGGGCATTATGATACTGGCTGATTTGTTTTCAATTCCCTTCCTAATAATTCCCAGCATGGCGTTGGCCTTTTTTATTGCAAACGCACACTGTCTTGACATTTTCAGTGAATTATCTACCACGACCCCAAGATCTCTCTCTTGGTCAGTCTCTGCCAGTTCACACCCCATCAACTTGTATTTGTAGCTGGGATTCTTGGCCCCAATGTGCATTACTTTGCACTTGGCCACATTGAACCGCATCTGCCACGTTGACGCCCACTCACCCAGCCTCAACAGATCCCTTTGGAGTTCCTCACAATCCTCTCTGGTTCTCACCACCCTGAACAATTTAGTGTCATCCGCAAATTTGGCCACTTCACTGCTCACTCCCAACTCTAAATCATTTATGAACAAGTTAATGAGCATGGGACCCAGTACCGAGCCCTGCGGCACCCCACTGCTTACCGTCCTCCACTGTGAAGACTGCCCATTTATACTCACTCTCTGCTTCCTATTACTCAGCCAGTTTTTGATCCACAAGAGGACCTGTCCTTTTACTCCATGACTCTCAAGCTTTCTAAGGAGTCTTTGATGAGGAACTTTATCAAAAGCTTTCTGGAAGTCAAGGTAAACAACATCTATCGGGTCTCCTTTGTCCACAAGTTTGTTTACCCCCTCAAAGAAATGTAACAGGTTAGTGAGGCAAGATCTTCCCTTACAGAACCCATGCTGAGTCTTCCTCAATAACCCGTGTTCATCAATGTGCCTACTCATTCTGTCCTTGATAATGGTTTCTACCAACTTTCCCGGTATTGAAGTCAGACTGACTGGCCTGTAATTTCCTGGATCCCCTCTGGAACCCTTTTTAAAGATGGGGGTGACATTTGCTACCTTCCAGTCCTCAGGAACAGAGGCAGATTTCAATGAAAGATTACAGATTTTTGTTAGAAGATCCACAAGTTCAACTTTGAGTTCTTTCAGAACTCTCGGATGTATGCCATCTGGACCCGGTGACTTATTAATTTTTAATTTGTCTATTAGTTGTAGGACCTCCTCTTTTGTCACCTCAATCTGACTCAGGTCTTTCAACACCCCTTCCAATATTAGTGGTTCTGGGGCGGGCAAACACTTCTCATCTTCCACGGTGAAGACGGAGGCAAAAAATTCATTCAGCTTCTCAGCCATTTCCCCATCCTCCTTCAGTAATCCTTTTACCCCATGGTCATCCAAGGGCCCCACTGCTTCCCTGGCTGGTTTCCTACTTCTAATATATTTGAAGAAATTTTTATTGTTGGTCTTTATGTTTTTTGCAATATGCTCCTCATAGTCCCTTTTTGCCTGCCTGATCACAGTCTTGCATTTGATTTGCCACTGCCTGTGTTCCCTTTTATTAATCTCACTTGGACTGGTTTTCCACCGCTTAAAGGAGTCCTTCTTACCTTTTACAGCTTCCATTACTTTGTTTGTTAACCACGCTGGCCTCTTCTTATACCTGTTTGTGCCTTTCCTAACTTGTGGTATGTATTTTATCTGAGCTTCTAGGATTATAGTTTTAAATAGTCTCCAAGCTTCCCCAAGGGTTTTGACCGTATTTACCTTTCCTTTCAGTTTCCTCCTCACATGCCTCCTCATCTCAGAGAATTTACCCCTTTTAAAGTTAAATGTGGTTGTGGCGGTCTTTTTGGGCAACTCCCTATTTATACAAACGGTGAAATCAATAACATTATGGTCACTGTTCCCAAGCGGCGCAATCACTTTTACGTCTCTCACCAAGTCTTGGGCATTACTTAGGACCAGATCCAGGATCGCCCCACCTCTAGTAGGTTCTGAGACCATCTGCTCCATAGCACAGTCATTGAGAGCATCAAGAAACTCAATCTCTTTCTCTCGACCAGAACACATATTGACCCAATCAATCTGCGGGTAGTTAAAATCACCTATTACGACACAGTTTTTACGTTTAGCCGCTATCTTTAATCCTTCCATCATATTATAATCGTCCTCTCTCTTTTGATTTGGTGGGCGATAAGGAAGGAAGGAAGGAAGGAAGGAAGGAAGGAAGGAAGGAAGGAAGGAAGGAAGGAAGGAAGGAAGGGAGGGAGGGAGGGAGGGAGGGAGCTTTAACTTCAAATGCATTCTGCAAGCTGCCGACTGGCTTCACTTGGAGAAGTGACTTAAAGAGACAAATGCCTTCTCTAAGCCAGACACCATGGCCAGGGGGGCTTCAAGAGCCGCACAATATGTGTAAAAGAGCCACTGGTGGCTCCTGAGTGGCAGGATAAGGCCAGAACTCATTGCTTGAATCGGACATATTGGTGGAAATCCCCCTCACCTGTTCTGCCTGCCTCTTCTCCTCTGCCTGACTCAGGAGGAAACCTTCGGCCAGGGCCACCGCCTGGGAACTGGTCTCCGGCCCGCATCCTCTGACCCAGCACTGCATTTCCTGGGGCAGGATGGTCAGAAACTGCTCCAAGATCACCAGGTCCAGGATCTGCTTCTTGGTGTGCCTCTCTGGCTCCAGCCAGCGGTTGCAGAGTCCATGGAGCTGGCTGCAAATCTCTCTGGGCGCACTGGCCTCATGGTAGCGGAATTGCCGAAAGTGTTGGCAGTGCACATCAGAGGCCATGGTGTCCTTAGCCAGGATCTTTGGCACAGCTCTTTCCCAGAATGCAACACCACTCCCAGCTTGGAGGAGAAAGGGCTCTTTGCTTGCTGTCCTGCCAGTTTCAGGTCCTCCTGGGTCCTGCTCTTCCATCTCCTGCCCCTTCCATTGAGTCACCTCCATCTGGGAAAAGAGGCCTTTATTCCCTTGGCTGTGAAGAGAGGCTTCTCTCTGGGGGGGAAGGAGAGACACAGACAGTATCATATCACAAGTAAAAATGAGAATGGAGACACAACACCAAACATCACAAATCTTCATATGCTCAAGAGGTATTTGAGAATTACTGGCTTTGATGGACCGAGGGTCTGATTCAGTATAACGCAGCTTCATATCTTCATATGTTCAATTGCCCTAGCAGGAGTGGGGAACAGTGGCTCTCCAGATGTTTTTTTTGCCTACAACTCCCATCAGCCCCAGCCATTGGCTATGCTGGCTGGGGCTGATGGGAGTTGTAGGCAAAAAAATATCTGGAGAGCCACTGTTCCCCACCCCTGCTAGGAGATCAGAACAAAAGTGCTTCTTGTGCTTTGTAGACTGGGTTTAATATCATTTTGCTATATTATATACCAAGATATTTTATATATTCTGCCTTGGCATTTTGGGAAAGTTAAGTTTCTCTGTTTCACTTTGTAGAAATGTTACAAGCTTAGCCGCCATTCCTTTGGCTCTGTCTGTCTAATTCTTAAGGTAAACCAGAGCCTCCCCCCCCAAAAAAGACAAGAGAAATCGGTGATGCCTTTCCCATTGTATTTATCTTTTAAAAAGGACAGAAATGAGGGGGCCCAACTCACCCGGACAAAAGGACTGTTTTCCAGAGTCCAGCCTGTTTTGGGAAGAAGCCTATGCCCAGCCTTTGAACAATTCTGGATGGCCTCTAAGTGTGTCAGGAGAAATTCCCACCCAAAGCAGAAACAGTGTCCTGCTGGTGTTGGGCAAATATTCAATTGGTCTGCTGAAATTTGTCTAACGTATGGAAGGAGGGTGAGAGATGAATATTTTAATTAACATGAGGAATTGCCTTCCACGAATTTGCCTTCCATGAATTCGTACAATTAGTGGACATTAAGAGAACATAAGAGAAGCCATGTTATCAGGCCAATGGCCCATCCAGACCAACACTCTGTGTCACACAGTGGCCAAAAAAACCAAGTGCCATCAGGAGGTCCAGTGGCGCCAGGACACTAGAAACCCTCCCACTGTGCCCCCCAAGCACCCAGAATACAGAGCATCACCTGCCTCAGACAGAGAGTTCCAACAATATGCTGTGGCTAATAGCCACTGATGGACCTCTGCTCCATATGTTTATCCAGTCCCCTCTTGAAGTTGTCTATGCTTGTAGCCACCACCACCTCCTGTGGCAGTGAATTCCATGGGTGAAGAAGGACTTCCTTTTATCCGTTCTAATCTGACTGCTCAGCAATTTCATAGAGTGCCCATGAGTACTTCTTTCCTACTTTCTCTATCCCATGCATAATCTTGTAAATCTCTATCATGTCACCCCGCAGTCGCCGTTTCTCCAAGCTAAAGAGCCCCAAAGCGTTTTAACCTTTCTTCATAGGGAAAGTGTTCCAACCCTTTAATCGTTCTAGTTGCCCTTTTCTGGACCTTTCCCAATGATATAATATCTTCCCTTGCACTCCTAGGCAATCAGCACCTTGGCCAGAGTCTCTCCAATTCCCTGCTCGTATGCTGGGCAGTCCTGGGACACTAGCTGGTAGTCCCATCCCCACACTGGGCCCACATTAGGGTCGCAGAATGGGGCTGTGGTTGATTCCAGTGCAGGCAGGAATTCCCTTTCCTTATGCCCTTTTTTTCATTCATTCATCCAACAACAACAAAAAAGGCCAGCTTTCCATGTGGCTTATCATTGATTGTAGCTCCCCTCCTCAAATTCTGCTTATGTAGTGGAACAAAACTGGTGTCAACCCCTAGGTAAGACCTGAAGTTCTCCCAGAATTCCAACAGACTTCTAGCTGACAGAGATCAATTCCCTCAGAGAAAATGGCTGCACTGCGGGGAGGGGGACAACTCTATGGCCTTGTTGCTATCTGAGGAAACCCCCCCGGCCACCCAAACCTGGTCTTTCCCAGAATGCATCCCCCCAAATGTCTAGGAATTTGCCATCAGGGAGTTGGCAACCCTACAGCAACTGAGGCAAAGAATGATTCCAGCCTCCCCCCTTCCAAGATCCCCCAATGACTTACTCCTACGGAAACCTTCTGTCCTTGCACTCCTGCAAACAAATGAAAAATGTTTCCTGTCCTCTCCACGAGGAGTCCAGACAGTCTGTCATCAGTGAGGCTCCATGAACCTCAGTGGGGCTACTTTGGAGTAACTCAGCACGGGGCTGCGCTCCAAGAGCACCCAGTGCTGTTCAGCCATCTCATCAAAAAAAGGACTCCCCTTGTCTTCTCCTGTGTTCCATAATATAATGCCTCACACATTCATATGTGCATCTCATTAATATGTGACAGAATCATAGAAAGCAGAAAAAGAGGCCCCAACGCAGTCCGGAATTCTCACGCAGGTCTAGAAGCCATAAGAACTCAAGAACATAAGAGAAGCCATGTTGGATCAGGCCAATGGGGCATCCAGTCCAACACTATGTTTCACACAGGAGCAAATAAAAAAAACAGGTGCCATCATAGAATCCTAGAGTTGAAAGGGACCTCCAAGGTCATTTAGTCCAACCCCCTGCACAATGCAGGAAACTCTCAAACACTTCCCCCTAAATTCACAGGATCTTCATTGCTATCAGATGGCCATCTAGCCTCTGTTGAAAAACCTCCAAGGAAGAAGAAGAAGAAGATGATGATGATATTGGATTTATATCCCGCCCTCCACTCTGAAGAGTCTCAGAGCGGCTCACAATCTCCTTTACCTTCCTCCCCCACAACAAACACCCTGTGAGGTGGGTGGGGCTGGAGAGGGCTCTCACAGCAGCTGCCCTTTCAAGGACAACCTCTGTGATAACTATGGCTGACCCAAGGCCATTCCAGCAGGTGCAAGTGGAGGAGTGGGGAATCAAACCCGGTTCTCCCAGATAAGAGTCCGCACACTTAACCACTACACCAAACTGGCTCTCCACCACCTCCCGAGGAAGCCTGTTCCACTGAGGAATCGCTCTAACAGTCAGGAAGTTCTTCCTAATGTTGTGCCGGAAACTCTTTTGATTTAATTTCAACCCATTGGTTCTGGTCCTACCTTCTGGGGCCACAGAAAACAATTCCACACCATCCTCTATAGGACATGCCTTCAAGTACTTATACCATCTATACATCATCTTAAAACAGTTCTCTTTAATGCTATGACATGTTGCGAGTTTCATAGAGTTTTTCCACAGATATTCCCAAGATTCCATCTTTATTTCTTTATTTACATTAATTGCCCATTTTATCATTTGAGATTTCACTACTTCATCTTCTGTAGTCCATTGTAAAAGTAATTTGTACACTTTTGAAATTAATTTCTCATTATCTCCAAGCAGAACTCTTTCCATTTCTGTTTGCTCTTTCCTTATTCCTTCAGCTCAAAAGATGCGTAGAAAAAGAGTGGAAAATAAAAGGACATTGGACAATTTTTGATGATTAAGACTTTTAAGACAAGAATATAACTTTTGAAGGGGGGATCCTTTTCTTTATCAATTTTTGTTTTTTCTTGATAGTTAAAGGTACCTTTAATATCTGTTTTTTTCAAAAAAAAATAACACTGGCGGGGGTCAAGTATTGGGGGAGGGGTGGGAGAAAAGTAAGATGTGGGGTAGAATGATTTTTTTTTTTTAATCTTAAGCTTTTTATAAGTTGTAGATATAGTTCTACTACCATATGTTACTAATAAAATTGTTTGTATACATAAAAAGGACATGCCTTCAAGTACTTGAAGATGGTAATCATATCACCTCTTAGCCTCCTCCTCTCCGGGCTAAACATCCCCAGCTCCTTCAGCCTTTCCTCAAAGGATTTGGTCTCCAGATCAGGAGGTCCATCAGTGGGGCCAGGACACTAAAAGCCCTCCCACTGTTCCCCACCCCCCCAAGCACCAAGAATACAGAGCATCACTGCCCCAGACAGAGTTCCACCCATTCCTTGTGGCTAATAGCCACTGATGGACCTCTGCTCCAGATGCTGATCCAATCCCCTCTTGAAGCTGGCTATGCCTGTAGCCGCCACCACCTCCTGTGGCAGTGAATTCCACATGTGAATCACCCTTTGGGTGAAGAAATACTTCCTTTTATCCATCTAACCCAGCTGCTCAGCACATTTCATAGAGTGCCCATGAGTACTTGTATTGTAAGGAAGGAAGAAAAGTAAAAAGCTCTTCTGATCTCCTCTTGCAGCCGCACATTCCCCTCCCCTTCCTCCACCACTGCCCATGGGGAAACGCCCCCCCCCCCAGGCAATTGCAGCTCACCCAATCCTGCGCTTTGGGGTGATGCACACGCCTCGACAGGAGCCCTGTGGCGCAAAGCAGTAAAGCCATAGTCCTGCAGTCCCAGCTCTCTGCTCACGACCTGAGTTTGATCCTGGCGGAAGCTGGGCTCAGGTAGCTGGCTGGAGGTTGACTCAGCCTTCCACCCTTCCGAGGTCAGCAAAAGCTTGCTGGGGATTTGGGGGGAGGAATGTAGATGACTGGGGAAGGCAATGGCAAGGAAAGGAAAGGAAAGGTCCCCTGTGCAAGCACCAGTCGTATCCGACTCTGGGGTGACGTTGCTTTCACAACAGACTTTTTATGGGGTGGTTTGCCATTGCCTTCCCCAGTCTTTTACACTTCCCACCCCCCCCAGCAAGCTGGGGACTCATTTGACCGACCTCAGAAGGATGGAAGGCTGAGACAACCTCGGGCCGGCTACCTGGAACCCAGCTTCCGCCGGAATCGAACTCAGATTGTGACCAGAGAGTTCGGACCACAGTACTGCAGCTTTACCACTCTGCACCACGGAGCCGCTAGGCAATGGCAAACCACCCCGTAAAAACAAAGCAGGAGTCAAGGGTCAACTTTAAGACCAACCCATTTTTATTTAGAACGTAAGCTTTCCTGTGCTCTTAAGCACACTTCATCAGATGAGGAATCCAGCACAGTGAGCAAAGCTCGTCTGATGAAGTGTGCTTAAGAGCACAGGAAAGCTTATGTTCTAAATAAAAATGGGTTGGTCTTAAAGATGCCACTTGACTCCTGCTTTGTTCAACTGCTTCAGACCAACACGGCTGCCCTCTTGGATCCACCCCGTAAAAAGTCTGCCGTGAAAACGTCGTAATGCGATGTCACCCCAGAATCGGAAATGACTGGTGCTTGCACAGGGGACTACCCTTGACCTTTTTCTTTTTAAATACATGCAGACAATCTAAGGAAAGGGGGAACTTTCCCCCACGTTCCCTATCTCCTTGCAAGTCGAGGGTCGGAGCTCCTCTCCCTTTGCCAAATTGCTCCAGTCGCCCTCAGCAGTTCCCTCCCCCTTATCATAGAATCCTAGAGTTGGAAGGGACCTCCAGAGTCATCTAGTCCAACCCCCTGCACAATGCAGGAAACTCGCAAACGCCTTCCCCCTAAATTCACAGGATCTTCATCGCTGTCAGAGGGCCATCTAGCCTCTGTTGAAAAACCTCCAAGGAAGGAGAGCCCAATTTCATAGAATCCTAGAGTTGGAAGGGACCTCCAAGGTCATTTAGTCCAACCCCCCAACAATGAAAGAAACTCGCAAACACTTCCCCCTAAATTCACAGGATCTTCATTGCTGTCAGAGCTCACCACCTCCCGAGGAAGCCTGTTCCACTGAGGAACTGCTTTAACGGTCAGGAAGTTCTTCCTAATGTTGAGCCGGAAACTCTTTTGATTTAATTTCAACCCATTGCTTCTGGTCTTACCTTCTGGGGAAACAGAAAACAATTCTAACCCTTCCAGGATTTGAAGATGGTGATCCTATCACCTCTCAGCTGCCTCCTCTCCAGGCTAAGCATCCCCAGCTCCTTCAATCTTTCCTCATAGAGCTTAGTCTCCAGACCCCTCCCCATCTTCGTCGCCCTCCTCTGGACCCGTTCCAGCTTGTCTAGATCCTTCTTCAAATGCGGTGCCCAAAACTGAACACAATACTCCAGGTGACGTCTTCCCAGAGAAGAGTAAAGCGATACCATCACAACACGTGATCTGGACACTACACTTCTGTGGATGCAGCCCAAAATTCCATTTGCCCTTTTAGCCACCGGTGCCTGAAAGCGGGGTAGGTGCTCCAACTCAGATCATTTGCAAGGGGGAGCCTCAAGATTTCCACTGCCAAGGGGCCTCCGCAGGGTTTAAACCGGCCCTGCCTCCATGACTTACTTGCAAGTAAAATTTCCCCGGGATCTGGCTGCTGCAAGGATTTTTTTTCCCTCCCCCTCCTCCTCCCTGCTCCCCCTTCCCCGCCGGGCTCCTCCGCTTCTTGCAAAGGCCTAAAGGGGGCGAGGAGTCTGCGCACCGCGCGCGAGAGATGGGAGGCGGTGTGGAGGGGGGGGGGGTGGCGTCACTTCCTATCAAAGCCCCTCTCCCCACCCCCCACAACGGTGGGGGAGATTGTTCTAGGTGCATGCATCAGTCCCAAAGCGTAGGATCGGGTGAGCTGGGATTGCATGGTTGGGGAGGGGTCCTTCGAGCAGCGCAGGGCCCGCTTGCCCGCTAGGTCAACTAGGCGGTTGCCTAGGGCGCCGGGAAGGGGCGTGCTCCACCGAATTGGGCTCCCTTCCTGTGCCCGAGACAGCCATCAGGCTTTCTCCGGAGGTGGTGGGCTCTCCTTCCTTGGAGTTTTTTCAACAGAGGCTAGATGGCCACCCGAAAGCAATGAAGATCCTGTGAATTTAGGGGGAGGGGTTTGTGAGTTTCCTGCATTGTGCAGAGGGTTGGACTAGATGACCCTGGAGGTCCCTTCCAACTCTAAGATTCTATGAAATTGGACTCTCCTTCCTTGAAGGTTTTTCAACAGAGGCTAGAGGACCATCTGACCATCTGTGAATTTAGAGGGGGAGGTGTTTGTGAGTTTCCTGCATTGTGCAGGGGATTGGACTAGATGATCCTGGAGGTCCCTTCCAACTCTAGGATTCTATGAAATTGGGCTCTCCTTCCTTGGAGGTTTTCAAACAGAGGCTAGATGGCCATCTGACGGCAATGAAGATCCTGTGAATTTAGGGGGAGGTGTTTGTGAGTTTCCTGCATTGTGCAGGGGGTTGGACTAGATGACCCTGGAGGTCCCTTCCAACTCTAGGATTCTATGAAATTGGGCTCTCCTTCCGCGGAGGTTTTTCAACAGAGGCTAGATGGCCATCTGACGACAATGAAGATCCTGTGAATTTAGGGGGAGGTGTTTGTGAGTTTCCTGCCTTGTGCAGGGGGTTGGACTAGGTGACCTTGGAGGTCCCTTCCAACTCTTGGATTCTATGAAATTGGACTCTCCTTTCTTGGAGGTTTTTCAACAGAGGCTAGATGGCCATCTGACAGCAATGAGGATCCTGTGAATTTAGAGGGGGAGGTGTTTGTGAGTTTCCTGCATTGCGCAGGGGGTTGGACTAGATGACCCTGGAGGTCCCTTCCAACTATAGGATTCTATGAAATTGGGCTCTCCTTCCGTGGAGGTTTTTCAAAAGAGGCTAGATGGCCATCTGACAGCAATGAGGATCCTGTGAATTTAAAGGGGGAGGTGTTTGTGAGTTTCCTGCATTGCGCAGGGGGTTGGACTAGATGGCCCTGGAGGTCCCTTCCAGCTCTAGGATTCTATGAAATTGGGCTCCCCTTCCTTGGAGGTTTTTCAACAGAGGCTAGACGGCCATCTGACAGCAATGAGGATCCTGTGAATTTAAAGGGGGAGGTGTTTGTGAGTTTCCTGCATTGCGCAGGGGGTTGGACTAGATGACCCTGGAGGTCCCTTCCAACTCTAGGATTCTATGAAATTGAGCTCTCCTTCCTTGGAGGTTTTTCAACAGAGGCTAGATGGCCATTTGACAGCAATGAAGATCCTGTGAATTTAGGGGGGAGGTGTTTGTGAGTTTCCTGCATCGTGCAGGGGGTTGGACTAGATGACCCTGGAGATCCCTTCCAACTCTAGGGTTCTATGAAATTGGGCTCTCCTTCCGTGGAGGTTTTTCAACAGAGGCTAGATGGCCATCTGATGACAATGAAGATCCTGTGAATTTAGGGGGAAGTGTTTGTGAGTTTCCTGCATTGTGCAGGGGGTTGGACTAGATGACCCTGGAGGTCCCTTCCAACTCTTGGATTCTATGAAATTGGGCTCTCCTTCCGTGGAGGTTTTTCAACAGAGCCTAGATGGCCATCTGACAGCAATGAGGATCCTGTGAATTTAAAGGAGGAGGTGTTTGTGAGTTTCCTGCATTGCGCAGGGGGTTGGACTAGATGGCCCTGGAGGTCCCTTCCAACTCTAGGATTCTATGAAATTGGGCTCCCCTTCCTTGGAGGTTTTTCAACAGAGGCTAGACGGCCATCTGACAGCAATAAGGAACCTGTGAATTTAAAGGGGGAGGTGTTTGTGAGTTTCCTGCATTATGCAGGAGGTTGGAGTAGATAACCCTGGAGGTCCCTTCCAACTCTAGGATTCTATGAAATTGAGCTCTCCTTCCTTGGAGGTTTTTCAACAGAGGCTAGATGGCCATCTGACAGCAATGAAGATCCTGTGAATTAAGGGGGAAGTGTTTGTGAGTTTCCTGCATTGTGCAGGGGGTTGGACTAGATGACCCTGGAGGTCCCTTCCAACTCTATGATTCCAGTTTGCTTGCCTGCCTGCCTTCCTCCTAGGGAGGAGAGGGAGAGGGATGCAAAAGGAGCTCACAGAGCGGGAGGTTGGAGGGGGTGGCAGCCTTTGCTTTGAACCAAGGGCAGTGGAATTCTGCACTGTGGTTGCTAAGGTTCTGTCGCATTATATTATATTAATGAGACATCCATATGAATGTGTGGTGCACTGTGAAATGCAGCGCAGTATCAGAGCAAGCAATGGGAATCCTTTTGCTGAGCTGGCTGAACGACGCCGCATGCGCTGGGAGAGCGCAGCAGCCATTTGCAGAGTGACTCCAGAGTAGCCCCATTGAGGTGCATAGAAGAAGACTGCAGATTTCTACCCCGCCCTTTTCTCTGAAGAGCCCCATGGTGCAGAGTGTTAAAGCTGCTGTACTGCAGTCCTAAACTCTCCCCACAACCTGAATTCGATCCCCGGCAGAAGCTGGATTTTCAGTTAGAGGGCTCGAGGTTGACTCAGCCTTGCATCCTTCCAAGGTAGGTCAAATGAGTACTCAGTCTGCTGGGGGGGAAAGTGTAGAGGACTGGGGAAGGCAATCGCAAACCAAACGATGTGAACGCAACGTCACCCCAGAGTCGGAAACGACTGGTGCTTGCGCTGGGGACCTTCCCTGTCTTTCTCTCTGACTCAGAGCGGTTTACAATCTAATCTCCTATATCTTCTCTCCCCACCCACCCCAAACAGACACCCTGTGTGGTTGGAGGGACTGAGAGAGCTCTTACAGCAACTGCCCTTTCAAGGACAACTCCTGTGAGAGCTATGGCTGACCCAAGACCCTTCCAGCAAGTGTTAAAGTGGTGAGCTACTGGCGATACAGTGGTGAGCTACTGGCGATACAGTGGTGAGCTACTGGCGATAAAATGGTGAGCTACTGAAGAAGAAGAAGACTGTAGATTTATACCCCGCCTTCTCTCTGAATCACCTTGAGGTTGGACTACTGTAATGCCCTCTACATGGGGCTGCCCCTGTGCCGAACCCGGAAGTTGCAGTTAGTGCAGAATGCCGCTGCCCGGCTGTTATTAGGGCTTCCAAGATGGGAGCACATTCGGCCGGGGCTCCAAGATCTGCACTGGCTGCCAATAATATACCGAGTCCGGTACAAGGTGCCGGTTATTACCTTTAAAGCCCTATGTGGCTTAGGACCTGCCTACCTTAGGGACCGTCTCTCCCCACATGTTCCCCAGAGAGTACTGAGATCGGGTTCTCAAAACCTGCTTGTAATCCCCGGGCCAAAGGAGGCCCATCTGAAATCTACCAGGGATCGGGCCTTTTCGGTAACGGCGCCTTGCTGGTGAAACCAGCTGCCGGAAGAGGTGAGGGCCCTTTGGGACCTTGGGCAGTTCCACAGGGCCTGCAAGACAGTCCTCTTCCGGCTGGCTTATAACTAACTGACACTGGGAACTTTGGATGGTCGTAGTGTACATTTCGACAGACCGCTGGTTTATATGTTTTATTAACTTACTGTTTTAAATTGTTGTAAATTGATGTTTTAAAGCTAAATTTATGTTAGATTTTATATGTTGTAAGCCGCCCTGAGCCGCTTCAGTGGGAAGGGTGGGATATAAATTGAAATATAAATAAATAAATAGATAGATAGATAGATAGATAGATAGATAGATAGATAGATAGATAGATACTCCGTCTACCCAGCCACACTGAACTTTGAATTCCTTGACAATCTCCTATATCTTCTCCCCCCACAACAGACACTCTGTGAGGTTGGTGGGGCTGAGAGGGCTCTCACAGCAGCTGCCCTTTGAAGGACAACCTCTGCCAGAGCTATGACTGACCCAAGGCCCTTCCAGCAGCTGCAAATGAAGAAGAAGACGGCTGTAGATTTATACCCTGCCCTTCTCTCTGAATCAGAGACTCAGAGCGGCTTACAATCTCCTATATCTTCTCCCCCCCTACAACAGGCACCCTGTGAGGTGGGTGGGGCTGAGAGGGCTCTCACAGCAGCTACCCTTTCAAGGACAACCTCTGCCAGAACTATGGCTGACCCAAGGCCCTTCCAGCAGGTGCAAGTGGAGGAGTGGGGGAATCAAACCCGGTTCTCCCAGATAAGAGTCCACACACTTAAGCACTACACCAAACTGGCTTTCTTGACAGCCTGGCTGAGCCTCCTCCTGGAGAAGATGTGGGGACATTTTTGATTTGTCTGTAGCACTGAAAGTGTTAATCTCACAGAGCTCTTGGCTAGAGAGGCCGAGCAAAGGGGGAGAGTCGGGAAGGAGGAAAGGCTGTTTCCCTTGGTGGGGGTGCAGAGGGAGAGTTTGTTTTTGCAGGGCAACAGAGAACTGGGAAGGCTTCAGATAAGCAGGAGGAGGGAAAAACCTTGCAGCCTGATCCCGGGGATGGTTTCCTTAGGAGTAAGTCATTGGGGGAGAAACTTCCATGAGCTCTAGGAAGGGAGGAAGGCTAGGATCCTTACCCGGGGCTGCCTTAGGTCTCGGGTGGCCAAACTTGCTTAACCTAAGAGCCACATAGAATAAATGTCAGATGTTTGAGAGCCACAGGGGAGGAAAGGAGGGAGGAAAAATTGGGAGGGAAAGGTGGAAAGAAAGCAAATATATTGGGGAGGGAGAAGGGAGGCAGAGATGGAAAGAAAGCAACATTAACTGCATTCTCCAGCCTGCTGGCTGGCTCGGCTTGGAGAAGCATGGGATGGAGAAAGTAGAGAAAGAGGTACTTTTCTCCCTTTCTCACAATACAAGAACTCTTGGGCATTCGATGAAATTGCTGAGCAGACAGGTTAGAACGGATAAAAGGAAGTACTTCTTCACCCAAAGGGTGATTAACATGTGGAATTCACTGCCACAGGAGGTGGTGGGGGCCACAAGCATGGCCACCTTCAAGAGGGGTTTAGATAAAAATATGGAGCACAGATCCATCAGTGGCTATTAGCCACACTGTGTATGTATATATAAATTTTTTTGCCACAGTGTGACGCAGAGTGTTGGACTGGATGGGCTGCTGGCCTGATCCAACATGGCTTCTCTTATGTTCTTATGAGAAGTGATTTAAAGAGACAAATGCCTTCCCCAAGCCCGCTGATGGGGCAGTGGGCGCTTTGAAAGCCGCAGAATATATATGAAAGAGCCACACTGTGACCACTCCTGTACTTTTTTTTTTTATTTGGGGGGGGGTGCATTCTGGGTAAAGCTTGTTTGGGGCCTGAGAGGGACCTCAGATAGCAACAAGGTTTTGGAGCAGGGCTGTAGCCAGAGGGAGGGGCATGGGGGCGGTGTCCCCTATAGATTCTGCTGCATCCCACCCAATCAGTGTAAGGGAATATTGGGTGGGGTGCTGCAGGGTCTATAGGACGTACTGCCCCCATGCCACCCCTCCAGGCTATGGCCCTGCCTTAGAGGCCTTCTCCCCACGTAGCCATTTTCTCCAGAGGAACTGGAAGTCTGTTGTAATTCCTGCGTTGTAGGCATACATGCAGTTTTTCATTTCTGAGCATATAACAACCTTGCTCCTGTTGTCATACATAAAGCCCAATTCATCTTCTTAAGTTGTTTTTGTCATACATAAAGCCCAATTCATCTTCTTAAGTTGTTTATCCATTATTCCCAACAAAAAAAGTCACTAGTTTCATTTGTATATCAAAACCAAAAATAGGCCAGGAACTGATTTGCATATTAGGCCTTCACCCAAAGGGTGATTAACATGTGGAATTCACTGCCACAGGAGGTGGTGGCGGCCACAAGTATAGCCACCTTCAAGAGGGGTTTAGATAAAAATATGGAGCACAGGACCCTGCCTTCTTCCCCAGCTTTTTTACTCAGGGAAACCTGGTCTGGAGAACTCTGGTTGCCTAGCAACAGCAAGGGGGGGGAACCCATTGCTTAAAGCTACAGTGATTTCTCCTTTGTATGGGTTCCTTTATGCTTATGGCTACTCTGCCGGAATCTCTTTCCACACTCTGAATATTCAGGTAATTTGTCCTTTGTGTGGGTTCTTTGATGATATTGAAGACTGCGACTCCGGCTGAATCTCTTCCCACACTCTGTGCATTCAAACAATTTTTCCCCAGTGTGGGCTCTTTTATGCACTTTAAGACTGCCACTATGAGTAAATCTCTTTCCACACTCTGAGCATTCAAATGGTTTCTCTCCTGTGTGGGTTCTTTGATGATATCGAAGACCACTACTATGACCAAATCTTTTCCCACACTCTGAGCATGCAAAAGGTTTCTCCCCAGTGTGGGTTCTTTTATGTACTTTAAGATTGCCATTCTGACTGAATTTCTTTCCACACTCTAAGCATTCAAAAGGTTTCTCTCTCCTTTGTATTCTTCGGTTCACAAGAAGCTGTGATCTATATTTGAAGTACTTTCCACACTGAATGGATTTATTTGTCTTCATTATATTGTGCTTTGTAAAATGCAGATTATCCATTTCTCCATCTCTCTTCTCAACTAAGTAGCTATCTTTCTTTCTCTTAGGGCTGCCTCGGTTCCAGATGTTGCCTTTCAGGTCGAGGGGAGGGACGGTGGCTCAGTGGTAGAGCATCTGCTTGGGAAGCAGAAGGTCCCAAGTTCAATCCCTGGCATCTCCAAAAAAGGGTCCAGGCAAATAGGTGTGAAAAACCTCAGCTTGAGACCCTGGAGAGCCGCTACCAGTCTGAGAAGACAATACTGACTTTGATGGACCAAAGGTCTGATTCAGTATAAGGCAGCTTCATATGTAAGGTCTTCATTATTATCTTGCAATGTGGCTCTCCACATGTATTTTGCCTTCAACTCCCATCAGCCCCAGCCATTGGCCATGCTGGCTGGCGCTGATGGGAGTTGTAGGCAAAAAACATCTGGAGAGCCACTGTTCCCCACCCTTGAAATAGAGCATTGAGCGTTTCTGTTGCCCCCTGGAGAGAAAACCTGGTGGGACCTCGTGGCCCTTCCTTGCACCTCCAGGGAAATGCTGATGGCCACTGTAGGGTCAGGCAAGCAACGGTGCACAGCTGGTGGGGGGCAGGGGGCAGAAGGTTACGGACCTCCACCCTGGATTATCCCTGCTAAGGAACCCCAGGCTGGAGGAAGGGTGTTCATTAATGATTTGGAGTTGGGAGTAATCAGTGAAGTGTTCAAGTTTGCAGATGACACTACATTGTTCAGGGTGGTGAGAACCAGAGAGGATTGTGAGGCACTCCAGAGGGATCTGCTGAGGCTGGGGATTAGATAAAAATATGGAGCAGAGATCCATCAGCGGCTATTAACCACAGCATTTTATTGAAACTGTCTGGGGCAGTGATGCTCTGTATTCTTGGTGCTTGGGGAGGGGCAAAGTGGAAGGGCTTCTAGCCCAATTTGTGAACCTCCTGATGGCACTTGGGATTTTTTTTTTGCCACTGTGTGACACAGAGTGTTGGACTGGATGGCCCATTGACCTGATCCAACATGCCTTCTCTTATGTTCTTATGTGACATAGAGTGTTGGACTGGATGGGCCATTGGCCTGATCCAACATGGCTTCTCTTATGTTCTTATGTGACACCGGGTGTTGGACTGGATGGGCCATTGGCCTGATCCAACAGGGCTTCTCTTATGTTCTTATGTGACTCAGAGTGTTGGACTGGATGGCCCATTGACCTGATCCAACATGGCTTCTCTTATGTTCTTATGTGACACAGAGTGTTGGACTGGATGGGCCACTGTCTGGTCCAACATGGCTTCTCTTATGTTCTTATGTTATGTTCTCCTCCCTCAGGGTCTCTGCTAGGCTGGCCAACCTCCCGGTGGGGCCTGGAGATCTCTCCAGATTACAATTTATCCCCAAGCTAAAAAAGGCCAACGCCATGCAGGGAATTATTAGGAAGGGAACTGAAAACAAATCAGCCATAAGAACATAAGAGAAGCCATGTTGGATCAGGCCAATGGCCCATCCAGTCCAACACTGTGTCACACAGTGGCCAATATATATATATGTGTGTGTGTGTTTATACACACACACACACACACATATATATATACACACACACATACACTGTGGCTAATAGCCACTGATAGACCTCTGCTCCATATTTTTATCCAATCCCCTCTTAAAGCTGGCTATGCTTGTAGCTACCACCACCTCCTGTGGCAGTGAATTCCACACGTTAATCACCCTTTGGGTGAAGAAGTACTTCCTTTTATCCATTCTAACCTGACTGCTCAGCAATTTCATTGAATGCCCACAAGTTCTTATATTGTGAGAAAAGGGAGAAAAGTACTTCTTTCTCTACTTTCTCCATCCCATGCATAATCTTGTTTTTGTCAATAAACAATTTTATTGGTAACATATGGTAGCAAATCTATATCTATATTTTACGACTTAAAAAAAGGAAAGATTTATCTACCCCATATCTTACTTTTCCCCCCACCCCTCCCCCCGTTACTTGAACCCCGCCAGTGTTATTTACTTAAAGAAAAGCAAATGTTAAAGGTACCCTTAACTATTAAAAAACCAAAAGTTATATTCTTGTTTAGAAAAATTAATAAAAATTTAAGTGTGAAAAAAAAACTTAATCATTATCCAAAATTGTCCAATGTCCTTTTATTTTCCACTCTTTTTCTACGTATCTTTTGAACTTCTTCCACTCCATTTTAAAATTTTCTAAATCATAGTCTCTTAATATTCTTGTTAATTTGTCCATTTCACTCCATGACATAACTTTTATAATCCAATCCCATTTCTCTGGTATTTTTTCTTGCTTCCACAACTGCGCATACAGTGTCCTAGCAGCTGAGAGCAAGTACTAGATTAAAGTTCTATCTTCTTTTGGAAATTTTTCCATTTGTAATCCCAACAGAAAAGTCTCTGCAACTTTGTTAAACTCATATCCCAAGATATTAGACATCTCTTGCTGGATCATCTGCCAAAACGTTTTAGCTCTTTCACAAGTCCACCACATATGGTAGAAAGAACCTTCAGGCTTTTTACATTTCTAACACCTGTCTGGCATCTTGTTATTCATCTTTGCTAATTTTTTAGGAGTCATATACCATCTATACATCATCTTAAAACAATTTTCTTTAATACTTTGACATGTTGCGAGTTTCATAGAGTTCTTCCACAAATATTCCCAAGATTCCATCTTTATTTCTTTATTTACATTAATTGCCCATTTTATCATTTGAGATTTCACTACTTCATCTTCTGTAGACCATTGTAAAAGTAATTAGTATACTTTTGAAATTAGTTTCTCATTGTCTCCAAGCAGAACTTTTTCCATTTCTGTTTGTTCTTTCCTTATTCCTTCAGTTTTGATATCATTCTCCACCAAGCTTTTTATCTGTTGCATTTGAAACCAATCATATTTATGACTCAATTCTTCAGCAGTCTTCAGTTCTATTTTCCCACTTTGTATTTTTAATAATTGATTATATAACAGACACTTTTATTCGCCTGTCTTAGCCGTTATCTTTATCACTTCAGCTGGCACATCCTATGCATAATCTTGTAAACCTCTATCATGTCACCCCGCAGTCGACGTTTCTCCAAGGTAAAACGCCCCAAGCGTTTTAACTTTTCTTCATAGAGAAAGTGTTCCAAACCTTTAATTATTCTAGTTGCCCTTTTCTGTACTTTTTCCAATGCTATAATATCCTTTTTGAGGTGCGGTGACCAGAATTGTACATAGTATTCCAAATGAGACCACACCATCGATTTATACAAGGGCATGATGATACTGGCTGATTTGTTTTCAACTCCCTTCCTAATAATTCCAAGTATCATAGCGTCCTGTATAAATCATTGGTGTGGCCTCATTTGGAGTACTGTGTACAATTCTGGCCACTGCACCTCAGAAAAGATATTATAGCATTGGAAAAGTCCAGAAAAGAGCAACTAGAAGGACTAAAGGGTTGGAGCACTTTCCCTATGAAGAAAGGTTAAAACGCTTGGGGCTTTTTAGCTTTAGCTTGGAGAAACGTTGACTGAGGGGTGACATGATAGAGGTTTACAATATTATGCATGGGATAGAGAAGGCAGAGAAATAAGTACTTCTTCCTTTCTCACAATACGAGAACTCGTGGACATTCAAGGAAATTGCTGAGCAGTTGGGTTAGAACTGATAAAAGGAAGTTCTTCTTCACCCAAACGGTGATTAACACATGTAATTCACTGCCACAGGAGGTGGGGGCGGCTGCCAGCATAGACAGTGTTAGGGAAACTGCTCTCAAAATGAGATTGGGGAATTAGATTGAGAGACAGTTAGCCCCAAAAAGGAATCTTTGTTATCAATTGTATACCAGGCTCAACCGTTCAGAGAGTCAATGCTCAATAAGAGACTCTAATTTAGTAAAAATCAATTGTAATTTATTTAGAATAATATTTCTTTCATACAAGGTAAAAATACAAAACACTCACACATTCACACAGGTCTAGGAAATATAGATAGATCAATAGGGGAACATATATGGATAAACAGACAGGGTAATATTTACCATCGTAGTCTTCCAGGAAGGTTTCCAATGGCGACTTAAGAGGACAGGGGAAATGGACCCAACACTGTGGCCAGAATTGGGGATGGATCTAGACAGCGGGTAATAGGGGTTGCTGAATAGAAAGCACACATGAGTGGAGTTGGGTCAGAGGTTAAATAGGCTTCCTCAGACCCTTAGGGACTGGGAGGTCCAAGGGAGGAGAGATGGGAGGTTCAAGAAGGCTGGACATTCCTTACTGACACCTAATTGGATGCCTGCTTTGGCCAATGAACTTCACCTTAGTCCAGTGAACCTGGAAATTTCCAAGCTGCAATGCTGCTTGTGTTGGCCCCAGGGTACTTAGACTGGAGTAAGAATGGGAATGGCTGGATACTTAAGTTTAAATGGGATTAACTAGGAGGGTGACAATAGGTAATCAAATGCTGGCCTAGGTACCACCCGGGTTAGACAAAAGACTTGATGAAGACAGGA
This sequence comes from Heteronotia binoei, assembly GCF_032191835.1. Lineage (NCBI taxonomy): Eukaryota > Metazoa > Chordata > Lepidosauria > Squamata > Gekkonidae > Heteronotia > Heteronotia binoei. The sequence continues at coordinate 12,762,596 of NC_083227.1, read as the reverse complement.
GATGTCCTTCCTCTTTCTCATCTTCTGCTGGGCAAGATTTATTGTTCTGGTATTGCTGAGCAATTAGGATCAACAGTGGAGCTATTAATCCATTCTTAAAACAGATGGGTTGCTTGCAGGCTCAGGGTGTGTACGTGTGACTTTCCCACTAAGAAGGAATGAGTTCAGCCTGGCAGGGTAAGCTTGGGTCAGGAAAGCAAGCTGGATTCTGCTGTTGTTAGCTTTAGGTCCATGGAGCCAGGCTGGAAACATGGTGGCTTCTTCCACTGCAGTGGCCAAGACTGGGCACACAAGGAGCAGCTGGAGCATGTCTGTATTTCTGGCTCACACCCTTCAGAGATGTAGAATGCAAAGCTGCCACATAAGCCTTAGAAAGTGTAAGCAAAGTCCACTTCTTAGAGCAGATGTGTGAGAGTCAAATCTCCAGGCACCCTGGCAACCACACTGGCGATCACGATGTCCACATGCATGAAAAGTAGGGGGCTTTTCCTCACAGTTCCCCCCCTCAAGACCTATGTCACCATCTGGTGGCGAGGTCTTGCAATAACACAATGTCCATATCTGTAGTTGACAGGCGGCGAGTCCACGTAGCTTCAATTGTCTACCGGGGTGTACCGTCTATCTAAAAAGGTTGGAGCCACTATCTAAACTACTCAAAAATCAATTTGGAAAAATATTCCAATAGGCCAAAGGTTCCTTCCTTTGAATACTACGATACAGGGATAACAGGCATTGGCAACATTGTAGGGCATACAGTATTAAAACACAGGGTTACAATCATTGAAATAAAAGTTGAGTTCATAAAATCATTACTGCTATTTAAACCAGATAAATAACAAGAATTGATCTATAAATCACACACAATCATGACAATAATTGATTAGGAAAACACACAGGTACATTAGAGTTCATGGTTACAAGTGAATCCATATCTTAATCTTGAGTCTTCTTTTCTTCTTCTCCCCCCCTTGATAAGCTTCTTATACTGGGGTTTGAAGAGGATCTTCTTCCAGGTACCTATTGGGTATGTGAAAGTCCTAGTGGAGGGTGAACTAAAGAGTCTTCCCACCCCCCCTAGCACCCAGCGAAATCTGTCTTTATTGTTGCTAAAAGGGAGTCTTCCTGTAACCCAGCATGTAATTGGCAATGGTGCTTTTCTGCCTGTATCACTGATGGTCCATAGAGCAACAGTGGGCTTTGAGGAAAGAACCAAAAAGGAACCAAAAACATTCACACATGACAACATGGAGATGATTCTGTACCATTGTAGGGAGCAGTGAAAGCAGATCAAAAATGCATACATTCAACCATGAAGAAAGGAGTCTTAAAAAGCTATTAGTGAAGTGTCCTCCTGTCCAGCGTATGGTGACCAGTGAGCTTTTACGTCACAAGCTTACATATGTCATGTTAGGGGCCTGCATTGGGCAGGTTTGCCTATCACATTAAGCATTCAAGACTTTAGGAGGCTTTTTCCTTGTCAAGGAAGGAAAGTAACATACACAATTCAGAAAACACAACCCCAAATATTCTTTGTTGCAACATAAAACTTAAAATAAAACATTGTGCACAAGCTTGGCGCTCCAGGGAAATGACCATAGTTGGGGCGTCCCCCATAATGAAAATAGTTCCACAAAGAAGAGACAAAAGAAAACTTTTGCTATAGCCTTAGAATATAATAAATTGTCAAAACAATAGAAAAACTTCAAAAACAAAAACTGAGGCCTCAATAGAACAATGCTAGCTAGCTTTATATGAGAGGGATCATACCCAAAATGGCAGGTGAGCTAGAGCAGAGAAATTAAAAACCTGGACATAAGTGAGGTGATCAGGTCCCACTAAATCCAGTTTTTCTCTGGGCTAGTTCAGCTAAAATGATCTCACATGTGAGCACAGATTTCAACAAAAAGTTAACAACACAAGAATTCTGAAAAGCAACATAATGGTTACACATACATAAAACAATTCTCAACAGGACTATCAACAACTCTTAGAACTACTGGGCATGCATTAGACTTGATTTGCAGGTCCAGATTCCCTGCACATCTATATTGAAAGAAAAGATGAACAAACTTAACAAAACAGTTACAACATCCTAGAAATCAAATTATGGTTAATTCACCTTGACAAACAAATTAAGCAATTCATAAAAAGAGAAAAGATGGGGGCAGGGCATCTGTAGTACCAAGAGAAAATGCTGAGTTGTTGCAAGAGCAAGTCAAAAGAAAGACTTGAAGCACGAAAGCATATCCCTTGAAGAAGAAACCTTTTATGGAGTAAAAGGCAAAACTAGGATGATGGCACAATGCTCCAGGTTTAAGGCTTGTGTCAGAGAATGATTTTCCTCTGTGCATACACAGAGTGCAAAGAATGTGTTGCTAGAAGGCAACATGCTGCCAGAAATACCAAGTAGACCAAAATTTGAACATGATACAACAAGACTTGAATTGGGGAGCCTTGATAGGCTCAGCCAACTGGTTATAGATGCAAAAATAACACAAAAGGACATTTAGTAGCAAGTAGAAAATCATGATTAGAAATGAACCCTGAGGAATCTACATTAAGAATCTAACAAGTTATTGCTCATTTCCTTGAGAACATGGAAAATAGAAAAGGGTTTTCGCTCAGAGAAAGAGTCTAGTTCTAACAAAATATACAGTAGGTGGAGGCAGAACCATTCAGTGGTCATTATATTGCTTAAGACCAAACAAAGATACTGAGCCCACAAGGTGGGGGCCTCTTAAGAACATGTGGATACCTCTTTCCACAGGCAGACAGGATTAAATTAGAGTTAAAACTCAAGATTCACCAAATAGCTAAAAGGGAAGATTGATGATGCAAATGGCATTCAGAGAGAAAATGAAGATATCAATAGTTGAAGTACATTTGAGGAATCCAAATTTCTAATGGAGACCAAGAGCTTTCAGGAATTCTGCCAACAACCAGAGTATTAGTTCTTGAGGCTTAAGAGAGAAAAAGCACAGGGAGAGGGTAATTTTACCCCAAGGAAGTGTACAGATGTCCTATACTTCTTGTAGGAACCAAAATTTGTGAGATAAAATTTTCTGAGCTCCAATGCCCAGCAAAGGGCCCACAGATTGCAAAGCAAAGCACTGGGAATGCCCAATAGACTTTGAGGAGCAATTTCCTAAAAGTGTTTCCCTTAAAATTAAAGCTACAAAATCTAAATATAGGAGAGATTGGTACCAGTCACTAGAAAAATATTTTAAGACTTAAAAGGTGCAGCAAAAATAAATAACAGAAAGAAAGCTTCTAATCTAAGAGAGCTCTTAGTATTAGGGCAGTTTACAGGCAGAGGATTTTCTCTAGCAGAGAAGGATTGGCTGTAAGTAGAGCTGTGGGATGCCAGCTCCAGGCTGGAGATTTCTAGAAATTTGGGTCAAATTTGAAAATCACAAGGCATGCAGTCCATTTCCTTGGACACTTATTTCCTCCAGAGGCTTAGCCTCAATGTACTGGGGAAAAGGCTATGATTTTGGGAGAGACCTCCAGGTCTCACCTGGAGACTGGCAACCTTACAAAAACACAGTAGTATGCACATCTTCCATCCAGGTATTTCTCTGGCTGGGAAGAGGCTGTCTCTGTGAGAGACTGCAATATTTAAAAAAAGTTTGGTAATGAAAAACTTTTGAAATTATATCTTTTTGGACCCAAAATCAGAAGATGAGAATTCAAAATAGCACAAAAAAAAATACCTCAACTGTATTTCCACCCCCCCTAGATGAAGAAGGCGGGGAGGGTTTTAACAGACAAACCAAAATTCCTTCCCTCTTGGGTAAAGTGAGGGCTTAGCTTTAACAAAAGGCTAAAACAGACACAATGGATTTGGCCAGTACTCTTATCTAATCCTGATAAATTTTTACAAAGAAAGGTGGAGGAGGAGAATAATGAGCTTTCTGCCTGGGTGGGGCTCAAAATTGTAACTCTTTTCCCAGTTTCTTTGACTCAAGCTGAATTTGGCTGATTTTATTTTCAAGAGGGTCTGCAGGAGATTTGCCAATCAGTACTACATTAGTTGTTGCTGCTCTTGCAGCTGGAGGTTCTCCTTTCTGTACTTTCAGATTTAGATGACAGACTTGCCCATTTGAGGTTAGCTGTCTTGTGTTGCTGTGACCTTTGAGAAGGAGAGGCAACACTTCTTACAAGACAATGAGGCTCTCTCTCTCAAAGACACTGAGTTGCTTGTACCTTAAGGAGACCTGAGATAAACAAAAATTTAATTTCTCAGGGCAATGCATTTAAAATTCTATTCCTTTGCCTTAGTTGCTTATCAAATCTTAGTTGCTTATCAATTCCATTGAGCAAGAGGGAGAACAATTAGCATTTCTTCCAGATAGCAAGAGTGCTGAGCATTTGCAATACTTTAGCCAGCTCTATTTGGGCTAATCTGCAGGCACTCTGTACAAGCTCAGAGGCTATACCATTTAACATTCATAGAACTGAGGAAATAAATATTTTTTTTGACTTTATAAGCAAGAGAGAGAAAGTTGAACTTGGGAGTTTCACAGATTTTCATTCAGCCAATTTGAAAGTTAAAACAGTTTCTTACATCTTGCTCTGAAAGCTTTGAATTAACAAAAACTAGTTCAGTCTCTCTTTCTCAGGTACTTGATGCTGGCATTTTTAAAGGGTTAGACTAAATACATACTACATCAAGCTCCCATTACCCTGCAGAGAAACTAACTGCAGGCTGGAACCCTTGCTGGGATTCCAGGAGATCTCCAGGCCTCACCTGGAGAAATGGCCTGGTCTAATTGTAGTCCAAGTCATTGCTTGTATGTTTTCTTATTTAGTCAAGGGAAAGGGTGCCCTTGTTACCTTTAAACCTAAATAAGGCCAGATCTCTCTGTTTTAAGAGACATTCAAGTCTAGGAGTTAGATTTTCCTTTGGGTGGGGGGAGGTTCAGAGACAAAGGAACCTTGCCTGCCCATGTGGGATTACCATTCTCTGAGTTCCACAGAATTCTGGCTTTCAAATTCCCCAAATGGGATGAGCTAAAGACAGTAAATTTCTAGCCAGAAGGGCTGAGACTTGCTCATGTAGGAGTGTCTGGAGCAAGTCCTTGCTAAAAGGAATACCTTGTGCCATGATTGTGGAACTCTGCATAGGCTCAGAGACCACATTTCCTTCATGATTCTGGGGTAAGAGAACTGAAATAGGGACTGTTTTCTCATTTTCATGGGGGAAAGAAGTCTGGGGCTGCACAGCTGGGTTTGCCCTGCCATGTTTCCTTTTATCCTGCACTTCCACAATTTCCAGTCTCCTCTCTGTGGCCCTGCAAGACTCCAGGACATGTTGCAGGAGACTGGCAGTTTCCTTTTCTTTCCTAGCTTCTAACCTTTTCTGAAGTTCCTGATTTTTCTCAGCAAGCTTTTGGATTTCTAAATCTTTTTCCTGAGTAAGATTTGTAAGTTTCCCTACCCTTTCCTTATTAGGGAAGTCTTCCACAGCAGTAGCCTTGGGGAAGCTATCTCCATTTTCTGCACACTCTGTGGCTCTGGGAGCCATGTGCCCTGGTGGCTTCATGGCATCTGAAAGGGCAGCAAGTAGCACATGTGTGGGCTGCTTATCAAACTGCCTCATGTCTGCTCCAGTGGCTCTAAGCTGGGACCAAGCTACCATTCTGACTTTGTCTCGAGGGGTCCGCTGAGGCCAGGGTTGCCCAGAGGCTGACTGTGTCTGCCTAGGAGCATAAGCCTGCTTGTGAAGGGGAACCTTTGGGGCAAGCTGGGGATGGCAAGAAGAGCTGGAACCAAAGCCAGTGTTTTGGAACTTCCAGTTCTGGCTTTCTTTTCCATGCCCGTCCTGTTCCTGATTCCAGTAAACAGGGTACTGGCCTTTTCTATTTAATTGTGCTTGAGTGAGCTGTGTTTCTAAAACAGCAGTCTTCTTCTCAGATTCTTGGGCATGCTTTAAAGCATTCTCCAGTCTCCATTTGGCCTCATGGAGAGAGTGGGTTAAATTTTGTTTGTCTATTAGGAACTCATATCTCTCAGCCCTGAACCTTTCTACCTCCTTCTCATAAGTTTTTAACCTAGCTTCTGTCTTTCTAAGCTCAGAGGATACCTGTTTTTGCTGTTCTTCTCTCAATCTTGTCCTTTCTTCCTCATGAGTTTCCAGCATTTGCTTTACTTTGGCCTCATGACTCATGAGAATCTGCTGTTTCTCTGCTGCATAGGCCTGGAGCATGAGTTCCTTCTCTGCCACATGGCTTTGAAACTCCTGCTTCAGCACTGATGCATGGCTTTTAAGAGTTTGTTCTAGTTCTTGTTCCTTTAATTCTAACTGTTGCTCTTGTTTCTTAACTTGTTCCCTAAGCTGTCTGTTCACATTGGAGCTTTCCTGCAAGGCTAGGAACAGACCCCATGATGCGAAAAGATCTCTTTTTCCTGGCTTGATCTTTTTCTGAGCACATTGGTCCTCAAACGTGTCTCGAAAGAATTGGAGGGGGTCAGGGTTCTTAAAAACTCCTGCTTTCCAAGGGTTGTCTCCCTTCTTCACAAGCCACTTCTCTAGCTTGGGAAGCTCCTGTTCTTTCTTGGCCGATGCCATAGCTTACACTTTAGTTCCTCTCAAAGTCCTAACTTTACTTGCAGGGCTGGTTTTCCTGCACTGTTAGGTGCCTAACCACAGGCCACCAAAATTAACTGATGCAGGAGCCTTCCCTGGCACTTTTCCTGCTTATTGGGGAGCAAAGAACTTGCAGGACACCTCTGTGTGCCTCACAAGTAAAGGAGGGAGTTGCAGGACCTTCCTTAGTTCTCTGCAACACTAACAAATGTTTGTGGCATGGGCTTATGGCCTTGCACACATTGTTGAGCTCCTCAGGAGGGGCTTTTCTCTAGCCTCTGCCTCCAAACAAATCAAAAGTTTTAAAAGTCTCAGAGCCTGAGCTTTTCCTCTGTTGGCCCTAAGCAAAAGGGAAATTTTTCGGCTGGGAAGATTGCCTATCTCCTCAGACCCGGGACAAATTTTTTTTTAACCCTAAAGGAGAGCTTCTTGCTCCTTCCAGTAAATTCTCTTAAAGGCACAGCCAAGTGAAAGAACTAGCAGCATATTTCCAGATGCTTTCTGGCTCCTATGTGCTATTTTAACACTTGGGTTGGTTTCTTAAGTTCCCTTTTTGTTTTGCCTACTGCCAATCTCCGATTGCGCTTCGGCTAGGGGGTTTTAACTTGTTGAGCCAGCCGCCGGCTGCGCATCAACCAAAGTAAAAGTGTGGTGAGCCAGCCGCCGGCTGCGCATCAACCAAAGTAAAAGTGTGGTGAGCCAGCCGCCGGCTGCGCGTCAACCAAAGTAAAAGTGTGGTGAGCCAGCCGCCGGCTGCGCGTCAACCAAAGTAAAAGTGTGGTGAGCCAGCCGCCGGCTGCGCATCAACCAAAGTAAAAGTGTGGTGAGCCAGCCGCCGGCTGCGCGTCAACCAAAGGAAAAGTGTGGTGAGCCAGCCGCCGGCTGCACGTCAACCAAAGGAAAAGTGTGGTGAGCCAGCCGCCGGCTGCGCGTCAACCACAGTTAGGGCAACGAGCCAGCCGCCGGCTGCGCTCGGCCAAAGAAATGCCTTAGACTAGTCTTGGCCCAGGTTTGTGTAAGGACTTAGCGTGTGTGTGTCAGTGTATGTGTATGTAGTGTGTGTGCGTGTGTGCACTAAGCTCTAAAGAGAAGGGAGAAGGGAAGGGTGCTCTATCCAGATCTTAACAGCTCTGACCTTTCCTGACATTCCCTCCCACGATAGACGCGTTTAGAAAGGCCTCGGGACGGCGGCCAGGCTTCACGGGACTTCCCCCTTGCGTTCTATCGGGCTCAGTCCTCTTTCGAGGGGTCTGGCCTCCTAGGGGCGGCTGAGAAGTCCAACGCTGAATGATAGAAATGGGAGTAGCCCAACCCACAATTATATAGAGATGCTCGCTAGAGCCGTTCACACAGAACTCATTCACTCAATCACTCACACAATAGCCTCCCTAGCAAGACTGTTTGAACGGTGCAACCCTACGTCTGTCTGTATGAAGACACGCGTGTCGGCTCGCGTGTGTTCCTACAAACAGGATAATGCCCGCATTCTCCACCAATTTCTGTTAGGGAAACTGCTCTCAAAATGAGATTGGGGAATTAGATTGAGAGACAGTTAGCCCCAAAAAGGAATCTTTGTTATCAATTGTATACCAGGCTCAACCGTTCAGAGAGTCAATGCTCAATAAGAGACTCTAATTTAGTAAAAATCAATTGTAATTTATTTAGAATAATATTTCTTTCATACAAGGTAAAAATACAAAACACTCACACATTCACACAGGTCTAGGAAATATAGATAGATCAATAGGGGAACATATATGGATAAACAGACAGGGTAATATTTACCATCGTAGTCTTCCAGGAAGGTTTCCAATGGCGACTTAAGAGGACAGGGGAAATGGACCCAACACTGTGGCCAGAATTGGGGATGGATCTAGACAGCGGGTAATAGGGGTTGCTGAATAGAAAGCACACATGAGTGGAGTTGGGTCAGAGGTTAAATAGGCTTCCTCAGACCCTTAGGGACTGGGAGGTCCAAGGGAGGAGAGATGGGAGGTTCAAGAAGGCTGGACATTCCTTACTGACACCTAATTGGATGCCTGCTTTGGCCAATGAACTTCACCTTAGTCCAGTGAACCTGGAAATTTCCAAGCTGCAATGCTGCTTGTGTTGGCCCCAGGGTACTTAGACTGGAGTAAGAATGGGAATGGCTGGATACTTAAGTTTAAATGGGATTAACTAGGAGGGTGACAATAGGTAATCAAATGCTGGCCTAGGTACCACCCGGGTTAGACAAAAGACTTGATGAAGACAGGAGATGTCCTTCCTCTTTCTCATCTTCTGCTGGGCAAGATTTATTGTTCTGGTATTGCTGAGCAATTAGGATCAACAGTGGAGCTATTAATCCATTCTTAAAACAGATGGGTTGCTTGCAGGCTCAGGGTGTGTACGTGTGACTTTCCCACTAAGAAGGAATGAGTTCAGCCTGGCAGGGTAAGCTTGGGTCAGGAAAGCAAGCTGGATTCTGCTGTTGTTAGCTCTAGGTCCATGGAGCCAGGCTGGAAACATGGTGGCTTCTTCCACTGCAGTGGCCAAGACTGGGCACACAAGGAGCAGCTGGAGCATGTCTGTATTTCTGGCTCACACCCTTCAGAGATGTAGAATGCAAAGCTGCCACATAAGCCTTAGAAAGTGTAAGCAAAGTCCACTTCTTAGAGCAGATGTGTGAGAGTCAAATCTCCAGGCACCCTGGCAACCACACTGGCGATCACGATGTCCACATGCATGAAAAGTAGGGGGCTTTTCCTCACAACAGCTTCAAGAGGGGATTGGATAAACATATGGAGCAGAAGTCCATCAGTGGCTATTAACCACAGCGTATTGTTGGAACTCTCTGTCTGGGGCAAGTGATGTTCTGTATTCTTAGTGCTTGGGGGGCAACAGTGGGAGGGCTTCTACTAGTCCTGGCCTCACTGGTGGACCTGGAGACTGGGAGGGGAGAAAGGTGGGCTTTGGGGAAGGGACGGGGTCAATATGGCTTTTATGCCACAGAGGGCCCCCCCCCTGCAGTCATTCTTTCCTACGGGGGAGCTGATCTCCGTGGTCTCTGGAGTCAAGTACTGTCATTTGAGATCTCCAGGCCCTCCTTGGAGGTTGGCAATCATGTTCCAATCATGGTAGAAACCCTGTGGCAGCCCACCCCAATCCCCCCCGGCCGCCCTCTGCCTCTCCGAGAGCCCCCCTACCCCCCCCCCCCAGTCTCCAAGGGTGCAACCCCAACCCTGCCCAAATGCAAGGAAAGGCTAGCAAGGAAAGGAACTCAACTGCCCACCCCCCAAGCTAAGCTGGGCATCCTTGGCCCTTCCATCAACGAAGGAGGAACGCAAACTCCTCACTCCCCCCAGGGGCAGCCTCCCCTTTACTTGCAGGAGGCCGGTATGCAGAGCTCAGAGTACACCGTTAGGCTTCCCAATCCCCAGGTCCCAGAGGGGGATCCCCCAGTATTACAGGCTTCCCCCCTCCCCCAGTCAGCTGGCCGGCGGGGGAAGCCCCGCCCCCACAGCCATCATGCATCTCCATGAACGCTTCCCATAGGGAATGATGGGGAATTGATCCGCGGATATCGGGGGCTCTGGGGGGGCTGTTTTTTGAGATAGAGGCACCAAATTTTCAGCATAGCATCTAGTGCCTCTCCCCAAAATACCTCCCAAGTTTCAAAAAGATTGGACCAGGGGGGTCCAATTCTATGAGCCCCAAAAGAAGGTGTCCCTATCCTTCATTATTTCCTATGGAAGGAAGGCATTGAAAAGGTGTGCCGTCCCTTTAAATGTGATGGCCAGAACTCCCTTTGGAGTTCAGTTATGCTTGTCACAGCCTTGATCTTGGCTCCACCCCCAAAGTCCCCAGATATTTCTTGAATTGGACTTGGCAACCCTAGCACACTATGGGGCTGGGAGTGTGGGGACAAGCAATGATGCACTCCAAGGAATGAAGCCCCACGGTAGGTTGGGCTGCAGGGGGAGACACGCGTATGGGAGACAGCAACGCCATTCGATGCACTCCCCGACATGATGGATAGGGGCCATTGCTTGTGATGGATTGGGGCTGTTGTCTGCTTCAGGCTCCCTGACCCCCCGCCCCCGGTGGAAGGGCTGGCTCGGAGAAGCCTTCCTGGCATTTCACAAGCTAGAATGCAGAACTGCTTCAGGTTGGGGGCGGGGGGAGGCCTGATGGGCCAGAGCAGAAGAAAAAGTCCAGTGGCACCTTAAAGATCAACCCAGTTTGACTCTAGGTATAGCTGTGGATGCAGGGCCGGCTCGCCCACTAGGCAAACTAGGCATTTACCTAGGGCACCAGGAGGGAGAGCGCTCCTACCCTTTTAGACATGCTCCAGGCATCTCCCCACTCTCTCTAGAGAGCGCTCAATGAGGCTTTGCTCCCCCCTCACTTCTAGAACCACCAGAAGTGAGTAGGTGCGAAGGTTCGCCGAGCGCTCACTCAAGAGAGAGCGTAGAGATGGCTGGGCCATGTCTAAAAGGGTAGGGGCGATTCTAGCGGCGCTCCTCTGAGTGCGCCGGGGGGGGGGGGCGTTGGAGCACATCGCTGCTGAAAGGAAGGGGGTGGCGGCCCGGCCTGGGGTGTGTGTGTGCATGTACACGTGCACCAAGGGCCCCCAAGGGCAGGGCACGGCAGACAATGAGTCTGCCTGGGGCGCCACGTGCCCTTTGGCCATCCCTGTGTGGATGCACATGAAAGCTCCCACCCAGAACGAAGCAAACCTGAACGGAGGAGGAGAAAGAGAGCATCTTTGCCCAGGGCACCGTGGCTGTTTTGTGATGAATTGATTCGGAAGGATACTTCAATAAAGGGACAGGGGGTTGACTTTATGGCGGCAGCACCCTCTCTGAGGGATACAAAAATGTGACTGGAAGACATCATGTCCTTTGCAAGAGTTGTGCCTTTCAGTTTCTCTGGTCGAAAAATAATCTCCTTCTCTTTCTCAGGATTTAAGTGCTTTAATCTAATCTCAGGTATACTTATGACCATTACTTAATGCATCTTCTTGACTCTAACTGGCCCTTCCTGGCGACTAACCCGCCCTCCCTCTTTCTAGCTATATGCGATGGTCGAGGAAGTTCCGTCTCACTGTATCTGAAGAAGCATGCATGCACACAGAAGATTGTACCCGGAATTAAAGTTTGTTGGTCTTAAAAGGTGGCACTGGACTCAAAACTTTCCTCTAAAAGTAGCGTTTGGCCATATTTTTCGCCTAACAGCAGTGTTTTCAACAGTTGTGTATAAAGGAGAAAAATACCGACAAACACCACTTTTCAGGGTTAACCTAAGGAACTTACAGAGGCGTTGCCATGAACATCATCCTCAAGGGAGAGGAGCTGCAGAGTTCATATTTTCCCAGGGGTAAGGGCACGGGGTTGAACCTGGCCCAACAGTTTGTAATCTATATTCAAGCGTTTAAATACAAAATTATTTATACTTCCAAAAGTCATCAACAATTAATCACGTGGTTTTAAAATATTTTTTTCCCCACTCGTAATACAGTCTGACTCTCGGTCAAAGAAAGAGGCGCATGTGTGAGGCAAGACGTCACGAACTCCTTCCCTGAGACAACGTGCAGCAATACCTCACGTATGAAAGGAAATACTTTCTCTCTTTCCCCCAATAGCTTAGCCTGAGTGTGTGACCGGACCAAGGGCACCTAGCGTGCTTCGAGGCTAAGAGATTTAAACTCTGCTCTCCCTAGACTTACACCAACCCTCTAGAAACTACACCCATTCACATACTGGACACTCACTATGAATCTCCAAATACCTCTCAGAATCCACAGTAAATACTTGGCTTCTCAGATACCCAACCTGACATCATGGGAGCCTTTATTTAATTGAAATACAATCCAGGTCAGCGCAAATTGCTTCACTTTCTATATGTCACAAACCGGTTTTATTTCTCTCCCCCCACCCCCCATCATAGAGACACACACAGACAACGGGAAAAGGCTATTCCCATGTTCTCAGTTCCTTTTTCTCTGAATCTGCAAGTCGAAGGATACCAAAATCACCAGAACTTCCAGCATTGGAGACACCGGCCTCTTGTTAGCACATACCTCGAGACAGAAATATTCTTAACCGGTCCATTTCGTTTTCTCCAAAGCTGCAACTCCCAGGATACCAGAACTTCAAAAATATTGTCTGTTTTGATGATTTTTTAAATTTATTTTATTTTTATTTATGATTTGTATCCCGCCCTTCCCACTAAGTGGCTCTGTGTTGTTTTTGATCCATAGGTGGAGAACAGGGGCTGCAGGCAGAACTTCCCCTAATCCCGAGGAAAGAAATAACATAGTGGAGGGGTGCTCTTGAGCAGGAATTCGAACCTGGATCTCCCTCATCCTCATCCCAGGATACCAGAACTTCCAAAATATTCTCTGTTTTGATGATCCATAGGTAGAGAACAGGGGCTGCTGGCAGAACTTCCCCTAATCCCGAGGAAAGCAATAACGTAGTGGAGGGGTGCTCTTGAGCAGGAATTCGAACCTGGATCTCTCTCATCCTAGAATCAAGGACCTAGGTCAGGGACAGTTTTCCTTCTGAGTTAATGTGAGCTAGCTCACACATTTTTAGCCTCCAGCTCACACATTTTTGTCTTTGCTCAGGAAGGATGACCCCAGAGCACAATAATTATGCAGTAGCTCACAACTTTAATGCCAGTAGTTCACAAAGTAGAATTTTTGCTCACAAGACTCTGCTGAGCTTAGAGGGTACATTGGTCAAGGGTGTCAAACTCCTTTGTTATGAGGGATGGATCTGGCATAAACGAGACCTTGTTAGGCCAAGCTCATGTGTGTCATAAAATGTAATGCCAGGTAGCGGAGATATAAACTTCAAAAAGAACACAGACAAACACAATTAAAGGGTTTGGTTTTTAAAAAAGAAAAACTTAAAACTAATAAATGCTTAAAATATTAGCATGCTTGCAATATTGTGTTTAACAGTCTCTGATAACCAGCACCTCTTGCTCTAAATTATGGCATCAAAATCTGAAGAATGTCTGTGCTGTAGCCATCTTAAGTATGCTTTTCAGGTGCGTTGTCTGGAAGTGGCAAACCTACTTCTGATTCATTGATATTCATTACAGTGCTCAGTGCCTTAGGACCCAGGGGGAAACATGAAACGGCTGGCCATTGTGAGATTTTGTACATAAGTTGTTTCATATGCTGCACACGAACATGTGAAGACACCATGACAAAGACTGAAGGCTATGTGTTTATCTACAAAACGATAAAATCTTCCCCAGGGAAATAACTGCAACTCCCATGAGGCTGGACTGGATCAAGAGGGCATGAATACAGTGCAAAAGGAATACTCCACATTGCTTTCCTACTGAGAAAGACTGAATCAGGAGGGCATGAATACAATGCAAAAGGGGAAAGAACCCAGTTGCACCCAGGAGAGGCCTGGGAAAAAGAGCTTAACAAAGCACACACACACAGTAGCAAGGCAAAAAGATCTTACCTCGAATAAAACTGTTGGTTTTAAAGGTGCTTTTTGTATTTCTCCCACATGATGCAGCTGAACAAAGGAGCCTCCCACTGATTCTCTCTTCCCCCTCTCTCTTCCCCAAGGGAGGAGGAGGAGATGAGGAGCCTCAGCTGATAGAGGAGCTTGGCTATGTAGTTTTGCTGTGCAATTGAGAGGAGAGCCTGACACAGCTTCAACTTTGATTGAGAGAGATCTATTTGATCCAGGGTCTCTCAATTTCCCTTAAGTGCATTGGAATCAACTCAAGTGCCTTGTCTAAAATAATTACTTGAAAACTTGGGTTTAGTTTAAGTAATATGGAATTGATGGAAGTAACATAATATTGCTTGATATTTTCCATCTTTTTTAGAAAATAAAAATACCAGAATAATTTCTTTGTTTTTACAGACTTAATCACAGAATTAATAAATTGGACGCCACTAGGATGGCATAGTTTGGTACACGCCTTCACTATCTGGGGGTAAGATGCATTGCATTTGGTTTCTGTTAAATTCTTTGTGGCTTTACATAGTGCATAGCGTAAAAGATTGTTTATTACTTGTATAGTTCACTGAGAATAAAGTCACCAAAACGAGGGATTATCTAGAATCCTTGTGTGGACTAGGACTTCATATAGACTTGATGGTTTCCATTTGAGAACTCATGAGTGTGAATGTATAATGGTCTTTGTGAATTAATTTCTTTGTTTATTGAACTTTATGTACTCTGCCTGTTGACTTAATGCTCCATGTTAAGAGGCAATAATATTGTGTAAAAACATAACAATATTCTGTCATCATTGACATCAATGAAAATTGTTAGTGTGCTATTACATCTGACAGTGTGTTGGTTCTATTTGGTCTCTCAATCGCACAGCAGAGTTGCAGAGCCAAGCTCCTTCATTGGCTAAGGCTCCTCCTCCCCCAATGAAGGAGCTCTCCCTGCAGAAGAGGGAGGGGGAGAGGGAAAGAGGCAGACGCTGCTTTCCACAGGTGCACTGCATGGGAGAAATACAAAAATGGCGATGGAAGGAAGCAGGAGAGGGGAAAGGAAGCAGACGATGGGCTGATGGACCATCACCTCATCAGCGAGTTCAACAGGGGAGTGGGAGTGGTCTCATTCATTGGGATGGGGTCCATCTGTCATGAAAGCTCCCTTTGTGGTCATTCACGAGTCTGGGTGTGGCAAGCCAGGGCAGGACCCTGACCATTCAAAAAGTTCTTCCCCTCTGTGTGTTCTCTGATGCACTTTAAGTGTGTTCTCTGTGTGTTGCACTCCCCCCTCACTGAATCTCTTTCCACACTCCAACCATTCAAAAGGTTTCTCCCCAGCATGGGTTTTCTGATGCTCTTGAAGATTCTCCCTCTCACTAAATTTCTTTCCACACTCTGAGCATTCAAAAGCTTTCTCCCCTGTGTGGGTTCTCTGATGACGCAGAAGATGGCCACTCCGACTGAAACATTTTCCACACTCTGAGCATTCGAAAGGTTTCTCCCCTGTGTGGGTTCTCTGGTGAGATTGAAGACTGCCATTCATACTGAATCTCTTTCCACATACTGAGCATTCAAAAGGTTTCTCCCCAGTGTGGGTTCTCTGATGGTACTGAAGATATCCACTCGTACTGAATCTCATTCCACACTCTGAGCATTCAAAAGGTTTCTCCCCTGTATGGGTTCTCTGATGACATTGAAGATTTCCCCTCTGACTGAATCTCTTTCCACACTCCAAACATTCAAAAGGTTTCTCCCCAGTATGGGTTCTCTGATGACGTAGAATATTCCCCCTCTCACTGAATCTCTTTCCACACTCTAAGCATTCAAAAGGTTTCTCCCCTGTGTGGGTTCTCTGATGACGCAGAAGATCCCCCCTCTCACTGAATATCTTTCCACACTCTAAGCATTCAAAAGGTTTCTCCCCTGTGTGGGTTCTCTGATGACGTAGAAGATCCCCCCTCTCACTGAATATCTTTCCACACTCTAAGCATTCAAAAGGTTTCTCCCCTGTGTGGGTTCTCTGATGACATTGAAGATTTCCCCTCTGACTGAATCTCTTTCCACACTCCAAGCATTCAAAAGGTTTCTCCCCAGTGTGGGTTCTCTGATGACGTAGAATATTCCCCCTCTCACTGAATCTCTTTCCACACACTGAGCATTCAAAAGGTTTCTCCCCTGTGTGGGTTCTCTGATGACGCAGAAGATCCCCCCTCTCACTGAATCTCTTTCCACACTCTGAGCATTCAAAAGGTTTTTCCCCTGTGTGGGTTCTCTGATGACATTGAAGATGGCCACTTGTAGTGAATCTTTTCCCACACTCTGAGCATTCAAACGGTTTCTCCCCTGTGTGGGTTCTCTGGTGATATTGAAGACTGCCACGCATAGTGAATCTCTTTCCACACACTGAGCATTCAAAAGGTTTCTCCCCTGTATGGGTTCTCTGATGATACTGAAGATGGCCACTCGTACAGAATCTCTTTCCACACACTGAGCATTCAAAAGGTTTCTCCCCTGTGTGGGCTCTTTCATGATGCTGAAGATGGCCACGCTGACTGAATCTCTTTCCACACTCTGAGCATTCAAAAGGTTTCTCCCCTGTGTGGTTTCTCTGATGACACTGAAGAGTGCTAGTGCGACTGAATCTCTTTCCACACTCTGAGCATTCAAAAGGTTTCTCCCCTGTGTGGGTTCTTTTATGATACTGAAGATTCCGCCTCTCACTGAATCTCTTTCCACACTCTGAGCATTCAAAAGGTTTCTCCCCTGTGTGGGTTCTCTGATGATGGTGAAGATGGCTTCTCCTACTGAATCTCTTTCCACACTCTGAGCATTCAAAAGGTTTCTCCCCTGTGTGTGTTCTCTGATGCTCTTGAAGATTCCCCCTCTCACTGAATCTCTTTCCACAATCTGAGCATTCAAAAGGTTTCTCTCCTGTCTGTATTTTTTTGTGGAGCTGAAGAATGCTGCACTGACTGAATTCATTTCTCATTTCTGAATAATCAGAAAGTTTCTCTTCTCTGTGTATTCTTTGGTTTACAAGGAGCTGTGATCTATTTCTGAAATACTTTCCACACTGAATGGATTTCCTTGCCTTCATTATCCTGTGCTTTGGAAAATGTTCATTCCGCTTTCTTCCGTCATGCTTCTCAACCACACCACTGCCTTTCTTTCTCTTGGGCCTGCCTCGATTCCGGACATTTCCATTCAAGTCTTCCTTTGTAACTGTCGCTGGCATTTGCCGATGAAGTTCCTCCCCCTCCTCGTTCCTCCCATCATTCTCTGCTGGAATAAAGAGAGAGAAACTGTTAGCCCCTGGGAAGCCTGGAAAGATCTTACAGCATCTGTGTGGAAGATGGTGTCAAGGCAGCTGCTCTGATTTACAATGCTTCGCAAGTGACTTGCTAATAAACAGCTAATAAACTTGCTAATAAAGAACCAGTTTGGTGTAGTGGTTAAGTGAGGGGACTCTTATCTGGGAGAACCGGGTTTGATTCCCCACTCCTCCACTTGCACCTGCTGGAATGGCCTTGGGTCAACCACAGCTCTTGTAGGAGTTGTCCTTGAAAGGGCAGCTGTTGTCAGTACTCTCTCAGCCCTACCCCTCTCATAGGGTGTCTGTTGTGTGTCTGTGGGGGGGAGGTAAAGGAGATTGTGAGCCGCTCTGAGACTCTGAGAATCAGAGTATAGTGTGGGATATAAATCCAATATCATCATCATATATATGATTACAGGAGGAAAAGATTGAAGGCACTTTGGCCTCATACAGTTTGGCTGATCTTAACCACACAATCACCTTCCCCCAAGAATATCTAGTATTTAAGGAAGAGCATCAGCTGACCCCTAGCCCAGAAGGAGCTTCTGAGCCGTTTCAAGAACCACACAATATGTGTGAAAGAGCCACAGTTTGGCCACCCCTGCTTTAGAAGAAATCTCCAGCCTTTCTTTGAAAGAAAGGCCATCCTCTTTCTCCATCAGTCTCTCTAATACTTCTGAATTCTTTTGCAGAGAGAGCGCGAGACAAAGAGAAAGAAAGTGATCATTCTTACACAAGGAAAGAAAGAAATGGCAAACTCAAAATTCTTCTGGAAGGATGGCACCATGGTCAAGATGGAAACTCAGAATCCGAACCACGGTAAGGGGGATGGATCTGTGAGGCAAAGAACCCCAGTTCCCCCAAGGGTTACAATTATTACTAAGTGGTCTGGTGCGACTCGTGGGTGTTCAGAATCTGAGTCTCCTTGCAGATGACATCAACATTCCAGAATGCGGTCATTGGTTAACCATGAGAACCTGTATCCAGTTCTGCAAACAGGAGGGTGAGGGGATGAGGCTGCTGCTGAGAACTTCTGGAAAATTCCATCAAGGAGGAACCTTGATTGGGTCATTAGAGAGAGAGACTGGAGAGACAGAATCTATAATACAGGTAGAGGAGCTGCAGAAACGGTGCTGTTTTGTGACTTTAATAAAGATTTATTTATATATATATAAACAGGTCTGATTTACTTGTTTGCATTCTGCTTAGGTAACCAGTGAAAAGGGTGTTCTCAGCTACAAAGAGCGCTGATCCAGGGGGACGCAGGTTTCTGTCCTTGACAGGATCATTTCCAGCTCACCGCCAGAGCAGATGCTTGTGATTCCATCTGGGCAGAAGGGTGTGTTGGAAATGTCAGCAACAAAGAAATGAGGCCCTTCCAGAGTCTTTCTGAGGGCCTCTCAGCCCCACAAGGATAGCTTCTATGACCTGGGGGATGCGCACAATGCTTGGCCTCAGTTGCCCCGGTGCAAGAACACCCCCAAGGACATGTGAAGCGGCCTTAGACTGAACCAGACAATTGGTCCCTTGAAGTCAGTATTCTCAGTCCAGCAGCAGTTTTCTAGGGTCTCAGGCAGACGTTTGTTCCAATCACCTCTTTCCTGTTCTTTTCCCCTGAAGATTCTGGAATTCTGTGTACAATTTTGGTCACCACACCTCAAAAAGGATATTATAGCACTGGAAAAAGTCCATAAAAGGGCAACTAGAATGATTAAAGGTTTGAAGCACTTTCCCTATGAAGAAAGGTTAAAACGCCTGGGGCTCTTTAGCTTGGAGAAACGTTGACTGCAGGGTGACATGATAGAGGTTTACAAGATTATGCATGGGATAGAGAAAGTAGAGAAAGAAGTACTTTTCTCCCTTTCTCACAATACAAGAACTCGTGGGCATTCAATGAATTGCTGAGCAGTCAGGTTAGAACAGATAAAAGGAAGTACTTCTTCACCCAAAGGATGATTAACATGAGGAATTCACTGCCACAGGAGGTGGTGGCAGCTAAAAGCATAGACAGCTTCAAGAGGGAATTGGATAAAAATATGGAGCAGAGATCCATCGGTGGCTATTAGCCACAGTATATTATTGGAACTGTCTGGGGCAGTGATGCTCTGTATTCTTGGTGCTTGGAAGGGGGGGCAAAGTGGAAGGGCTTCTAGACCCACTTGTGAAACTTCTGATGGCGTTTGGGGTTGTTGGGGGTTTTTTGGCCTCTGTGTGACACAGAGTGTTGGACTGGATGGGCCACTGGCCTGATCCAACATGGCTTCTCTTATGTTCTTAAGAAGAGGAGGAAGAAGACTGTAGATTTATACTCTGCTCTTCTCTCTGAAAGGGTCTCAGTGCGGCTTACAATCATCTATATCTTCTCCCCCCAGAACAGACACCCTGTGAGGTGGGTGGGGCTGAGAGAGCTCTCACAGAAGCTACCCTTGCAAGGACAACTCTGCAAGAGCTGTGGGCTGACCCAAGGTGATTCCAACAGCTGCGAGTGGGGAATCAAACATGGTTCTCCCAGAGAAGAGTCTGCACACTTCACCACTACACCAAACAGGCTCTCACAAGGCAGATCATGAGAAGGTGGGAAGGAAATGTTCCATTGGTGCTTAGTTCTCGTGGCACTTTCTTGCACACCCAAGAAAATGCAACTGCCACTTTGGGGTCAGGAAACAATTTCCTCCAGAACACTTTACCAGAGTTCTGAAAGGGCAGGAAGGGTAGTGTTGAATTCCCTGCATTTTGCAGGGGGTTGGATTAGATAACTTTGGAGGTCGGTTCCAATTCTATGATTCTATGGACATGTGAAGTTTCTTTACACTGCATCAGACCCTTGGTGTCAGTATTATCTACTCAGTCCAGCATTGGCTCTCCAGGGTCTTTCCCTTCACCTCCTACCTGACCCTTTTCTCTGGAGATGCAGGGGATTGAACCTGGGGCCTTCTGCATGCCAAGCAGAAGTTCTATCAGGGAGCCACAGCCCCTCCCCAAGTAGCGGGACAGGACTCAAAATGAGGTATTGCTAGTCAATACCTGGATTCCTTCCTCCTCACACGTCTGGCACCTATGAAAGGTCCTTACCCAGAGAGACCACCTTCTTATAGTTCTCCAGCATGACTTCCCAGTACAGAGCTCTTTCTCCCGGATCCAGCAGGGCCCACTCGGCCTCAGCGAAAGAGACGGACACCTCCTCAAAGGAAAAGGGACCCTGAAAGAAAACGAAGATTCCCTTGTCTGAGATCACGCCAGGAAGAGAATGAACAAGGGAAGGGAATAATCTGGGAAGGTACAGGATGCAAGGCTTGGGATGGGTAAAGGGAACAGCATTCAGAGTATCTCTCGCACGGACCCCTTGTAGAAACTGAAGGAGCAGAAGCTCCCCTGAGAAGGGAGGAGGGACTCAGGCTGTGCCCCCTCCCCCTTCTCATCCCTCCTACCTGGACTGGAGGCGCAGCCGCTGTTCCCCCACCTCTGAAAAGACAACGGCTCAACAGGATCTCTTCGCTGCCTGTTAATGAGATAAGGGAGGAAGGAAGGGTGTTTGCTTGCCTTTTCCCTGCTTCCTGCACTTCCTTCCCAGGGTAGTGAAACCTTGCCCTGTGTTCGCTCAATACATTTTTAGACAATTTTTACTACATTCCGGGAGAGGCAGAAGAGAAGCACCGGGTGTTATGGAAAAATTTTAACTGGTCCCTTTATGAAAACAACGCATGAAAATTTTAAGACATTTTACAGTATTTGAAGCACTTTAAAATTACTTTTTGCCTATATGCTCGCAGAATCAGCTGTTAGTAGAATCTGGGTAAGAGAGAGGGTTTATTCCAGGAGAATCTTAGAGGAGGGGGAAAGTATTGCCTCAGAAATCTCCCACCATCTTGCTGGCCTGAATCAGAGGGCTAAGAGGCTCCTCTGGGCAGGTTGAGCCATAAACTGGGTTAAAGATCCTTAGCACAAGAGGGCGGGATAGAATTTAGAAGAAGTGAAGAATTGCAGATTGATACCCCGCCCTTCTCTCTGAATCAGAGACTCAGAGTGGCTTACAATCTCCTTTATCTTCTCCCCCCACAACATACACCCTGTGAGGTGGGTGAAGCTGAGAGAGATCTCACAGCAGCTGCCCTTTCAAGGACAACTCCTACCAGAGCTATGGCTGACCCAAGGCCATTCCAGCAGCTGCAAATGGAGGAGTGGGGAATCAAACCCGCTTCTCCCAGATAAGAGTCCACGCACTTAACCACTACACCAAACTGTCTCTCAGAGAGAGAACAGAAAGATTGGGAAATTAGGATGCATAGCTGCTATGCTTAGGCAAAATTAAACTCTAGCAAGTGTAAGATCACATGGGATTTCCTAACGGAGAAATAGAGTGCGTAAGCCTAACTACTAAAAACTGGAATTTCACTGTATGAGAACGCATAAGTGTCTAACTGAGTGCATAGTGTGAGTTTGCTAACTATTATTCTTTTTCTATATATAACTAGAGCGCACTGTCTTCAGAGAAAACAGGAGAGCAATAAAACTTATCCGTTGTTTTGAAAAAGTTTCTGAGTCTCATGTATTAGATCCTTGGAGCATCACGTTGTTTGGGGAACTGTGGTAAGAGAAAATGTTTATGAATTCTATAAAAAGAGAATTCCCCAACACCAGGGATCTATGAGCCTCAGGGGTTAGAAATGCTGCCAATGTATTTCAGACTTGTTTGTTCTGCAGGGAGGGAAATGGATGGTGGAAATACTATAGCATGAAACGTCACCGTCACACTGGATCAGACGAGATTCGAGCAGTTCTGGAGACTTGAGAGTCGTATGAATGAGTTTTCAGAGCAACTTGGGACCTTTCATGGAAGGTAGGTGGGATAGGAATGTTTTAGATAATGGGAGAAACTGACCTCCAGGAATTTGCCTAACCTCCTTTTAGAGGCATCACAGTTAGTGGACACTGAGTGCTACAAATTATGCTGGCTGTAGAAATACATATATTTTCCTGACTTGAACTCTCTGCCCATCCGGTTCATGGGCTGCATCGAGTCACAAGGAGTCCTTACCACAGGAGAGGGCATCTCGGGCACGCTCCACCTCCTGCACCCTCTGCCCTTGCTCCAAGGAAACTCCTTCTGCTTCAGGGATGGCAGCTTCCATCTCCAAAGGTGGTCCCTGCATCTGAAAGAGCAGCCAGGGAGAGGGGTAAGGCATGGAACGGAGAAGAGACCAAGGAATGGATCCTGCCCCACTCCCAGATTCTGTAACATCTATCAGCAGATCTGGTGAGTTATCTTCAGGGGTCAGAAATTCTCTAGGAGGTGAGGCTGTGAGCAATTATCTGACAGGGAAATTTTAGGATAAGGCCAAATATTGTTAGTTAAATTGGACATATCGGGATAGAATCCCCTCTCACCTGTCCGGCCTGCCTCTTCTCCTCTGCCTGACTCAGGAGGAAACCTTCGGCCAGGGCCACCGCCTGGGAACTGGTCTCCGGCCCACATCCTCTGACCCAGCACTGCATTTCCTGGGGCAGGAGAGTCAGGAACTGCTCCAGGATCACCAGGTCCAGGATCTGCTTTTTGGTATGCCTCTCTGGCTTCAGCCACTGGCTGCAAAGTCCATGGAGCTGGCTGCAAACCTCTCGGGGCCCATCTGCCTCATGGTAGAGAAACTGCCGGAAGCATTGGCAGTGTACATCTGAGGTCATGGTGTCCTTAGCCAGTTCCTCTGGCACAGCCCTTTCCCAGAATTCCATACCACTTCCAGGTTGGATTGGACGGGGGCTCTTCCTTGCTCTCTTGCCTGTTCCCAGTCTTTCTGGGTCCTGCTCTTCCATGTCCTTCCCCTTCTTTTAGGTCTCCCCTACTGTGAAATCAGGGATGGTGAAAAAAAGACAACAGCATGTCAAAAGTAACACACACACGCACGCAGATATAAATACAACCCCCAGCCCCATTCCCTCCCCCCAAAGCATGGAATATACCACAACTCCATCCAGAGAATCATCAGTTTTCTCCTGGCCCTGTATTCCAGCTCACCCCGATAGGACCCTTTTCCAGAGTCCAGACTATTTGGAAAAAAGCCTACGCAAAGACCGTGAACACCACTGTGTGGCTACTAAGTGTCTTACTGGTGCCCTGCTGGAGATGTCGGGGGTGGGTGTCTTACTAGCCAAAATTTTTAACATTCTGGCAAGAAGACGACAACATTGGATTTCTATCCTGCCTTATACTCTGAATCTCAGAGTCTCAGAGCAATCACAATCTCCTTTATCTCCTCCCGCCCCCCAACAACAGACACCTTGTGAGGTAGGTGGGGCTGAGAGAGGTTTTACAGCAGGACAACTCCTGCGAGAGCAATGGCTGACCCAAGGCCATTCCAGCAGCTGCAAGTGGAGGAGTGGGGAATCTAACCCGGTTCTCTCAGATAAGAGTCTGCACACTTAGCCACTACACCAAACTGGCTCTCTACACCAAACAAGCTAATCAGCATGAAGGATTTGTCGTATTTGATCCCATCTGGGACTTTCTGGGACTCCTGATCCCCAAAAGCGGACTTTGTATTCTTCTTGGCATCCCCCTTAGCAAGATCAGAACCCCACCCACCCCCACCCCCACCCCCTGAATGTGCCCTGGTGTTTCTCCCTGTTGTGCAGAGCATCACTGCCCAAGAGAGTTCCATCTGTAAACCTAAAGGTAGTCCCCTGTGCAAGCAGCAGCCATCATTGTCCCAGACAGCACCAGTAATAGAAATTAGAGAACACTTTGTTAGTGGATTATGGTGGCGTTACCAGGTTCCACGATGAATCTCTTGGTTTGTGAACATGAACATATGAAGCTGCCTTATACTGAATCAGACCTTTGGTCCATCAAAGTCAGTATTGTCTTCTCAGACTGGCAGCGGCTCTCCAGGGTCTCTCAAGCTGAGGTTTTTCACACCTATTTGCCTGAACCCTTTTTTGGAGATGCCAGGGATTGAACCTGGGACCTTCTGCTTCCCAAGCAGATGCCCTACCACTGAGCCACAGTCCGCAACCTCCAGGTGCGGCGTGAAGTTATTCCAAAATTCGAACCCACCTCCAGGAGACAGAGATCAGTTCCCCGGGGAGAAAATGGCTGCACGGCAGGGAGGTGGCCAACCTAGGACAGCCATGGCTTGGCATGATCCCCGCCTCCTTCCCTCCCAAGATCTAAACGCTGATTGCACCCACACCCCTTGCACACCCATTGCACCCACACCCATCTCCTCCTCCCTGACTTACTTGCAAGTAAACTTTCCCGGGATCCAGCTGCTGCAAGGCTTTTCCCTCCTCCGAATGCTCTATGCAGCCCGCCCCCCCCCTCAGTCCTCCTTTGCTGCAAAAGCAAACTCTCCCCCCCCCCCCTTCCTCTTCTTCGCCCTCCTTTTCCCTCGGACTCTCTAGCAAGCGGCTCGGCAGGCTTAACTCTTTAAGTGCTGCAGAGGCAGGAGAAACGAGTCCTGGAGGAGCTTTAGCTGGGCTACCGTCAGCCCGCATCCGACGCTGCTCAATGGTGCTGCTCGGGAGTAACTTTGCTGCTGCAGGGGGTTGCAATCCCGCGCCGTCCAGCCAGCTCAGAAAAAGGAAGCTGCAGCTGATTCCCCCCTCCTTATTCTCCCCCTCCTAGAATAAGGACCACAAAACTCAAGGGGGGGGGGGGAGAGGAAGTGTGTGTGGGGGGGTTAGTGATGATGCGACCAGGCTCTTCTTTAAACAGACCACTGAGCATTTCTGTCGCCCGCCCCCCTGGAAAGAAAGCCTGGTGGGACCTCGTGGCCCTTCCTTGCACGTCCAGGGAAATGATGAGCAGTCAATTTGGGGCCAGGCAGGGGACACTGCACAGCTGGTGTGTGTGTGTGTGGGGGGGGGTAGTCAAGGAGCTGAAGGTTAAAGACCGCTGCTAAGGTTGCCAATCCCCAGGTGGGGGCATGGGAGCCCTCACCCCTCTTCAGGGTCATCAGAAGCTGGAGGGCGGGAATGTCTGCTGGCCACTCCATTGTTTCCTATGGAGACCGATTCCCATAGGGAATAATGGAGAATTGATCGTTGGGTATCTGGGGCTCTGGGAGGGGGCTGTTTTTTGAGGTAGAGGCACCACATTTGCAGCATAGCATCCCATGCCTCTCCTCAAAAGACCCTCAAAGTTTCAAAAAGATTGGACTGAGGGGTCCAATTCTATGAGGCCCCCAGAGAAGGTGCCTCTCTCCTTCATTATTTCCAGTGGAGGAAAGGCATGTAAATTTTTGGCGGTCCCTTTAACGGTGATAGCCAGAACTCTATTATGCTTGCCACAGCCTTTCTCCTGGCTCCACCCACAAAATCCCCAGATATTTCTTCAATTGGACTTGGTTACCCTAGGGCCAGAAGCCAGAAAAGTTTAGAGGGGGGGGGGGGCAGGGGATAAATATTTAGGTGAAGGGGCTGCAGGGTGGGTGAGAGAGAAAGGTGGCAGGCAGGAGAGAAAGGCAGGCGAGGAACGTGGTGGGCGAGTGAGAAAGGCAGTGGGTGAGCAGTGGAAGGGCCATAAAGGTAAAGCGGGGGAAAGATTAGTGGGGTCTGCCCACCCACCAACCCCCATGTAGCTACAGGCCTGACCACTATCCTGGATTATCCCTGCCAAGGGACCGCAGGCTGGTGGAAGGGGAGTTCTCCTCCTGCAGGGTCTCTGCTAGGCTGGCCAACCTCCTGGCGAAGCCTAGAGATCTCTCCAGATTACAGTTTACTCCCAAACTACAGAGCGCAGTTCCTCTGGAGAAGACGGCTGCTTGGTGGTGGTGGGTTCTCTAGGGCAGTATACCTCCCAGAGGACCCTCCCCTGCTCAGAAATTTCCCAACTCAGTGTTAGCCATTTCCACTCCACCTATCTCTGAGGAGTTCCGCCTAGGGCCTTTCCCCCCCCTCTTCACCACCCACCCACCTTGCAAGGTAGACCAGTCCCAAAGGGAAGGCTGGGCCCAAGGAGAGTCAAGTTCGAATGTAGACCTTCCTCCAGGCAGTTGGCAAATGTGAAATATTCTCTCCACACACCCCAACCCCAAATCTTCTCAGATTCCTTCTGGAGACTTCCTCCCTCTGCTGGCCCAACAAGGTCTTATTTTTGTCAGATCTGGCCCTCATACTGAATGAGTTTGATAACCTTGTACTAGAGGGCTCCTAGCACACAAGGGGGTCACACCTTTCCTAAGTAGAGGCTGCGGGATGTGGGGGGTGACTTTAATATAGAAAGGCTGGTTGGCTGATGAATGAGAAAGAAATACGGTTGCCAACTCCAAGTTAGGAAATGTCTAGAGATTTGAGGGAATGGGGCCTGGGGAGGGTGCATTGTATGACATCATACTCTGTCATACTCTGTCCCTCAAACCTCTCCCTCCCAAAGCTCCAACCCCAAATCTCCTGGAATTTCCCAACTTGGAGATGGCAACATTAAGGGAGAACTAATTCCTGTCGCTGGGAGACATCCCCCACCCCGGTGATTCCAGGAGATCTTCAGGCCCGACCTGGAGGTTGGCAACTCTGGAGGGAGAGAAGGAAACAGGAAAAGGGGCCTCTCAGAAGCCACAGTATATACTCAACCTGAAGTCATGGGGGCCTTTATTTGATGGAAGTACAATCCAGGTCAGCGCAAATTGCTTCACTTTCATATATGTCACGAACCAGTTTTATTTCTCCCCCACCACCACCATCATAGGGCCACGCAGAGACAACAGGGAAATATTCTTATCCAATCCATTTATTTTTCTCTCAAGCTGCAGCTCCCAGGATGCCAAAACTTCCAAAATATTGTCTGTTTTGCTGATCCACAGGTAGCGAGCAGGGGCTGCAGGCAAAACTTCCACAGATCCCTAGGGAAAGAATAAGGCAGAGGGGCGCTCTTGATCAGGAATTTGAACCTGGACCTCCCTCATCCTAGAATCCAGGACCTGGGTCAGGGGCAGTTTTCCCTCTAAGCTGAGTTAGCGTGAGCTAGCCTCGAGCTTACACATTTTTGTCCTAGCTCAGAGTGCCTTGTCTAAAATAATTACTTGAAAACGTGGGTAAGTCTGAATTTAGTTGAAGTAATATGGGGTTGTTTTTGCATACTTAATCACACAGTTAATAAACTGGACCCACAAAATATACAGAGCCCCGTGGCACAGAGTGGTAAAGCTGCAGTACTGCAGTCAGAGCCCTCTGCTCATGACCTGAGTTCGATCCCAGCGGAAGCTCGTTCAGGTAGCCGGCTCCAGGTTGACTCAGCCTTCCATCCTTCCGAGGTCGTTCAAATGAGTACCCAGCTTGCTGGGGGCAAAGTGTAGATGACTGGGGAAGGCAATGGCAAACCACCCCGTAAAAAGTCTGCCGTGAAAATGTTGTGAAAGCAACGTTACCCCAAAGTCAGAAACGACTGGTGCTTGCACAGGGGACTACCTTTACCTTTTTACAAAATATACAGGGTGGACATAAAAACCACTATGATGGCATAGTTTGGTACATGCCATTACTATCTGGTGGTAAGATGCATTATATTTGGTTGCTGTTAAATTCTTTGTGGCTTTACTTAGTGTATAGTGTAAAAGATTGTTTATCACTTGTATAGTTCACTGAGGAAGAAGTCATCGGAACGAGGGATTATCTAGAATTTTCGTGTGGACTAGGACTTCATATGGACTTGATGGTTTCCATTCGAGAACTAATGAGTGTGAACGTATAACGGACTTGGTGAATAAATTTCTTTGTTTATTGGACTTTATGTACTCTGCCTGTTGCTTTCATGCTCCATGTTAAGAGGCAATAATATTGTGTAAAATATAACAATATTCTGTCATCATTGACATGAATGAAAATGGTTTGTGTGCTATTACAGCTAACAGCGTGTGGGTTCTATTTGGTCTCTCAATCACACAGGAGAACTGCAGAGCCAAGCTCCTTCACTGGCTCCTCCCCCAATGAAGCTCTCCCTGCGGAAGGGAGGGGGAGAGGGAAAGAGGCTGCTTTCCACAGCTGCACTGCATCGGAGAAATACAAAAATGGCGATGGAAGGAAGCAGGAGAGGGGAAAGGGGAGATGGTACGCATGCGCTGAGGAAGCCGGCTGTTTGCTTGTCCTCCCCTTCGGATTGGAATTTTTAAATAGCTCAAAAGAATGTAAATAGCCTTTTGGCAAGACTAATTGAAGAAGGAGCATACTTACGAAGGTCTGAAGAACGTAAGAATTCCTTTCTGGGGTCCCAGAGGGTAAGATAACAACTCTTACTATCAAATTAAGGAGGCAACGCCCAGGCTAATTACTCAGCGGTTGCGTGTAGCTCCAGAAAAATAAGAAACATGGCTAAATCCATTAAGGAGTTATCAGAGCAGATGGCTGCTTTCCAGGCTTTAATAATGTCATCCCAGGACCAGATAAGATCTGAAATTAAGTCAGTGAGAGAGGCAGTTTCAGAACTGGCAGCTGAACTCAAAGACACACGGAGCATTGCTGTTTCGGCTAACGAGCTTGCTTTACCTAACAAGCAGAAAATAGCCCAGCTGAATACGCAGCTTACAGAACTCTTTGACCATAACAGAAGAGCAAATTTGATTCTGGGTGGAATTTCAGAGGAAATAAATAATAAACTGCTGGAAGGAACTCTTATAGACTGGATGGGTGAGCAAGGAGTTACTCTGCAATCTCAGGACATTGAGAGGGCTCATAGACTGCAAAGGAGACAAGATGGTGGTGCCCCAAGGGAAGTCATAATTAAATTTTCAAGGGAAAAGACTCAGCAGACAGTTTTCAAGACTTTGAAAAAAAAAAGAAAGACCTTACTTTTAGAGGAAGGAAAGTTTGGGTGAGGGAAGACTTTTGCCAGGAAACCATCAGAAAGAGGAGGCTAATGAGACCCTTTGGGCAAAAATTATATGACAATAAGATTAAATTCTCATGGGGGTACCCTTCCTCAATAATTATTTTTAAAGACGAAAAAAGGCTGGTGGCCCGCAACCCTAAGGAAGCAAGAGATCTCCTTACTCACCTGGGCATCGCCACAGACGACCTGAGAGACCCGAGAGAGGAAGAAGAAACAGTGGATTTCGATGTGGACCCGGGAGAAGGAAGCTCAAGTAGACAAGAGAAAAGGCCAAGGACGGACTACTAAAGGGAAGTATAAAACAATTTGAGCTAACTTTAGGTAGAAGCTAGAAGGGGAGGGGAGGGGTGCGTACTCCCTGGAAGGTGGAAGACAGGATGATTGCCTCATCCAGAAAGTTGTCTGTGCCACAGGGGAAGGGAATGGGGGGTGGGTTTTTAGTAAGAATTGAAGTAAAATACCCTCAGCCAGTAGGGCCCAAGTTTGTTACAAATAAAGAGAATGGATAGATCTTTAAGAGTGCTTTCACTGAATGTGAATGGCCTAACATCAAATCTTAAGAGATTCAGAGTAATTAAAATGGCTAAAGAACAAAGAATTGATCTGTTGTGCCTACAGGAAACTCACAAAAAAAATAAATGATAGAAAACCATTGATAAAAGACTTGAGGTGGCAGGTTTTAGCAGAAGCAAGAGGGTCTTCCAAAGCCAGAGGGGTAGCTACATTGATTCGTAAGGATACTAAAGGTGGAGGACATTGAAAAATTAGTAGATAAGGAAGGTAGATACCTCTTAGTAAAGTTTAAGCTGGAAGCCATAAAAATAGTAAATGTTTATGCACCAAATAAAAAACAAAGGAAATTCTTAAACTTGGTTTTTAAGAAGATACAACAGTTTTCAGAGGGCGAACTAATTGTAGTGGGTGATTTAAATACGGACATAACCAAGAACAATAGTATTAAGCTAAGAGATTGGGGCTTGAAGGACGCTCATGAGTTTACCAACACGAGACCCAGCCCGACACACATTTCTAGTAGACATAAAACAGCATCCCGCTTAGATTATATAATTTTGGAAAAAAATAATAATATGGCGGTTAAAGAGATCAAGACCCATCCAATTTTGATTTCTGACCATGCCCCTATAAGTATAGAATTAGAACTAAAACTTCCCTCGACAAACAGACCTTGGAGGTATAACAACCTGGTAATGGCAAAAGAAGAGGATAGGGAATACTTAATGACACAGTTAAAATTATATTTTAGGGAAAATAGAGGCACTGTGTCAACTAATATATTATAGGACACTGCTAAAGCGGTAATAAGGGGCCATTTGGTTAGGAAAGAAAAAGACATAAAAAGAGAATGGTATAAAAAAGGGCAAACAAAACTTAATGAATTGGAGGAGTTACAAAAAGAAATAATAAGAACATAAGAACATAAGAGAAGCCATGTTAGATCAGGCCAATGGCCCATCCAGTCCAACATTCTGTGTCACACAGCGGCCATATATATATATATATATATATATACACACACACACACACACACACACACACACTGTGGCTAATAGCCACTGATGGACCTCTGTTCCATATTTTTATCTAACCCCTTCTTGAAGGTGGCTATGCTTGTGGACGCCACCACCTCCTGTGGCAGTGAATTCCACATGTTAATCACCCTTTGGGTGAAGAAGTACTTCCTTTTATCCGTTTTAACCTGTCTGCTCAGCAATTTCATCGAATGCCCACGAGTTCTTGTATTGTGAGAAAGGGAGAAAAGTACTTCTTTCTCTACTTTCTCCATCCCATGCATTATCTTGTAAACTTCTATCATGTCACCCCTCAGTCGACGTTTCTCCAAGCTAAAGAGCCCTAAGCGTTTCAACCTTTCTTCATAGGGAAGGTGTTCCAGCCCTTTAATCATTTTAGTTGCCCTTTTCTGAACTTTCTCCAATGCTATAATATCCTTTTTGAGGTGCGGCGACCAGAACTGCACACAGTACTCCAAATGAGACCGCACCATCGATTTATACAGAGGCATTATGATACTGGCTGATTTGTTTTCAATTCCCTTCCTAATAATTCCCAGCATGGCGTTGGCCTTTTTTATTGCAAACGCACACTGTCTTGACATTTTCAGTGAATTATCTACCATGACCCCAAGATCTCTCTCTTGGTCTGTCTCTGCCAGTTCACACCCCATCAACTTGTATTTGTAGCTGGGATTCTTGGCCCCAATGTGCATTACTTTGCACTTGGCCACATTGAACCGCATCTGCCACGTTGACGCCCACTCACCCAGCCTCAACAGATCCCTTTGGAGTTCCTCACAATCCTCTCTGGTTCTCACCACCCTGAACAATTTAGTGTCATCCGCAAATTTGGCCACTTCACTGCTCACTCCCAACTCTAAATCGTTTATGAACAAGTTAAAGAGGATGGGACCCAGTACCGAGCCCTGCGGCACCCCACTGCTTACCGTCCTCCACTGCGAAGACTGCCCATTTATACTCACTCTCTGCTTCCTATTACTCAGCCAGTTTTTGATCCACAAGAGGACCTGTCCTTTTACTCCATGACTCTCAAGCTTTCTAAGGAGCCTTTGATGAGTAACTTTATCAAAAGCTTTCTGGAAGTCAAGGTAAACAACATCTATCGGGTCTCCTTTGTCCACATGTTTGTTCACCCCCTCAAAGAAATGTAACAGGTTAGTGAGGCAAGATCTTCCCTTGCAGAACCCATGCTGAGTCTTCCTCAATAACCCGTGTTCATCAATGTGCCTACTCATTCTGTCCTTGATAATGGTTTCTACCAACTTTCCCGGTATTGAAGTCAGACTGACTGGCCTGTAATTTCCCGGATCTCCTCTGGAACCCTTTTTAAAGATGGGGGTGACATTTGCTACCTTCCAGTCCACAGGAACGGAGGCAGATTTCAATGAAAGATTACAGATTTTTGTTAGAAGATCCACAAGTTCAACTTTGAGTTCTTTCAGAACTCTCGGATGTATGCCATCCGGACCCGGTGACTTATTAGTTTTTAATTTGTCTATTAGTTGTAGGACCTCCTCTTTTGTCACCTCAATCTGACTCAGGTCTTTCAACACCCCTTCCAATATTAGTGGTTCTGGGGCGGGCAAACACTTCTCATCTTCCACGGTGAAGACGGAGGCAAAAAATGCATTCAGCTTCTCAGCCATTTCCCCATCCTCCTTCAGTAATCCTTTTACCCCATGGTCATCCAAGGGCCCCACTGCTTCCCTGGCTGGTTTCCTACTTCTAATATATTTGAAGAAATTTTTATTGTTGGTCTTTATGTTTTTTGCAATATGCTCCTCATAGTCCCTTTTTGCCTGCCTGATCACAGTCTTGCATTTGATTTGCCACTGCCTGTGTTCCCTTTTATTAATCTCACTTGGACTGGTTTTCCACCGCTTAAAGGAGTCCTTCTTACCTTTTACAGCTTCCATTACTTTGTTTGTTAACCATGCTGGCCTCTTCTTATACCTGTTTGTGCCTTTCCTAAATAATGGGAAAGTGTAATCCTAGTTTACAGATTGGAGGCCCTAGATATGGCAACAATGTGGAAAAAGGAAATAATGGTTAGGAACGACTTCCAGAGGAATAGTATTAATACAGCAAAAAGGTTAGCTAATTATTTGAACATTAAAAAGGCAAAACAATCAATTAGAAGTATAAAAATTAATAATAATACAACTCAAAACTCTAAGGAAATCACTAAGGCATTTGAGGACTTCTATAAAAAGTTATATATGAAAAAGAATATAACGGAGGTGTGGGACGCACCTAAGCTAATCATAGAGGAGGAAGCGAAAGCCTCACTGGGAGCTGAGATTACACTCCAAGAGATAAAGGAAGTAATAAAAGCGCTCAAAAAAGGTAAATCACCAGGGCTGAATGGCTTTACTTCTGACTTTTATAAAGAAATGATAGAAATTATAGCACCCAAATTGCAGGTAGTTTTTAACGAAGTCTTGGAAGGAAAGAAAGCCCCGGACTCATGGAAGGAAACAGAAATAATTTTGATATTAAAGCCCCAGAAAGACCCGGAAGAAGTAGGTTCGTATAGGCCCATTAGTTTACTAAATCAAGATTATAAGATCTTTGCTAAGGTTTTAGCAAATAGACTTAAGAGAGTTATCCCGTCAATTATAAAAGGGGACCAATATGGTTTTATTGAGGGTAGATCTATTGCTCATCCCATTAGAAATATCTTAAATGTACTGCACCATGGCCAACAGAAAAAAATAGCTCTGTTAAAGTTGGATGTTTACAAAGCCTTTGATACTCTCTCACATGAATTCTTGTGGCAAATATTAAAGAAGATAGGTTTAGAGGAACGGTTCTTACAGGCCATACAGGAAATATACAAAGGTGGTAAGGCAAAAATTACAGTCAACACTGTCCATTCACAAGCGTTTCCAATTCAAGGGGGGGTAAGACAAGGCTGTCCACTATCCCCGCTCATATTTATAATAGCTATAGAACAATTAGCAGAGCGAATTAGGAATGCGGGGAGAATAGAGGGGTATAGGTCAGGTAATGAAGAAACGAAAATTAATTTATTTGTGGATGATATCATAGTAATTATGTCAAACCCCAAAGACGGAGTTAAAGAGATTAAGATAATTTTAGATGATTTTGAAAAGTGTTCAGGGCTAGGAGTGAATATGGCAAAATCAGAAATTCTATACCTTAATGTTAATAGAGAGGAAAAACAGGAAATAAATAGGATTACGAATATAGGAATGGGGGCCAAGAGACTTAAATACCTATGGATAGTCCTGCAAAAAAAATGGACAAAATGATAAATGAGAACTATGGTAAAATATGGAAGAAGGGGGGGGGGCGTCGTGGTAGATGGCGGACGTCTGAAAGAGCTGCTCCTTCCACAATCCAAATAAATCACCCTTCATCCGGTCCCTGGACCACTCGCCGCCACCAAGAGATGGTCAAACGAAACCTGGCTAAGTCCATTACGAAAAAGAACTCCCAGGACTTGGTCCAATATCTCCAATCAGGGGGAAAACGTTGTACCTCTCCCAGGGCCCAAGAAGCCTCAGAGAAAATGGCGGGTGAAAATCCCTCCCTGTGTGAGGAGAACGACGCCCTTTCCAGCAAAACCTTTCTTGAAACCATCTCTAAGCTTGAAAATACTCTTTTGACCCATATCACTCAAGCTACATCTCCTATTCAAGAGGAACTTAAAAAACTAAACGACACTATCTCTGAAGTGGCACAGACAGCGGACTTAGCTTACGAAATAGCCACTCAAGCTCAAAACGACGTTAAGGCCTTATCTAGAGAAGGATCATGGGCCAAAGAAAAAATTATGTCTCTGGAAAACAAAGTGCGGGAACGCAACCTCAAATTTCGCGGAATTGCAGAAAAAGCTGAAGAAAACCAGGGTGCACGTACCTTCCTGATGAATTGGTTGGCTTCTACTCTCAACCTAGAAAATGGCGTCGCCCCAATCATTGAAACTGCGTTTCGCCTGGGGCCTCCTAAACAGCGCTCAACAGAATTCCCCCGAGACATCGTAGCCACCTTCCCCGATGCCCGCACCAGGGAAAGCATTTTAGCCAAAGCCCGCTCTGAAAATGGACTGCTATTCAACAACAAGAGGATCCCTGTTCTTTTGGATCTCTCTCCAGAGACGCTACAACATCGCAAAGAACTGCGCCCGATCGTCTCCTGCCTGATAGAAAACAAAATCCGCTTCAGATGGTCTACTCCAGTCCAAATTCTCGTGGTGCCCCAGGGCCAGCGCCTGACTGCCTCCGACCTTGCTTCTGGGCGGGAGCTCCTTGCCGCTCTCCGCCTTGAACGGCCTGCCTCCGCCTCGTCGCCTGCGTCGTCTTCTTCCGAACGGACAGACTCTGCCAGCCGGCTGGGGCTAGAACGATCGTCTCCAAGCCATCGAAGGAAGCGTTAAGCCCTTTGTTCTCTAATCTCTCTAGCTTCTAGTAGCACTTCTCCACTCAACTGTGTAAACACGCTGGGCTGGAGTTAGGGGGGGGGGGTTGGCACATAGACTATTGCTGGGTTGGATTGTGAAGGAGATGTTCTTCCCCCTACGTTAAGTTTATTTAGCTTTGTAGTTAGTATTATCTTTTTGCTATAGCAGAAAATGATGAAAAAATTAAGGTACTGGTTTTCTATGGGGTGGGAGAGGGTGGGCAGGGGAGGGGGGGTTGGATGGGAGGGGGGTGGGGGGGAGGGTTCTTGGGGTGCTCTGCCTCTGTTCTTGTTTTATTTCTCGTTTCTCTTTTCATACTCTGCATACTCAGAGTCACACCTGTTGGCATGTTTTATTTTCCCTTCCTTCCCTGTGCTTCCCTAGCAGCCATGTGTAAGCCTGTTCTTAAAAGACGCCACAACTTTGCTCTTAATTTGATAGGATATCCGTTGCAGCTAATGGCGAACTGCACAACGAGCTCTTCACTGGGCTTCAGCGTTTTCTATCATGAGCAATCCAAAAGACGACTCCCTGTAATCAAATTACAGCGCAGTACTGCCACCTAGAGGTCTCTTGAATGTAATGCATCTGAAATAGTTAACTTTCTGGTTTCTTTTAGACCATGCACTGAGCCGATCTATAGAAATTGGCCCAAGCTCTCTATATGGTTTTCCCCTGTAAGGATCTACAATTGCCAAGCATTTCATATGGAGATCCCCTGTAACAATATAATAACTATACTGGCATGGGCATGGCAATATGGTATCTTTGCCCTAAAACTTTTAAGCCTTCTCTCCCAGCTAAAGAACCATGCCCTTTAGACTTCGATTTGGACTCCTACCACCAGTCCCCCTGGGCAATTCAAAAGTGGAACCCCTGTAGTCATCATACTGGGTTACATTGCCACCCGCAGGCTCTCTGTGAGCATTGCATTCTACTTAGCCAGTTCTAGGACCTTATCACATATCTGTTCTCCTGACATGACTCACTGGACCATGCCAATGCTACACATAAGGCTACCTCATGTAACACTGCATAGTATCCAAGCAATTCATGTGGCGATCCCCTGTACTAATATCACTAATCCAGCATTGCAATATTTTTCTGCACTGCAATTGTTGCACTGCAATTGTTGCAACAATGAGGAGTGAGTGGGTGCCTCTGTTTTATCCTTTACACTTCTTAAAATGGCTATATGTCTTTATTGCAATGTACAGCGCTTCTCCACTCATCCCATCCCTTTACATTCAGTGTCATGGCAGTTGACATTAAGCTAATTTCTTTAAACTGCCGTGGTCTCAACAACATTATATAAAAAAAGAAAACTCAGTCGGCTCTCCTCAAACTCTCACCAGACATTCTTTTTCTACAAGAGACTCATTTGAAGAATAAGGGTCATCCAGTTTTCCGGACCAAACGCTTCCCCCTTCAATTCCAAGCAACAGGAACATCCAAATCCCGTGGGGTAGCTATTCTCATCTCCAATAAGGTACGCTTCTCTCCAATAGCTCAAGAGGTAGACCAAATGGGGCGCTACCTATTCATTAAAGGCCTGCTAGAAGGCTCTCTGTATACTTTTGCATGCCTATATGCCCCAAATAACAATCCGTTCACATTCATGCAGGATACTCTTGCTAAACTGTCCTCATTCCAAGAGGGACAAGTAGTAATAGGTGGAGACCTTAACTGTATAATGAACAACTCTTGGGATAGATCACACCACCCAATGAAACCACCCAAGGAAACATGCACTCCCCTTCACTCTAATAAATCAACATCACTTGTGCGACATTTGGCGACTTCAACACGATGGAGTAAAAGACTATACTTATTTTTCATCGCATCACAACATTTTCACCCGCATAGACTATTTCCTGACTTCAAACTCATTGATCCCTCAGCTCAGTTACTCAGACATCGGTCTTAGAACCTTATCCGACCATGCTTGGGTAGAATGTCGCATAAACATAAACATAAGAGAACCTCACACACGGTCTTGGTCTTTCAATAAGGCTCTATTATTGGACTCTAAAGCGTGTGATGAGATTGAGAAGGAAATTAAAAACTTTTTCGAACTAAACTCAGACTGTGGGGTTTCAAAACCAGTAATCTGGGATGCGTTCAAGGCAGTCCTCCGGAACAAATGCATTTCACTAAGTGCGGCCTATAACAAAAGAAGACAAGATGCTAGATTAACCTTGCAAAAATCTATCCAAGAGTTGGAATCTTTACATAAACTCACTTGTGCCAAAAAGGTTTATAAAAAATTATTACTCGAACGCAAAAAATTGGAGCTATTAGAATCTAATACTATTAAGAAAAACCTTTTGTTTACCAAGCAAAAATATTGGTTCAATCACCCCAGATCCTTAAAGATCCTCTCATGGAAACTCAGAATGGAATTAGCAGATCGACAAATTCACCTAATTAGAGATGCAACAGGGAAAACTCACTCTTCCCCTCCCAAAATCAGACAAATTTTCCAGGAATTTTTTCAAAAACTATATACCTCTAAAAATCCAGACCCAGGTCTTATAAAAAACTTTCTCAACAAACCCAAAATCCTCCCAAAATTGGACTCAGATCATCAATGCTGCATGGACTCTCCAATTACACCGTTGGAAGTCCAATCAGCTTTTAAAAATGCCAAAATCAATAAGACTCCGGGGAGGTATGGTTTCCAGCCTGAGTTTTATAAGAAGTTCTCTCAAAATATTCTCAAGCCTTACACAGAAATCTGCAACCATGTCCTGGACTCCGGAACAATCCCTGAAAGCTGGAAACTAGCAAAAATAATTTTACTACCTAAAAAGGAAAGGGATCTACTAGACCCAAAAGCGTTCCGCCAATTTCTCTCCTCAACACTGATTATAAATTTCTAACTTCTATTCTAACTGCCCGTTTATAATAATAATAATAACCATCGTTTTTATTTATATCCCGCCCTCCCCGCCGGGGCAGGCTCAGGGCGGCTTACAAGGACATGATGTGACATCATGATACAGCAGTACAGGTAAAATCAATTCACAATATAAATACAAATATAAAATATAAATTAATGTTAAAAAGCTAAAACAATACGATGGTGCTACGGTCTCTATTTATCCAGGCAGCGCAATATTCCGTCTGATCACGTCTTGAAGGCTTCTTGGAAGAGGGCAGTTTTGCAGGCCCTGCAGAACTGATTGAGGTCCCGCAGGGCCTGCACCTCTTCTGGCAGCTGATTCCACCATTGGGGCGCCTTCATAGAGAAGGCCAGCTCCCTGGTTGTTTTAAGTTTGGCCTCCTTAGGCCCAGGGATTTCCAAAAGATTTTGTGAACTGGAACGCAGTGCTCTCTGGGGAACATATGGGGAGAGGCGGTCCCTGAGGTAGGCAGGTCCTTGGCCATAAAGGGCTTTATAGGTGATAACCAGCACCTTGTAACGAACCCGGTATACAATTGGCAGCCAGTGCAGCTCCCGCAGCCTAGGCCACACGTGTTCCCACCGAGGTAGTCCCACTAGCAGCCTGGCTGCTGCATTCTGCACTAGCTGTAGTTTCCGTGTTCGGTACAAGGGCAGCCCCATGTAGAGGGCATTACAGTAGTCTAATCTCGAGGTGACCGTTGCATGGATCACTGTTGCCAGGTCACCTTGCTCCAAGAAGGGGGCCAACTGCCTTGCCCGTCTTAGATGAAAAAAGGCGGATTTGGCAGTGGCCGCTATCTGGGCCTCCATTGTCAAGGAGGACTCCAGTAGGACTCCCAAGCTCCTGACTTCACGCACTGGTACCAACGGCGCCCCGTCAAAAGCTGGAAGGGGAATCCCTCCTTCCGGGGTGCTGCGGCCTAGGCAAAGGACCTCTGTCTTCGCTGGATTCAATTTCAGCCCGCTCAGCTTGATCCAATCAGCAACGGCTTGCAATGCCCGGTCCAGATCTATAGGGGCATCAGCGGCCCGGCCTCCCATCAATAGGTAGAGCTGGGTGTCTTCAGCATACTGGTGACAACCCAGCCCATGTCTCCAGGCGATCTGGGCAAGGGGGCGCATAAAGATGTTAAATAGCATTGGAGAGAGAACCGCCCCCTGAGGCACCCCGCAATTAAGTGGGTGCCTCCGAGACAGCTCTCCCCCAATCGCCACCCTTTGTCCCCGACCTTCAAGGAAAGAAGAAAGCCACTGTAAGGCTAACCCCTGAATCCCTGCGTCGGCGAGGCGGCGGGTCAGCAGCCGGTGATCGACCATATCGAACGCCGCCGATAGGTCTAGCAACAGCAATACCGCCACACCACCTCGATCCAGATGTCGCCGGAGATCATCCATGAGGGCGACCAACACCGTCTCTGTCCCGTGGCCCGGGCGAAAGCCGGACTGAAAAGGATCTAAGGTGGAAGCGTCATCCAGAAAACTCTGTAGCTGCAACGCCACAGCCTCTCTATTACTTTGCCCAAAAAGGGCAAATTTGAGACCGGCCGGTAATGGGCCAATTCGGCCGGGTCTAATGTAGTTTTTTTTCAAGAGAGGGCGGACCACTGCCTCTTTCAGAGGAGCTGGAAAAAGACCCTCTGAAAGAGATCTATTTACGATGTCCCGTATAGGACATCGTAACTCCTCCTGGCAAGCTTTAATTAACCAGGAGGGGCAGGGGTCTAGATCGCAAGTTGTTGGGCGTGCAGCAGAGAGGATTCTGTCAACTTCCTCCAAGCTGAGGGGGTCGAAACGGTCCAGGATCAAATCAGAAGGCAGGCACGGAGCCTCGAGTCCACTTACTGTATCCAACATGGCGGGGCAGTTGCGGCGGAGCGATTGGACTTTGTCTGTAAAAAACTTCGCAAAAGCCTCACAGCCTATCTCCAATTCCTTAACGTTTGGTTTGCCTTGCGGCAATGTAGTTAAAGTCCGAATTGTTCTAAATAATTGTGCCGGGCGCGAATTTGCAGACACAGTCTTGGCCACAAAGTATGTCTTCTTTGCGGCCTTGACTGCCATCTCATAGGACCTCATAAATTCTCTATAAGATGTTCTAGTCGCTTCGTCACGAGTACGTCGCCATTGCCTCTCTAGCCGTCTGAGGCCCTGTTTCAGCTGGCGCAATTCCGGGTTATACCACGAAGCCAGTCTGATCCGAGGTCGCAGAGGGCGCCGAGGTGCGATCTCATCAATGGCCGTAGAGAGTCGGCTATTCCAAGACTCAATAAGGCCTTCGAGGGAACCGCCAGAGGGCCCGTAGAGCCATTTGGAACCGTTCTGGGTCCATTTGGCTCCGTGGGCGAGCCATAATACGCTCGTCGCCTAAGCGGGTTTGGGATGGAATGTCCATACGAGCCCTGAGAGCAAGGTGGTCCGACCATGGCACCACTTCTGTAGTTACATCGTCCACCGTAACCCCGGCCGCAAAGATCAGGTCTAACATGTGGCCAGCCTGGTGGGTGGGGGCTGTGACAAATTGAGAGAGTCTCAGTGTTGCCATGGATGACACCAGGTCCATCGCCGGCTTAGAGGTCGGGTCATCCGCATGGACGTTGAAGTCGCCCAGGATCATCAGCCTTGGGTGCTCCAACGCCCAGCCTGCCACAGCCTCAAGCAGGGATGGTAAGGCGTTGGCCGGTGCGCTAGGCGAACGGTACCCCAGCCAAATCGCCAACGCCTCTCCAACCTCCCACGCCAGGCCCGCACATTCAATACCCTCGATCTTTGGGGCCGGGAGTGCCCTGAAGGAGTAAGCCTCACATATGAACAATGCCACTCCTCCCCCCCACCCACTAGTCTGTGATTGGTGAAAGACCGAGTAGCCCGGGGGAGCTGTTTGAGAGAGAGCTACCAGATCTCCCTCTTGTACCCAGGTCTCGGTCACGCAAGCCAGGTCCATGTCCTGCTCGAGTAAAAACTCTCGGAGGACAGAGGTCTTATTATTAATGGACCTGGCATTACATAACACCAATGACGGAGGTGGGTTATTTAATCTGGCCCTACTACCTGCCACCCTTGGGATGGGACGCGGACTGGAAGGTGATCGAGCCCTAATTGGTCTCTGTCCCCTTCCCTTGTATCGTTGTCTGCTCCCACCGCCATACCTCCCCCTCCCCATGAGCACTGGAATCCCTGGGCCTGTCATCTCCCGCTGGTGGTAGTAGTTGTTGTTGTAGCTACTTCTAGAGCCCTTTAGCACCACCCTTAACTACTCCCCAGTCCGTTCCACAACCACTAATCCCAATTTCAAATCAACCCGGTTAAACCCGCCCCACAATCTTTTATATTAATTGGTAAAATACATATAATAAGTCAGTGGCAATAATTAATATAATTCCTCCCTGGTAACCCTCAATTTATTTGCCAAATAAAATATACAAATCAGACCCAATCAATATAATAATCACAAATCACGAGTTAATTGGCTAAAATTTGTTATAGTCGATTGTGAATGGATGGAGGTAGGATGTTGGATAGGAAAGTGCTATCGTGCAAGTCTGTGCAGGTCTGTGCTAAGTAGATGCTGAGCAAATAAAGTGCTTGGGAAAAGTGCTGAGTAAGGTGCTGGGTAGGTAAAGTGCGAAGATAGGTGCAGGCATTGAGCTTATATCACGATGTATGCTACACTGGGGGGCAGCGGTCGAAGGTGGGTATAGTGTATAACAGGGTCCATGAGTTCTCGGCCAATACCCCTGGCGCAGCCCGCCGGGCCCAGGGAGGTAACCCCCCCCCCGTGCTCCCCAGTCACGCCTCAGGGCTCCACGGTTCTTATGATGGGAGTTGGCCAGTCCAATCAGGGACCCTTGATCCACCAGAGTGGTTAGTGGCCTCGGAGCCGCCACCGCAGATTTCCTTCCATCGGTAGCAGCCCCAGCCACCACTATCAGACGCCCTGGCCGCGCCCTCACTCGGCGTCCACGTCGCGTAGTTGCCAAGGTCTCCAGCCGCTCACCCGCCTCTGTCCACTCACTCGCCACATTCACTCAGCTCGCCTGTTCGCCACACGCCGCTCGTGTGTGTTGGTCGTGGGCGTCCCAGTTGTTCCGCACCGCTTTGCACTCCTCCACTCGCCGGCTACTCCTCTTGCCGTCCGACCTCACTCGGCCAACGGCACAGCCCAGCCCGACGTCTCAGCCTCCTCCAAGCTCATTCCCAGGCCCTGGCTGCTCCTCACGCCGTCCGACCTCACTCGGCCAACGGCGCAGCCCAGCCCGGCGTCTCAGCCTCCTCCAGGCTCGTTCCCAGGCCCCGCCTTGCCCCTGCAAGTCAACGACGACTCCGGTAAGCTCCGCGGGACCCTTCAGCACCGTACCGACTCTCCTGCACTAAGGTGGAATGGCTTGTTATTTGCACTTGACGTTTAAAATTCAGACCAAGTTGTTTCCCGTGTTGTTTTTCAAGTAATTTCCAAGTTTTTCAAGTTGTTTCCGAGATGTTTCAGGGAGCTCCAGCACCTGAACTCTACCACCGCCGCCATCTTTAATATTCAATTGGCAAATATATTGGCCAATATATTCATGAGAACCAGACAGGCTTTATCCCAAAACGACAAATCACAGATAACATTCGCCAAACCATTAACATCATCCAATATGGCAAATTCCAACCCTACGAATCGTGTATTTTGGCTTTGGACATTGAGAAAGCCTTTGATAGTGTGGAACCCACATACTTACTTTTAGTTTTGAAAACAATGGGGTTCGGTCCTAAATTTCTATCAGCTATAGAGTCTCTTTACTCTTCTCCGAAAGCCCTGCTGCATATCAATGGGGTTTCAACCCCGGACTTTTCTCTCTCTAGGGGGACCCGCCAAGGGTGCCCTCTTTCCCCGTTGTTGTTTGCTATAGCAATCGAACCATTAGCAAACTATATAAGGCAATCCTCCTTCATCCACGGCATCAGTATTAACAATGCTAACTATAAAATTAGCTTATTTGCAGATGACATGGCCCTTTATCTAAAAAACCCTTTGGAATCTTTGGCGGTACTGTCTCCCTTCCTCCTAGATTTTGGAAAGTACTCGGGGTTATCTATTAACTTATCTAAATCCCTTATTTTCCCAATAAATATCTCCTCAGATACCCAATCATCAATTAAAGCCTCATACCCTTACCAATGGGTCAGTTCATCCTGGTCATATTTAGGAGTAAAGATCCCGGTTGATCTTAAAGACCTTCTCAAATTAAACTACTCAGCAGTATATCAACAAACAACAACAGTTCTACAGTCTTGGAACTCCTTAGCTTTGTCTTGGATAGAACGGATTAACACAATTAAGTCATTTATTTTTCCAAAATATCTTTATTTATTTCGAGCCCTCCCCATTAACATTCCAGCAACTTTATTTAAGAAGTGGCAGGCCCTACTGACAAACTTTATATGGGGTGATAAACCTCCTAGAACCCGCTTTGCCACAATCAGAAGGCCCAAAAATAAAGGAGGATTAGGTTTCCCTGATCTGTACCTTTACTATAAAGCCTCTGTAGTATCTTCCATGGTCAACAATTGCCAGCAAAGGTTTTAAATGACTATAGGCCAGTGGCCTTGACTTCTGTGATAATGAAGTGTTTTGAACAATTAGTTCGAAAATATATTATTTCCTGCCTTCCTGTTATTTTTGATGAATATCAGTTTGCTTACAGGAAAAATAGATCTACTGAGGATGCT
Organism: Heteronotia binoei; assembly: GCF_032191835.1. NCBI lineage: Eukaryota > Metazoa > Chordata > Lepidosauria > Squamata > Gekkonidae > Heteronotia > Heteronotia binoei. Next base: position 12,718,815 of record NC_083227.1, on the reverse strand, counting down.
GTTAATACTGTTCTTTATACTGCTTTATCGCATTTGGATAAAAAGGGGACGTATGTTAGAATGTTGTTTGCAGATTTTAGTTCTGCTTTTAATACAATATCACCCCATAGATTGTTGTCTAAGCTTAAAGATTTGAAGCTGTCGGACTCTATATGTGAGTGGATTTTGAATTTTTTGTCAGGTCGTTCACAAAGGGTTAAAATGGATGGATATATTTCCTCCGTGAAGATCTTAAATACTGGCACCCCTCAGGGATGTGTCTTGAGTCCACTTCTTTTCACTATTTACACATCTGATTGTGTTTCCAGCAGTCTGAGTAACAAAATCATTAAGTATGCAGATGATACAACGTTGGTAGGGCTCATCTCTGAGGATGATGAGTCTGCGTACAGGAGGGAAGTTCAACAGCTGTCCCTTTGGTGTAAAGTAAATAATCTTATTTTAAATATAAATAAGACGAAGGAAATTATAGTGGATTACAGGAAGAGTAGTTTGGACACCCAGCCGTTGTTTATTGATGGTGTTATGGTAGAACAGGTGACAGAATGGAAGTTTCTGGGAATTACCATGAAACAGGATCTAACATGGGGGGCAAATACTTTAGCTCTAGAGAAAAAGGCCCAGCAACGACTATACTACTTAAGACTCTTAAGATCACTACAACTGTCAGGGAGTCTGCTGGTTGCCTTTTATCGTAGTTCCATTGAGAGCATTTTATCTTATTGCCTCTGCGCGTGGTTTGGGAGCTGCACGGAAGCAGAGAGAAGGGTGCTCCAAAGAGTGACGAGAAGAGCACAAAAGATTTGTGGATGTTCTCTCCCCTCATTGGTGGATCTGTATAATATGGCATGTAAAAGGAAGATACAAATGATCCTAAGGGACCATACACATCTGGGCCATTTGCTTTTTGAGATCTTACCGTCAGGTAGACGATATAGAGTGTTGAAGGCTAGGACAAACAGATTTAAGGACAGTTTCTATCCAAGTGCTGTGGTTAGGTTAAATGCAGGGTTATGAAGGATTATCTGTTTTAGATGTATTTAATGGTTTAAATGGTTTTAATGGTTTTATGAATGTTTAATGGTTTTATGAATGTTTATTTAAGGGTTTAAATGGTTTTAATGGTTTTATGAATGTTTATCCGTTTTAGATGTATTTAAATGGTTTTAATGGTTTAAATGGTTTAATGGTTTCAGATGTATTTAAATGGTTTATGAATATGTGTGTTTGATGTGTTGGTATGTTTGTGGAAGAGCACCTCATTTCGTTGCTCTCTTTTTGTTGAGAACAATGACAATAAATTCATCTATCTATCTATCTATCTAACATACTATACATAAGACCGTGCCCAGCATGGGTCTACATAGAGGAGACTCACATATCCCCTTACAAATACCATGAATTTTTATGGCTAAAGAAAAAAGATCGCTCTTCTTGGACTATATTCAATACTTTTAGTCAGGCTTTAATCACTATTTGGGACCAGGTCCAGAAGGATCTGGCCCCGGACTTATCTATTCTTTCCTCATTTCTAAAACAGCCCTGGTTCCCTCCAGCTCTCCAGTTTCCCTCATTCTGATCTTGGGAATCTGCTTCAACGGTCTTTCTATTTCAACTCTTCAGCAATAACAGAATTAGAACGAAGGCTCAGTTGGAGGAATCCGCAACTGTTAAGATCCCCTGGTTTGAATACTTACAAATCTGCCGCTTCCTTAACAGCTCTTTCTCAAAATTGGCTACTACTAGGCCCAAAACGGATTTTGAATATTTGATTTCTCATTCCTCTTTAAATTCCAAGGGCCTTATTTCTAAAATCTATCGCATTCTACTACAGCAGGTCTGTAACAGTCTACCATCCTACTGCGAAAAATGGCACAAAGAGTGCAAACTCACGCTTACTAACACACAATGGGAAGCCATATGGGAATCAGAAGACCAAATCAATAGCAATTTTTCAACAGAACTACAAAATCATGTCAAGATGGTACCGCACTCCCTCTCACTTCGCCAACATCGATACTAACTATTCCCCACTTTGTTGGCGAAATTGTGGCATGCAAGCTTCACCACTACACTGTTGGTGGGATTGCCCGATTGTCAACTCTTTTTGGCAAAAGGTTATTACCCAGGTAGAAAACATATCCGGAACTACTATCCCAAGACAAGTAGAGATCATCATTCTAAATGATTGGCATTCTGTAAAGGCTACAAGATCTAATCTATCCCTTATTATCTCGCTTATAACTGCAGCCAAAAATACAATAGCCCTCAATTTGTCCATAGATAATTGGATCCTCAAAATTTGGGACTTCATCACGATGGAGAAAATCACAGCCGATATTGACACCATAGACCCGATAAAGGCAGCTAACTATTTCTATGCAAAGTGGTATCCAATTCTGGATAGGATAGAGGTTGACACCACTCTTTCTTCTTCACTTAACCAACGGGTTATCCACAAGAGTATTCTTTTCTTGTGATCACTCTATAGCTGTACAACTTTATTTTATATAACGGTATGTATGTGTAATGAAAATTAAGGCATTACTGTATCAATGTTATTCTCTGTTTATAAACATTATATTTAAAATAAAAATTGTTTTGAAAAAAAAATATGGAAGAAAATAGCGAGAGATATGAATAAATGGAATCATAAAATACTAGGGATATCAACTAGAATAAGATCCTTTAAAATGTTCTTGATACCAAAGTTAATGTATTTATTCCAAACGTTGCCCTTAGGTTTGAGGAAAAATCAAATTGAACAATGGAATAAAGCAATTAAAGTGTGGATTTTTAATAATAAAAACTGTAGGTTTCATAAGAGAATTCCATACAACCTTAAATCAGAATTAGGTTGGGGAATCCCAGATTTAAGTAAATATTATGAGGCCTTCCAACTAAGAGCGTTACTAGATTTGAGTGAGGATAAGGTACAGAAGTGGATTAATTTCGAGAATGCAGTTAACAGTGCTATTGGAAGATTTGGTATTTTTTCCACAGTGTCGTCAAAAGATCTAAAATTAGCCATAGGGCCCAGAAGAGCATCGTTAGAAACCTGGATGAAATGGTACCCACAGTGGCTAGGAAAGGTTTCAAGATGGACCCCCCTAGAAGCTATTGTTAAGGAGGCGCATGCCATAAAATGGTGGGGAAGGCTTAAAAACAAAGGCTATTATAGAGTGGACGATATGTTTAGGGGTGGTAAACTAAAACCTTTACAGGAAATTACAGAAGATTTAGGTAATCAATACTGGTTAAACATAGCAGGCTTACATAAGATAGTTAAGAAGATCAGTGAAAAGGGAGAGCTTTGGTTAGACGCTCCAATGGAAGAGATATATAAAGTAATGGCCAAACAAAGGAAGGGTCTAGTGGGGTTACTATACAGAAAAAAGATTTCAAATAAAGATAAAATAATAGTACATTTACAAAAGATTTGGACTCATGAAGGTCAGTTAACAGAGAGGTTGGCTGGGAAAATCTTGGAAGGACTAGAAGGGATTAAAGTAATCAAATTTAAAGAACTGGAATATAATTTTTTCACAAAATGGTACAAAACACCCACACAAATAGCCAATATATTCCCAGGAATGAGTTCCAAGTGCTGGCATTGCAAACAATTTAAGGGTTGGTTTGCACATATGTGGTGGGAGTGTGAAGAGGTTAAACCCTTCTGGGGGGAAATTATTGAATTTATTAGAAAAGTCTGCAATGTACCATTAACCATTGGTTTAATATGATGTTGTTAAGCACAATAGGAAGTCTGGCACTAAGTAGACCCACTCAAAACCTTGTCAAGGCAATGATACTAGCGGGGAAGGCGGTCATCGCTTTGGGGTGGAAAGATAAAAGTAAATGGTCAATAGAAATCTGGCACAACTATTTCTTTGATTACATACAGTCTGACATCGTGGCAACAATCAACAAGGATTCCACGTGGGAAGATAAAGTCAAGGAAATCGAGACCAGATGGAACCCTTATTTAGAATGGATCTCAGGAGAAACAAGGAAGGACATTCAGTGGAAGATCAAGACTTTGTGCCCTTGGCTGAGGGGGAAAGACTAAGAGAAGATGGGGAGGGTTGGGGGGGGAAGGGTTATTTGTAATTCCAACATTCATATATTGTAATAGTCAATTTTACAAGAGTCAATAAAACATAAAAATATTTATTTTTTTAAAAAAAGGAGAGGGGAAAGGAAGCAGACGACGGGCAGTTGCTCATGGACCTGACGGAAGTCCTGCGGGGGATGAATGAGGCCCGCGGACTGCACATTTGACACGTCTGGTCCAAACTTTCAACCCACTCAATCACAGCTGAGGAAGAGCAGAAGAACAGACTGGATTTATATCCCGCCCTTCACTCAGAGCGGTTTAAAGTCTTCTTTCCCTTCCACTCCCCACAACAGACACCCTGTGAGGCAGGTGGGGCTGAGAGAGCTCGGAAAGAACTGCTGTGGATCAGAATGGCTCTGAAAGAACTTGTGAATGACCCGATGTAACACCAGCAGCTGCAAGTGGAGCCGTGGCGAATCAAACCCAGCTCTCTCAGCTTACAGTCTGCGCGCTTAACCGTCACACCAAACTGGCTTTCGAAGAGTCCACAAAGCACAGAAAACAGAGTCCAATTTATCTGATACAAACAAATAATATCTTTAATGAGCTGTGATTCTTCCTTAACTGAGTTTTGTTTTGTCTGATGAAGAAACATTTAGGGGTGAAAACTTGGAAGGGAGGAAATGTGTTATCCCTTTAACAGGCATTACAGGATATTTATCTCTTGAGATATACATTTCCACATGTTAAGTTTCCGGGAATGAGGCAAGAATATTTTTTTTTTCCCCTTTGGCCTGCAAGCAACCCTAAAGCACATTCCTCACTAAAACAAAATAGGGAGATAGGATGAGAATTTTCTCTTTTTGTGCTATAAAGGCACAATATCAGTGGAGGAATTTTGTGAGGGGGTGCTCTCAGAAGGAAGAAGTAGGGAGGGAGTCTTCGTCCAGGGCTTAGTCAAGGTCCAGGGTGGCCAAACCGCGGCTCAGGAGCCATATGTGGCTCTTTCACACATATTATGTGGCTCTTGAAGCCCACACTACCCCATCAACCATCTTGGAGAAAGCATTTCTCTCTTTAAATTACTTTTCCAAGGCAAGCCAGCCAGCAGCTTGGCGAATACATTTAAACTTAACGTTGCTTTCTTTCCACCTCTCCATCTATTTGCCTTCCTCCCTTTCCTTCCTGTCTTGTGGCTCAAAAACATGACATTTACTCTGTGTGGCTTTTATGTTAATCCAGTTTGGCCACCCCTAGTCAAGGTCATTCCCAGCTCATGCGAAGGGAGGTGGTGTTCAGAGCAGGTAGAGGGAATCTTACTTCTCCCTCCTGATTCACTCTGTGAGACAATCTGGGGGTGGGGAGAAAAAGTGGGATTGGAGAAGACAGCTTCAAGAGGGGACTGGATAAACATGGAGTAGAGGTTCATCCGTGACTATTAGCCACAGTGTATTGTTGGCTAATGTCCTGAGCAGTGATGTTTTGTATTCTCGGTGCTTGGGGGGGGGGCACAGTGGGAGGGCTTCGAATGTCCTTGGACCACTGATGGACCTCCTGATGGGCATCTGCTTTTTTGGCCCCTGTGTGACACAGAGTGTTGGACTGGATGGGCCACTGGCCTGATCCAACATGGCTTCTCTTATGTTCTTACAGCTTCAAGAGGGGACTGGATAAACATCTGGAGCAGAGGTCCATCAGTGGCTCTTAGCCACAGGGTATAGATAGAACTCTCTGTCTGGGGCAAGTGATGCTCTGCATTCTTGGTTCTTGGGGAGAAGCACAGTGGGAGGGCTTCTAGTATCCATGGCCCACTGATGGACCTCCTGATGGGCATCTGGTTTTTTGGCCACTGTGTGACACAGGGTGTTGGACTGGATGGGTCATTGGCCTGATCCAACATGGATTCTCTTATGGATGCAAATAATGATTGGGTGTCCCACGAATGAGAGGGCTGCGTTCAGGTACCTTTGAAAGCGCCCCCTGGTGTGGCTGGTTGGAACGCAGATTGAAGGGGAGGGTCTTATGTTCTGGATGTTGTGGGGAAGAAAAGATGGCCCCGGACTATCTGGCATCCTAGGCAAGGCTAATTTTTGACCCCCTCCTCATAGCAGCCCAATCCCTACATTCTATCCTGTGGGCCCATAGGATAGAATGGAACCTATTTGGTTTTAAAACAATTTTATTGATAACATATGGTAACAATGTCTAATTATATCATTACTATCCCTAACCCATATAATATTTTCCAATCCCCCCTCCCTCCGTTACGAGACTCCCGCCGAAGTATATACTTAAGTTCGGCTTTAAAGCTACCCTTAACCAATCAAAGTTCAATTTCTCCCTTTTCTCATACTTATTGTTAAAAAATTGTCCAATGTCTTTTTACATTGCACTCTTTCTCTATTTATCCTCTAAATTTCTTCCATTCCTTCTTGAACACTTCCAGATCATAGTCTCTTAAAGTTCTTGTTAATTTGTCCATCTCACCCCACGATAAAACTTTCACGATCCAATCCCATTTCTCTGGTATTTTTTCTTGCTTCCACAACTGCGCATACAATGTCCTAGCAGCTGAGAGCAAGTACCAAATTAGCGTTCTATCTTCTTTTGGAAATTTTTCCATTTGTAATCCCAACAGAAAAGTCTCTGCAACTTTCTTAAAGTCATATCCCAAAATTTTAGATATTTCTTGTTGTATCAAACTTTTTCGCTTTTTCACAGGTCCACCACATACCACCTATACATCATCTTAAAACGGTTCTCTTTAAATACTCTGACATGTCAATATCTTCATCGAGTTCTTCCAAAGATACTCCCATGTATCCATTTGTATTTCCTTGTTCATATTAATTGCCCATTTGATCATTTGAGATTTTACCACTTCTTCTTCTGTAGATCATTTTAACAATAATTTATATACTTTCGATATTAATTTTTCATTATCTCCAAGCAGAACCCTTTCTAATTCCTTGCTCACGTCTGATTCCAACAGATTTAATATCATTTTCCATCAAACTTTTTATTTGTTGCATTTGGAACCAGTCATATTTATTATTTAACTCTTCTGCTGATTTTAATTCAACTTTAAGAAAATCCTCTAATTTTCAATCCTTCTATTTCTTTATCATCTTGTACTTGCCTTAGCAAAATTTCAAGAGTCATTATAAGCAACAATGGTGAAAGCGGACATCCTTGTCTTGTACCTTTGCTCACCTTCATTTCTTTTGTGAGGTCTGCATTTATGCACAATTTTGCATGTTGATCCATATATATTGCTTTCGTCATTCTTATAAAATGTTCCTCCAAGTTTATTTTTTCCATTACTGCAAACATAAAGTCCCAGTTCAAATTATCAAAGGCTTTTTCTGCGTCCACGAAGAATAATGCCGCCTCTTTTTCTGGATGTTTCATAATATTCTACAATATTTACAACAGATCTTACATTATCTCTTATTTGCCTTTTAGGGAGAAATCCCGCTTGATCTTCCTTTATAAAGTTGATCAAATATTGCTTAAGTCGTTATGCAAAGATTCTTGTGTAAATCTTACAGCCATTGTTTAATACTGAAATTGGTCTATAGTTCTTTACATTTGTGACATCTCTATTTTCCTTGGGGATCAACGAAATTACAGCTTCTTTCCAAGTATTTGGAATTTTCCCTTTTTCTGTTATCGTATTCAACAGTTTTTGCAGTTTTGGTACTAGCTCATCTTTAAAAATTTTATAAAATTTAGTTGTGTATCCATCCGGCCCGGGAGCCTTACCTACTTTCATTGCCTTTATGGCTATTTCAATTTCAATTTTTTCTATTGGATCATTCAAAATCTTTTTCATATACTCAGACAGGGGTGCTATCTTGATAGTTCGTAAATACTCTTCGATTTTTTCTTTTCTGATTTTCACGCCCTTAAATAAATTTTACCCTCTGGGCCCATAGGAGAGACTGGAGTCCATTCTCTCCTATGGGCTCATATTAAGTACCGATAGAAACAGAGTTTCAATACAGCCTGAGGGAAGGAGGAAAAGAGAAAATGGGAGGGGGGGAACAGACAAAAGAAAAGAAAGTAAATCATTGCGATTAGCAACTCGGCTAGCATATACAAACAAGGTTGTCCAGTTGGGACATAGAAATAAAAGTGTTTTCCATAAGCAAATGAAACAGTCTATTAAGCTGTTCTAATTCATTATTAAAATTTAAACCCCTTCTCTGAGGTTGGGCTGCAAAGGCGGAACGATCCCTCCATTCTATCCTGAGCCCACTCTAACTGAATCCTTTTCCATACACTGAGCGCTTAAAACGTTTCTTCCGTATGTATTCTCTGATGCATTGGTCTGCCCTCGCTTCTTCTGCGGCCTGCCCCATCACCTGCTCTCCTAACCCTCATTGGGCCCTCCAGGATGAGAGATGCCACTGTAGGAACAGAGGGTGATGGACCAGCATTAACAAGTTCAACAAGGGAGGGGGAGTGGTCTCATTCATTGGGATGGGGTCCATCTGTCATGAAAGCTCCCTTTGTAGCCATTCAAGACTCTGGGTGTGGCGAGCCAGGGCAGGACACTGACCATTCAAAAGGTTCTCCCCTCTGTGTGTTCTCTGATGCACTTGAAGACTCCCCCCTCACTGAATCTCTTTCCACACTCTAACCGTTCATAACATTTCTGCCCTGTGTGGGTTTTCTGAGTTGAACATGGCCACGCTGGCTAAATCTCTTTTAAAACGCTAAGAATTCAAATCATTTCTCCTGTGTGCTTTCTACAATGCCGTTTAAGACTGTCATGCTGACTGAACCTTTCCCCACACCCTGAGGATTCAAAAGGCTTCTCCCCTTTGTGGGTTCTCTGATGACATTGACGATGAAGAGTGCAACTCATACTGAATCTCTTTCCACAATCTGAGCACCCAAAAGGTTTCTCCCCTGTGTGGGTTCTCTGATGACGTCGAAGACTGCCACTCCACATTAATCTCTTTCCACACTCTGAGCACTCAAAAGGTTCCTCCCCTGTGTGGGTTCCCTGATGATATTGAAGAATGGCACTCATACTGAATCTCTTTCCACACTCTGAGCACTCAAAAGGTTCCTCCCCTGTGTGGGTTCCCTGATGATATTGAAGAATGGCACTCATACTGAATCTCTTTCCACACTCTGAGCACTCAAAAGGTTTCTCCCCTGTGTGGGTTCTCTGATGACATTGAAGAATGGCACTCGTACTGAATCCCTTTCCACACTCTGAGCATTCAAAAGGTTTCTCCCCTGTGTGGGTCCTCTGATGAGACTGAAGATGACCACTCTGACTGAATCTCTTTCCACAAAAGGTTTCTCCCCTGTGAGGGATCTCTGATGATGATGAGTGCCAGTATTTCTGAATCTCTTTCCACACTCTGAGCATTCAAAAGGTTTCTCCCCTGTGTGGGCTCTCTGATGAGACTGAAGATGACCACTTCTACTGAATCTCTTTCCGCACTCTGAGCACTCAAAAGGTTTCTCCCCTGTGTGGGTTCTCTGATGACGTTGAAGATAACCACTCATACTGAATAGCTTTCCACACTCTCAGCATTCAAAAGGTTTCTCCCCTGTGTAGGTTCTCTGATGATGCTGAAGAGTACTACTCCCAGTGAATCGCTTTCCACACTCTGAGCATTAAAAAGGTTTCTCCCCTGTGTGGGTTCTTTGATGACGTTGAACATGGCCACTCCTACTGAATCTCTTTCCACACTCTGAGCATTCAAAAGGTTTCTCCCCTGTGTGGGTTCTCTGATGACATTGAAGAATGGAGGTCGTACTGAATCTCTTTCCACACTCTGAGCACTCAAAAGGTTTCTCCCCTGTGTGGCTTCTCTGATGACGTTGAAGAATGGCACTGGTACTGAATCTCTTTCCACACTCTGAGCACTCAAAAGGTTTCTTCCCTGTGTGGGTTCTCTGATGACGTTGAAGACTGCCATTCGTACTGAATCTCTTTCCACACTCTGAGCACTCAAAAGGTTTCTCCCCTGTGTGGGTTCTCTGATGACATTGAAGAATGGCACTCGTACTGAATCTCTTTCCACACTCTGAGCACTCAAAAGGTTTCTCCCTTGTGTGGCTTCTCTGATGCTTTCGAAGATACCCCCTCGCACTGAATCTCTTTCCACACTCTGAGCACTCAAAAGGTTTCTCCCCTGTGTGGGTTCCCTGATGGCATTGAAGAATGGCACTCGTACTGAATCTCTTTCCACACTCTGAGCACTCAAAAGGTTTCTTCCCTGTGTGGGTTCTCTGATGACGTTGAAGACTGCCATTCGTACTGAATCTCTTTCCACACTCTGAGCACTCAAAAGGTTTCTCCCCTGTGTGGGTTCTCTGATGACATTGAAGAATGGCACTCTGACTGAATCTCTTTCCACACTCTGAGCATTCAAAAGGTTTCTCCCCGGTGTGGGTTCTCTGATGACGTTGAAGACTGGAACTCGTACTGAATATCTTTCCACACTCTGAGCATTCAAAAGGTTTCTCCCCTTTGTGGGTTCTCTGATGACATTGAAGAGTGCCACTCCTACTGAATATCTTTCCACACTCTGAGCATTCAAAAGGTTTCTCCCCTGTGTGGCTTCTCTGATGATGTTGAAGAGTGCCACTCGTACTGAATCTCTTTCCACACTCTGAGCACTCAAAACGTTTCTCCCCTGTGTGGGTTCTCTGATGACGTTGAAGAGTGCCACTCATACTGAATCTCTTTCCACACTCTGAGCACTCAAAAGGTTTTTCCCCTGTGTGGGTTCTCTGATGACGTTGAAGAGTGCCACTCCTACTGAATCTCTTTCCACACTCTGAGCATTCAAAAGGTTTCTCCCCTGTGTGGCTTCTCTGATGACGTTGAAGAGTGCCACTCATACTGAATCTCTTTCCACACTCTGAGCACTCAAAAGGTTTCTCCCCTGTGTGGCTTCTCTGATGACGTTGAAGAGTGCCACTCCTACTGAATCTCTTTCCACACTCTGAGCACTCAAAAGGTTTCTCCCCTGTGTGGGTTCTCTGATGACATTTAAGACTGCCATTCATACTGAATCTCTTTCCACACTCTGAGCACTCAAAAGGTTTCTCCCCTGTGTGGGCTCTTTCATGATGCTGAAGATGGCCACGCTGGCTGAATCTCTTTCCACACTCTGAGCATTCAAAAGGTTTATCCCCTGTGTGGTTTCTCTGATGACACTGAAGAGTGCTAGTCCGACTGAATCTCTTTCCACACTCTGAGCATTCAAAAGGTTTCTCCCCTGTGTGGATTCTGTGATGATACTGAAGATTCCACCTCTTAATGAATCTCTTTCCACACTCTGAGCATTCAAAAGGTTTCTCCCCTGTGTGGGTTCTCTGATGCTTTTGAAGATTCCCCCTCTCACTGAATCTTTTTCCACACTCTGAGCATTCAAAAGGTTTCTCTCCTGTCTGCATTTTTTTGTGGAGCTGAAGAATGCTACACTGACTGAATTCATTTCTCATTTCTGAATAATCAGAAGGTTTCTTCTCTCTGTGTATTCTTTGGTTTACAAGGAGCTCTGATCTATTTCTGAAATACCTTCCACACTGAATGGATTTCCTTGCCTTCATTATCCTGTGCTTTGGAAAATGTTCATTCCGCTTTCTTCCGTCATGCTTCTCAACCACACCACTGCCTTTCTTTCTCTTGGGCCTGCCTCGATTCCGGACATTTCCATTCAAGTCTTCCTTTGTAACTGTCTCTGGCATTTGCCGATGAAGTTCCTCCCCCTCCTCGTTCCTCCCATCATCCTCTGCTGTAATAAAGAGAGAGAAACTGTTAGCCCCTGGGAAGCCTGGAAAGATCTCACAGCATCTATGTGGAAGATCATGTCAAGGCAGCTGCTCTGTTTTACAATGCTTCGCAAGTGACTTGCTAATAAACAGCTAATAAACTTGCTAATAAATAACCAGTTTGGTGTAGTGGTTAAGTGAGGGGACTCTTATCTGGGAGAACCGGGTTTGATTCCCCAGTCCTCCACTTGCACCTGCTGGAATGTCCTTGGGTCAGCCACAGCTCTCGTAGGAGTTGTCCTTGAAAGGGCAGCTGTTGTCAGTACTCTCTCAGCTCTACCCCTCTCATAGGGTGTCTGTTTTGTGTGTGTGGGGGGGTGGTGGTAAAGGAGATTGTGAGCCACTCTGAGAATCAGAGTATAGGGTGGGATATAAATCCAATATCATCATCATCATCATCTATATGACTACAGAAGGAAAAGATTGAAGGCACTTTGGCCTCATCCAGTTTGGCTGATCTTAACCACACATTCACCTTCCCCCAGGAATATCTAGTATTGAAGGATACTCCACCCCCCCCCCCTCCGTGAAGAGCATCAGCTGACCCCTAGCTCAGAAGGAGCTTCTGAGCCGCTAGATTTCAGGCTCCCAGAAGGCCTCCCTCCCTCCTTACCCACCGGCCTGTAGGATTGTCCCAAACCAAATGTTTCTCAGAAGGGAATCAGGAATCCCCTATGGTTGTTCCTTTCCTGTTCCCTTGACGTAACAGTGATGGATACTTGCTCTCAGCCAGATCATTTGGAAAGGAAATATGCTCCCAGGATCCTCTAGAACAGAGGTGGCCAAACTTACTTAATGTTAGAGCCACACGGAACAACCGTCTGCGAGCCGCAAGACAGGAACATTAGATGTTTGCGAACCAGAACGAAGGAAGATAGATGGAGGGGGGAGAGAGGTGGAAAGAAAGCAACTTTCACTTTAAATGCATTCTCCAGGCTGCTGGCTGGCTTAGAGAAAGGACTTAAAGAAAGAAATGTCTTCTCCAAGCCAGATGACAGGGTGGGGGGGGGGGGTTTTCAAGAACCACACAATATGTGTGAAAGAACTACAGTTTGGCCACCCCTGCTCTAGAAGAAATCTCCAGCCTTTCTTTGAAAGAAAGGCCATCCTCCTTCTCCATCAGACTCTGTAATACCTCTGTATTCTTTTGCAGAGAGAGCGGGAGACAAAGAGCAAGAAAGTGATCATTCTTACACGGGGAAAGAAAGAAATGGCAGATTCAAAATTCTTCTGAAAGGATGGCACCATGGTCAAGACGGAAACTCAGAATCTGAACCAGGGTAAGGGGAATGGATCTGTGAGGCAAAGAACCCAGTTCCCCCAAGGGTTACAATTATTACTAAGTGGCCTGGCGCGACTCGTGGGTGTTCAGAATCTGAGTCTCCCTGCAGACGACATCATCATTCCAGAATGCGGTAATTGGTTAACCATGAGAACCTGTATCCAGTTCTGCAAACAGGAGGGTGAGGGGATGAGGTTGCTGCTAAGAACTTCTGGAAATTTCCATCAAGGAGGAACCTTGATTGGGTCATTAGAGAGAGAGACTGGAGAGAAAGAAACTATAATACAGGTAAAGAGGAGCTGCAGAAACTGTGCTGTTTTGTGTTTTAAAAATTTAATAAAGCTGTATGTATATATATATATATATATATATATATATATATATATATATATATATATATATATATATATATATATATATATATATATTTAAAAGGGGTCGGATTTACTTGTTTGCATTCTGCTGAGGTAACCAGTGAAAAGGGTGTTCTCAGCTACAAAGAGCACTGATCCAGGGGGGAGTGGCTTTGACCAATATCCAATGAAAGGAAAGGTACATACGGTCAAAACCCTTGGGGAAGCTTGGACGCTATTTAAAACTATAATCCTAGAAGCTCAGATAAAATACATACCACAAGTTAGGAAAGGCACAAACAGGCATAAGAAAAGGCCTGCGTGGTTAACAAACAAAGTAATGGAAGCTGTAAAAGGTAAGAAGGACTCCTTTAAGCGGTGGAAAACCAGTCCAAGTGAGATTAGTAAAAGGGAACACAGGCTGTGGCAAATCAAATGCAAGACTGTGATCAGGCAGGCAAAAAGGGACTATGAGGAGCATATTGCAAAAAACATAAAGACCAACAATAAAACTTTCTTCAAATATATTAGAAGTAGGAAACCAGCCAGGGAGGCAGTGGGGCCCTTGGATGACCATGGGGTAAAAGGATTACTGAAGGAGGATAGGGAAATGGCTGAAAAGCTGAATGAATTTTTTGCCTCCGTCTTCACTGTAGAAGACGAGAACTTTTTGCCCGCCCCAGAACCACTAATTTTGGAAGGGGTGTTGAAAGACCTGAGTCAGATTGAGGTGACAAATGAGGAGGTCCTACAACTGATAGACAAATTAAAAACTAATAAGTCACCGGGTCCGGATGGCATACATCCGAGAGTTCTGAAGGAACTCAAAGTTGAACTTGTGGATCTTCTAACAAAAATCTGTAATCTTTCATTGAAATCTGCCTCCGTTCCTGAGGACTGGAAGGTAGCAAATGTCACCCCCATCTTTAAAAAAGGTTCCAGAGGAGATCCGGGAAATTACAGGCCAGTCAGTCTGACTTCAATACCGGGAAAGTTGGTAGAAACCATTATCAAGGACAGAATGAGTAAGCACATTGATGAACACGGGTTATTGAGGAAGACTCAGCATGGGTTCTGCAAGGGAAGATCTTGCCTCACTAACCTGTTGCATTTCTTTGAGGGGGTGAACAAACATGTGGACAAAGGAGACCCGATAGATGTTGTTTACCTTGACTTCCAAAAAGCTTTTGATAAAGTTCCTCATCAAAGGCTCCTTAGAAAGCTTGAGAATCATGGAGTAAAAGGACAGGTCCTCTTGTGGATCAAAAACTGGCTGAGTAATAGGAAGCAGAGAGTGAGTATAAATGGGCAGTCTTCGCAGTGGAGGACGGTAAGCAGTGGGGTGCCGCAGGGCTCGGTACTGGGTCCCATGCTCTTTAACTTGTTCATAAATGATTTAGAGTTGGGAGTGAGCAGTGAAGTGGCCAAGTTTGCGGATGACACTAAATTGTTCAGGGTGGTGAGAACCAGAGAGGATTGTGAGGAACTCCAAAGGGATCTGTTGAGGCTGGGTGAGTGGGCGTCAACGTGGCAGATGCGGTTCAATGTGGCCAAGTGCAAAGTAATGCACATTGGGGCTAAGAATCCCAGCTACAAATACAAGTTGATGGGGTGTGAACTGGCAGGGACTGATCAAGAGAGAGATCTTGGGGTCATGATAGATAACTCACTGAAAGTGTCAAGACAGTGTGCGTTTGCAATAAAAAAGGCCAATGCCATGCTGGGAATTATTAGGAAGGGAATTGAAAACAAATCAGCCAGTATCATAATGCCCCTGTATAAATCGATGGTGCGGTCTCATTTGGAGTACTGTGTGCAGTTCTGGTCGCCGCACCTCAGAAAGGATATTATAGCTTTAGAGAAGGTGCAGAGAAGGGCAACTAGAATGATTAAAGGGCTGGAGCACTTTCCCTATGAAGAAAGGTTGAAACGCTTGGGACTCTTTAGCTTGGAGAAACGTCGACTGCGGGGTGACATGATAGAGGTTTACAAGATAATGCATGGAATGGAGAAAGTAGAGAAAGAAGTACTTTTCTCCCTTTCTCACAATACAAGAACTCGTGGGCATTCGATGAAATTGCTGAGCAGACAGGTTAAGACGGATAAAAGGAAGTACTTCTTCACCCAAAGGGTGATTAACATGTGGAATTCACTGCCACAGGAGGTGGTGGCGGCCACAAGTATAGCCACCTTCAAGATGGGTTTAGATAAAAATATGGAGCACAGGTCCATCAGTGGCTATTAGCCACAGTGTATGTGTGTATATAACATTTTTTGCCACTGTGTGACACAGAGTGTTGGACTTGATGGGCCGCCCCGCTGGCCTGATCCAACATGGCTTCTCTTATGTTCTTATCCGGTCAGGAGCCTTTGCCTAACGCTCTCCCCGCTGGCTCCAAAGTTATATCTTTTTTTACCTCTTTAAATTATATTTTTGAACTTTTGAAAGATGCCTCCGAAAGGGGTGAAAAAGACCAAGCAGAAAGAAAAAAGCTTTCAGTCTTTAACTAATTTCTTGGAACTGCCTTCCACCTCCCACGCAAGCTTGGAGAGATGTCAGGAACCACCTGCAGAAAGTCCTCTCACGGTGAATTTATTGTTTCAGGCAATGTCTAAACTAAGAGAGGAAATACGAGACGATATAACTTCTATGCTTCAACCAATGTGTCAGCGTCTGGATGAATTAGAGAATTCTTGTAAGCAAGCAACTCAAACGGCGCAAGAAGCGTTAAAAAAAGCTCAAGAGATAACAGCAGATGTATGGATGAGGGAACGGGTTTTAACAGTGGATTTTCGTAGCCGGGAGCTGTGCCTAAAAGTTAGAGGCTTTAAATCAGATGTGGAAGCAGAAATGGACTTATATATATTCATGGCAAATTGGCTTGCTGAAGTAATCCACCTGGAGGTCGAGGTTCTTCCACTCATCCAAAAAGCATATTGTGTAGGCAAGGTATGTGAAGACAATTTGTCTTATACCCGAGACATTGTGGTGCAGTTTAAGGATTATCGAATGAGGCAAAGAGTCTTTGCAGAGGCTAGGGAGACAGGAGGCCTGGACTACCAGGGGTTAAAGATTCAAGTGTTTCCGGATCTCCCTCCTGAATTTTTAAGAATCAGAAGAGACCTTAAGGACACAACTGCCAAATTGCGGGACTTAAAAATTAAATATAAATGGCTACAATCAGGCAAACTATGTGTCCAAAAAGGCTCCACTTCGTTTACAGCACATGACGCAGCCTCTGGTGAGATATTAATATCCAAGTTAACTCCCTCCTCTCCAATATTAAGAGTTAATAAGAGAAAGGAATGCTCTCCTCTCATCCCTCCAAGGATAACCCGTGTTAATTTGGAAGAAAATATGGACTCTATTTAAAAGAAACTGAAGCAACAAGAAAAGGGAAAAGCTGAAGAAATTTATAATTTATAAGTATTGATTTTTCTTTCAGAACTAAGAGCTTGGTGGGGACAGACGGTGAGAGCACCTGGGTAATTTCCCTCCTTGTTTAATTCAGTCCAGGTGAAGAAGAAGAAGAAAGAGTTTCTTTTCTTTTTTTCTTTTTGACCTTAAACTTTAAGGTCTCCAGAGACTGAGATATATTGTTACAATTTATTCTTTATGGATTTTTTTTTTTGAGAGTAGAAGGAATAATCAAGAGAAGGAAGATAAGAAGCTATATTGAATGCGTGTGGCATTAAGGTTTTTTTTAAAAAAAAGCTGTTAGGGAAATTAGCATTGTTAAGCTTTATTATTCCTCTGCTATAAAAATATAGAAAATATAAATAGACATAAATATATATATATTAAGTGGTGTGGAATGGTAACACTTGAAATATCTTTAAATTGTGTTGTTTTTGATTTGTTATTATGGTACACCTACCTGTTGTAACAGGTAGTAATGGTAATAAGTCTATAATAAAATTTGAGTAAAACAAAGAGCACTGATCCAGGGGGACTCAGGTTTCTGTCCTTGACAAGATCATTTCCAGCTTACAGGCAGAGCAGAGTTGGATTAGATGACCCTGGAGGTCGGTTCCAATTTTATGATTCTATGGACATGTGAAGTTTCCTTATACTGCATCAGACCCTTGGTCCCTTGGAGTCAGTATTATCTACTCAGTCCAGCATCGGCTCTCCAGGGTCTTTCCCTTCACCTCCTACCTGACCCTTTTCTCTGGAGATGCTGGAGGGGATTGAACCTGGGGCCTTCTGCATGCCAAGCAGAAGTTCTATCAGGGAGCCACAGCCCCTCCCCAAGTAGCGGGACAGGCCTCAAAATGAGGCACTGCTAAATGCCTGGTTTCCTTCCTCCTCACACGTCTGGCACCTATGAAAGGTCCTTACCCAGAGAGACCACCTTCTCATAGTTCTCCAGCATGACTTCCCTGTACAGAGCTCTTTGTCCCGGATCCAGCAGGGCCCACTCGGCCTCAGCGAAAGAGACGGACACCTCCTCAAAGGAAAAGGGACCCTGAAAGAAAACGAAGACTCCCTTGTCTGAGATCACGCCAGGAAGAGAATGAACCAGGGAAGGGAACAATCTGGGAAGGTACAGGATGCAAGGCTTGGGATGGGTAAAGGGAACAGCATTCAGAGTATCTCTCGCACGGACCCCTTGTGGAAACCGAAGGAGCAGAAGCTCCCCTGAGAAAGGAGGAGGGACTCATGCTGTGCCCCCTCCCCCTTCTCATCTCTCTTACCTGGATTGGAGGTGCAGCTGCTGTTCCCACATCTCTGAAAAGACAACGGCTCAACAGGATCTCTTCACTGCCTGTTAATGAGATAAGGGAGGAAGGAAGGGTGTTTGCTTGCTTGTTCCCTGCTTCACACACTTCCTTCCTAGGGTAGTAAAACCTTGCCCTATGTTCGCTCAATACATTTTTAGACACTTTACTACATTCCGGGAGAGGCAGAAGAGAAGCTTTGTGGAAAAATTATGACTGGTCCCTTCATGAAAACAACCCATTAAAGTTTTGTATCATGTTACACTGTTTGGAAGCACTTTAAAATTACTTGATGCCTATAAGTTTGTAGAATTAGCAGTTAGTTGAACGTAGGTCAGAGAGTTTATTCCAGGAGAATCTTAGAGGGGGAAAAAAGTATTTGGCTGGGAAGATTTTTGTTATATGGAGATGGGAAAATTCAGATAAGAGAGAAAGTTTTCATCTAAACTTATCTGTGGTCAGCTTGAGATCTAAACCTAGATGGACAATGGACAGTATTGGTTACCATCTGTATTTGCAGCTAGTGAGAAAACGGTCAGATTGACCTAGGAAGAGATATTATCAGAGATAAAGGGAGAAAAGAGAGAAGAGTTCCCAGGGTAGAAAACTATATAGGCTTCAGAAATTTCCCACCATCTTGCTGGCCTGAATCAGAGGGCTAAGAGGCTCCTCTGGGCAGGTTAAGCCATAAACTGGGTTAAAGATGTTTAGCACAAGAGGGAGTGATAGAATTTAGAGAGAAGAGAAAGATTGGGAACTTAGGATTCATAACTGATATGCTTAAGCAAACTTAGAGACTAGCAGGTATAAAACTGAATGAGATTAGCTAACTGAGAAATAGAGCATGTAAGCCTAACTTCTAAAAACTGTAGTTTAAATGTTGTTTTGAAAAAGTTTCTGGGTCTCATGTATTACATCCTGGGAGCCTCAGGTTGTTTGGGGAACTGTGGTAAGAGAAAGTGTTTATGAATTCTATAAAAAGAAAATTCCCCAACACCAGGGATCTATGAGCCTCAGGGATTAGAAATGCTGCCAATGTATTTCAGACTTCTGTTTGTTCTGCAGGGAGGGAAATGGATGGTGGAAATACTATAGCATGAAACATCACCGTCACACTGGATCAGACGTGATTTGAGCAGTTCTGGAGACTCGCGGGTCGTAAGCTTTTGGGGGGGGGGGGCTATCCCTGATCCACCACCCTGCTGCCCACAGCAGCCCCCAGAAGACCCTCCAGCCACAGGCACTGAAGGAAACCTCCCCATGATTATTGGCCTCTCGGGACTGGTTTTCAGAGCTCTGCCGCCCCACCAGAGAGAACGGCTCTGCTGAGATTTCTCTACCTTCCCCCTGTCCCCAGGCAACCTGGGACCTTTCATGGAAGGTAGGTGGGATAGGAACGTTTTAGTTAATGGGAGAAACTGACCTCCCAGAATGTGCCTAATTTCCTTTTAGAGGCATCACAGTTAGTGGACACTGAGTACTACAAATTATGTTGGTTGTAGAAATATGGGTTTTTTTCCAGACCTGAATTCTCCACCCATCACGTTCATGGGCTGCCCCAACTGCATCGAGTCACACGGAGTCCTTACCACAGGAGAGGGCATCTCGGGCACGCTCCACCGCCTGCACCCTCTGCCCTTGCTCCAAGGAAGCTCCTTCTTCTTCAGGGATGGCAGCTTCCATCTCCAAAGGTTGTCCCTGCATCTGAAAGAGCAGCCAGGGAGAGGGGTAAGAGATGGAAGGGGAAAGAGACCAAGGAATGGATCCTGCCCTGTTCCCAGAATCTGCACCATCTATCAGAAGATCTGGTGAGTTATATTCAGGGGTCAGGAATTCTCTAGTAGGTGAGGCTCTGGGCAATTATCTGACAGGGAAATTTTAGGATAAGGCCAAATATTGTTAGTTGAATTGGACATATCAGGAGAGAATCCCCTCTCACCTGTCCGGCCTGCCTCTTCTCCTCTGCCTGACTCAGGAGGAAACCTTCGGCCAGGGCCACCGCCTGGGAACTGGTCTCCGGCCCGAATTCTCTGACCCAGCACTGCATTTCCTGGGGCAGGAGAGTAAGGAACTGCTCCAGGATCACCAGGTCCAGGATCTGCTTTTTGGTATGCCTCTCTGGCTTCAGCCACTGGCTGCAAAGTCCATGGAGCTGGCTGCAAACCTCTCGGGGCCCATCAGCCTCACGGTAGCCGTACTGCCGGAAGCGTTGGCAATGGACATCTGAGGTCATGGTGTCCTTAGCCAGGTCCTCTGGCACAGCCCTTTCCCAGAATTCCACACCACTTCCAGGTTGGATTGGATGGGGGCTCTTCCTTGCTCTCTTGCCCATTCCCGGTCCTTCTGGGTCCTGCTCTTCCATGTCCTTCCCCTTTCCTTAGGTCTCCCCTACCGTGAAATCAGGGATGGTGAGAAACAAACAACAGCATGTCAAAAGGAAAACACACACACACACGCAGATATAAATACAACCCTCAGCCCCATATCCCTCCCCACAAAGCATGGAACTCCATCCAGAGAATCATCAGTTTTCTCCTGGCCCTGTATTCCAGCTCACCCTGATAGGACCATTTTCCAGAGTCCAGACTATTTGGAAAAAAGCCTACGCAAAGACCGTGAACACCACTGTGTGGCTACTAAGTGTCTTACTGGTGCCCTGCTGGAGATGTCGGGGGTGGGTGGCTTACCAGCCAAACCTTTTAACATTCTGGCAAGAAGACGACGACACTGGATTTCTATCCTGTCCTATACTCTGAATCATAGGTCTCAGAACAATAACAATCTCCTTTACCTTCCCGCCCTCTCACAACAGACACCTTGTGAGGTAGGTGGGGCTGAGAGAGCTTTTACAGCAGCTGCCCTTTCAAGGACAACTCCTGCGAGAGCTATGGCTGACCCAAGGCCATTCCAGCAGCTGCAAGTGGAGGAGTGGGGAATCAAACTTGGTTCTCCCAGATAAGAGTCTGCGCACTTAACCACTACACTACAAACTGGCTCTCTACACCAAACAAGCTAATCAGCATGAAGGATTTGTCGTATTTGATCCCGTCTAAGACTTTCTGGGACTCCTGGCCCACAAAAGGCGGACTTCCCCCGAAAGTGCCCTGGTGTTTCTCCCTGTTGTGCAGAGCATCACTGCCCAAGAGAGTTCCATCTAAAAACCTAAAGGCAGTCCCCTGTGCAAGCAGCAGTCATTTCTGACTCTGGGGTGACTTTGCATCACAACATAAGAACATAAGAGAAGCCATGTTAGATCAGGCCAATGGCCCATCCAGTCCAACATTCTGTGTCACACAGCGGCCAAATATATATATATATATATATATATATATATATATACACACACACACACACTGTGGCTAATAGCCACTGATGGACCTCTGCTCCATATTTTTATCTAACCCCTTCTTGAAGGTGGCTATGCTTGTGGACGCCACCACCTCCTGTGGCAGTGAATTCCACATGTTAATCACCCTTTGGGTGAAGAAGTACTTCCTTTTATCCGTTTTAACCTGGCTGCTCAGCAATTTCATCGAATGCCCACGAGTTCTTGTATTGTGAGAAAGGGAGAAAAGTACTTCTTTCTCTACTTTCTCCATCCCATGCATTATCTTGTAAACTTCTATCATGTCACCCCTCAGTCGACGTTTCTCCAAGCTAAAGAGCCCTAAGCGTTTCAACCTTTCTTCATAGGGAAGGTGTTCCAGCCCTTTAATCATTTTAGTTGCCCTTTTCTGAACTTTCTCCAATGCTATAATATCCTTTTTGAGGTGCGGCGACCAGAACTGCACACAGTACTCCAAATGAGACCGCACCATCGATTTATACAGAGGCATTATGATACTGGCTGATTTGTTTTCAATTCCCTTCCTAATAATTCCCAGCATGGCGTTGGCCTTTTTTATTGCAAACGCACACTGTCTTGACATTTTCAGTGAATTATCTACCATGACCCCAAGATCTCTCTCTTGGTCTGTCTCTGCCAGTTCACACCCCATCAACTTGTATTTGTAGCTGGGATTCTTGGCCCCAATGTGCATTACTTTGCACTTGGCCACATTGAACCGCATCTGCCACGTTGACGCCCACTCACCCAGCCTCAACAGATCCCTTTGGAGTTCCTCACAATCCTCTCTGGTTCTCACCACCCTGAACAATTTAGTGTCATCCGCAAATTTGGCCACTTCACTGCTCACTCCCAACTCTAAATCATTTATGAACAAGTTAAAGAGCATGGGACCCAGTACCGAGCCCTGCGGCACCCCACTGCTTACCGTCCTCCACTGCGAAGACTGCCCATTTATACTCACTCTCTGCTTCCTATTACTCAGCCAGTTTTTGATCCACAAGAGGACCTGTCCTTTTACTCCATGACTCTCAAGCTTTCTAAGGAGCTTTTGATGAGGAACTTTATCAAAAGTTTTCTGGAACTCAAGGTAAACAATATCTATCGGGTCTCCTTTGTCCACATGTTTGTTCACCCCCTCAAAGAAATGTAACAGGTTAGTGAGGCAAGATCTTCCCTTGCAGAACCCATGCTGAGTCTTCCTCAATAACCCGTGTTCATCAATGTGCCTACTCATTCTGTCCTTGATAATGGTTTCTACCAACTTTCCCGGTATTGAAGTCAGACTGACTGGCCTGTAATTTCCCGGATCTCCTCTGGAACCCTTTTTAAAGATGGGGGTGACATTTGCAACCTTCCAGTCCTCAGGAACGGAGGCAGATTTCAATGAAAGATTACAGATTTTTGTTAGAAGATCCACAAGTTCAACTTTGAGTTCTTTCAGAACTCTTGGATGTATGCCATCCGGACCCGGTGACTTATTAGTTTTTAATTTGTCTATTAGTTGTAGGACCTCCTCTTTTGTCACCTCAATCTGACTCAGGTCTTTCAACACCCCTTCCAATATTAGTGGTTCTGGGGCGGGCAAACACTTCTCATCTTCCACGGTGAAGACGGAGGCAAAAATGCATTCAGCTTCTCAGCCATTTCCCCATCCTCCTTCAGTAATCCTTTTACCCCATGGTCATCCAAGGGCCCCACTGCTTCCCTGGCTGGTTTCCTACTTCTAATATATTTGAAGAAATTTTTATTGTTGGTCTTTATGTTTTTTGCAATATGCTCCTCATAGTCCCTTTTTGCCTGCCTGTTTTCGCGGCAGACTTTTTTTTCACGGGGTGGTTTGCCATTGCCTTCCCCAGTCATCTACACTTTCCCCCCAGCAAGCTGGGAACTCATTTTACCGACCTCAGAAGGATGGAAGGCTGCTCCATCTCTACCCTGTGGCTAATGGAAATGCAGAATGAAAATTTCCAGCGAGAGAATGCCAGTTTCATCCATTTAACTTTTCCTGCACTGAAAAATACCGATTATCCCCCCTTCCAAAAAAATGTTGGAGGAACTGGGCAATGGTACGAAAGAGATGTGGACTGTGCATCGTCGCATTGATTATTGAATACATAAAATAATATTTGAACATAAGAGAAGTCATGTTGGATCAGGTCGATGGCCCATCCAGTCCAACACTCTGTGTCACACAGTGGCCAAAAAACCCCCAAGTGTAGGGTTGCCAAGTCCAATTCAAGAAATATCTGGGGACTTTGGGGGTGGAGCCAGGAGACTTTGGGGGTGGAGCCAAGAGCAAGGCTGTGACAAGCATAAACATAAACATAACTTTCATTGCATTTGAAGGATTGATTTCCATTATCAACTTTGTAATCTTTTGCATTAAGCCTGTGGAAGCTTCAGAGAAACGGAGGCAGAGAGGCGCCGCCTTCGTAGCTGTCTGCTACTGTTGGCTTTTTTCTACAGCAGTTTGACTTGTGATGAAGACTCTACTTTGCCAATTCTTGGCTGAAACTATTTGGAGGCCTATTGGTCCCAAGAAAGACTGTGCTTATTATAATACCTCACCTTATTTTGTCCTTATAAAGGACTGAGCATACTGTATGTTTTCACCTTATGTACAATTCACTGCTTTAAGTGGTTGTTTATGTTTCCTTTATAAATTTAAAGGAAAATGCGTTGATTATATTGGAGGCTGGTTTAATCACAGAACCGTTAGGGGTTCCCCTGCTACCCACCTGGGGATTGGCAACCCTACCCAAGTGCCATCAGGAGGTTCACAAGTGGGGCTGGAAGCCCTTCCACTTTGCCCCCCCCACACCAAAAATACAGAGCATCACTGCCCCAGACAGTTGCAGTAATAGAAATTTGAGTACACTTTGTTAGTGGATTATGGTGGCGTTACCAGGTTCCACGATGAATCTCTTGGTTTGTAACCTCCAGCTAGGGTTGCTAAGTCCAATTAAAGAAATATCTGGGGACTTTGGGGGTGGAGCCAGGAGACTTTGGGGTGGAGCCAGGAGACATTAGGGGTGGAGCCAAGATCAAGGCTGTGACAAGCATCATTGAACTCCAAAGGGAGTTCTGGCCATCACATTTAAAGGGACAGGACACCTTTTTAATTCCTTCCTTCCATAGGAAATAATGAAGGATAGGGGCACCTTCTTTTGGGACTCATAGAATTGGACCCCCTGGTCCAAACTTTTTGAAACTTGGGGGTATTTTGGGGAGAGGCACTAGATGCTATACTGAAAATTTGGTGCCTCTACCCCAAAAACAGCCCCCCCCCCCCAGAGCCCCAGATACCCGCGGATCAATTCTCCATGAGTTTCTATGGGAATAAATCTCCATAGGGAAGAACAGAGTTCCCAGCAGACATTTCCCTCCCCTCCCCCCGCTTTCTGACAACCCTGAAGCAGGGGGAGGGCCTCCAAACGGGGGTGGGGGAATTGGCAACCCTACCTCCAGGTGGGATGTGAAGTTTTTTCAAAATTCGAACCCACCTCCAGGAGACAGAGATCAGTCCCCCGGGGGAGAAAATGGCTGTACGGGAGGGAGGTGGCCAACCTAGCACAGCCATGGCTTGGCATGATCCCCGCCTCCTTCCCTCCCAAGATCTAAACGCTGATTGCACTCACACCCGTTGCACACCCCTTGCACCCACACCCATCTCCTCCTCCCTGACTTACTTGCAAGTAAACTTTCCCGGGATCCGGCTAATGCAAGGCTTTTCCCGCCTCCTCCTGCTCTATGCAGCTCCCCCCCACCCCTTTGCTGCAAAAGCAAACTCCCCCCCCCCAAAAAAGCCCCTTCCTCTTCTTCGCCCTCGGCCTCTCTAGCAAGCGGCTCGACGGGCTTAACCCTTTCAGTGCTGCAGAGGCAGGAGAAACGGGTCCTGGAGGAGCTTCAGCTGGGCTACCGTCAGCCCGCATCTGACGCTGCTCAATAGGGCTGCTCGGGAGTAACTTTGCTGCTGCAGGGGGTTGCAATCCCGCGCTGTCCAGCCAGCTCAGAAAAAGGAAGCTGCAGAGGATTCCCCCCTCCTTATTCTCCCCCTCCTAGAATAAGGACCAAAAAACTCAAGGGGGCGGGAGAGAAAGTGGGGGGGGGGGTAGTGATGATGCGACCAGGCTCTTTAAACAGACCATTGAGCATCTCTGTCGCCCCCCTGGAAAGAAAGGCTGGTGGGACCTCGTGGCCCTTCTTTGCACGTCCAGGGAAATGATGAGCAGCCACTTTGGGGCCGGCAGGCAACACTGCACAGCTGGTGGGGGGTAGTCAGATCAGGTAGTTAGGCACAAGACTTACTGTGCACTTACAAAATCCTTTCTTTGAATATCTGGATTGGACAAGCACCTTTAATTTTCTCTCTAAAGAGTAAGCCACTTCACTGCTTACTCCCAACTCCAAATCATTAGTGAACAAGTTAAAGAGCACGAGACCCAGTACTGAGCCCTGCAGCACCCCACTGCTTACCATCTTCCACTGCGAAAAGTGCCCATCTGAAGAGATGAGGAACAGAAAAGAGATTGGATCATCTTTTGATGACTACAGGAATTGACTAATATTGTCTGCTTTATGGGCCTACTTTGTAATATTTACTTCTGGGACACGTATGTTTCTATGATTCTTATGAATTTGTAACAGAATTGAGTGATTTTGATATTTGTGCCTAGTTGTTTTTCACGGCTTGCTCTTTGATTCCGCACAAGGCAGCTGTGTTGGGTTTCATGTGATGTGCTTGGCTTTATTTATTTTATTTAATTAGAAAAAAAATTATGCCGCCTCTCCAGAAACCTGCCCAGGACAGCTTACAGAATAACTGAATTATAAAGGAAAGGAAAGGTCTCCTGTGCAAGCACCAGTCATTGCCGACTCTGGCGTGACGTTGCTTTCACCATGTTTTCACGGCAGACTTTTCACGGGGTGGTTTGCCATTGCTTTCCCCAGTCATCTACACTTCCCCCCCCCCCCCCCCCGGCAAGCTGGGGACTCCTTTGACCGACCTCGGAAGGATGGAAGGCTGAGTCAACCTCGAGCCGGCTACCTGAAAACCCAGCTTCCACTGGGGATCGAACTCAGGTCGTGAGCAGAGCTTAGGACTGCAGTACTGCAGCTTTAACACTCTGCGCCACACAAAAAACAACAACCCAAGTGCCTGTATTCCCTTTTATTAACCTCACTTGGACTAGCTTTCCACCGCTTAAAAGAATCCTTCTTACCTTTTACAGCTTCCATTACTTTGTTAACCAGGCAGGCTTTTTAAATACTTATTTGTGCCTTTCCTGACTTGTGGTATATATTTTATCTGAGCTTCTAGGACTAGTTTTAAATAGCCTCCAAGCTTCCCCAAGGGTTTTGACTCTCTTTACCTTTCCTTTCAGTTTTCTCTTCACATGCCTCCTCATCTCAGAGAATTTACCTCTTTTAAAGTTAAAAGTGGTTGTGCAGGTCTTTTGGGGCAACTCCCTATATATACAGATGGTGAAATCAATAACGTTATGGTCACTGCTTCCAAGCGGTGCAATCACTTTTACATCTCTCACTTGGGCATTACTTAGGACCAAATCTAGAATCGCCCCACTCCTGGTAGTTTCTGTAACCACCTGCTCCATAGCACAGTCATTGACAGCCTCTAGAAACTCAATCTCTTTCTCTCGACCAGAACGCATATTGACCCAATCAATCTTTGGGTAGTTAAATCACCTATTTATGACACAGTTTTTATGTTTAGCCACTATCTTTAATCCTTCCATCATATTATAATCGTCCTCTATCTTTTGATTTGGTGGGCGATAACAAACTCTGATAGTTAAATTTCCTTTTGAGCCCTCTATTTTGACCCAAAGCATTTCTAGAAGGGAATCTAATTCTCTGACCTCAGTCTTACTGGACCGTATATCCTCTCTGACATACAGAGCTACCCCACCTCCAACCCTTCCCTCCCTATCCTTCCGATATAACTTCTATCCAGGAATCACCTTGTCCCACTGATTCTCTTTATTCCACCAAGTTTCACATGAACACAGACATGAAACTGCCTTATATAAATGAAGGAAAAATATAAGGGGTGTCATTTTTTACCCCCCCCCCCCCCCCCCCCCTAGATCCGGCCCTGCTGAGCCTCAGAGGGCATCGCTGGCTGCAGCCCGGCCGATCCAGCTAGGTCTGGGAGCAGGAACCCGGAGGAAGAGAGTTTAAGTTCCTGTCCAGCACTGCAAGGGTTAAAGGGACAAAGCCGTTTTTGCAAGAGAGGCCGCTGGGCGGGGGGGGGGGGGAGAAATTTCTGAATTGCATAAGAAAGGAAGAGCGTCAGATCTGCAGCCAGGGAAGGTCTCCTTGCAAGTAAGTCCTGCAAGATGGGCGGTGGGGGGGAGGGGGAGAATAAGGGATTAGATTTTGGAAGAAGAGAGGAAAGCGGCTGTGAGCATCGCTTGTGCTCCACTGTGTGCATGGGATTTCTTTGGGGCGGGGGGGAGCAGGAATAATCATTGTCTTTAAAGTGCAAGGCAATTCAGCGTATGCAACTGGCGTCCAATCGCTGGTCATTTTAATTCTTAAATAAAATAGCTGCTGCTATCATTTAGTGAAGTCTGCAATGGCAAATTCCCAGACAATTGGGGGGAGGGGGGGAGCTCAGCGCAGTCTAATGCCATAGAACAGGGGTGGCCAAAGGTAGCTCTCCAGATGTTTTTTTTTGCCTACAACTCCAATGGCTGGGGCTGATGGGAGTTGTAGGCGAAAAACATCTGGAGAGCTACCGTTGGCCACCCCTGCCATAGAGCCCACCTGCTAAACAGGCATGTTTTGTGGGCTGAATTGATCTCGGTACTCAGAATCATAGAGCTGGAAGGGACCTCCAAGGTCATCTAGTCCAACCCCCTGCACAATGCAGGAAACTCACAACAGTCTCCCCCCCACAACACACACCCGCTGATCCCTGCTCCGTGAGCAGAAGATGGCAAAAAACCCCAAACTCTCCAGGATCCCTTGCCAATCTTGCCTAGAGAAAAATTTCTGACTGACCCCAAAGTGCCAGTCAGCATTTCCCTGGGTGTGCAAGAAGGGGTCACAAGAACTATGCACTGATGCAGCCCTTCCTGCCCTCCTCATGATTTACCTAATTCACAGAATCAGTATTGCTGTCAGATCATATCGCCTCTCAGTCATCTCCTCTCCAGGCTGAACATCCCCAGCTCCATCAATCTTTTGTCATAGGACTTGGTCTCCAGACCCCTCACCATCTTCATCGCCCTCCTCTGGACCCATTCCAGCTTCTCTACCTCCTTCTTAAACTCTGCTGCCCAAAACTGAAAACAATACCCTAGGTGACGTCCAACCAGAGCAGAGCAAAGTCATCACTTCACATGATCTGGACACTATTCTTCTGTTGATACAGCCCAAAATTGCATTTGCCTTTTTAGCTACTGCAGCACACTGCTGACTCATGTTCAGTGAATGGTCCACAAAGACCCCTAGATCCTTTTCATACATACTACTGTCAAGACAAGTCTCCCCCACCCTATAATGATGCATTTGGTTTTTCCTACCTAAATGCAGAACTTTACATTTATCACATGATCTGGAGACTATACTTCTGTTGACACAGCCCAAAATCAGTTCTAATGATGATCAGTTATAATCCTGGGAAATCTCCAGCCCCACCTGGAGGCTAAGGCAACCAAAAAGAGTAACACGGAAAATGGAGCAGGTAAACAGCACAAAGGCATCTGCCAAAAACCAGACTCTATAAATTAGAAAAACACTAAGAAGAAACTGAATACAAATCCATAGAGTGCTTACTATACATCGTACAAAATTTTTTTGCTATCAGAATGCTGACCACACCCATACCCCAAAGTCTTTCAACATGCAATTAATGCCATTTTCTCCGAAAGAGCGGGTCCAGGAAGTGACATGAAGCGGCTTTGCACAGAATCCAACACTCCAAATATTCCTTTTAAACAGAGTCGGTGTAGTAAAAAGCTGCAGCCAGGCACAAACACACGACAGGGTTGTACATGATGCCCTGTTTCACACAAGGCTTCTACAAGCTGCACAGATATAGCATTAAGATTCACCAGCAGAAATAACACACCACAAGTTTAAACATACATACAAAAATGTGTAGAACAAAAATGTATCGGAGAAAATGGCATTAACTGCATTTTGAAAGACTTCGTGGTCAGCATTCTGATAGTAAGCATGAATTTGTATTAATTTCTTCTTAGTGTTTTTCTAATTTATAGAGGCTGGTTTTTCGCGGATGCTTTTGGGCTGTTTACCTGCCCCACCTGAGGCTGGCAACGCCCATTAGGCATCAGTTTGGTCTACTACT
This sequence comes from Heteronotia binoei, assembly GCF_032191835.1. Classification (NCBI taxonomy): domain Eukaryota; kingdom Metazoa; phylum Chordata; class Lepidosauria; order Squamata; family Gekkonidae; genus Heteronotia; species Heteronotia binoei. The sequence continues at coordinate 12,688,905 of NC_083227.1, read as the reverse complement.
GGGTATTCAAGGCCCCTCAGCAGAGGAGAGGGAATTTAAAAATAAAATCAGTTGCCAAGGTGCAGAGAGCCTAGTAACACCATTGGTGTAGATGGAAAGGTCACTAACGCCCATGAGACACAGTACAAGGCTGTAGCCCCCTGGGACAGGCGGAGTGCCATGTGCCCAGATATCATCTGCCCACATCCAGAAGGCCGGAAGGAAAAAAGGGCACGGGGAACACATCGCTATGACGATCATGGCCTCAGCAACAGGACCCCAGTAGAAAGAACATAAGCAGCACCCTGCTGGATTGGACCAAGAGTCCATCTAGTCCAGCCTCCTGTCTCCCACATTAGTCAACCAGTTCCTCTGGAGGGCCAGCAAGAGGGCAGAGAGAAGAAGACGACTGCAGATTTATACCCTGCCCTTCTCTCTGAATCAGAGACTCAGAGCGGCTTACAATCCCCTAAATCTTCTCCTCCTGCAACAGACACCCTGTGAGGTGGGTGGGGCTGAGAGGGCTATCACAGCAGCTGCCCTTTCAAGGACAACCTCTGCCAGAGCTATGGCTGACCCAAGGCCATTCCAGCAGCTGTAAGTGGAGGAGTGGGGAATCAAACCCAGTTCTCCCAGATAAGAGTCCGCACACTTAACCACTACACCAAACTGGCCAAGGCCTTCCCCTGAGAAGAACATCAGAAGAGCCCTGCTGGATCAGGCCAGCGAAGGTCCATCTAGTCCAGCATCCTGTCTCACAAGGTGGCCAGCCAGTTCCTCTGGAGGGCCAACAACAGGGCAGAGAGGCTGAAGCCTTCATAAGAACATCAGAAGAGCCCTGCAGGATCAGACCAGTGAGGGTCCATCTAGTCCAGCATCTTGTCTCACACAGTAGCCAGCCAGTTCCTCTGGAGGGCCAGCAACAGGGCAGAGAGGCTGAGGCCTTCATAAGAACATCAGAAGAGACCTGCAGGATCAGACCAGTGAGGGTCCATCTAGTCCAGCCTCCTGTCTCACACAGTGGCCAGCTAGTTCCTCTGGAGGGCCAACAACAGGGCAGGGAGGCCAAGGCCTTCCCCTGAGAAGAATATCAGAAGAGCCCTGCTGGGTCAAACCAGTGAGGCTCCATCTAGTCCAGCCTCCTGTCTCACACAGTGACCTGCCAGTTCCTCTGGAGGGCCAACAATAGAGCAGAGAGGCTGAGGCCTTCCTCTGAGAAGAACCTCAGAAGAGCGCTGCTGGGTCAGACCAGTGAGGGTCCATCCAGTCCAGCCTCCTGTCTCCCACAGCAGCCCACCAGTTCCTCTGGACAACCAACAACAGGGCGCAGAGGCCAAGGCCTTCCCCTGATGCTGCCTCCTTGCTCTGGGATCCAGAGGCTGACTGCATCTAAATGTGAGGGTTCCCCTCGGTCACCATAGCTAGGAGCCATTGTTAGATTTACCCTCCATGAATTTATCTAGTCTCTTTGAAAGCTGCTTATTCATGTGTTGGCCATGAGTACACTCTCTGGCAGCAAATTCTACATTTTAATCGCTCTCTGTGTCCTGAACTTACTGCCCATTGGGTATATTGGATGCCTTACATTTCTAGTTGGAGGAGGAAGAAAAATTCCTCTTTGTCCACTCTCTGTTGTGGCAGGACTTCCCTGTTCAGAAGCCGTGCTGATTTTCCCTGAGCAGGCTTTGTCCTTCCGTGTGTCTGACAATTAATTCTATCTTTGATTACAGCTAATATGCCCAGGACTGGGCATAATATGACCGACCTGTAATTTCCTGGTTCCCCTCTGGATGCCTTTTTAAAATAGGTTACATATACAGGTTCGTAGATCAACTATCTCACATCCTTTAGAAACTCTTGGGTGTTTGCCATCAGGACCCGGAGACTTTGGGCCTCCCTAGGAGATGTCTACAATAGTTAATGACATGAATCCTGATTTCTAAACCACAAGAAGGACTTTCCTTCTGATCCAGGAGGGCAGTCCTTGGTGTGTCTTGACCAGGGTCGGTGATGTAGCTCCATCTTCATAGGTTCCTTTCTGCCTTTTTGATATATTCCCCTCTCTCTCTTCATAGCCAAGTGAATAAAATCATAAGAACATAAGAGAAGCCATGTTGGATCAGGCCAACGGCCCATCAAGTCCAACACTCTGTGTCACACAGTGGCAAAAAATTTTATATACACACATACACTGTGGCTAATAGCCACTGATGGACCTGTGCTCCATATTTTTATCTAAACCCCTCTTGAAGGTGGCTATACTTGTGGCCGCCACCACCTCCTGTGGCAGTGAATTCCACATGTTAATCACCCTTTGGGTGAAGAAGTACTTCCTTTTATCCGTTTTAACCTGTCTGCTCAGCAATTTCATCGAATGCCCACGAGTTCTTGTATTGTGAGAAAGGGAGACAATAGGACCTGTCCTTTTACTCCATGACTCTCAAGCTTTCTAAGGAGCCTTTGATGAGGAACTTTATCAAAAGCTTTCTGGAAGTCAAGGTAAACAACATCTATCATAGTCCCTTTTTGCCCGCCTGATCACAGTCTTGCATTTGATTTTCCACAGTCTGTGTTCCCTTGAACATTTTTTCCACAGTTGAAAGTAACCCAAGAGAAGACAAAGGAGATGGAAGAGCAGGACCCAGAAGGACCTGGAACGGGCAAGAGAGAAAGCAAAGGACCCAAACCTACCCTATCTGGGAGTGGTGTTGGATTCTGGGAAAGCTCCGAGCCCGAGGTCTGTTATCAGGTCACGGCGATCTCAGAGGAATGTCGCCAGCATTTCCGGCAGTTCAGCTACCATGAGGCGGATGGGCCCCGAGAGGTTTGTAGCCACCTCCATGGACTCTGCAGCCAGTGGCTGAAGCCGGAGAGGCGCACCAAGAAGCAGATCCTGGACCTGGTGATCCTGGAGCAGTTCCTGACCATCGTGCCCCAGGAAATGCAGTGCTGGGTCAGAGGATGTGGGCCAGAGACTAGTTCCCAGGCGGTGGCCCTGGCTGAAGGTTTCCTCTTGAGTCAGGCAGAGGAGAAGAGGCAGGCAGAACAGGTAAGTGAGCTTTATGCTGTCCCTTCAAGCTGTGTCCTTTCACCTTATACGCATCCCTGTATGGGTGCACAGTCAACCCGCGCTGGAAAGATTGCACTGGTTGTCTGTGGCGTCCCAGATTCGCTTCAAGGTGCTGGTCCGAACCTTTAAAGCCCTATATGGCCTGGGACCTGCCCAGCTTCGGGACCGCCTCTCCACATATGTGCCCCAGAGAGCACTTCGTTCGGGGTCTCAAAACCTCCTTAAGATCCCCGGATCGAAAGAAGCTCGACTCTCCATCACTGGATCCAGAGCGTTCTCAGCAATAGCCCCCGCCCTGTGGAATGCCCTCCCAGAAAACATCAGGGCCCAGCTGGACCTGCCACAGTTCCGCAGGGCCTGTAAAACCAAGTTATTTAAACTCGCCTTTAGAGGCTGAAGGGAGGTAGCTATTACTCCACAGCACCGAGAATCCCACTGAATCGTCATAACTGAAGTAAGAACATTCAGAGTAATTAAAAATGCACATCTTGGTTGTATGATTGTAAATTGTACTGGTTGATTTTATTGTATAAACTGTTTTTCATGTTTTATGTGGTTTAATTTGCTGTTGTTAGCCGCCCTGAGCCCATCAGGGGAGGGCCAGATATAAATTTGATAAAATAAAATAATAAATCTCTCCAGACGCTTCACCAGGGTTGGTAGAAAACTGGAAGCCTAATTCTTCCTATTGTGGTTGAAGCAACTCTGTTGATAGAGTAAGAATCATAGAACCTGCTCTTCCATCTCCATAGAAAAAGAAGGGGGGAACTGCCCAATTCCTACTTTTCCTCAGTCTTCTCTTCTGAGGGGAATGGTGCTCAACATGCCAAAAACAGAACATATAAGGAGGGTATGAAGTTCCAACCTAAGATCAGCATAGGGGTAGTACATAAACACCTAGTTTCTTTAAATGAAAATAAGTCCTCAGGCAGATGAACTGCATCCAGGGGTTCTAAAAGAGCTTGTGGATGTAATTTCTGAGCCTCTGGCTATTATTTTTGAGAATTCTTGGCGAACAGGAGAGGTGCCGGAAGATTGGAGGTAGGCAAATGTCCCTATCTTCAAGAAGGGGAAAAAAGAGGATCCGGGTAACTACTGACCCATCAGCTTGACGTCTATACCTGGAAAAGTTTTAGAACAAATCATCAAACAGTTGGTCCTGGACAATTTAGAAAGAATGGATGTGATTACTAAGACCAGCATGGTTTTCTCAAGAACAAGTCATGTCAGACTAACTGATCTCTTTTTTTGAGAAAGTGACTACCTTGCTGGATCGGGGGAATGCTGTAGACATTGTTTATCTTGATTTCAGTAAGGCTTTTGATAAGGTTCCACATACTATGCTTGTTGACAAGTTGGTAAAATGTGGTTTGGATCCTGTTACCGTTAGATGGATCTGTAACTGATTGACAGATTGCACCCAAAGTGTGCTTGTGAATGATTCCTCATCCTCTTGGAGAGGAGTGACAAGTGGAATGCCTCAAGGATCTGTCCTGAAGATGTTCAACATCTTCATCAATGATTTGGATGAAGGATTAGAGGGAATGCTTATTAAATTTGCCGATGTTAGTAAATTGGGAGGGGTTGCAAATACAGTAGAAGACAGGAACAGGATACAGGATGATCTTGACAGGCTGGAAAACTGGGCTAAAAGTGATAAAATGAATTTTAACAGGGATAAATGTAAAGTTCTGCGATACAGTAGGGAAAATCCCATGTATAGTTATAGGATGGGGGAGACTTGTCTTAGCAGTAGTATGTGCAAAAAGGATCTAGGTGTCTTAGTGGATCATATGCTGAACATGAGTCAACAGTGTGATGCAGTGGCTAAAAAGGCAAATGCAATTTTGGGCTGTATCAAGAGAAGTATACTGTCCAGATCACGTGATGCGATGGTATCACTTTACTCTGCTCTGGTAAGACCTCACCTGGAGTATTGTGTTCGTTTGGGGCACCACATTTTAAGAAGGATATAGACAAGCTGGAACGAGTCCAGAGGAGGGTGACAAAGATGGTGAGGGGTCTGGAGACCAAGTCCTATGAGGAAAGGTTGAAGGAGCTGGGGATGTTTAGCCTGGAGAGGAGGCGGCTGAGAGGTGATAGGATCACCATCTTCAAGTACGTGAAGGGCTGTCATATAGAGGATAGTGTGGAATTGTTTTCTGTGGCCCCGGAAGGTAGGACCAGAATCAATGGGTTGAAATTAAATCAAAAGAGTTTCTGGCTCAACATTAGGAAGAACTTCCTGACTGTTAGAGCGATTCCTCAGTGGAACAGGCTTCCTCGGGAGGTGGTGAGCTCTCCTTCCTTGGAGGTTTTTAAACAGAGGCTAGATGGTCATCTGACAGCGACGAAGATCCTTTGAATTTGGGGTAGGTATTTGTGGGTTTCCTGCATTGTGCAGGGGGTTGGACTAGATGACCCTGGAAGTCCCTTCCAACTCTATGATTCTATGAATCATAAAGTTGGAAGGGATCTCCAGGGTCATCTAGTCCAACCCTCTGCACAATGCAGGAAACTCACAAATACCTCCCCCTAAATTCACAGGATCTTGATTGATGCAGGGGTGATTTGCTTCCTTGGTCTTTAGCCTTCCTTCTTTTCCCGGTCTCTCTTACTGCTGTTCCAGATGTGGAGACCATCTGTGAAGATGGAAGCGGAATTCTCTGAGGAGGAAGGGTCTCCTTTGGAGGAAGAGCAGAAGGTACAGGCCCAGGAGCGTGCCCAAGATGCCCTCTCACTCGGTAAGGGTGCCCTGTGCCCTGATCTGGGCCCATTGTGAAGTTGTTGGATAGAAGGTTGTGACTCAGCAGGGGACCAGGAAGGGCCTTCTACTGGCTGCCACCGCTCTGGTCAGGGCCTTTCTGGGGCTCCCACCCAACCCCTGTATCTTCCTTCTTAGCAAAACCTTTTAACCATGACCAAGGAGGTGAGGACTCGGGCAGCCTAACAACAACAACAGTTTATTTATAGTGCTCAAACAATCGGTGGGTAGTAAAGACTTTTAGTGCAACAGTGAATGGGGAAAAGCAGTAAAGGTTGGTACAAAACAAACAAGAAAAGCCCTTGCATGACGAGATACACGTCCCCTTCTGTAAGTCAAACCAATTCACTTCTCCTCCCTGGATGAGGGATTTCCCTACAGCTGCAGCCTCCTTCAGTCCAGCCTCAGCAGAGAGAACAACCGTCCTTTCCAGCCAGGCCTTTTATGCTTTCCCTCGCCCTCTGGGCAATGCGCCCTCTAAGCTGCGGAGTCTTGTGAGCAAAAATTCTACTCCATGAGCTACTGGCATTAAAGTTGTCTGTATAAATTAGTTTGCTCTGGGGCCATTTTTCCTGAGCTGAGACAAAAATGTGTGAGCAAGAAGCTAAAAAACTGAGCTAGCTCACACTAACTCAGCTTAGAGGGAACACTGGCTCTGGGCTAGTTTTTCCTCCAAAATTCTGCCACCCAATCAGAGAGACAGAAGGGATCCTGGGAGATCCCTGGGAGATGTAGGGCCCACTAGCAACTCCTAGGCAGGTTTCTCCCTGTCCTCTAGGCCGCACTAGGCCTCAGATTATGACAAAGGTTCAGAACAGGAGAAAAAGGAAATACTTTTGCATGCCACAGGGTTTCATTTGCACCTAGTAGCTGATGGCCACTCATGGACCTCTGCTTTGTATGTTTATCCAATCCCTTATTGAAGTTGTCTGTATTTGTAGCCACCGCCTCTTCCTGAAGCGGTGAATTCCTCATGTTAACTAAACTATTCCTATATCACATACCTTCCATTAGAGGGATTCAAGGCAGCTCAAAAGAGAAAAGTTGGCAGTGGTTATACCCCACATCTCCCTCAGGCTTATCCTCACCTCTCCCTCAAGTTTACTCAAAATGGTTGCACATTTTTAAAGTATACCCTGGGCAACGTTTCACAGCCTTGGGAATAGGGGTGCATGAAGCAGGATTCGAACAAGCAAAGGAAGTATGAAGTCTAGGCTAACACCCTTTCTTCCAATGTTTTCTCTCTCACAGGCAGTGAAGAGATGGTGCTGAGTCGTCATCTTTGTGGAAGAGTAGAAACCGCTCCTGCCCCTGCAGTCCAGGTAGGGGAGATGAGCAGGGGACCGCCTGAGTTCCCCCCTCTTCCTCAGGGGGGCTTTTGCTCCTGCAGTTGCTGCTAATGTTTCTGAGTGAGAGAGGCCCTGAAGGCCACTCCCTTTACCCCTCGTCAAGCTCTCCATCCTGCACCAGCCCAGAATGCCCCTGTCCAGAGTGTCGTCTTGCCTGGCGTGATCTCTGATGAGTGGATTTTCTTTTTCTTCCAGGGTTCCTTTTCCTTTGAGGAGGTGTCTGTCTCATTCACTGAAGCAGAATGGGCCTTGCTGGATCCAGATCAAAGAGATCTCTACAGGGAAGTCATGCTGGAGAACTATGGGAATGTGGCCTCTCTGGGTAAGGGTCTTTCAAAGGTGCAAACTGCTGTCATTGTGATGATGTGTGAATCAAAATATGGAAAAGCAATAGGTCCTCGCGAGGCCTGGTCCTGTACTCACCCCCTCTGGAGGACTCCAGGAGCTGAGTGGGCTCTGAGATCAGCCAACACACCTAGCTGGTCCAGGGGCCACTGCGGCGGATGTTGTGTCCAGCAGGAGAGCCAGAGTGGGTGTAGTGACCTGAGTTGGAGACAAGACAAAGGCCTCGTTTCACTCTTCCTCCTCTTCTCTCTCTCTCCCAAAGAAAGCAAGGATGTACAAAAGGCTGCAGTGGAGACAGACGAAAGCCTGGAGAGTCTCTCAAGAGGATCTCAACACAATATTCCCTTCCCAAGTGAGCTGGCTGCAAGTGAGTGTGCTGCATCGTTATGTCAAGGCGATGGGCAAAGAACAGCCGTGGCAGATTTCAACTTCACTTCTAAGGAACTGTTGGTTGGGTAGAATTAGAAAGCCATCTGGGTCGGGAGAAATGGAGGCCTTTTGGAGCTTGAGATCTTGGGAATTCTTCCTGGGGTAAGCTCAGTTCTGACTCTTTTAGCTCCTTTAGGGGCTCCATTCCCCTTAAATACTGGATATTCCAGGGAAAGGTGAGGTATTTACTTAAGAACAGCTTTGCTGGATGAATCAGATGCCAACTTTTTCCTACTGTGGTCAGCTACCTGTTAGCAGACAGGCCTCCCCTCCCTCCCACAACAACTTGCTTTCCTATGGGGGTTCCCTTAGAACTGTGGGGTCCGCTTGGTGAAACCTTGACTTCTCCCCCTAGCCTAGCAGACCTCTGTCATGGGAGTCTGAAGGTCAGCTCTTCATCTCTCTCATCACACCGAGAAGGAAGCTCTCTGTCACAGGACTAGAAGTTACGATCACTTTTTGTATTTAATAATCAAAGAAGAAAAAGAAGAAGATAATGGATTTATATCCTGCCCTATACTCTGAATCAGAGCAGTCACAATCTCCTTTAGCTCCCCACCCCCCACAACAGACACGCTGTGAGGTGGGTGGAGCTGAAAGAGCTCTCCCAGAAGCTGCCCTTTCAAGGACAACTCCTTTGATATCCATGGCTAACTCAAGGCCATTCCAGCAGCTGCATGTGGAGGAGTGGGGAATCAAACCCGGTTCTCCCAGGTGAGAGTCCGCACACTAACCACTACACCAAACTGCAGGTCAAAGGACCTTCATGGCAAGGCAAATGGGAAGCTCAGAGGAAAATATCTTTGCCACCTTTTCCCTTCAAGTACATGTAGGGAGTTTTGGGGAGGGAAGGGATAGTCAGAATGTAGGAAAAGCTCTACAGGAGGGGTGGGCAGGAAAAGGTTGTGACCAGCAGTTCAGAAGTCAAAATTGCATAGTCATGAGTTAGGAGTTTGTGGTAGGTGCCTTGGCTCCTTGTGTGAGTTGTGATTTGACTTCCCTCTTTATTCCAGCAGGAGATGTTGAAGAGCCAGTTGGGGAATTTCCTGGGTTCTCACTGGAAAAAGGCAAGACTGAACAAGCTGAAGGAAACTTTGAGAATAGAAACGAACCACAGAGGCAGGAAGGAAACTGTACAGCGAAATGGAGAGTTAAGACCTTTCCTTGCCAAGGAAGCAGCTTCCATGAAATCCCAGTCTCCATCCATCACCAACGGACTCCTTCAGGGGTGAAGCCATTCATGTGTTCCAAGAATGGAATGACATTCTCCGGTCGAAGCAGGGGAAATGCATGTTTTCCAAACCACAGTATAATAAAGGCATGTAAATGCCATTATTGTGGAAAGTACTTCAGGTGCAGAACACAGCTTTTTGTACACCAAAGAATACACACAGCACAGAATCATGTTGAATTTTCAGAGTGTGGAAAGAAGCTCAGTATGAATTCCAGTTTACAAAAGCAACAAAGAAACCACACAGGGAAGAAGACTTTTCAATGCTCAGAGTGTGGAAAGACATTCAGTGCGAGTTCCAATCTTCAAAAGCATCTAAGAACCCACACAGGGGAGAAACCCTTTGAATGCTCAGAGTGTGGAAAGAGATTTAGTGACAGTGGTAATCTTCAACAGCATAAGAGAACTCACACAGGGGAGAAACATTTTGAATGTTCCAAGTGTGGAAAGAGATTCAGTCAGAGTGGAAATCTTCAACAGCATCAGAGAACCCACACAGGAGAGAAACCATTTGAATGCTCAGAGTGTGAGAAGAGATTTAGTGAAAGTGGTAATCTTCAACGGCATCAGAGAACTCACACAGGAGAGAAAACGTTTGAATGCTCAGAGTGTGGAAAGAGATTTAGTGACAGTGGTAATCTTCAAAAGCATAAGAGAACCCACACAGGAGAGAAACCGTTTGAATGCTCAGAGTGCGGAAAAAGATTCAGTACAAATGGCGATCTTCAAAAGCATAAGAGAACCCACACAGGGGAGAAACCTTTTGAATGCTCAGAGTGTGGAAAGAGATTCAGCCAGAGTGGCTATCTTCAAAAGCATAAGAGAACCCACACAGTGGAGAAACCTTTTGAATGCTCAGAGTGTGGAAAGAGATTCAGTCAGAGTGGCAGTCTTCAAAAGCATCTAAGAACTCACACAGGGGAGAAACCTTTTGAATGCTCAGTGTGTGGAAAGAGATTTAGTGTGAATTTCAGTCTTCAGCATCATCAAAGAACTCACACAGGGGAGAAACCTTTTGAATGCTCAGAGTGTGGAAAGAGATTCAGTGAGAGGCGGAATCTTCAGTATCATCAAAGAACCCACACAGGGGAGAAACCTTTTGAATGCTCAGAGTGTGGAAAGAGATTTAGTGTGAATTCCAGTCTTCAGTATCATCATAGAACCCACACAGGGGAGAAACATTTTGAATGCGCAGAGTGTGGAAAGAGATTCAGTCGGAGTTTCAGCCTTTTAAAGCATCTAAGAACCCACACAGGAGAAAAACCGTTTGAATGCTCAGAGTGTGGAAAGAGATTCAGTCAGAGTGGAAATCTTCAACAGCATCAGAGAACCCACACAGGAGAGAAACCGTTTGAATGCTCAGAATGTGGGAAGAGATTTGGTGAAAGTGGCAATCTTCAACGGCATCAGAGAACCCACACAAGAGAGAAATCATTTGAATGCTCAGAGCGTGGAAAGATATTCAGTGTAAATGGTGATCTTCTACAGCATCAGAGAACCCACACAGGGGAAAAACCTTTTGAATGCTCAGAGTGTGGGAAGAGATTCAGTCAGAGTGGCTATCTTCTACAGCATCTGAGAACCCACACAGGGGAGAAGCCTTTTGAATGCTCAGAGTGTGGAAAGAGATTCAGTGCAAGCGGCAATCTTCAAAAGCATAAGAGAACCCACACAGGGGAGAAACCTTTTGAATGCTCAGAGTGCAGAAAAAGATTCAGTCAGAGTGGCAGTCTTCAGAAGCATCTAAGAACCCACACAGGGGAGAAACCTTTTGAATGCTCAGAGTGTGGGAAGAGATTTAGTGTGAATTCCAGTCTTCAGTATCATCAAAGAACCCACACAGGGGAGAAACCTTTTGAATGCTTAGAGTGTGGAAAGAGATTCATTGTGAGTTCCAGTCTTCAAAAGCATCAGAGAACCCACACTAGGTAGAAACTTTTTAAAGCTTAGAGTGTGGAAAGAGATTTTATGTGAGTTCCAGCCTTCAACTGCACTGAAAAACGAAGACAGGACGATAACCATTTTAATGCTCATAGTGTGGAAAGAGATTCAGTCAGTGTGGCGGTCTTCAGCAGCATAAAAAAACCCACACAGCGAAGAAACCTTTTGAATGCTTAGAGTCTGGAAAGAGATTTAGTGATAGCGGCAATCTTCAACGGCATCAAAGAACCTACACAGGAGAGAAACTTTTTGAATGTTCAGCTTGTGGAAAGAGATTCAGCGTGAGTTCCAGTCTACAAAAGCACCAAAGAACCCACACTAGGGAGAAACTTTTTAAAGCTTAGAATGTGGAAAGAGATTCTATGTGAGTTCCAGCCTTCAACTGCACTGAAGAATGCAGACAGGAGAGAAACCATTTGAATGCTCAGAGATTCAGTTGTAGTGGCCTTCTTTAACAGCATCTAAGAACACATACAGGGGATAAACATTTTGAATGCTTAGAGACTGGGAAGACATTCAGTTTGAAAGCCAGTCTTCAAAACCATTTGAATGCTCAATAGCGTGGAAAGAAATTCGTTTAGAATCTTCAATAGCATCAAAGCATCCACACAGGGGAAGACCATTTGGAATGCACAGAGTATAGAAGAGATTCGACATGAGTTCCAGTCTACAAAAGTATCTAAGAATCCACACACAGGTGAAGCCTTTTGAATGCTCAGTGTGGAAAGATCTTGAGTCACAGTTGCATTGTTCAACACCCAGGGCTGGCACATAGGAGTAGGCCAAGTACTAGATGACCCTGGAGGTCCCTTCCGACTCTATGATTCTATGAAGAAGACAGCTGCCTAGGCTGAGAACCTGTCCACTGGGCGACTGGCTTGGCTACTGAAGGCAGCGCAGCTACAAGCCTGCTTCAGCGTGCAGACTCCATTTTTTGGCCTCATGGGTTGGCACGGGGTGGCAGAGGGGAGGGCTGGGGTTGCTAATTGTAGTCAGGCCTCATTTTGGGCAGGAGCTCACAGGAGCAGAGCCTGTGATTTTATCTGGAACCTCCAGATTTTACTGTGCTCTTTCTTTCTCACATTCCCCCCGCACCACACACTTGCTTCTGGGCTCCACTGTTCAAACCCCCTGTGAGAATTTTGCTGCACTCTAAGATTGGACAAACATTCTAATATTTTCCCCCACAAAAAATGGGGAAATCACCCAAACGCATAAAGCAGACAGATGGAAACCTTCCTCATGCCACTGTGGCCACATAGGAGAAAGTAATGTAAAAAGTAGGATGGGAGTCAGGTTTTATTATGATTCTAATTATATGATTCTAATTCTAATTCAAGAAGCATTTTAAGGTAGATGCTGAGCTGATATAATGTAGTCCACCTTCCTGTGATGTCAGGGGGTGTGTGGCATATGTAAAGGAGTTGTGCTAATGAGCTCTGGCACCTCTTTTTCTACAAAATGACCTCTGGTTGTAGTGCTGAGTCCCGGCCAGAGGGGGCAGAGCAGGCGTACACGGCAGCAGCTGTTGTCCTGACCCAGAGGAGCCAGGACTATTGTGGCTTCTGTAAACTCTTGTGTCCCTTCAGCCACAGCCACTTCCTCTCCGCTGCCCTTGGACTCAATGGGGGCTTGCCAACCCCAGGAGGGATGAACAGACATGGCTGTGCCCGGATGGAAGGTGACAAGCAGTGAAGAACACTCGTCAAATGTGGGTTTCATGGCTTCTATGCCTTCCTCCCTCCCTCCCTCCCACACCTGAGAGGCCTGCCCCTGATGACGCCTCCAGCTGAGGCCATCCAGGTGAGTGAGAGAGCCTGTCAGCCAGCCATGCCCCACCAGCTGTCCTCTAGAGGCGCATTACCTATTGACAGTTTTGCAGGTACTGCAGGTTCTGGGAAGCAAGTAATCAAGGTCCAGAGCTGGAGAAAGCAAGCAATGGGTGTGTCTCTGCTTCAGAATGGCTCATTGGAGTGTCGCTGTGCTGGCATCTCTTATTTCCATCTGCCCGGCCTTAGGTACAGTTGGGCACCCTTGAATCCTCTCTTGCTGGTCAAGGCAGGGCACTTGCCCCTTGCCGCCATCTCCCTTTGATCTCAGCCACTGAGAAGGCAAACAGGGTTTTACAACAATCTTTAAAAAGCACTTCTGGCCAAATACGGATGTTTTGCAACAATCTTAAAAAGGGCATTGTGTTATTCCAGGGTGTAGGGGCAGTGTGAGGAGCTGGGCTCCGTCAGCCCAGGTCGGGTCTCCCAAATGTTCCCCCCTCCACCATTAAAAGATGTCTGCCTAAAATGGAAAGGTGGAGTAGTGAGATTTGGCAAAACAATTTTACAAATAATACATCAAGAAAAAGCACAAGGATCAGAGCAAAAACTAAAAATATACAATGCTCTGAGCCTAGGAAATCATGAAACGGCTGGGCAATGCAAGCTTTCCCCCCCACCCCCACCCCAGGCAGTGGCTTGCCAGTGGAATTTCCCCTTTTAGTTGTGGGCTTCCAGGTCAGGGTACTCACTCAGGCACCCAATCTCAGGTCCATTCAGTAGAGACGAGCTGGCTCAAAGCATCAACCCTTTACGGCCAGGGGCCTGCATATCTTCTGGACCGCCTCTTCCCATATGAACCCCCGGGCTCTGAGGTGTGCTGCTCAACATCTGTTCATAGTCCCTGGTCCTAAGGATGCCTGGCTGGCTTCAACGAGGGCAAGAGTGGAATTCCATTCCCAGAATGTTTCTGCAACTTCCAGGGACTGTCATTCCTTGCACCCTCAAAGATGCCATAGAACACCAAGTATATAATATGAAATTACTATAAATGTAATAAATTCCTTAGATATTATATATGTAAATTCTATGTCTGTGATGTACAAATATACCCACCATCCATCTGGACTGAATATTCAATTTTCCACATGAAATACGATTTCACTATTTATATCACAATCCAATATTGCACCACATAGCAGGACACAGCAGCCTCTTGAGTATTGTATGAGCTCTCTCTCTCTTTCTCTCCCCTCAATGGATAAAATATACCCTACATATAGTCCATTTCAAACCAAAGTTCTTTATGAAGGGTTAATTCGATGTCTCTTCAAAGTTCACAATCTCTCTGCTGTACTGGCTCCAAAAGAGTTGTGTTGCTCCACTGAATGGATCTTTAGATTCCAATTGCCGGTAAATTCAACACATTTCCACTGAGAAATCATCATGTATCTCATTGCTTTTGCTAAAGAGGATGCTGTGGGGGTTCATATGGGGTGAGGCGGTCCAGCGTGAATTTAGGGAACGGTATTTGTGAGTTTCCTGCCTTGTGCAGGGGGTTGGACTAGATCAGGGGTGGCCTAGGGTAGCTCTCCAGATGTTTTTTGCCTACAACTCCCATCAGCCCCAGCCAGCATGGCCAGTGGCTGGGGCTGATGGGAGTTATAGGCAAAAAACATCTGGAGAGCTACCCTTGGCCACCCCTGGACTAGATGACCCTGGAGGTCCCTTCCAACTCTATGATTCTATGATTCAATCTTTTCACAAAATTGAGTTCAATGGGATACAAAGCAGCACTGTGTTTAGTTTAGCAAAAGCAATGAGATCTATGATGATTTTTGGGTATAAGGCACAGAGACTAAATGTCAGATGCCGAAGAGGCAGGTCTGTGGGAGCGGTCTGAGTGACGTCACAGGACGGTGTGGGGTTTTGGTGCACAATGTGACATCATGGGAAGGGGTGGAGCTCAGGAAGTGCCACCAGCTGATTTTTTGAGCTGGAAGTGACATCCCGGACATGAGATGACATCCCGCACAAAAGGTCGAACTCTAACTTACCTTCCGAGAGTTTTGGAAATGATGTGTCTCTCTCTGATCTCCTCTTCTCACCTGTCCCATGAGATGCAGAAATACAAATGGCATTAAAGCAGAAGAATGCAGCTTTGCTGTCTAGAACGGCGCATCACCCTACCAACAAGCTTTGCCATGAATTAGCAACCACACACAAGTGCAGGCGGTGAGCAGGCTGTGGAGCAGTTTTGCTCCAGGGGAAAACGGGGGGAGGGGGGCTCCTAATGACGCTGGTGACTCTTGAGAAGGGAGTGGGCCAAATGCATGTCTGCTCAATGGCCGCTGGTGTAGCTTGGAACAGGCCTTGTGAGCGAAGCGGGATGGATGTTTTGAGCTGAACCTGGGAGGGATTGTCGTTGGCGCATATGTGTGAGAAAGTTTGTATTTGAGTAGAAGGGAAAGAAAGGAGGTGTCGTGTAGCGATGCGTGGCAGTGGGGAAGCAGAGGCCAGCTCTCCCAATTGAGTTCCATGGGAAAAGAGAGGGCAGGTCTAGCAATTGGCTGCATTGGGGACCCAGAGGCCAGGTGTACCAGTTGAGTTCAATGGGAAACAGAGGCCAGGTCTACTAATAGGCCATCTTCCGAAAGCAGAGGCCAAGTTTACTGATTGACTTCCATGGGAAACAGAAGGCCAGGTTTACAAATAGGCTGCATTTGGGAACCAGAGGCCAGGTCTACCAATCATCGGAACGAGGGATTATCTAGAATCCTCGTGTGGACTTGGACTTCGTATGGACTTGATGGTTTCCATTCGAGAACTAATGAGCGTGAACGTATAACGGACTTTGTGAATTTCTTTGTTTATTGGACTTTATGTACTCTGCCTGTTGCTTTCATGCTCCATGTTAAGAGGCAATAATATTGTGTAAAATATAACATTCTGTCATCATTGACATGAATGAAAATGGTTTGTGTGCTATTACAGCTAACAGTGTGTGGGTTCTATTTGGTCTCTCAATCACACAGTAGAGCTGCAGAGCCAAGTTCCTTCACTGGCTCCTCCCCCAATGGAGCTCTCCCTGAAGAAGGGAGAGGGAGAGGGAAAGAGGTAGAGGCTGCTTTCCACAGCTGCACTGCATGGGAGAAATACAAAAATGGCGATGGAAGGAAGCAGGAGAGGGGAAAGGAAGCAGACGGGCAGTTGCTCACGGACCTGACGGAAGCCCTGTGGGGGATGAATGAGGCCCGCGGACTGCACATTTGACACCTCTGGTCCAAACTTTCAACCTACTCAATCACAGCTGAGGAAGAGCAGAAGAACAGACTGGATTTATATCCTGCCCTTCACTCAGAGCGGTTTAAAGTCTCCTTTTCCTTCCATTCCCCACAACAGACACCCGGTGAGGCAGGTGGGGCTGAGAGAGCTCAGAGAGAACTGCTGTGGATCAGAATGGCTCTGAAAGAACTTGTGAATGACCCGATGAAACACCAGCAGTTGCAAGTGGAGCTGTGGCAAATCAAACCCAGCTCTCTCAGCTTACAGTCTGCACGCTTATCCATCACACCAAACTGGCTCTCAAAGAGTCCACAAAGCACAGAAAACATAGAGTCCAATCTATCTGATACAAACAATATCTTTAATGAGCTGTGATTCTTCCTTAGCTGAGTTTTGTTTTGTTTGATGAAGAAACATTTAGGGGTGAAAACTTGGAAGGGAGAAAATGTGTTATCCCTTTAACAGGCATTACAGGATATTTATCTCTTCAGATACCCATTTCCACATGTTAAGTTTCCGGGAATGAGGCAAGAATATTTTTTTCCCCTTTGGCCTGCAAGCAACCCTACAGCACATTCCTCACTAAAACAAAATAGGGAGATAGGATGAGAATTTTCTTTTTGTGCTATAAAAGCACAATATCAGTGGCGGAATTTCTTTGTGGGGGGTGCTCTCAGAAGGAAGAAGTAAGGAGGGAGTCTTTGCCCAGGGCTTAGTCAAGGTCCGGGGTGGCCAAACTGCGGCCCGAAAGCCACATGTGGCTCTTTCACACATATTGTGTGGCTCTTGAAGCCCCCACTACCCCATCAACCATCTTGGAGAAAGCATTTCTCTCTTTAAATTACTTTGCCAAGCCAAGCCAGCCAGCAGCTTGGCAAATGCATTTAAACTTAATGTTGCTTTCTTTCCACCTCTCCATCTATTTGCCTTCCTCCTTTTCCTTCCTGTCTTGTGGCTCAAAAACATCTGACATTTACTCTGTGTGGCTTTTATGTTAATCCAGTTTGGCCACCCCTGGTCAAGGTTATTCCCAGCTTATGCGAAGGGAGGTGATGTTCAGAGCAGGTAGAGGGAATCTTACTTCTCCCTCCTGATTCACTCTGAGAGATAATCTGGGGGTGGGGAGAAAAAGTGGGATTGGGGAAGACAGCTTCAAGAGGGGACTGGATAAACATGGACCAGAGATTCATCCGTGACTATTAGCCACAGCGTATTGTTGGAACTCTCTGTTTGGAGCAGTGATGTTTTGTATTCTGGGTACTTGGGGGGGCACAGTGGGAGGGCTTCTGGTGTCCATGGCCCACTGATGGACCTCCTGATGGCACTTGCGTTTTTTGGCCACTGTGTGACACAGGGTGTTGGACTGGATGGGCCATTGGCCTGATCCAACATGGCTCCTCTGATGTTCTTACAGCTTCAAGAGGGGACTGGATAAACATCTGGAGCAGAGGTCCATCAGTGGCTCTTAGCCACAGGGTATAGATGGAACTCTCTGTCTGGGGCAAATGATGCTCTGCATTCTTGGTGCTTGGGGAGAAGCACAGTTGGAGGGCTTCTAGTGTCCTTGGCCCACTGATGGACCTCCTGATGGGTATCTGGTTTTTTTGGCCACTGTGTGACAGAGTGTTGGACTGGATAGGCCATTGGTCTGATCCAACATGGATTCTCTTACGGATGCGAATAATGATCAGGTGCCCCACGAATGAGAGGGCTGTGTTCAGGTACCTTTGAAAGCGCCCCCTGGTGAGGCTGGTTGGAACGCAGATTGGAGGGGAGGGGCTTATGTTCTGGATGTTGTGGGGAAGAAGAGCTGGCCCCAGACTATCTGGTATCCTAGGCAAGGCTAATTTTTGACTCCTCCTCACAGCAGCCCAATCCCTACATTCTATCCTGTGGGCCCATAGGATAGAATGGAGCCTATTTTACCCTCTAGGCCCATAGGAGAGACTGGAGTCCATTCTCTCCTATGGGCTCATATTAAGTACCGATAGAAACAGAGTTTCAATACAGCTTGAGGGAAGGAGGAAAAGAGAAAATGGGGGGCGGGGGGGAGACAGGCAAAAGAAAAGAAAGTAAATAATTGCGATTAGCAGCTCGGCTAGCATATACAAACAAGGTTGTCCAGTTCGGACATAGAAATAAAAGTGTTTTCCATAAAGCAAATGAAACAATAGTCTATTAAGCTGTTCTAATTCATTATTAAAATTTAAACCCCTTCTCTGAGGTTGGGCTGCAAAGGCGGAACGATCCCTCCATTCTGTCCAATGAGCCCACTCTAACTGAATCCTTTTCCACACACTGAGCGCTTAAAATGTTTCTCCCGTATGGATTCTCTGATGCATTGGTCTGCCCTCGCTTCTTCTGTGGCCTGTCCCATCACCTGCTCTCCTAACCCTCATTGGGCCCTCCAGGATGAGAGATGCCACTGCAGGAACAGAGGCTGATGGACCAGCATCAGCAAGTTCAACAAGGGAGGGGGAGTGGTCTCATTCATTGGGATGGGATCCAACTGTCATGAAAGCTCCCTTTGTGGCCATTCAAGACTCTGGGTATGGCGAGCCAGGGCAGGACACTGACCATTCAAAAGGTTCTCCCCTCTGTGTTCTCTGATGCACTTGAACACTCCCCCTCTCACTGAATCTCTTTCCATACTCTAACCGTTCATAACGTTTCTCCCCTGTGTGGGTTCTCTGAGTTGAACATGGCCACGCTGGCTAAATCTCTTTTAAAATGCTAAGAATTCAAATCATTTCTCCTGTGTGCTTTCTACGATGCCGTTTAACACTGCCACGCTGACTGAACCTTTCTCCACATTCTGAGCATTCAAAAGGCTTCTCCCCTTTGTGGGTTCTCTGATGATGATGAAGAGTGCATATTGAATCTCTTTCCACACTCTGAGCACTCAAAAGGTTTTACCCTGTGTGGGTTCTCTGATGACGATGAAGTTTGCCACTATTTCTGAATCTCTTTCCACACACTGAGCATTCAAAAGGTTTCTCCCCTGTGTGGGTTTTCTGATGCTCTTGAAGATATCTACCTGCACTGAATCCCTTTCCACACTCTGAGCATTCAAAAGGTTTCTCCCCTGTGTGGGTTCTCTGATGATGATGAAGAGTGCCACTATTTTTGAATCTCTTTCCACACTCAGAGCACTCAAAAGGTTTCTCCCCTGTGTGGGTTCTCTGATGACATTGAAGAATGGTACTCGTACTGAATCTCTTTCCACACTCTGAGCATTCAAAAGGTTTCTCTCCTGTGTGGGTCCTCTGATGACATTGAAGAATGGCACTCGTACTGAATCTCTTTCCACACACTAGGCATTCAAAAGGTTTCTCCCCTGTGTGGGTACTCTGATGACGATTAAGAGTGCCACTATTTCTGAATCTCTTTCCACACTCTGAGCATTCAAAAGGTTTCTCTCCTGTGTGGGTTCTCTGATGAGACTGAAGATGACCACTCTGACTGAATCTCTTTCCACACTGTGAGCACTCATAAGGTTTCTCCCTTGTGTGGGTTCTTTGATGATAATGAAAATGGCCACTCCGAATGACTCGCTTTCCGCGCTCTGAGTACTCAAAAGGTTTCTCCCCTGTGTGGGTTCTCTGATCATGTTGAAGAGTACCACTCATACTGAATCGCTTTCCGCACTCTGGGCACTCAAAAGGTTTCTCCCCTGTGTGATGATATTGAAGAGTACCACTCATACTGAATAGCTTTCCACACTCTGAGCATTCAAAAGGTTTCTCCCCTATGTGGGTTCTCTGATGATGCTGAAGAGTGCTGTTCCTAGTGAATCTCTTTCCACACTCTGAGCATTCAAAAGGTTTCTCCCCTGTGTGGGTCCTCTGATGACATTGAAGAATGGAACTCGTACTGAATCTCTTTCTGCACTCTGAGCATTCAAAAGGTTTTTCTCCTGTGTGGGTCCTCTGATGACATTGAAGAATGGCACTCGTACTGAATCTCTTTCCACACTCTGAGCATTCAAAAGGTTTCTCCCCTGTGTGGGTCCTCTGATGGCACTGAAGACCGCCACTATCTCTGAATCTCTTTCCACACTCTGAGCATTCAAAAGGTTTCTCCCCTGTGTGGGTTCTCTGATGATACTGAAGATGACCACGCTGACTGAAACTCTTTCCACACACTGAGCATTCAAAAGGTTTCTCCCCTGTGTGACTTCTCTGATGCTTTTGAAGATTCCCCCTTGCACTGAATCTCTTTCCACACTCTGAGCATTCAAAAGGTTTCTCCCCTGTGTGGGTTTTCTGATGACATTGAAGATGGCCACTCCTACTGAATCTCTTTTCACACTCTGAGCATTCAAAAGGTTTCTCCCCTGTGTGGCTTCTCTGGTGATATTGAAGACTGCCACTTGTACTGAATCTCTTTCCACACTTCAGGCAGTTAAAATGTTTCTCTCTTGTGCGTGTTTTTTGGTGGAGCTGAAGAATGTAACACTGACTGAATTCATTTCTCATCTCTGAATATTCAGAAGGTTTCTCCTCGCTGTGTATTCTTTGGTTTACAAGGAGCTGTGATCGATTTCTGAAATATTTTCCACACTGAATGGATTTCCTTGCCTTCATTATCCTGTGCTTTGGAAAATGTACAACTCGCTTTCCTCCATCACGCTTCTCAACCACACCACTGCCTTTCTTTCTCTTAGATCTGCCTCGATTCGTGACGTTTCCATTCAGGCCTTCATTTGTAACTCTCTCTGGCATTTGCTGATGAAGTTCCTCCCCCTCCTCATTCCTCCGATCATTCTCCTCTGGAATAAAGAGAAACTGTTAGCACCTGGAAAGGTTGGAAAGACCTCACAGCATCTATGTGGAAGATGGCATCGAGGCATCTGCTCTGATTTACAGTGCTCCGCAAGTGACCTGCTAATAAACAACATCTATATAAAGAGCTCCATGGCGCAGAGTGTTAAAGCTGCAGTACTGCAGCCCTAAGCTCTGCTCACGACCTGAGTTTGATCCGAGCGGAAGATGGTTTCAGGTAGCCGGCTCAGGTTGATTCAGTTTTCCACCCTTCCAAGGTTGGTAAAATGAGTCCCCAGCTTGCTGGGGGGGAAAGTGTAGATGACTGGGGAAGGCAATGGCAAACCACTCTGTAAAAAGTCTGCCGTGAAAACGTTGTGAAAGCAACGTCACTCCAGAGTCAGAAACGACTGGTGCTTGCACAGGGGGCCTTTCCTTTCCATATGATAACAGGAGGAAAGGATTGGCGGCACTTTGGCCTCATCCAGTTTGGCTGATCTTAACCACACATCCACCTTACCCCAAGAATAAGGACACTCCCCCCCCCCCCACATAAAGAGACTCAGCTAAGCTCTTTCCCAGAAGGAGCTTCTGAGCCACCAGATTTCAGGCTCCCAGAAGGCCTCCCTCCCTCCTTACCCACCGGCCTGTAGGATTGTCCCAAACCAAATGTTGCTCAGAAGGGAATCAGGAATCTCCTATGGTTGTTCCTGTTCTGTTCCCTTGACGTAACAGTGAAGGATACTCACTCTCAGCCAGGTCATTTGGGAAGAAGATATGCTCTTAGGATCCTCTAAAACAGAGGTGGCCAAACTTACTTAATATTAGAGCCACATGGAATAACCGTCTGAGAGCCGCAAGACAGGAACATTAGATGTTTGAGAGACAGAAGGGAGGAAGGTAGATGGAGGGGGGAGAGAGGTGGAAAGAAAGCAACTTTAACTTTAAATGCATTCTCCAGGCTGCTGGCTGGCTTAGAGAAGGGATTTAAATAAAGAAATGTCTTCTCCAAGCCAGATGACAGCACCGGGGGGGGGGCCTCAAGAGCCACACAATATGTGTGAAAGAGCCACATTTGGCTCCCAAGCCACAGTTTGGTCACCCCTGCTCTAGAAGAACTCTCCAGCCTTATTTTGAAAGAAAGGCCATCCTCTTTCTCCATCAGACTCTAATACCTCTGGATTCTTTTGCAAAGAGAGCGGGAGACAAAGAGAAAGAAAGTGATCATTCTTACAAGGGGAAAGAAAGAAATGGCAGACTCAAAATTCTTCTGGAAGGATGGCACCATGGTCAAGATGGAAACTCAGAATCCGAACCAGGGTAAGGGGGATGGATGTGAGGCAAAGAACCCAGTCCCCCCAAGGGTTACAATTATTACTAAGTGGCCTGGTGCGACTCGTGGGTGTTCAGAATCTGAGTCTCCCTGCAGATAACATCATCATTCCAGAAAGCGGTCATTGGTTAATCATGAGAACCTGCATCCAGTTCTGCAAACAGGAGGGTGAGGGGATGAGGCTGCTGCTGAGAACTTCTGGAAAATTCCATCAAGGAGGAACCTTGATTGGGTCATTAGAGAGCGAGACTGGAGAGAAAGAAACTATAATACAGGTAAAGATGAGCTGCAGAAACTGTGCTGTTTTGTGACGTCACAGTTTTAAAACTTTAATAAAGGTATATATATATTTTCAAAGGGGTCTGTTTTACTTGCTTGCATTCTGCTGAGGTAACCAGTGAAAAGGGCGTTCTCAGCTACAAAGAGCACTGATCCAGGGGGACGCAGGTTTCTGTCCTTGACAGGATCATTTCCAGCTCACAGGCAGAGCAGATGTTTGTGATCCCATCTGGGCAGAAGGCTGTGTTGGAAACGTCAGCAACAAAGAAACGAGGCCCTTCCAGAGTCTTTCTGAGGGCCTCTCAGCCCCAAGAGGATACCTTCTCTGGCCTGGGGGATGGGCACAATGCTGTCCTCAGTTGCCCTGGTGGAAGAACACCCCCATGGACACATGAAGCGGCCTTAGATTGAACCAGACAATTGGCCCGTTGAAGTCAGTATTCTCAGTCCAGCAGCAGTTTTCTACCAATCACCTCCTTCCTGTTCTTTTCCCCTGAAGATTCTGGGGATTGAACCTGGACCTTCCTCGGGAGGTGGGGAGCTCTCCTTCTTTGGAGGTTTTTAAGAAGAGGGGATGACTTGCAAGGATGGGTTTACATGAAGGGCAGGAAGCTACCAGCTGGATATTAGGAAACACTTTTCATAGTTAGAGTGGTTCTACTCTGGAATCAGCTACCCAGGGAAGAGGGCCCCCCCCCCGCCAGTCTTTAAGCAGCGGCTGATCAAACACGCGTCAGGGATGCTAAGTCTAGGCTGACCCTGTATTGAGCAGGGGGTGAACTAGATGGCCTCTAGGCCCCTTCCGACTCTGTGATCCTGTTATTTGAGCAAAGAGTAGATGGCCATTGACACCAGTGCTGATGAAAGAAAGAAAGAGAAAGAGAAAGAGAGAGAGAGAGAGAGAGAGAAAGGAAGGAAGGAAGGAAGGAAGGAAGGAAGGAAGGAAGGAAGGAAGGAAGGAAGGAAGGAAGGAAGGAAGAAAAAGAAAGAAAGAAAGAAAGAAAGAAAGAAAGAAAGAAAGAAAGAAAGAAAGAAAGAAAGAAAGAAAGAAAGAAAGAAAGAAAGAAAGAAAGAAAGAAAGAAAGAAAGAAAGAAAGAAAGAAAGAAAGAAAGAAAGAGGAAAAGGAGGAGGAAAAGAGAAGGAGAAGGAGGAGAAGAAGACGAGGAGGACTGTAGATTTATATCATGCTCTTCTCTCTGAATCAGAGACTCAGAGCGGCTTAAATCTGCTATAACTTCTCCCCCCACAACAGACACCCTGTGAGGTAGGTGGGGCTGAGAGAGCTCTCACAGAAGCTACCCTTGCAAGGACAACTCTGTGAGAGTTGTGTGCTGACCCAAGCCTATTCCGACAGCTGCAAGTGGAGGAGTGGGGAATCAAACCCGGATCTCCCAGATAAGAGTCCGCACACTTCACCACTACACCAAACTGGCTCTCACGAGGCAGATCACGAGAAGGAAGGAAGTGTTCCATCGGTGCTTAGTTCTCATGGCACTTCCTTGTATGCCCAAGGAAATGCGACTGCCACTTTGGGGTCAGGAAACAATTTCCTCCAGAACACTTTACCAGAGCCCCGAAAGGGCTTTTTTTGGTCGCCTTCTAAGCATGCAGTTTTGAATTCCCTGCATTTTGCAGGGGGTTGGATTAGATGACCCTGGAGGTCAGTTCCAATTCCATGATTCTATGAACACGTGAAGTTTCCTTTTACTGCATCAGACCCTTGGTGTCAGTATTATCTACTCAATCCAGCATCGGCTCTCCAGGGTCTTTCCCTTCACCTCCTACCTGACCCTTTTCTCTGGAGATGCTGGGGACTGAACCTGGGGCCTTCTGCATGCCAAGCAGAGGTTCTACCAGGGAGCCACAGCCCCTCCCCAAGTAGCGGGACAGGCCTCAAAATGAGGCATTGCTAGTCAATACCTGGATTCCTTCCTCCTCACACGTCTGGCACCTATGAAAGGTCCTTACCCAGAGAGACCACCTTCTTATAGTTCTCCAGCATGACTTCCCAGTACAGAGCTCTTTCTCCCGGATCCAGCAGGGCCCACTCTGCCTCAGCGAAAGAGATGGACACCTCCTCAAAGGAAAAGGGACCCTGAAAGAAAACGAAGATTCCCTTGTCTGAGACCACGCCAGGAAGAGAATGAACCAGGGAAGGGGACAATCTGGGAAGGTACAGGATGCAAGGCTTGGGATGGGTAAAGGGAACAGCATTCAGAGTATCTCTCACATGGACCCCTTGTAGAAACTGAAGGAGCAGAAGCTCCCCTGAGAAAGGAGGAGGGACTCAGGCTGTGCCCCCTCCCCCTTCTCATCCCTCCTACCTGGACTGGAGGCGCAGCCGCTGTTCCCCCACCTCCGAAAAGACAACGGCTCAACAGGATCTCTTCGCTTCCTGTTAATGAGATAAGGGAGGAAGGAAGGGTGTTTCCTTGCTTTCTCCCTGCTTCATGCACTTCCTTCCCAGGGTAGTGAAACCTTGCCCTGTGTTCACTCAATACATTTTTAGACAATTTTTACTACATTCCGGGAGAGGCAGAAGAAAAGCACCGGGTGTTACGGAAAAATTTTAACTGGTCCCTTTATGAAAGCAACCCATTAAAGTTTTAAGACATTTTACAGTATTTGAAACACTTTAAAATTACTTTTTGCCTATATGCTCGCAGAATCAGCTGTTAGTAGAATCTGGGTCAGAGAGAGAGAGGGTTTATTCCAGGAGAATCTTAGAGGGGGGGGGGGGGAAGTATTGCTTCAGAAATCTCCCACCATCTTGCTGGCCTGAATCAGAGGGCTAAGAGGCTCCTTTGGGCAGGTTAAGCCATAAACTGGGATAAAGATCCTTAGCACGAGAGGGCGGGATAGAATTTAGAAGAATTGAAGAACTGCAGATTTATACCCCGCCCTTCTCTCTGAATCAGAGACTCAGAGCGGCTTACAATCTCCTATAACTTCTCCCCCCACAACAGACACCCTGTGAGGTGGGTGGGGTTGAGAGAGCTCTCACAGCAGCTGCCCTTTCAAGGACAACCTCTGCCAGAGCTATGGCTGACCCAAGGCCATTCCAGCAGGTGCAAATGGAGGAGTGGGGAATCAAACCCGCTTCTCCCGGATAAGAGTCCACGCACTTCACCACTACACCAAATTGGCTCTCAGAGAGAGAACAGAAAGATTGGGAAATTAGGATGCATAGCTGCTATGCTTAGGCAAAATTAAACTCTAGCAGGTGTAAGATCACATGGGATTTCCTAACGGACAAATGGAGTGCGTAAACCTAACTACTAGAAACTGGCCTTTCACTGTATGAGAACGTATAAGTGTCTAACTGAGTGCATAGTGTGAGTTTGCCAACTTTTTTTTCTTTTTCTATATATAGCTAGAGCGCGCTGTCTTGAGAGAAAACTGGAGAGCAATAAAGCTTATCCCATGTTTTGAAAAAGTTTCTGGTCTCATATATTAGATCCTTGGAGCATCAGGTTGTTTGGGGAACTGTGGTAAGAGGAAATGGTTATGAATTCTATAAAAAGAAAATCCCCCAACACCAGGGATCTATGAGCCTCAGGGATTAGAAATGCTGCCAATGTATTTCAGACTTCTCTTTGTTCTGCAGGGAGGGAAATGGATGGTGGAAATACTATAGCATGAAACATCACCGTCACACTGGATCGGACGTGATTCGAGCAGTTCTGGAGACTTGAGGGTCGTATGAATGAGTTTTCAGAGTGTCTCTGGCCATGCTAATTTCATAAGCCGGTTTTCAGGCAGAAGCAACTTCAACTTGGCATCACATCTGTCCCAAGTCCCACCCCAAGACCCTCCTCAAAGCTTTTTTTTTGGGGGGGGGGCTATCCCTGCTCCAGCACCCTGCTGCCCACAGCAGCCACCTAGAGGACCCTCCAGCCACAGGCACTGAAGGAAACCTCCCCATTATTGTTGGCCCCTTGGGACTGGTTTTCAGAGCTCTGCCGCCCCACCAGACAGAACGGCTCTGCTGAGATTTCTCTACCTTCCCTCTGTCCCCAGGCAACCTGGGACCTTTCATGGAAGGTAGGTGGGATAGGAACGTTTTAGTTAACGGGAGAAACTGATGTCCAGGAATTTGCCTAATCTCCTTTTAGAGGCATCACCGTTAGTGGACACTGAGTGCCACAAATTATGCTGGCTGTAGAAATACGTATATTTTCCTGACGCAAACTCTCCACCCATCGCATTCATGGGCTGCCCCAATTGCATCCAGGCACAAAGAGTCCTTACCACAGGAGAGGGCATCTTGGGCATGCTCCACCGCCTGCACCCTCTGCCCCTGCTCCAAGGAAGCTCCTTCTGCTTCAGGGATGGCAGCTTCCATCTTCAAAGCTGGTCCCTGCATCTGAAAGAGCAGCCAGGAAGAGGGGTAAGAGATGGAAGGGAAAGGACACCAAGGAATGGATCCTGCCCCACCCCCAGATTCTGCACCATCTATCAGAAGATCTGGTGAGTTATCTTCAGGGGACAGGAATTCTCTAGTAGGTGAGGCTCTGGGCAATGATGTGACAGGGAAATTTTAGGATAAGGCCAAATATTGTTAGTTGAATTGGACATATCAGGAGATAATCCCCTCTCACCTGTCCGACCTGCCTCTTCTCCTCTGCCTGACTCAGGAGGAAACCTTCCGCCAGGGCCACCGCCTGGGAACTGGTCTCCGGCCTGCATCCTCTGACCCAGCCCTGCATTTCCTGGGGCAGGAGAGTCAGGAACTGCTCCAGGATCACCAGGTCCAGGATCTGCTTCTTGGTGTGCCTTCCTGGCTTCAGCCACTGGTTGCAAAGTCCATGGAGCTGGCTGCAAACCTCTCGGGGCCCATCAGCCTCATGGTAGCCGTACTGCCGGAAGCGTTGGCAATGAACATCTGAGGTCATGGTGTCCTTGGCCAGGACCTCTGGCACAGCCCTTTCCCAGAATTCCACACCACTTCCAGGTTGGACTGGATGGGGGCTCTTCCTTGCTCTCTTGCCCGTTCCCGGTCCTTCTGGGTCCTGCTCTTCCATCTCCTTCCCCTTTTCTTAGGTCTCCTCTACCGTTGAAATCAGGGATGGCGAGAAACGGACAACAGCATGTCAAAATGAACATACACAAATGCATGCACATATAATTACAACCCCCAAAGGATGGAATACCACAACTCCATCCAGAGAATTATCAATTTTCTCCTGGCCCCGTATTCCAGCTCACCCTGATAGGACCAGGGATGGAATTCTAGCAGGAGTTCCTTTGCATATTAGGCTGTACCCCACCCCCTTTCGATGTAGCCAGTCCTCAAAGAGCTTACAAAAAAAAGCTTTGTAAGCTCTTGGAGGATTGGCTGCATCAGGGGTGTGTGGCCTAATATACTAAGAAGCTCCTGCTAGAATTCCACCCCTGCATGGGAGCATTTTTCTGAGTCCAGACTATTTGGAGAAAAGCCTAGGCAAAGACCTTGAACATCAGTGTTCGGCTACTAAGTGTCTCACTGGTGCCCTGCCGGAGATGGAGGTGGGGTGAGGTGACCAGTCAAAAGTTTTAACATTCTGGCAAGAAGATGATACTGGATTTGTATCCCACCCTATACTCTGAATCTCAAGAGTCTCAGAGTGGTCACAATCTCCTTTACCTCTCCCCCCACCTCACAACAGACACCCTGTGAGGTAAGTGGGGCTGAGAGAGCTCTTACAGCAGCTGCCCTTTCAAGGACAACTCCTAGGAGAGCTATGGGTGACCCAAGGCCCTTCCAGCAGCTGCAAGCGGAGGATTGGGGAATCAAACCTGGTTCTCCCAGATAAGAGTCCATGCACAGAACTACTAGACCTCTCTACACCAAAGATGCTAATCAGCATGAAGGATTCATCATATTTGATCTCATCTGGAACTCCTTTCTGGGCCTCCTGGACCCCAAAAGGGCAGACTTTGTATTCATATTGGCATCCCCCATAGCAAGATCTGAACCCACCCCTCCTGGGACTGCGCCCTGGGGTTTCTCCTTCTTGCTCTGCCCGGGGGACAGTCCCTCTCTTGTCTGGCAAAAGGATGCTCTTCCTCCCACCCAAAGCCTGGTGCAGGAGGGAGAATTGGGCATTGTGTTATATCTGGAACAGGCGTGTTCTCTCCTTGTGTGCCCACTCTGCAAATTAGTGCAGCAGGTGAGTACTCGAACCCACATCCGTGGGTGTTTTGACATACCATAATCCTCACAGGGATGGATGTCTATGTGCCATTTCTTCCTCCTGGCCTTGTGTATATCAGGGGTGTGGCCATATCAGCATGCTCCGCCCCTCTCTAGCTGTCTGGGAAGCCCCCTAATGTTGTTTCCATGGGCATCCTGGTGTTGCTAGGTTCTCGGCACTTTTTTTTTTTTTGAATTTTAACAAATCCTTTATTTGACAGTTCCATATACAAAAGAAAACTATACATAAACTATACATAAACATAAACAAACCACCACCCATCCCTCCAAACCAATGAGCTTAAGGGGCTTCACCATAACACAGTTCTGACTTTCTCATAGTAAGTCCCATGCTTTTTATCCATGCATATAAATAGTCCCATGTCTTCCTACAATCTTGTAGATCACCTCCTCTTAATCTTACAGTTAATGTGTCCATCTCAGCTGCTTCAAATTGTTTTTGTAAGAACTCTTCCCTGTCTGGTAATTTAGAGACTTTCCAGTATTTCGCGTACAGAATTCTCGCGACAGTTATTATATACAACAACAATTTTTTTTCTTGTCTGGATAAACTCCCTTTACACACATTCAACAAGTATAATTCCGGAGTATGTTGAAGCCTTATTCTTAATATTTTTTGTGCCCAGAAATTAATCTGGGCCCAATATTTTTTTGCATATTCACACTGCCACCAAATATGGTAGAGGGACCCCTTTACTTTCCTGCATTTCCAACATTTGTTTGAGTACTTAGGGTATATTTTACTCAATCTTTCAGGTGTTAAGCACCATCGATACATCATCTTATATATATTTTCTTTAAACACTGCTGACTTGGTTAATTTTAAGTTTTGATTCCAAATTTCCCCCCATTCCTCCATCTCAATACTATATCCAAAATCCTTCAACCATTTTATCCAGCTTTCTTTAACGACTTCGTTTCGCATTTTGATTTGTAAGAGCCAATTATAGATTTTAGAAATAAGTTTCTGATTGTCACAGATTATCATATCAAATTCATTTGGCTTTTTAACAAATCCTATTTCCTTATCTGATTGATATTTGGATTTAACTTGGTTCTTCAGCCACCAATCCAATTTCACATTGTCATCCAGTTTTAAGTTATTCTCTTTGTCCAATAAAAATCCATAATTGTAATTATTTTCCCAACAATATAAACTGGGTTGGCTAGAAGCTTCTACTGGTGATAGCCAAGAAGGTATATATGTATAGATCAAATTTTTAACTTCATTCCATACTTTATATGACGATTTTCTTATTTCATGTCTGAGGAAAATATTATTCCTTGTTGGAGGCTGATACCACATATAAGAATGCCAGCCTCTAACCAAACCTATACCTTCCAATACTAATAACCTTTTATTTTCCAGTGCAAACCAGTCTGTTAACCATACTAAACAGCATGCCTTATAATATGTATTCCAATCAGGCAAAGCTAGCCCTCCTCTTGATTTACTGTCTTGCAAAACCTTTAATTTGATTCTGGGTTTTTTGTTTTGCCAAATAAATATGGTGATCAATTTATCCAGAGCCAGTTTGGTGTAGTGGTTAAGTGTGTGGACTCTTATCTGGGAGAACCGGGTTTGATTCCCCACTCCTCCACTTGCACCTGCTGGAATGGCCTTGGGTCAGCCATAGCTCTGGCAGAGGTTGTCCTTGAAAGGGCAGCTACTGTGAGAGCCCTCTCCAGCCCCACCCACCTCACAGGGTGTCTGTTGTGGGGGAGGAAGGGAAAGGAGATTGTAGGCCGCTCTGAGCCTCTGTCCTTGAAAGGGCAGCTGCTGTGAGAGCCCTCTCCAGCCCCACCCACCTCACGGGGTGTCTGTTGTGGGGGAGGAAGGGAAAGGAGATTGTGAGCTGCTCTGAGACTCTTCGGAGTGGAGAGCGGGATATAAATCCAATCTCTTATTATTATTATTATTTAGTTGATGAAAAATGTTTGGGACAAAATGATTGGTATCGTCTGGAATAAGTACAAGATTCTTGGTAATATGCTCATCTTGATTGATGCAATTCTCCCCAATAAGGAAATTTGTAAGTCTCTCCATTTGTGTAAATCTAATTGAGTTTCTTTTTAGGATCTTGTCATAATTATCTCTTTGTAATGTTTTTAAATCATTTTAGATACCTAAATACTAGATTTTCTTTTCATGGCTAAAGCCAGATTTCATTTCTAATTGGGCAATTTCATCCTTAGTCATATTGTGGGTCAAAAATTTAGTTTTCTGGATATTAACTTTGAAACCTGATATTCCTCCATATTCTTCCAATCTCTTCATTAGATGTTCTATCGAAGAGATGGGGTCTTCTAATATCAG
Source organism: Heteronotia binoei (assembly GCF_032191835.1). Taxonomy (NCBI): domain Eukaryota; kingdom Metazoa; phylum Chordata; class Lepidosauria; order Squamata; family Gekkonidae; genus Heteronotia; species Heteronotia binoei. The sequence continues at coordinate 12,657,854 of NC_083227.1, read as the reverse complement.
TAACAGGTCATTGGCAAAGGCTCATACTTTGTATTCCCCCCCCTTGATCTTAGTACCTTTAATTCCATCATCCTCCCTTATTTTTATTATCAAGAATTCCAATGTTAAGATGAAGAGCAAGGGAGATAATGGACATCCTTGTCTAGTACCCTGTTTAATTCTTATCGCTTCTGTGAACTGCCCATTAATATTTATTTTTGCATTTTGTTTGGTATAGATGGCTCTCACTAAAGGTTCTCTGCACCTTGGCAACAGAGTTCTTTCAAATGTTCCTCTCCTCTGCTGGGGGAGGGGCCTTGGACGTCACGATGTAAACGGGACCACGGAGGAGAGACTAAGCCACAACAAAAAGAAAAAAACTCTCTGTGTAAAATGTAATTTTAACTTGTTGTGAATAATAGGTATCAAAATACAAAACGAATAATATCAGTACATATCTCTCTCTCTCGGCTTGACTTCGCGACCGAAGATTTAAGAAGGGTGCAGTAGTCCACGTCTGCTGCAGGCTCGCTGGTGGCTGACAAGACCAATGCGGGACAGGCAGATTCCACCACAGTGGCTGCAGGGAAAAGTCTGATTTGGGGTTGGTGCTGTAGCAGTGCGATTCTTCCTCAATCTCCTTTTGTCCTCAGTTTGGCATCAACCAGTGGTCTGACCTAGCCTCAGATCGCAAAGCATGGAGACACACCATCCACCAGGCTGTCTCTTCCTTTGAGAACGCACGCATAGCTGGTCTTGAGGACAAAAGGAGTTTGAGGAAGAATCGCACTGCTACAGCACCAATCCTAAATCAGACTTTTCCCTGCAGCCACTGTGGCCGGACCTGCCTGTCCCGCATTGGTCTTGTCAGCCACCAGCGAGCCTGCAGCAGACGTGGACTATTGCACCCTTCTTAAATCTTCGTTCGCGAAGTCAAGCCGAGAGAGAGAGAGGTGTAGTAGTTTGCCAGTTTGGTGTAGTGGTTAAGTGTGCGGACTCTTATCTGGGAGAACCAGGTTTGATTCCCCACTCCTCCACTTGCACTTGCTGAGATGGCCTTGGGTCAGCCATAGCTCTGGCAGAGGTTGTCCTTGAAAGGGCAGCTGCTGTCCTTGAAAGGGCAGCTGCTGTGAGAGCCATCTCCAGCCCCACCCACCTCACAGGGTGTCTGTTGTGGGGGAGGAAGGTAAAGGAGATTGTGAGCCGCTCTGAGACTCTTCGGAGTGGAGGGCAGGATAGAAATCCAATATATTCTTCTTCTTCTTCTTCTCAAGACCAGCTATGCGTGCGTGCTCAAAGGAAGAGACAGCCTGGTGGATGGTATGCCTCCATGCTTTGCGATCTGAGGCTAGGTCAGACCACTGGTGATGGTTGATGCGACAGGTGCCAACGGATTTCTTCAAGGAGTCCTTGTACCTCTTTTTGGTGCCCCTCTATTTCGATGGCCGGTGGAAAGTTCGCCATACAGAGCAATCTTGGGAAGGCGGTGGTTTTCCATCCTAGAAATATGCCCTGCCCAGCGCAGCTGCGTCTTCAACAGCAGTGCCTCAATGCTTGTAACCCCCGCCCTCTTGAGGACTTCAGTGTTGGTCACAAAGTCACTCCAGTGGATGTTGAGGATGGTGCGAAGGCAGCACTGATGAAAGCGCTCAAGGAGTCGCAGGTGATGATGGTATAAAACCCACGATTCGGAGCCGTAGATGACGGTTACCTCATAAGTTAGTCAATGTCCTTATGTCGCTGAAATTACATTCATAGAATTATAGAATTGGAAAAGATCTCTGTTGAAAAACCTCCAAGGAAGGAGAGCCCAATTTCATAGAATCCTAGAGTTGGAAGGGACCTCCAGGGTCATCTAGTCCAACCCCCTGCACAATGCAGGGAACTCACAAACACCTCCCCCTAAATTCACAGGATCTTCATTGCTGTCAGATGGGCCATCTAGCCTCTGTTGAAAAACTCCAAGGAAGGAGAGCCCACCACTTCCCGAAGAAGCCTGTTCCACTGAGAAACCACTCTAATGGTCAGGAAGTTCCTCCTAATGTTGAGCCGGAAGAGATTAGTATACCCCATCCTTAACACTATAGAAAGTCACTGTGGATCTAAAGTATGTTGTCTCTCAAGTAGTCCTTCATCTGTTTCAAAATTCCTGCTTGACTGCATACAGAATATAATATATAGAGAGCAGGAATGTTTCAAAAGGTTGATGATGCTGTTTGTGTGTGTGTGTGTGTGTGTGTGTGTGTGTGTGCGTGCAAAGTTTGGCTTTTCTGTTATGTGCAGGTAGCACTTCTATTGCCGACCTTTCTCCTTATGGTATTCTATACTTGTATTTTTGCAGAATAAATGGTATTTTGCAGAATAAATAAAAAAAAATGTACATATGTGTATATATGTAGAATCCTAGCAAAGTTTGGCTTTTCAGCTGTGTACAGTTTAGTGCTGCTATCTCCTTGTGGTATTCTGTAGTCTGAATGAATTTTTCTGTGCTGAATCTTTAAAAGCAGGGTGTGTGTAGATGTGTTTTAAATCAAAAATATGCACTGAAGCCTGAAATCTATGTTTACCTAAAGGATGTACAATAGAAAGCTAGAATAAATGCTTCATGCGGGTCCTCAGCTGGTTACGCCTTGGAGTCCACCTTCCAAATCATCCATTTTCTCCATGGTTCAATGATCTCTGTAGTCTGGAAATGAGTTGCAACTCCAGGGGATCCCCAGATGTCACCAGGAGGCTGACAACTATAGCTCTGCTAGATCTGTGCAAGCCATCCAGCCGCTCTTGCCCTTCTCCTTCTTCCTCTGAATTTCTCTGGTTACATTTCTAAACTTCGGGCGATGATATCACCAGCGTTGTTCTATCGCACTGTACACCTATGAGATCTCTCCCTCCGCTGTATGCCTCTGATTATATGCGTCTGTAGTCATCCAATTGGTTCTCATCCTCCACCCACCCTTTCCCTCTCTCTCCCATTTCCGGCAACTGTGTACCGTTTGCTTTGCAGTACATCTGCTGTTATGGTTCTGCTGAGCCTTCCACCTTTGACATTCTCTGCTCCGCTGCTCATCCAACGTTGTCACCACGCTGACTTCTTATATTTTGCAGAACTCTATTGTATTAACCACTTTTTAAAAAGCGTATGACACACTTTAAAAATAAGGCAGCATGGTTCTTTAATGATGTCTGTTTTAGCCAGCTGAGCTGAATCCACACAAGACAAGTGATACTGATGTCCTGAAAAGGATTGTGTTAATTTTACTTTATAGCAGGGGTGGCCAAACTGTGGCTCAGGAGCCACATGCGGCTCTTTCACACATATTGTGTGGCTCTTGAAGCCCCACTGCCACATCAGCTGGCTTGGAGAAAGTATTTGTCTCTCCTTAAATCATTTCCCCAAGCCAAGCCAAGCCACCCAATGGCTTGGAGAATTCATTTAAAGTTGCTTTCTTTCCACCTCCCACCCTTCATCTATTATCCTCCCTCCTTTCCTGTCTTGCAGCTCTCAAACATGTGATATTTATGTCTTGTGGCTCTCAAACCTCTGACATTTATTCTATATGGCTCTTATCACAGAATCATAGAGTTGGAAGGGACCTCTAGGGTCATCTAGTCCAACCCCCTGTACAATGCAGGAAATTCACAAATACTGCCCCTCCCCCAAATTTACAGGATCCACATTGCTGTCAGATGGCCATCTAGCCTCTGTTTAAAAACCTCCAAGGAAGGAGAGCCCAATTTCATAGAATCCTAGTGTTGGAAGGGATCTCCAGGGTCATCTAGTCCAACTCCCTGCACAATGCAGGAAACTCACAAACACCTCCCCCTAAATCCACAGGATCTGCATTGCTGTCAGAGGGCCATCTAGCCTCTGTTTAAAAACCTCTAAGGAAGCAGAGCCCACCACCTCTCAAGGAATCCTGTTCCACTGGGGAACGGCTCTGTCAGGAAGTTCTTCCTATGTTGAGCCAAAAACTCTTTTGATTTAATTTCATATGCTGAACATGAGTCAACAGTGTGATGCGGTGGCTAAAAAGGCAAATGCAATTTTGGGCTGTATCAACAAAAGTATAGTGTCCAGATTACATGATGTGATGGTATTGCTTTACTCTGCTCAAGTAAGACCTCACCTAGAGTATTGTGTTCAATTTTGGGCACCACATTTTAAAAAGAATCTAGACAAACTGGAACAGGTCCAGAGGAGGACAACAAAGAAGGTGAGGGGTCTGGAGACCAAGTCCTATGAGGAAAGGATGAAGGAGCTGGGGATGTTTAGCCTGGAGAGGAGGCGGCTGAGAGGTGATAGGATCACCATCTTCAAGTACTTGAAGGGCTGTCATTTAGATGATGGTGTGGAATTGTTTTCTGTGACCCCGGAAGATAGGACCAAAACCAATGGGTTGAAATTAAATCAAAAGAGTTTCCGGCTCAACATGAGGAAGAACTTCCTGACCATTAGAGCGATTCCTCAGTGGAACAGGCTTCCTTGGGAGGTGGTGGGCTCTCCTTCCTTGGAAGTTTTTAAACAGAGGCTAGATGGCCATCTGACAGCAATGAAGATCCTGTGAATCTAGAGGGAAGTGTTTGTGAGTTTCCTGCATTGTGCAGAGGGTTGGACTAAATGATCCTAGAGGTCCCTTCCAACTCTATGATTCTATGATTCAACCCACTGGTTCTGGTTCTACCTTCTGGGGAAACAGAAAACAATTCTAACTCTTCAAGTACTTGAAGATGGTGATCCTATCACCTCTCAGCCACCTCCTCTCCAGGCTAAACATCCCCAGCTCCTTCAACCTTTCCTCATAGGACTTGGTCTCCAGACCCCTCACCTTCTTTGTTGCCCTCCTCTGGACCTGTTCCAGCTTGTCTAGATCCTTCTTAAAATGTGGTGCCCAAATCTGAACACCAGGTGAGGTCTTCCCAGAGCAGAGGAAAGCAATACCATCACATCACCTGATCTGGACACTATTCAGGGGTGGCAACTGTAGCTCTCCGGATTTTCTTTTGCCTACAACTCCCATCAGCCCCAGCCAGCATGGCCAATGGCTGGGGCTGATGGGAGTTGTAGGCAAAAAAACATCTGGAGAGCTACCGTTGGCCACCCGTGCCTGAGTTAACATAAGAACATAAGAGAATCCATGTTGGATCAGGCCAATGGCCCATCCAGTCCAACACTCTGTGTCATACAGTGGCAAAAAATTATATATATATACACACACCTGTGCTCCATATTTTTATCTAACCCCCTCTTGAAGGTGGCCATGCTTGTGGCCGCCACCATCTCCTGTGGCAGTGAATTCCACATGTTAATCACCCTTTGGGTGAAGAAGTACTTCCTTTTATCCGTTTTAACCTGTCTGCTCAGCAATTTCATCGAATGCCCACGAGTTCTTGTATTGTGAGGAAGGGAGAAAAGTACTTCTTTCTCAACTTTCTCCATCCCATTCAGTTATACTTCTGTTGGTACAGCCCAAAATTCCATTTGCCTTTTTAGCCCCCTGGTGCCTGAAGGCTGCAGAAGGGGGCATGGGCAGCGGGGTGGGTGCAAGATTCTTACTGCCTAGGGGGGCTTCGCAGGGTTTAATCCGGCCTTGCCTCCATTACTTACTTGCAAGTAAAGTTTCCCCCGGATCCGGCTGCTGCAAGGACTTTTTCCTCCCTCTCCTACTGTTGCGGGCTCCTTCCCTGCAAAAGCAAACCCCTCCCCCAGGAAAAGGCCCTTCGCCCTCGTTTTCCCTCGGCCTCTCCAGCAAGCGGCTCGGCGGGCTTAACCCTTTCAGTGCTGCAGAGGCAGGAGAAACAGGTCCGGGAGGTGCTTCAGCCGCGCCTGACGCTTCTCAGTGGGGCTGCTCGGGAGTAACTTGGCTGCTGCAGGGGGTTGCAATCCCGCCCTGTCCAGCCAGCTCAGAACAAGGAAGTTGCAGCTGAGTCCCCCCCACCCTTTAGTTGTCCCCCTCCTGTGTTGTTCAGTCGCACAGTCGAGTCCGACTCTGTGACCCCATGGACCAAGTCACGCCAGGCCCTCCTGTCTTCCACCAGCCTCTGAAGTCTGCTCAAATTCGTGTTTGTTGCATCAGTAATGCTGTCCAGCCATCTCATCTTTTGCCGTCCCCTTCTTCTTTTGCCTTCTGTCTCCCAGCATCAGGGTCTTCTCCAGGGAGTGCTCCCTTCTCATTGGGTGGCCAAAGTATTTGAGCTTCAGCTTCAGCATCTGACCTTCCAGGGAACAGTCTGCGTTGATTTCCCTTAGGACTGACTGATTTGCTCTTCTTGCAGTCCAAGGGACTCTCAAGAGTCTTCTCCAGCACCACAGCTCAAAAGCATCTATTCTTCTGCGCTCATCTTTTGCTGTCTCCTTCTTCTTTGGCCTTCTGTCTTTCCCAGCATCAGGGTCTTCTCCAGGGAGTGCTCCCTTCTCATTGGGTGGCCAAAGGATTTCAGCTTCAGCTTCAGCATCTGACCTTCCAGGGAACAGTCTGGGTTGATTTCCCTTGGGACTGACTGATTGGATCTTCTTGCAGTCCAAGGGACTCTCAAGAGCCTTCTCCAGCACCACATCTCAAAATCATCTATTCTTGTGCGCTCAGCCATACATTACTACTGGGAATACCATCGCTTGGACTATACGGACTTTTGTTGGCAGGGTGATGTCTCTACTTTTTATTATACTGCCCAGATTCGCCATAGCTGTCCTCCCAAGGAGCAAATGTCTTTTAATTTTATGGCTACAGTCACCATCTGCAGTGATATTGGATTCCAGAAATGTGAAGTCTGTCACGACTTCCATGTCTTCTCCTTCTGTTTGCCAAGGTGTGATGGGGCCAGATGCCATGATCTTAGTTTTTTTGATGTTGAGTTTCAAGCCTACTTTTGTGCTCTCCTCTTTCACCCTCAACAAGAGGTTCTTTAGGTCCTCCTCATTTTCTGCCATTAGAGTGGTGTCATCTGCATATCTGAGGTTGTTGATGTTTTTTCCAGCAATCTTAATTCTGGCTTGTGCTTCATCCAGGCCAACATTCTGCATGATGCACTCTGCATATAAATTAAATAAGCAGGGTGACAATATACATCCTTGTCGAACTCCTTTTCCTATTCTAAACCAATCAGTTGTTCTATATCCTGTTCAGACAGTTGCTTCTTGGCCCGTATACAGGTTTCTCAGGAGACATGAGGTGGTCTGGTACTCCCATCTCTTTAAGGACTTGCCACAGTTTGTTGTGATCCACACAATCAAAGCAGAAATAGATGTTTTTCTGATACTCTCGTGCTTTTCTGATACTCCCGTGCTTTCTCCATAATCCATTGAATGTTGGCAATTCGATCTCTAGTTCCTCTACCTCTCTGAAACACAGCTTGAACTTCTGGTAGTTCCTGATCTGCATACTGCTGAAGCCTAGCTTGTAAGATCTTTAACATGACCTTGCTGGCATGTGAAATGAGTGCAATGGTGCGATAGTTTGAACATTTCTTGGCATTACCCTTCTTTGGGATTGGAATATAAACTGACCTTTTCCAATCCTGTGGCCACTGTTGCGTTTTCCAAATTTGTTGACATAATGTGTGCATCGCTTTTACAGCATCTTTGAGGACTTTGAATAGCTCAACTGGGATACCATCACCTCCGCTGGCTTTGTTGTTAGTAATGCCTTCTAAAGCCCATTTGACTTCACACTCCAGGATGTCACGCTCCTAGAGACTGTAAAACTCAAAAGGGGGGGGGGGAGGAAGGGGGGTTAGTGATGATGAGATCAGGCTCTTCTTTAAACAGAGCATTTAACAGGGGTGTCAAACATGTGGCCTGGGGGCCGAATCAGATCCCTGGAGGGCTCCTATCAGGCCCCAGAGCTACTGGCTGTCATCTGCTTCCTTCTCCCTCTCTCTTGCTTCCTTCAGCAAAACAGCTTGTTTTGCCAGGCTTGCTCAATCACACAGCTTGGAGAATGCATTAAAGTTGCTTTCTTTCCACCCCTCGTCCCCTGTCTATTTGCTTTCCTTCCATCCTTGCAGCTCTTCGGCACCCGTCGTTCATGTCTTGCGACTCTCAAACATCCGATGTGTCTTCTCTGTAGCTCTTACCTTAAGCAAGTTTGGCATCAAAGAGTTGGATTTGAGTTCAGGTGCACCTTAGAGTAAAGACCAACAGCATATTTGAGGTGTAAGGGATTCTGAGAGTCAAAGTTTGGCAGAGAAGGCAGTAAAAGTTCAAAGGGCAGTCATTTGTGGAGAAACACTTGGGGCATTGTTGTTGTCCTCATCCTTATAACTGCTATATATAGCCAGTTTGGTGTAGTGGTTAAATGTGCGGACTCTTATCTAGGAGAACCAGGTTTGGTTCCCCACTCCTCCACTTGCACCTGCTGAAATGGCCATAGCTCTGGCAGGAGTTGTCCTTGAAAGGGCAGCTGCTGTGAGAACCCTCTCAGACCCACCCACCTCACAGGGGGTCTGTTGTGGGGGAGGAAGGGAAAGGAGATTGTAGGCCGCTCTGAGCCTCTGTCCTTGAAAGGGCAGCTGCTGGGAGAGCCCTCTCCAGCCCCACCCACCTCACAGGGTGTCTGTTGTGGGGGAGGAAGGGAAAGGAGATTGTGATCCGCTCTGAGACTCTGTTCTTGAAAGGGCAGCTGCTGTGAGAGCCCTCTCCAGCCCCACCCACCTCACAGGGTGTCTGTTGTGGGGGAGGAAGGGAAAGGAGATTGTAGGCCGCTCTGAGCCTCTGTCCTTGACAGGGCAGCTGCTGTGAGAGCCCTCTCAGCCCTACCCACCTCACAGGGTGTCTGTTGTGGGGGAGGGAGATAAAGGAGATTGTGAGCCGCTCTGAGACTCTGATTCAGAGAGAAGGACAGGGTATAAATCTATGGTCTTCTTCTTCCTCATTTTCTACTACTGCAGACAGACTTAGAGGGCTCCCCTCCAATCCAGATCTCTGCAGACAGTCCCAGCTCCTTTCCTCAGAGAAGGCAGCAAAGGCTCTGAGTTAGGGCAGCTAGCGGGGAGAAACACCTGGAGAAGGGGTTGTCCTGATAACCAGTGTTCCCTCTAAGCTGAGTGAGCGTGAGCTAGCTCACAGATTCTTAGCCTCCAGCTCACACATTTTTGTCTTCGCTCAGGAAGGATGACCCCAGAGCACAATAATTTATGTAGTAGCTCACAACTTTAATGCCAGGAGCTCACGATGTACATTTTTTTGCTCACAAGAGACTGCAGCTTCGAGGGAACATTGCTTATAATAACTGGGGTGGGGTGGATGCTGTAAGAACATGAGAGAAGCCACGTTGGATCAGACCAATCAATCCATCATTTTATTTATATCCCGCCCTCCCCGCCGAAGCAGGCTCAGGGTGGCTAACAACATTAAATCAAAGTTATACAATAATATTTAAAAGCAATAGCTAATTTAGCAATTTAATTAAAATTCTAAAATTAACATCCTGGTGCTATTTCAACAGATGGTAAAAATCACTTAAGCAGTCTCTCTATCTTTTAATTGGTGAAGGCCATCCCGAAGAGGATGGTCTTGCAGGCCCTGCGGAACCGTTCAAGTCCCGCAGGGCCTGCACTTCTTCCGGGAGCTGGTTCCATAGGTGTGGAGCTACAACAGAGAAGGCCCGCATGCGAGTGCTCTGTAGTTTTGCTTCCTTCGGCCCGGGGATGGTCAGCAGGTTCTTCCCTGCTGACCTCAGAGCTCTTTGGGGTTCATATGGGGACCAATGGCCCACCCACTCCAACACTGTGTCTCACAGTGGCCAAAAAACCAGGCGCCATCATGAGGTCCATCAGTGGGGCCAGGACACTAGAAGCCCTCCCACTATTTGCCCCCCCCCGCCCCCCAAGCACCAAGAATACAGAGCATCACTTGCCCCAGACAGAGCATTGCAACAATACTCTGTGGCTAATAGCCAGTGATGGACCTCTGCTCCATATGCTTATCCTGTAATGCTGTAACCTGTTTTAATTGTGATTTTAGCTGTTCTGGATTGTTTGTTTTATTGTTACTTATTTTAACGTATTCTGCCCATGGGGAATGGGCGGAATAACAACAGCAATAACAACAATAGCTATTATTATTATTACAATCCCCTCTTGAAGCTGGCTATACTTGTAGTTGCCACCACCTCCTGTGGGGGGCAGTGAATTCCATGGGTTAATCACTCCTTAGGTGAAGAAGGCTTT